>NC_089213.1:4065345-5315345 GCF_963930695.1 Labrus bergylta | reverse complement strand
CAGAAGAAGAGCAGCGTGTTGATGAGGACGATGGGGGAGTACGCCCCCAGCTGTTTGCAGTCCCACAGAAACTCCTCCTCCACGTGGGAATGAATGTAACCTGCAGAGAGGGGAGGATTGATCTGTTATGCATCTGGTTGATCTGCATCAATCAGGTTAAGACACAAGTCTAAAACGTGTACGACAACTCACCGCTCGCAGAGATTGAGGGTTTGAAACCTTTCAGGATCTTTGTGAACTCAGTGGTGAACTTGTTGTACATCCAATCACTGAATATGTTCTCCACACGACCGTTTTCAAACAGGCACTGAAGAGAAACAACAAAACAACAACAAGAACACAAAAAAAATTCAAAGGTTAGATGTACATGCACTGACGCTTCCAGCAGAGGGCGCTGATGCTACATATGTTAGTTTCCCAATATTTATAGCATGAGAAAAATACTCACTCAGAGTTTGTAGGTTAAAAAAAACAAAACAACTTGAACTGTGAAAAAAAACTTATGAGAGGAATACTCTTAAACTTTTAAAGGAGAATCATGAACATGTTCATTATTTATTCATCTTTCCTTATACTGACACTGTTCAGATTATGTGAACAAAAAAAAAAAGACAATACAAAGATGACATGAATAAGGTGAATAACATCACACCTGTACAACACTTCTAATGAGGAAAGGAAAAAGCACTGGTTGCTCAAAGGAGTTTAGCACAAGCCGCGGTCAAAATTGAGCTCGGCTTGAGCTGCAATTGCCTGTGTCCTGCGTTGTTGTGTGAACAGGCTAATGTCATCACACTTTGGTTTACTCATAGCTTCATATTGTACATAAATTTACATAGAATGACCGAGATCTAAAAACACTTACATGACATTCAAATAAGCAGTGAGTATGTTATTCTTTTCTCTAGTCTTAACTAAATCAAGCAAGGTCATCCCGTCCATGTAAACACAGATCCGAACAATACAACCAGCGGAGTTCGCAGTTCTCAATCCTTGTCGACGGTCATAACTCAGAGAAACATTTAAGGTTTGATTTCTGCTATATTTATGTGTAAAATGTTGCATATACCTCCTTCTGGTTGTAACATTTCTATATTTGGTGTGCCTGTTTAATTACTAGTCAAACCCATACAGTTTTCTCTTTTCAACAAACATGCTGTAGTCTTGCCTGTTGGATGCTGAGACACAGGTAGAACAGCTTATCGTAGGGGTACGGCGCTCCATCAGGCTGTTTCACCTCTTTGATGAAACCACAGAGACCGTCACTCAGCTCCATGGCAGAGCAGTGAAGAATCTCCTCCTTTAATGTCACGGCAGGAGCTGATGGGCGAGAGCGGGAGAGGATGAGTCAGCCATTTCTTTACTTGTAGTTTGTACTCTCGATGTTGCGTTTCACGGGGACTTTAAAAAAAAATCACATCTTATAAAAAAATAAGAAAGACAGTAAACACATACAAGGAACACCTTCCGGGTTTGTTTGTGTTTTCCTCCACTGTATCCATCTCTTCCAGGCCTCAGGTCCACACTGACTCTCCAGCTTTTGGTGCTCTCTTAAAACCGCTTTGGAAAAGTCTCTGGGAGTGGTTTCATCTTCAAACTCCTTGATCTCCTCCTTTGTTGATTTCACAGCTTCATTGAGGCTGTCTGGGGTCCCAGGAAGAAACACAGGTACAGGCAGCTGGACAGTTTGGGGGAAAAGCAGAGTCTGTAAAATCTGATAATGGTAGCTGGAGGCAATTCTGCCTAAAGCAAATCAGTCAAACATGCAGTTTATGTCAGGATATTTAAACTCAGAATCAGACTCAGTTTTATTGGCCAAGTGTAAGGACCACGGTGGTAGTATTCAAGTCCAACTTGAGCCCTGATTTTCAAGGGTCATGGACCCCACTCAGACTCGTGCACTGATGACTAATAATAAGCCCTTCAGAGAAAAGGCTGACACGTGTGTTCACCTACAGTCCGTGTGTCGTGGTGATGCACTCAAAAGTTCCTTGTCAATTATGTAATGAAACCATTGGAAAGAACGTGGTTCTGAAAGGAATCTTTTTACAAGCTTTTGAAACAGAGACAGGAGTAGCTTAGTTTTGAACGGGACATATTTCACATCAATAGATGTAAGCCTATTCAAAGTTAAAAGTTTGGATGTAGCCCGCATCAGCAGGTGTGTGTGTGTGTGTGTGTGTGTGTGTGCACTTGTTTTCCTATCAATTGGAGGACCTTCTCGTTGTTACATATTCACCAACCGAGGACTCATTTTAATTGGCTACAAAAAACAAATGTAATATTGGACTTTGTCAAGCCCTTAAAGTTGTTCAGTCCCAAAATATTAATCTCTGCTTTTTTACACATGGACATGGATCTTAATCAGCCACTTTGTATACTTGTATGCTTAATCTACTGATTGAACACATTACAGAAAAGATCCACTCTCGGATTGTATGGAATGACTTGGGTCCACTGTTTACTGGAATTTAGTGACACAAGTGCCCTCCTTGACAGCATAGAAGGGACACTTTCACTCCAGCATGGATGAAAAAAAAAGAAGCAAAACAGAAAATTCTGGTATAAGAGAGTTAAATACTACCAGCAGTTACGTCATTGTCATTTAAGTTGTATTTAAACTGACACTTTCTATTTAGATTAAAATGTTTTGTTTACTTGCACTGTTGTTAATTTACTGCTCTGTGTGCCTTTGAATTGCCCCCCGGGGACAAATAAAGTTTTTTGAATTGAATTGAATTGTAACGATTCAGAATCAAGTTTTGAACTTTAACAAAACATCCATCTGTATATTGCTAGTCAATGAAACAAAAATACTTGTTGACATATTTCAGACACTGACATTATCATTGCCAGAGCTCATGATTTAGCATGGTTATAAAAAATACAGGATGGCAGTGGGAATACATTTTCTTGATATAATTACGAGTCAGCCAGAGGATTGAAAAACCTCACAAACCCAATGTAAAACAAAAACAAACATCTCTGTAGCCCATGGGATACTGGCTGTACTGAACAACTTCCCTGCATAGTTGTAATGGGAAAAAAACCCACATCTTTTTCTGAAGATTTCAATCTGTGTAAATAACGTAATAAATTAAGACACTGCAGGTGGAAAACTTCAGAGCTTTAATATGGTGCAGAATTAAACAATGGAAGAACTGAGTTTATATGATGGCATAACATACGGACTTAATCAAATCTAAATTAAGTTTATTGCCAAACATAGTGTGAACAGGGTACTTTTTCTTGGTATTTTGGTCAATTACAATAAAAACAGTAGGAGAATAAAACAAAAGTTATTTTTATGTTTTGAATCCCAATCTTTATTTTACATGAAAGACAGCCGCAAATAAACAGTAAAAAAAAAAATGGCGCTCTTTAATAAGCCAAAAGTGTTATTTACAATGCTTACAAAGTCACACACTCCTTAACCGAGGGCTTGCTTAACTGAACCCCTGATAATGGAAAGAGAAACCCAAAGAGAAAGCTCATCAAATGAAAATTTTGTAAGCTCAGAACAAAGCCACTGATACCTTGTAATGTTAAATATGAAATCTATCAACGTAGTAAACTCTGTTGTGTTTAACACAATGATGCTCCATTGAGCAAAAAGGTTTTGTTGTTTCATGTGTACAATAAAACAGAACACACTGAAATAAAGAATGGTGCTCGACTAGCATGTACCAATGTTGTGACTGATACTCCATAATGCAAGCTCCAAGAAGGATTTAAAATGTCCACTCCGAAGATTCTTGGCCCCCAATGTTATTGGCTTGAATGCTGTTCGCTCCCTTTTCTCTTGAAAGATATTATTTTGTTGTGCACATAATATTTCACCGCTTTCCAGTCTCTTCGGTTATCTCTCAGAGTTTGGTTTTCATCGACGCATCTTTGGCAGTCCACTTTCCTTGGGATCGTCATTTCCTTCAGGAAGTGCTTAAAATGGTGTTCAACGATTTTTCTCTCCCTCAGTGACCAGGGCCTTCTCTTCACTGTAGGATAAACAAAAGTACACCAGTGAAATAATAGAAGAAGGAAATGGCAACCAACATTTCATGTCAAGACAATATTTTTGGAGGTATTGGAATATCACACCCTTTTGATGTGATGGTTGTGATGATAATGTATCCTTATCCTCATGTTCAAATCCAGCCCCTGACTTTCCTAAAACCAGATACATGTTTTAATCAATAATTCAGATGGATAACTTCAATCACACTGCATTTCTCAACAACCATTATACTTCTTGCAGCAGAAACCTTACCTTGTTGACTTGTGGAAGCCGTCCGCTCAGATTGGACTTCATCCGCATCCGCATCTGAGTCTACAAATTCCTCAGCTGCAAGAAAATGTTTGAAATAAGTTGTGTGTATAAAGCAATTTGTCAAACACCTAAAGTATTGAGTGTTTTACTTACAGTTGAGGTTTGGTGTCAACTCTTCCAGGGTTTTTACTGTATTTTTGCCAATTCCACCTTGCAGTGCAACAATAAGCCTGCTTACTTTTGTCATGTGGAGAGATGCTTCAGGTAGTCTGTGGACTTCAATATCATGACCCATGAAGGTTGCCAGCTGGTCTAGTTCATGATTTTGCAGGTTGAGGAGCTGTGAAACTGTGGCCACATGCTTCCTTAGCTTGGTGGATGTGATGTTTTCTGGATGTTTTGCTTCACAAGATTCTGCAAAATGTTTCAGGCTGTCACATCCCTGAATGTTCTCCTGTGACCCAAAACAAGGAACAGCAAAAATGTAGGGATTTGTTGCTGAAATTCCAACTTTGCCCCTCGTCTTAATCAAAAGCTCCACAGATTCCTGTACATTTCTTGTGAAGAGAAAGGGTACTTTGCGGCCCCTTTCCCCCCGGACCTCTACTCTGAGGAGATTCTCGCACAGTATTCTCTCAAAGGGGGTCAGGCACTCTGCAATTTCATCTTGCATTCTGCTTTTGTCCCTTTGGAGGTAGGTTTGGACTTCTATTCTAGAAACTTCTCCCTCACGATGTCGATTAAATAATATCAATTGTGTCAGTGTAACCTTGGAGAGCTCACTCCATGCCTCTTGGGATGGATGTTCAATGAGTGCCTGTTTGTGGACCTCTTCAAGGCTTTTCAAGTGGTCATTTAATGTCTTAATGTCCTCTGATAGAGGCAAAATTTCTTGGGTGTTCCATTTCTTTTTGTATAATTCTTCTTGAGCATTAACCTCAATTAACCTTGAAAATTGCTCCGCTTTAGCCTGTAAGTCTCCATCTTGTTGACGCAGTGCCTCACCTTGCAGTATAAGTGACACCTTTAAAAGGGCTTGGCGCAGATTGCTTGCTGTTGAAGGAACCATAAAACTTTGTGCTGACTCAAACCGAGCCATTGTTTTAACAGCCTCAAGAACCGCGCCGAACTTTCCAGGGTTTATCAAGTCCTTCAAAGAGATCATTTCCGGGTCGATCTCTCTTGCTGCTAGAACAAGTCTGGCAAGTTGCCTCATTTTATTTCTAATATCTGCCCTGTGTTGTCCCTCTTCACTGTCTTTGGGAAGCAACCTCTCTCCAAAGGCAATTATAAGGACATCTGATTTCACAACTTTAGTAACAATATCACATGCCATGTCCTCCAGAATTTCTTTCAGTCCACTGGAATTTGAATTGTACAGAGGCAACAATAGGGAACTACTTGCTTGAGCTTTCCTTTTAACAGGGCCATCCTCTTTCACTTGGAGCTTACAATGCTTGTGATGTTTCCAGATGTCTTTTTTTATATACATGGCGTAACAGAACTTGCAAGGCAGATAGTCCATGTGGGAGGATGGGTGGCTTGCTTGCTTTTTCGTTACGATTTGTCCTTTTCCAGAGGAAAGCACTGAACAATTGTGTTTATAGTTCCCCATGTTTCTGACTTTGCTCAGCAGAAGACCCCGCATGGCCGACCCTTTGTTGTGTGTGAGGACCTTAGCCACTTCAGCTCTGTCAGAATGCTTTTGCAGTAAATGTCTTGCAATTTTTCCATACGGCTTCTCACAATAGAGGCAGTAGCTCTTTTTATCGTAGATCCTCTTATTTGTTTTGTTTGAGCAAGTTTTCACCTCAATACAAGGCTCAGGGTTGCTTGGAACTGTCACTTGTTGGGTCTCCACTGATGGTTCCCTTAAGGTTACTTTTTCTTCTTCCTGCTGGTTTTTTTCCACTTCCTCCTCAGACATTTCCGGGCAAGGGGAAACCTGTTTTTCAGTAAGAAATGGGATCCAGCTATTAATTTGCAAGTAATTATATAAAGAAATCATACCCTCACTACTTTTACGTCAAGAAATGTCTTGGACTTTTCTTCCTATGGTTAGGTCATAAAATCTAATTACCATATCGCACAATCCTTCTTCAGTGGGAGAACATGAATCAACCAAGCCATCACTCCTTTCTTGTTGATCATCGTCGTAACTTTCTGAGATGTCCTTCTCCTGTGGGGTTTGGGGACAACTATCTGCTGCATGGCTTTGGTCCTGTAACCATGACAAAAAAGGTCTCAAGGATTAACAAATTTTCTTTGAAAGTTATCATGCATTTTTACACAATTCAGGCAATGTAGTCGGACTCTGGTTAGGTAATTAAAGCGCTATTTACCATATCCGAGAATCTTTTTTCAGTGGTAGAACATGAATCCACCAGGATATCACTGCTTTCTTGTTGATCATCATCATCACTGCTTTCTTGCTGATCATCTTCATCACTTTCTGAGATGTCTATCTCCTGTAGTGTTTGGGGACAACTATTTGCTGCTGGATCTTTGGAGTGCGGTCTCATTGTTTGATCGGGATGTTGATCAGTTAAGTTGTAATGCACCTGGTGTCCTGCTTCCTAAAATGGACAGGAATAACTCAGTACAGTTTCCACTTACAGTAACAACAAATCAATTTGCCGAAAACTACAGGTAATTAACCACCTGATCTGTACAGAAACGATAGTCAAAATTAAGATATGAGGTACAATAAATCTCAACAGTACAAAACTTTGACATGGCATAATTGACATTTGAATACAGAATTCAAGTAAATCACACGGTGCGCGGTGCTTCATCCTGGAAGTCCAAAATTTCGGATACGTCATCAGGAACACACCCTGACATAGGAACTCAGAAACTCGGAAGAACGTCGGTAGCCTGAGCTAAAATCAAAAAGTGTAAGCTGTACATTATTGTTTATTAGTAACGTAGTATTGTTATTGTGTAATTACAACAATTTTAACCGATACCCGTGTCGTGCAAGTTCTATCTGTGGACATGTCAGTGTGGTGTTATTACCTGGTATAAGCTAACAAAACGATGGTACTCCTGGAGTCGTTATTAACTCGTTACTGAAAAGCGGTTAATTCGGGTGTGATGTCATTTTCTGCTCCGACTTCCGAGGTAAATGGAACGCACCATAACACTTGCAAGATCAACCTACTTGGATCTCCGATTCCGTTTTAAACTTGTACTTCGGGCTTCCATTATCATCATAACTGGACCCAGAAAACTATTCCAGCCATTTGTGAAAACAATGTGGTTTTTGCATGATGTGTGATGAGGTGGGTGTGTGTGTGTGTATGATGTGTGGGTTCATCAGCAGCAGCCGCCATGTTGGAAATTCTGTCTCAGCCTAACTTTCAGTCAACCTAACGACAGGCTGAGAGCTGTCAATCAGGTCAGCTGAACACCCAGCTATGTATAACTTGTATTGTTCATGAAATAAAAACGTACCAGGCTGTAAACTTGTTCATTTCTGCTGTAAAAGCATTTTTGAATGGGGTGTGTATGTGATTTCCAGCTCTTGGAGGACCCTTGATGAGCTGGATGATTTTCAAATTGGCTTAATCTTTCAACACTGGATGTTGCCACTTGTAAGTGAGCATGTGTTTCTCGATAGAGGCATATGTACAGGAGGAGATCGAGGACTGACTGTATCATTAATCAATCCCTGATGGTGGTCAGATGTATAAAACAGTCAAATCAACAGCATGTGTTTCATCGAGTTCACAACGCTGCTGTGGACAGTTGTATGATGATCAGTGATGTATGACTTCAGAGTGCAATTAAATACCCTTAAAGGTCCCATATTATGCTTTTTCTGGTTTATATGCTCTTTAGTGTGTTTTCCAAGTGTCCTGTGCATGTTTAGGCACATCTTTGTGCAAAAATTCAAAGTCCGGAGAAACGCGGCTTCTCCTACGTCCTCCTGTTAGCTGTAGCATTAGCCGCATGTAACGCTCGGTTCTAGCCCCCCTCGAAAAAAATGTGTCAGCGTGACGTCTTGTCAGTGTGAGATCACTGATCTAAGCCCATTGGCTCGTTGTGGCAAGCCCAGCAGCTCATGTTGCACGCCCGTTAACTTCTGTAGCACGCCCACGATATGCCGTAGCCTGCGGTAGCACAGTAGTGCTAAGGTGCTAATGTTTTTGCTCCCCGGCCCTCAGAGCCAGAGTGGCTGAGCAACTGACTAATTACGGCAGAGCAGACAGGCCGACCAATCAGATCAGACTTGGCACACGTGGGGACTCTGAACGTGGGCACTTCAGAGCCTTAGAGAGAGAGTCAGAAGCGAGCCGGTGCACGGAGCTGCAGTACATTTAGCTATTGTGAACATACTTTAGTAGGTACATAGATTAAATATATGAACCCCAAAAAGGGCATAATATGGGCTCTTAAATTATTCTGATGCGTTACTTTTTCTGTTACTAATTAATCAAAATGAATGCATTATTTTGACAGCCCTCATAAAAACACAACAACATCACTTGTAGACAGGAGACAAAAGTAAAATGAGGAGTGCAAAGGTTCTGAAACAAACATGATTTTTGATCAGGTTGCTATATACTGTATATATACATTATAAACAAAAGAATTTAGAGTATTGACAGAGGACGTAGATTGAACTTTGATACTAATAATTTAAGAGACTGACAGTTTGGGCAGTTTGCCGTCGTAACATCAAAGGGAGAAAAAGTTTAGTTCTAATTTTTGTTGTTGCAAAATAAAGTTTGAAAATGAGCAGATATGGAGCAACCAAGCGCCCGAAGAGGGAATAAAAAGCACTCAGCAGAAATCTGATATTATAGAAGACACTGTTATGAAGTAAAAATGAAAAGATGAGTCAGTCAACAAAGAAGATCAAATAGAGATTATTTTTGTAAAATAGAAGTTACAGGGAAAGAAGAACTGGGTCTGAATTTTTCAAGTACCAGAATTTGCAGCTTTAGCTTCAAGTCATTTTAATGACAGGTAGTGATTTTTCTGGTTGCATAAACGAGGCCCCAAGAACACACCACGTATTAAAACGATACCTTTATAGAACTAGACCAATTTCCTTGCTGTAATGTTTAATATTGTGTTTAAAAAAAGTAAAGTCTTATTGGTTTGAGGTGTTGTACCTACCGGTACGGGCAGGCCTAGAGGTTTCGATGTGTTCTGGCTGTACATGTTCAGCGACAAAGGAACATAAGAGGAGGGCAAGACGGCGGCTTTGGGGTCAGAGTTTTCTTCACACAACAGAGAAGACAAAAATATAAACATCAGTTATTGGCTTACATTAAGCGAAAAGTATAACCATAACACATCATGAAGGTGCTGAGAAGTAAAAACATCCTTAGAGCCGATGATACCTGTTTGTGTTTCTGCGTCGACGGTCTGTGTTGAGCAGGAGACTCCTTTGTTATGGACCAACGGGGTGCAGAGCATGGACTTGTTCTTCAGCTCCTTAGGAACTGTTTGAACACTGGCCTGAAGGAGGACATCGAAAAATACAAATAAAGTATGTACTCTCTGCATACTGTTTTTTACATTAACATGCAGTTATTAAGTGTGTTGTATATTGGATAATACACTAAATAGAGTACAGAAGACCTCAAAGAAAACTACAACATATGGATGACTTTGTCTCTGAGTAAAACTTACATGTCCAACGACCTTTGTGTGAATGTCGGGGGCAGGCGCTGTCAGGAAACATCAGAGTTGGACTCATTAAAAAGAGCAGCGGACACAAAGAATATGACGTTTACTAAGAAGTTAAAAGTAGTTAAAAGCTGTCCAGCAGTTTGAACGTACACAACGTCTGTGTGTGTGAGCCACGCTGTGCAGAGCGGGCAGAGGAACTCGTCTGTTTAGCCAAAGCACCAGCGAGTGAGATAACGTTAGTGATGACCGGGGAGGACTCCTCTGTGCTGACGGCTCGAGGAGGTGGAGAGACTGCAGGCAGGAAACAAAACATGATTTTTTTAGTGATTCAACCTTTTACACAATAAGTATGCTTTTGTTGCCGTGCAGAATACACTGAATGAGCTGAAACTTGTTCTCAATGCCGAGAAGAACAATCTAATGTTGTTTACCAACTCCAAGAGCAGGTCACAAAATGTACCTGCGGTGGTCACTGTTGATGGAAAGGAAATTGAGGTTGTAAACTCGTACAAATACCTGAGTATTTTGAATGATGACTCCCTTAGTTTTAAACCTTAATTTGTGCCTTGTGTCAAGCTGAGGCTAAAACTGGGTTTTTATTTCAGAAAAGAGTTGTTTTTCTTTTAAAGGAAGAATGATCGACTTTTTGATCCAGTAGATGTCGCCCATGAGCACCAGCATGAAACCAAAACAAACTGCTGTTTAGCGACACCTCCGTTATTCTGAAGTCTCCGCTCTCCTTCAGCGACACACCTCTACCACCCTCTACTTTGCCATGTGACTTTTTGAGTCTTTCTTTTTTTTTTTGAGCATTATGAGTTAAAGACGAGGCTGACATTCAGTAACAAAGAGTTAGAAGAAGAAGAAAACAAACATCAAACAGCAGCTGCAGTTCATACCTCTGTTTGCCATTTGGGCGTGTTGGCTGCAGAAATGTAGGAGACACTTCATGTCACAGAAGTGTTTGACCACTCCGATCAGGGCGATACTCTGCGTCAGTTTTTCTTTACGGCCGCAGGTGTCGCACTTTGCAAACTGTTTGATAGCAGAGACAAAAAAAAAGAGTTGTTAGCATTTTAAACGTCTTATTGATTCAAAAAAATGAAGAGGACAAAAATGAACACTTTCTTTTTCCACCTCTACCCACATGGTTAAAGAGCAGGTTGTACTTCAAGTTGCAGTCATAAGAACACAACGCCTGGTCAGAGTCTCCGTAGCGCTCCACTATGACCGTCTTAGAGATGGAGAGACAGTAAGCACACGACTGGCAGTATTCCCCCCACTGTTTCTTCAAGTCCTGCTGAAAGAGCATCTTGCATCCTGGGAGAAAGAGAGAGAGAGAGAGAGAGAGAGGGAGAGAGAGAGAGGGAGAGAGAGAGAGACTGAGTTTCACACGGTTTCCTTCTCTTTGCTGTCGTGCAGCAGAAGCCCGAGCCCCATGATCCAGCATCAGTCGTACCAGCACTGCAGAAGTAGCAGTCCTTGTCGTTGACTCTGATGACGACTTTGACGATCCTTTCATTCCTACAGTAGTCACACTTTCCCACGATGTTGTGGTCCCTCCTGAACGCTTGAGAACAGGACGCGCTGCACACGAAATGCATTCTGCCCTGTGCACAAAACACAAATTTTCACAGACATGTCGTCGTTTAGTTTATCAGTTATGAGGAAGGGGAAACCGATCAATATAAAACTGGGCGAATCAATAAACACAAGATGAGATTCAGTAAGATAACAAGCTCAACTTTTCACCTGCTCTTTGAATGTTCAACTAACTCAGGCTGATTAAAAAATATATATCTGGAGGAAAGAACAAAAACAAACTTTATTCTGGATGACTTTGGGTGTGGTTTTCATCTCGCGTCGACACTTTGCACATTTCAGCTTCTCTGGTGGTTTGAGGAAATCACACTGGGTTTGTTGGGAGGCTCCAGCAGGGCGAGTGGGAACATGTTTGTCTCTCTGGGATTCCTGTGTCAAAAAAAACCAAAAAGACAGCAAAAAGCATGCAAAAGATTTTAATTGCACATTTAATACATGATGGTCACAGAGCAAACTGAGCACCGACACTCAGCGTGTTAATGTCAACAAACGTCGGTGTGGCTGATTTCAAAACAGCCCATTAAACTAGTAGTACGCACTGATTCGGCCAAAATGCAGTATGCTAACAATTGAGAGATCTGCAGTTTGAAAAAAAGTTGTGTACTGATTCAGGAAAAATCAGCAGTAAGTAGGCATCAGACTAGTTTTCTCGCTGAATGTTTCCCACAATGCAAAGCAGTCTGGTCAGAGCATTTATATAGGTCCATTAGCAACAAATAAAAAGAGGGGTCACAGAGGCAAGACAGCAGGGGAAATGCAGTGTTGTGTGTGTGTGTGTGTGCCGGTCTGACTGTATAGCCATTTTCACATATGCACTCCGGATAATATCTAGATATTTACAGGAGGACTTCTCCGGCTATTCTCCCGAAGTAGCCGTTCACGTATGCTCCTCACAGCGGGGGACTTTCCCTGTCAGAGGGGAGGGGGGGCGGGTGATTTCCTGACGTAAATAAACAACGCAGAAGTAGCGGCCGAAGCAACAGAGTCTGCTACACGACGTTATAATGAGAATATTTGCCTTTATATCAATGCTATGTGTAATCCAATGGAATGACAACATCCACAAAAGAGTGAAGAACAACATACTGACCAACAGAAAACATGATGCAGCCGTTTAATTACGTGCACGGAGATCGTAGTGGTCGCGGGCAGACACTTTAGCCGGTCACTATATAAACGTCATTCTCTTTCCATTGGCTGAAATTGAATTCTCCGGAGAATATCCTGTTGCATTCTCACATCAGCTCCTCCGGATTATCTGTGGAGAAAATACTAGGGGTCTGGCCGGATAAACTCCGGGTAATATCGGAGTAAAAATTTGGCTGTTGCGTTCACACATACAGCTCCTCCTGGAAATCTCCGGAGTTTTTCAGGAGATTTCCGTATGTGTGAAAAGGGTTTGTGTGTATGTGGAGCTCCTGCTGTGTCAATGGCAATGTGAAACAATGACAGAGAAAACACGCTCAACTCCTTTTCAAGGTAAAACAATTGGGTGCTGAATCCCGAAAAATGTTCAAACCAGAAACACAATTAGGACAGCACTCCCTATGAACGTACAAAGACGTGATGAGCTTAATGCGATACTGTTGAGAAAACAAGCAGTCTGAAAAGGACTTCAGATAAAATCATTTTTGAGATACTGTGTGTCTCGTTGGATTCTGTCACAGGCTTTGGTACAAAAACATCAAATGTCTGCAACACACTATCAGCGATCAGCTTTAATATAGCTGCATGTACTGGTTCAAGAATCCTTAGAATACTTGTATGCGCCGCAGGTTGTTTCACCTTAAAGGTCATGGCGCAGCTCAAGGAGCAAAAGTTTCTGATGGAGGCGTCCGACATGGCGAGGTGACAGGCGGGTACTGAAGACTTTCCACAGCTGTCACAATCAACAGGATCACCTAAGGAGAAGACAGAACAAACTCAGCCAACTGGTAACTTTTATTTTTGATCTCAATAGGAGAGAGAGTCCATGAAGACAATGAAAAATTTCACAATAAAAGCATGTTTCTAGGATTTTATGGAGATTAGGCTTTCTCTGTTTGGACAACTGCAAGATTCAAAAAAAAATTTTAAGATCTAATGACTCACGTCAAGTTGTTGAAGTTGATTTAATAACTGATATATTCTTTTATAAATTATCTATTTGGACTGCAGTTTATATAACAGAGCACTGAGACAATAATAAAACTCTTTCCTTTGCAGTCTTTTAGGTATCATCAGATTTATTTTGGGACTTTTTTGCCTTTATTGTTGAGACAGACTTGTGGGAAAGGAGCCACATGTCGGCTGTTACTCCTCCTTTACCTAAAGAGCTGGGACATAACAGAGAGGAAGAGAGAGAGAACAGGCTGCCATCTTGTCACCATCACTGTCCCGTACCTGATGAACTGACCGCCAGGATCTTCGCCGCCGCCACACAGCTGTTGTTACAGAAGAGCTCCACCTCGCCATCACTGTTTTTACAGTCAACCATGTCCGACATTAAAAGTTTGGTGCTGCACGTGGAGCAGGACTGCAGCGTTTGTATTTTCTGGAATGGAATCAAAACAGCAGAATGAAAAAGAGAGAAAAAAATCTAAGACCAGCTCACGACTATGAGAGATTAATGTTCGATTTTTAAGAAATGGCGTCTATTTTTTTTTACATTTTGACCAGCAAAGGCTTCATTAGGCATTTTTTTTATTGAATCTTCTAGGTGGGAGCATCCTGCAAAGAGCTGCGTGGTCGGGCGTGTCCTACAACTTAGCTCCATGCTTTGCCTCGTTCTTATTTATTCGTATTTAAATATAAATCAGAAGAATAGATCTCCTTTAACAAAAGTAAGTTGAATAATGACAGTTTTTCTTTTTTAAAGATTTGTCTTACCTGTTTGTACTGGGCGAGACAATCAGCACTGCAGAGTCTTTTGCTGCCATCTTCCGTTATGATTGTTAGCGGTGCGTTGCAGTTCGAGTGACAGTTCAGACAGATCGACAGGTTGTTTGAATTACAGAAACGGAGAAAACAGGGATCGCTGCAGATCTTCTTGACAGCTTCCTTATGTATGATCTCGTGTTTACTCTGCAGGAGGAGAAACAAAAGGAGACTCTGTCAACCCTGATTCTTAGTCATTACTGATGTAAACCAAAATAACAAGAAGGAAGTGCGTCAAAAATAGATTTTTAGATAAAGATTTGAATTAAAGTTTAAAGGTCACATATAATTTAAAATACACTTCATGTTTTTAAAACTAATGTATCCCTAGTCTGTCTAAAAAAAGTCCATCCTCTCTGTCTTTTGCCTGCTCCACTTTTCAGAAAATGTGTGCTCAAACAGGCCGTTTGGAGATTTTCCCTTCATGACATCACAAAGGGCAGTAACCCCTCCCCCAGGTGGGTGACAATCCCACAGCTAGGTGTTTGTTCTGCCCTCTGAGTCTGCCTTCTCACCCTAAACAATAAGGCATGAAGCAAGAAAGCCAAAGTCACCCAAGCCCTTCTAGAGAGGGGGCGTGGTCAGACACAGCTCATTTACATTTAAAGGTACAGACACAGAAACAGCCAGAGCAGGGCTGAAATAGAGGGGTTTATAGGCGTGATCAAAAATAAATCTATCTTCTTGAATCCATTCCTGTGTCACTTACGATGCAATATCTGCCGCAAATGTTGCACTGTGAGTGTGAGGCGACGGGCACGATGGGTACTTTGCTTTGCATCATACTCTTGTAGTTGAAGGAGGACATGCAGGTCTGACAGCAGAAATCCTTTATCGTCCCTGCATCGTCCACCGGGGCCTGCAGGACTTTCTTAGCCTGCGATAACGCCCTGAGGAGACAAAGAAGGATGCAATCAGTTTAAAGAGGAGGTATTGAAATGTTCCATATCTTCAGACAAACTTTTATCGTTGGCTACAATCTGGTTAAAATGAATTTTTGGACTCACTGCAGACAGAAGGTGCAGCTCCTCTTAACTTGTTTCATTTTGTAAAACTTCAAAAGACAAGCAGAGGAGCAGAAGATGTCTGTGTGGTTCTTCCTCTGATAAACTGTCTCTCCGTCCATCAGGACTTTCCTGCAGCTGGAGCACGATTCCCACAGATCTGTGTTGGCGACAGTGGGAGCTGAATGTGAGGGGTCTCCTGATGAGGTTAGAACCGGACTTTCTTCAGTTTTCATCTCCTCCTGTCAAAAACACAGAAAACAGTGAAGCAAAAGAGGGTTTAGGACTTTTCTGGAAGAAAACAGAAAGACTGCTTACACAAGCCTGGATCAAAAATATGCCTTCAGAGAACGTCTAAGGAAAAAATACATATCCGAAAAAACAGACTCAGTGCGCACAGGCCTTTATATTGGACATAGAGCTCTAGTTATCAGAGACATTTAGGGGGTAAATTTAACCTTCAATCCGTCAGTTTTCTTTAATGAAAATACTTCACATAATAAAGTTCAGTTCCCTCAAAACTTTTGTAGACAAAAAATAGAAGACACTGAGGTTTTGCACAATGACGACACACCTGATGGACATTTATAAAATCTGTTCTACTGCAGCTTATCTTGTAAATCTCCCTAATGGTGACGCATACATGAAATACAGGCTTTATTCTCCCTTGTAAAAAAGGTTTTCCACCCCCCTCTTTGTATGAACAGTATTATGCGTCCTACCTTAGCCATACTAGGCTCGTCCTTGATGCTTTCTGTGGATAAGGAGGACGAGACATTCGGATTGCACTCCTCCTCGATGGGCTCTTGTTTAATCTTGAAGATGAGTGGAGGGCAGAGAGACAGATTAGCTGTGTGACATATTTAACAGAGAAGCCTAGAGTAATTGTGTAAATACTCTTTTCTAATGTTAATGCTGCACTGCACTTAGGGAAATACATGCAAATGAAAGTCCAACTATCTTTCCATGCTTAACTAAATCTGTCCTGTAGCAGACCATACATCACATCCATCACTTCAAAAATTAAAGATAACTTTTTGTCGATGTAGCGTCTCAAACAAGAGGTGTGTTTAGAAGTCATTCAGGACATATTACAGTTATTACAGAACATATGTGATACTCACAAACTCCAAATTTTGCAGCGGTTTGACCTGTTTGTCTTCGTTATCACATACTGGGCTGTTCCTTCCTGTTGAAACATGGTTAAATGTACCGGTATTAAAGGTCACATATTGTGCAAAATCCACTTCACCATGTTTTTCTAAAACTAATGTGTTCCTAGTCCGTCTAAAGACCCCCCTTTGATAAAAAGAGTCCATCCTGTCCGTCTTTTGCCTGCTCCACTTTTCAGAAAATGTGTGCTCAAACAAGCCGTTTGGAGATTTTCCCTTCATGACATCACAAAGGGCAGTAACTCCTCCCCCAGGTGGGTGACACTCCCACAGCTAGGTGTTTGTTCTGCCCTCAGAGTCTGCCTTCTCACCATAAACAATAGGACATGAAGCGAGAAAGCCCGAGTACACCCAAGCCCTTCCCAGACAGGGGGCGTGGTCAGACACAGCTCATTTACATATTTAAAGGTACAGACACAGAAACAGCCTGTTCTGAGCAGGGCTGAAATAGAGGGGTTTATAGGCACGATCAAATACAGGATCAGAGTGGATTTAGAACAAGAAACTTCACACACATGTTTTGGGGAGAGGAGGAGAATATGTGACCTTTAATGGAGAGAGATTTCTGGCAGATAGGACCAGAGCCAGAACAAATACAATCACTAGCATAGATGTGATGCCATGCTTTAATTCGGGAGTTTCTTACTTAACATCATAACTGAGTAAAGTCAGCAGTCAAAGGTTACCATAGCTTATACATTATTTTATAGTTCAATGAAAAGGTACTAGAGCAGTATAAAAAAAGAGCCAGTTGAAGCGGGACATAGTGAGAGAGATGCCGTTTAACTTCAAATAATGATTGTGAAGTACCTGACAAGGTGAGCGTCTGAGCCTTGTGCACCATCATACAGCGGTTGCTACAGAAGAAGTCCAACGTCCCCTCGTCGTTTTTATTTTCAACCATGTCTGACATCTGATGGGACGTCTGGCACATGGGGCAAAGCCGGGGCCTCTTAACACTCTGCAAAGTCACAGAAATATATATCAGAAGAGGAAGAGTGCAGAAGGATGTCAACATGTTTTCTGAATTTCTTCCTCCACCTTGAACTCTCGATGAAATTGAATAAGTAAAAATAACTTCTATTTCAGAGTTTAATCCAAGAGGTTAAAGTTTTTCAAGACGTTTTGCTGCTCATCTTCGGTTCTAAAGAAACTGAACTGATGAAGCCTTTTGAATCAGAGCTGAAAACTCTCAAGTTGTCTCTTTATCAAACTTTCTTGTCTTATCCTGACCTGGACCCCTGAGCACCGTCACAGACCTCTACGTCCTCTTTCAGTACCTCTTTGAACTTCACCAGACATTCGTCAGTGCAGATGGATTTGCTGCCTTCCTCTGTCTTCACGGTGAAGTGTTTGTGGAGGGAGGCGGAGCTACAGATGTCGCAGGTAACCACGGTCAAGTTGTTGACTTGGTGGTAGTTGGTGAAGCAGGCGTCGCCGCAAACTGTGTGCTTGAAACCATCGAGGGTCAGCTTTGAGTTCTGAGGCTGAAAAGAGAGAGAGCATGTGTAATTTACTGCAGGTATTCATATTTGTCATATTAGTTATTTCATAAACAATAAGGCTTTTGGTTATATTTATCTCCCGCGTTTTAATCAGTTAGTTTTGTCCTTTTGAATGCAGGACAGCCTATAACATATTTATATATCTGCTCAATACCAGATTGAAATTCATTAAAATCGCTGGGTTATTGGACAACTACAGTTAAACCGTATGTTCCCTTACAATGCAGGCTTTGTTGCACATCTTGCACTGCGGCGGAGGCGGTTTTGGTGCAACTTTGGCCTTCTTGGAGTTGAAGGAGGCGAGGCATTTGGGGCTGCACAGTTCCTTCATAGTTCCTGAATCATCCACAGGAGCCAGGATCATGCTGCAAGGGAGCAATATCACCCTGAGAGAAGGAAAACATAATGAATTTAAACTGAGAAAAATGATATACAGATTAACACAAAGAGGGGTAATTCACTAAGAATGGATTGCACTCTTTTGTCCCCCTGGCCATACGTCTGTATAACACCTCACGGTTATGGCAGGGGGAAAGCACACAGTGACTCTTTTTTTTTTTTCTAAAGATTTATTTTGGGCTTTAATTCAGAGGGAGGACAGTGGATAGAGTCGGAAACCAGGGAGAGAGAGCGGGGAATGACATGCGGAAAGGGGCCACGGGTGGAAACGTACCCGGGCCTACCGCTCGAGACGAGAGTCTCAACACATGGGACGTGCGCCCTGCCACTGCGCCACCAGCGCGCCCTGCACACAGTGACTCTTGGACTAAATATTCCTCTTTCCATTTCCCACTTTAATGCTAACCTCAATTATTTAATGTTTGCACTGACTCTTATTTAATGTCTGTTTTTTGATAATTTTCTTCTTTTTAAAGATTGCTAAAAATTTTGATTCATCTAGGGGTATTCTTCAATATTTTTTTCGGGTTAATATATATGTACGGGAGGGGGGCGTCGGTTTTGTGGTTAATTTTTAACAAATGTCTCATGTCATGTACATCTTTGTAACCTGCTACTGGATGCTTTGAATTTCCCTCAGGGTCAATAAAGTATCTATCTATCTATCTATCTATCTATCTATCCATCTATCACTTTTAGCATCAAACATTGTGCAAAAGTTGTCCTGCTGCTCTCACATGGCAGAGCTTCAGTGTCCGCGTCATGGCAACCTGCATGAGCATCGACTCTAGGGAGGCGGGGCGTGGCGAGACAGCAGTACCTATCCTAAAAAAATATAAAAAGTAAATATCCTGAACTTACTCTGAGCAGTTGTAGCATTGTTTGTTGAGTAATTCGATGGCTGGATTCTTTTTGGATTTACAGTGGAGGCAAACTTTCCGACCTGCACGCAGTTTCCTTTCGCAGATGCCACAATGCGTCATCGAGTCCGAGTACACCGCTGTTGGTACGTTGACTGTTTCAGCAGCTGGAGATGCATAACTGTTGTTTACAGCCAAGTCTGAAGGCATCATTTCATCCTCCTGTGGGGCGATGAACAGTTACTGAACAGTGTTTAAAAGGAAGTTCAAATTTAACCCTGCTGAACAAGGATACAATCAGACAAACTGTTGACTCTCTGATGTGCTAAATCAAATATAACTGTATGTAGCTACACTTAAAAGGTCACATATTATTCAAACTCCACTTCACCATGTTTTTCTAACACTAATATGTGTCTCTAGTCTGTCTACAAACCCCCCAATGATGAGAAAAGTCCATCCTCTCTGTCTTTTGCCTGCTCCACTTTTCAGAAAATGTGTGCTCAAACAGGCCATTCGCAGATTTTCCCTTCATGACATCACAAAGGGCAGTAACTCCTCCCCCAGGTGGGTGACACTCCCACAGCTAGGTGTTTGTTCTGCCCTCTGAGTCTGCCTTCTCACCGTAAACAATGGAGCGAGAAAGCCCGAGACACCCAAGCCCTTCCAGAGAGGGGGCGTGGTCAGACACAGCAAATTTACATATTTAAAAGGTACAGACACAGAAACAGCCTGTTCTGAGCAGGGCTGAAATAGAGGGGTTTATAGGCATGATCAAATACAGGATCAGAGTGGATTTACAACAAGAAACTTCACACACATGTTTTGAGGAGCTCTGAGGCTTATTTAAACTGGTTGAAGAGGAGGAGAATATGTGACCTTTAAAACAATATATATCTGAACAAACCCTGTCTGCTTTGTATCATGTAATCACATTTCTTTATTGTATGAAATAAACTCACCGTATTTCTTACTTGTTCAGACTGCAGGCCTCCGTGTTTCCTCTTCATATGGTCTGCACTTTTATTTTCTAGAAGCAGAATCACAAGCTGATACAGTTTACTGCAATTAAATGTACCTAGGAATTTTTTCAGTATTCACAAGCACCTTATGAACATTTAATTAATAGTATAAAGGAGAGCAGAGTGACAGATTAGCCGTCACTCTAATGGAGCTGTAAGCAGATATAAAGTCATTTTAATAATTATTTAATACATGTCACAGATTAATATACTGTAGCTCATACTTGGAGGATGGGGGATAAAATGTGCAAGAGTCTGATTGGCCTGAATTCACAGATGTAATCCTCATCTGGACACCCTGGATTTTATTCTTATACTTTAAGCAACTCATCTAGGCCAACCAAATCCCTTGTTTTTAATTTATCAAGTACTACTTTCAGTCTGAGAACGAAGAGAGAATGAGGTATGAAGACGGGGGAAAGGGATCAGGGTGAAAAGAAAAATCAAACCGTGTGAAACTTCCTGTCTCGTACCTTGAAGCTTGCGTGCAAATTCCGGTTGTAGCTTGTATGACATCACACAGGAGCCAGAGCAGAAGAGCTCCACCACGTTCTCAGCGACGTGATGAGTCACCATGTCCGACACCGGCCGGGAAATGTGGCACAAGGTGCACGGATTGGGTGTCTGGTTACCCTGCAATAAAGTAGAAAAAGAAAGAAGTTGATTAAGGCAAGAGCAGTATATATATAAAAAAACATTTAGAGCACTTGTGTGTCTTGTTTTGAGCTCCTTCAGTTCAAGTTTCAGAAAACGTTGCTATAGCATCCACTCGAGTTTGGGCGACACAAGAATTAAGCTGTAGATGTTTCTGTTCACAAATGTTCATGTTTCAGTTTTCAGCCTTAAAACAACTCGTCTGCTTTTGGGTTGAGACTCTTTAATAACCTTCTTGTCTTTGACATATCTATATTTCACACGCGTCTGCCCTCCTCCTGCTCCTGTCCTTCAGACACACACACCTCTCCTCTCTCCTGCTTGTAGTTTGATTTTTATCCCCTAGTTACAGCCGCAACCTTCTCAGTGTTACGGTCTAAGTGAGTGACACAAAAACCATGATTTTTCATTGATATTTATGGTCTTGGTCTTGTCTCGGTCTCGATCCCTAAATATCTTGGTATTGACTCTATCTCGTAGCACTCTGGTCTCGGGTATGTCTTGGGGTCTCAGTCAGTGTTGCCTGGACTACAACACTAGCTGGAAGATGTTTAAAGCAAACCACTGGCTCACCGGAATAACTGAAGAAAAAAATGGCCTCACTTTCCCAGAGGCATATCCATATCATCTATCAGTCGATAGATTACTCCACCTTTTTGAAGTCTTCCAGACACTCCTGACTGCAGATGTCTTCAGTGTCCTCCTCCAGGTTCAGCCTGAGCGGTTTGTAGCAGACGGAGCTGCAGTTCTTACACGCAGCGCTGTTTTCTTTGCGGAAATCTTCGAGGCAGTTGTCGCTGCAGAACCTGTAGAGGACGTTCTTAACCATTAACCCGCATTTGGTCTGGAAGAGACCAATAAAGAAGCACAGATTATGGCAAAGAGATCGCAGTGAAATAAACAGTTTTTCATGACAAGTATTTAAAGTAGAAATATGTTGCTTACAGAGCAGCCTTTTTTGCACATGCCGCAGACGCGCAGCAGTGTTTGGGCGGATTTAATTGAGGACTTAAAAGAGCAGAGGCAGGTCGTACTGCAGAAGTCCTTCATAGTTCCCTTTAGGTCCACAGCCGCCATGATGAGGTCCAAAAGCCGAGTTATCGCACTGTTTAAATAAAGAGGGGATACGATGGACAGTTTGCATCAGCTTTTAATGTGGTTACATAAATAAACAAAATAACAACGTGAACACAGATCAAATGAGATGAGAGTGAGATAATCAGGGTCAAGACGACACATAAAAGCCTTTATTTTAACGCTAGGTGAATCGCTTTATTCTTGTTTTACTGAATACTGAAGGGAACGATGCCGCCAAAATGTCTAATATAATTTATTCTGTGTCATTCCAACGATACTTTCCTCTATTAGAGGGCTCTGTGATCACAGCTCAATGATCCTGTTTTTTAAGTAATAAAAAACAACAACAAACCAGCTGTTGTCTACATTAATTTCAAAAAGCAGTTTGAAATGTTAAACTACCATAAAGTCAACTCTGTTGTTCCCCAAGAAATAAAAAAAGTTAAACTGTCTTCCTGCTAGATGATTTCTATCAAGTTCAGCGAAGTATACAGTTTTCGGCTTCAAAAATGTTGACAATTTTCATGAAAATATTTTGGCTTCTTGACTTCTCGGCTCTGCTGGTCACTCTTTAACTTTAATATAGGACTCTTTCAATCAGAAGAGCACTCCACAAGGTTTATTTACGGGACAATATCCCACCGTTTTCTGTCTATGATTATGACCTTGTGAGGGTTTTATGGTGCTACAACCTGATTAAATATGTCCCAGGTTTCCACATTTAAGAGCAGCATGTCGTACTTGAAGATGACACAACGTTTGTCTCAAACTTACCTGGAACAGAAAAAGCAGGATTTGGTGACTGGCTTGTTTATGGGGAACTTTTCAAACAGGCAGTCTTTGGAGCAGAAGACGTCTGTGAAGCCTTTTTTCTGGTACGCTGTTTGACCCTTCGTCATGATCTTCTGACAGTGAGAGCAGATCATCTGAATCTCCTGTGAGCAAGAACGCAGGTGGAGAACATGAAAGACAAAATGTTTTCCAATTTCATCTGACAAAATAACTTAAACCTAACCTGTCATCCTTAATAATCAGTTTATTATTTCACAGTCCTCTTACCTTTTCACTGCTCGGTGTGTTTTCTGTGTTTGTGGACGTCGACATTTCTGGAGATCGTTTACTGTCAGTGGGAATCGGCTGATCTTTTGCAGCTGGTTGACTCGCAGGTGACGACTGGGAGAGTCGAACAAGAGCCTTCAACTTCGTCTAGGACAAAAAATAGAAGAAGAATAAAACAGTCACAGATGTCTCACATGCTCGTCTTTAAGCATTCATAACAGTTTAAAACCTAAAGACAAAAATTCCCCCTCCTCAAACTTCTTAATAATAATAATATGAGAAGAAAAGGCAATAAATTAGAAACTTACAAGGTCCAGTTTAGGGATCACTATCTTCACTTCTTTCATCCCGGTCACTGCAGCAGAAATATCTTTCTTCTTTTCTGTGATGAATAAAAACAAATACGGCTGTGTGACTTTTTTATCAGAAGAAAAGCTGCACAAAAAAAAAACAATTATGTCACTGGGCATTTGCAAACACAGGTATTGTATAAAACATGAAAAACAGCAAATAATCTGGGATTTATAGTTAGAGCCACAGAGAGCTAACTCTTTAGTATTTGTTTTTTTATTGCACCTCATTATTAATCAATGTAATCACACATTGAATATTTTTCTCCTATTGTGCAGATTTAATGAAAAAGCAGATCAGGAGTACATTATGTTATATTTTACAAATATTCATGATATCCAGAAGATGAAGCCAGCAGCCATAATGTTCCCCTGACCTTTCCTCTAGTGCTGCCATGAGGGTTTGCATTTTGCATTTGAGGAAATAACTCAACAAATATTTACTTAAATTACTCACTAAATACTGGAATGACGGCCGAAGAGTTTCTCTGGAGGATGAATTCTCAAGACTTAGTTTTTAAAACGACATTTCCTCTCATGTAACTAAGAGTTTATAGTTATTTACTGGCGATATCGCAACATAAACGAGAGGGGTTTGTTTGTGTTTCATACAGACATTCATGGTCACAGATTATGTTTAAGGATTTTAGTGATCGCTTGACTTTCATTCATCAGATTTAATTTACCTTTATTGATGATGGGAGAGGAACTTCTGCTGTCCACATCCATCAAGCCACTTGGTTCCTCGTCATCGTCTGGACCACCCGCCTCCATGCGCTCCTCTGAATCAGTGTCCATGTTCTTTCCAGCGTCGAGCTCGTGTTCTGCTCTGTCATTCTTCTCAGCATCAGAGCCGGCCTCGTCTTGTTTTTCATCATCGTTTAAACCCGGTAACCACGACTTTGTTGCTGAGCCGCGTGTGTCTTCATCACCATCGTTCTTCTCATTTCTGGGAATATCTTCGTCGGTGTCCATGTCAAAGTCATCGTTCATATCACCGCCGTCGTCGTCACTGGAGAACATGTTGGACGTGTTGTCATTGCTATGTGACGATGTTCTCTGAGGTGTGTTGGCAGCTGAAGTTCTCTTCTCAGATCTGTCATCTGGCTCTGAGTTCACTTCTTCATCTTTCTCATCACTCAGCTCAGATTCATCTTCACTCTCCAGCCTCCTCCCCCGCCCCCTTCCTCTCCCCCTCCCACTACCTCTCCCCCTGCCCCTCCCTCTGCCTCGACCAGATCTGGATAAACTGCTGGGTGATTCCAATCTTGAAGAGGATCCTTCTAAAGACAAGCGACCTAGATGTGATAGAGGAAAAGCGATGAGAGAACATTAATGACATTCTTTTGTCCAATACTCAGAGAAAAGTCAGCCCTTGGTTTGTGTGAATCCCGATGCAGCGAATAAGATGGACCGCAATTTTTTGAGTGATCAAAAATGTATGAGACAAAAGTCCTTCAGCTCTCGATTAGATGGAGCTCCCCCAACCTTCAGTGAGGTGATCGGGCGCTACTACCACCCGACATCCCTGACTCCCAGCCTCAACCATCGGACTGTGTGGGTACAATCACTTCTATCTGAACCACTTCTCTTGCCCGCTTCCATCACTGCAACACCTGTTGACCTGATAACTGCTCTCATATCTGGCAAACCGAGGGGCGTCCAAAACAGCCGTGTGGGTCGCCTTAAAACCGCCTACCTTCTCTGGTCCAAACAAATCCAGAGCATTCAGGACCAGAATCTAAAGTTAGAAGGAGGACATACTGGCTGCTGCATTGTTGTCAGAGAAGCCAGCACTTCAACATAGCATGCTTCCTTAATGTCTGATCATATAGTAAGATCACTTTATCATTTCAGTCAGGAGATATCTTCCAGATTGGACCCTTAAAGTAAATATGCACAAAAATTAAACTATCTCCAAACCTATCACACTAACAAATGAATTCTCATCTCTCTCTTTTTGTGTTCATGTGTTGGAGCGTGTTTCATAACAGATCCATGTCGACCAATATTCTATAAAGTGGTGCTCCTCGATTAATTACCTTTTGGTTTGGGGGTTCTGATCTGAGAAATGTCGGTCCCATTTTCTGAATCTGAAAGTAGAAAAATGTTAATGTAGAAAGGATACCAGGATAGGATACTTCTGATGATGCCAGTAAGAGTAGTGTGCAGGATTTTTTCTTTTCAATGAGATGAAAAAGGATTCAATGGTACTCAAAATGCCTGGATGGGAAACGACTTGGCATTTTACCGACAACTGAGAGTTGATATCCATCACATACCGTTCATCTGAAAGGACATTTCTGATTCTTCTTTGTCTTCCTCAGCGTCTCTTTTTCTGGGGTTGACCGGCTCAATATGTGGCTCCAACTCATCTTCAAAAAACAAACAAGACACATAAACCTTTAGTGCATCAATGCAACTGGCTGAAATGGTTTTCAATCATAGTCCAATGAACACAATCTTCCAGAATCGAACAAATAAAAATAAAAAAAACATAAAAATTTATATTTTATGATCAAAATGTGGCCTCCTGCAGCGATCTGCGTGCAGGAGCCACAGAAGAAAAAGAAGACTGCTTGCACGTTGATGGGAAAACTAAACTGAACACATACCTGCTATTTCGATTTCCTGGAAAGATTTTCCCTGGTATTTTTCCAGGGTTCCCTTCTCCACCGCTGAGAGGAGCTCAAAGATTTTTGCGAGGTCCTCAGCTGCGTCTGGCGTCTGATAATACTCTCTGTCGGTCTGAATGTCACGGCCTAGAAGTTTGGCTAGCTGATCGAGCTGACCATTTGAGAGGCCGAGGATCTGGAAGACTCTTGCAAGGTGCTTACGAAAACACACAGACTTGAGGATCGGTTCATTCTTTGCGCCGCACCGTGCCACAGTGGTCGTGAAGGTGACGCCTCCTCTGAGGTAGCTCGCACATTTTGCATCAGGTAGCGCAAACAGGAAGGGGTTAGCTGTATGAACGCCACACGCTTCTCTCTTGTTCACAAGCTGTTCTAATGCAGCAATCAGTGTAGGGGTCAACGTCATGACAACTGTTCTGCCCATGTGGTCACACATCACATTGATCTTCACCGACGTCTCGGAGAGGATCTGGTCGACCTGCGACTGGCCGACAGCAGGGTCCTCACAACGCTCAGTCTCCTCCCTCTCCTGGAAAGACTTGAGTGTCACACGAGCCAGATCCACATTTCGGTTAAGCACTGACAGCTGAGCGACTGTCAATCTGAGAAGCGAAGTGTAGACCGGAGCGCATTCGTACTTAGTCAGACTTTCAAAGGCAGAAGCCGCCGTCTTCTCCAAGTACTGGTAGAAGAGCTGCACGTCCTGCATGAAGGGTATGATTGCCGTCGTCGAGGTGTTCAATTTGTAGGCACCGCACCATTCTTTCTTACACAAACTCAAAAATGTCGCTGCTTCACCAATCTTCTGTTTATCATTACCCTCCTTCAGCGCCCTTGCGTAGTTGATGTCAGCAATCAACTTGAGAGAATATCTTACTGTGACTATCACAGTCGGTCGGTTCCAAGTCTTATTCTCTTCATTGAAACCGCAGAGCTCTCGGACAGCTTCGACGACTTTGCTGAAGTTTTCCGGACTCAGTACGTCTTTGAAGCTTGATATGGACGTTTTCTTTAACACTAGAAGAAGACTTCCCATTGCCCTCAGCCTCTTCATGATGGTTGCACTTTTGTTGTTGTGGCAGAAATACTGCGCCATCAGCATCAGGAGGGAATCATTCAAAACTGCAGATGTAATCTCATCTTTGGGCATGTCTTCAATCACAGCACTCAGTTCTGCTGAGAGTTCAGAGTTGTCTTTCAACTCCACAGAGGAAACCAGCATGAAGACTTTACTGTTGCATTCTGGAGGTTTTGAGGCCCTGCGTACCGGACACTTTTGCATATGTGGCCTAATCTCCTTACGACTATATAGGCCTTTACAATACAGGCACGCTTTGGTAACAGTGAACAAGTCCGTTTTTCTCCTCTTCAGTTTCAGTTCTCCGAGGCCAGTCTTCAAAACCTCTTCATTATGTTGAGAATTTCCTCTGTCTCGTAACTCCCTTATTCGTTGAGCTCGTGCCACTGAGTTCTTGCGCAGCGCAAATGCTTCAGCTACCTCGGGCTCGTCGTGTCTATGGCTGAACAGATGACGAGAAAACTTCCGCTGAGCTTTCCCACAGATGTAACAGTAATTTGTGGAGCGCTTTGGTTGTTCTTTGGGCATTTCAACTGAGAAAGAATTATCCTCCCGCCGCTTTGCACGAGCAGCTCGATCTAATGTATTCCTGAGACCCGGTCGTTTGACGTTGAGTTTAGAACTCTCATCGCTACTTGCGTCACTGTCAGGTGCAAACTCGTCATCACTGCAGGATTCAGCAGAGCTGGTGGATCCTCCTGAGTCCTCCACCTAGAATTATGAACATGAAATATCTTTCAACGTGACATGAAAAAAAAACAGTGTGAATCTAATGCTTCCTAGGGACGATACGATGTAAAACCCACACAATGATAAATCATTCCAACCAGATACACGATATCTGATAACCAAAGAATACTAAATACCCATAAATAAGTTTATTATTAGTACATTTATTCAGGGCAATTTGGTGTCGGTTGTCGTACATTTTTCGGTTGTGGGCTGAATAAAACTTAATTTCACTGCAGCCTAACATTATCCCGCTCTCTCTCTCTTTGGCTAATTCACTTCTGTTCATGTTACCCTCATTCATGTCATAGGCCCCACTTCAGGAAGTAACAAGGTGGAGATGTGTTGAGTGAAATTGGGTAATAAATATAAATAGTTTTTTTGTTTGATACCAGTTATTTGATAATTGTATCATAAGACTTATGACGAGAGATGTTCTGCTGTATTGATATTTTGTCCCAGCCGTAGTCGGTTAGTGTAAATAATAAGGCAAGGCTCATGGACTTATGTGTAAGGGAGAACGGGAGGCACAGGCTGCTCGCTTTGAGGACTGCAGCCTCTATACATGAGGCATTTACTATCTTGATGAAAGAAAACTACATTTTCTTTTCAGTTCATAATTTTTCAAATAAATATGTTTTTTGTTGAGGGTTTAAAAATGGTTAAGATCCACATGTGTCTCTGAAACACTGGCTTATTTGTTTCCTTAAGCTGCTGTTTATCATTTAAAAGTTTGTGCTGATGTTTTTTCTAAACATTTAAAAATGGAAACCACTAAAAAGAAATTACACTTTTATCCACTAGTGAAGCCGCAGCAGCTTTTCTTTCTGGTCGGGATTTCTTCAGCTCCTTGTTGGATTCCTGCAATCGTTAAAAAAAAAAGGAAGATGTAAAAGCCAGTTTTTCTAATTTATATCACAAAGGACATAATTTAAAGATCTTTTAATTACAATTCTTAAATTCATTTAGCAGACACTTTTGTGCAAGTACAACAACAAGCAAGGATCTAGACAAACTACGTTGAGTTTGTACAAATTTGCGATACAGACTTAATATAAAGAGAATATTCTAATATGTTGTCACTCATAGTGGGGGAGGGGTGTTAACAATAAACTAATGGAACAATCTGTATCTGTAAGAAAACAAGAAGAACAAATCTGAAGTAAAATAAATTGCAGGACATAAACTTACCGCTGAGCCCCATGAATGAGAGGAGTCCTCATTGTTGAAAGTTTGCTCCTCAGCTTGAGAGATTTCCATCACTGCAAACAGGCACAAAGGTGGCTTACACTCACAATCACTTTTTTCACAGTTGGGAGTGATGGGATCATAATTCATGACTCTTTAGATTCAGATTCTTAAGGCAAACAATGAAAATTAAAACAGCAAGTGGTTATGAAGGGCCCTCGCACCCCGGTGTGCATGTCAGGGTGTGTCGCAACCGCAGGAGTGCAGCAGCAGCGGAACGTGGCTAAGCAGCAAGCCGTGCAGTTCAATTTGTGTAAAAGTGGTAGTACTGGCATGTTGAAATAGGCAACGTAATGAAGATCACAGAAAATGTTTACATAGAGAAGTTCAGGCTGGCACTATCATGATAGCTATGAAATTTGGAGCAAATTGAGCATTGTGTAGTACTTAGTCCTTGCAGTAGGAGGCGCTATGGTTAAAGTTGACTATTGTTATTTCTGTGTTCAGAGGCCAACCCTGACTATACTTGTGTAATTTGAGGAAGATCAGACAAAGTACATGAGAGTTACAGCCACTTCCTGTTTGATGGCGAATGATGCATCCGTGTGGCGAGAGCGTTAAACGTAGAGCTTTGAGCTTGAAAGTGTTGTACGGCCAAGGTGTTTGCATGGTCCACACCAAGTTTGAGTGGGAAATGAGCTACCTTGTAGCAATGGCTAATGCTAACTGAAAAGCAGTAACTTCCTGTTGTCAACAGGTGGCGCCGTGACTAAGCTAAAAATTTAAATCATGGATGTGTTCAGGTCGGGCCGTGTATCATGCATGAATTTTTTGGTGAGACTGCAGAGTAGAGTTATAAGCATTTACTTTTTTGGCAATTTGCCAAAACGCACATGAAACTTTGAACGCACGCCACGCCCTTTGACGAAATAACTTTCAGACAAGTTCGTTCAAATAGGTATCCTGTAAACGGTGAAAATGCGCGATATTTTGACATTCAAAAAATCATAGTGGACTTCCTGTTTACATGAGACAATTACTTCCTCTGACTTTTTTGTAGGTGTAAAAAAAAAAATTACATGCATGTAGGTGAAAAAACCTATTGTGTGCAGCTAAAAGGGGGCGAGACATTTTGCGAACTGTGTTTACGAAAAAACGAAAATATCGAATTTTCACCAGACCTGATGACCTTTCCAATTTTGGTGAGTTTTCACGTACGTTGAGGTCCTCAAAAACGCATTGAAAGACGCGGAAAAATAATAATAATCCTTAGGGTTCCAATAGGGTCCTACGCACTTGTCAGGGCTTCAGGCCCTAATTACAGATAATAGCAAAGTTGAGAGATCATCTTCTCGACTTACAGCTCTCCTCATAATCAGATAATTCATCGTCCTCCTCAGCATCACTGATTTCACTGTTGACCTGCTCCACATCTGGCTCTAGTTCATCTTGAACAAAGAAACAAGATTCAGTAAGTTTCCTTTTATAGTTTAAAGGAAGTTTTTGATTTAAAGACATAAACATGTGCAGGTCAGAACTGCACCACACTGGACACATACCCTCAATCTCAACTTCGGTCAGAGATTTCCCTTTGAACTTTTCAAGAGAGCCCTTCTCCATCGCCACAATGAGAGTTGCTATTTTTGCGAGCTCCACAGCTGCCTCCGGCAACCGATAGTAGTCCCTGTCAGCCCGGATGTTGTGGCCAAGCAGTTTAGCGAGGTGGTCCAGCTCGTCATTCTCCAGGTTGAGGATTTGGAAGACTCTTGAAATGTGCTTGTGAAAATGCACCCCCCTGAGATGCTCTGGGTTCTTTGCACGACACAGAATTGAAAAGGCCCTGATGTTGTGTCCTTTGTGGAAAAGACTTGTAGGTGAAGAGTTCGGCATTGCAAACAAGAAAGGGTTGTCTTTGTGTACCCCGCATGCATTTCTCTTGCTCACAAGGAGGTTTATTGCGCTGACAAGATCAGAAGTCAGCAGGAGAGAAATGTTCTGGCCGGTTATGTTCTCCATGTTTATTCTGATGAAGTGCTTGGACAACACTTGGGTACTGTCGTCCCGCTCCTGGAACGCCTTCAGAGTCATTTTTGAAACCTCTGGGGCACATTTGTTCAAGACTGACACTCGTGCAAGAGTCACTCTGCACAGTGCGGTGTAGACCTGCTTACTTTCTTTGCTCTTCAGGCCTTTGACGGCAGAAACTGATGCTGACTCAATGTACCTGTAGAAAAGCTGCACATCACGCGTGAACGGTATCGTAGACGCTTTGTTGATTCTTTGTCCTTTCAACGATGCGAGGGCTGTGCGGGAGACGAGCTCCGTCCACTCCTCTGTGCACATGTTCACAAATCTTTCAGCGTCCCCTTTCATCTGCTCGTCCAAGTCTTCTGCTTCAGCAACAATGGCACCTATTTTTTTAAGTGAATATCCGAACTTCAAAGCAAGACTTGGTTTCTCATAGCTCTTCCTCTTGACGTTGAATCCAGCGAGTTTCTTGACAACATCGACAACTTTGTAGAAGTTAGTGGGTTTGATTGCATCTTGGTAGCTTGATATTGACTTCTCATGGAGTGCTAACAAAAGTCGTCCCATTTCCCGCAGCGTCTGTCTGATGTATTGGCGTTTATCTGGATCATCTCTATACTTGGCAGACAGATGCTCAGTCAGCTTTATAAGAAGGACATCATTTTGAACTGCGAATGCAATCCTGTCTTGTGTCATATCTGAGAGTATCTTCTTCACATCGGCCGATAGATTTTGAGCTAACGGAGCCTCAGCGACAGCCATGGCCCCGAGGACTTTTGATTTGCCACTTGTTGCAGAGTCGGATGTGCTCCTCGCGGGACATCTGCGCACATGCCTCCACATTTCCTTACGCATCAACAAGCTTTTACAATACATACAGTGCAGGAATGTTTTAGAACTGGACCCCTTATTTTTCCGTCTTCTTCTCAATTTTAATGCCCCACTGTCATTCTTCAACACCTCCTGGTTATGTTTGTGATTCCCCTTGTTACGAAAATCCGCTAGTATCCTATTTCGTTCCTTTGAATTTATTTGTAAAGAAAAAGCTTCAGCGAGTTTGGAATCTTCCTCAACATGCCTCGAAAGATGCCGTGCCATTTTTTTAGCAGCTTTACCACAAAAATAACAAAAACTTTTAGTGGCGTACTCTCCATCCGCGTCGGGCTTATCAGAGCTCAAAGGAGCCTTCTTGTCCTTTCGGGAGCATGAAGCATTGGCTGGAGGCATCGCTGACTTCCCTGTCATCTCTTCAGGGTAAACTAAATCTCTTAAAGATGAATCATCCACAAAATCCATCTGACTGCTGGTGTTGGAAAAACTGTCTCTGTCACAACTTGGTCCACTGTCACGTAGGTCATCATCATCATTGTCAGAGGACGCTGCCTCCCAGTCTTCAAGCTGGAAACACAAAAACACCAACAATGAGAAAGGACTAAAAAGATTATTATTTAATCAAGAAACAGCTATTCTGTCTCCTTCCAGAAGAAACAGGATCAACCTGACACCACATCTGAAACAACCCAAGGTAAGAAAGTTCCTATAAACATACATGAGTGATCTTAAGAAATGTGTGAGAACAGCATTTATGATGCAGTTTCCTTGAGTCAATGAAGACAGTTTGTTGAAGCAGTTAACAAGGTCACATACCCCTTTATTTCTTGGTGTAGAAGTAGAAGCACAAACGTTAGTGTATGAAGAACTGGATCCATCAAAGGACTCCTGTAGATCGATCGATAAGAAAGAAAATCACTTTTCCACTCCCTTGTGAAGAACTTTGTTCTGCATCGATTTGTCTGAAAGGTGCTCTGTAAATAATTTGGTTGATTGAATTGGCCTCGTCACAATGGGTCACTTGTAATTTATTCAAGCCTCTCTCTTTTTTTTTTTTTAAAGATTTATTTTTTGGCTTTTTGTTCCTTTAATGGAGAGACAGGACAGTGGATAGAATTGTAAATCAGGGAGAGAGAGTAGGAAATGACTTGCGGGAAAGGAGCCACAGGTGAGATTCGAGCCTGGGCCGCCCGCTTGGAGGAGCAATGCCTCCATACATGGGGTGCATGCACAAACTACTGCGCCACCAGCGCCCCCAAGCCTCTCTTTTTTGAAGCAGTCTCGAGACCAGTCTCTATTTTAAGGTCTCGTCTCAGAGTCAAAAGCATGTTTCCTCTGTCTTGTCTCAGTCGCAGACTGAGCGCACTCTGGATTTTAAATCTGACCACAAGACACTTGGTCTTGTCTCGGCCTGGATCCCTAAATGTCTCGGTCTCGGAGCACTCTGGTCTCCGGTATGTCTTGGTCTAGATTAGTGTGGTCTTGACTACAACACACAGATCGATTGACATTTTTTATACCACTTCGTCCACAGAGATTGCAAAAGTTAACCCAAATGAAATGTCCTCACAGAAGCGTTCATAGATCACCTACTCTGAGTTAAAGTGACATCCTAAGCCCACTCAAGAACAAGACCAAGTGGACAGAGACACTTATGTTATCATGTGATCAACAGAAATATCAATTAAAATAGATCCAGGCGTTGTTCTGGCACCATTGCAAATATATCTGCATCCATTTTGGTCGTAAATAACCTTGAAACTTCTTATGCAGACTACAAAGCTTTAAAAACCTACCGTGGAACGCCAGGGGTAAGACGAGTCCCCATAATTGAAAGTTATCTCCTGTCCTAAAGATATTTTCTTCACTGCAAACAGGCACAAGTGTGGCTTTCCTTCAATCACTATTTTCTTCATTTCACAGTTGGGGCTGATGTGGTCGTCATTCACAAGTCTACCGAGGGTCCGGTCTTCGGCTGAAGCGTCAATGCTGCGAGTGAAAGGCGTCTTAATGAAAATCTAATCGTTCTTTTAATGACCACTCTTAAAACACATAAAATATAAGTCAACAACTTACCACCACTGTGCTCCACTCCATGAAAACTCAAATAAATAATTGATCAGCGAATCAGGGCATTCCTTTTTAGGTGTTGTGGTTTTGACAGAATAGATGTTCCCTCGATATTCAACGACAAACATGGATGGGTCAATGGCTTTGAGGGTGAACAGTCCTCTCCCTGGATAAAAAGAATAAATGAGTATCAGAGTTGATTGTAAATTGCATGAAATCCTACATAATAATCAACATAGAGACTGCTATTGTAGCAATGCCTCCTACCTTTAGAGGCATCAATGTACCTCCCCTCCAGGAAGGGTTTGTCTTTACAAGCAAATATGTGCTCCAGGGCATCCTGCTCCGGAGTCAGTTGTGGTCTCTCGTTCTCCATGACAGCTAGAAAATATATAAAAGATACTGATTTAGATTGGGGTAATATAATTTCTGCTAAGCACACTGACAATTTAAAAAAAAATGAGCAAACAAAAGCCTGATTAATATGAATATTTGAGTCCCTATGCTGTATTTTATTGTATTGCAGTTCTGTAAAAAATGCATCAAAGCAACAGGAAGTGTTAGTCAACAGATAAGAGTTGTTTCTCACTGTTGTTTACTAAGTAACTTCTGCACACATGCCTTACCAGCATGCAAACAGGAACCAACAAGCAAGTTGTAAATGCATGCTAGAAGTTAGTAAACACTTTGACCATAGTTACTGAGATGAATATATTTCGATAAATATGCATATCTCTTTTAAACAGCGACGTTAACCTGTTTTGCTTTAATATCCCACAGTAGAAGCAAGAAGAGTATCAATTGAAGCTAATACAGTGGCGACCATCTTTCCTGTGTCTATCGTCTTTCCTGATGGTGCCTTCGCGTGGTGTCAGACACATCGGAAAAACGAGTTCCCGAGTTGTAAAAACACTTTGCACTTGACTCTAATAACACTGGAAAAAATATGTTTTTAGATAAAGATAAGATAAGATCAACTTTATTCATCCCAGCAGGGAAATGTAGATGTTCCAGCAGCCAGCAAACATACAAACACACAACACAACACATATATACATACATATCCCACCCATACAAAAAAACATGAGCCCACAATACATAGCCAGGATAAAAAAAAGCGGTATGGATGGTCCATGTGCATAAGTAGCTGTTACTCATAGATAACAGTACAAAGTACTAGCTCTGCCAGTGCATAGTATGATAGATAAATAAAGAATTATTATAAAAAAAGCAGTCAAGTGTGCAAATATACAGGTGCAAAATACAGTTTGATATATGCAGCTCAGGCTAAAGTTTAAAAGTTTAAATGTCTTCTGTCCTTACTTTAACGGGAGTCGTTATAAAGTGCAATTGCAGTAGGTAAAAAAGTATTTTTAAATCTGTCTTTGTAAATTTAAAGATTATTTTTATTCATTCACGTATTGCACATCAACTTTTTGCTTGCATAAAACTCATAAGAGACATTCACACATCTTCTTAGTAGCATCCACGCTTTTTTATTTTTGTTTTTATTTTATTTTTTATTTTTGAGGCTACAACATTGTGACTTTCCGACCTGCAATCACGTGAAAACACTGAAGTCTTCACATCGCGGACAATCCGAAGAGCACTTGAATGCAGCATGAGACCCCGTGACGTTGACGCTGCGGTCGCTACAATCACTGATGGAAACGTCACAGGCAAGAACGTAGAAGCAGCGAATCGGCGTGCGTGGTTGCCTTGGCTACAGGGACGGACAATGCAACGAATACACAGGTTTATGTGGTTTACGAGGACCTGGTTGTAGGTTTCATTAAAGTGTACAGACATCCTACAGAAAAGGGGAAATGTTTCAACAGCTAACAGCCTGTAAATCTACAGTTTAATTTACAACAACATTTTGAGACATTTGACAACGTTTTTAAATATTTTTATTACAAAAAAAAAAAGAACAAGCAATAGAAAATACTCAGAACCTTGGTGCCCATTTTCTAAGGTCTGGGGGTTAATATAACCAAGGTTTACACAAAGGGACTGTATTGGATATTTTTATGGTCAAGTGGCACTCAAAAAGGTTGTAAAATTGTCCAATGTGGTATAAAGAGTATCAGCGTTTATAGTGATAGAAGCTATAAATGAAAGCTTTATTATCTTAATGGTAGTCAAATAAACTCAAAACCGCTTTAACTTAAGATCTACTGGATATTGAGTTACAGTACATTACATTTTGTTTGCAATAGTGGACACAAGTAAAAGATCACAGTAATCGCACAATCAAGTGACCTTTCAAAGTTGGATAATCTTATGAGTAAAAAAACAAACAAAAAAACTAGGTTGTGTGGTTAGTTTATCTTCAACTTTTCACTATAGCAAGGTGGACCAGCCTCTAACACGTCTGAGATCGTCGATGAATTAAAGAATGAATTTTTAACAATCCTCACGAATAAAAAAAAATATATGATAATTTCTCTTCCACTAGAGGTAAATAATGGCAACGTTAAATTGTTAAAAATGAAACTAAACTGCAGGTTTGAAATTGAACACAAAGGGTTCACAGAAGATATTTTCAGTTTGTCTTGAAACAACATTTTTCATTGAGGTTATTTCAAACAAGGACAATATCACCCACAATTCCACAAGGACTTAAAGAATCATAACATGTGAACGATAACAAGTAGTGTTGATCGTGACAAGTAACCATTCAGCAGAACCCCCCCACCCCCCCCCCCCCACCCCAAAGGACAGCCATGTGTCCGGCTGAGCAGTAGTATCCTGCTGAGCCAAGTCCAACTTACCCGGACACTGCGTTTGACAAATTCTTCTTCTGTGATTCCTGATAAACATGTAGTTTTGAAAGCGTGACCTCTGCAGTTCAGTACATTGTATTCATGTATACAAGTGTGTATTAACATGTTTATCTCTGTTCATGTGTGTTTATTGGTTCTTGTTTGAATGTTTCAGTTAATCAAAAAAACATTTTCACAACAAGCTGCTGCACCAGTAAAAGGTCACTTCCGCTCTCACTGCTCTTCATCACTCTGAATCTTCCTCTTCCTCCCCGTCAGGTATAAACGGCGGATCTTCAGGTTTCCCCGCCTGCTTCCCCTCTCCCTCTTGCCACGTCTTGAGATGTAGCTCTCTGACGGTTAAGATGCGAATGAGCATGGCCTCCATTGTGCTGTCATCCAGAGGGGTGGAGGAGAACCACAGGGGGCTGTTGGGGACGCAGCAGCGCTCGGGGTGAAGGTAGAACAGGTTGGTGCGCTGCTTGACCGACTCCGAGCTGAATGGAAGAAATTAGCTGATGTCAACATGAACAAGAACTGAGGAGAACAATACATATCTTGTGTTTGATTAAAGTACTAAACACAGAATCAAATAAAGAAATATATAACAGGCAACACACCACTTGGAGAGGTAAAATTCATAGAGCCTGACTGGACAGCGGAGAGGGTTCTCTGTGTTCTCAATCATCTCCAGGACAGCCTCTTTATTTTCCTCCTCCTTTTTCTTTTTTGCTGGAACTTCAGGATCTGTGAGGGAAACAGCAGAAAACACATTGACACAATTTCTCATGTAATTATTCACATATGCACCTCTTAGCGGGAAGTTTTCCTGGTCAAACTGGAGGGTGGGTGGGGGATGGGGAGTGGGCGTAATGGAAGAAAGACGCTGCAGAAAGCGTGGTGGATACCTTTATATCAATGCTTTGGCGTATTGTCAGCGTCAAGGGACACAGAGCATACAACTGGAAAGCAGTATAGAATGAAACACCAGGAATAAGAAGATCACAATTTTTGTCTCTAATTTTCCTGAATATATCCTTCTGTGCTTTCACAAACGCTTCATACAAGCACTTTCCGCTTTTCTGCCTGGAAAAAACGCTAGGTGGACGTGGGGCCTTAGACTTTCCTTCATTCAAAGTGAGGTCCAGAAAAAGCACACTGATTCTCCCTCTCTATTACTTAAAAATACCACTGGGCCTCTCAGAGTGAGTACATAAGAGGAGCGTCTGGAGGCAAAACAGAAGGGCGTAAAATATATGGTATTACAACATGCTTTGTGGAAACAATACCTGATTCAGCCTCATTTATTGATATTGGAGGGTAGAAGCGCAGATAAGTGGTCTTGGTGTTGTTTGCGTTTGTTTTGGTGCAGCGCATGACGTGGGCAAAGGACAGCTGACGATGCTGCTCCACCGAGGTGAAGCCAAAGAATTTGCAGCAGAAAAAAAGCAGAGTGTTGAGGAGGACGATGGGGGAGTAAGCCCCCAATTGTTTACAGTCCCACAGATACTCCTCCTCCACACGGGAATGGATATAACCTGAAGAAACACAGAGAGAGGTCTGTTATACCTCTGATCAATACGCAATAATCGAGATGCTTCTGTAGGACATACACTGAGTAAAATGATGCATAACTCACCTTTTGCTGTGATTTGAGGTTTGAAACCTCTCAGCATATTAGTGAACTCAGTAGAGAACTTATTGTAGAACCGATCCATAAATATGTTCTCCACACGGCCGTTCTCAAACAGGTGCTAAAGAGAGGCAAAAGAGATGAGACTCATGTTTACAGAGGACCGCAAACCTTACCTGTTATCTGTTAAGTGTGTAAAAGACGTCTTACCTGTTGAATGCCGAGGCAGAGGTAGAACAGGCTGTCAGGGGAATACCGCTCTCCGGTTGGTCGCTTCACCTCACTGATGAAGCAACACAAGCCGTAGCTGAGCTCAGCAGTGGTGCACCGAAGAATATCCTCCTTCAACTCCATTGGACGAGCTGGAATCCATGATATAAGGTGTTGGAGAAAAAGGGTAAACACATTTATAACACAAAAAAAGAGAAAAAGAATCCAGAAATCTGATTTGTCTGACTACCCTGTCCATCCAGCCTGACGGAACTGTAACATATGTTAAGTTAGAAGTCGTCAAAATTGGATTTTAGAACTTTTCAACTAGTCTAGACGCCTACCCCTACCTCATGCCTGTTCTTGTTGAGATAAGTTGTGGTGTCCAGAGGTTTTTCTGGTCTGAGCCATTGGTGTTTCACACTTTTAGTAAAATTAGTAGAGTAGACTGTCGCTTCAAGCCGCGATATTTACGGCCCCTGTAATGTTTTGCCTTCAATCTGAATGTCGGGAAGGGGGGGAGAAAGTCTTCGGAGGTAGTAACAGAGGCAAACGCTTTCAGAGGAGCCGGGTGGGGAGTGTTTGTGCATGCATGTCGGACTGTGTGTCTGTATGTGGAGCTGCCGCCGTCTGAGAATTAATATGAACGTACTAAGAAAACAGCTGTGCTTAGTTGCGGCACTTTTGCAAAAAGAAAAGCAATTAATCTGTTTATTCTTCTTGCCGCACGTTTACTAAAAAAAAGTTTGAAAAAAAAAAAGGTTTTGTTGACTTACAACCAAAGCGTGGCTTCTCCACATTGGGCTGAGTTTGCCTCCACTGGATCCACCGTTTCCAGGCATCTACTCCATATTGACTCTTGAGTTTTGGAACTTCTACAGCCACGCTCTTGTTGGAAGAGCCCTTCTTAGACGATGCTTCAGCTGCCTTTGAACGCTGTGGCTTACGACCCTTGGAAGAAGCAGAGATATTGATTCAAATGAGACAAAAAAAAAATGCAAATATCTTTCCGACGTATCACCACTACACAAATGATTTTAACAACAAAGTTACTTTTTGACTGACTTTGTACACTTACCCTTTTTTCTCTAGCTTTCCTGTGAGCTTGTCGTCGCCGTGAAGTTGCAGGCGGAGGGCTCGGGGATCGTTGAGACTGCTCCCTCAGCCGGGCCATCCTCTCCAGAGTTTCTAGCAATGACACCACATAAAGCACCAGACCAAGTAAGAAACAAACCAGTGTTTGAAAGCCTCTCATATTTTTCTATTGCTTGAAATGCAACACTTAAAAAAACTCCAGTTAATGCATATAACAAAGGCAAAAAAAGATATAAAACTCAAATTAACTGAGTATTGACACGTTTTAGATTTAATAATCTCGCCAACTCACCAACAGTGAAGTCTGCTTCGATGTCCATGGGAGGCGGTGCTGAAGGTGGGGGCTCGGAGTAAGGCTCATTGGGCATGCCAACGGGAATGTCTAGAATCTGGTTGAGCTTCTCATTGGCGTACGGTCGACTCGGAGACTGGAGACCTGCGTCAGACGAGGCCTCCTCCCAGTTGTTGAGGAAACTGGCCAAATCTTCTGTGTCCATGTCATCACTGTAGTTGCTGTTGTGGTCTGAGAAACGAACCAGAGGTTAACGAGAACTCTTCAAACATTTCATGCATTACAGTTCAAACAGTTTCTCTCACCTTCTGGCGCTGGTGCTTCTTGTTTCGCTCTGTCTTTTTCCATCAGTTTCGCCTTCGGTTTCTCCTCTTTGCTGTTCTTCTCGCTGTCTTCTGCGACCATCTCAGCCATGAGAATGAGCTCTGCCTCGTAGGGGTCGGACGGGATCTTTTGCTTGATCTCCTGGATGGTTTCCACGATTTGTTCTGCGCTGTCCATGGTCACAGGGAGGAACATGGGTACGGGTAGCTGTGATAGAGAGAAGAAGAACAGCCTCAATGTTTGTTTGAGTAGCATATTTGTTGTCCAATATAGACATTTAATGACAACCAGAGGATGAAATAATGAAGCTGAAGGAGTTTGACGTACAGGTAATGGCAGGCCGACAGGTTTGGGTGTTAGCTGGCTGTACATGCTCATGGGTACAGGGATGTACACCGGGACTGGGATAGGCACAACCATGAGTCTAGGAAAGAGGTCATCTATAAAGAGACAAAAATTAAGTAAGAAAAAACAACGTCAGGGATCTTTAAAAACATACAATCTAAATTATAAATACCAAAACATCAGGAAATAAGAAGTCAGGTTATGTCAGCTCAGAATAAAACAGTATACTTGTACTGTAATTAACAAATAGAGACTTTGAGTTGAAGATGTATAAAGAACAGAGGTTGAGCTCCTGCGTGTGTGGTCTGTGGGTTAAACATTTTTTTTTTATTGTGCCTTTTTTCCAGTTTGCGATGGTTGCTGTGGGTTTGTGAAGTTCATATTGTTTAAAATGAGAAATTTAAATGAAGTAAAACTGAATTTCTGCACACTGAACCTAAGTTGCTTACTTCTACCTTATAAGAGCCAAACTAGGCAAAGCACATTAAGACCATAATACAGGTTCTACTTCCTAACTGACTATCAATAAGCAGTTATTAGGAGGGCAAAACGACCTATTAAGTTATAGACTGTGTTTATGTAGAATAAGGTACTAATAAGCGCTTAATAATGACTAATAATAGCCAGTATGCAACTAATTAGCATGCTAATAAGCAGCTTGGTAACACTGAATATTGTGACCTTATCAGGAGTCAGAACTTCTTTAGTTACTGTGTTTGTTTTCTGGGGTTATCTGGCTCAAAGCGACTCCGAGACGAGAAATGTTGTTGTCAGCGTAGACTTTACCCGTTTGTGCTTCGACGTCCGCCGTTTGTGTTTTACACGAGACCCCTTTGTTCTGCACCAGCGGTCGACAGAGCACGGCCTTGTTCTTCAGTATTTTTTGAGGAGGAGGAGGATGAGTTTTTACTTTATCCGTCTGAACGCTGATCTGAAGGACAGAGACACGGCATACATTTAAAAACTCTTAAAATTGAAAATGTTTAAACCAAAAAATGAACCTCATCCACAGCAGAAATCATCAAAAGTGGATTTATATAAAGACAGGAGCGGATAGAATCACTCCCATGATTCCCTGCAAGCCTCAAAGTCATCTTTTGTTATTGTTTTGATTGTGGGCTCCCTGGCGGCGGACTTTACATACTGTGTCTTTAAGAGCAAGATTAAACACAAGCATTTTTTTCTGCTTGCACATATTATATTGTATTTTCACTGGATATAAAAACAGACAACATTCAATGTAAACTCACATGTCCGGAGTTCTTAGAGTTAGACGCTGTGCCTGTGGAGACAAAGCGTGACATAGTCAGAAGCAACACTTAAAGTGTGTTTTTCTCTCATGTTCTTTGACATACAAAATAATGAAGTAGTGTAATTTGCTTTTTGTCAGCAATCCTGAACTTGTCGTTCTAATTTGAACCCAAGAGATGCTTCGTTGTTCAAGAAGGAGGAGTGGGGAATGACATAGACGATGTGCATGTGCAGCGAGGGCTGAGCATGAGCCGTCGCTCAGCACATGCTTACTACAAATCTTTGTGGTTGAAAATCAGTTTTGACAAGACATAAAATAGGGATAAGACTGGTTTCAAAAGAGCTAATATGATACCAATCTCTGAGATCAGACAAGAACATTCCTACCAGAAAAACTTTTTTTTTTTAATCAAATTTTTGTCACAACATATTTTAAAACGATGTGTAATTCAATAATTCATTAATTCAATATTCCATTGTATCAAAAAGCAGCAAAGCTTCAAAACTTTACTGGGGCGGCAGTAGCTCAGTCTGTAGGGACATGGGTTGGGGTCAAAATATAGAAGTTGGTCTGGTAGCTGGAGAGGTGCCAGATCACTTCCTGAGTACCGTCGAGCAAGGCACAGAACCTCACTATGGTGTGCTTCCTGTGTAGCAGCCCCACTCTGAAATCTCTCCACTAATTAATATTTTGGGCCTAAGTGTGTGAGAAGCATGTCTCTGACTAACAGAATTTTAAACTAGAAACTATCTCAGGGGATTCATAAAGGATGTAAGCACAATCTAAAATTTGTTGGCAAAGCTTCCGTACCAAAATGTGTGAAGGAGTTTGCCTGCATGATTTGGTAAAATAAAAAATAAAAACAAGAAATAAGCCAATGATGGAAGTCTAGAACTTCTATTTTTGTTGCCGTGGTGTGGAAATTGTTTGATTTTTACTAGTCTTCTATCAAAGCTGAAAAATCTGGTGTGTATGTGTTTCTGTTTACTTCGGGTAATTCTCTCAGGAGCACTGGATTTCGCTGATGGAGGACCAGCAAGAGACATCACATTGGCAATGACCGGAGTGTCCTCTCCTCCACCTGTAGCACCAGAACACACTCTGACTATGACTTTGATGTCCTACAACATTGTTGATAAAAAAAAAACATGAATAAAACTACAAATAATAATCCTCACCTTTGAGTGTCTCGCTCGGCTTGGCCGCGTTTTCACAGCAGAACTGCAGCAGACACGTCAGGTCACAGTAGTGTTTGACCTCTCCCAGCAGGGGGAGACTCTGCTTCAGTTTTCCTTTACGGCCGCAGGTGTCACACTTTGCAACCTGAGAGGAAAAAAAGTGACATCATTACCGTCATCTTTATCTGCAGAGTTTGAGTCCAACCGTGGTTTTGAGAAACGGCACTGAGGTTTGCTTACATGACAGAAGAGCATGGTGTATTTGGACCGGCACTCCTCGGAGCAGAACTCCTCCGTTGAGCCTCCGTACTGAGCCGTCACCAGCTTCTTGGACGTAGAGTGGCAATAGACGCAGGCGCTGCAGTGTTTCCCCCAGCTTTTAGTCAGGTCGTGTCTGAAGAGGAGCATACAGCCTGAAGGGAAGAAGAGGAAAAGATTAGGGACACAATGGACGATTCACAGGCCTCTAAAATACAAAAAAAAGCTTTATAACTGTTATAAAATGTGCAGTTACAATCCTCGGAAAGTCAAATAAATCACTTTGATGAACTGATGTCCTCTTACCGTCGCTGCAGAAGAAGCAGTCTTTGTTGCTTATTCTCTTGACGTCTCTTGTGATCTTTGCAATCTTACAGTATTCACACAGGCTTGTCACAAAGTTAGCTTTCTTGAACTCGTGAGAACAGTCCATACTGCAGACAAACACCAACTTATCCTGCAAACACAAATTAAGGCGACCAATAAGAAGAAACCGCAATAAATGGGTGAAAACATGGATACTACAGCGGCATGCTCAAGGGGCTTTCCTGAACCTGTGTCGAGAGCTGGAGATTAATGAAACCTCCCATTTTAAAAATGTTGCTCGGCTCTTTCCTGTTCAGTTCCACATGTTAAAGGAATTTATCAATCCAATAATTAATTAGGAGGCAAAACACAAACACTTTACAACACTTGGTCTTTTCGGTTAATAGAGAACCGGCAGAGAAGATTTGGCAGGTTTTTCAAGGGTGCAACCCACATACTCAGCTCTGCTGCTCATCCCACAAATGCATCTTTATTACAAATGTGGCACCAATTTTTTATTTTTTTGCCATTTTGTGCCTTTATTGGAGAGATCGGACAGTGGATAGAGTCGGAAATCAGGGAGAAAGAGAGTGGGGAACGACATGCGGGAAAGGAGCCTCAGGTTGGACCCGAACCCGGGCCGCCCGCCAGGAGGACTGCAGCCTCCATACATGGGGTGTGCGCTCTAACCACTGCGCCACCAGCACCCCAATGGCACCGTTTAAAAAGGGAAATAAACAGGCTTTCCAGCGGTGTAAGATGCATTGCCAAGAAGCATTGTTACAAAGAAATAATCTACCAAAGACACATTTCCTTACTTTTTGTGAGATGTTTATTTCTTCTTATTCTTTATATTATTAGTACTTATTTACTTTTTATTTATTCTTATATTGTTTTATTGGCTCTGATAGCCTGCTTCTGTAACACCACAATTTCCCAGTTTGGGATCAATAAAGTAAATCTATCTTTCTATATTGCCAAAGATGTGCAATTCTCTTTATTAAAGTCAAAGCGTTTTATGTCAATATAACAAAGTCATAAAGCAGCATACAATAAATACAATAAAATATGTACAATTAAAGACATACAATAAAAGAATATCAATCTTTTACAACTGAGTTAACTGGCTCTGGTATGCTAAATATTTAGACAGGCAGTTGTCCACCTCATGCTGTAAATATGGCCGCACATGTGGAGGCAACTTCCGCAATCTTTTCTCTAAGTTCTTGCAATACATAGCAATGTCATCTGTGTCTTTCTCAGAAGCTAGACCCTCCAGGCTTTTTCTGATTGTCCGGAGTAAGTAAGCCGACTCCTCACTGGCAGACTTGTCGAGCATCCTTCTGCTTCTCTTCGCCCGAGGCCTGGGAGTTACCGACCTAGAGGTGGTTGGCAACAGCTCAGATCGAGAGTCCTCTCCACAGATGGTGGACTCTGCCAGACGAGTGCATGTCCCTGTTGTAGCCTCACAGACGTTGGGCTCCTTCAGAGAGGTGCTGGACTCCTCTAGAGGGGACCTGGTTCCGGCCTCGCTGCTGGTGCCATCAGAGGGCGAGTCAGAGTCAGCCAGTTTCTTTGGGAAAAAAAAAAAAAAATCACAATAAGGGGAATTTAACACCATGGATTCTGTTCACCAAGCATCCACAACAAAAGCAGAGGATTGTTATCGTTGGGTTGAACGATACCCTGAAATCTGGGCCAGGGTGTGGTCAGGTGTGAAGTGCCCAGTGTGAGTACAAGCTTCCCTCACTGTATAAACTTTTTAATGATAAGGCTATGGCTGTATTCAGATGCTAAGAACACACTTCATGGCAGATTGTGGAAGACAACGTGAGAGTAAAACCAAGTTAAGGTCTGAAAGGCTACATGTAAAAAAGAGGCAGAACCCCCATCTGGACAATCAGCGGCCACTTCATACAAAGTCATATTAAAGTTTTTGTCATGTAGCAGATACTTTTACCCAAAGTGACTTTACATAAGTAAATGAAAGAAGCAAGAAACAATGTTTTATTTTACTGAATAGTTAATTTACCCTGATAGCACGATTTGAACGGGTCTTCCTCCTCTTTGTGTGTGGCTCCAAAAACTGCAGCCGGTTCAAGATCCACTGCTGCCTGCTACTCTTCTGGGCTCCAGAGCCTCCAGGTGGAGCAAGTCGCTTGTAGCGGGCGTACTGGGTTCTCAGAGAATCCCACCTCTTCTTGAGCTCTTTCTCTGTGAGACAAAGACGCATTTTTAAATATTGTGCCCACGTCCAAATCATGTCTATACGCAGTGCCAACAAAGGCTATTTTCAGTGGTGGATTAAGATATTCTACATAAGTTAAAGTAGCATTTCCACAGCGTAGAAAAACTCATACAAAGGAGTCAAACAGCAAAATGTTTAGTTAGTAAATGGCACAATTTTACATTAGCGTTAATACTCAAATGTATACAAAGTTTGCTAGTTATAGCACTTCAACACAAACCGAGGTTGAGAGAATAACGTTAAAGGAAGAATATGCGATTTTTCACACTTAAATTTAGCAGAAATCAAGTATATCCTCTGAAAATAACTCTGAGTAATGACTGTCTACAATGAGTGTGAAACCCGAGTCCCGCTATCTGTGATGTTTGTTGTTTAATTGAGGGACTAGAGAAAAGAAGAATAACATACTGTACTCCCTGCTTATTTGATCGCGTCATTTAGTGTAAATTTACACGCAGTGTGAAGATACGAGCATAATAAAGATCGTAGTTGTTTTGGTTTCATGCTAGTGCTCACTGGATCAAAAAGTCGCATATTCTTCCTTTAAAGAGCCCATATTATGCCCTTTTTGGGGTTCGTATATTTAATCTATGTACCTACTTTTGTACGTTCACAATAGCTGAAGTTAAAAAAAAGTGTCTGTTTTCATGTACTGCTCCTCCTTGCTCCCTCTCCGCTCTGAGTCCGTCAGCTACACTCTGTTGAGCCCACACTGTTAGACCCCACGTGGGCCAAGTCTGCTCTGATTGGTCTGCCGATCCGCTCTGTCGTTATTGGTCAGTTGCTCAGCACGGTTCTCGGAAATGTCCCGCCTCTTTTACCATATTGGGAATGCAGCCACTGGCTCCGTCCGAGGGGAGCGTAAACATTAGCACCTTAGCACTACTGTGCTACCGCAGGCTACGGTATATTGTGGGCGTGCTACAGAAGTTAATGGGCGTGCAACATGAGCTGCTGTGCTTGCCACAACGAGCCAATGGGCTTAGATCAGTGGTCTCACACTGACAATGACGTCGGACTGACTTTATCGAGGGGGGCTAGAACCGAGCATTACATGCAGCTAATGCTACAGCTAACAGGAGGACGTAGGAGAAGCCACGTTTCCGTGGACTTTGAATTTTTGCACATAGATGTGCCTAAACATGCACAGGACACTTGGAAAACACACTAAAGAGCATATAAAACCAGAAAAAGCATAATATGGGACCTTTAAGGGCATTTAACAATAACACAAACAATAAAGAAAGATCTCAGTGACGATGAAGAAAATCTTACCTGATATAATCATTTTATTTACGATCTCGAGCCACAGTGCCGTTTTAACCTCTCGGTTGGCATAACGTTTCTCTGTGATGTCGTACAGAGATGGCCTCTCCTGGATCATTGCGATCAGCTGTTCTTCTGTTTCTACCGTCCAGAACGCCGTGTTGTTCTAATAAAATATTGTGATCAGATGAGATGATGACACATGTGAGATAAGCGGTCCATGTGTGCGCCTTCTTATTACATCCATGGTAGTGTGCCCTCTCGACTGAAGTCGTTTAGTTGCTTTCATCACTTCCGTTTTTCTTCTCGTGCACCGATTCGCTTAGCTGAGCAGCCGATCGGAGAGATTCCTCTCACCAATCACGCCGGCCAACAAGATTCAACATTTTGGATCGGCCCGAAAAAAGGGTAGCGATGGGTAGTGACGGAGCCGGACACACAGCAAAGACTAGGGCGACGATCTCCTTGGTGTGTCGGGACCTTTATTCTACAACATGCCCGTTTTTAAATTTGTTTTATTGCTGACCTTGAAGAGAACTTTGTAACTCGATTTTGAAGAGTGCACCACAAATTTAGGTTATTATTATTATTATTATTATTATTATATAGAGCTGCTTTTAACGATAAATTCTAAATACAGAGATTAAACATTGGTCAGTGAGTACATCACGTCTTCATAACTCTCAGGGCTGAGATTGTCCTTGTGGCAATATATTTAGATAAGACTTTTATTCATCGACATTTGCAGCTTAAACAATGTCACACAGCTCTTGAATTTAGAGTGTAATTTTTAATTTGTATAGTTTTTTTTCTCGATCGCAGACACTTAATATTCCGCTTTGACTTGGATGGTGACCGTGAAAACAGACGCTACAAAATGTAGAAACACTTGTTGGCATGTTTTTTAAGATACACCGAGTTAAAACCAATTGAGACTTCTGCAAAAGTCCTCTCACTAAACGTTCCTTTAAAATGATTTTTTAAACAGCTCAGAGAAAAGCACAACAAATGTCAGAGCCAAATGCAAAACTAAAATTTGTAGTCAATCATTGTACTTTTTCATTAGTGGATCAAAACGTTTTAAGTGTTGTAGTTTAAACGTTATGCTATGACGAGAATAGATCTGCCTTGCAGCCGTTCAATTTACGTGCACCATGGTCGTAGCGGTGACTGGCACAGACAGCAGCGACTTGCAAGATATGCTAAAAATCTTTGGACAAAAGGATTTAAAGCTATTGAGTCCCACATGGAATTTGAAAAGTACTGAAGCTACGCAGTGCAAAACTGATATTAAATGTTTTTTTTGTTTGTGTCTTTAAAAGGTTTTTGAAGAATACAATTTTAATTAAAAAGTGTCGGGGGAAATAAGAGCCCAAACTCACATTGGAGCTTATTTTTAAAAGTTACCTTGATCTGGATGACTTCAGGTTTGAAGGTTATGTTGCTTTTGCACTGGGCACAGTTCAGTTTCTGTGATCCTTTGGGGACGTCATGCTGAGGCAGCAGAGGCTCGACGGGCTGGATTTGTGTGGATCCGATCGGCAGCTTGGTGAAAACATTCACCTGCTTCTGGGACTTCTTGAACTTTTCCTGCGCAGAAAAAAAAACAGAAAACAGAGTGAGGGGGGGGCTGTGAGTTGAATTTGACTATGGTGAAAATAAAGAGAAGGTGGATGGAGGTTTTTTTCACTTCTTTGTCTTCTCGGGACATTGTCAGTAAAGAAGATAATTTATAACGGTTGTTTTTTGAGTTTGTGGAACTGAAAAGGCCAAATTATTTTAAATAATTTCTTAAAATGTCGGCGTGCAAATCCGTTGAATGTACCATCAACGGGCTGCAGATTTATATCTTTGGACTCTTTATTCGATATGACTTCCCAATAGTTACATTGCTGATTTTACCAACTCCTACCTGAAACAACCATGCCTACATTTAAGAGAACCGTGTTATGAATGGATGAGGATGAGTTTTAAGAGTATAACCCAGAAGGAGATTCACTGATGATGAAACAAAACAAAAAAAAATACGAGGGAATCAAATCCAAGAACGAGATAAAACAACACAAAGATAAGTGAGTTTATCCGGCCCCACACCCGTACCTCTTATGCGTCACCCCTCTTTACCTGAAAAGCCATGACGCAGGGAAGAGTGCAGAAGTTCCTGATGGAGGTATCCGACATGGCCAGGTGGTAAGCAGGAACCGTGTTCTTCCCACAGTTGTCACAATTCATCCGAGAACCTGTGGAACAGCGGAGAGTTTTATAGAAACAGAAACCGATCCAACAGAGAGCATGCACATGAAGAATCAACTCGCCGTACCTGACGCGCTGACGGTCTGGACCTTGTACGCCATCACACAGCTGCTGCTACAGAAGAGGTTCACCGAATCGTCTCGGTTTTTGTTGTCGACCATTTCTACCAGCGGCCGGGGGGTTCGACACATCGCACATGCCAGGGTTGTCTTTGTTTTCTAATTTAAAAAATACAGCATATGTCAAGTCTGGTTATGGTAATGGTACATATTTGAACCGGCGACCTTTCAGTTCCTAAGTCCCTACAGCCTGAGCTACTGCCGCCCCCATGAATGGAGCTCAAACTTAACGTTAGCTAACAATCTGTTTGTTTATTTTTGGTCAATAGTCAACACTCAAACGTTGATTCAAACGGGTCAAGCTGACCCTCAGTAATGTTGACGAAAACAGAGAAATGTAGTTTTACTTTTCTCTTCTTCTTCAAACATTCTTCATACCTGTTTGTACTTGGCCAGACAGTCGAGGTTGCACAGAGTTTTGTTGCTGTCCTCCAGCTTCAGCATGATGGGTTTGTTGTGGCAATACGAGCCGCAGTTGGCACAGCCGGCCATGGCGAGGTTGTTGACTGTGCGGAAGCGGTTAAAGCAGGCGTCGCTGCAGAGCTTGTGGACAGAGCCGCTCAGGATCACCTCATGTTTGCTCTGCGGGGGGCACAGAAGATCAGTGAGTCTTATTTGACAGATCAAATCTCCATCATGTAGGAAGACGGTTCTGTTTGACTTACCACACCGAATCTGGTGCACATGCTGCAGAGGGACGGCGGTGCTGCTGGCTGAGTGGTTTCTGGGCTGTTGGGGAACACCTTGAAGGGCGCCGGGTTTTTCTTGAAGTTAAAGGCGGTGAGGCAGGTCTGACTGCAGAACTCCTTCATGGCTCCTTTGTTATCTGGAGCCAGAATGACGTCCTGCGGCCGCAATATCAACCTGAGGGGACGAGGAAGGACGAGATAAACACGGTTGGTTAGAGGTTTGTTTTTTAAATTCTGACAGCAGATCATCTATAGATGTACAATATTTACTTTTCTGTATAAATAGAGAGGCGATGTTTGCAGTTTCTGTCACCGATTCAAGAACACTAATTTACATCAGCCGTGTCTCATATGAACGAGTCCAGCGCAGGTTCTGAATTGTTTTGAGTTCGACTCACTTCTGGCAGTTGTGGCAGATCTTTGTGTGTCCGAGGCCCGTGGGGAGAGACGTGGTGAGGCAGGAGGTGGAGCAGAAGAGCGCCGGGTTCCCCTTCTTCTGGAACGCCGTCTGTCCTTTTGAAAGCAACTTCTTGCAGTTGGAACAGTACATGAGCGCCGACGGGGGGTTGATGACGGGCAGCGACGGAGATTCTGCAGCTGGAGTCACGGAGAACACCGAGCCGATCCTCAAGTCCTCCTGTCAATAAAAACGCTGCGATCAGAGATTCTGGATTCATTCGATCCTGACTGAAGGTCATTTAACCTTTAACATATGCAACATGTAAAAAGCTATGAAAATGTTTTGCTTTTTTCATCCCCATGGGTACGACTGAGAGGCCCCCACCCCCGTACTTCATAACCCCCCACTGGCTCCCCATCGCCCCGCGTATCCACCTCAAACTCCTTACTATCACCTACAAAGCCCTCCTCGCCCTGAGACTGATGTATGATGTAAATGGCTGAATGTTTGAAACTTCAGATGGATGTTTGCTTCACACCTTTGCCGTGTTGGGCTCGTCCTTCACGCTGGCCGAAGGCGTCGAGGACATCTGAGCCAGTTCGTACTCTTCGTCTACCGGCTCATCCTTCACCTTCACCAGAGGCGGTGATGGAGAGGAAGGGACGGGCTGAGACGAAGAACGTAACCTTTCCTACAACAGGAGGAAAAAGAAAGAAAAACTTTGTTATTGACTTCTTTCTGTCAGGCTGAAACTGGACAAATTGGAATCAGACATCTGAGAAACAGCAGTGAAGGTACACCTTTAACCACAAGCCTGTTTTTAAATAACTAGAATAATAACTTCATTTATATAGCACCTTTAAAAACAGATGTTTAGAAAGTGCTTTGACGGACAAAGCAATGACGTAAACTCAACATTCAGGCAAGAGAGAGATGTCTACAAAAAAAACATCAACACAGGGAGAGACAAAGACGAGCTTTAAAGTGATCAGTAAAATCAGAAAGTGACAGGACGCCAGAGGAGGGAAGCGAGGACAAGAGTGATGTGATGTCGTCTGTTAAAACCAGAAAGGCAGAATTTACTTACTTTGTCAAATCGAGGTTGTGACAGCTTCACGACTTTCATCCCATTCATCACGGTTGCTGGTGATGAGCTGTCCCTCCCTAAAAGAAACAGACATTATGAAACTTTTAACAAAGGTACAACGTCAGAAATAACTAACTTTTTGGGATCGTTTACTGTCTAAGTGTGAGTTAAGAGTGAAGGTGTGAGTTAACCTCCTGAAGAGAACAGCTGTTCGATGCTCTTCAGGTGACTCACCTGTGCTGGCTGTGGCCTGAGACGATGGAGACGAGCTTGACTGCGTCGAGTCCAGAGCTTTTTTGACTTTCTGCACTTTTTCCTCTTCTGAAGTCGATGGTAACACGGTGGGCTTCACATCGGCTTCCTCCTCCACAGAGTTGCTGTCCCCTGCCAAAGACGCTGTGAGGACATGTTGAGAATGCAGAAATAAAGAGGGCTTCAGGAAAAATAAACAAGTTAGTGGTTCTAAATCTGGTTTTCAACAGAAATATAACAACCTGTTGAAAACCTTTTCAGTTATGATATAATTATCAGCTGGAGGATCAAGATTAGCAGCTGGTGGCACTCGTTGATCCAGTTAAGAGGCCGATGAACCATGACAGTAAAGCGTGCAGAACAATGAGGCTGCTCTGTTAAAGCAGAGCAGGTGGATGAAAAGCCATCTCTACGCTGATTTTCTTCCATTCACTCCTTTAAAATAACTTACAGACAAAGCCAGGTGCATTTTGTGCTTGTTTGATTCAAATTGAAAACCTCAATTTTCTCGTTTCCATGACTACTCTACAATAAAAGTCTGTGTGACACCAGCATCAGTACAGGCAAAGGAATGACAGATATCCATTTAGAGGCTGTGTTGTTTTTTGGATTATCTTCAAAATCACAGCACACAAGAGATGCAAAGACAAGAGAGCGAGAGAAAAACAAGATTTAGACGTTTGCTACGTCTCATTTTTAAACTGAAGCTTCTGGGGATGTAAAAATGAATCGTCAAATCGTGATTAATCGATTCAAAGGTGTCAAGATTCACATCGGTACTCCGAGAAATGAATCGCAGTAATACGGTGAGCGTCAAGCAGCTGCAGAGCAAGATTTAGCAATTGAGTACGCACCACCGCCTTTTAGAAAGAGGTGAGAAGATAACAGATGAGACAAAAACTGTGAGCAAATATTACAAGAAGACAGAGAACTACACAAATAGAGCAACCAACAGGATGCAGCATTTAATGAGAAGCTCCAATCACCTCCCCTTGTTGAGAGAAAACCACACTTGCCAAACCACACTGACAAGCGGGTTAGAAGCCACTAAAGGAATCTTTATCAGTCATCATTTGTCTACAGTCTCATTTTGTGAAATAAATTGTGAGTTGAGTGAATCGTTACATCCCTAGAAACATTTTTAAAATGTGGGAAATGTAGTTAAGCGTCTGTAATGTCTTGCTCGTGCATATTGGCTAAGTCACACAATTAACTGAGCGAATGAGGTACGGTGGGATGTGAAGGAAGGAGAGGAGCAGGTATGTGTGCTGTGTGTGTGTGGGTGCAAGGGGAACAGAGTCAAGACAAGCAGGCTAAGTTGTTTGGTCACAAACTAAGATAAGTTGGATAACCTACAGACAAGTTTGCAGAGTACATCCGTGTTGTGCTGCAAAAAACTGAACTTTTGCTTCATCAATGAACTCTTTTTCTTTTGCTGATAAAAGTGATCGGCAAGCCAAACTTTACCTGAACGGCTGTTATCCACATCCATTGAACTATTCTCTTCCTCCTCTTTCATCTGGGCTTCTTGTTCCACCTCGTCCACTGCACCGATGTCCATCATCTCATCGAGGTCGTCAGCTCCAGAAACACTCGTATTACAGCCAAAAGAGCGTTTTTCCAGCTGTGCGTCGACACTCGACTCCGTCTTTCCATCCTTGTTTTTCTCTGTGCTGTCATTCGGTCCTCGAGGAGCTTCCTTTAAGTTTTTGTCTTTTAGTCCCTCGTTCTCTTCTTCTAACTCAAACTCTTCTTCAGTCTTTACCTCAGGAGTCTCTTTTTCAGAGTCTGAGCCTCCCGATTCATCCCCTTGAACGACGACTTTGGTGACCGTCTCTTCTGTGAAGGAAGACGACTGTGACGGGGACACAGGAGAGGAAACCACACCGGACTCAGTGTCTGCGTGTTCGATTTCTTCCTTTTTCATTTCTTGTTCAGCAACAGCGCCATCCTCTGCACCATCATCAGGGGAATCAGTCAAGGCTCTTTGTGTAATCTCTGGATCTCCACCACCCACTGATGCTCCTGACTCTGAAACAGCCTCCATGGACTCTCCGTCTGTTCCCTCCGTTACCTGTGTAGGACAAAAGACAATAAACACGGTTTTTTAGAGGTGTTGTGCTCATTATTTCTTGTGTTATTAAAGATGGAGGCAGAAGAGAAACATCATTGGTTTGTCCAAGAGTCAACTAAACCGAATTGTCGTTCTGGAAGAAACAAAAAAATCATGTTTTCACACAGACACATTGAAAACCTTCAGAGTTAACAAAGAAAACAACATATGTCATATTGACAAGTTGCACAAAGGTCTCTTCCACCTCGTATTCTCGTGTTAATCATCATTGGAAACAGAAGTTATCAGACCAGGTTGGTTCCCCAAACGTGAGGAGCAAAAGGTCACATCAAAAACTGTTTTATTCCCAGTATGCATTTTAAACAAGGATAGATAAACTCGTCTACTGTCTACTCGCCGTTATATTGAATAGTTTCTGCTGATAACATGTCTACACTCATGCACTTTAACTTACAGTATCACTGATTGCACATCTCCCTATGTCAATACTGTCCATTTACGACTCTGTTTTTGCACATTTACATTTAATCTTTCATATTTAAGACTAGTAATGCTCAGTTAAATCCTGGTTGTATATATTCACATTCTTAGTTTTGATATTTTTAGTACTTATTCACTTTGTATTTAATATTATATTGTGTTTAGATTTGCTAACATTGTGTTTTTTACTCATATTGTGTGTTTGGATAACCTGCTGCTGTAACGCCACAATTTCCCACTTTGGGATCAATAATCAGTAATTCTATTCTTTTCTATTTTAACCTGCTTTGCACGTGTGCTTTTACCTATTTGTGGACTTCTGTGTATGATCTAGCGTGAGTCTAATGGGTGTGAATGTTTATATGTTGTGTGAGCCTCTAACAAAGAGTCATTTTCTGTCACATTAACGTTTTTTTTTAAATCTTAAAGCAAACCAGAATTCAACTATTTCAGACAGTTTTACAAATACTTAGTTTGACGATGGCTTCACTAGAGAGCTGAATCTTGATCCCAAAGACAGAAATGATCTTATTTACGTGTACAAATCCATCCATCCACTATGTAGCAACCCCATCTATGCATTGGGGATGCTTGTGTGTGTTTGCAGGGCTGGTTTACTGTGTATTTATTCACCTGTTGCTTTAATTGCTTTGACAACCTGCTGCTGTAACATCACCATTTACAGTTTGAGATCTTTATGGTCTAATTAACTGATGAGTAGCTTGATTAACAGTGAACGCAGACAACACTGAAGATGGATTTAAATCTTAAGTTTTCACAGAAGCTGCAGGTTTGAGGTGTTACCTACACACACACACACACACACACACACACACACACACACACACACACACAGGTGAGCAAGTCCAAAGCACTGACAACCAACAACATGCACGTCCTGTCAGTGTAGTTGTATGATCTGACTGTCGTGCAGGAAAGTGAGCTTGTTGTTTACAAAGCGTGCAAAACGTCGGCTGTTCGTGCAATGTAAACACACACACACACACACACACACACACACACACACACAAAAAGCAAAGCTACGGCAAGCTAGTTCAGTCAAACCACAGCTTAAAGCAAATACTAGTTAATAAGAGCGCAGTTTGTGTTTAAAACCCTCGTCGAAGTCAATTAATTCAGCAATGTTTTGACAGCGTGTTGCCTAATAAAGCGACCTGTAAACACCTGTAAACACCTGTAAACACCTGGCTAACATGTGGCTATGCTCGCCCCTCTGCCTGCACATTAGCGCGCTAATGTTAGCTAGCTCGTTTGTTGACACTGGCGACCAGTTAACGAACTTCTCTGCCAATAAATAACCACACGTGTTGAATATACTGTCAGTGTGGCTGTGTCTGAACACAAACACGTTATAAGTAATGCACACAGGCGTAACAACGTGCAGAACATTACCGCGCCAGAGACTTGCACACACGAGTCTTGATTGGTGGTCCGGCCGAGCTGTCCGTCGCCACTTTCCGTAGTCGCCATCTTGGCTCCAGAAACCCCCCCCCCGCCCCCGATTTTTTTTAAAGTTTAGAGTGTTATTGGTTTGTTTGGAAACACGGATGTGCAGGTGGAAGGGGGTTTTGAATGATTCCTGTCTGCATGGTTTGCATCACGTCTAGTTCGGTAGAGAGAGCGGTTTTTTTTTTTTCCTCTTCTTCGGTTTTGCCCTTTGGCGGTTGTTAATCTCAGTGAGTTGATTACTGCCCCCCTGCGGTGAAACGTGTGTACTGCTTCGATGAGCGATAACTGGCAAAAAAGTATAGAGAGAGATAGAGAGAGAGAGATAGATATATATAGAGAGAAATAGAGAGATAGATAGATAGACAGAGAGAGAGATATGGAGAGAGAGATAGATAGAGACAGAGAGAGAGAGAGAGAGAGAGAGAGAAAGAGATAGATAGAGAGAGAGAGAGATATGGAGAGAGAGAGATATATATAGAGAGAGATAGATAGATAGATAGAGAGAGAGAGAGAGAGATATGGAGAGATAGAGATAGAGAGAGATATGGAGAGAGAGAGAGAGAGAGAGATAGAGAGAGAGAGAGAGAGATATGGAGAGATAGAGATAGATAGATAGATAGAGAGAGAGAGAGAGAGAGAGATATGGAGAGAGATAGAGAGAGATAGAGATAGAGAGAGATAGAGATATGGAGAGAGATAGAGAGAGATAGAGAGAGAGAGAGATAGAGAGAGAGAGAGAGAGATATGGAGAGATAGAGAGAGAGATATGGAGAGATAGAGATAGAGAGAGAGATGGAGAGATAGAGAGAGAGATGGAGAGATAGAGAGAGAGATAGATAGAGAGAGAGATGGAGAGAGATAGAGACGGAGCGAGATATGGAGAGAGAGAGATATGGAGAGAGAGAGAGAGAGAGAGAGACGGAGAGAGAGAGAGAGAAAGAGAGAGAGGGATAGAGAGAGAGAGAGAGAGAGGGATAGAGAGAGAGAGAGAGATAGATACTTTATTGATCTCGAGGGAAATTCAAAGCGTCCAGTAGCAGGTTACAAAGACATGACATGAAACATTTGTTACAATATAAACCGCAAAACCGACGCCCCCCCCCCCCCCCCCCTCTGCTCCCCTCCCATACATATATATTTAGAGAATACCCCTAGATGAATCAAACTTAAACTGTGCAATTAAAAAAAGACTTATGTATAAACATATCTGTATCATAAATGCAAATAGATAACAGCATGCCGCACCACATTGGGTTTCACTACAACTGAAATAATCTATATCAGGATTTTCTGAATCAATATTGAATTGGGAAAAAATATATGTAATCCACTGATGACTCAACCCAGCCCTAGATTCGCTTACAGTGTAAATAATTAAATTTAACTCCTTTTTTCAAACCCCTGAGTGTTGATTGTCTTTTTTTTAAAACTATTTTTTATTTGAATTTTATTTGATTTTGTATATGTCTATATGCTGTATCTGAATTATATTTTTGTGTTTACACGCATACATTTCTGTTTCGTTTTGCAAACATGTTGCTGCAGGAGCTGGTTTGATCCCCAGCTCAAAATACTCCTGCTGCTTCGTCAGTGGCGTATGCATTTGCATGAATGGGATTAGTTACTGATGATCACTTTACATCGCAGCCTCTGCCATCAGTGTGTGAGTGTGTAGGTGTGACCTGCGGTGTAAAAGAGCTTTGAGCATGCTGTGAGGATGCTTTCAAATGTTACATCTGTCACCAGTGCATACTTTAATAATTATGTGCTTTATGTGCTTTATGTGCCAAAACAATAATTAACCATTTACCCCCCAAGGAAAAAGTGCTTTGGTATGGAGGCTCTTCCTTTTGCCTGGCAGTAACCCTCCCGGTCACTGCAGACCCAATAATCTGCACGTTTTAGTGTTTACTTTCTACAGGTGTGTTTGGATCCATTTGCAGAATAACCAGTCACAACTCCAATGAACCAAATATATAAAATGCAATACTGCCAAGTGTAATATTCAAATCTTTGGACATTATATTTGAATTACTGATCCAATAATGACAGCTGACTGAATACTGTTTAATAAGGTTTGATTTATTGTTTCCACCTGTAACAGGGTAAACTGTGCAGATGATGAAGAAAAGACATCCAAGATTTCATCATCATCAATCTAGTCTTTTGTCTGGCAATGAAAAAAATCCAAAATAATTTTCCAAAACAGTCTTTATTAACCAGAAACACACTGAGGCCTCTAGTACTGTACTTGGGCATGATGACTTTAAAACAAACAAGAGGTTTCTTTTCAATTTTAAACTCCACTAATTATTTTCATACAGTCGTTTTAGAATTACTTTTGAAAGAATATGATGACAAAACTTACAGACTGTGCTTGGACAGAGGCAGGTATTTTGTCCGGTGTTGAGGTGAGCAGGCATTGTTCCTCATCATCATCATCAGCAGCAGACGTCGTTGGAGTCTGAAATGCCATACGTGCAATAAAGTTAAAAACATTTCAATAACATAACTATTCACACACAAAACAAAGCAGATTTACATTGATAACAGCTAACTTATAAAGAACTTATACGTGATGTGCTGCTTTACTGCAGACGACTGTATCACTGTGTGTGATCAGAAGTATGGAGAACGAGATCTGACAGAAGTAAAAATAAATAAATAAATAAATAAATGTATAAATAAATACAGGAATAAATAAATAATAGAATGAATAAATAAATAATTAATTAAATGCGTGAATAAATAAATAAAAACTGGTAAATAAATGGGACATAAATAATTAAATGTCTTACATTTATTTCTACATTTATTTATTTATACATGTATTTACTTCCACATTTATTCATTTCTACATTTATTTATTTCCATATTTATTTATTTCTAAAAGACATTTAATTATTTATGTCCCATTTATTTACCAGTTTTTATGTATTTATTCACGCATCTAATTATTTATTTATCCATTCTTTTATTTATTCCAGTATTTATTTATACATTTATTTATTTATTTATTTATACTTCTGTCAGATCTCGTCCTCCATACAGAAGAAGAGTAGAGAGAGTCTTACCTTTCGGCGAACTCGTTTGAAGCGTTTAGAGCCGGATGGCACATTAAATGCGTGAATAAATAAATAAAAACTGGTAAATAAATGGGACATAAATAATTAAATGTCTTAAATTTATTTCTGCATTTATTTATTTCCACATTTATTTATTTCTACATGTATTTACTTCCACATTTATTCATTTCTACATTTATTTCCACATTTATTTATTTATAAAAGACATTTAATTATTTATGTCCCATTTATTTACCAGTTTTTATGTATTTATTCACGCATTTAATTATTTATTTATTCATTCTTTTATTTATTTATTCCAGTATTTATTTATACATTTATTTATTTATACTTCTGTCAGATCTCGTCCTCCATACAGAAGAAGAGTAGAGGGAGTCTTACCTTTCGGCGCACTCGTTTGGTGCGTTTAGAGCCGGATGGCACATCTGGAAAGGTGAATATCGAAGGGATTGCGGTGTCCTTGAGAGCGGTTTTCCTCATTCCCAAGACATTAAGTTCGAAGTCTTCCTGCTTGAAATGGAGACTGCAAACCCTGTGGTTTTTCAGCTGTTTCATTTCGGTGTCCTTTCCAAACATCGGGTGGTTGATAGCCCGCAGCCACTGTTTGCATCGCTCCACATCTCTAGCTGGTAAGTGATGAAAACTTACTACTTGTCCTTCTCTTGTTCTGATTGAACATCCGGGTACTAAGCAATAATTCACCATTTCGAAAGAATAACTACTGAGAGTGCTTCAGAAGTCTTGATGAATTTGCAAACTAACTTGTCACTAGAATTTGTGTTTGAACTGAGTTTGGCTCAGTCTGTCTGTATCCGAAGTGCCAAGTACCTACTCAGTCTGTCAGTAGGCAGCAGACAGTACCTACTATCTGCTGTATACTGTTTAGTATCTACTATTCAGTATGCAGATATTTGTTCCTACTTCTTCTGATTCATTCAGTATGGAAGTGACGTCATTTACGTTTCCTGAACCGGCCGCATTCACCCGTTTTTTTTTTGTTGTTTTTTTTTGTGTAGCTTTATTCAAGAAAAGTAATGCACATATACAGTCAGGTAAACAAAAAACAATATCACAATGTAAATCAAGTAAAAGACAGATTAAATAACTAAATAACATACAGTACATAAAGGAAAGTACAAATGAAAGACAGTAATATACGGAATATAAAGTAAAATAAACCAATAAAGACGCGTTTAAATAGTGAATTCATTATTTAAATAGAGGGGGAAATGTTTTATAATAATGCAGACATTTGTTTTATTTTCTGTTGTTAATTAAAAGTAGTGATTTCAGTCGGGACTTAAAAATTCTCTAGATTAAAAATTGATTCAATTAAATCCACGCTCGTTTGTTTTGATTTGGAGGCGGACGTGACGTGCCGATTTAATTTCGCACAGCATTGTGGGAGTTAAAGTACAATTCATTTCCTGAAAGCACGCATCCGATCCGTACTGCATGAAACCCGGAAGTTAGTATCCATACTGAAATGTTCAGTGTACTGAGGTGGACCCAAAAGATGCATACTGAATGACCACGAGGGTTCAGTATACTGAAAAGTACACACTGCATACTGAACTGTGGATATTCAGAAAGGGCCGAAGGAGGAACAAATCTGCATACTGAATTGTAGACACTAAACAGTATACAGCACGGATAGTAGGTACTGCCTACTGACAGATTGAGTAGGTGCTTGGCAATTTGGATACAGTGGGCGTGGCCTGCGGTGCTGTGCATTCTGGGAGTTGTTGTCTTTCATCCACATGAGCCAAAAAGACACTTTCTTACGTACAGTACAAACCATGAATCAGTGACATTTTTAACACAAGTTCTGTTAAATAAGGTTTCAGACTTGGAAAATTTTAATTTGATACAAGAAACAAGAAACCCTTTAACTTCCTCAGTGTGACAGAATGACATAACTGTTAGAAATCATTTATAAATGTACATATTTACACATTATTGTTGTTATAATTTAATCAAGCGGCATGAGTCACTTTCTTACTGCAAGTCATTTCCACGTTGTTTTCCTCTGACTTAAAGCTCAAGTTGGGATACTGATGCTCAAATGCTGGCTCTGGAGACCATGTCTGTGTTTATGGATCCGGCTTTGTCACGAGGCTGCTGTCATGTTAAAGCAGAGACGTGCCTTTCTCAGACTGCTGCAACAAAGCTTGAGGCATGCTTTTGTCTTAAATATCATTGTTTGCTGCATCGTTGGGGTTTCCCATCATTTAAATGACGGAGTCCAACTTGAATCAAAACAAATCTTCAAAATGAACAAGATGTATGCAGGCAAGGCTGTCCATATAGATATCGACCAGATAGTCAAATAGCAGAGAAAGTTATTTTAAAGGGTAACTGTCTTTGGCGCTCCCTGCTGGATCTTCAGAGAAGTTATTTTACCGTCTAACTCGTCCATGAAGCCCTCGTCCACAGACTCACTGTCCACCTCCTCTCCTTCAGCCTCTGTGGGCAGAAACACGTGAAGCTGCGTGCGAGCCGGACCTGTGGCGGCACCCTGAACGGGGCGTTCGCTGCAGCTCAGAAGACAAGGCCTCCCGACAACAGTCAAAGGCTCTCCCTGAGACAAAACGTTGTGGGACTTCATCACTGAAGGTCTCAGGTGACCCTCGCTGGTCTCTGCGCTCCAGGCCGGGTTGTGTGAATGACGCCTCACTGGTCTTGGTTTGGAGCTGGGCTGGATGGCCTTGGTGAAGTGAATGAAGGCCGGTCTACTGCAGCTTTGGATCTGCTGCTGATGGGGCTGGCAGGTCCTTGATGGGGGGCAGGTCTTGCAGGGGAGCAGGATGGACGACTTAGAAAAAGGAGGAGGAGGTGGGGGTCGCTTTTGTAAAATGCTGGTGTGACGGTTGCCATTTCTAGAGAAACCCTCGAATAGGACATTTTCATTTGTTGTGAGGAGGGACGGCTCACTGATGCTGTGGAGGACGGAAACAGAAGGTTAGAAAAAAATACTTTTTAAGAAAAAAAAACGAGCCAAGCTAGCAGTTCAGTGAGGCTGAACTCAGACACAACAGTGCTTTATACTTTAAAGGTGAAATAGCCAACATTTTCAACGTTATTACAGCAGATATTATATATCTTAAAAAGAACATATTTTTCTTTCTCCATCTTCTCAAACAGTCCCCCTGTGGTCTAAATGAAACATCTGTGCTGTGCTTTGATCAAAATATAACATGAATCAAGCACCAGAGGAGGTTTGTGACCCTGTATAAACAAGCTCTCTCAGAACGCTCCGTTTTGGTGTGTGTGTCTCTTTAAATGCAATGAGCCCCCCCCCCCTGAGTTTCCCCCGCAGACATCACTCGTCTGTAGCGAGAATAAAAATGTCGGGGGGTGGAGTCCATGGGTGGAGATACCAGGGGAGAGGATTTTTTTTTTTTTTTTTTTAACCAGAATCCCACTGTGACATCACAAGGAGAGCACATTTGAAACAGAGTATTTTTCTCTGTGTTGTAAGACTTATGCAGACCACAAAAAAAGGACTGGATGGGTTTATTTCACATTTTGTGGGTCGGTAGACACTCAGGTTACACAAATATATGTTCAGAAACACTGTACAAGTGTATTTTTCATAATAGTTTCCCTTTAATATATATGGATAATGGCTTTGTTGTTCCCAGCTCTGTGTTCACACTGCTTCCTTCTCCTTGTTTATATGTCACTGAGAGGCTCAAACATGTGCCTCTCCAACCGTCAGCCCCATGACCACTTTGGGGAGGAGAGACAGCCCCGTCCACTCAGGGAAGCTGTTTGTAGATGCATAATGGCAGAGTTTCATCACAAGATTACATCTGACTTTCCAAACTGAAGAAAATACTTAATTTGGGCTAAAATACTTTGGGTTGCACATCTGAATGGAGTTCAGATGTGCAAACGGCTGCAGTGAGTTAAGAAGAGATCATCTCCGACCTGGACAAAAGTGGTGGACTCATAGTCTCACAGACTGACTGGAACTCACTAATCCTTCTCATTTATTAGATGGTCATTCAAAACCTGCTCTGCCTGGGTGAGCGGAGGCCATCAAACCCCCGTGTGACAGTGACGGACGTTTGTTTGACTGTGAGCTTAAAGCGTGTGAATGTGTGTGCTCACTCAGGTTTCTGCCCCCTCAGAGTTAAGCCGCTGTGGGTGCAGCATCAGGCGAAGGATCGACTTCCACACCTGAGATTTATGACACTGTTCTCTGGCCTTCTGTACTCAAAGCAAACATGGGGGGGGTACGGGGTGAGCGGAGAAGTGGACTACATTATGCTATCAAGAGAGAGGAAACAATTAAACTGTAATTCCAGTCATGCGTTGAAGCTGCACTTTGACAGGCACTTTTGCTGAAAAGAATAGTGGAGACAGTGGAGATGGGAGATGACATACAGGCGATTAATCACATTCAAATACACCGTGATGATGCAGCAGGATCTGGATTACAGGATATGTGCAGCAGACCACAGGACATCCCGAGGATCCAGTGGCCTGAGACAAATTCTGACAATTACACAATCAGTTTCAAGTTCCATTTCAGGAAAAATGGTGATGATGTCTGTGATGCCTGTGCCGACATAAACCTTACCACAGAGGAATGATATTTAAAAAGGTCGCTTATTATCGGCAACTTTTCACCCTTTTGGGGCCCAAATCTGCACATAGCAGCTTGCCTTGTCACATATCTGAAACAGACGCTTTGTGAGGAAAGCAAAGTGGATCTTGTTCAGCTCTGACCTTCCTCTCTTGGAGGAATATGTTTTTCTCCCCTCTGGTCGGAGGTGCAGGCGGCCCAGGACTAAGAGCAACAGGTATCAATAATCGTATGTTCCTAGTGCGGTTTACACCATGACTGCGCTTTCCAGCAGCACGACAAGACTTTATTAATACTGCTGTCATTCCAGTCTAATTGTTTTTTCTTAGTTGTATTTCAGCAGGTTGTGTTGCAGCGTTCTGAGTCTTTTTATTTGTTGTGTTTTTGTCCACTGCTGTAAATCAAGTTTGCCTTTCAGGGACAATAAAGGTCTAAAGTGTCTGAACTGAAGTAAAAAATGCGTATGTAATACGATCTAAAACGCAATTTTTAGCGGCTGTGGCTCAGTTGTTAGAGTCGGTAGCCTCTCAACTGGCAGGTCGGGGGTTTGATCCCCAGCTCCTGCAGCAACATGCAGCATATGTCCCTGGGTAACACACTTAACCCCAAGATGCTTCATCTGTGACTTGTGAATGTGTATAAATGGGATTAGTTACTTCTGATGGTCTCTCTACACAGCAGCCTCTACCATCAGTGTGTGAATGTGTAGGTGTGACCTGCGGTGTAAAAAGCACTTTGAGTAGACAGAAGACTAAAAAATAAAAATACAAGCTCAAATCCATTTACAAGTATGCAATTATGCCCTGATGGTTATTAAGGTAAAGGACGAACCAGTGAGATCCTTTGAACTTTAAGTCTGACACCTCTTCAGCTCACCTGAGACGAGCCATGCTGCTTCTCCTGTGAGGTCGTTTGGTTGTAGCGACGAGTGCGGGCAGCCTCAGAGGGGTCCTGCTCCCCCAGCCTCCTCCTCCTCCTCCTCTTCCTGCTGCTGCTGCGGGCGGAGGATTCACAGAGCCGGTGAGCAGGTACGCCTCAGTGGATCTCTGGTGCCACGGTCCGCTGAGGTCCAAACCCAGCATGATGGTCGGGGGAGCAGCTCCAGCAGTGCCACTCATCTGTGACAGAGTTTGTGTCACAGCTGGAGGAGAGTTTACCTGAAAAGACCCTCGGACAGGGGAACCACAGGTACATGTATGGTCCTATTTCAAGACTCAATTGGCAGTTGTTGTTGTTTCCTGTTTGGGTGAGATGGACTAAGACCTGGTTCTGTGCGTCTTCAGGTGCAGGCTCTGGGGGATGACTGGAGAGGGGATCGTACCGCTCCACCTGTTACCAGCGGACGCCATCAATGATGCATGAACATTAATGATGCATGGATGGAGCTGGTCAGGTGGACACCACCTACTTTACCTCCTCTCTCTCTCCCCCTTTCCCTCGTCCCCAGGTCAACTTACAGACAGAGGGAGCAGCTGGTAAACAAAGCGCAAAGTAAACCTCACTCAAAACGTCAGTGTTGATTGTGGGTCACTGTCCCTGGGATCAAGTTGTCCAATGTTTTTCTCTTATTTTCAGAAAAGACGTCCGAAAACCAAACAGTGTAGGCGTTTCTCTCTCCCCTTTGTTTGAAAAACTGTTTTCATTGAACTTGTTTTTTTAAGACCATTTTAAGGTAAAACATCAAATTACACATTTCCTGTAAAGAGTTAGTTTTGTACTCAGAGGGGAAACTTGACAAAGTTCTGGTCATATTTATTTTGTATGCATTTAGAAATAGTATGACGGAGGAAGAGGGCAATATTGAAGAAAATAAATAAAATATTTCAAATTCAAGTGATGATTTTATGAGATTATGGTTGCAAATTTTAGAGGATAAAGTCGTGAATTAATGAGATTTGTGTCATCATTTTAGTCTTTTTTAGCACAAAAAGCCCAAATAATAAAACTCAGAGCAGCCAGTTGTCTGCACTAAAATGAGGAACATGGAGCATCCAGTGAAGTTATAGGTTTCACAAATAAGAGGTACTTGATCTTTCAGCACATCAACAACACACTGTCTTAAGTATCAGGACTCTGAAAAGATTGTGCAAGAAGGCTGCCCCATCGCTGTGACCTCATTAGCAGCTCACGGTACAAATCACGTGCACGCAGTATTATCATGTTTCCAACCGAGGCTTTTCATATATTTAGCTAATTTGTCAGAATGACAAGAAGTTATCAAAGAAGGGAAAAAATAATTGCTTGTTTTTAGGTTATACTTTGAAAGCAACTTAAGGAGTAGATGAAACGACCCCCCCCCCCCCCCCGTGACCTACATGGAATCATCCGGTTGTGGTTTTCCTTTAATGAGTCACCTCTCTTGCAGTGTTTGGCAGGTGACCACCTGTCTGCAGGTTCAGTGTACTTAGGGTGCAGCTCAGGTCAAACAAACCAAACTGACCCACTTTAGACTTCCTGTCCTGCCTTTAGGCTCCTTGGTATCGCCTTGCCCTCCTCCAGGCTGGACCTCGTCCAGCGTTGACAGCCAAGTCTCAGCATACAGGTGTGATGAAGCAGTGGAAACATTGCACCTTTACCCTTAATTGTAGCTGGAAGAGCAAGGTCACTAAGGCAAAACAGCAAGCGGGCAGAGGGAGAAGCTCAGTGCACAGCGGGAGGATTTGAACAGCCTCGTTCCTCCGGCTGACTCGACTGCAGATTGTTTACAGAATCTAATAAAAAAGGTTTAAAGAGACTCAAACAAACCAATGGCTGCTAAGTAAGAAAAACAAACAACATATAAATTGAGTTTGTATTATTTATTATACTGAAGATCTAAAAAAACAAAGAAACAGTGCATCTCTCCTCTGGACTGCGGCCTGTTTGCTCCTCTGCTGGATGTTTCCTGGTACTGCAGCTGCTTCGACACCTGCAGCTCTGCATCAAAGGAAGAGGGAAACAAAAACTGGTTTTAATGGAGATGCCTGAGATGTTGTTTAAAGCTGGCTACACACTGATATATATTAGGTCCATTCACATTCATGAATGCAGGAGGAGGTCTTACATGGAGCTCATCCTGGTGTGACCACAGTGCCGTTTCTGGGTCTTCTGCAGCTCTGGCTTTTTAATCAGACATCATTCTTCATTTGACCTATAAAACAAAAGCAGACCAACTGTTACTCAATATCTACAATGAACCTACATATGGTTAAAGGGATAGTTTGGATTCTTTGAAGTGAGGTACTTGTCAATATTAAGTATATTAGCCACAGGAGATGGCAGGCAGCTCAGCCCCTTACTGAGGAACTAGCCGGAGAATCAGCATCGAAGCTCGGCTATACATCGCTGCAGACAAGAACGTTAATACGACAAAACTGAGCTAATTTTTAGAAAACACTAACTTGTCAGTGTTTTACTCTGCAGTCAGCAAGTCTGTGTTGTATCAGTACTTCAGAACCTTTTTAGGTAGAGGACAGCAGCGGCTCACACATGCCCACAGTCTGCAGAGTTCCCTGACGTGGTGAACACTAATGTTTTGCAAAAAACAGAGAAGTCGAAGGAAATTTGTCTTCAGAGTAAGTTCTCTGGTTGCAGAGATGACGCAAACCCTGTTCCCCATGACATGCTCCCTTCTATCAAATAAGCGGTATCTAACTTTATAGCCTTTCCTTTACTCTGTCAGCTGGATAATCTTTAAAACACTCTCCTGCTTTAGTCTTAAAACTGAGATGCAGTAGTATAAAAAGATAAGCTGGCTCGAACACTAGAGACCTGAGGAGCTGATCAGTGCGCTGCAGGCGGAGGAGCAACGATCAATAGACTAGCATCTGTGTTGGTACTGGAGCAGACCTTCATCTCCAGTGGATAAAACACTTGCTACTGACAAGTTCCTCATACCACCGCACTTCAAACATTTAAAGAGCAGAGCAAATAAACTTCAGTTCACTAGATATTTTGCAATAACGGAAATGTTAAAGTTGCAACATTCAAACGAGTGGAAGAAATATGCATGTGTGAACCAAGCCCACATGATTAATTTCAGACTGATATGGAACTTACCATGTTTACGGGTGTGGACTCTCAGCCTCCGTCCACCGCTCCAGGCTCCTGTGGCGAGAGACAAAACGATAAGAACCTGGCAGTGATCTGAAACAGGTCTCTACTTCTACTTTCTTTTTGTTCCATTTAAACACTTCCTTTTTTATCTACCTGTACTGCTCTGAGGTTGCCACTAATAAAGTCAGTGACAACCTGTGCCGAGTGTGTGTTATTTGTGCATGTGTTTGTGGAGATGTAAAAAAAACAAACAAACAGGTTGTTATGTGTGAAGAATGTGTGAGTCAGTGACTGGAGACATGTACACATTGTGTGACAAAGTCTAAACGCAGGTCGGTTTTATGAAAGGCATCTGAGTACTTTAAAGTCCATTCATTTGTTTACAAACTGCAGAGGGGTCCAGAAAGGTCCATGACAACAGCATTCTGTTACAAAGCCACATGAAGCTGGACTGCACATCAGGGGGCGTCGATGCATGATGAGCCCAAACAGAGCTGGGAGCTGCACCGTCACCTTCTACAGGAGAAGACCTCGTCTATTCCGTATCGGTCTTTAAGCCTTTGGGCGGTGCCCTTTTAAGACAAAACTACTGTAGGCATAAAGGGTTGTTCTGGCATCACACTCAAGAGATTCACGAACATAGAACAGATTTTAGACAATGAGGACTTAAGTTTGGTTAGAGCATGGATCACAGTGCAGATAAGATTCATCTCGACAGCCTTCAGGGGGCTTGACTCATGGCATTGACTGAACATAGTGTAGTCCCCCTTTAGATCAGAGCTTGCGAGGACCATAAACTCCATGTAGCACCAGGGTCCTTTAACAGCTACAAGACCACGTCTACATATAAGCGCAACAACAGAAAAGAGTCACATTCAGGATGCTGTATAGTTACTGGCTGGTCACTGGAATGGCAGGACAGTCATGAGCAATAAGAGGCACCAAGAGGAGAGAAAAGAGAAGCAGTAATGTCCACCACTACTGCAGGAGGCGTTTCTCAGAAGAACTACAACATGTTTCTGTTTTTGTACAGACTGAACGAGATGTGAAAGAACCAGAGCTAACATGTAGCAACCACAAAACACCTCAGCTGATACAAATTCATACGTTTGATCAGGTTTTAAAACGGTTGTATGTTTTCAGAGTAACATGATACTAAGGCAGTGACTCCTTAAGCTTGGGCAGCAGCTCCCCTGGTGGGCCTTTAAAGCACTGCAGGTCATTTAAAATATTCACAACTACTTGAAGTTCTTGTTTCTCAGCAGTCACCTGTATGTGGATGGATTTATGTTTCTGTACTGATGCTGTAGGAAAGCCTTTCCTACATTTGTTTCTTGTTTATGCAATAAAGTACTTGTATTTTGTGTTCATCAGTACGGCCACTAAATATTTGTTTTGATTTTTGAGTTGGGCGATGGATTATTGAGGTTTGGAACTGGCTACTCTCAAACGATGACTTGATATTCCTGCTGCAGTTTTAAAATGATGCTACCTTGGGATGTGAACACTACTGTTGGAGTTGTGCAGTGGTAGCACTTTGGCCCTTCTTGCAGGTTAACGTCCTCCTGCTGAATGCGGCCATGCGTTACTTTATTATGAGCTAGCTTATCTGAGACGCTCCTACGTGATGCCATCTGTCTTCTGTGCAGGTTTACATCACGGCAGTAGTGCATTAAGATGAGGCCCGTTTAATGGAGCTACAGTTCCGCTTGTGACTGTTGGCAACTTTACATCTGAGACATAACCTTTAACAGACATTTTAATATAAATAATCTGTTTAACTGACTCAGGATTCTGGTGATGGGATTTAATCAGTCAGTCAATTTATTGCTCACATCATTTAATCATCTAGGTTTTGGAACTAAGTCTAAGCATGTCATAGGGAAGCATGGGTTCACCACAGACTCACTGTCAGTTTAACTGTGATAATAATAATTTAGCTCTTCAACATCTTGGGCAAATTTGCTCCATTAAAATTAGCATGTTTTTAATATGTCTATATATCTGCAGACAACCGTCACTGGCTTCTCTGATACGGAAATAAACAACAATTAGAAAATTCTCATGTCTTGATAGCCTCTGAGTGTCTTTATCCTCTGATATTTCTGCAGCGTTTAAGCACAGTGGACTTTCAAGATGGGATTTCTTGGGAAGTTTTTTTGTGTCAAGTCGAAAATGAATTTTTTTTAAAATGTATTTGATTATTAAGGCGAAGCAGTCGCCCCAAACTCCATGTACAGAAAGAGACAGTCCAAGTCCAGACCAACAGCCCGGGGTACAAAAGAAGATTTTCTTTTTCTAAAAAACCCACCCAGTTCAACCACAGCAGTATCAACAGGTTTTACTTCTAAACTGCAAACACATCCCAACCCAGTGCCACAAACTACTTTTAGAGTTTTAGAGACATTTCACAGCAATGACGGACGGAGCAATCCTGTCAGTTTCCAAGGTAAATGCACAGTGTGAGGTCTGCACTTAAGACTTCAGTCTCATGTTACACTCGGGAGCAACTGAGTCACATGTAAGTACACGTGAGAAATAAGCTACACCTATCTGGTACAGCGTTTGGATGAATATCAAACTGAGTTTTCAAACAGCTCAGCTAAAATGTGAGCATAAACATAGTATATTAATAGTTTGAATAAAGTAATTGGTTTAGTGATACTAACATGGACTATTGTTTTGTTTAGAAAGGTGAAACAGACTGGCTTACATGCTTGTGCATGTATTCTGGGCCAAAGCTGCTCAATGTGGTCTGAATGTTGTCAAATTCTCTTCAAGAGAACCCAAACAGAAACCACATCTGTGTGTTTTAGATTGGACAGAACATTATTTCCTGTTTGGCAGGTGAAGAAGAGATGAAGTATTATATTACTAAGACTTCCAAAAGTTTTTAACAGAATGTCAGTGGAAAATCACCCCATGAGTTGTTGCCTCGGACTATATTGTTCTTCACATTGTTGAACGCAACCTGCCTATTTCCATTGCCAAAGACCTTTTAAATCAGGTAAAAAGACCAGAACAGGCTGGAAGAAGACAACCTGAATACCTTGTATAAGATTGAAGGTTTTGAATCTTTGTGTTGATCTGCTTTCATAATGATGGATATAAAACCAGCAACTCTCAAATATCAGCTCTGTTTCACATGTTACAAACGTCATTATTTCTCTCATGCATACATACAGAGAAGCAAAAGTACTACAACCACACACACTGCACGGGCTATAATGCTTGAAATCACATACACACACACAAAAGATTGAAGGAAAGAGATCTGCACTGTGATGCCATTCTTTATAAGTGTGATGCCAGAAGCCCTGTAAATGTCACTGTGAGGAATGACGGGAAGAGAGGACAGAGAGAAGAGAAAACTGAGCATCTTGTATTATAAACATGGATGGGACACTTACCTTACTTGTTCAGCTGATCTGTGTAAGCTTACTTCTGGCTGCAGTGCAAACATGTCCAGGCTTTACTGTCCACTGACTTCTACTCATCGTCAATGTAACCCAACTGCAGAGAAGAGCCTCTACTGTGGCCTGGGGCAGCCCGTCTGACAAGCTGGCTGACAGCAGCTATCACACCTCATTTATCCAAACACATGAAACAGTCACACATCCACACCAGCACAACACTCATCTTGACTTCAACCATAAGGTGGACAGGACTTCCTGCCTCAGGCAGGTTGGTGAACATGAGGTTCTTCAAGTATACGATGGCAGTTTTGGCCATCAGTCTTTGTAGTTTTTTTTTTTTTTTTTTTTTTTTTTTTAAAGGAACTATTAGAGGAGGATCGTAGGGGTTAAAAGCCAAGAGACTTTTATAACAAATTTGGACAGGATAACTTCTGAGGAATTTAAGTGTCAAAATTGTGATTCCAAATCTCACAACAATAATGTAAATAATGATCAACAAATAGGGAAAATCCCTTTTCCAAAACACTAAGGAAATTTCATGATCTAGTCTTTGTTTTAATTTTGCCTGAAATAATCTCTAGGAAGGACAAACATCTGTAATACTGTTAAACATCCTGCTCAGGGTCAGGCACCCATAGGTACAGGGTAACCTGCAGGAGTGAAAGTTCATGGTTCATTACCTGAAAGCATTAGCTTATGTTACCAAAATGTAACCAAATCAGGTAGCCAGACTTTAGTTAGTACAACAATATTTCTACATTCATTTTATTGTTCTTAATCTGCTCACATGAAGCTTAAATCACCTTTTTAAAATTAAAAAAAAGGGGTCACTTCCAGGTGCATTATATTTTCTAAGTTTCTACACATTCCGTTTATTTTTTTCTCAAAATTGTCTTTGAATGTCAAATTCACAAGTTCTCAACTTCGAGAACAGTGACATAAACTAGCTGCTGGCAAGGCAGGTCCAGATTTGACTAAAGGGAATTGGGGGTCACAGGTGAGTTCTGGTTCCTGTAGACCTGCACCTGAGCTGAAGCTAAAAAGTAGTTCCTGCGTAGTTCGGTGAATGTGATTGGCACAACAAATATAGACTGATGTAAAGTTTCACCTTTCATTTCTATCTGTAGACTTGTAAAGTCAGACATACTTTAATGTGGAACATCACAGTTAGGAGTCTTTCTAAACCAAATGGTTAACAATTTGGAGAGAATGTTGATCAAAGGTTTTAAGGAAACGTATACATGTAGAAGAATTAGGGTTAACCGTAGGGTCCATTGCCACCACGCGGTTCAGTTTGGCTCAGTACGATACACAAATAGTTTGGAATACTACCAAAATAAACAATCTTAACTGCCTGTTCGTTTTTTTTCTTCGTACCGATCCGATCCTAAATGGGGGAACTAGACGAACTGCAGTCTGTTGATTGGTCGAAAGAATCATCACTTCCATACAAGGAAAACAAAACATATCGTGTCTGTGAGAGTGTAATTTCAAGGCATTTTTAGCGATTAATATGCGAGCGTGTATCATTGCCTGATGCACGACTTTGGAGGTGCAGACCTTCCTAGGGATCATTGCCGTAGAGTGCGGTTAAGTTGGGTAAAGGCGAGGGGCACGGGCAATCAGGAGACAATGGGTATAAAAAAAAAAAAAAGTAGTCTGGGAGTTGGCGGTTTAGGGTTACAGGGAACTGGATGGCGCTGTTGGCAATGAGGAAGTGTTCCAGTCTGTCTGTACATTTATGGTTGTCACTTAAGTGTTAGCTTTGTGCTCTGCTTGTATTGTTACTGTCTCATTAGTGACTGAAATATTTGTGGAACAAGTAACTTGTAATGTAAGGGATGGCTGTGGAAAAGCAAGGGAGGTCAGGATTTACGGTACCAGACCATACCAACTGTACTGAACCAAACCGGACCACGCAATGGAACCAAATAGTAACTGTATCTTAAATTTAAGTGCTAAAGCTTTGAATTCCTTCTTTACTCCACACGATCAGCTGAGTGTTCTTGACACGGTCAATCCAATCGTACGTACTTTGTCAAGTTGAGGAAGATTAGTCAAATGTTTTAACCCGTTTCAAACTGAAGTCCAAGGTATAGAGCCAAAAGAAGAAGATAATAAACACGTAGCCATTCATTGAGATCCATATCTTATCAATGACTAAACAACTCCAACAGAAGCTTCAGACTTTGAATTACTTGATTTGGAAACTTCCTTTCCATTGTCCAACACCTTTAAAGATGGTCATACCTGTTAAAGAAAAACAAATTGTACACAACACCAACACACAGACATAACATTACAAGGTTTCAAATTCACAATACGTCCATGAGAAGTTGCTGAACTTTCTGGAGGATGTTCAGAGACAAGGTAAGAAGAAAGTCTTTGTACTATTCTTTTAAGTAGAAAAGCTTCTGATAGCCAGGACAATATTAGTAATTTCTAAATAAATACTATAAGGCTCTATTTGACTTAACTATGACTGACTGTTATACTCACAAGCAAATCAGACATTCAATTGTCCTCTTTGTTGACATTTCCTTCTCTAGTTTTTGTCTATGATGTAACCTTTTCTCTTGCAGATGTTTAACTTTCTTCATCAGGTTATCCAGTTAATAATAATCTATCAAAGAAAGAGCCGTTTCTAAATCAGAAGAGCCCTGCGTCAATATAACAAAGTTCACCTTAACAATCTTGGTATACTCAAAAAACTAACCAAATATTTGTCTGATTCATAACTTTGATTAATGATGGATTGAAGAGAATCATCAAGGAAGACTTAAAGATACATGGGATTGTGAGACATCTGAAATAAAGTGAAAATATTTTTTACTATTATCAAAACTTGGATTAAAGATGGATTGAAGAAAAATCAAGAAAGACGAGATGAAGTCTGAAATGAGCAAAAGATAAACTCTAAATGGTTTTAAAACAGCTCCAGAATGAACGTAGTTCTTCGGAATTCTCTTCAGAAACTCCACCACGTGTAGTGAAGTGAAAACATCGTTTCCATTGCATGGTAAAGCTCATTGGCTTGAAACCATTCCTCTGTGGTTTTCCATTGGAAAGAGTTGATGGTACCAAGAACTTAGTTGTGTCAGATAAGATGCAGTTCCAAGCATTGCCAATGGATACTATAAAGGTGATGGGAAAAGATGCATCAATTGCCATTTCTTTGGCCGATTCCAATTTCCAGTTTTTTTTCAAGGTCTGACCTGTTGATCCAGAGTTTTACTTATTCCAATAATCCTTCTGAATAGAAAGGTATTAAGGTTGCAAAGAATGTCTTTGCTCCTAACCATGCACATTGATTTTATGTTCTGATATGTCATGATAAAACAAATCAAGTTGAAGTGCACCAGGCTACCGGACATAGCTTTTCTTTAATAAAGTCCACAGTGGAATGAAGCGCTATGTCACTGACATCAATCAGGGTGTACTTTGCCTTTAACAGAGATCAATCAGTAAGGTCAATCGGTGCACCTCTAGTGAAAACTGAATGACAGAAAGTTCACCTTTATCACCAGACAATTGACACCATTTGGATAAACGATTTGTAATGTCTGTGTTAGCACAGACCATCTAACCACTATGGTGGAGAGGCACAAGATTTGAAGTGTATATTTCCAACAATTTTTTTTATACATAACTAGAATTACTGAAGTTAATTGACCACTTCAATTAATTACTGCGTTTTGTGTTGCAGTGAAAACACTAACATTTGTCTCGTGCCACATGGTTATGATGCCCAGCTAAGAACTCTTCCTACACGGAGCAGGAGATATCAAATAAAAATTAAGTCAAGCAAAAAGCTGCACCAGTTCTAGGTGAGTCGAGGTTCACAGAGCCAGTACTCTGCTGTGTAGAAGAATCACAACTAGAATATTCTTGACTTCTCAAAACAGAAGATCACAGAGTTATTCAACTGCAACAGGATTCAGAACAAGTCAATGCCTAATGAACATCATAAAAATGTTGCAGTTCACTCATGGATATCCCCATTTTTAAAGAGCTTAATACTCACAGGTGACATCCAAACTTCTTCCATTTCTACCATTCAGATGAGATTTACAGATCTACAGTCTTGATTGTTACAATAAGTTGGTCTACTCTAAGTTGAGTTTTCCTGTTGTCTTTCATAAATAAATCCATTAGGTTTACCCGTGAAGTTACACTGCAGAGCTTGTTAGAGTTATGGCTCTATTATCTATCCATACTTGGCTTACAAAAGGGGAAAACACTTCAATATCTTTGTATTTCATCTTAAATGCAGATGTTCTATTCCAGTCCTCTATATGGTATCCTGTTAAAACTAAGGCCACTTCTCATGTCCAGGGTTTAGATTTCTTTAATAAAGGACTTCTATGTCCAGCCGTACAGGCAACAAATTCCCAGACAGTCCAAAATCTTTACAGCTGGTCAAACCTGTTAAAAGGAAACATGTACACAATACAAACACATGTAATATTTCAGATGAATAATCTCTTAATATTTTGTCTCCGTTTTGGAGCCAAATCACAAGTAGACCTGTTGTGCAGAGGGAGATATAAGACTTTACCTAAGAATATGGTTATCTTTTACAGTTTTTTAATTTCATACTATTCCCATTCTTTTGTCATTGTTAGCTATATAACAATGGAAGGACAGATAAAATAGGATGCAGTTTTGGTCCAAACTATGCTCCATGTCAGGCACTGTACAAATATGTAAGTATCGGAGTGAAACTAGTGCCAACAAACAGCGCTCTGCTTTATCAGAGGCATTGCAGCAGTTATACTTGTCAAGCTTTAAAATAGTTTAAATTAATCTCAGAAATATATTATGAATACTTGCACTCAATTTTACCACCTAACTTCTCCTACCACACATTTCTAAAGAAGCACTTGGCAAGTGTTTGTATGGCGTCCAAGTGAATTCAAAATACCTCCCATGGGTTACGACTTGATCCATTGGAAAAAGCCATAGTAGCAACAGAGGGGTAAATATAAAGGAATCCCTCTTGATCTTTAACATTTACATGATAATCAATAAAATGTTCCCATAGCAGGAATCATTTTATGGTTGCAATCAGGGATTTAAATGTAAATAAAGACAATGCCATCAGGGATTTCAACGTTAACTGTATTAACAAGCATTAAGAAAATCGTCTTCCAGAGTTAAAGGTAAAATAGAGATTTTTTTGTTAGCTTATAGAGAAACAAGACCAAGTACGTAATCTTGGTATACTGATAGACTCGGATCTTACCTTTGGTTAGCCATATCAGAGCAATCTCCAAAACATTTTCTCTCATTTATAGAGCTTGACCAATTAATCGGCCAATATTAGCTTATCAAGTGACTATCGATATCAGCTAATTTTAATCGCAGATACGTGCCAATATTACTAAATTTATTCACCAGTTCACAATAGCATTTAATTTGAGTTTCGTTGTACTTCACTAGCAGTTCTCTTTCACCAGCAGACAGCGCTATACGGATTACAACAAGCATTATCACTCTCCAGAATGACAAGCGATGCTGCACGTACATGCAGTTACTTTCCAGTTGAGTGATTCATTATAAATCTTTCCCCACAAGGATGTGATAACTGCATTTCAGGGATCTAAGCAATAAATGTCTATAGCTATCTAGCTCTAAAGATTTCATAGTTTTAAAGAAAGATATCTGATATATCGGAATTGGATTTACTCACCAATATTGATATCTGTATCGGCCCCAACAATCTAATATTGGTCGGGCCTTATGGAACCATATGGCCAGAATTATGGGGTTTGTGTCGCTAAGGGACCAAGAGAGGCTCGTCCATGCTTTTATTTTGATTACGATTGACTATTATAATGGTCTTCTAACCAGACTTCCAAAAAAGACGATAAAACGTCTACACTTGGGGTTCTGAAAACTATTTAATAGACTTTCTGTTCCAATTTATTTAAATCCATAAGGTTTTCTCAATGCCAGAATCTAAAACTACAATATAATACCATTACAAATGGAGTATCACTGAGCATTGAGAAAAGAGTTAACACAATAATCTGCTGTATCAGTTGTTTCTCACAGCCCTATAATGAACTGTGCACATTAATGTTTTGGTTCCAATTCTGGGCCATTGTAATTTCACAGTTAGTTTTCTTCTGAAAAGCAGAAAGTTGATCATGGATATGAGTCAAGGCAAGGTTTCTTTCCTGGAAAAAGGGCAGTTGTTTTTGGTTGTGTCACCAACAACCACTCAAAGCCAGATCTGAGGAAAAAAAATCCAAGTAGTGTGGTGAAGAGCAACAGCAAAGAGTCTTTGCCAACAAATCAACTACAAAGCATGCTGATAGAACTTTAGCCAGGCAAAGCTAATGCCACATAAAAATGTATCTGTCCAATGTAATGTGCATGTAAATCCAAATTCAGAGGTAAAAAAAAAATACTACCAATCGTCTTCTTTCTCTGTAGTGATGAGATGCAAAAGGATTCACAAGATGGAGAATGTGAAATGCCCCTTTGAGCAGAGACAGTTTCCACAGCAGTGCAGTTTACCTTCCACATTCTTCTGTAAGCCAGGGGACAGAATCAAAACTCCTCTTCTTGCAGGTGCAGCACAATGATTGCTTTGAGGGTGATGTTCAACTTGTGCATGTTGAAGATTTAAAATACATGTCCATTTTCAAGGTCATGACTCAGGTTACTCTAGTGTCATGGCGCGCTATGAAGTCAATCCAAATTTCAAAAGTAGTACTGAGGATAAAAGGTCACTTTGACCGCTTTTTGAAGGATTTCCCCATTCTTCCTTTGTTCTGCAGTTTCTCATGTTATTACACTGAAAGTTAAGTTGAACCAAAAGAGTAACTATGGTATATAGACACAAAAGTATGTCAGCCAGTCCTTTACTTCTTTTTGTTTGCCTTTAAACAACGTTATAATGGTTAATTTGACTTTAGTTGTCAAAGTGAGAAATAGATAATGATTCTGAAACCAGCATCCAAATAACAAACGTTTGCCCAAATGAATGGCTTGACTGTTCATAATGAATTTGCAATAGTGTTACCAAATTCTCAAAGGAAAAGTCGTTAATAATTTTAGGAGAAATGTACCAAGTAATTAGGATGCAATTGGAGGATTGGGCAACTGGGGAAACTCTAACACTAGACTGACTGAACATATGTGCATCTTAATTACTTGCTAAGTGAGTCTTTAAAAGGCTTTACTGGAAACAGGCTAAACATGTTGTGAACATGTCACTACTGTAGCTACTAAGACTACTCAGGTTATTAGCCATTCTTTAACTTTGCTGGATATTATTTAATGGCTTCAATGGGTAGATGTTGTCCAGTGGAAGTAATGTGCTGATTAATTAACTAATGAGGAGGTCCATAACTTTGTTTGCTGAGGAATGCATTAAGCTCAATACATCCACATACAATTACAACTACCAATAAGATGGCAACACAACCATAGACTGCTAATTCAGGCTTTTTTGTCCATCTTGTGGACTGAGACATGGATGTAGCAAACATGACATCACAAGGTGTTTTGTGAACCAATGTTTTGAAGCCTTTACTTTGTCAAATTATGGCCATGATGATAAATATAAATTGGCAAAGCCATCATTTCCAAACTGGTGGATATCAAGCAAGTTAAGTTCAGTGAGTCAGAAAAGTAAAGGCGATGCCCAATATTATACCAAACCCATTCCTAATTACACAAAGCTATTCGTTTCTTTTCAATTGATGAGTTGCACAAAACTCAGTCCAAGTACAGCTGTCATGAAAGGGGAAATAAAGAGTTAAAACCCATGTTGTAGAATGTGTTGTTGTGAAGTCAGAAAATGTTTACATAGGTCTTTGTGGGGATTGACTTACTTTGGAAGCAACCCTCTAGGGGCCATTACATGAACTTCAGCTGTCTACATAAGTATTTGCTACATTTCTTCTAATAGGCTGTTCCTTGATATGCTCAACAACTTTGCAAATACTTCAATGGCACTTGTGAGCAGGAAGCCAGATATCAAAATGCATGTTATTAGTATAGTTAGACAGCATTTCAATGTAGTCAACAACCCCAGCCTCATCACCACACAACATTCACTAAAAAGATCTGCTGGTCACTGGGAGACCGAGAACCTGATCAGAATTGTTCCTTTTAAAGGACATTCACTCCCCCACACAAACATACCATCACAGGCTTTCTTAAAAGGTTCTATGTGTCATACCTCCGCTTTACTGAAGCATTTCTGTAACAGTAAAGTTATTCAAATACAATAACCATTGCAAGCAAGTGCACCCTCTCAAAAATAAAATGCTGCAAGTTGAATAATCCCACTCTGAACCGTGTTTGAAGAGTGAAACTGCAGTAGCAAAAATCAAGTCTTGGACTCAGCACTTATGATTCAACAGCACATTTGATAAACAGACTTGTTTCTTAACTAGAAATGTCTGAACAGTGTCACATCACTGCCTATGCCACCTCTTGTTTACTTTATAAAAATTGATCAACTCTGGAAAAGTAATTACATTTTCCTGTGATATGTACCAGCTAGTTGCTGAGCAAAGAGGTGGAAAGCTTTTTGAGGGAGCCAACACGTGAAGCCTTGTGTTTTAAGATAGGATGTTTCACATCTCTTAATGAGCAACATCAGGACTGAAGCAAGGATAACACATAGACCCCTTTATGAACTAATGTGACAGCTATATCAACAATTATTATTTTAGTTTTTTGCAAGTGATCCAATTGTTGGGATTTGGTTTCTTTTTATACACTGTGTTAATAGTTTTGGGAATAAATTATAAAGGTTTGTCCTGATAGAACCAACGTCTCTTTATTGTAATACATGCTTAGACTCCAAAGGTATGGCACAAAACACAGCCATAGAGTAGAGAAAAAATTTACAATTATCACTTCACGGAGACTCACAGAGCATTATACATCTAGAAAAGAAAATTTTACAGGGGTCAGAAAGATGTATGAGATCACACCAGGGTGACCGATCTTTCCTTACTACTACTACTGACAATACAAAATAAAAATATTGACTTTGTGAAAAAAGCAGGCTAAAATGCAACAATTTAAACTTAAATACAAGAAAAGCATTGTTTTAAAGAATCTGTACAAATGCTCCTGCAGGGCGCATCAAAGGGAAGCGTTTAAAAGCGTGGTTTTTTAGCGGGACCATCAAACTCCTCGCGGACTCGGCCATACCCGGCATTACCAGGACCCATTCCCCTGGGACCCCCTTGGGCAAAGCGCTCATTGCGCTGTTGGGATCAATATTGTGAGGGAGGCAGATACGAAGTTGGAATACAAGGAATGGGTTGTGTTCAGTGCACAAGCACACAGTTCATGTCCATTTGGAAGTGTGTCAAAAGGTGCGGTAATAAGAGGTGATTTGTTTTATATTATGAGCAGATTTAAAACACAACCAGCAGGAGACACATCCGAAGAAACGGTTCGATCCAATATGAAGATCCACAGGTGCCACAGGTTACATACGGAAAAGGAAGAGAGGGTAATGCTTTCGTTAGTCAGTGCCTACCTAGTATGGTCTCTCCTGTGCATGCCAAGACTAGCCTATTGTCGATACTACTCACTTGGTCTAGCATTTTTTTAAATGCTGACCATATACTAATCTCTTCATGACTAGGGCTGTGCCCCAATAGGAATTTAGTCAATCAAATTTGAACTGGCTGCCCAAAACAAGCATTTATTTTTCAGTTCAATGCACACCTAGCTCCTATGTAAATCTACACGAGTCATGTTTTTAATTTTATTATTACTCACAGCTGTAGCACTGGCCATTAGCTGACATTAAAACATGTCCAGCTGAATACATTTTGGGGTTTCAAGTTACTCAATGTACACTTAACTTATGTACCATGACAAGCGATTACATTGCCATTTGGTACCAGTGAACAGTGAAGGAATCCTCTAGAAATAAATACAAGCTGGATACCAACACACAAATCAGATTAATTCAGCTCACCACTTCTATAAGTGTCATTTCTAATATTTTTTTTAATCTCCTGGTAGTAGGATTGGGTTTATATTTCCGATTGACAATTCCAAAATGAGACTGACAGGGGACAGCCCTATTCATGACCATTTAATATGAGAGTGGATAACTGTATGCAAACCACTTGGTGGTGGTGTTCAACAGAAACGGTATTTTTCAAATGGATAATTTATTATAATAATACATAAGGAAGGCCATTTGTTGGAGTCTTTTCAACTATGCATTTACGTTTCACTAACCCTGAACCGATGTTCAATGTTAAAAGTTGATTGGCAATTTAAGAAATTCTGACAGACTTCAGTCAGATCTTGAGACAACTGATATAGATTATAGTTTATCAATAGTCCTGATGGCAACACAATGATAAATGTTTACATTTAAAAATGTCAACAGAATCGGACGTATAGGGGTACTATGTTACTACTAAGACCATTGCTGTACCTAAGAATATCTGTACTTGTGTATACATTGAGCACAACAACTTTTCCAACAAGTAAGCAATTTCACATAAATATGCAGGTTAAATGCCGATGTAGACAAGGGCTGTGAGAAACAGTGTCTCAAAGTCAAAACCCAATCAAATGGCAAAGATTTCTGCGACAACAAGGGGCTAATGCACAGTCGTAGTTAGAAAATGACTTAAATAGGCAGAATATGAGTAAATAAGTATAATGAGTAAATATCTTGAATTGGATCCACCCAACTGCAAACTGCTCAGCGGACTATTTACCAAAGACTTTTGATGAGTTCTACTTGAACTACTACTTGGAAAACCATTTTTTAAAGCATACATGATGTGGGTTGCTTTAAATAATATTCAAGCCGAGCTTTAATAAGCATCAGCAACCAATATTCAATTTTTGAAATTTTAAGTGCGCTTCTTTTCCAATGCACATGTTGCACAGCAAAAATAAACTATTTATTAAAAGCTTGATTAAAAAAAGTTGCAGAAACATGTTCCTTTCATGACCTAAAATGTTCACACAGGTTGACTGTGTTTATTTATAACGGCCATCCAGAAGTAACCTTAGCATTGTTGCTACAGGTTTTCTTGAAGCCAAGCTCAGGCAATGTCCAGTATTCACGATACCACCCTTGACAGAATTAGCCACAAGTCTTTGCCTGCCCCATCAATTAACCATGCCATCATAATCTTTAAATTCAAATTGTTTAAACAGTTGTTCCTATTATACCGTCAGCCTGCACTAAAAATCCTTACAAATGCTTAATTACCCAGGAGATGCTGATGAGAAGGGAAAGTTTGCTGGTACAAAAGATGAACTACAGCCCTACTTCTGGTATATTGGCTTGTAGCACAAAATAAGCTTTGAAATGGACTTCATATTGCCACCCAAAAAAGACAATTTCATATACAAGCTAATTAGCTCATATGACGTGTGATACAGGTAACTCCTAGTACAGTAAGAGAAGGCGGTTCAAAAGTTTAAAGCACAGTGTCAACAGTTTAAGAGAATAAAATGGTTGTTGCCATTCTGCAGCAGGTCAAGAAAAAGTGCCTGTCAAGCTCACATCAGACAGGTCTTGCAAAAGCAGTCAACCACGCAAAGGTGTAATAAGAGTGCACTGATGCCTGAATACAGAGCTGGAGAGCAATGTCTTTTGTTTTAGTGCAAGTTGACGGCTTTATAGCTGAAAAGGCTTTATAACTCATAAGACAGTAACTGATGGGGCTTGGCCGGCCATTGAAAAAAAACTCCCTCTCCCGTAGGCAGCAAAACTGTCACTTTCAACAAACAGCGATCCAGACAGCTGGGAGCACAGAGCATCCAGGTCCTCCCATCCTGCTCGGCCAGCTGGCCTTTGTGTTTACCAACAGCTGGGAGTCTCTCCAATAAAGGAGAACAGGCAAACAAACTTTCTTTAAAAACTACTGATCTCCCTAAAAGAGGGATACATTACCATTTCGTTGCCCATCAGGCCTCCTGGAGATGCTCCCATTCCTTGCTGTCCCAGTCCACCCATGGGGAAGTTCGGGTTGGCTGCACCGAAGGGCATATCTGACAGAAACATGTCCAAGGCAATGAATAGACTGCATTAAAAAAAACTTAAATTTCACATGCTGCCTGTTGATGGCCAAGATTATTAGTACAGGACTCCAAACTAGTGGTATATGGACTGATTAACGGTATGTTTATGCTGCTTTCAGCACAATAGAAACCAACAAATGAGGAGTGAAGCCCACTGACGGCTTCCCATCTTTACAGACAGGTTAACCAAACTAAAAATAACTCACCTCCCATGCCACCGGCATTCATCCTCATTTCCCTGTCCCTCTGTAACAACAAAAGAAAACAAAATAGCCATTAAATCAGCTTCATCGTGATAAAATAAACCACTACATATGATTCAGAGTTGTGTATTCTTATTTATGGTTTAACTCACATCCATGAAGTTGCCCATCCTGAATTTCTCCTCACGCTGACGTCTCATCTGTTCTTCCACCTCTCTTTTGCGAAGCATCTCCTCCTCCCGCCTGCGACGCTCTTCTTCTTGCCTGACGACAATCAGAAATGTTCATTACTGACTTCACCATTTTGTATAAATCTACTCTCTTTTTAGAACAGACAATTAGTATAGATTCAGGATGTAGTGCATCCACAGAACCATAGAATAGAATCCACTGAAGATAAATACCTGATCTGCATTTCCTTCCTCTTTTGCATCTCCTGGCTGTGCAGCTCTTCCATGCGTCTCAGTTCCTCCTGTCGCCTCAGCAAATCTGAAAGGAAGCATAAAACAAACACATTTAACTGTGGCACTTACTAACCACAGCTCTGACTGTATGACATCTGTTCTAGTGACTAAAAGCTGAAGCTGGTAGCCGGTCCTGTTAATGGTGTTTTAAGACTAAACTTACCTTGACGGAGCAGGTTGGCCTGGTGCTCATGAAAAGCGTCCTCCATCTCGCTCTCCAGCTTCTCACGGGCCTCACGCATGTTCTTCTCCACCTGCTGCCTCTGCTGCTTCTCCATTTCATCCAGGGACTTCCAGCGCTTGGAGTACTCAAATTCAAAGGTTCCAGGACGAGCGAAACGAGGAGGTTCCTCACGCTCTCTGTAGAAACACAAATATAATAATGATTTTTGATTGATTCATACAGATTGGTTAACATCTGCCACTCGTCACAGCTGCCAAGCCTGAAGCAGACCCCCCGCACCTTCACATCCTACCATCTGCTGATTACAAACAATGACCTGAGGCACTAATTTGCATGATAAAGACGCCTGCTTTACACAGTCATAAGTACTCTTATCAAATCCAAAATAGTTTTAAATTCAGCAAATCATTTGTAAAGCTTAACAAAAGTGCTTACGCTTGATATCTGGGGTTCTTCTGTGCCAATTTCTCTGGGAGACCATCTTCATCATCAAACTGCTCCAGGGGTTCCACAACAACTGGACGGGGAGACCTGAGGAATATGAATCAAACAGCAGGTAAGACACAAGCAAGGATTACAAGTTTTTATTGGGGCATATCTCACTGAAGACAATTAAAGGGTGAACCATTTCAACATCCACTGCACTTACGTGGTGAGAAGGAAGACGCCCTCATTGCATCTGTCCAAAGCCTTTCTGGCTGCAGGTTTGGAGGCGAACTCGACAATGCCCTTGCCTGTAGAGCGCCCACGGTCGTCAACAATGACAATGGCCCTCTCGACCATTCCAAACTGCGAGAAAGCTTCTTCCAGGAGCTCGTTGGAAACAAATGGTGACAGATTCTTCACGGACAAAGCTGCAGAGTGTGTGGCAAATCTGACACGCAGGGGTCTACCCTTCATGGGTGTGTCATCCAACTCAGCTTTTGCTATCTCTGCAAGTGCACGGGACTCCTGCAAAACAAACAACCTTGTTTTAAGGATATCTTACTAAAATAATCATCTTCTCATGATTGTAATGCTAAATCCCAAAATAACCAACAAATGATTCTTGGCTTCATCCAAACACTAGAAGAAACGAGTAATAACATACATATGTGCTCAGTAACATACATAAGCACCAATCTAACATCAACGATAATTCAAGGATGGTATATCTTACCAGTCGGATGAAACCAAAGCCTTTGCTTTTGTTGATGAAGACCTCGCTTGGCTCTCCATATTTTGCAAACAGCTTCTTGAAATCTTCCTCCGAGAGGTCGTTGGGCAGGTTTCCGATAAACAGACGACAACGCTGGGTGTACGTCTTCTCACCGGGCTTCAGCAGCATGGACAGTGTTGCCTTGAACTCCTGTTATTGGATGATAACAAACATTAAAGCTCAGTCATTTTGTTGTTGTTTTAACAGTGTATATTGACCAACTCACTTTACAGACAGGCTTCAATATTCACTTTTCCTTTATTCATTTTATCTACTTCTGGCCCTCTCATTTCTGAGACCTCTCCACAAGTGCATGTCCATGGGATACTGTTTGTGCATGTGTGTGTATTTTGGCTCATGTTTGTGTACTAGACAGAATGTAAAAACAAATATATATATTTATAAAGTATTATTAACTTACCTATGTTGCTTTTACTTACTAATCATTTGTGTTTTCCTTCATACAACTGGTTTTTTCTGTGCTGTGATGTCATCTCTTCTTTTAATCCTCATATAGTCTTTATATTTAACATTATTACAGATTAATTGCCATTACTCGACAGTGACACATACCTGTTGTCTATACTTTATTTTCTCCTTGCTTTGCTTTTACACATTTGTAAATTTTAGTTTATTTGCTTTGTCTTTTAAAGCACGTTGTAAACCTCTGTTTTGATGTGATATATACATAAAAGGCATTATTATTATTATATAAATAAGAGATTTTTATTTACAATTTCTAATCAAAATAGTCGCCTTTGTGTACCGACCTCCCACCCATCCCCCACACACGATGGTTACTCAAAAGAAATTCAATTTGACCTACATTTTTTGACCAAGAAAACGAGACAATTTGAAGTTAAACACGAATACGACATTCGCCCTGATTAAAAAAAAAAGGCACAAAAATATTTAAAGCGACCTTCTCATTTGAATCGTTAAATTCAAATATTTTGACGGTTTTGTCGTTTAACAAGATGGCGGTTTGCTTCAGCGACTAAACAAGGGTACGTTTGTTTTACCCCTCGGTCCCCCCCCCCAGCGCTCTCTTACACAGTGAACACAGTGAACGCAGTTAGACTCCGCCCGCACGGGCTGCGCTGTAGTCACAATCGAGCACATCAGTAAAACTAAGCGAGGTAGCGTTAGATAACGATGAAAGTTTGTCGACTGAATTAATGGTTAAAGTTGCCAAAAAAAAACAACACGTACACTCGACTGGCCGTCGTCACCATCTGTCGAATCGTTGTTGGGCTTTCTCTCCTGCTCCTGTCTGGACCTCATTGGCGACGGCCCCGTCCTCTGGCCTTGGTGTGGTCCCATCCTCTGGCCTTGGTGTGGTCCCGTTCTCTGGCCTTGGTGTGGTCCCGTCCTCTGGCCTTGATTGTGTCCTCCTCCTCCTCCTCTCTGACCCTGGTGTGGTCCCCCCCTCGGGCTCTGCTGTGGTCTCTGGCCCTGTGGAGGCCCCCCGCTCCTCTGGCCCTGCTGCTGCTGCGGAGGCCCCGGCTTGGGGCTCGCTTGTGGAGGCTGCTTCTGCTGACCGTTCGCGTTTGCTGCCGCCGGCGACTTCAGCTGGTCTTGGTTGGCGTTCTGGATCTTGTTTTCCTGCGTGGGTGGAGGGGACGCGATGGCTGCTTTCGGTGGAGGTGACTGCATCTCCGGTTTGGGTGTCTCGACCTTCCCCTGAGGAGGAGTGGGAGCAGGAGGTGTCGGGGTTTGTTTCTGCTCCGGAGCTGGCTGTGCAGGTTTCTGCTGCTGCTGCTGCATCGGGCCTTTCATGGTGAGAGCCGGTCCGGGACTCGGCGGAGGAATAATCGGCTTCTGGGGAGTCATCTGTGGACCCTGCCTGTTCATGTTATTGTTATTATTATTGTGCCCTCTTCGGTTTTGATTCTGATTCTGGAAAGGATGGTTCCTGAAATGAGGGTTTCCCATTAACCCGCCCCTCATCGGCCCGCCGGGTCCACCGCCGCCTCTGCGTTGCTGGAACTGGTTCATCCCGAGGCCGCCGCGATTGTTGTTAAATCGAGACATTATGTAAGATTAAAATTAAAAAATATATTTGTTTTTCTTTTAAAAGCGTTGTGAGGGATTTCTTCTTCGCTACAAAAAGGTTCTACTACCGACGTTTCCAGACGACAAAATGGCGACTAACCGTTGAGGGAAGAGGTCTTTTCTTTATCGAGCAGAGCGAAAGACGCCCGCCCCCCCCTGCGCCGCTCATTGGTCCGTTTGCGCGACAAGGAGGAGTCTCAGGGGTTTCACAGTCAGAAATTCAGGAGCCGGAAAAACTACGATGACTTCTTTGTGTTTAATGGTAATGGCGGGGTGGCAACTAACATTTAAGGTGCATTACCGCCACCTACTGTGCTGGAGTGTGGGCCAGAATACCTATTACTAAGATAAGATAAGATAATCCTTTATTTATCCCACAACGGGGAAATTTACAGTGTTACAGCAGCAAAGATTGCAAACAGAAAGTGAACACAGTACAATTTTAATTTAAATTAAAAAAAAAAAAAAAAAATTAAGAATGTACAAAAAAATTGATTTTAATTTTCTTTTAATTTAAAAAATAATAATAATAAAAAAGAAACCATGGAGAAGAAACCATAATAACAATTATAAAAATAATAAAATAAATTATCTTAACATGTCCAGTTTCTTTTATAATTTAGCTGGAGCTAATTTGAGAAAAGGTCAAACAAACTACATCTGATAGAATCTGTGTTAGGCTGCCTGTCGGCCTTCAGGCATTTCTCCTTGGACTCTTTCCAGCTAACCTGAGATTTTCCGAGACAAAAAAAAAGGATACTTACTCTGTGCTCACTTCAGGCTAAACACTTTAATGCAACAGCCTGGATAAGCACTGAGATGCAAAGAGTCAGACACTGTTTAAAAGACCTTTACACCTGTTCAGCCATGGAAAAACAGACTGATCGACTTAATTTCCCTAAAGGAAAATACAGTTTCACTAGTAAATGGGGACCCTCTTTGGATCAAGAAAATAGGCTATATATCTTCTTCTTTTGCCTTCATCTCTCTTAGAATAAACTGGTAATTTCTACTCTATATTAGATGTTGTTTACATGTTTATTTAGATTATGTCGTGAAGTATGGGGTGATAAAAAAAGACGCTGAACTCAGGCGTTTTTTTGGGTCATTTATTCTGCATACAGGTGTTTTGGAAACAAACAAAAAAAAATTGGAGAGACCTCAAGTCTCCCCTCATCATGTTACGTTATGTAACTCATGATTAAAAACAGACACAAGAAGAGGCTGAGATGACAACACACAACAAAACATACGGTAAGTCCAATAAACAAAAACACGTGTAGAAAGTGACAACACAGAAGAGAACAGGAGACATGTCACATTGGGGGGAAATGATGGACTAATGAAGAAACAAAAGAAGAATCAAAATCTAAGGAAGCAATTTTGAAAGCACTCGAGGAGATGAGAGAGACATTCCTTGATTAGTGATTAACAATCAAAGCAGATGTCTTTCCTCCTTTTCCACGTTAACTTTTAAACATGAATATAGAACAGGTCATAATGAGGAGAGCAAAAATTAACATCCACAAGAAAGAAAAAGTTAATACACCTGATATAGAGAGATTTTTAAGCACACGACTCCTCAGAGTTACACTCCTCCGCTGAAGAGTTGTTCAATCAACGAGGTTTTATTTTTTACTTCTAATAAAATCACCCTTCGGTCATGTTGGAACAGCTTCTCGTTAAGGCCCTCTGTTGTTCTAAAGAGGTGAATTATAATCATGTCGGCTTTCACTTTAAAATCTGACCTTTTCTGTTTCTAATAGAGGGGTTTTTTTAATAGATTTTTTCGGGGATGAATGGGTACTAGTGTAGAGGAAAGACATACAGAGGAAGAATTATTTTCCCTACAGTTGAAATTGTCGGTAAAGTGATTAAAAAATGGGTTTAAGGTATGGCTGATGCACTTGAATGGTAAAAAGATAAATGCTTTAAAGAGGAAAAGTCAGCGGGGGAAACAGTGAAACGACTCATGGTGTGCGGTCTTAGATCATGCGACTCACGCTGTTAAAGTCATCCCCCATGTTGGGTCAAACTCTAGATGTTTTAAAATGAAGAAAATCACAAGAGGTAACTCTGCAAAACGAATGACACAAAGCCAAAACAGACAGCTCACATGCAGCTGGAGGTTGGAAATAAACAGCACAGGGGGGCAAGAAGATCAATTGGTTAGTTTTCTTTTATTTCAATTGGATTTAATTTCATATTTTCCAAGATGCTTCATCACACTTGAAGTTAAACAGTAATGTAGGGCCTCCTTTTTGTTTGTTAGAAAAAAAAAAAAGGGGACGTTCAAAGGTTAAGCTGCTGATGCATGGCCCCTGCAGGGGGATGTTACAGCGAGGTGGAAGAGTTTGGTGAGAAACCAGCACTCACTACAAGAGAGGCCGGCTCTGAGTGGAGTCACAGTCGGACTGAATTTCACCCAGAGAAATCGGATGATGCAGGAGACAGGAAATTGCTTCGGCTTCAATGGATTTATAAACTGCAGGATGTAGCTTAGCTCCCAGGATGCCCTCTGTAAAGTTGTAAATGACGCAGCCTTTTATCAAAACATTACACAACGTTACTGTCGGTCGCCTCAGACACTAAAAAATCCAATATTTCCAGAATGATCAATTTCAGCATTTTTCTGTAAGTGTCTGCACTCCGGAGAGTCTCAGGATTTTATCAATCACATTTCAATCCGTGCAAACTAAAGGAAGTCGGTCAATTTGAGCCAAATAAGCAAATAATTCCTGCCCTGACGGACATGAAGTGAGATCCAGTCTGACTGCAGTGATAGTAGGGATGCACAATCTGTCCCATACCTACTTCAATTGGGTATTGTGTAAATTGAGTCTAACACGGGGGTATCTACTCCATGTTAAGGACATAATCATCGTGTATCATGCTGCTTTAATATTGTCCATTTTGGTTAAAGGAAGAAGAAAGCCAAAAGTGTCATTTGTTTGGAGGTTTTTAATGCTCACACTGCCAACATGATCAATACCTATCCTCTCTGAATAACGGCCTCACACTGCTAAATACAACAAAACCCACTGACTAACCAACTTCCCCCATTTAACAGTCATAATGTAAGGAGTACATTTTGAATTTGTTGATACCCAAATCCAGAGGAATCAATTAAGAGAGTAAAAAAAAAAAAAAAAAAAAAAAGAAGCCAGATTGGTGCATCCCTAATCGACTCAATTTTACTCTTCGGTTTCCACCAAAATCTCTCGCTTATAACAGAGCAATGAAAAAAGGGAAACAAAGTAATGGAGAGTAAAACGGCTCAAAGAAAGGGAAGCAACATTGGGAACAAGTGGAGAGGTGACACACAGAAGTAAACTCAAAGCAAAGGGAATGTTGTTTGTGTGAGTCAGCGTCTCTCCCTCTGAGAGGCTAAGACTTGTGAGTGCGAGCACTTGGGTATGTTTATTTTAAAATCAGATCTGTGTGTTTGTTTGATCGAATCTGCAGGTTAAAGCGGTGTGGATCAAATTATCTTGATTATGTGTGTGTGTGTGTGTGTGTGTGTGTGTGTGTGTGTGTGTGTGTGTGTGTGTGTTGTCGACGTGTGTAGAAGATGGGGTTGTTGGGGTGCTCATGGCTGTTTCCTGTGGGAGAGCGGCAGATCAGGGGTGAGAGGTCAGTGTCTCAGAGGGTCACAGTGGGGGATGGGATGAGATGAGGTGAGGTCAGATTCGGGGCAAATACTTGTCGATAAATTCCCGTACAGCCACCATCTCCTGCAAGAGAGAAAACGAGAGAAAAATGAGTGATGTCATAGACTGAGAAAGACAAGAATCTTCATCCAAATGGCCGTATGTGGTTTATTAAAGGACACATTTAAGTGCACACGCTGGGGGGGAGGGGGGGGGGGGGGGGGAGAGACACAACTTTGCAATCGTTAAAGTTTTTAAATAAGTTTGAATTTTATTGATTACACAACATAACATAACACACAGTCGGCGGTGCAGTACCTGAGGACAGGAGCTGTGAGAGAGGTCTGGATACGTTTTGAAGTTGACCAGATCGGGGTTGACTATCAATCTGAGTTTCTCGTGTGTCATGACACCAAAGTGCGGCGGGATCATGCAGTCATTCTCGCCGTGGCACTGCAGGATCGGGATGTTCTTGTTGCCGCTTGACGCCTGCAGGTACAAACACAACACAGACTTCGTTAGAACAACGCCCGAAAGTGAGATGGTTAAATGTAAAAGTGTGGTTTTCAGAGGATTGAAGACAGCAGCACTCTGGTTTAAATGTTCTGCATTCATTTACTGTGTGACGGGTCGAAGCTATGTGACTTCTCTTCCAGTGTGACCTTACCGATGGGAAACTCCTGTGAAGTGGTAACCAGCAGCTGAGGGCCACAACACCAGCCAACTGATGCTGACAGGTCAAGGCGGTATACAAGGACAAAGCCCCACCCTGAGAAGACAGAGAGAAAGTTCATTACTTGTTTAAATGTCTTCATTTATTGTGATTATCGATGTTCCAAGAGACTGTTCTGACAGGTAGGAAAGTCTAAAGTCGAGAAAACACTTTTAGAAAACAGTCTAAATGAGGTATCCCAGCATCAGTGGGGAAACGATGTCTGATTGGTTCGTCGAGTGTGGCCAACGTTAGCAGAGCTAGCACCACCAGCCTGCAGTCCTCCTTGCAGCTTACATGCGGTGATGCATTGCTTCGGTCGAGTGGTTATGCATCACTTCAACCTGACACATCCTTCATACAACTTAACCTTTTCTCGATCAAACTCTGCCAAGTTGCTCCTACGAGACGCTGTCCGTTGTCTACATCTGGTTCATAGAGTAATAAGGTAGTGGTTCTTTACTGAAGCTGCTGCAGCCCCGGCTTGTGGCGGGTCGCTGCGTCACAGTTTAGAAAAAGAATGTTACCAACATTGTTGGCTTGAATTCATACAAATATTAATAATTAGTTTAGGCGACTTGTAATCCTGGTGCTGACGAGCGAGGGGTGATGGTGTTAACTCTTTAAGCCGGCTAATTGGGCTCATCTCTAACTGTGATCCAGTGTTTTCTTTTGTGCGAAACAACACATCAAGTCCTCACCTGAGAGAAGCCACCGAGAATGATGCGGTGCGGGGGAATCCCATTTTTGGCCTCATGTTCGATTATCGCCTTGACTGAATGGAAAAGAAGCACAAAGAAGTTACTCAAACATGTCAGTGAGACGAGTTTAATGCACACTGAACACCCTGAATGTTGAGAAGAGGAGATGTGGGGCAGATGTGAAGATTTGCTGCTACATTTATAAATTATCTGAATAGTTTTTATGCTTTTTTTAATCATTGTGTCGTCATGTCCCGTGCATCTAAAGTTAGATAAAGCTGCGTCTTCTCTCTCTCTCTCTCTGTGTGTGTTAGAACTTATTTAAAGAGTTGAATCAAATATCATCAATCAAAGCTCAAATTACTGCTGGATGAGAATGTTGTTCTCTCTTTTCATCAGCTTAATTATTGCTAAACAGAGCAGGAAGCTACAGTAGCAGCTGGGAGTGTTTCCAGATGTGTATTTGTAATGATAGGTCGCCCTCTAGTGGACAGAAAATGCAACAACCACAGGCTGATGATAGTAATTCAAAGGGCTCTGTAGCCATGGAGGTTCAATTTAGGCGTTAATGAGAATAATATATAAAATAAAGAATGAATGGAGCCTGTATTAGATTAAAGGGGAATAATAACCCTGTGCTTTGAACTATTTAAACACATCGTAATGTTGTTGTATTCTCTGCCGGGGTGGGGTGGGGGTCTTGGAGGGGACTCACTGTTGTCCGCTGCCCTCTTGATTCCAGACTCGTCCTCTGGGATGTCGGGTTTGAGGCCCATGAGGTCAAACCTGCACACACACACACACACACACACACACACACGCACACACGCACACACGCAGAGGCCAGCGTTTCAACAGATCAATAGATACAATCACAGTATTGTCAGTGCCAGTATGGGGGCCCTATTGTGGTTTCCACGGGAACAATGGCACCCACTGTTGAGCTTAGAGGCTGTTTTGTACATCACGCCAACTCACCAAGCGGGCATCATCGCCTTCATGTTGAGAGTAACGGGGATTGAGGGCCTGCAGGAAAGAATCAAAAACAAAGATCTTAAACTCAAAAAGGAAATCATTTGAGAATAAAATCAAATCATCGTTCTTATTTTGTTTGATTGTTAATGTAGAATTTTAATCACAGAAATGAGTCTTTCCTCTGATTGAGGTATACGCCTGTGCTTCACTCTTCACAAACGTATCAATGAATACTAGTTGGGAGCCTCGAGAAGACAAAGACTTACGCGTGGGGGCAGATGAACTTGACATGAGACGGCTGAATCTCCATCAGAGTTTCCGCCCATCCATGCCTGAGAGGAGGAAAAAAAACAGAAAGGCCGTCTTTGATTCCAGCTTCAACTAACCAACATCTTTACATCAAACCCGTACAGTGAAGTCAAATGTCTGTAGATCGTTATGTGATCTTTGAATGAAAGTCACTTCAACACGTTAACATATTCGCAGGGGATAAAGACAGACGACGCAGTTTTAGTGGAAGTGAGTGTGCTGAGGTGAGAGCTTTTTGAACAAGTTCTTCATGATGTTCGTCGAGTTTTATGAAATTTAACTTTGTAAAAGTGGAGCCAACATTTAACCACTTCCAAGTATCTGACGCAGTGAGAACAACAGAAACCTGATAAGAAGACGAAGGCTAGACATGAAAATCCTGGAGGTTTGGATTCCCAACCTAAACAAGTAAAACCTTTCAGTGTCTACTAAATGACAACACTGTGAAACGTGCATTGAAATAATTCAGATTTAAAGGTGACATATGCAAAAAAACACTTCACCATGTTTCTCTAACATGTGTCCCTAGTCTGTCTACAAATCCCCCAGTTATAAGAAAAGTCCATCCTCTCTGTCTTTTGCCAGCTCCACTCTTCAGAAAATGTGTGCTCAAAAAGGCTGTTTGCAGATTTTCCCTTCATGACATCACAAAAGGGCAGTAACTCCTCCCCCAGGTGGGTGACACGCCCACAGCTAGGTGTTTGTTCTGCCCTCTGAGTCTGCCTTCTCAACGTAAACAATAGCACATGGAGCGAGAAAGCCCGAGACACTGAAGCCCTTCCAGAGAGGGGGCGTGGTCAGACACAGCTCATTTACATATTTAAAGGTACAGACACGGAAACAGCCTGAAATAGAGGGGTTTATAGACATGATCAAATACAAGATCAGAGTGGATTTAGAACAAGAAACTTCACAGACATGTTTTGAGGAGCTCTGAGACTTATTTAAACTTTTTGGAAGAGGAGGAGAATATGTGACCTTTAAAACATGCCTGTGGGGATCTTTAATAGAGATATCGTGAATTACTGAGAATTTAATTACAGATTAATCACGAAGAAAAACATGTTTACTGTCACAAGGGTCTTCCTCTAACACATCCTGTGTGTCACTTTAACCCGCTAATATTGTATTCCAGGTAATAAAAGACAATATAAAAAGAGGATTTCTCTGAAGAATATTTGTTTCTTTTTTAATATATGAAGTAAACATAACTCACCCTGTGTCTCCCAGTCCATGAAGGAAGATCACCTGCAACATATTAAAAACAGAACAGATGACTCAGCGTTACGTCTGTTATCGTTATTATTAAAGAATTAAAATGAATCTAAGCTCCTATAATGAAGACAATCAGCCCTCCCTGTTTCATCATGTTTATATCTGCTTAAGCCTGGCTCACACTGTGCGATTTCCCCCCGGTTGTATAGAAGTCGGGGTGGTATGTCCGCTCACACTGTTCAACTGACTCCTTTACGACGCCCGACCAGACCTTGCGATGTACGTGCTCACACTGTACGACCCGATTGTCCGCTACAGCCGGAGAGCTCACACTGTACGAGTGAAATCGGGACGGAGCATTGACAATTGTTAATAAAGTTTCATTTGAATACTCCAACGGACGGCGGGCTGGTGAAACAGAAGGAAGTGGAAGTTGTTGTGGGATACAGGAAATTTAAAAACAATCGTAGATATATTGATAAAAGTTGCTGCACTAATGATCTGCTTACCGAAAACTCACAAAAATAAAACGCCGGTTTGCGTCCTGCCACTGGTCGCCATGACTACAGTAACACGCAACTTCTGCCGGACCTTTTCATGACGTAATCGTTAAGATTTTAAATTCTAAATATCAAACATGTTTGAAATAAATCAGGGCGTCCACGACGATCGCAGGGCAGATCGGGGACGTTAAGATTGTAACTTTGTTCCGCTCACACGACAAAATAATCTGAGCAGAGAATCGGTTCCGAGCAGCCTTGAGTCGGGAGCGACCCTGCGATCGCCGGGAAGGAAGAATCGGAGCTCAAATCGGCCCGATTATCCTGCAGTGTGAGCCGGGCTTAACACGACACATCATACTTTGACCATTATTACCAACGTTGTAGCTTTTAATCTATCTTATTCATTGTTGTTGCTCTGTTTGTCTCTACCCAATACAGTTCGGCAGATGTTTTCTTCAGAGAAATCGTGTCTTGTACCCACATCCTCCCCACTGCGCGTCTGATCGGGAAATAAAAGATCATGTATATAAAACATGCAGTAAAAAGTAACGGAACAGTGTCGGTACAAGTTATTTTCTGCCCGGAAGAAACATTAAGTGGACACGGGGTCAAAGGTTGACTACTGTAAAGGTCTTCTGACTGGACTTCCTAAAAAGTCGATTAAACAGCTGCAGCTCAGCTAGAATTCACTCCAGGACCAGAAACATGGAGCACATGACCTCCACATGACATTTGTGACATGTTCAAAATGTATCAACCAAGCGGAAACCTCCGATCTACTGACTCTGGTGACCTGGTTCAGTCCAGAGTCCTCCTCACTAAACATGGTGAAGCAGCATTTAGTCTCTCCGCTGTGTGGAACTGGAGCGGGCCGCCATCAGAGATGAGATGTCATCATGTGCCTTTGGATGAGCCTTTAAGCTTTCTCTTTATTTTGATATCACTGCACTTCACAAATAATTATTATGTAATCTAATCGTTTTTTAAGTCTCTTTTGACGTACTCCTGTTTTATCTGTATTGTATTATTTGTGAAGTCTTTCCTGTGTGATCACATTGAGTTTCCTTTGTGCATAAAATCTTCTCCATAAATGAAGTTTCCTTGCCTAATTCAGTGCACAATATTCAAACCTATCTGTGAACTTCCAGGCAGTTTATGAGATTACATCACTCTTGTGAACAAGCTGTACTGCTGCTCCTCTACATGTGTGCCAATCTGTTGTTCTTTCCAGGATTAGCTCCAGCTATCAGTTTCCACACACACACTACTCCCCGCAGAGAAACCATGAAAGGAAGTAAAAAACAGTCCAGAAAGCCGACGATTCGCTGCTCGCTGGCTGGATATCAAGAGGATGTTAAAACGTTTGTCTTTCATGTCGGGTTTCAGAGCTTGGATCCCGTTTTGTTTTCTCTCTGCTTCTCACAGTTCCTTTTATCATTTTTACCGTCAGATCCAGCAGAGCACTGACACAATGTGCTGCTTACTGTGATGAACCTGTTACATCTCCTGTTACAGCTGCAGCTACAGGTGTGCTGATTACAGAGGAGAGGACGCAGTGAAACGAATGATAGAAATCATTTGAGGATTTTCACTGTGTGGAACAACACTCAAAATTACGGCTTAAAAAGCAAATCTGTAAATGTTCCCCGTATTAACTTTAAGGTCAATCTGAAGATGCATTGAGGTACCGAATCCGATAACTAATAAACCATCTGTAATTTCATTTTTTAAGAAATGTAGAAACAGGCCACGTTCAAATCTTAATATTTAATTAGTCCTTTTTGTGTGAATGTCACGGAAGGCGCAAGTGGGGGACGAAGTGATAATAGAGGCGTTACAGAGGAGGGACGGTTTCAGTGGAACAAGTGGGGGAGCACAGCGCTGTGTGTGTCTGCATGTCTGACTGTGTGCGTGTATGCGAAGCTCCCGCTGTGCTGTGTTTCTACAACGCCGAAATGCAATGTTAATTCACAGACTGGGACAACAGTATTACGCCGTTGTACAATCAATATGAATGTAGAAGGACGTGATGACAGCACTTTAGCAAAAAATAAATAAAAAAGACGTCTGATAAAGGGCTACAGTTCTGCTGAGAAAAGCCGGCAGAGCGTGCACCTTACCAGAGCACACTTTGCTCATTTTAAACCTAAATATTGAAATCAAATTTGGCCCGTCCATCCCTGAATTTAATCGGCCGAACCCGATACCCCAGCATAGATCTGATCTGGTGCAACGCAGCCAGCCTGAGATAAATCTGCAAAAGAAAAGATTCAGTCTGATCCGTCACGACTCTTGAAGAGGGCCTTCTCTTCCTCTCATATCTGGAGCTCTCTCTAAGCTCCTTTCATGGGTCTCAATTTCATGAAATAAAAAAAAATAATAAAAAAACAGTGTGAGGATTGGTGCTTCATCTCACCACTGCAGTCTCCTTCTCCTTGGCAGACACCGTCACAGCCTCGGTGAGCAGCGGCACAGACATGTTGTTGCCACACATACACTGTAGAAGATGCTGCAGAGAGAAGACAGAGACACAGACGTCAGACGACTACACTTACATTACATGTAGTAATGAGCATCAAGACCAAACAGAGAGCGTGTTATTCAACTCAGGAAGTTAGAACAGATTTCTAAAAGATGTGCACATGTCTCCATTTCTTGTTCCTGTGCAGCTGCCGGAGCATTTAACAGACGCTTAAATGTCTCTCAAAACAAAAACATTAATCAGCTTACACCTGAGGCTCTGGAGTCATTTGATTACATCTTATTAAATTCATCAAGACTGGTTTCCTCCGGTTTTTTAAAGTCTGAAGGATTAGCGAGCCGTGCGCCTCATAAAAGCGAACAAGGACATTATATCCATGAGGGAGCTTTCTGTTTAATTTAGAAATCTATTAAAAATGTTTGGAAACCGTGTCATCGACTGTCCAGCTGTGAAAAAGACGAGAACATCTTAATATGTTCATGTTGGTTAATGTTTAATAAACACAGCCTTCAAATGTTACTCAGAGCAACAAGCTTCAACGGCCATATGATCACCATTATAACAGTAGTACATTGTTATGAAGTCGTTGAAGTGTTCGACACATCTGTACCACATGATAAACATAACACAATCTCCGTTATTTAAGCGATCGATGATATGGAAGATGTTAAGAAAGACAGAAAGCTGCGGCGAGCAAATGAGAGAGAGAGAGAGAGAGAGAGCACCTTTTAAATTGCACAAATCGAGTTTCAATTTCGATTATGATTTTGGCTTCCAAGGATCATAAAAACAAGACAAACAAGATTAAACGAGGACAGCGCTGCATGCCTTGTGCCGCTCGTTTTGTCCGTAGGTTTTGACACTATGTGGTCAATGTTTAAACTGTTTGTTGTCAGATTTTGGCCTCAAGAGTTCATCACCTCTTGTTCATTTTAATAGATTGCCAGTTTTTCAAAGTGTTCAGAATGATAAAGTGTTACGAGGGTTTAAAGAAGGGGTTCCCAAACTCCTAAGCCTGCGACCCCCAAATATCAGAACGCCACACAACAGCCCAAAAACCCTTCATATCATTTTAGAAATGTACAAAACATGTAATCTCTTAAAATACGTTTTTTTGTATATATTTTCACAATAATGGGTAAATAATTTTTACATGTTTTTGGAAGGAATCTCGCAACCCCCCTCTCAGTGTCTTGCGACCCCAAGGGGTCCCGACCCCCACTTTTGGGAGCCACTGGTTTAATGTATTTTTCTGCAATCTGGACCGTGTGCAGGAGACAACAGATTAAAAACAATAAAAGGTCCCCTTATCGACGGCAGAGGACTTCTACTTTTGATGCTATCCAAACAGGTATGAATATTTTTAAAATTCTGGTATTTTAACAACCCTACACATTTGCAGAAGCGCTACTGACCCAGTTTACATGACACTATCTGTGTCAGGATTCAGCGTGGAGGGCGGAGGAACAGGTTCAGTTTTGGAGTTAACCCTGATCTAGATCACTAACAGGTTAAAAAGAAATAGCTGCATGTTGATCGTCTTATTTCCACATTTGATGTGTAATTATCGTGTGTCCAGAATCATGACTTCTTTTAGTCAAAAATGTACATAAAGGATGTGAAATGTTTACAATATTCTTCTAAAGCTTGTATCCTGATGCTTTAGAAACACATCCAGACAGATAAAGTGGACGTGCTTGCAGAGCCGTGTCCAATAAAAGTCTGAATGGACGGCCTTGGCGGATGCCTGCTCTGTGAGTGCGCTTTCAGAGGTGAAAGAAGTGCTGCAATGATAGAAATGTATAAAAAAAATACAGGAAGTTATATTCTATTGAATTCAGTATGCGCTGAAGGTCGATTTTCATTTTACATTTCTATTCGTCTAAACCTGTTCGGCAGGATGTATTCAAATACTTAAGAGGAGAGCTCATTCAAAACAGGAAACTCGACGACACTTGTAATACTGTACTTACATTGTGTAGAGAAGTATCCATGAAAGGCATGCGCAACGGATCGTTATTTCATCATTATTGCGATGCGACTATGCTCTAAATAAATCGCAATAAACCATTTCCATGTCGTTGGGCGAGAGGCGGGCTGACACACACCCAGAGGCAGACTACCAGGCACACTCACACCTACGGGCATGGGCGTTACAACCTAACAATTAACCTGACACGCATGTCTTTAGTAGAGAACCTGCAACCTCAGAAAACCGAAAGGCCCTGAAGGAATTGAACCAGCACAATGAAACAGAGCTAGCCACTCCTTTCACAACATTTTGATACAGCTAAATGTGGATAATTGGTGTCTACTTGTGATCTGTGTCCACCTAGCGTTTTTTTCTGAGCGCCAGCACATTTGTTTTCAATGAGTTAAGAGCGTTTGTAGCAGCATAAAACTTGAAGAACAGCGGATACATAAAAACTGTGTTGCAGAAAGTAAGCACTCCTTAGTTTTTATAATTTACAACACAAACGTTGTTGCCATATTGAACGATGTTACTGACACATTGCATGTTTTTCTAACATCGTGCAGGGCTCATCTGTCATGTTGTGTTTTCACATTTTATTTATTTTCCACCAAGAACACAGCGGACTCAGAATGCAGGCCGGGAAAAAGCTGCACATACTTCTAACACACAAAAACCCACAATGCACCTGCTGCTGAGCCCACAGCAGAAGTCATCAGGTTAGTGTTTGAGTGTGTTGGGCAGGTTTCTGAAGTCAGCAAGTGACCACCAGACTCATTAACCAAATGAACCACTCTCTCTCTCTCTCTCCCTGCACGGTGAAGCGGCTGCAGGCGTGCGCCTCTCTGCACCGTGAGTCAGACGTTCGATAACAGACATCAGATCAGGATGTTGTTTTACAGTAAAGCCTGGCAGTAACAGCTTTCACTCCTTAATGCCCTCTAACTTTGTGATGATGTGGGACAGGAGAGCGAGAAATGAGACGAGCCGGGCGGGTCAGACGGCGAGCGGTCTGATTGGTAAACAGGCGATGAGGAGGGGGGGGGGGTGAAAATGTCTCAGACGCTGAGGTTAATGTGTAAACCTGGAGCGGGATTATAGTCTACGGGTGTTAAAATTCCACCGCTGTTACGGCAGAGGAAGCTTAAAGCTGCTGCGCTCTGTTTATGTGTTTGCCCACATAAATTATCTTCTGAAGGTCAAAATACACGGAAGCTGGAGGTAAACGTGTGATTCAACGAGTCAAAGTGTGGACAAAAGAAGACTGTCAGGACTACATCCTGACCTTTGATGAATGAGTAATGGCAGAATAATAAGTTGCAGGGTTAAAGCACCAGGAAATAGCCTCTTACTGTGCAGCACAAAGGTCTAGATAAAATGTTAACGTGTTAAAAAGAAGGGGGAGGGGAAACTTCCTCAGTGGATGAGTGGTTTTAAATATGCACGGAGAACATTGTAGCTGCAGAGCGTACAGCTAACGCTGGCTATCTACTTTTCATGTAAAGTTTAAAAATATCATAGGATTTGTAAAAAGAAATGTTAAAGTTTAAAGTGGAGTCCTGTCGATACGCGGTCTCCATGCTGGAAACTTTCAGTCAACCTAAAGGGGACACCAAGGAGATGGTCAGCCATTGGTCCGTCGGTGAGCAGTTGTCCCCCCTAGTTTTTGCCGTGTGTCCGGCTCCGTCACAACCCGTCTGCCTTTTTTTTTGGCCGATTCGATCCGATACAGGTTCAGGAAGGCCTCTTGAGCATGCTGCTGTAGTCTCCATGCTTTCATCCATTAATGCGGTTTCTCCTTATTTGTCACCTCCGCCTCTTCTTTTCTTTTTCCACTAAAAGACCAAGAACTAACAACGCCAGCGCCATTTTCAACTTTTTATCAAACATCATTCTCCATTAGTAAACTACCTATAACATGAGTGGTGCGCGACAGTGGTGCGAAAATGGTCTTCATGTATCATAACAACGGACTACCGCCGCCCCAAGTGGACCCTCGACGAACTGCAGGATTTTGAACTTCTGCAATGGCTTCATTTTCAAACACAGATGTTGTCGCTTGGAAGCTATAGAGCCCGACGTTATGACGACAAGTTTGTCTTCATATGAATGCTGTGGGTAGTTCTACACAATCACAATATCGATAGAGAAGCTAATTTTTTGAAGTTTTAACGTTAAATCTGGCGTTGTTAGATTATGTCTTCTGTAAGGACGGTTAATGCAGAATTGTTCTTTTCTTACATACAATTCCAAAGACGTGCTTTGTTTGATCTTCCACACCATTTTGGTGAAGATAAAGTTTTATATTTATTGTTTTTTCACTTATTTTGAGAAGTATACATCAGCCATTTCTCTGCAGAACCAGCCCTTTCACTTTTAGTTGCCGCAGTTACATTTTGCTAAAATTACTTTCTTTCATATTTCATTAGTTTTTTAAAATTTTGGTTGGTGCTTTCAAAGCTTGATCCAAAGGCAACAAACAGGCCTTGGTTGGTGCTTTGAATTTACTAGATGTGATTGCTTCTTCCAGTTTTCCACCAGGCATATTAAGCTGTGCTCGACACCTCCTTTTGGACCAAATGACAGGAACAAACTGTGATGTGATTAAAACGTGCGTCACAAGATGTTCTTCCACAGTCGTAAAATTTCTACTTCAGTGTTAAGCGTCTTTTTAAGTTTTTTATAACAAATGTAATTTGGTCGCATTTAAATGGGATCAGCCTGAGCCGCACAGATAATAAGACTAAAAGAAGACAGCACAAAGAGAGCGGAGGGAAATAAATAAAGATATAATGAGAAAAATACTCTGAGGAGTGAGAGGTGAAGGAGTGCAGGAACAACGGACAATCTGTTCCAACAAGTAGGACAAGCATCCAGGAATAGTTAGCATATGCAAAGACACTGTTAATCACTTTTAGACCCTTTTTTTCCACCCCTTATTGTTCAGCAGATTAACAATGACCTGTACTGCACACACCCTGCATAAAGCGCCATGTGGGTTTTTCACGCACGCGCTAAGACACAATGGCTCGCTCTCTGTGCATCTGGAGGAGGCCGGCGGTTATAAATAGTGTCGTGCTGTGCACAAGCATCGAGTCCGATTCATGTTGGGTTAAAGAAATGCTAAAAGAAAGGACTTGTAGTTCATGTATGTGAAGTCAATGTGATCTTTGACTTTGGAGTATCTAATTGCATTCATCAGCGGACTGTGCACTCTGTGAAGAACTGAATGGATGCAGAAAAAAAACCTGATTATTAATGACTCTTTGATATTCCACAACCCTTAATAACAAATAATAATGATGAATATTCAGATCGTGGATGAAAATGCACAAATAATGCATCAACCTTTAAGGGAGAAGAAATGAGAACAGGTACTGATTACACGCTGGTATCGTTTTTTTTTTTTTTTTAAATATTCTGAGATCATCACTTTGTCTTTGAGAGGAAAAATAAGTGAAAGGTTCCCCTTCTGTCATTTAAAATATCCTTTGTATTCTTAACCAATCCTAAACTGACATCATTTTGGAAGAAAACCAATGTGGTATTTTTATTCTACTTAAATCAATTATCAAATATGTTGGAGAATCACTTCCTGTCCATCATTGAGTCAAACCAGCTCCAACTTCTTTTCTCATCTAAATCAATTATCAAAGATTAAGGGCAACCATTTCCCCGTCGTAGCTTTTAAAAGTAAACTGTCTTTATTCTTAGTAAGGTTTTCCAAATTTCCAATATAACAGTGTTTTAAAATGATGCAATAAAAGTTATTTTAATGATTAATTCAAATGAATGAAATAAATGATAAGTACATCAACAGAAATAAATTATGAGTTGCTTTCCGGGTCATGACTTTGTGTACTTTACAGTAAGTTTGGGCGGTGTGTTGCTCTGAAGTCTCTGACATTATTACTCATCTCTGCTGGTTTGAGTCCAGACGGGGACCCTGTCATCTCCCGGTCCCCTCACCCCTCTTCATCCGTCTATTGTCAACAGTCTCCTAAAAGCATTTAAAGCCAAAAGACCTTTAAAACGACTCAAGGGGAAGTCAGGGTTTCTTAATTAGAGGAAATGTTTGGATTACATCAAAGTAGGGCCGGGCCACAGGGACCAAAAATCTAATCTGGATATGTTTTTAAACTAAAAAATGTTTAATATTAAAGAAAAATATTCAATGAATAAAGAAAAATGAATAAATAATGTTCCTTTCCTGCATAACAAAATACATACTGTGCTGTGTGATTTGTTATGCAGAGAGGGAGAGAGATGGAGCAGGGCGAAGAGGGACAGACAGTGAGAGGAGAAACATACAACCTTATTTTAATCCAACATGAACCACAACGATATCAAAGACATTGCCTCTGGAAACACATGATAAAAAAAACAAAAAAAAAACTTGGTTCATGTCCCAGCCCTACACCAGAGTGACATTTATACTATTATTGTGAAAAATCACAAAGTAATGACTCTGACACTACTGGTTATGCAAGAAAAAAAGATTATTGTAAAAGCTTCTTCTTTTTTTTTTTTTTAGGGTGACACAAAACAGGGAAAGACCAGATAAAGGAGGCATGTGTTACAGCCAAGTTTAAACAGATCACGAGTCTCCATCCTGCATGACTCCAATTACATTTAAGGCAAACATGAAAAAAACAGAAGCGTGCTGCAGTCAAACGACACACACACACACACACACTCAAACGACACACACACACACACACACACACACACACACACACAGTTCTTTGCTCAGTGGCTACGGATGGCTGGCAAACAACAGGATAATATGCGGCATTGAGTGACAGGCATCCCCCCCCTCCTCCTCCCATACACCAGCAGATAACCCCATTCTGCACTGATGGAGGTTAATATCTCGGTTAGAAATCACGTTAAAAACCGAAAAACAAGCAAGTGCAAAGGCTAATATGATGAAAAATTAAAAAAAAAAATCAGAAGCGGCAGTTCAAGGAAAGGAAGCGAGTGGAAGAGAAAGGAGATAGGAGACAATGAATGGTTGAAGCTTAACTGTGTTATTTGACCCATCCTCATCATCCTCAATAGTGATGGCATTCAGCACTCAAGTTTAATCCCGGTTTAGCCAACCACACACACACACTCTCTCTCTCTCTCTCTCTCTCACACACACTCACACACACACACACACACACATCTACACAATAACCGGGGCTAGTGGTAGTAAGGTAGAGATGCTAGCTAACGTCGCACACACACATTAAGCTGCATTGTCTTCTACCCGGTGTCTTTCTCCGTCTACTTCAAGGCAACCTCGCACTTTAAAATTCACGCCTCTAACACGACCAGGTTCGGTGGAAGACACCTCAAGCATCACGGTGCTCAAGTAAAACAAAAAAAACACATTTTGGACCGGGGATAAAGAGGTGAAAATTACAAACCGCGGCCTGCTAGCTAGATACAAATTCATACACTCACCGCTTGCTGTCCCAGTTCTCGACGGAACGGAACTTCCGCTACTGGCCGCACACAAGCAGGGGGCGGGAGGGGAGGGGGGGGTGGATAGAGCGTGGTGACGTCAGTAGCCTAGCAACGCCCTTCCGTGAATCAGCGCCAATTAAATAGTTCGCCTGGAATATAATGAGATTTACAAATATTATAGTCACGTAGAAGTTAATAGTATATTATAAATCTCATTATATTCCTTCAAAGTTATTTTTTTATTGAATTTTAGATAATTACACACATTAACACAAACAGATCCCACATATTTACAGTCTATGATCCCACCCCAATACAATCCCCCCCCCATAAATAAATGCATAAATAAAATAAAACATAAATATACACAATTAAGTGTTAATAATAATATTCTGATGTATAGGTAAGGTGGAATAAAAATAAGTAAATAAAAAATAAATAAATAAATAAAAAGCCAGAAGCAGCATTACCAGGTCAGTAGATAAGAATGTGTCAAGGGTCAAGGCAAAGCAAATTCACTATTTATTCCTGTACATGTGTGGAGGGTTTGCCAAAGAATGTCAGATTTCATTGAATAAATCTCATTAATATTCCAAGCAAAGTTTTACATTAATGAATGTTCATTTACAAGACAAAATCTATGCTATGAAATTATGTGAGATAATAAAATCAGTATAAATACCTAAAACTTCAGATTAACTATGAGCAGCCTTTGTGTTATAATAAAAAAAATGTTGCTTCTTTCCTATATTTTCAAGGAGGTGGTTGCACCTTTAAAGATCTCATGAAGCTGCAGGTGTGTCAGAGGTTTAACACAACTTCAGAAGGTCAACACTTTTTTATTTTTTATATTCAGGTTTAATTACAGATTTTTTTTCCTCAACTGTTTATAGGTTCTTGTTTAAATGTCACATATATTTTTATCCCTGCATTGGTTGTGTACATTTATGGAAATAAATCTATTTTTAATTGCACAGTTTAAGTTTGATTCATCTAGGGGTATTCTTTAAATCTTTTTTCAGGTTAATATATATGTATGGGAGGGGGGGGGGGTGTCGATTTTGCGGTTTAATTTGTAACAAATGTTTCATGTCATGTCTTTGTAACCTGCTACTGGATGCTTTGAATTTCCCTCGGGGTCAATAAAGTATCTCTCTCTCTATCTAGCTGTCGCCCTGATAAGAGGAAACCCTGCACACTGCTCCAGCTCAGCATCAATATTTAGAAAATACTAAATGTTTTGCCCCCTCGAGCACACTTGACAAAGCTCCACAGGGACTGAAAGGTTGTGTATTTTCTAATGAAAGCTGACGCTGAGCAAGAGCAGTGAGCGGGACATTCTCTTTTCAAGACTTCTTTTCTGTAATAATAACTTTATTTTGAGAGCTCAGACATGATGTTTCTTTATCATCTTCTACATTGAGCTTCTTGTTACAGAACTCACAGGCTGACAGTAACTGCATGATGACATTAATAACAGAAGTAAGCAAATGAATGACAGATGAATTCTCGTGTGGGGAGAGAGATAAAGTGTGAGGATTATAAGACTGATGTTTGCAGAGTTCAATGCAGTAAGCTTTGGTCAGAAGGCAAAATGGACACAATGTGTTTTTATTGAAGTGTAAAGTTGTTGTTATCATTTCATTATGAAGCGTTATGTTTTAAACCTTTAAGCCCAGTCTGAGTCTCAGTACCTTCCCTTGACTCCACAAAGTGTGGCTCTCCACCAGGTGACAGCAAAGGTTCTGAGTTAACTGACTGATGCACCATGCAGATGTTTCATCCCAGGTAGAAACTCAGGAAATGAGCGCAGAAAGAAACCAATCAGAGCTCCTGTTTGGACACTTAAGAAGGCGATAGGAGGCAGAAATATGGAGTACTAGCCAGTGAGTGTGTTGGCTTTATAAATGTAATTAACAAATGACACTGTGGGCATTTAAAATGGTGCTTATGTGTAGAAAGAAAGAGGCTTCAAATGTGCACTTTTGAGTGTTTGAGTTTTAAGCGAACTAAGATATTTTATTATTAATTATGTTTGCATGTTTTCTACTCCATCAGATACCTTACACTATATAATCGTATCATATGAAGGTTATAAACCCAGGATGTGAACATGGAATCAAATTTTCTAACTGTGTTGTTTAGCTCTCATAAGAGATTTCTTTGTTCTGGTTTTGTGTCAGTTGCTCTGTCTTGTGTTTCTTGTCTTTGTTCACATGTCAGATGTTTTCTTTCTTTTGTAACTATGCCATTTGTAAAAATGTATTTAGGATAAAAAAAAACCATGAGAAGATTTAGTTTCAGCGTTTTTATCAGAGTAGCCGTCACTTTATTGAATCTGTAGATATTTTCAATGTGAATGGGAAATCACAGGTGAAAACAGACGTGAGATGTTTCATGCATTTATTATGAAGCTTTGTGCCCACATTAAGCCTTCACTCTTAAAGTAGAAAACAGCGCAAATCCTGGCACAGTCCCACACACACCTGAAGCTCGCTGCTCTTCAGATCTCTGTGCTCAGTCGGCCGTCGAGTTCAACCGAAACACGCGGTGCGAACAGTTGACCTCAGCTCATCTTAACTTTGACCTCTGTCAAGCAGACGCCCCTCCGTCTAATCCTCCTCGTCCTCGTCATCCTCACCACTCTCTGACGCTTTCAGGAAATGAAGTTGGTTTGCGGGATGATGCTCTCCACTTTGTGATCTGCGGGGTTCGCCGAGGCCTCGTAGTTACAGATGGTCACTTCATGCCTGTGAGCCTGAAGAGCACGAGGAGAACAAGAGCGGTCAAATTACAGAAACACTGGTGCAGATTTAGAGGAACGCTATCGTGCTACAGGCTCAGGCAGAGGGGCAGGTGCTCAAAGTGAAAAAGGGGAACAGCATTTGAAATTCCCTCTCAACTGATCCCGGTCGGCAACAGAGTCGGACGCTATAATGAAATGTTTTGCCCTTATCAATACTAGTTTAACACTTTGACAATATCAACAAAAGAGTGGAGAACAACCTTCTGATCAACAGAAAACATGAAGAAGCAGTTTCATAACATCCACGGGGATCGCACCGTGTGCTTTGCAAACAAACTTTGGTCAAACGCAGGTCTCAGGATCTAAATGTCACCACCCCCTCCCTCTCGCTTGCTGCACATTTTCCTAAATATTTCCAGTTGCATTCTCACAGTAGCCGACCCAGAGCTAGAGGACTGGCAGGAAAATAGCGGATGAAGTCGGGGTGAAAATGTTGTTCCGCTTGCGGTCACACATGTAGCTCACCCTGAGGAGTTTTGTGAAAATGTGAAAGCACTCAAAGTAAATGCTGCAAGCTGCACAAACAGCAACAACATGTAAGGAAACTGTAAGAAGGTATGTGCATGTGTGAAAACAGCTTTATTTTTTTAAGCCAATGGGTTATCAACAAAACAGAAGGGATGTTTAAAGTAACGGGGTATATGGTCATTTTTTAAATAATGCATTAGAGAGTTTCAGAGTTATTCTTTCTGAGGGACAACGAGCTCAACGGCACACAAGAACTCTTTTAGTATCTGAGCTACAGCGGAGAAATAACAAAGTTTTCCAAGAAAATTATCTGATCCCCTTGAGATGCCCCATTCATCAAAATAATATCTTCATTCAGAGAAGTTCAGGACTGACGCAAACAGCACAAACAACCATGAAACAGGAAGTTTACAGAGTCAGTCCCTGGAAATGTTTTTAGATCTTAAACGCAGGAACTCATCTGAATCATCTGAATGAAACATTTTTGGATAAAAAAGGGAATCAGACGGAGGATACCTCGGAGTACTCCCCCCTCAGACCGATGTAGTAGACCCGGGTGTTCTCGTCTCCAAAGTTCTTGGAGATGTGGATGGAGAGGTGCTGAACATTGGAGAAGCGAGCGATCCTGGAACACATGACAAAAAGAAAGAGACGCTTCAGCTGGAGACCAAAGACAGACGAAAGAGTGCATACTCAGAGGACAGAACATTGAACCACCTGGGTCCGAGAGACGATCGCTGAAAAGGATAAGAAGGAAAGGGAAATGTAATTCCTGAACCGACTTGTGTGTGTGTGTGTGTGCATACAAGTTGACACATGCATGGCGCACTGAGACAAACAGAAAGAAAACAGCACCTTGGTTCCACTTGTGATTCGACCGCTTGTTCGACCACATCACAAAGATGAGATGTCACAGCTTCCTGGTGCACGTTAAACACCAGCTACTTTATCTTATCACTTCTCTATCTCCATCTCTTGTGAGACTGTACAGCTTGAAGACCGCCTTTAAAATACTGATCCAGAGCAGATATATCGAGAAGCCTTCATCAAGTCTTTTTTGGAGGATTTCCCAATAAAAAGGGACAAAATCTGAATCCCTGAGCAGCCGCTGAAAGTTTAATCTGAAACATTCTGAACAATAAAAAGTGATCATGTCTTTCATGCTCGTCGCTTTTATTGTCGGTGACCCCGTGATTTATTTTGACAACAGTGTTTCTGTGAGCGTTGCCAGAAGTGAGCTGGTGTCAGTGGTTAATTCTGACTAATTACAAAAATACACTCAAGTATTTTACTTTGGTACAAATCTCAGACAACCATTGTCTTTCACAGTCTGACAACGCTCGGGGCCACTGGGAACAGACGCCAACTTCTCTGACATTCTGGAGTTAAGTGAGTGTTAAGCAACTTCAAGCCAAGACTTCCTTTTCTGTCAGCATCGTAAACGCCGTCATTTCTCGGTGCGTTACATCCCCCAGAGTGGCGCCCGTTCACCCGTTTTCTAGTGAGTCTCAGTTAAACAGTCGATAGATCGTCACACAGAGGGCTCGCTCTCGCTGGATGTGACCCAACAAGGAACTGATTTTGTTGGTGAAAAGTTTCATACTGTTGCTTTAAAGTGTCAAACAAGGCGCGCCAGGAAACTTCAGATTTTCTTGATTCAAAGATCAGCGTCGCGTTCGTATGCTTCGTCTCGAAGAGCAGGACAAACACGTCGACTCGACGGGAATAACAATCATATCACGAGGACATAAAGGTCACAGTTTATGTTTCACTCACTTTGTCGGGTACTCCAGCTCAGCCAGAGGGTCTCTGTTGAGTCTGAAGGCTTGTTCAGGTTCTCGGCCGGTGTCGTCAAAGCACATGTGAGGGATGTTTTTGTACCTGAAGAGAAAAAACGTCATGAAGTCACTGCCCTCCAGTTCAAAGAAGGAGGCTTTAATGGCACAAAGAGGGACAAAGATTTTGATTTTAAACTTTGTTAAAGAGGTGGTTTAATTAGTGAAACACTCATTTTGTATGAATTCAGAGGAAGGTGAGCTTAAGATTCTTCTTTTCATATAAAAAAAAAAAGGGACAGACACTCACAGTCTGATCTCAGCTGGATGCGAGTCGTCGTTCTCTCCAGATATGATGATGCCTTTTAGCTTCACGCTGCCAGTAAAACTGAAACAGAAAATGAAATCACAAAGAGACAGAAATAACAAGACGCTGCGAAAGAGGAGAAGAAAAGAGACGCTTTGGCAAAAGAGGAGAAGCAAAAAAAAAAGGAAAGTAAAAACAGCATCAAAAGGGATTTATAAAAAAAACGAAACAGTTTCTGTCTTAATAATCTCAGGCTGCTCTCCTACACAGCCTCTTAGTTTGTGTGTTACATCTCCAAATATAGATTCTTTAGTAAATATGGAAACAGCCAAAAAATAAGTTATCTGTCCTTCACAAGAAAAGGTCAAAGTTCAGGCCTGATGTCTTGATGATGATGATGAGGATGATTTGAGGACTTACGGGATGTTGAACAGCAGCTCTTCATCTGCATCGCTGTCGACATACTTACAGAAAATACAGAAAATGCAAAAAATAGTCATTAATGGGCATCGGTTAGTCAAACATATGAAGATCAGGATACTGGTTGGACTGGTTTTGGGTAACACAGAGCTGGTTATAGCTGTGAACATTATTAAAATACCACAAATGGATCATGAAATCAGTTAAATATGATATAAGAAGTGCATTGATCCTACATTTACTTAAACAAGACCCTGGAAGCATAAAACAAATAATACAGTTTTTTTGTTTTTGTTTATTATTTTACCCTTTAAAAATATTTTATCACCATTAATCCAAAGCTGTCATCAGACTATTAGACATTTGTCATCTTCACTTGTGTAAATAAAGTTTTGTTTGATAAAATAGCTCCATAGCTGCACAGCGAGGTTCAGAAACAGAAGCCCCGCAGACACAGCACTCAGACCCGGATGACGACAGAGAACACCCCGCTGAAGTGTCCGAGGGAGAGGCACCTTCGCCGCGGTTACCTTGTCCCGTTCGTTGCGCTGATCCCAGGGTTTGAACACCAGCTTCCCGTCCCCGTCTCTGCTCTCGTTCAGACACTGGAGCTTCTCCGTGTCGATCCGCCTGTACAACCCGTACTCCAGACCCCTCTCCGCGGGTTCGTGCTCCCCCTCACACCCGCAGCCGTGCCCGTGTCCGTGACCGTGCCCGGACATCGTGGGGTTCAAAACGTGACTTTTCCGTTAAAGTTAGCTCGGCGGAGGGAGGGGGTACGCAGCTTACAACAGCCGCTTGTTTTGGCGTTTGTCACAGGGGGGAACCTAAAAATGCAAGTTTCACTTCGCGGAGCCAGGCGAACTGATATCCGAGGCAAGCGAAGCGAAGTTCGAATTTAACTTCTGGTTCAAGATTTTCAAAATAAAAGTGCTTTAACTTGTGCTTTTTTTTTTTTAACACATTGAAGTGAATCTTAGAGCTGTAATATTATTATTAATATAAATATTAAATTGAATCTAAGCGCTGTTCAACTTCCACCTCTATAATTAACATAATCAGTCCTCCGCGTTTCATTTTTATTACAGTTGTTTATGTTAATATAAGACTGAACAGCCTGTTATTACACTTAGCTGTTACTGCTGATACTACACATACTTTTACCATTATTACCGACATTGTAGCTATAATCCTATCATATTCAGTATTGTTGTTGTTGCTCTGTTTGTCTCTACCCTTATCCCGCAATCCTGAAATTTAGATTTAACAGCAGCTTTAAGTTTTTCATAAATATTCATAAATCAAAAAAGAAGAAATAAAACATTTTGTAAATTAGAGTGGCATCAAAACTTTGATGAAATTAAATTCTTTAGCAAGATTTCCAACACCACCCTCGTATATTTCACTCACACAGAACCTGGGTCCAAACTTCTAATACTGCTGTCAATTAATGATTTACTTTCTCTGGATTTACTGTTACTTTACTTACCATCCATCTATTTGTCTTTTTTTTTTGCCTTTTGAGGTTTAAATTTGATTTGAAATGAACTCTTTATCAAATGAGTACATCATAATACAATTTAGGTTTTACTGTATCTCACTTATATTTGATGAACTCCTGTTATTATTATTTTTAAATGTAAAGTTCAAGAAACCTGGCACCAGAACTTCCCTCGTGTTTATTATATTTCTATCTCTTCTTTCTCTTAAACCTTTATATTGAACTGTAAATTACGGGCAAACTGGGGCGAGATTTTATTTCTGGATTTTGTTAAAGTGTGTCCCACAAAATAAGACTGAACATTTGACAAAATAAACTTAATATTTTATTTAATTTAAAATAAATGAGTAAATGAGTTTACATAATAATAAATACCAATGTGTCCTCCACTTGATACCTAAGGATATTTTATTTTGAAGGGGAAGAGTAACTCACAGGAAGTCATTTTCTGCAACCTTGAAGCCACTTGACAGCAAAACACCACACACGTGATGAGTGCTCCAATTGGCTCTCTTCTCTGACCACCAAACGACGAAGATGTCGCAAACCGTTTGACGCAGATGTCGTAAAGGTAACGTTTCTTTATAACAACAAAAACAAAGGACAGAGTTCAGGTTTAATTCGGGATCAATGCGACATTACAAGGTTGAAATTAAACACATGTTGGAAGCTCTTAAATAAAGCCACACACTTTTATTCCTGTACAAGCTGAATGTGTCCATTATGATGCAAAGTTACGCTGCTGTCTGATAAACACAAACACACAACAAACAGGTTTAAGGGCAAAAGTCAATTTTAATAAAAATGACCATATAACATTTATTAAAATCTAATAAAATTACAATTTGGAATCTACTTTCATTCAGGCCAGTTCTGTGGGGTCCCAGTGTTGAAAATAAATACATCTCATAATCGTTGTAGACTGATGCACTTCTTGTTTTTTCTTCCTATTTCTTCCTTATTGTTCTTTTTCCTTGATTTGCTTCTTCCTGCAGTCTCTTCAGCAGCCCTCACACAAACTAGCTTGTCACAGTGGAGCAGATATAAACAAAGATACACACATTTGACAAGCAGGTAAAACATGATCTGAAGCCACAGGAGGGTTAAAAAAAAAGTCTATATAATGCGTGTGTGTGTATGTGTGTATGTGTGTGTGTGTGTGTAGTTCATCAATCTCATTTCATCCCTAAACATGAAAAAAAAAAAAAAAAAACGACCGCTGTGTAAAACATGTTAAAATATGTTTGCTTTGTTTAAAAGTGGAGCTCCAACCAGCCGCTTGATGCCTCTGTTAAGAATCTCAATCCCATGGCTGCCGTGCACCACGCATGTCGTTAAAAGATATAAATAAGAGCATGATTTCCTGACGTAGTGCATCATCTGATCAAAAATGAACCGACGCTCTCAACCATGAAGGAAAAGTTTGATGTTTTGGGACGTACACATTTTTTGCCAAAACATTGAAGAAGGACATCAATACCCACTAACTTGTCTTTACACTATTTAGTTACCTACAACCAGTGGGCAGTTAGCCTAGCTTAGCATAAGGCGTGGAAGAAACAGAAGAGAACAGCAGAGACGCTCGCCCTGTACGTCTAATGCTCACTCATTGACACGAGAAGTTGTGCAGAAATATAACAAGTAGTTTGTGCAAAATAAAGTTTGGCCGTTTCCTGTCGAGGATTCCTGGCCAAGAAAAGTCAGGCTCATTGTTTAAAACAAGTTCACATGTTTTCCTGTTTGTATGACAGAAATGGAAGAAATAGGATGTGTTAATAAGTGAGCGTTAGAAGGTTTTTTAGGTGGATGTGACGGAGCCAGGCGAGCTCTTTCCCTCCATCTTCAGTCTTTATGCTAAGCTACGTTGCTGCTGGTTTACGCTAAGCTTAGCTACACCGCTGCTGGCTGTAGCTTCATATTTAGAGTGCAGACATGAAAGTGGCATCGATCCTCTCTAAGTCCAAGTTGCGGTGACGAAGTATGCGAGTGCATTTCCCAAAAGTTTGAGTTTTTTCTCTTTTTAAAAGAGAAAACGTAACAGACGGTGTGTTTGTACGGGTGTGTGTCCTCTCACTTCGAGTAAGAAGTTAGTGACATAACTTCCTTCCACAGATGTGACACCCAATGACAGTAATTTGTGATTTAAATACTTTTTCCAGGACTCCTAAAATAAATGCCACCACTTAAAAAAAAAGAGAGAGAGAGAGTGAGAAAAAAATGCCACCCCTACCAAAAAGTTCATTTGATATGTTTGGTGGGAGAAGATCATGGTCTGTGTGTATGTTTACACAGGGGGCGTGTGGGTGGGTTTTCTGGTCATTATTCTAAACTTTTAAATTAAAAACAGTTGGAATTCATTAAATACATTCAGCCTCATTCACACTATCGCCGGGAGAATCGGTTCTTGAACGCTTTGATAGTTTTGGCCATCATCGGGGCGATTTCTGCGAGAGGAAGAAGATACAGAGAAACGGTTTGAGAGATTTTTTTTAGGGAAATCAGAAAAATAATTGTAAACAAAAAAAAAAAATTCAGCTTAGAAAAAAAAACAAAACACACACTTACTTTTGACCTGTGGTTTGTCACGGGCAGCATGTCCTCCTCCAGCTGCTCCTCCTCCAGCTCCTCCTCCTCCTCCTCCTCCTCCACCCGGTGCAGAGGAGCGAGACGAGCCAGGCGGAGCGTTATTTTGGGAGGAAGAGGAGCGGCTTGATTCACCGGAGTAGTCTGTGGTAGCTGGTCTTATTCTGAAAAGACAAATAAAAAAAAAGAAAAGAAAGATAGGTGAATTAGGGTGCACCCCATACACACTGCTCCAGGACTAACAGGGCCTGAGCACGGTGACCTCACGTCGTAGAACACATGCATGACTTTACATCATCATGAAGCGTGCTGAGTTTACATGACAGGCGGACTACAAAAATTAAAAAGTGACGCACGGTCAAGTCTGCGCATCAGAGAACACAGATACCATGACAGCTACTTTACTGACTTTGTGGCTCATTTTGAGTCGTTTTAGTCAGATACAGCCAGAACACTTTGAGATTTCTCCATAATGGAGGCAGGGATCGATTATACTTCAAGTCTACATTGTGTACTTGTACTTGTGCTTGTGCATGAACTGTACCGTGCTGAAGCACAGCTCTTCAAACCGTGCCTGGGCCAAGGAAGTGTCCTGTGCTTGAGCATTAAACGGAGCACTCACACTACTCAAACGGACTGGACTGTAGGGGGTCAAACATGCTTGGGTACGGTCCAGATTGCCTTGTGTGAGTGCGCCCGAAGCTGAATGTCAAAGTCTCAAATTCAATAATGGAGTTTTTTTCAAATTTTTTTCAATCTTGTTATCTTGTTTTTCAATCGTTTCAGGACGTTGACAGACTTCTTTCTGTGGCTTTGACAAAAGTTGAACCTGTTTGTACATAATAGCTTTCACGTCCTTACTAGCAAGACGTTCCTTATTGTTGCATTGGAAGTCTGATAAATATCCGTCTATCTCCCGGTGACTCAAAGACATCATGTTTTTTTTTAAACATGAGAAAATTAAATACACGTTGAGAGGATGTACAGTCAAATTTTTCCACAAATGGCAACCCTTTATTTCCTATTTCACTTATTTAGAGGTACTACCCGATTGAATGTGTGCCTGTTACTGATGCGCTGAGTGGGGGGTTGTGCATTGTTTATTACACTTTACTCTGTAATTTAATTTAATTTAATTATTTTCTTCTACATTCTTATCAGAGTGTTTTTGTTTTGCTTTGTTTTATTTTTTGGTTATTTTCGTTTTTATATGTGTATATGTGACTGTGTACATATGCATATATGTTTAAAAAAAAAAGGAAAAAGGTAAATTGTATTTCTGTGATTGGATGTATCGTTTTGTAAAAAAAACTGTTTGTGTGAAAGACCAGAATATAAGATTTAGGCTGTATTTTTTAAATACTGCCTTGTCTTATTTTGAATATATCTTGTTATTCTCCTTTTAAAAGTTTCTCCTTACTTGTCTTTTTTTTTTTCCATTCATCTTCTGTACCTTATTATTATGTTTCCACATTTACTCCACACGTGATGTGATGTTTCATTTGTTGTTATAAAACGTATTTAAATGTAAACATTCTACAGAAACAACACACTGGAGGTCGACATGCCGCTCTAATATTTCTGAATGACATTATAGATTAGAAGTGGCAGCGCGTCACTCACTTGATGGGACACGCAGCCGCGGTGGTGGCGGCTGTGGACAAACCGCTCGTGGTGCCGAACTTCTCCTGTCGTCGGCGGACGTCACGCGGAGGCTTGGCGACAGAATTCACAAATGCCATCTTGACCTGCCGCCCTGCATAGATGAACACAACGACAACAGTTAAACTACCTGAACAGTGCTTCTGTACACCGTCACATCCCTGTGAAGTATGTTTCTATCTAAGAGTTATTTTTTAATCACTCTGGTCCCGGTACTAGCTCCGTTAAAAATCTCTCCCTGAGTCTGTGCAGCAACCCAGGGGGTCATCGCTGACTCGGAGCTATTTTTTGATACCCAGGTGATCAAAGCGATGCAGTCCTGCTTTGCACAAATTAGACAATTAAGCAAAAACCAGGTCGTTCCTTATTCCTGGTGACTCAGAAGAAGTCATCCATGCATTTCTTTTTTCCAGATTCGACTTTTGTGATGAGCTTTATTCCGGTGTTACGCTGTGAAATGCATGAAGAGTTGTCACATTGGAATCGTTTAGTGTGTCAAAGTGTTCTCAGACCTTTGGGCTTGTGGGCGTGTGCCGCGGAGATGTTCTGAGTGAGCAGCCTCAGTCGCTCGTCGCGCTCGTCGTGCAGCCGCAGGTACATCTCCCTCCACGACTCGTACTCCTGAGGAGACTGCCGCCGAAAGTCCCGCTGACAGTGACGCATCCACAGATCGTCGGAGTCCTCTGTAAACCACTGAAAGGAGAGGGAAAGGTTACATTTCTTTGTCCTCGATAAAACCAGATAACAAACTACAAAAATGCCCTGCTTGTGAATGAAGGCACAATCTGTTTGACATAACATTATCCATCCATCTGTAATCTATACAGCTTGTGTGGGTCGGGGGCCGCAGGGGGGGCTCGAGCCAATCCAAGCTGACATTAGAGGCAAGGGGCGGGGTACACTCTCAATCACAGGGCTGACCCCCGTAAAGTTTACAGATGTTCAACACAAAATAAACACAAACTACGACATATGACATCATTATTATTGACAATATAAACACTACAGTGAAGATAATTGTAGAAAGAAGATCTGTGTGCGTTTTGAAAGAAGCGTTTTGTTTGGAATTGCAATGGATTGTGGGATGTGTAGTTCCTTCACTCCTGGAAAAAATAATATACAGTCTTCCTTTTCGCTGTTTTCCAACGTTTTTTTTTTTCCAAGAATCAAATGTTTTATAGTAATGAGTATTCAGGTAGCCGGTCGGCCTGATTTCAAAAATAAAAATATCGATTTTAAGATTTTCTGAAACGTCAGTGGAGGATTTGAAGGGGGAAATGTACTTCTGGAACCAGAACCGCGGGTCACAGTTGAGCTCTAAACGTGAACGCTTTATTCTGTGACATTCATTCACTGTGAGGAGGAGGGCAGGGGCGACGATGTTTTTAACCTTTAGCAAACTTTTGCTGTTTTATATTGCTCTCCTTGGTCGTCTGTCTGTTTTCTACTGTTGAGTTTGTGTTGCAGAAACGTCCTGATAACACATTCTAATGATATTAACACAGAAACAGTTAAGACTCCTCCTACTTCCTCTACCTCGGAGTATGTCGAGTCAGACACACATAATCTCCAGCTGTGAGTCCAGTAAGTCCAGAAAGAGTGTGTGTGTGTGTGTGTGTGTGTGTGTGTGTGTGTGTGTGTGTGTGTGTGTGTGTGTGTGTGTGTGTGTGTGTGTGTGTGTGTGTGTGTTACCTGATTGCTCTGCTCGATGCGGTACAGTTGCTCGGGCGTACATCGCTCCAGTACCGGTTCCAGGATCTCAAACGGAACTCCTCCCACTTCAGCGATCGCTGAAAGAGCAGAGAGGAATCAGAAGTCACACCTGTGTTCATTTTGTGTTTTAAACACCTTGAGATGACAGATGGGTGATAGTCTCAGCTTTCTGTTTATATTTTACACACAACAAACACATTTTACAAACATTTACAGCACTGCAGGCATCTGTGTGAGCCTCAAAGTGTTCTGAGGGTTTGTTGCTCATGATCTGAACATTCAGCAGCTTAACTCACAGTCAATGTTGTTCTGCAGCACGCGGATGCACTGCTCGTACAGAGTCATCATCTTGGGCAAGTACGCGGACTTTGATCCAGAGTAGACGACCATCTTAGAGTTGAACCGCTTCCCCGTGAAGCCGGCGTCCTCCTCGTCGTTGCACACAGGAACTGAAAGTGAAGAAAGTGAAGAAAGGAGTGGGAGTCAGACGGCAGTGTGACCCAGAGAGCAGGTCGGGATGAACCGCTGGATCCTCAAAGAGAACTAGATCACAATTCGCATTGATTCAAGTTTCCACTTCCTCCTTCAGCTTTGTGTTCGATGCCAAGATCACGTTCACCTGAATCAGAGGAAGTCATGAGAAACCAGGACAGACAGACCTGCTCATACACAGAGGAGGTTATCAGGTTTCTCCTCTACACCTGGCCATCTTTAAGAGGCGTGGCTTCCTGTTTGAGGTGTACTTAAAAGGATTCTCCAGAGGAGTGTGATAAGACCTTTCTGCTGACGACACAGCGAAGAATATTTGTCAAATCAGTCTACAGAAATGAGACAAATGTAAACTTTAAGAGGCTCCTTTGCTAGTGTAAGTTACGGCCTGAATCTTAATGAAGATGTTTTCATTACGTTCTATGTCTGAGGTCTTTTTGAAGCACGAGCATCCTCTATAAAAGATTAAATTAGGAACTCGGTCGGCTGTATAAATGGCCAATAAATCCACAAGAAAAAGGAAAGAACGATTCTTTAACTGTGACATTAAGGACATCAGGTGTTTCGAGATAAAACTATGATGTGGTGAAGGAGCCACATGTTGGATATGAACTCGGGCCGCCCGCTTGGAGGACTTCAGCCTCTGTACACACTAACCACTAGGCCACTGGCACCCCCAGTTAGCAGTTATTCAAAGGTGAGGGCTTTGCTACCTTTCCGTCTCTGAGGGGACAGCGGTGTGACGTCGATGGAGGGCAGAGGTCTGTAGTTGGGTTGAATCGCCGGCAGAGGGATGTCAGGAAGAGTGGCAACAACCTCAACAACCTGAAAACAACAAAACGTAAAATGAACGAGGAGGATCTGCAAACAACTTTTCAAACTCAGCGTTTTATACGTTAAGGATCATACATTTAAGCTCCTGTGAGAAACATTTGCCTTGGTTGATTTTGACGCCCCCTTGTGGAAAAAGCAGTACTTCATCTCTCATGCTGACCCTGGTCTGTGCATGTGTAAGAGGAGTGTTCTGATTAACAATCAAATGTTTCACTCACTGTGAATCTTTTCAGTGGAAAATGTGAACAAAGGTTCAGATCTCAATGTTTTTTTAAAGTTATACTATTTTGGCGATTTCTGCCTTTAATGGATAGGACAGTTGAAGAGAGACAGGAAACGTTGGGAGGAGAGAGTCAGGGGATGACATGTAGCAAAGGTCTGATGCCGTGTTCAAACCCACGGCAGCTGAGGCGAGGACTGTAGCCTCTGTACCTGGGGCGTGCTTCATATCTTCTAGGCTATCCGGCGCCCCAGATCTCTGAGTTTTTAAATCGCCTCATATGACATGAGATAACCCGCTGACCCATTGATAGAAAGTCTCCAACTTATTCCCAATGGTCTTAACTGCTTTTATAGGTAATATGGAGACTTTAGATATCGATTTTATAGCCAGATTCAAACTCCTCTTTGCAGGAAATTAAGAGAAAGTGGGCAGAGAAGAGAGCCCAACCTCCCCAAAAGATAAGGTGAATAATTTGACATTTTGCTTAAAGCTTTGTCCCCCCTTATAACCAGACTGAAAGATGTCGCTTCTACAGCTTTTGTTTCAACATAAAAGGTACAGCCAAGAGACAGTTAGCTTAGCATAACATACAGAGAGGAAGCGAGCCTTTCGTAAATATCAGAGTGGTGGTTTGTTTGAACAACTTATTTGATTTGTCTGCTCTAAGTGATGGAGAGAACTCATAAAAGAATGTTTGTTGTTGTTATAGTAGACTTTGAAGTTTGCAAGGCTAAAGCTACTCTCTACTCTGCAAAAACCTTGATGGGGAATAAAGTAGATGTACAAACTTGCCAAAAAAAAAAGAAATGATGCAAGGCCTTGGTTCATGGAGAAAAGTTTTGATGGGCTCACAGCTCCGAGAGGAAATCAGACTCTCACACTTGAAACAAGCTGCAATTTTAAAATAATCATTCAACCAATGGAATTGTTGCTAGCATTATTTGAGGGTTCTTCAGTGAGTTTGGTAATTTTCTTTTTAGACAGTTTTAGATTTGATATTTTTCTCCTTTTCTTGAGCCTTGAGGACTAAGGACAGATGGGCAGGCTGGAAATTCACCATGGATAGCTCTCATGTCATTTTTTAAAAAGAAGCTCTGTATTTCTGTGGGATCTGCTGTGGCCCTAACAGTGAGCCCTGAGGAACTCCAGGTTTGGGACTTATGCTCCAGCAAAAATTTGAATTTCACACAGAGACGCATAAACTGGACGTGACACCGGAGGGGTCTTCTTACCCTTTTTCGTTTCTCAGGTGTTGCTGCAGCGGAACTGGATCCTGAATGCGTCCTCTTGCTGCTCTGAGTACCGTTAGCTTTGCTCACTTTGGAGGATGAGGAGGAGGAGGAGGAGGATGGTGCGGGCGCAGGGTCGTGTGTGCGATGGGATGATGACGTGGAGGATGCAGAGTGAGACGGCCGGCTGTGCGACGAGGATGACGACGACGACGGCTTCTTCTTCTTCTTTACAGGTATCGGGGCGTCATACGTGAGAAAAGACTCAAAGGACATGGTGGGGGTCTCAAAGTCGTCTTCTTCCTCCTCTTTGGGTGGAGAGTCCTTCGGCACCCGTGGTCGCCCTGGAAACATAGAGGCAGAAAGAACCGATGAGGACAAAGTGAATCATGGGAAATCTGGAGTGTTGAATTTAATGAATAACGTGTGTAACCGACTGAATTAATTAAATTCTTCATATTTTCATTACCTGGGGGGAACTTTTCATAGGCGGTTTGTAGCGGCTTAAAATAATAAAATATGTTAAAGACTGACTGTGATGCTTTGTGTGGATACCTACAAAGTAGGAGATATACTAAAATCTGATGTCCATGTGTCCAGCTGTCTAAGGGCAGATCACCGGCTGATGTTTGTGAACTGGTTTCCCTTTTTGCTAATAAAGAATAACTTGTCATTTCCTGTCGATTCATTCAACAAACAGGCTTTATCTTCAGTATCTCAGTTTCAGTCAGAACAGGATGTAGCTCCCTGTTGTGGACACATTTATCGTGGGGTGATGAAGCTGAAACAACATTTAAAAAAGTAACGTCTTCGGCTTCTACAAAGATTAAATATCATGAAATGCACTTTTAAAGTCAAATGTCTATGCCTTTACATTTGCTGCTCTGGAGAATCAAAACAAGGTTTTACAGTTAAAGGCTTCTCTGCAGACGAGCTTCACTTTAAAGGCTGAATATGTGATTTCCAGATCGACACAAACTCATCTCCTTCATCCCTCAGCTCCTCCCTCCCCTCCTGACTCCACAATCCCCCCGCCTCTACTGTCGTGTTTCACTAGCAAGGTTCTGTGAGACAGAGACGAACTAATAAACATCTGAAAACAAGATTCTGAGTTCAATTTAAAGTAACAATATGCATCTGAAAGTTGGTTTGGTTTTAATATGTGTGGGTTGAGTTGCCAACTTTCCATCATGGATCAAACACAGTCATTATAAGACACTGCTGAATGTATAGAGCCGCTCTCCTTTGATATTAGATACCTGCTTTAATTCCATTATCACCTTTATAAAAGTTACTTATAATCCGTCCGTGCAGAGGACAAAGAGATGCACGACTTTTGTTTGTTTCTCTCGCTCGTCCATCAGAAACACACTCACCCTCATCTCCTGCTTTCTTCTTCTCCTCCCTCTTACTCTCATGCGTGCTGGACTTCTTGTTATGTTTTGAGGACTTTTGTACTGGACTCTGTTGTCTGTCTCGGTCTGCGCTGCGTTTCTTTCCGTCACCTCCCCCTCCCCCACCCCCTCCTCCTCCTCCTCCTCCTCCTCGATCACCACTCATCTGTGCGTGGCGTTGCCGTCTTTCCTCGTCTCTGTCCCTGTTTTTGTCGCCATGATTGTGGTTTTTGCTGGGTTCTTTGCTTGGTTTGGTGTGGCGGATGTCCTTACGAGATGGAGGAGGGGGGGGACTGGGCTCAGGCTCAGGCTCAGGTTCAAGCTCGGGCTCGGGCTCGGGGCTCTCATACTCGTCTGAGTGGTATCCTCCTCTCTGCGGAGGGCTGTACTGCTCGTGATGAGGAGGCGAGGGCGAGTAGTTCGTGTGATAACCTCTCTCCTCCTCCTCCTCCTCCTCCTCCTCCTCCTCTTCCATGTAGGAGGGCTCCTCGTCAGGGGACGGCTCCCTGGTTCGTCTGTGGCCTCCTTCTTCAGCTGCCTCTGGTTCTCGAGAGTGTCCATGTGACCGCGGTGCCTCTTTAGCGTGACTGTTGGCGGGTCTGAAGTAGAAAAATCAAAACTGATTGTGAGTCACAAACGCACCAGTTATTATCAGGTTAAAGAAAATGAACGAAAACGAAGTGGTTCATGAAATGAATTGTCTTTAAAAAGTTTAATCTGTAAAATATGACGTTGTTCGTCCGTCGTTCGCCCTCCATATTACTTTTTCTTCTGAAGTCACGTTTAATCAAGCGAGTTTCTGTGAGATCTCGTGTCTGTCGATGCCCACTGTGAAACCTCCAAGCGGGCGGCCCAGGTTCGAATCCCACCTGTGGCTCCTTTCCCGCATGTCATTCCCCACTCTCTCTCTCTCTCTCCCTGATTTCCGATTCTATCCATTGTCTTATCGTTCTAATAAAAGGCACAAAAAACTGCCCAAAAATAAAAAATCTTTAACCCTTCAGTCTGTGGTCTCCTACGTTTTTAAAATCATTAAGATATGAAAATCTTCAAGTGTGTAGCCAGCCTTAGAAGGAAACTCAACAATGATTTATTTACATCCTGAACAGGGCTGTGTGTCTACTGCACTATGCATTCATTTAAGAGGTTCATTTAAAGTTTGCTTCAGTACTCTGGATTTGAGCAAAGACACATGAGAGTGAAAGAACCGACTGCTCCACTAGTCCCTGCTCTTTTGCATGTTGGGGCACATGTGTGCAGAACGTACCTGTCTGCAGACTGAGGAACCAGTTTCTTCCATTTGGCTACGAGGTTTTTCGCCAGCTCTCCAACGAGTTCATGTTTCCTGAAAGAATTCACAGTCTTCCCCACTCCAGTTTCCTACGAGGGAACGAGACAGAGTGAAAATGTTGACACTGATCATTCAAAGATTTACACAATAAGTCCCACAACACAAGCTGAAGCTTATATACTGTTTGCAACTACACGGTTAAAGCCTTAGAATCTGGACCTCAAGCTTTTGATATCACATGAGACATATCTTAACTTCCAGGTACATTTAGTGCCTGCATGTGTTCATCGTTGAGCTCAAGTGTGGATTTGACTTTCACACTTGTTATCATATCTAAGCAGGCTGCAGGTGAGATATCTGATTGGTTAGAAACATGTTGAGGCTGTGCTGATAAATGCCATAAATCACATCTGACAGGAAAGAAAAAGCTGACAGTGCGAGGCATGTTTGTTCTCAAGAAAGATCACATTCACTGCACAGCCAAGCACTGTCTTATAATGTCATTTCACTGCAGTAGTCAGGAGTTAATGCTTCAAAGGAAACATCCTAAACTGGTTATTCACTGAGCTTGTCTGTCAGACTGTGAGCTGCAGAAGGAGTTCAAACTATTTCTCTCACTACTGTGGCATTAACTCCCTTCTTTTTTTCAACTTTTTCTACAGAAATCTACAGGGTATAAACATACCGACCGAAACTGGAATTGTTGGGGCAGATACCCCAATCTGGGGTAGCTTTTTTTCTCTATTGGAGAGAAAAAAAGTGTGATACCAATACATTTGTAGATATCTTTCCTAGGGCCCACTCACACTAGGCAATCCCAAGGACGCATCAACCCTAAAGTCCAGTTTGTTTGACTAGTGTGAGTGCTCCGTACCGCGCTCAAGCTCGGTACACTTCCTTGGCCCTGGCAGGCTTTGGAGAGGTGTGCTTCAGCCTGGTACAGTTAATGCCCGAGCACAAGCACGCGGGTACACAACGTGGACAGTCTTCATTAATCGAGAAAGAAGTGTTCTGGCTGTATCTGACTAAAGTGACTCAAAATAAACCACAAAGTCAGTAATGTAGCTGTCATGTTCTTTGTGTTGTTCTCCGATGTACGAACACAGACTCGACAGCGCGTCTTTTTTTTCTCCTCCTCAAGTCCGTCTGTCTTGTAAACTAAGGAAGCTTCATAATTACATAAAGACATGCATGTGTTGTATAACAACATTGTGTACAAGAGGTAACCGTGCTCAGGCCCGGTTAGTCCTGGAGCAGTGTGCAATCGTGCTTATGTACGGTTCGGGACAACTAGTGTGAATGCGCCCTAAGATCTATGTTTGATCTGTAGGGATAAATACACATTTATTGCGTTGATCCGTCAAATGCAGTTATCAAACACTCGTGGAAAAGATTTATAATGAAGACAAGATGGTCACTCAACTGGAAAGTAACTGAGCATGTACATGCATCACCGCCTGACACTCTGGAGAGTGATGATGCTCGTTGTAATCCATACAGCACACTCTGCTGGTGACAGAGAGCTGCTAGTGTAATACACGATACTCAAATGAAATGCTATTTGACAGGTGAATACATCTTGGAATATCGGCGCTTGTTGAAGATAAAATTAGCCGATAGCGACAGTCACTTGCGATATTATCGGTTGGGCTCCAGTATAAACAAGAAATTGAAATCTTACCACCAGTATGTCCACGGTCATTGGAAGCTCCCCCAGTCTTTTGAAAGTTTTTAAAACCTGAAAAAGAAACAAAGAAAAACACGATTAATGAGAAGATTCTAGTGTTTAACTTTCATAGAGGTTCACACGTCATCACATGACTGACGTTCAATCGAATTATCTCAATGAAAACACGAAAACATGAGCAGACTCCCTTTGCTAAACGAGACCAGGAGATAAGGTTGAAAGGATTTTTTTTTTTTTTTTTAAAGCGAGCAAGCTAACCTTGAGTAAAGAATATTTTGTCAATATTTCTGAGTATAAACTCTAAATGAAATCTGAAACCTGTGTTGTTGACAGAATATGTTGATATAAAACATTACCATGACCTAGAGATTGTTTGTACAGCGATAAATAAGTCAGCAACAGAACTTATACTTTAAAAATCAGTATTTTGATTTAAAAATCAAACAAAACAAAATATATGAATGAAGTCAATTTTATTTTCTGTAGCTTTCTAAGTTCCCCCACATGTACAAACAGGACCTGTGGCCATGCATTGAGAGATGTCAGAGTGGGGCAGTCACACTGGGAGAGGCTGTTGGGGGTTTGGTGCCTTGCTCGGCAGTACTCGGGAGGTAACAGCTCCCAACCCAAGCTACAGACTGAGCTGCTGTGTCCCCAAATATAAAGACAGAATGTAGGATAGGTTTTCTACAATTCACGTAGCAGACGCTTTTATCCAAAGCGTCGTACATCAGAGAGTAAGAACAACACAAGCAAGGATCTAGAAAAAAGGGAACAATGTCAGTAAGAGCAAACGATCAGCTTTGAGTCCGATTGGACACACAGGTGCTGACAGGAAGTGACCAGAGGCAAAGCACAACATTGAGGGCAGTTCTTGAGAGCTCTAATCAGTATAGAAACCATCTTATAAGCCATCGTTATCAAAGAAAAACCATCGTCACAACCATCATCATCATCAATAATATGGAGACCATCATCATTAAGTCAGTAGTTATTCTTACAAGCAGTATAAGCAGTTTCTTATAAGCAGTTTGCATCTACCTTTGCCTGTTCAGTCACTACTTAACGCAACCTTATGCAGGAATTAGGTAAGGTGGGCTTTGGCGCCGACCCAAGGTCTCTGAGTGCAACTGCACTGTCGTAAGACATCGTGCGTTTGTTGACATTCAGAGGGGGTTGAGTTGAGAGAAGCCAAACACAAACGTCGACTGACGAGGTACAGGTACGTTTATTGTGCAATATGACTCTGCTAGCGTCTACAGCCCGTCGTCGAGACAACTTTTGTTTTGACAGAAGATAGATTCATATATTTGTTTGTATGCAAAACCTGAGTTAGACGGCTTTCTGCACCCGGTAAAGCTGCTCAACATGAGACAATGATGACACCGATAACTACACAGACTAACGTTACAATCCGTTATGAATAACAGCTGCGGGGACGTACGCTCTGCTTCTCGCTTGGTCACTCTCTGTTGATGGCCTCATCGTCCTCTTCTGCGTCTTAGTCATTCATTCGAACAGTAGTGAGACGGGCTTAATGCCTGTAGCGCTGTAAAGACACACGCATATCTCATGGGAGAACAAGCGCAAGCTGCCAAAGTGACATACTGCTATAAACAGGCGACCGGCGCGCTCTGTGGACATGGAAGAGACGCCGTTCTGCCTGTCGAAAGTCGTTGCGCGGTAAGATTTGCTTTGAAATGACTGTTTAACGATGGAAAAGTTTCATATCGTTGCTTTAAATCGTCACTGCTGACCTTGTTGTGACCGCCATTCAGCATTATAAACACGATAACAGTCTCAGAAGTTGACACCATTTGGTTTACATTATGTCATCATTAAAGTGTCTGGCATGAAGAATATTCACCTGGTTGTCAAAGTGTTCTTAATGACCTTTTGTGACCCTTTAACTGACCCAAAACAGAGAGATTAAGCAGCCCTGCGTCATGGAGACTGATCATGGCCTGCAACGGGGCCGGGCTGCAGTCAAATCACTGAACAATCACTGAACTGTGATTTCTACATCTGTGGATAAATAAAGACCCCCTGCAGAGCCGACATCAATCTGTAAATCAAACATCTCCCAAAGAGGAGGAGGCTTCGTGTTTGAGACAAGTGTCCTCAATTCAGCAGTGAAAGTAAACAAAGGAGAGGTCGGACATTGTGAACAATTCTTTATCCGTCCTGCATTTTGCTCTGCTTTAAGAGGGGATGTCTGCGCAGTGACTTATAGTGATTTATAAAAGGTGAATAATCAACACCAGGTGAACATAAGAGGCCTGCAGCCGCTGTTTCTGTCATGACTCTCGCACTAACGTTGGAAAGCTAACAAGGCTAATGGCTACTCTGGCCCCGAGATTCGCAAGAAGATGAATGATGGTTTGTTTATTTTAATATTTCCATGACAGACAGAAGGAAACGCCGACAGGTATTCAACCAAGCGGGCAGGTGTTCACGTCATCTTTTATAACATATAAAAGGGCTGAAGCGGTACGTTGAAAGAAGTTAAAAGCCCTTAATTATCGTGACGTCTCACGTGATGCCTTCACAAACTGTCGGAAACGCCGCAATTGTAAATGAGGTCTAGTGTTTCATAACGAAATACTATTTTAAAATGTTAAATTTAAAACAAACAATAAAAAACTCTTACACAACTTGATTTGAAATTATTGTCGTAAGTACTTAATTGTTTGTGTCGTGTGCAATTTTCTACTCAGAAGTATCCAAAGCATTTCATGTGTGCTCGTCTTTGTACAACAGCTCACCTCATGCGAGCAGAGAACTGTCATCATGATAATATCTGTCTCTCCTTTACTGTAATCTGTTCTGCACATTTTAAATTTACAAATGATCCCTGCACTCATGTTCACTTCATTTGTCTGTCTACTCGCCGTTATATTGTATAGTTTCTGCTTATAATATGTTTACACTCATGCACTTTAACTTATGTCAATACTGTCCATTTACAACTCTGTTTTTACACATTTACATTTAATCTTTCAAATGTAATTTACAACCATTTACAACTCTGTTTTTGCATTTTACATTTAATCTTCCTATTTAAGACTAGTAATGCTCAGTTAAATCCTGGTTGTATATATTCACATTCTTAGTTTAGATATTTTTAGTGCTTATTTACTTTGTATTTAATGTTATATTATGTTTAGATTGCTAACATTGTGTTTTTTACTCATATTGTGTGTTTGAATAACCTGCTGCTTGAACGCCACAATTTCCCAGTTTGGGATCAATAAAGTAATTCTATTCTAAATGTTTTCAAACCAAGTGATTGGTAAGCACAGTAAAAAAAAAAAAGAAAAGAAAAAAAAGACGTTAATTACCTTACAAACCAATAAATGTGAATTATCATGATTGGCTATTGGGCGAAAAGGCTGTCATGTCCCTTTGTCATTGAAATACAACGTTTCTGCTCATCATAGTATTTTTGAATGTCCCTTAACTTCTTCTTTTTGCAATTTTATATAATCATTTATTTATCTAATTTTTACCTTTACAGTTATATTGTATATATTAGTTCTGTTGTTCCATTATTCACCATGCACCTTATAACTTATCATTTAGTATTTAGCCTACCTGCACATAGCTCTGTGTATATATATATATATATTTCTCGTTTACTGCACATAGTTCTGTATATATATTTATTTCTCGTTTACTGCACATAGTTCTGTTTACATCTGTTAGTCCGATCGCTGTCCACTTAAATCTACTCTTTTATATTTTGTATTTTTAAGTTAAGTTTAAGCTTTAAGTTGTATTTTAATTGACACTTTATATTTAGGTTAAAATGTTTTGTTTACCTGCACTGTTGTTAATTTACTGCTCTGTGTGACTTTGAATTGCCCCCCGGGGACAAATAAAGTTTTTTAGAATTGAATTGAATTGAATTGATTTCTTCTTTTTGCAATTTTGTATAATAACTTAGAACTGTTACTATTCAGTGTAATATTACAGACAGAAAACGAATATAAGCCTATAATATCCTTCTTGTAACTTGTGCTGACACTTTTACTGTACAAAAACATCAAAGACTCTTTAATTTTTAATGAGCAGCAGGCCTGATCATAACTTTCAATCCTCTGTTGGTTGTTTACATTATGGTTGTGACATGGTCATTTTCTCCTGAAGCCGCTTCACTCGTGGATCAAAACAAAATCCCAAATTAGTACTCGTACGGATTTTTAATTCACAACTTTACACTATTCTGTTTAAGTAAAAACAGCGACTGAAAGATCTTCAACGTGTACGATTTACAGAAGTCCGGATCGACCGTCAACGCAGCATTTAAAAAACGGTTGCGACTTGCGGAGACCTGCCGCGGCCGCCGCTTCGCTTGACCAGCGGCGACAAACCGTCTCATTTTGGGGAGATGGCCGATGCTGACAACCTTATCTGTCCGTTTCGACCGGTTTAGTCGTTACCTTTCGCGGCTCCGGATTCTCCAGGAGCCGGGACTGAAGTCTGTCCACTGTTTCCAGCAGTTCCTCCGCCATGTTTACTGCTGGTACCCTGTCGCCCGGAAGCTACTTCATCCTGAGCGCACACAGAAAGGAGGGGGAGCCGGAGAGGTTCCGCTAGTTTAGGGATGGTAACAATAATTATTAATTAATAATTATTAATTATTAATACAGATACAACATAATGGTATAAAAAAAGCAATGGGTTTAAAACCAATTAAATTGTTTGTTTTTTTAGAAAGGTCGTGAAATACGGAATCACGTCACTGCACAGCTGACGGCGCACGCAGGGAGCACCTGTCAGGATGACGTCAGTGAAAAAAAACGCTGAATTAGCTTTCAGGATGATTTACCGTTTGGCCAACTGCTAGTATTCAAGAAGTATTCGTAAGATATTATTATAAACTAAAGTACATTGTGGATTAGTAGGCTTTTAAAAAATATAATTTGATTTACAAACTTTATTAATCCCTGAGGAAAATTCTGGTTTACACTCTGTTATTTCATTTCATTTCATTATTTTTATTTATTTGTTCCGTACATGTCAAAACACGCAACAGAAAAGGAAAAAGAAAAAAGAAAAACAATTTACACTAATTCTTGTTTTGCCTGCCCCCCCTTTACTCAAAAAGCAAACAATAAATATCTGGATGGTCTGTCCAATTACAGTGAATGAATGAATATCTCTATACCAACATAAAACAAATCTGACAATTCAGTCTTCACTTCCTCAGAAAGTAGAAGGAAAACACACTAACTGCCACTTTCATACCATCTGATAACTTTCTGTTCTTGTACATTTTCTTAAACTGAAATATCTGAACACAGCCCTTCAAGTCATTATTTAAAGAATTCCACAATTTAATTCCAACGACAGAAATACACTTCTGTTTTAAAGTTGTCCGTCCAAACTGATGCTAAAAATTACATTTTCTTCTTTACGCTCTTATTGCGAGACATGCTTCTCACACACGCTCAAAATACACACATGCACAAACAGGAGCTGTGGACATTCATTAGAGGAGAGATGTCAGAGTGGGGCTGCCACACACTCACTGCTACGCTGGAGCTGTTAGGGGTTCGATGCCTTGCTCAAAGGCACATTGGTAGTACTGGGGGAAGTGACCTGGTACTTCTCCAGCAACCAGACCAACTTCAATACTTTGGTCCACACCAGGACTTGAACTGGTGACCCCTCTGTTTACCAACCCTACAGACTAAGCTACTGCCACCCCTAACCACTGTATCTAAGGGTTTCTATTCCTGTTTATTAATCAGAAATAATCCCTCAGAATTAATATCAGATTGTGTATTTGTGCATGTCATACATAAATTAAATGTGTGACATCCTCATCACATGCAAATTAAATAATATAAAATTTACGAGTGTTAATTTCTCACACAAATTCTTGCTATTTTCGCTTGGTGAACAAACTATCATTCCAAATAAACGTTCCTAACTTGACTCTTTGCAGTAAATGCAACTTTATACCTGTAATCGTAAACGTCTTGGAATAAGATATTTAACTACTTACTCTTGAGGTTGTCAAATTTATTGAAACTTTTTCAATACCCCAAGTCTTAAAACGTTACAATCTCTGTTATTTTCAAGATTGATAGAATTAAAAAATGTCATCATTTCCATCAAAAAATTCCTGCACACTTTTAAAATTACACAGATATGTTGTCAACGTTTACATTTTGCCAATATGTGTGTGTTGTGCTGTATTTGTCGTGTTCTATGATGCTGCTATTTATTCAACGTCTTCTACGCACAGGTCTTGATGTCCTTTATGAATTTCTTGTATTTCTAATGTACATCGTTCCTTGCTTTGTCCCATCACAATGACTACGTTCCCTGTCCTTTAGGCGCTTTAAATACATGTGTACTTGTACTGGAAAAGGGTTTTGAATGCATGTTTTTACAGTGGTAATATTAAGCTAACATCTGACAGATATTTCAGAACTGTTCTGAGTTTTGAGATTCATATTCAGACAAAAAATAGCAGACACATTTGGCTGAAACCCAATCTAAAACCTGAAACCCAAAGGCCATTAGAGGGAGGAGGAGGGTGTGAGGATGTTGGAGGGGGGGGATGTTCAGGCGCTCTTCTTTTGGGATATTTTGGGAGGGGAGGGCGACGAGGGGTGCCTGTATTTGGAGATGGAGGTGGATGTTTGAGGTGGTAACGAAGAGGGTCAGGGAGGCGTGGTAAGGGACCCTGATTCCCCTCTGACACACACACACACACACACACACACACACAGCACTCTGGCAGACTGACAGAGGACAGAGGGACGCAGCAGAGAGGAACAACAATAAAGAGTAAAGAACGGTAATAAGAGAAAGCCTAACGAGAGAGCCAAAGAAAGGACAAAGAAGAGAAGAAGAGCAGGAACCAGGAGGGAGAACCAGGTACATTTAATCATTTGAACCTTTAAGAAAAACACTACATCTTAGGATCTCCACTTGTACTTTTATTCAGACTAACATTTAAGAAAATGGACTGAAAACATAAAATATTGCAGCCTGATGATTGGATGCAACCGGTGACATAAAAAAACAAAAGTAGGAAATACAAACAAAAGCACACAACAGTATGTTTTAATGTAATTACACACAGTAGTGGGAGAAGTGCTCAAATATTTTATTAAATAAAAGTAACAATACCACAGTAATACTCTCTTAAAGGAAGACGCCCTGCACTGAAACTAGAGTTCAAAGTGTCAGAATTTAAAAGTCTGTACCCAAAGTACTAACAACAATAAATGGCTCGTTTTACAATAATAGTGATACAACTTGTGCACGTCAATTTTGTTGATTTACCGACTTTATGTTCTGATAGGAAGTCTCTCAAAACATTTGCTCTGACAGGTGTGTAGAGAAGAAATCTAAAATAGTTCGATATGCTTCAACTCCACCTGTGTTTGTGTGGACTCTACAGTCATGATGATCTAATGATGTGTGTAAATATTAAATGTTATTTAACGGTTAATGAGACCAAAATGTCCAACAAGTTTTTTAACTGTAGATATTTAAAGTACATTTTGCTTTTGCTTCTTTGTACGAACGAGTACTGTATGATAATATTTATGTTCAAACTGCTGAGTGGAAACAATGTGAAGCAGTTGCCAATGTGGATATCACAACACCACAGGGGGTGTCAGTCCTTCTCTTTCCAGTCCTTAGCTGTAAAACACACACAAAGTACACACACACACACACACACACACACACACACACACACACACACACGCATGTTGTGTTGGTCAGCGTCTATAAATACTCTCCGGAGATAGACGGAGGAATTCAGCTGCAGCTGCAGAGAGATAGAGTTTGTGAAGAGGCATTCGAGGTGGTGTTTTTCTGTGCGTGTGTAAAATAACACACACACAAATTTGTCAGTTTATTGTTTTGCCTCAGAAACATCGTTTAGGTTCCTCCTGTCTCTGATCTTCTTGTGATGTTTCCGGCTGCAGCAGGTCAAAGTAAAACCTCTACAAACTCACCACCTGCTCAGAATCAGCCATCAGACGGTTTGAGAAGAGCGGATGATATTAGGAAAGTTATCAGCTAAACATCAGACTTTTCTCATGTTAGAAATATAACGTCATTCTAGTGAGTTGGTGGAGACCAAAAACAGACACAAAGAAGAGTGAATATACCGCTTGTGTCTGATTTTTTTTACATCCTGGCTCAAGATTGAAACTGCAAAAAATTGTGAATTGTACCTGGAACTAGTAGACTGGTCTTAAAAGTTCTCGTAAATGTCTTGTGCATTTTAGTGTTTGCTGATTTTGTGTGTAATGTGTGTGTGTGAGCATACCAAAGTAAACCTTCTTTTATACTTTGAATAATTTATTTCTAAACTCAGTTTTCTGTTTATGAGAAGCTGACTGAATGTTTATGTTACAAACAACTTCATTCTCTGTGTTGATTTTTATTTCTGACTGCAGACAGATCTCACACTAACCTCAGGTCCTTCACTGCTGTCTCTAATTTTAAAGCAAAACTCAAAACCTCTATATTCTCCCAAGCATATGAATACTTATAGTGTGTGTGTGTGTGTGTGTGTATGCAGTGGCGATCCTAGAGTCTGTTGGGGCCCGAAGCAAAAATTAATTTGGGGTCCTGACGCTTACTCCTCTTCCTCTTGTTTCCTCTCTCAGGTAATTCCTCTTTGCCAACTTTAGTTTTCACAGCAAACAATGCATGGAACGCTTGGTATGGCAAGGAGAGGAAATGCTGTCAGATGTGGCCCCCTTAGGGAGGTTTCCTACTGTCATTGCAAAATTTGCACATTTTTGAGCCCCTGCTGTCCCAAGCAGTAGTATTGACAGGCAGCTCCTCTGTGTGTATGATCACCTGCGTGGTCAGTGATGTTTGCTTTGTGGTGCGTTTGACTTCATTGATTTTGATTTCTCCGTCTGATTCATGTCAGTGGAAACATGTTGTTGCTGTCAGCTGTTTTTAGCCTCACTGTAAAGCTCTTTGAGTTTACCTGTAATTATAAATACTAAAATGAGCTGTGTGCATTGACGAACAGTTATTTGACCTTCTCATTCAGCTGATTGTTAAATGAGTCGTGTGTCAACTAAAAACCTTCTTTCTGTTTATCTTCATGATCCCCAAGCTCCACAGTTGTTCCAGGAGACGACTAGAAAAGTTTAGTAAGTTGGCAGGTGATTTTTCAGCCGTGTTTGTAGCTGACGACGAGGAGGTGTAAAATATTCTTCATTTTGTTTATGTTTAATCATGTTTCCCTTACGTTGCCAGTTCCGTTGTTTTGAAATGAGACGCTGGTGTAAGTCACAGAATATTTGTTACTGATGATGATGGAGGTAGTGTGCGGGGTGGAAGTTGAAGTGGAGGTGGAGAGGTGGAGGTGGAGCTGTATGTAGGTGGAGAGGTGTAGCTGTATGGAGGTGGAGAGGTGTAGCTGTATGGAGGTGGAGAGGTGTAGCTGTATGTAGGTGGAGAGGTGTAGCTGTATGTAGGTGGAGGTGGAGGTGTAGCTGTATGTAGGTGGAGAGGTGTAGCTGTATGTAGGTGGAGGTGTAGCTGTATGGAGGTGGAGAGGTGGAGCTGTATGTAGGTGGAGAGGTGTAGCTGTATGTAGGTGGAGGTGGAGGTGTAGCTGTATGTAGGTGGCAGTAGGGTTTGACGAGTGGTCGGTTGCTGAGGTCTGGCTCTCAGTCCGGCTGCTGTCAGAGCAGCTGCTCTCTGCTCTCTGCTCTGACCTTGGTTCCAGATATTCTTGAAGGCTGATCTCTGCTCAGCAAAGATTATTTTCATGCCACAGAATCGCTAAACAAGTGAGAGAATGCTCACAGGGTTGGACTCGGTTTGACATTTATTTTTACATTATAAACAGACGTAAAAAAAAGTTCCTGGGTACATTTCCTCAAGTTCCTCCTTTACTTCAACTTTCACAACGTTATACCTTTATTTCACTACGTTTCAAAGGCACATATAGAACTTTTACTTAATTATTTACAGCTAATTGACCAATAACATTTCCAACATGTCCGACACATTGTTATAGATTAAACTAAGTCCTTCACATTCACAATCTATTTTTGCTTGCAACCTTCAACAATAAATCAGTGTCGAGTTTTAGTCCTTGACTCATAAATGTCGCAATGAACTAGAGAGATTTTACCTCTAAAACTCGGCCAGGGACAAAAGGTTGCATACATAGACTGTAAATATTAATTGATGAAGTCTGAGTGAAGTCAGCCATCTGTTCCTGCAGGAGGCTCATCAGCAGCGGCGGCCGCCATGCTGGAAATCCTGTAAAAAAATGTTAATTTATGCTGTGAAAAAAACAGTCATGTGTACGTGACTTCAGGTGATCCTGCAGCCAGCCTCTAGTGGACACTCCTCTGACCCCCTCTTATCCCCCAACCCGAACCAAACATTTAAAAAAAGACATTTCCTTGATCGCCTGAGAATTGGTCAAATCACAAGTAAGAGAAACTTAGATCTCCTTGGTGTGTCAGGGCCTGTACAGCTTATGTGTGAATCTGAATACCATACTGTGGTTAAAAACAAGACTTAAGTTATGATTTCCTCTTCCTCCTTCCTCCTTCCTCCGTCCAGTTGTTCCTGTCACTGACTGTAACAGGTGTTGCTATCGGCTCTTTGAGAGCCACTTGTACAGAAACTCTCCCTCCGAGCCTCCAGATCCAAATGATCGAGTCATTTCCTCCAACTGAGCGCCTTCGATCCTCCACACTTCACCCTTCCTCTTAATTAATGTGTGTTGTAATGAGGTTATAAAGTGTCCTTTGCTGCTGCGTTTAAAGGGTGATTGCAACATCCCAAATAGCCTGTATGATCTGTAACTGTGAGCCCCTCCTCTTCATGTGACACCGACGACAGCTGCTGCTCCGTCCCCTCGTCCCCGCCGCTCTGTCCATGTGTGGAAGCTGTCGGTGCTATTTTAAAAGAGCCAAGTTCGGACGCTGAGCGAATGGGGAGGGGTGAATCATGCACACATTTGCAGTCGTGAATGTTTACTGTAGTAATGTTAGTGTCAGGATAGGTTTTCCATGATTCCACCAGATGACTTGTTGATGAGCTCACAGTCGGGTACCGTCACATGGTCAGAGAATTTTAGAAAAACATAAGAGACAGAAGTATTTTTCGCATATGCTCTCCTGGAAGTTTCTCGGTCATTTCAGGAGGACTGCCCCGGAAATCCTCCCGACCTGGTTGTTCACATACGCACCTCACATCCTGTCGCACAATGGGTGGGTCCTTAGATTAACTCAGGACTATCAACAGAAAAATATGCAGGACACAGAGATACACAAGGATACAAATTACAAAATAAAACAGGAAATCACAACCAAGCAACAACAACAACAACACGGAGCAAACAAACTAAACATTTTTTAATTAGTTGAAAACTTTAAGCAGAAGTGTGTTTGATGAGAATTTCAGTGTTTCATTCATTTTTTTTTATATTTTATTGTTTTGCAAAATTTGTTCCAAGATCATCGGTCTCTTTTACAAGTTAGACCTGAATGAATGTCCTTAAAAAGTATCATGGAAATCCACCCAGACCCCCTGTAGACCCCCTGACCATCGGAGATACCGCCTCTCCTTGTGGTTAATTAAATACACACCGATGTGAAAAATGCAGTACAGTCAGGTCAGAGCTTAACGAGGCTCGGTGAGAAAAACATCAGCAACAACTGGCACAGAACTAAGGTCCTAAAAATAGATACCGGTGTTAGTTTTGATGGCACCCTGACGCAGCACAGAGGTGATCTCTAATCCGGGCTCAGGTGAAGAACGACAACATGTGAGATAGGAACAAAGATCAAGAGGAGACGAGATGAGACTGTGAGAGAGGGAGAGTTGTGTTTGTTGTTATCAACCACGAGGAAGCTTGTTTATTCACGACCAAAACAACAAACAGAACAATTACATGTACGACCTGTACTGCAGCCATTCAGCAGGCGAAGCTCTAAATATGTTGGCTTCAGTCCCAGGCAGCTTTTTATACGTCTATCTTTATATACAGTCCAGGTGGTATACGACAAAGAAATCAAACGATGCACGCTTGTATTTGGTTTGAATTTGTCCTGTGTGATCAACCCTATGTTTCTTTAAAGAGTGCGGTTTAGGCTGCAGGAGCTTTAAGTCCTGTTTCCTTCCACCAAATCCTCGAGCATTTACAAATTCACAACCAACAAAAGACCACATGAAGAAGAAAACCTACAGAATATGTAATTATGGGATGCTTATCACTGTCTCCCTGTGCTGAGGCTGTGGTCCTCGTCACAGAGGCCGTGGGTTTGGGTCTGACCTCAGCCCTTTGCTGCATGTGACGGTATATTTCTTCTCCCAAAATGACTTTAGAAAAAAGAAAAGAAAATGTAATTTCGTGTAAGTGTCTTGTCGAGGTGACTCTACGTTTGTTTATTTCTGGACGCTCTCTACTCTCTACATATCTGCACTCAAACGTAACCCTGACACTCTGTAACAGCCCCCTCCCTCACTACTCTGATCTCATTGCAAACATTAATCAGAATCTCCAGCTGCTTTGTGGGTGAGGTGCACGACACGTGTAAAGGGGGGGGGGGGTGTTGTAAACCACAAACTCGACCTTGAGCTTCATTTCTGGGCCGCCTATCAAAAAACAGACGCTCTCAGCTGTCATTCACACGAGGACAGATCCTCAGAGTCTCAGAGTGTGTTGTCCTGTTTTAGAGATTATCAGAGCAATGTGCATCTGTCGGGGGCTTTGGTGTGTTGTGGAGCATCCAGGAAACATTTGTCAGATGTGTTGTGGTTGTTATTAGTTACTCCTTGCTTTGGAAAATGTTTTAATTAAATAATTTTGATAATAAAGTAAAAAAGTCAGACAAAGAAGAGATGCAGAATATTGTTGCAACAGAATATAAGTTGCAAATTTCATCAAATTAACGACACGTCATACAATTTATGTTACTTGTTTAAATAATCCTAAACATTTCCACTTATTCAATTTTTTTATACGTCTTTTCAACCTGGAGTAAATTAACTCTTGCTTCACTAATCTTATGGTGCTTTCACACTTGCACAAAACTCCTGAAAACTTCAAGGTGAGCTGCATGTGTGAACGCAAACAGCCGAACTTTCACCCTCACTTTATTCCCTTTGAGCCTCGTTTTGTAAATGACATCGAGTCGAGCCGATGAGATTCGCATCAGGAAAAATTCATGATATGTCACCGGCGCACAACTTCAGACTGACTACTACAAAGATCAGTGACATGTCCATGCACAAAGTGAAACTGCTCCATTATGGTTTCCCTTCACCACTATGTTCTTCTACGCTCTTTTGCTGATATTTTAAATGTGTCAATTATAAACACACAGCATTGATAAGAAGGCAAACATTCTCATTACAGTGTCAGACTCTGGTGCTTCCGCATCTGCATGCCTTGCCAAAAATTTCAGTGGCAGTCTTCAGAAAGTTTCAGTCCAGGTTTGTGTCGGGCTTGGGGCTACTTCCCCGCAGGTCATTTCCCACTCTATCTCTCCCTCTTTCTCAACTGTCCTGTCTCTATATAAAGGCATAAAAAGCCGGAAAATAAATCTTAGCCCATGTGAAAATGGCTTTAAAGGTCAATGTGAATATCAGGTTTTCTTTGCACTTCACTTCAAGCTGATCCTAATCCAAGTCCTTCTTTTTGTTTCAGGTGCTGTGTGCTGTATTAAAGTGAAACCATCATCGAAATCCCAAACCAGTCTGTCCATTGTACAAGTGTTTTCGTCATCACAGAGCAGCAACATCCAAACAAAAGCAGAGACGTTCTGCTTTTTTCTGTCTCTTAAAGAAGTCAGCGCTGAAGTGTCAAGAAAGAACTCCGTCAACTAAACCAGCTTTAGAAAACTGACTGAGGTATATCAAATCTAAAATAAAAATAAAAACAACAACCTCAACACTCAAAAGATGGCACCCAAGAAGAAGGCCCCCCGTCAGAAGAAGGCTGCCGTGGAGACCAACCCTGAGGTCTCCATGGATACCTCCCCTATCCAGCTGAAGGTGGAGAGCCGCGGTGACGGCGTGGTGGTGGTAGAGACCGGGGTGAAGAAGATCGAGCAGATGGCGGCGCTGGACATCGCTAAGCTCAACAGCCTCAACCTGCCGCTGCCTCTGCCGCCGCCCGTCCTCAAGCCCGGAGAGAGAGGCCTCGGCCTGGGCAGCGAGCTGACACGACCCCTGCACGGAAACGCTCTGCTGGAGGAGCTCAGCAAGATGAGACAGGAGAAGTACGTTCTGATGGTTATATTTGTGTCTTCGGTGATTCTGCTTAACTCTGATCAGACATGAAACCATTCAGATATGATACAAAAAGAATGAACAAGAGTACAAAACAATTGAATGCTGTGGAATACAAGAAATTTAAATATTAGTACATTAACAATCAAACCTGACCTCTGCCCTTTGCTGCATGTCCTCCCTCGCCCTCTCCTCCCAAACATTTCCTGTCTCTCTTCAGCTGTCCTATCTAATAACCCAAAAAATAACTTAAAGGAGCAATATGTAACTCTGACACCAAGTGGTTGAAATGGGTACTGCAGTCCAAATTCAAAACACTAGAGAGCTGTCTCCCCCCGCCCCCTCCTCTCTGGAGTCGATGCTCACGCAGGTTGCCATGTGGTGGACACTGAAGCTTCAGTGTTTATCCAGCTCTGCATCGCTCTGTAAACCTTTCTGTGTTCTAACCTCTCTCCATTTTTCAAAAGCATCTCCAATATTGATCCTAGTTTGAGCACGTTTCTGCTCGTGGAGCTTATTAGAAACATGCAGAGGCTTTTTAGGTCGGGTACAATCACTTCGATCTGAACCACTTCTCTTGCCCGCTTCCATCACTGCAACACCTGTTGACCTGATAACTAGTCTCATATCTGACAAACTGAGGGGCGTCCAAAACGGCCGTGTGGAGGTGCCTTAAAACCGCCCACCTTCTTTGGTCTAAACAAATCCAGAGCATTCAGGAGCAGAATCTAAAGTTAGAAGGAGGACATACTGGCTGCTGCATTGTTGTCAGAGAAGCCAGCACTTCAACAGAGCATGTTTCCTTAATGTCTGATCATATAGTAAGATCACTTCATCATTTCAGTCAGTAGATATGTTACTGATTGGACCTTTAAAAAACATCAATACTTTACATTCAGGATACAAAACGATACATTTACAGCATCACAACCTGTTGCACCTCTTGCCATGGTTAAATATATGCAAATGTATTTATTTATACATACTTGATTGTTTTATATAGTCCTTTAATTTGAACAAATCATAATAAATATATTGTTCTATAAAGTCATGCGTCCATCGTTCATCCTCAGGTTCCTGACTGACCTGGAGTTGGCCTGTAAGACGAAAGCCTTCGACGTACACAAGCTGGTCATCTCCTCCGTCAGTCAGTACTTCAGGGAGATTCTGGCCAAAGACCCCGGCATGAAACGTCTGGAGCTCCCCTCCCTCTCACCTCTGGGTACAACTATCTGACAGATTATCAGCTCATGATAACATTTATCGTTGTCCCACTCGGCTGCTTTTAATCAAACTGAGGCATGCGTCTACCCAGCTACAACAAAGTCCTACTTCAATTTATTCATCATACTAAATATTACTTCAATTCCCGGGACTTTACTCAAATATTTAGCCAAGATCCCAATCACTTTTAGATGACAAATATTTGTTTACTTTCCGGTTATCTGGTCCTTTTCCTTGTGAGATGCTCCAGGTTTGCTAAATCTCCGTCTTGTCTGCAGGTCTGGCCAACGTCATCACCTTCGCCTACCTGGGTCGAGTCCACATGTCCCTCTACACCATCGGCTGCACCGCCTCCGCCGCCGCCACCCTGCAGATCCCTCAGCTTCTCAAGATGTGCATGGACTTCCTGCTGGCTGAGCTCAACGTGCAGACCTGCGTCTACATCTGGAACATCGCCTCCGCCTACGGCCTGCAGCAGGTGTGCGAAGCCGCCCGCCGCTTCGTCTTGGAGAACTTTGTGCAGTTCGCCGACACGCCCCTCTTCACCCAGCTGACCCTGGAGCAGATCTCCGCCTTCCTGCAGGAGGACTCGCTGCTGCTGCCGTCAGAGGTCACCGCCTTCCAGGTCAGGAGTCGAGCTTTGTATTGTAAACCTGTAACTGAAAAACCAGGTCGAAATGTGACGCACGGTCACATCTTTCATGCTTCTTCTTGGACTTTGAGTCGAATGATATTTAATCTGATGGTACGAGAAGTTACTATCTTTGTAATTACATTAATAACTGACAACACATTCACATTAAATGTTCAAATCGAGGAGAAATGTCAGATCTTTTAGTGGCCTTCTCCCGCACAAACCCATCGACCCTCTGGACCTTCCTGCTATTTTCATCCAGACCTAAAAACAGACCCCGGACCAGCTGCTGAGAGCGTAACACAGATCCATGAATCACCTGTATGCAAGAATACAGCTCGTTTATTTATGTACGAGTGCATGCATGACAGATTAAAATAGACAAGCAGCTGAGGGGGCCATGATTGTTTTATTTATAAACCAAACCAAATGTTAGTCTGTAAATGTGTTTTTACATACAGTCCAGTTCATACAGTAGTTCAAATTTCTGTAGTTTTAAGATGAAGTCTAAAAGGTTTGGAGGCCGGTCGTTGATGCTGTGTTTCCTGCAGTCACTCTCATGTGACAGCTGGAAATAACTTATTCAGTTTACTCTAGTTCTAAACTATTCTTAAGTACTAAACTCGAACATTTCCAGTTTTGCTCGTTCTTTATTTCCACTAAACGGCAGGTTTGGTCATTTTCTCCAGATCCACTTTTTTTGGTTTTGGTTGAAGTTGTCTTTAGGTCCTGACAGACATTAATAACTCATGTTCTCTGAAAAAAGGAACAAAGAAAATCTGTCATCTGTATCAGTTTGTAAGCCTTTAAAAACTTCAACCAATGTCTGCCACGAGGTACCAATCTGATGAACCAATCACACGCCTCCCTGTCTCCCTGCTCGTTCTCTAGCTCTTGCGTGCACTAGCCCACACTCAGAGCGCGTCACCGATGACGGAGTTTATACTGTGAGTTTGTCGTTGGCCGTTGTGAGTAGTGATCCTTATGCTGATGGTTTAGTTTGCTTTTCTATTTTTTTTTTAAGTTCTGTCAAAGATATTGACGCGTTTCTTGGTGAGTTTTGTCTTCATCACTGAATACATCTCCTTCTCTCTCCGCAGCTCGCCATGAAGTGGCTCGACTTCGATGACTCTCGTCAGGCTCACGCCGCAGAGCTCCTGTCTCACGTCCGTTTCGAGACGATCCCGGCCAGCGAGCTGGTGAGTCAGATCCAGCCGGTGCCCCGCATGATGATGGACCCTCATTGTCACCGCCTGATGGTGGATGCCATGAACTACCACCTGCTGCCCTACCAGCAGAACACCCTGCAGTCCAGACGCACTCAGGTCCGAGCCGGCCAGCAGACTCTGCTCACCATCGGGGGGCGACCTTCACTCACCGAGAGAGCTCTCAGCAGGGAGGTCAGTACTTCCTGTATCTCTGTACTTCCTTTGAGAGAAACACAACACAATCCCTCTCTGACCTTTAACGTCTTCGTGCGCCAGGTGCTGTGGAGGGACCCTCGTGAGGGTGGAGCCGCCTGGCGTCACCTCACCCAGCTGCCGGCGAAAAGCTTCAACCAGTGCGTGGCGGTGATGGACGGATTCCTGTACGTGGCCGGAGGAGAGGACCAGAACGACGCCCGCAACCAGGCCAAGCACGCCGTCAGCACCCTCAGCAGGTACGAGGAATGACTTTCTTCTTAACACACAGGTAGAGTAAGAAGAGTGGCGCCCAAGTCGGTACCCTGACAAACGAAGAGTGGAGATTTTGTATTTGAAAACGGTACGGCGTCTGTTTTGTCAGCGTTTTAAACCGGGCGTCGATGGATCCTCACTGTCTGCTCTGCTCTTTTCCTCCACTAGATACGACCCTCGCTTCAACACCTGGCTCCACCTGGCCAGCATGCGCCAACGCCGCACCCACTTCTCTCTGGCGGCCAGTGGCGGCCGTCTGTTCGCTATCGGAGGCCGCAACGTGGAAGGTCTGCTCGCCACCACCGAGAGCTACCTGCCCTCCTCCAACGCCTGGCAGATGCGCTCTCCCATGGAGGTGCCCCGCTGCTGCCACTCCAGCGCCACCCTGCCCTCCGGAGACGTCCTGGTGACCGGCGGCTACATCAACTGCGCCTACTCGCGCTCTGTGGCACGCTACAAGGTGGAGACCGACACGTGGATCGAGTGCGCCTCCCTGGAGACGCCCCGCGGCTGGCACTGCTCCGCCACCCTCGGAGGGAAGGTGTACGTGGTGGGAGGAAGCCAGCTGGGGCCTGGCGGCGAGAGGGTGGATGTGGTCTCCGTGGAGGTCTTCTCCCCGGAGAGCGGCACATGGAGCCGAGCCGCCCCTCTGCGCCTCGGCGTGAGCACCGCCGGTTTGTCCCCGCTGAACGACAAGCTGTACCTGCTGGGAGGCTGGAACGAGGCGGAGAAGCGCTACAAGGCGGCCGTGCAGAAGTACGACCCTGCCACCGACAGCTGGGCCATGGCTGAGGATCTGCCCGAGCCCACGGTGGGAGTGTCCTGCTGCACCTTGACCCTACCGCCTCGCCACGCGCCGCGCCGCCAGCAGCACCGCAACACCCCGGCCCACGAGGACCAGCAGTCAAAGAACCGCAGCAGAGAAAGCAGCATGGCGCCTTCACAGAGCATCACAGCGTAGAGAGACAGAAACGAAGCGAGGAGGAAGAGTTGAACCTCTGGAGAACATCTGGGTCATGTCCGCTCCTTTCGATGTTTTTATCTGAGTTCATTCATCTTTTTCAAACTGAAATGTTTAATTATTCAAGCTGTAAGAAAAGAATTCATCCTAAAAAAAAAAATAATTCACAGAATTAAGATTCTTTGCTCTTTTACATCAGAGCTGAAATATAATTAAGATTGAAGACAGTGAATTTCATTTGACAAAACTGTCCCATAGTTCAAAGATTTACAGATTTTACATGAACCTTGAATGGATCTGGAAAGTGATTATGTGGTTTCTAAAATGTCTGCTCAACCTAAGTTTAATACGATGACTGAAACAGCTAAATTAAAAATTATTGAAGAGTATGTTGGGCAGGGAACAGTTAAAAAAAAAAAAAGAGAGAGTTAATGTGGTCCAAAGTGGTCTCAGGAGGTTTTAAATCAATGGAACAACAAAGGTGGAAAAGGTGTGAACGGCTTGACTTGTAGCGTGGAGCAGGTGGAGGTAGAGAGGCGATGGATGGAGGAGGACGGAGGATCTGTGCTGGAGCGGGTTTGGGTTGAACAAAAACAAAATCACTGTGAATCCACTGGCAGTTTGTGTACAAAGATGTATCTATGCAGAGAGAGAGTGTGTGTCTGTGTGTGTGATAGTGAGAGTGTGTGAGAGTGTGTGTGTAAGCCAGGAGTAAATGAAAACGAGTCAGAAACTGCAATTATCAAACATTATCAACAGCTAATATTTCCAAAGGATAGAAGCAGACTAGAAGCGATAAACAAGACGTGTTTATTGTTTTAATTTATTTAACCGGTGTCGAGTAGCGTCGCTAAACTAAAAAAAAAAAAAAAATGTGTAGATGTAGTCCTTAAATATTTTTTATGATGTGGAAAACGAGGAAGACGATGTGAAGTCAACACAGCGCAGGTGAGATTTAAGAGCGAAAATATGAAAATATATAAAGATCAAGAAAACCAGAAAGACTGAAATAAAACATCTTGTCAAATCTATTTTTAAAATGTGGAAAACCAGAAAAATCAAGATCGAAATCAATGATTTGAAAAATGAATCTAAAAATACTAGGAAACAAAATGTTACCGCTCTCCTGCGTTTGTGTGTCTGAACATTTGTCTCCTCTGACGTCTAATTTTTACTGAAACTGAGACAAAAATCAACTGAAGAGCCGGTGAGACTCCCAGCAGGCGAAGAGAAAGAAAACTGCCATCAGCTGTTGAGAGTTTAAAAAATCGATATATTTTAATCACGAGATTCGATGAGGATAATCTGGCTCGTTTGATTGGCTGAATCCCCTCTTAGTTTGTCTCCTTCTTGGCGCTAGATGAGCTCTCTCTCTGTGTGCTGGTGGCGTCTGTGGAGTTTCACTGAATAAAGCCAATATGTTCAAAATGACAAGTCTTTTTGTTTTTATTCCCTTTTGGTAGGAGATGTGCTGCTGGGAAATGTAGTTTGACACCAAAACTGAAGTAATGTAGGCTTGAGCATTAAAGGTCACTTTCTCCTCTTCAATCAGTCTTTTTTTGGGGCTTTTTTATGCCTTGATTAAAGAAAAGGGACAGTGGACAGAGTCAGAGAGAGAGAGGGTAAAATGTGGGGAAAAAAGCCACAGTTCAGATTTGAAACAGGAGGACCGCCTGGAGGACCACAGCCTCCGTACATGGTCAGTGTTGAATATTAGAGGGAATAACCTTCTGACATGGGAGCTAAGAAGAAGTGTAACCCAAAGTGGAGTAAGAAGTCCAGCATTTTCCTTTGACATGCAGTTAAAAATATAAAGTTGTGTATGACACAGTCCACCCCCAATCCCTCAACCACCGCCGCCCTCATTAATGCACGGTCTGCTCCGACCTTCATCTCAGGTCGGAGCGTAGCCGGAAACGTGTGTCACTACTTCTTGTTCAGTTTGTAGTGTGTCCTGAGGCGAGACCTGGTTTAGAGACTTTCACATGGTGTTGCCAAGTTCAGGGTATTGAAAAGAGCCTGCTCACTCCACAAGTAGAGCATCAAGTTAAATAGTGTCGTCAAACTGTAAAGAATTGAGAAAGGCGTTTCTTCTCCCGCTATTATTCAGAGCCTTTTTTAACACGTTCTCCAGAATCATCCCACATCATTCAATAATCCAGATTTGAGTTCCATTTCATCAAGGACTGATCTGTGATAACCTCATAAACCTGATTCTCGGTCTAAAACAGTGAGAGGATAAAATCTGTAAATATCAGTCGCTGACATGAACAAAGCAGGACACCACCGTCCCCCTGTGGATAAAACAGATCCTACAAGCAGCAGGTCAAACTAAGGACACTCATGCTGTGGTTTGTTCAGTACAACAATTATTACCTGACGAGTAAACGATAAGCTCATATCAAGTCACATTCTACACAAACCTCAGGAACAACATGAGACGATTTGAGTCATTTTTTGGGATTTTATTTTGTTTGTTACAAACAGGATCAGAGGAGGTCCTTTACTTTCCGGGGAGGATGATACCGTCATACTGAAGGAAGAAAAAACAAAACAAGAGGAAAGCATTAGAAAACAATCATTTCATTAGTCGACATCAAACATGAACTTCAGGTCAGTCTGATTGTTAGAGTAATAAAGGAGACGGAAGCAGCGACTGAGCCACAGATTTCAGAATAAATCCCCAAAGTCATTTTTAAACAACCAGACGAGTTGCAGAAACAAACATTCACTTCCAAATTAACCCAACATGACCCAGTTCTTCCTTTTCTTGGGCATTTAAATAAGCACATAGATACCCGATCATAAACGTCCTCAAACTGAAAGGAAGCCTCTTCAAGGATCAAGACATCCGGCCCCAGTTCAGTTTGGTGAAGCCCAACCCCACCCGTCTTTCGCCCCTTTAATAACCGCCTCGTTTCCCACATTTTAAAGCTTCTCTACAATCACAGGTTCGCTCAGGTGATGTACAGCCTCTGACAAACACTCACTTTCTGCTGGAACCAGCGCATGGCCTCCTCTTTGCGGATGCGGTGCCTGAAACCGATGCGGCCTGTTTTCCGCTTCTTGTCGGCGATGCTGAAGCCGGGTCTGCCCAGAACCTGAGCGACAAAGAGAGGACAGAGCCGGTCAGGGGGGGGGCGCTTCAACATTAAACATGTTTATGCATACACATGGACACTCAAAGTATCAATTCAGACATATTTTAAAGTATATAAAACATATTTACTCTGGCAACTTGTCTCTGAGCTGATATTTATTATAATTTGTGGTACTGTCCTTCAATGGTTTTGCATCAAATAACAAAAGCACACAAACCAAATGAAATCCAAACCACACTAAAGCAGATTGTGATCAGTATCTGTCGCTGGACTCTGAACTTCAGGAGTGAATGTAGTCAGAAACTTCAGGACTCTGTCACCCGATTATTGTTTATCCTCTAAAACCTTAAAACATTTTCAAATCCGAGAGGTTTTCAATCAATCTTTCAAAAAACTTCTCAAGAAGCAGAGCAGGTTTTCTGGCACAACTTCACCAACTATCAAGGTTCACAGAGAGGTCAAAAAGCTCCAGCAGGACTTCTTTAAAGAGTTTAAAGATCAACTTCATGAAATTAAAATTGATCTTCAAACTATAACTGTTGGGAGTTTTTTGACCTTTAAAAAAAAAAAAAAAGTGACAAAGAAAATCAGCTGCTTCAGTTTTTGTAACATCAAATGACAAACAATCACGACCGCCGCATCACATTCATCCTTGAAAGAAAACCAGAAACCCTTTATCTGCATGGGCAAACTTTTTTACTGTGTGAATAAAAAGATCACCAATAACGTCAACCTGTCAGGCGACGTGAATAAGATCTTAATCTGACCTTCAAAATGTGATTTTCCCTCAATAACCTCCAGTAGAAGTTTTCAACTAAAGTTTACAAATGACTAATCACAGAAAGAAAATGTTAAATTTTCACTTAAAACATCTAATAATATCACATTTAAAACATTACTTTAAACAAAACCAACAGTTTCAGTGCCCGAAGACAGAAACCATCTGAGATAAAATAAAAACTAAAAATCAGTAAATCAGAACATTTTACAAAGCGTCCTGGCTGTACAAAGTCTTCCACTTAAACGACTGTTTTTCATCTTGACTGACGGCACACATCACCAAACGAGTCACCTCCAGCCAGCTCACTCACCACGTAGAAGTCCAGTCCGTAGATGCCGATGCTGGGGTCGTACTTGATGCCCAGATCGATGTGCTCCTGGATACCGAAGCCGAAGTTCCCGGTATCTGAGAAGTTGTTCTTTCTCAACTCGTACTCGCGCACCTAGAGGCCGGAGCAGCGGAGAGGAGGCGTTTTTACCAAGACAGCGATTACTCTCTTCATAACATCATGTTATAACTCTGGGTACTGAGGAGAAGTGAAACAGTGTTTGATCACTCTTTTCTGACCTTGAGTCCTTTCTCCAGGATCTCCTCAGCCTTGGCTCCACGGACGGTGCAGTGGACAGCAATCTTTTCATTTCTGCGGATACCGAATGATCGCACAGTGTAGCGGGCTGCAGGTGGAGGAGAGAAAACCATGTTAGTCCAACACAGATTTAAGGTCACCTTAAAATACATCTCAACGCCACGTTTTAAGACGATACAGTCTTTGTTTTTTTTTGTGTGTAAATGGTCGATAGTTTGGAAGCCGTAAAATAAACTCCAGATCTTTAAGTCATATTTTAACCTAAAGCTGCTGCGAGCCAAACAGAGAGCAGCGATAACCTTTTCCAACTCACAAGGGCCAAATTCAAACATTCCCAAAATCTATTTGTTGTCTCACAAAGCTGCAAAAGTTGTTCATGTCTCCTTCAAACGGAGAAGAGGAAGTGACTTCATCTAAAACGCTCAGATATATCGACTACCTTGTTAGGTTAGATTTGTAAATGCGAATTGTGCTCTATTCTTTTAACCGCTTTAGTTTGTGGGTTAGGGTCATCAGTGGCAGGTCGATGTAAGAGGCGCTTTCAGGGGACGCACACCTAACTGCGCTTATTGATGACACACACGCCGCGTCGCTCTATCACAGTAATCACCGCAGCTGCAGAAAAACATCAACAACGGCATCGCAAGAAGCTAACATTTTTCACAGGAGACATCACACCTTGATGTGTTCATTTACTTGCTTGCCACTTCTGGTACTCAAATTTAAGACTCCAAAATTAGGTGCCTGACACTTTTATGTTTGTTGCCATGGTTATCAGGTTAAAGGGTACTGATCTCATTTACATCGATGTCATACACTGCCTGCCCCCCCCCAAAAAGATCACACACTTAATATTTCGTTTGATTACGGCAACACATTCGCTGTGGCATTGTTTCGATAAGCTTCTGCAACATCACAAGATTAATTTTTCACTAAGATCTTGTATCGATGATGGGAGAGTCGGTCCACTGCGCAAAGTCTTCTCCAACAACATCCCAAAGATTCTCAATGGGGTTAATGTCTGGACTCTGTGGTGGACAATCCATGTGTGAAAGTGACGTCTCATGCACCGTGAACCACTCGTTCACAATTTGAGCCCGATGAATCCTGATGGATCATCTTGGAATATGCCCGTGCCATCAGGGAAGAAGAAATCCATTGATGGCATAACCAGGTCATTCAGTATATTCAGGTAGAGCTGACCACGTAATGTTGCTGAACCTAGACCTGACCAACCCCAGATCACAGCACTGCCCCCCCACAGGCTTGCACAGTAGGCATGACGGGTGCATCATGTCATCTGCCTCTCTTCTTACCCTGATCACTCTGGAACAGGGGAAATCTTCCTTCCAATTTTTAATAACGCATTGGACAGTTCTTAACCCAATTTTAGTCGTTTCTACAATCTCCTTAGATGTTTTCTCTGCTTGACGCATGCCAACGATTTGACCGAAACAGACTTAACATCTTTTCCAACGACCACAGGATGGGTCTTTCAACATAGAAGTTTAAGAAATGAGAAGCCACTCATTGCACCAGTTGTGGTTAAATAACTGAAAGAGAATCCCCCAATGGGAGGCTCTTACCTATTCGCTTAGTTAAATCCAGGTGGCAGTGTATAAATCTCTGCTTAGCCAATAACAATCTCCACAGGATCAACCAGGTTAACTGTGTGTAACCCTGAAACACACACACACACACACACACACACACACACACACACACACTCACCCTTGGAGAAGACGGGGGTCTGCCCCGTGAGCTGCTCCAGCACCTTGGCGGCTCGGGTCAGCCTGTCTCCGCTCTCACCGACGCAGATGTTCAGGCAGAGCTTGCGGATGCGAAGCTCTCTCATGGGGTTCTCCTTCTTCTCACCCTGGTCCTGAGGGTCACACATGTTAACAGCTTAAACATCCAACAGTAACAACAACAAACAAAAAAAAAAAAGAAGAAGACATCGGGCACATGACGCGGACAACTGCATGTGTGACACCTTTGTGAACTGCTGCTACCTCATTAGATTTACCTACAAGCAACACACCTGCAAACAGGACAGGGTAAGAAACACTTAATTTAAAAAGGTGTTCACCAACAAACCGAGCTTATTTTCCCACATTAATTTAAGTGAATCTTTAAGTTTTAAAGCTGTTTTACAAACTTCTCTCTCTCTCTCTGATCAACACATGCCGGCCGGACATGTCTGTGCATATCCCTGTCGTTAGCATCAAGGCACAAGCACATCGGGAAATTCACACATTAAACATAATTATTAAACATCAGATAAAGTCAGGACGAGTCGACTTTTAAAACTTGAGGCGTCCGCTTTCAACCGTGACTTCGTAATTATGACTAAAACACGACGTTTCACCGGACCACAGCGTCCTCTCCGTGCTAACGTGTTAGCATCACTCGGTTACACAGTTTAACTCTGTCCCGTGATCTTTATTAAACAAATATAACTCCAGATCACAAGTTCACGATCAAGTCCACGTTTCTAAGCTTTAATCTGCGGGCAGGATGGCCTCACAGCCCCGATGATGAATGATTACAACCCCGAGTTGAGATTCGATCGCCATAGTACGATGTGAGACAGTACTCACCGCCATGTTGGATCACTAGAAGAGGACGTTACGCTTCCGGTGAAAAGTATTTATAGCAGAGTGTTCACTCTAAAAGCGTTCGGTGAAACATGACGGAGACGACGCGATAGTTCCGTTTTACGCAAATTGGTGAAATAGTCAAGATTCAAGATTTTTATTTGTCACATGCTCATACTATGGAAGCCCATTTCCGCCAGTAAAAAAAATAAAAATGAAAATAATAAAGTCTCATAATTTTTTTTATCTCATTATTTTGACTTTTCTCATTATTATGACTTTAAATCTCATTATTATGACTATATATCTCAATTTCGACTTTTTATCTCGTAATTTTGACTTTTTATCTCATTAATATGACTTTTTATCTCATTATTATGACTTTTTATCTCATTATTATGACTATATATCTCAATTTCGACTTTTTATCTCGTAATTTTGACTTTTTATCTCATTATTATGACTTTTTATCTCATTATTATGACTTTATATCTCATAATTTTGACTTTTTATCTCATAATTTTGACTTTATATCTCAATTTTGACTTTTTATCTCATTAATATGACTTTTTATCTCATTATTATGACTTTATATCTCATAATTTCGACTTATTATGACTTTATTATTTTCATTTTTATTTTTTTAACTGGCGGAAATGGGCTTCCATATCATATAGATGTGCAGTGAAATGTAAATACTGTTCCGCAAGGCCATGCAATAACACTCAATTACTAATACACATGTATACAGTAAAATAGAATATAATGTAAAATTTAAAAAATGATTATTTGAATGTACAAAATATAAAATATAGAATAATGTTAACAGTGTAAAGTGTCCAGGGTGTCAAAGTGCAATGTGCCGATTGGAATGTGTGTGCATCATGTAATCAATACATGTAAATATCAAATTACAAATACCCTAAATACAGTATATTGAAAAATTATTTTATCGCCTGGAAGGATATTGTTAAATTCGATTGAGTAACATAAATGTCAACAATATATATATATAAATATATAGGCTACATTATATTATTATTTTATTTGTTTCATTTGTTCACAAGCACAGCAGTGAATAACAACACGATACCATAAATAAAAAAACACCACACAATACAAAATAATAATACATTTGTAAATAGAAGGGGACAACATAAAATATAAGATTTGCCTAACCCAGGGGTTCTCAAACTTGTCAGCTTCTGACCCCCAGAATAAGGGTGCCAGAGACTGGGGACCCCCTCCCTGGAGGTGGTTAAGGCGTATATGGTAGTGCACAGCCTCGCACACACAGGCCTACAGTAATTTATTGTAAGAAAGGCTAGTAGCACATCACAAATAATTTCCATACATAGACTAAGGCAATGAGCGGACGTACAAAACTTAATAAATAGTATCAGATCGTTCAGTAATGATACATAAATCTGCAATCGTACAGTTTGTGTCAGGCTTTAGCTTAACCAAGTAGCAACCTCTGATGTTGGAAAAGTGAATCCAATGCAGAAGTGCAAAAACCTGCAGTCCCTCGAGTGTCCACTCCAGGCTGACTGCAAAAAGCCCAGAAGTTACAAACACACCATGATGTTAAAGTGCTCATTTTTTACAACAGAATTCAACATCTTTATGTAACTCATCCTTTTAGATTTACTGAAGGATCAAAGTTTTTCATAGTAAGTGACGTGGCTGATCTGACTGACAGACCGTTTGTCAGGAGGCTTAAGGCCCGCCTCAGCTCCACCTCTTTGTTTCCAATATGGCAACCACCATCAATGGGCTTCAGAAACCAAAAGGTGACGTCACTGAGATCACGTCCATTTTTTTTATACAGCCTATGAGCTTAACTATTGGAGAGATTATTACTTACATCAAATTGAATCAAATATGTGGATTCTACTTGTAAGATTTTCACTTTTTCATTCACTTTTTAGCAACTAAAAAATCTGGAAATTATTATAATTCATCAAATTCCATGTTTACATGACATTTCAAAACTACATTACAATCGCTTAAAGACGGATAATAAAAAGATGGAAATCAGTGATCATGTGATTAGGTTGTTTGAAGTTTGACTGAAAAATAGTGAACTTTCTGTATTGGTGAGAATTGAGTTTTACTTTTCTGCAGCTCACACTGAAAATGCTAATTGTCCCAAAGCAGTTTTCTTTAACTCTGCTTAAGAGTCACCTCTCACTGATGTTTATGTTGATATAGGATGGGAAATTCTGTTTTTACACTCTGTAAATCATGCAACACACACATAGGCTGAAATACACACACACACACACACACACACACACACACACACACACACACACACACACACATGCACAAACAGGATCCTATGAACATGCACTAATGGAGAGATGTCAGAGTGATGGAGCGGCCCCCGGCAGGCACTCCTGAGCTGGTGGTGGGGAGGGGGTTTGGTGCCTTGCTCAAGGGCACCTCGGCAGTGCTCAGGAAGCGATATGGCACCTCTCCAGCTACCAGAGCAACTTCCATATTTGGTCCATATTTATGTCTATATGTTTGTCTTTTTGTGTGTGTGTGTGTGTGTGTGTTACTTTGTTACTAAATGAAAATGAAAATAAAAATATTGGTTAAAAACATAAAAATACTGTAGACAGACATGTTTCCTGAATAACTGGGAGGGACACAGTTTTAAATGCTAAGTGAGTCAGAGGTTCACTATAAATGACTAAATCATGCTTTCATTGAAGGAACAGAATCAAGAAAAGACATGTCCTCATTTTGCAGGTTTACATTTTTATTATTTTGCCTCCAACCTAGTTATTAAAATAGTTATCTCCCAAGAGAAACAAGCCTTCTTTTCCTGCGGAAACTTTTGCGATGGACTTTAATCAGCATTGAAAAGAAGACAGTGTTGAGGTGGAGAGGGGACGGCTGCAGACATGTGACTTCTTTTTCCATCTTCTGAACACGAAGTCATTTTTTATTGGCCTTTACTGCCGCCTTGGTGACTTTTCCAGCGGTATCACTCTTACAGACTGACTTAATGACACCCACAGCCACGGTCTGTCTCATGTCGCGCACAGCAAAACGCCCTGAAAGGAAGAGACAGAAACAGAGGAGTCCATAAGAGGCTGAGCAAGTGGGACTGGGAAACTGCTGAGAGGGAAATCTGAAACACGTGGCTTTGGTGTGTTGATGTAATAAAATGTTTAACCATTAAAAGCTTTAAATCTGAACTATTGTGTTTGCAGGTTCATTCTTAACTAGATGGAAAAATGGTGTTTGTTTGAAGGTTTTTTAATCATTTTCCATGGTTTTCCCTCAGAAGACTGACTCTGTTGACAATTCATTACAGTACGTTGAACCAAGCTGTACACATTTGAACTCCTGCTGTTAGGAGCTGTTGTTCCGACTCAGCAGGCGTTCATGAACATTTTCCAACCTGGAAACTCTTTGAATGTGACAGTCACATTTGTGCATGAAAAGTGCCCAAAGAGAGAAGTAAGAGATGTGGTGTACAGCATGTATACTAATGCAGGAGATGATGGATAAAACACATTTTACTCACCCAGTGGAGGATAATCGGCGAAGGCCTCGACACACAAGGGTTTGGAAGGGACCATATTGACCATGGCAGCGTCTCCAGATTTAATATGCTTTGGGTTGTCCTCAATCTTCTTGCCAGAACGACGGTCCACCTTCTCGATGAGCTCATGAAACTTGCAGGCAATGTGAGCGGTGTGGCAATCAAGCACAGGGGCGTAACCTGCATGGATCTCTCCAGGGTGGTTCAGGACGATGACCTAAAAAAGGTGGCATGACAATAATTCCTAATGATTTCATTGTTTGTGTGATTTTAAATGTGATATCACAGGTAATGACAATGGTCACAAGGGTTTAGCTTTTTCATAGATTTTGGATTCTGCATGAAGGAGCTAAATGTTGCTACCTGTGTCCACTAGTTGGTGCAAGAGAGCACACACAAAAAGCCCACAGCATTGTGTTGCTATACATCAAATGTAGAGCACACAGGGAAGATATGTTATTTACATGTTAGCCCCCCTAAACGTGGCACTGGAATAATCCTCAAACAATATGGCCCCTCCATTTTTTGGGGGGTGAAAATGTCTGAACTCTGGCAGTTTGCTGAAAACCTGAAAGCGGCACATAACATCAACTGTCTCCATCATCGTTTTTTATTGACCCTTGTTAGGGACGCACCAATGCATCGGTTTGCATTACATCGGTATCAGCTGATATCGACTCTGTTGACAGACATCAGCCCACCGGCAAGTAAATTGGCTTGAACCAATGTCAGTAGCTGATGTTTTTATTAAATGCTGGCGAGCTAGTTTACCTATACCTGCTTATTTAGAGAATGTTTTTTTAATGGGCAGAGGGAGTCACCTGTTGGTCATAGTCTGATCTGTTTTCATGGTCAAACAAGAGAGAAAATGGTACCAGTGATCATGTTCTTGATGAAGTCCCTGTTTCCAGGGGCATCAATGATAGTCATGTAGTATTTTTGTAGTAATTTCTCTCTTTTCAATCTTCTTCTCTCCTTTATGATTCACGCTCACCTGGGCAATGAAGTCCTTGGTTCCCTTTGGTGGGTTGTTCTTGGAGTCACCGGCAACGTTTCCTCTGCGAATATCCTTGATGGACACGTTCTTCACGTTGAAGCCTACGTTGTCGCCGGGCAGAGCCTCGGTCAGAGCCTCGTGGTGCATCTCCACAGACTTCACCTCAGTGGTAAGGTTACAGGGAGCGAAGGTGACGATGGTACCAGGCTTTAGGATACCAGTCTCAACACGACCGACGGGTACAGTTCCAATACCTAAGAGACAAAGCAGAAATGAAACAGAGTTTTTTAGATATTGATTGGCACAAAAATCTGCAGACAGAAATGCACACACACACACTGCCAAGACAGTGACTGACCACTCCCAGGACTGGTCCATTTATCAGTATCATGAGTCAGCAGCAGGTCTTAGACCACAGTGCTACATGCTATCATTTCAACTCACCATGTTTCTTTCAGAAAAAAGCAGCTGCTGCTTCAATACTTTTTGTGCTCTTTACTTTCACTTTGATAATTTGTGACCGAGTTCTGGGTGGTTGTAGAGATATAAGATATATGCATGGCAGCTACATGAAAACTAAATGTTGGGGTGCTATGATGATCTGCTACAGTCAATGAGGTGAAGTTACAGGATCTGATACTCCTTACCTCCAATTTTGTAGACATCCTGCAGTGGCAGACGCAGGGGCTTGTCGGTTGGGCGTTTTGGGGTCAAGATGGAATCAAGAGCGTTGAACAAAGTTTTTCCGGTGGCATCACCTTCTTTACGCTCAATGCTCCATCCCTTGAACCAGGGCATCTAAGAAAAGATTCAAAGTTTGATTAGAAATGTTTCATTAGAAATGTACCATACCAAATCCAATAAGTTAGTGGATTTACAGTTGGCAAATCTGTCTCACCTTCGCACTGGGCTCCAGCATGTTGTCTCCGTGCCATCCAGAGATGGGGACAAAGGCAACAGCTTTCGGGTTGTAGCCGACCTTCTTGATGTAGGTGCTCAATTCCTTAGTGATTTCCTCGAAACGGCTCTCACAGTAAGGGGGCTCTGTGGAGTCCATCTTGTTGACTCCAATGATGAGCTGCTTCACACCGAGGGTGAAGGCCAGCAGGGCATGCTCACGGGTCTGACCATTTTTGGAGATACCGGCCTCAAACTCACCGACACCGGCAGCAACGATCAGCACAGCGCAGTCAGCCTGAACAGGGAGAAATATTCTTTAACTTTGCATAAATGTATGTTTTTTGTTGCAGCGAATATGCCAGTTGTTGCTCTTTCAATGTTTTTTTTAAAACAAAAAATGTAGGAATACAAGCAGCAACAGCAGCAGCTTGTGGTACAATGGTCAAAACCTGAGAGTGAAAAGTTAGCAGTGAACAGATTAAAGAAGTGCATCTTTACCTGAGAGGTACCGGTGATCATGTTCTTGATGAAGTCCCTGTGTCCAGGGGCATCAATGATGGTCACGTAGAATTTTTCCGTCTCAAACTTCCACAGAGCGATGTCGATGGTGATACCACGCTCACGCTCGGCTTTCAGTTTGTCCAGCACCCAGGCGTACTTGAAGGAACTCTTGCCCATCTGTCACAATAAAGGCAACACAAAAAGGTCAAGATTAGATAGGGACTAAAAGACAGTTTTAATAAAGTCAATATTTGAATTACAAAATAAATGTTTTGAGTTAATGTAAAACTAGCTTAGATTTACTTTACTTAATTTTGTATGGGGATTAACAAAGCATTTTTTTTAAAGAGGACATATTATATCCCTTTTCTACCTTTTCAAACAGTCCCCTGTGGTCTAAATGAAACATCTGTGCTGTTTTCGTCACATGTTATATTTTGTCAAAATATAACATGAATCAAGCACCAGAGGAGGTTTGTGACCCTGTATAAACCAGTGTTCAAAAAAACTGTTAACGTGGATTTTTCACAATATGTCCCCTTCAAATGTATATTTTTGGATTGCTATGCCTTTATTTGGAGTTAGGAAAGCAAATTAAGTCAAAAATTGGGGAGAGAGAGAGTGTATGGAATGACATGTGGGAAAGGAGCCACAGGTCAGGTGGATTCAAACCCTGGCCGTCTGCTTGGATGAGTATGTGTTGTAATTGTGTTGTATTGCATACGATGACAATAAGTGTCTTACGTCTTTTGTATTCACAAACATACTTATATAACTCATATCCTGTCTTACATCCAGGTTTCCATTTGTTAAAATCCTTGACGATATTCATGTTTTATTAATATTTACCTTACCCTTTCATTTGTTGATAATGTAACTAAATATTTAGAAGAAATGTTGTATGATGTACTTAATAAGGGTGATACACATTATTCACCACAAGGTGGCAGTTTCAACAAGGTAAAAAATTGGGAGTGTCTGCTGGCCACACCTGTTTTCAAGTGAGTGTCTCAGTGCCTCAAGGTGTTAAAGTATTTGTTTAAAAAAATCCAATGTAGGCGTCTTGGGACACCTTAACCAACCTCGGCGGCTTCCTTCTCGAACTTCTCGATGGTTCTCTTGTCGATTCCTCCACATTTGTAGATCAAATGTCCGGTGGTGGTGGACTTGCCGGAGTCGACGTGGCCAATGACCACGATGTTGATGTGGATCTTTTCCTTTCCCATTTTGATTTACTGGGAATTAAAAACACAAGAACAGTTAAGTGACTTTTTATTTTTTTTAAAGATTTATTTTTCGTGCCTTTAATGCAGAGAGAGGACAGTGGATAGAGTCGGAAACCAGGGAGAGAGAATGGGGAATGACATGCGGAAAGGGGCCACGGGTGGAAGCGAACCCGGGCCTACCTAAATGTCAGCTGTTTATTTCTCTTGAAAGAAAATACAAGCTAAGTGTATTGTATGTATCAGTTTGCGATTAGTTAACATTAGCCGGAGTTAGCTAGCTGTCCACGTGGTCTCGGATCAGCATGCCGGTTGTTACATAATGTAACTTCTTATTAATTCCAACCGATCAGGTCACCTTAAACTTTCAAAACCTTTAAAGAAATAGTAACACTTCCAAAATGTAAGTCAGTGAAACTTAAACTCAAGTTAATGAATGTTATAAGTAACAAAATATCGTTTCAAACTCAATTGTTCGACAATAATTGCTCCTGTCAGAGTTGTATAATGGGCCTTTTATTGGATGGACGTTATCCACACCCAATGCATTTTGTATCCTCGCCACATGTACACGCTTTTCTTTGAAATGCAGTACAATCCAAAAGTTAAAAAAAAAGAAAAAATACACCATATTTCACTCTAAATGTTGAGAAGTTGGACTGTATATTGGCATTAAAAGGAAAAAAAAATTAAAACCATAAAAATATACCTACACACAGTTTCTGAGTATATTAACTTCTCATCTACCACATGCTATGGAAAGACAGCTGTTCAATTATCAAACCAATTTAAGTGTTTGATGTAAGAACGAAATCCAACATCGCTGGTTTAACCTCAGCTGCTGCCAATTGGTGGAAGCCTTGGCGATCATTGGACACCATGATAATGTATTAATTAGAGTTAAATACAGGTCAATATAAAACTATTCCCCCTGATAGAAACCATTATAAGTATCACTTTAAAAAAAAAGCACATTACTTCAGGATGTGTTTTTCTTTTGGTGGTATTTGAGGAGAGTTAACTCACCTGGATGGAAGGCAATGTGGAGCTGGTGGTGGATGTCCTGTCTTCTCCTGCTCGGTCTGCAACGTCCTGTATCACAATTTTCTTAAAAAGGGATCTCCGGGTGACGCCCTTTTGTAACCTATCCTCCTGTTTTTCTGGCTCTTGTTTGATCCTGCGCATAACTAAAGAAAATATGCTCTTTGCACAATCCCCACCTTGCATGACTATAACACAGCCTCAGCTGTGCATAATTACACACACCAGAGCATACCTGAGGAACTAGCTGTTGGTTCCAGTTTGGACATACCTCACACCTAAGTTTTGCTGCTTCGTCTTATCTCCCTGAAGTTTCTCTTCTGAAAAACCAATGCAGGCATAAAACAAGTGATTCATAGAGAACCAAGTTTCAGAAATAAACCGTTTTCATCTACTGATGATCCGTACGCTTTGACCTTTTGAAAAGCTGTAACTGAGACTGAGTAATGAGATTTCGTAATGAAACACAGAAGAGTCATCTTCATCTAGCCATATTTAACATTTTTATTGATCTGGTTTAAAGTTGATTATGATCGTACATTTCGCTACAAGAGTTTTAAAGAAGATGGCGCTGGGTGGCAGAAGGGGAGGGGCCAATATGGTTACACCGTTGCCTCTGCTGTGACGTGTTAAATTCAAATTACATACTAGGCCAACTAGTTCTGCTTGTTTGTTCTTCTCCAGGACATTTTACAGGACACACTAAATGTTTCTCCACAGCCTCACCTCTACATGGAGTGTGTCTTCTAAAAAAACAAAAGAAACAATAAGAAACCTTTCACATCAAAAATATAAGCCACCTATGACGCTTGGTTTCACAATGTTCAGCAACCAAAACAATATACTTACTTTACTCGAGTTACCAACAAAGTTGCCAAGATAATCAGCCTCCCAAATCCTGGCTGGCGAGAACAAAAGTGAATGACATTAATCACCCACTGAACTAATTTCTCACACTTCTTCCATCTGGCCAAAGACACAGGGTCATGAACTGGAAAAAGGCTCGTTGGAGGAGAAATATTGTTTAGACTCAATGGAGGGTTTATTGGGAAAACATTTCAAGTAGCACAGCACTCATTATGACCTTCATAACCATTAAAATGTTCACTTTTTGGGTACTTTCTTCTTTTTTTTTTAGAAATAGAGTGTATGATTAATCTCTATAGTTGAATCTTGTAGATAATGCTGCTGTTATGTTGTGTGTTTTAATGAAACTATATAAAGGGCAAAGCAGATGTCACTGAGAAAACAACGGAAGGTTCCTTTAATGTATTGTGAGGCATTTCCTGTAATGATCTGTAAAAGATCAACAGAGATGTGTCCTCAAAATACAATTCATCACAATGTGCCACAAAGTCCATGGGTTTGAGCCTAGGGGCTTCAATGTAAACTCAGTCATGGGAACATCAGTACTTAGGTTCTGATATGAGAGCTGAACCTGTTGGCAAAACAAACACTGTGTGTATTGGATGTATCTGCTGCCACAGTGCCAGAAATACAGGTCAGATGAGTTTTTAATGTGACTTTAAGAACACAGACGTTTGAAGGATTCAGACAATCATGACATATGTACTTTGATTCTTGCAGAAAGTGTGAAACTAACAATTGTTGGAAGGGCCTGTGTGCTGGAATTTCTAAACAGGGTCACAAGATGTGCCATGTGATTATTGCAGGAAATAAGAAAAAAAAACTCAACTCAATTGACTTTAAAAAAAAAAAAAAATTCCTTACTTTCCATTTGTTTGCAAAATACTTTTTTCTTTCATATGGCCCCTAAGAATCTTCAAATGAAATGATTTAAGTGTTGAAAAATGTCTCACAGCTGACAAACGTTATGAATGAGATGTTGCAATCATCACAAGGAGAAGTATGCAAAACCAACGGTGGTGCAATGCTTTGTGGATACTCCACCCACAAAAAGAAAGAAAGTGGAAAATAATTGCTCACATTAGTGTTATTAAAACAGGTTGAGTGAGCAGACATCACTCTTTTTGATAAGTTTCGACAAAGAAGAGACACACAAAAGACACACACACACGCACACGCACACACACACACACACACACACACACACACACACACACACACACACACACACACACACACACACACTCACACTGGCTAACTTGTAATTCAGATAATGATTATAGTAAGACACAACATTACCTAAATTCACTGAAACCCAGCTACTTATATTATAACACTGTTATAATGCTGAGAGAAACATGAAAACTCTAAATCAGGGAACACATGATGTGTTATTAGCCTGTGACGAGTATATACACAATTTTTACATGAGTCAGCATTAAGACCAAGGACTTCAGAGAAAAATGTCACAAACATTTTATGTATAAAATATTGATATGTAGTGATAAATAAAGAAAAGCTGACACACAGAAGCTCAATCTATCTGTAAGAAAGATACGAGTTGATGGATTAGAAATACTAAAAATGTGTTTTTCCTTAACTATAATAAAAATAGAATTATTCTTAGTGTTGTTTCATTAGAAAAAGAGGGGGTGGATGAATGGTGAGACTTGACAGCAACAATCAAGGCAGCCAGACCGTTCATGTAGAGTTTGTCCGAGAACAGCTCGATCAGTTTATCATGACAGCTCTGGGATCTCAGAAAATCTTCTGGAGTCTTCCCTGGACACAAGGTGCCGGTAACTTGTTTGAAGAGAGGAGGTGTCGTCTCCTTTACCGCAGCAGTCAAGCGTAGTGTGGAAAGCATCCAGCACTTTTGATGGCTGCGTCTTTACTGGGAGACCCTGAGACGTCCACAGCCTTGATGTACGCGGCGTTGTAGAAGTTGATCAGTTCTTTGGAGATCGTGTCCCTGTTCATGAAACCCCAGATGGCTGCGGCCGCTTCGCAAGCAAAGAGAATCACCAAAAAGAAGAAGAACGTTCCCAAGAGGCACAGAGACCCCTGTATGGCACCGTAACAACCGAGGAAGCCCACGAGCATCATCACAGCGCCAACAGCTATCAGTATGTACACACTGATATAGAAGGTTCCTGGTGCCTGGTGGCCTTCAAACTGCAGAATAAGGAGGTTGCTGGTTTGACTGTCATTGCGGAGGTACAAGGTCACACCCAAGATTACAATGGCGAGGTTGTGTTCTGATCCACAGGCAATCTGCGCCGCTCCATGGAGTGCTTTAACCTCTGTGGGCAGGCAAGCCTTCTTGTTTGGACCTCAAGCTGAAGGACCCACTGACTCCTGCTCAGGGTTCTGAATGGGTGACGCTTTTTGGCCAAGCTGTCCATAATCTCCTCTGCCCTATGTGAACACTCTCCCAGTCTCTGTTTGAGCAACGATATGGGTCCAGCCACTCCACACATGGACAACTTTTTCTCCACCCAGAAGTGAGCGCTTCATGGGAGAGGGAGAGGACAGGAAAGGCTCTGTGCTGGTCAGCTGGCCATGTTTGTTGCTTCCCCAAAGAAAAACATCACCGTCTCCTGTGAGGCACACACAATGCACTGACCCTGCTGACACCATGTGTGTCTTCTGATCCAGACCTGGTACTACAGAGGGCACTGTGGAGTTAAGGTGTGATGGGACAGGATGTGGACTCAGGGCTCTCTTGAGCGTGACTGCAAAGACCACGATCCCACTGATATACACAGCCTGAGTCAGAAGCAGCCAATGAATGTCTGAGTCACCGCTGACTCCTTCAGACTCTCAACAACCAGAGGTTCTGAAGAATGTTTGACTGTCTCTCCGACACCCAGTTGTCCAAATGCATTGGAGCCACATGCAAACACTTGACCACCAATGTAAATATCCAACCTTGTCATTCGTCCACCCATCCATCCGTCCATCCATACCCTATATACTCTCTTTTTGGTGTTATATGGTATGTTTTTATATGCTTTATGTTGTTCTTTTATGTCAAATGTTATCAGTTGACTCCCAGTGTAACCAATCAGAATCACTGAATATGAATATCCTATTTGGGATGATAAAGCTACCTATCTAGCTACATTGGAAACATCTGCTACCATACAGATCCACTTTGCTGGACCTCACAACACATCCTATTTTCAGAAAAATTGGGGTTTATAACGTAGACTATAAACATGGGACAAAGCTGGAGTGGCGTCAAACATTGGTGACTGAAGGGGGCTTGGGAAGTCCTTCGATGGCGGTGTCTATGCTGGAAATGCTGTCTCAAGCTAACACCAGGCTAAGAGCTGGAGCTGAGGCAGGTTTAAAGCCTCCTGAGAATCATCTGCAGTGCGCCCTGTCATTGGTCATGTCAGCCACACGCCTTATTATGAATAAAATGTATTCTTTAAAAAATATAAAAAGTTAAAAAAACAAAGATCCACCCCTCGTACGCTGTGAAACGATATAGACATGAGTTGTTCAGACCCGATTTTGTTTTTTGTACCAGGCTGTAATCATGTTTATTTCTGCTGTAAAAATTTACATTTTAACATGGGTGTGTATGTGACTTTCGGGTCTTTCAGAGCAAGCCTCAAGTGGACACTCGAGGAACTGCAGGTTTTTTTGCACTTCAGCATCAGCTTCATTCTTTAACACCAGAGGTTGTCGCTTGGTTTACTGATAGAAACATGGCTGTTTGATAGGCTCATCTGTGTCTACAATTGCATGGAGGAAGTAGAGAGCAGAGCTACAACTTCTCTCACAGGAGCGACCCCTAGCCACTGGTTTAGATACTGTAAGTGAATGACATCTGGGTCAAAATAGATCCTAAGAAGTGGATCGTTTCACTCTGCACTTTAAGTGGAAAGAAGATTCTTCATCAAAGTTTGCAGGAAAGCTACTCATACAGACCTGTACTCTACTCTCACCATCTACTAGAACACGTTAGAGGTTTTAAGAACCCGGCATCATAGGGCTCAAAATGTGCCCACAAGAACAAAGGGGAAGAGAACAGAAACATGAACTTGAAAATGTTTAATTCAAGTTAAAACAACCTTCAATTAGATATAGAGGGGATTTTGGGGGGTTATAGAAGGTGTTTTGAATGCGATTTAACTCACCTAATTGCAATCCAATATGGAGGTGGTGGATGTTCGTCTTCTGCTTGATCTGCAAAAACCTCAATAAAATATTCTGCAGGGCTACCCTTTTTGAAATCTTTTCTCCTGGTTTTGGATTGTGCACATAACTGTTGTTATCATACAATCCTACACTTGCATACCATGGCTGTCACTGTGCATAATTTACATGCAAAATAACACCTGGCCAACTAGTTGTACTAGTTGGGTTCTTGCGAAATGCCTTCCAAAAACAAATATTTGAAATTTTTTGAAATGGCCTTAAAAGTGCATATTTTACCAATTATTGTGAAATGACACACCGGGAGTTGTTAGGCCTATGAGTGCGTGCAGCTGTGTGAAACGGTAAATGCTTTAACCACTTCCAGGGACAGAGGGGGTCCCCAGTCTCTCGCATCGTTATTTTGGGGGTCACAGGATGAAAAGTTTCAGAACCCCTGATCTAAAAGACTTTTGTTTTGAAGAGTTGTTTCCACAATGTGCTCTAATATGTTTAAGAGCAATGAGTTCTTGTTACGTAATAAAACACAAAGAAGTCGGCTTTATTTGGCAATGTTTAAGATTTTTATTGTTTTGGTTTTAAGTTAATTATGATCATAGTTTCCCCTACAAAGTACAGGCCTTCCTTTCCTGCGGAAACTCTTCCGATGGGTTTTAATCAGCATAAGCCAGTCCTTGAGTAGAGAGCTCTGCTTCAGAGAAGATGGCGCTGGGTGGCGGGGGAGAGGAGGGGATGGGGGAACCCGCTGCTGCTGAGACGCGACTTCATGGTGGACGTCCTCCATGACAATTCATTTCTTCTTTTCGGCCTTCTGTGCAGACTTGGTGACCTTTCCACCAGAGGCGAGCTTCTTGTCCACCGACTTGATGACACCGACGGCCACTGTCTGCCTCATGTCACGCACGGCAAAGCGACCTGGAGGAAGAGATGCACCAGCAGAGAGAGTCAGTTTAACATGAACATTATATATTGAATATCAATTCTTTAAATTGAATCAATAGGCGTACCATACGCAAAAGGAAAAATCAAAGAAAGCTTGACATCCGAGTGGCACTATTTTATTTATTTTATGCTTTAAATTTCCAATTTGGAATGTGTTTTTGTTATTTGATTGTTCATCTGTATGTGTCTAGATTTCTTTTACCAAACTTCCACCAAGTTAATGATACACCATTAAATCATTAAGGGTGCATACTTCACTATGTGAGTCATGTAAAAAACAACACAAAAATATATAAAATTATTACTTCTGTAGTGATCACATCAGAACACATATTCACTCATGTTTTGGTCTCCACCCACTCCTCATGGAAATATGATCAGTCCAGTGTGTCATTTTTACGCTTCATGAAATTTGACAGCAAATTTGGAGCGTTAATAATCGAAGAATTCCAGCAGTATAGAAAAACGACCAGACATAGGCTTTGAATAGCCATATATTCCTAATCACAGACATACACAGACGCCTAACTGTGTACATGCTACTCACCCAGTGGGGGATACTGGGAGAAGCTCTCGACACACATGGGTTTTCCAGGCACCATGGTGATGATGGCGGCGTCTCCAGATTTCAGGGCCTTGGGGTTGTCCTCAAGCTTCTTGCCAGAACGACGGTCGATCTTCTCCTTGAGCTCGCTGAACTTGCAGGCAATGTGAGCGGTGTGGCAGTCGAGCACGGGAGCGTAACCCTGGGAGATCTGGCCAGGATGGTTGAGGATGATGACCTGCGGAGGGAGGAAGGTTAAACTTGTGGAGCGGGTGGTGCTTGATAGAACCGAGTTATCTCAAAGAACAGAAGATTGAGGTATATTGTATTTGAATTGTCAACATTTTAAACAAATTTAAACACAACATTTTACAACCGTTTTTATTCATTGGGTAGTTCTTATTGCGGGATGAAAACTGAGTCGCCCTTCTCAGACTGCTTTTTTTTGCATCGTTAAGAGCCGTAACAAAGCTCAATGGTCATCCCGTCTTTGTACAATTATATTGATTCCACAAGGGTGTAATATTGGTGACCCATATATTGCATGTGGGTGGTTTGGAAGCATGGTACAGCAGGAGCTCCACATACACACAGTCAGGCCTGCGCGCACAGACACCGCTGCGCTCCCCAGCTGGTTCAACTGAAACCGCCTCTTCTTTGTTACTACCTCCGAGGATGGTACAGAGGGGTGACCCCATGTTCAGCACGTGGAGCATGCTTGAATCATAAATATTTAATATCGAGTTTAATTTCTGTTTCCAGTTTCAAGAATGAAAACTCATACTTAATCTGAAATAGCAGAGTTGTTTATGGATACAAATACTGACTTGGTTGGAATTTACCATATGTTTAATCACTAATACCTGTGTATTGTTTGGTTCTGTGTTTATCGTCTCACTCTTTCGATGAGTCTCACCTGGGCGCTGAAGTTATCAGCAGCCATGGGTGGGTCGTTCTTGCTGTCGCCGGCTACGTTTCCGCGGCGGATTTCCTTGACGGACACGTTCTTGATGTTGAAGCCGACGTTGTCGCCGGGCAGAGCCTCGGGCAGAGACTCGTGGTGCATCTCCACAGACTTCACCTCAGTGGTCAGATTAGGGGGAGCGAAGGTGACGACCATACCGGGCTTCAGGATACCCGTCTCAACACGGCCGACGGGGACAGTCCCGATACCTGAGGGCGGGAGAGGGAGCAGGAGGCAACATGTTTGTACATTCTCAACTTCAACATTATTGGTGCCCAAATTAGAGTAGTTTTAATGAGAGTCTTAGTTTTAAAACGAAGAAGAATTTATGGGCACAAGAGTTGCTACTTCGAGGAATACTCCTAGTAGATTTAGGGGTTGTTGTTTTTTTAATCTCTTCACAATTTTATTAGTGCCATGAATTTCTTCCCAAAGATTTATTTTTGGGCTTTTATAACAGATTCTGCTTTTTTCTGTCTGTTCCTTTGGCTTGCATGTTTTAATGTATTAAAGGAGCTATAACAATAAAGCTGAGCTGAGTTGAGTTGTCACAGCAACCGAAGTGATCCTCAGAATATGGGAAAATTTGTATACCATCAAATGAAATAACTCTTGGCTAGAATCAATATTGAAAGAGTGGATGTTATGACCTGGAGCCGCTTTCTCATTTAGCGAGTTGTTGAAGAACTCAAACGGCAGTCACTTTTAGATCTTTATCTCTTTTTGTCAATCTGAATGTGCACATTGTTTGGAGTCCACAGGAGTTTTTGTCATTTTTGGCATAAAAATGCAGCTGTTTGCGTTTACACATAGCCTAAAGAACTTACAGGTAGCCAAATCTCAGGAGTTTTTCAGGAGATTTCCGTATGTGTGAAAAGGGTTTAATTGGCTTGTAATAACCTGCTGATCCACCGTTGACAACTCCCACATTTACTGTTCCTGTTTGAGACTTTCAGGGCTGAGTCCACAGTTTGACTAACACAAAAAGCCTCCCTTTTCACTTGTAGCTGCTGGGGCTGTTTCTGCAACAGATATTAAGGTGAGCTACTCGACTTTGTGTCTCCTTCTTCGGTCTTGATATTTCACTATATCCTGCAGTTTGACTCGAGAGACGAAAGGGCCGATCAGAAACCTTTAAATTAACTATTTCTCAGAGAACCTGACTTTGCAGGTTTCATCTGTCTGTTAAAGGAAACGTCTTTATGTCATTCCAGTGGCTTGATAGCTTTTTCTGACTGTGCAAGACATTCCTCATGTCTTTTTTTTTTTTGACTTATCAAAGCAGAAACAAAGCGTCAGTGCTGGCAGGACATTTGACAGCTGTATTTTGGGAATGGTGGCAACGGCTGCCGATTACTTCTTGCCTTATATATTTATATTATATACTGCAGAGCACAAGCTCAGATGAGACCAAGAAGTTAAGTTGGGGCGATTTGATTTGTCTTTGCTGATATATTCTTTGTAAGGCATTTGATTGGATACTCATAAATAATTAAAGGAGAGCTGGTTGGTTTATAATGGTAGCTGTACACGTCTTGTACTCGCACTGAGAGAGGAGAAAATATGCAGAAAGTTATCTCTGGGGAACTTTATCTAAAAAACAAATAACTAACTGGTCAGCTCTTCTTTGTGCATTTAACATTTTTATTCACCTTGTGACTTTAAATTCATTGTGAAACATTTAATTTGACTTGTGCTGTGCTTCAAGGTGTTTGAAGTGATATAGAGAAACGTTTCAAGGTCTGTCTGCGTTTGATAGCATTTAAGACCAGTTTTTTAAAACTTTTTATTTCTTTGAGTATGCAGTGATGCATGTCTGGAAAGTTCTTCAGGTGATGTTGAGATTAGTTTGTAATGGCTGAAGTGTGGAGTAACACGAACGTTACAAACATGAAACCATTCTTTAGCTTACAGAAAAAGAGCGGTAAGAATTATTCATGAAGAGGACTACAGAGAGCACACCAACAGGCAGGATTATTGAAATGTAAAGATTTAGTTGAATCACAGACACTCGTAGTTCTGTTCAGAGTGAATAGCAGCATAAAGTTTTCCCAGAAAATCCTCAAAATTTGTTTGTTTTTAGTTTTGAAGATGAAGAACATATTTTATTTTCAGTATTAGTTTGCAAGGACAACTTGAAGACAGAGGTGTATTTCTGCTGTTGGAATCAAACTGTGGACTTCTTTAAAGAAAGATGTTTCACTTTAAGAAAATGAACAAGGAGTTACATGAATTTGAAGCTAGTGTGTTTTTTGTGTTCTTTCCTCTTTATTTATGTGGCAGTGAAGTCAAAAACTTTTTTATGTAGCTGTGGTATTGGTGGCCGAATGCTTGTAATTGGACAGACCATCCAGATATCTCGTTTTTTTCTTTGAGTGAGGGGCGTGCTCCTTTACAAACAAAGATGATGATAAAATTGTGAATTGTTTTCTGTGAATGTTGTGCGTATTGCAATGTGCAGAACGAATCAAATGAAATACAGTTATACCGTATATTGAACATTTAGGGGACTAGTGATGCAGTTTCATAGGTTGTATGTAGGGTCCTTTACTTCCAATGAGGTCTGACGAGGTGAAATAACCCGACACTCCTTACCGCCAATCTTGTACACGTCCTGCAGGGGAAGACGCAGAGGCTTATCGGTGGGGCGGCTCGGAGGCAAAATGGAGTCCAGAGCCTCAAGCAGTGTGACGCCATTTGCTCCACCTTCTTTGCGCTCAATCTTCCAACCTTTGAACCAGCTCATCTGGTGACAGGGAGAGAGAGAGGAGAAGACGAGTAACAGAGTGAGAGAAAGTTAAAAGTATAAGTCCTAGTGAAGTATCTGATGTGGGAATGCAAAGAGTAAACAGTCAAATTGTCAAAGAAAAAAGTAGAACATTTATAACTTGAAGTTGGTATGTAGAAAGTCTCCCACCTTCTCACTGGCCTCCAGCATGTTGTCTCCGTGCCATCCAGAGATGGGGACGAAGGCGACAGTGCCGGGGTTGTAACCGATCTTCTTGATGTAGGTGCTCACTTCCTTAGTGATTTCCTCGAAACGCTTCTGGCTGTAAGGGGGCTCTGTGGAGTCCATCTTGTTGACTCCAACGATGAGCTGCTTCACACCCAGAGTGTAAGCCAGCAGGGCATGCTCACGGGTCTGACCGTTCTTGGAGATACCGGCCTCAAACTCACCGACACCGGCAGCAACGATCAGCACAGCGCAGTCAGCCTGAACAGAGTATTTCATAGATCATGTACGTGCTTTTAATAGATGAATTATAAGTCATAAATCTATAGGAGGCATGTTAAAAGTGCATCTTCACCTGAGATGTACCGGTGATCATGTTCTTGATGAAGTCCCTGTGTCCAGGGGCATCAATGATGGTCACGTAGTACCTGCTGGTCTCGAACTTCCACAGAGCGATGTCGATGGTGATACCACGCTCACGCTCGGCCTTCAGTTTGTCCAGCACCCAGGCGTACTTGAAAGAGCCTTTTCCCATCTATTGAAGGTTAAGAAAACACAGAAAAGATTGAATTTACCATACAGTATATTTGAAAAAAAGCTTATTATAGGCAAGAGGCAAAATTTCCCTTTACAGTATCACCTGATATAGCTCTCCAAAACACCTCTAATATTTGATAGATACGTTGGGAATACCTGATTCAACCTGAACACTGTATTCTGCCAACCAAATCTTCACAAATAACCTTCAAGTACTACACGAAAAGAATACATGACATTGCATGAAGTATACGCATGCATATTTATGAGGTTGCTCATTTACAGTCGCAGCAAAGCTAAACTTGTAAACCATAATTGGTGTAATAAGACTTCCTTAAGCAATCATACTTCCTGCAGATTATCTTTTGAAAGATTGACCCCTTGTGTAGTATCTGTGTAATTATAACTCTTCAAAAGTGTATGCATGTAGGCCAGGGCAACTTTGGTCACAGCAAGGGCCACATTCATTTAATTCTCACTGCCAGGGGGCCAAATTGTAGCATACAAAAAAACGATTACAGTCAATCATGTCTCAAATTTAACTCAACATATACCACTGATCAAATATTATTATGCACATATTTCTGGTTTTTAATGATTTCAATGCAGATTTTTGTCATGTTTTCGTCATGTTTCCAATTAATCGACCTGAGGGCCACGTTGAGGGTTGATGGGGGGGGGCCGCCAGTTGCCCACCCCCTGACAGGCTATATAAACACATTAGTGAGTCAGACAGTACACCTTTTCCTACAGCAGGTGGCAGTTTTAACCAAGTAATGTCTGAGGGCAGTTGCATCCACCACACCCGCCCCCCCCCACACACACACACACACACACACGCACACGCACACGCACACATTCATGAACCAGAGGACGCACTGCCTCTGCATTCATGAGCGCATATGCCGTATGCAGCCCAATGTGTCGTGATTCACTTTATTGAATTCATGCTTCTCACAACAACAAACCTCGGCTGCCTCTTTCTCGAACTTCTCGATGGTTCTCTTGTCGATTCCTCCGCACTTGTAAATCAGGTGTCCGGTGGTGGTGGACTTGCCGGAGTCGACATGGCCAATGACCACAATGTTGATGTGGACCTTTTCCTTTCCCATTTTTTTTTTGATTTACTGGGTCAGCAAAAAGAACACGGGAAGGAGTTACGTGACTCAGTACAAATCAAATATCACATATGTTTTTAATTCCCCTTTCGTTGAATGGTGGAGACAGCCGTGTTGCCATGGCTTTAGTGAAAAAATAATGTTGCCATGACTACAATCAGCTCATTTACTGGTCGTTTGATCTTAATGTAAACACCGGGGGGGGGGGGCGACGACGATTCTGTTAATTTGTACATAATTTACGTCACAAAAGACACTTAACATGTTGAAGAGGGATGGCCAGTGACGCGAATTTATCATAATTAAGTTGACATTAAATCTGCCCCGTGATATATCTCCACCCTGTCATAACTGCGGCACAAGACGTTAGCTGAGTCAACTGACGAGTGGTGTTAAAAACAGGCTGTGGTGTAAATCAACATCGAGTCTATGGAATTTCATCGACTATTTTAAGTGACATAAAGAGTTAGGAAATGGTCGCTTCCTATTCTAGTGTCGTTATGAGTGTAGAGGGGGAAGGGGGGGGGGGGGGGCCGGGGTGAGTCAGGCGCCATGTGCTCGTTGCCGGTTAACGGCCTCCATGTTGCGCCGCCCCGACGGCGCAGAGCCGCCATGTTGTTACTGACTGATGCAGATGCGCGCACACGACAGCCAGCAGTAGGGAGGAATGATGCGCGTTCACGACAGCAAAAAGAAAGGACTATAATGACTGGCAGAAAACTCTACACATTGCTCTATTTCATATTATTGCTTCCTCCTGGATTTTTTAGTTTTTTTAAGACATACTGGTGTTTTGAGCCTCAAGGACAAAGCTGAGTCACATGCTGTATTCTTCTCGGATATGAAAAGCATAAGGTGAGATAGCATGTTTACCTTTATTTTTTAGCCTAACCAAAACATGTAAAGATAGCTCAACAACATCTGGCTTAGTCTGGTCTCAGTCATGCTGATTTTACTGAATAGTTTGATTGTTTTTTTGCTCTACGCACCTGCTCAGCTCATATTTAAACATGCATTTTTTTTAGAAAGCTAACCCTTTTCTTTTAATAAGGAGATGACATTAAACTAACCTGTGTCCTGCAATGAAGACGTCCCCTGATAAAGAGCGGAGAGAGAAAAAAGGACAGAATGTGTTCCGTTCAGACTTTTTATACCGAACCAAGGAGAGGGAGGGCTGTGCATGTTCTCTTGTTGCTGTCAGACTAAACTAAGGGGTGCTATTGGCTGGGAAAGCATAACTCCTATCGAGGCGATTGGATGGCAAGTGCATCACTGGACACAGATAGCATGGTCAAAAACAGCTGCAACAGAGACACAGGCTCGCCTATGACAGTCAAAACAATACCAACCGCAGCAGTGAAGGACAAAGACAAGCCAATTACAATTTTTTCGAAGACATTTATTTTATTAGTTACCAGCAGCTTTCTTTCCAATTAAATTTTGTGGCATTTTAAACATTAAGATACAGTTCTAAACCATTTCCAACTTAAACTGAACTGAGAAGAAGCACTGTCATCCGATTCGTGAAGTTGACAATGCCACAAAGTTCTTTTTTCCTGCGAAAACTTTTGCGATGAGTTTTAATCAGCATAAGCCAGTCCTTGAGGAGGGAACTCTGCCTCAGAGAAGATGATCCAGGGTGGGGGTAATAGAGAGGGGTAGGTGTGGCCCGCTGCTGCCGGCACACATCGCGTTGCTGGATGTCCTGCACGATCATTCATTTCTTCTTCTGGGCCTTCTCTGCAGCCTTGGTGGTCTTTCCGCTCACATCCTTGGTATCAACTGCCTTGATGACACCGACAGCAACCGTCTGCCTCATGTCACGCACAGCGAAACGACCTGGGAACACAAGAGGTGAGCAGTCAGTATCAACAAGTAAGTGTACTCGCACAAATATTTATAAGAAATGTTTAAGGCATCAAAATTAAGCATTTAGGGTGAATAACATACCGAGGGGAGGGTAGCTGGAGAAGGGCTCCACAACCATGGGCTTCTGTGGGGTCATTTTGACGATGGCGGCATCTCCAGACTTGACGAACTTGGGGTTGTCCTCAAGCTTCTTGCCAGAACGACGATCGATCTTCTCGATGAGCTCGACGAACTTGCAGGCAATGTGAGCGGTGTGGCAATCCAGCACAGGTGCGTACCCAGCATTGATCTGTCCAGGGTGGTTCAGGATGATGACCTGTAGGAGAAGAAAGTGTTAAATCTCATGCTTCTTATCAAACTACTACAACATTTTGTATTCACACTATAGCGCGCAGTTCTCGAATACAAACCTGGGCATTGAAGTTAGCAGCCCCCTTGGGTGGGTCGTTCTTGCTGTCGCCAGCTACGTATCCACGACGGATTTCCTTGACGGACACGTTCTTGATGTTGAAGCCGACGTTGTCACCGGGCACAGCCTCGGGCAGAGACTCGTGGTGCATCTCAACAGACTTAACCTCAGTTGTCAGCATGGGGGGAGCGAAGGTGACGACCATACCGGGCTTCAGCAGACCAGTCTCAACACGACCGACGGGTACTGTTCCAATACCTGAAGGGGAATACAGTGGTTGAGTACTGAACAGCAGCGATGAACTTGTGTTATTAATACTCCTGTCTTTTCAATCCTTACCGCCAATTTTGTAGACGTCCTGCAGGGGCAGACGGAGGGCCTTGTCTGTGGGGCGGGAGGGTGGCAGGATGGCATCAAGAGCCTCCAGCAGGGTGGTTCCGCTGCCATTACCTTCTTTGCGCTCAACCTTCCATCCCTTGAACCAGCTCATCTACAAGTACATTCAAAAATGTGATTAGAAACTGGTCCATGTCAAATCAACTTGGTCCATTTCTGGAGTTTGTCAAATAGCCTCACCTTCTCACTGGTCTCCAGCATGTTGTCTCCGTGCCATCCAGAGATGGGGACGAAGGCGACAGTGGCGGGGTTGTAACCGATCTTCTTGATGTAGGTGCTCACTTCCTTAGTGATTTCCTCGAAACGGGCCTGGCTGTAAGGGGGCTCTGTGGAGTCCATCTTGTTGACTCCAACGATGAGCTGCTTCACACCGAGGGTGAAGGCCAGCAGGGCATGCTCACGGGTCTGACCGTTCTTGGAGATACCGGCCTCAAACTCACCGACACCGGCAGCAACGATCAGCACAGCGCAGTCAGCCTGAACAGGGGAACAAAACAAAAATATTTAGATGTAAATCAAAATACATGGAGACAATTAAATTCTGTAATTGCATGACGCTGCTGAATTTACCTGAGATGTACCGGTGATCATGTTCTTGATGAAGTCCCTGTGTCCAGGGGCATCAATGATGGTCACGTAGTACCTGCCGGTCTCGAACTTCCACAGAGCGATGTCGATGGTGATACCACGCTCACGCTCTGCCTTCAGTTTGTCCAGCACCCAGGCGTACTTGAAGGAGCCCTTGCCCATCTGCAGAGAAATAATCAGTCAATTTTTCCCATTCAAAAGCAACAAAAGATGTTAAAACGCAGCTGATGCATTACTCAATAATGCTCTTTTTAGACTTCATTTTTAATATTAAGTTGCTGAAACTCATTTCTTGGTCTTTTATAATTCAATGTGCATATTTATGCATTTATTATAAATGTCACATTATGTATGCATTTCCACACATTGCCTTTGAACCACAGCCATAGGACTCTGCTCTTAATAACTGCTCAGTCACCACCAGTGACGTCGCGCTGTAAGCCCCGCCCAGCGTGCGCGCTCCCGACTGCTACATTCGTGCAGGGCTTGTGAGGGAGGCATGCAGGCGCCGCCATCTTGAATCTTAACAGTTTCAAGAAGGATAAACCCCAAAAATTAAATACATATTAAAACTGCTTTTACCTCGGCGGCTTCCTTCTCGAACTTCTCGATGGTTCTCTTGTCGATTCCACCGCATTTGTAGATCAAATGTCCGGTGGAGGTGGACTTGCCGGAGTCGACATGGCCAATGACCACGATGTTGATGTGGACCTTTTCCTTTCCCATTTTAGTTTCTGTCAAAAAAAGAAAGTAAACGGTTAGTTAACGGTTATGACGTTACCGCGTAAACCTCCCACGTACACGTCATCAGCTAAACGAGACAAAAAAAAAAAAAAGTGAGCCGTGACACCTCACACCCGGCTTCCTTTACACACTATTCACACCGTGTTTCATAGAAAAATGTCATCGTTTTCTTACTTAATCCTCATTTTAATAACATTTTCAACACTTTCAGCTTTTATATAAACCCGCATTTCCGCTCAGTTTTGTTTATAAAGCAGAAACAGGCGGAGGCAGGTAGGCCTCACTCGGGCCACAGGCCAAGGCGAGACACGTGTTACTCCATGGGCCACGTCGTAATAAAGTTACAATAAGTCTGCCAAATAATCCACGGCTATTTCGTCCCGTCACCAAACACTTGTCAGCGGGCAAGGCGGGCAGTTGTTTCACGGAGGGCCAAGAGAGTAAGAAATGCCATCGGACCATCTTCGTGCCAATGCTTCCCTAGCCCCCCTCCTCCTCTTTGTTCCTTTCCCCCCACACACACACACACACACATTCTCTACACCCATGTCATCTCTTTTGTCTAAGAAAAGTTCAACACTACTTCTTATTTAACGCATAATATACATAACACATCTCCAACAACAAACAGTCACGCAAAAAAAAAAAAAAAAGAGAAAATCCGTAATAAATCTACAGGTTTGTGTTAAGTTACATAACCTACAAGGCAAAGTTTCCACATGTAAAACGATAAAAAATTTAAATATTTAAATTACAAACTTCTAGGTCAGGTTTGTTATCTTCTAAACAAGTCGAAGGCCCGTGTCCTACTTTAGAGCTAATTAATGAATCAGAGCTGGAACTCACCGGTGTTTCTGGGTATTCACGGCCAAAGCTGCTGCCCCTAGCCAGGTAACAGAAAGAGGGAGATTCGGGGCGGACTGGGAGGTTTTATACCGAATGGGAGGCGGCCTCACTTCCCGTCACCCTCCCCGGTGCAGACCCCGCAAATCACACGCATTCCTGCAAAAAACGTCAGCACGCTGCCGGATGAACCGCCTGAAACATGCATGATGTTCTCACCACGAGTGTGTTTTATTTGTTGTAACTATCGATAACAGAAACACCACGATGGTGACAGGGATACAAAAAATGTAAAAAAAAAAAAAAAAAATTACAGGAGTCTGTTGTATGGAGGACTAAAAGTGCCAAAATTAAATATGTAAATATGTCATTAATTAAATTATTAAATGTGTATTCAATTATTTAATATTGGAAATAAATCAACAAATATATAAATAAATATATAATTTATGTTATTAATTTATTATTAATAATTAATGTGTTATTAAATAATTATTTAGATGTGTCATTAATTATTTAAAATTGGTAATATATAAATAAAGAACTAATTTATGAAATACATAAATAATTAAATAAATAGTGGAATAAATAGATGTGTTTTTACATAGAATGAATGAACATTTTTAATAATTATTTAAAATGTTAATTCTTGTAAAAACACATTATTTATTTCATTATTTCATGTTTCCTGCTCCAGCAGTGCATCATGAAATAACTTTAGTTATTAGTTGAGTTATTTCTTACAAACTATTTCACAACTTCGTGACCTTATGTGATCCGTGCCGGTTGCACTGGAAGTTGTTCACGACTTCCTGATTTGAAGAAAAATATTTTTTTAACCTGACAGAAAAGATTAAAATCAATAAACTTGAACAAGATTGAATAGGCAATACATTTATTGAAATGATATTTGAAAAAATGTATCTACACCTTATTATATTTTTTATTTGTACAAGGTTTCAAAGAGGAATTTTTTACTTTTAAGATAGGAAAAACAATTGCAAGGACACATAACATATAGGTCAAACACATTTAATTACCGTACAGAATAATAAACCGATTTTGAAAGTAAGAGCCAATACTGAGGCCGATGTTTACACTCAGAAACAAAAATGGTGGAAACTTAATTCCAAAAAACATTGTTATAAATGATCCAAAACTATGTCTCAGGATGGTTTGATAAATATAAAATACCTCTAATCTGTAGGGCTAGAAACGTGTAAAATACACCAACGCGTATCGGCTCGCTCCTTGTTCAGGGTGTTGTGACACACCAAGACAAAGAGAGTAACTATTATGATTATTCTGAACCTGGATCATTTCTATTAATGTGTTTTTTTTTGGTCTTAAGTATTCCCTTACATGAGAAACAGTGGTTTAGGGGATACCAGAAGCGCTCTTGTTATCGTTCTTAAAATTTAGCGGATTGTAGATTTTCAATACCTCATAATTATTCACTGATTTTGTTATAAGATGGTCAACAAATGTGTTCAAGTCACTTTTCAACAATCATTTGATAAAATAATATATGAGCTATTTTAACGTCTGTGTTATCACCTATTACCCACTAACAAGCCCACCACTTTGCTTGACCCCCGCCCTGCCTCCCTCTGTCACCCACCCACTGGTAACACTGAGACGACTCATCAGCCTGACAAGATTAACTTAAATCCCAACGAGATTTACATTCAAACAGAGCCTGAAAAGATGAACTCATGCCGTTTTCCGAGACACCTTATCTGCCACTCGTTTACATTTAGAACAGATGCATGCATGTTTGATTGAATTTAATGTTAATGTCTCTCCGGGTAACCTGGTTCATTTTAAGATAAGATAATCCTTTATTTATCCCAAAACGGGGAAATTTACATTGTTACAGCAGCAAAGAGCAAAGATTGCAAACAAAAAGTGAACACAGTGCAATTTAAATTAAAAAAAAGAAAAATTAAGAATGTACTAAAAAATAGATTAAAAAAAAAAATAGATCAGATGAGCTGTAGTTTTGACAAAAATGCATAAAGTAAAAAAAAATGTTGTTTTAAAGAAACGCAAAGGCCTGTTTGGTAACTGGGATGCTACCTGGAGTTCAGGAGGTCAGATTCGGCCTCTTCCTCCACCATCACTTTGGCATTTTTCCCAGTTTGGGTGCAGCTGGCATTCTCTGCTACTCTCTTTCACACGAGCATATTCCATACACACACTAACTACTGGCCCGGCTTTCCCCACAGTTCAGGTAACAGCCGCTTGGACTTGGCAGCTGCTGCTTTCACTCAGCGGAAAGCAGAGCGACCATGAGGGGAAGGGAGAGAAGTGTGAGCGAGCGAGGGAGGGGAGGACGAGAGTCGGGCTGGGGGAGACGTGAAGACAGGAGGGAAGAGATAACACGTCCGAGGGGTAAGAATAGAGCGGCAACTTGCAGATAGTCGTAAAATGTGAGCGTCAGAACGGTTGTTTCCGGCTGGAGTCAAAGAAAAACAAATTCATGTGATTTAAAAAAGCGTAGAAAGAGAGTGCATGTATTAAAAGGTACCTCAGTTATTGTCACTCTGCTACTTCCAGTATTCTCTTAACTGTTTTAAGTACACACAAATGACCTGTTGAACAACGCCCTGAATCAGCCACGGGTCTCAACGAACATTGAAAAGCATTAAGCCCTGACTTCAATTGTTGCCACAGTGTTGAACGGCTGCCATTCATATCCAGAGGCTTAAAAATGTGGTCGGTGCCGGTTTAAAGAGTATACGGTATGTGGCACTCCTGTGACCTGGCTAAAAGCTCTGGTCAACAAATGTGTCACATTATATCATTCTTCTCTTGGAGCATTTTTGGTTGTTATTGTCTTCATCTGGGAGTTTCTGACTCGGTGTCCTTGTGAATAAGTGACATCAACCACCACCGATACTAGATTTAAAAAAAAGTCCAACTGTTGATGCCGCTTCTGCTTCCTGAGAAGTCACAACAACGTCAAAAAAAATCTGATAATTCTACATCTAAGAGGTTCAACCTTTAGAGAAGATTGGCTCTTCATAGAGAGAGAGAGGGTCAGGTTCCTCCAATACAACAACTCTCTTTTGTCGTCATTGGGAATTTGTCAAATGATTATAATGTCAATGCGCCTCTCTTCAAAAGACAATAAACAGGGAACATTCAGAGGGAAATCTTTCCATATTCAAACCTCTTTTTGACGTTATTTTTGGTGAGCTACTAGTGTGAACACAGACAGCTGAATTTTTCACTCAAACTTTATCCGGAAAAATTTCCCTTCCTGCGCCATGGTAAAAGAATTTTTGGAAGTTGTGTTGAACTTGAATGCAGTACGGCATATTCAGGAAAAAAAATTCAGAGCATGTGGGAGGGAGTGAAGACGTTCATATCCTACGACTGGTGTTCAATCAATCGATCAATTTTTATTTGTATAGCGTCAACTCATAACAAGTGTTATCTCGAGACACTTTACAAAAAGCAGGTAAAATACCTTACTCTTTGTCTGTTAACATTACAGAAGAGCAGGTAAAAAGACCTTACTCATTGTTAAGTTACAAAAAGCAGGTAAAAGACCTTACTTATTGTAGTTGTGTTGTACTGCATGTTGGGGAAACTGCTTCATATGTTTTCTTCCTGCCAGTACATTCTTCTAAAAAGGCATAAACTGTCATCATTATATCCACAGACTTTGTTGCTCGACTGACGTCTTGGTGTGTCGTCGACTTCACATCATGGTTTGCCTCCTTCATTTCAGGGGCAGGCTCCTGTACATTTACAGGAGTGCATGTGTAAAAACAGCCTTATGTTCCTATGTTGGTGGTTGGGATTCCTCATTGCAAAATAAAGAAGGAAAATCTATTTTTAGTCTTATCTCTAATCTCTGCTTTGCTACAGGTCAGCCCACATTCAAATTTTGAAACCACTGAGCTACACTACAGTTTGTATGTCTTTAGTCAAGGACAATAACCGACAAAATCTGAATTTGAGCGTGTTATTTTTTTACTTCTTATCATGCCTGTGACGCTGCTCTGCTTGAGACATCCACTCCAGTGCTGCTCCTTTCTGCTCGGTCTAGTTGTACTTCTGTGGATTCAGCTGAGTGCGTGTAACACTTTGAGTCCAAGACAAATTTCCCCAAGGGGACAATAAAGTGTATCATATCGTATCCTATCCTATCACATGGTATCGTATCGCATTGCATCGTCATCACTTGTGCTTCTAGCCACCTGTCTGCATACGGTTTAAAATGGTTTCTTTTGGATATTAAAATAAATATTTGGAATTATTTGAAAATAAATCCCAACGTAGAAAATGTTTATACTACATATCCATTTCAAAGTTTCCATCATGGCGTATCTAATGATTTTACCTGGGAATAAACATTATTTGTAAATCATTAACGTTATCTGCCGTCCGTTTCGGCCTTTATACTGTACAGGGTTACTGGTTGGTTAAACACAGATGGTAAACCTGTCATTTTTACAGTAACAGCTTTCCAAAAGGGCCACAAAGATGTGGAGAGGCCTCTTCACCTGCATCATAAAGGATTCTCCCTCGAGGGAATCAGAATCACTGTCACCAAACAAACATGGAAAAGGGAGATAAATATATGAATATAATTAGATCTTTATGGATGAGCGAGACAAAGCAGTAAAGAAAGAGACGTGAACAGGGAAGTCTGGTGACAGGACGTCCTGCTCAGCCAACAAAGGGTGGAGCAGAGATACTTGGCAGAGACCCAGACGTGAGCTCAGAGTTCAGGGTGACATGTAGACACCAAAGTACTTGACCTGTTCAGAGAGAGGAGGGGAGGTGCTAAAGCTCTGTCTTTCACACCAAGCTAGAGTATATTACATATCATTTAACTCATGAATAACATCTCGCGGTTTTAGCGTTCATATTTTAGACAAAAGAAATGTTTCATTTTTCACACTTCCCTTCAGAAGCCCTGAGCGGACCGGCGTCCTTACATTTTATTTTCTCCGTTGTCCTGTGATAACAAGTCGTTTCAGGTTGTCTTCTAAAGAGCTCCACTCAGTTATCTCGTATCACCTGTGCTCGCCGCGTCCTATCTGTAAGGCCCTTTAGTGGTTTCCTTCACACGCTCCTTGTGGGGAGGCTGGGGTCCGGGTTTGGATCCGACCTGTGGCTCCTTTCCTGCGTGTTGTTCACCGCTCTCTTTCTCTCTCTCTCTCTCTCCTCGGTTTCTGACATCTAACCTGTTCTCCCAAGAAAACAACAAATCATGATCTCAGAAAATAACTGAAATTAACTTATCATGGGAAAATCAGCGCTGTTATGTTGAGATTATTTAGTGGAGATCTTTAGAAAAATGGTCTTTTCACTCTGTCTCTGTGGAAAACATAATAACTAAATTGTCTGGATGTATGTCCGCTGAGGGTTTCCGTATACTTCTCTAATGTGGAGTGCCAGATGGGATAGTTTGATTTGAACACAACATAATGTCAGCATGCTTCCACACTCACAACGGCAACGACGTTTATCAGGTAGAATTTATTTCAAATACACCACGATAGGTCCGGCTGCTGGCATGCATTCATTAAAATTCTCCCAGTTGGTGATCAAAATGAAATCTTGACCTGGAATAGAAGTCAGACGATCACTAAAGCTGACAGAGAGAGAGACGTGAGTGTGTGGACTTCATCGCACGCCAATCCATCCAACTACTGGTGACATCTTTGTCTTAAAAACTGTGAAATTCAATCTCATGGTGGCAGAAGAGGAAAAAGTCTTGATATCACCAACGTTTGCAGGATTCAACTGACTGACTCCATGAATGTCTGCAGAAAATGTCATTGTGTTATAGTTGTTGAGATATTTGAGTCGGGATGCCTGTCACCGTGGCTCAAACCACACACATGAACTCTAAATGTTTGAATGTGTGTGCAGACTATAGAGCTTCTTATGATGACTGAACAAAATACAACAGCTGTGTTCTTATTTCAGCCACTAAGAGGAGAAGGGAATGTGTGAGTGTGTATATGTGTGTGTGTGTGTATTTGTGTGTGTGTTTTTTAAAGGGAGTGTGTGATTCAACAGGCCGGCTGGCAGTCGGTCCCTCGCAGGGCGTCAGTGATGAGTCATTGGGTAATGATTGGTAGTCATGACAACAGTAGAGAGCTGAAAATGTTAACTAACTGAGAAAAAAGAACTGTTTTTTTTTTCAGTACAGAGAGATGTAAAGTTTTTACAGACATACCTAAATGTTTTTGAGGAAGTGTTTAGCTTTGATCAGAGAACTTGAGGGTATGGACCAAGGTGTGGTCATTGGTCTGGTTTCTGGAGAGGTGCCAGGTCACTTCCTGACTGCCAAGGTGCCCTTGAGCAAGGCACCGAACCCCCCAACAGCTCACCAAGAGCCGCTCCTCACTCTGACATCTCTCCATTAAGATGTCTTGTGTGTATTTAGGGCCTATATGTGTGTGAGTGACACGTCTCCCAATAACAGAGTGTACACTTGAACTTTTTGCACCTTTTGTGGTTACATAAAAATATTAACATTTTACAATTTTCTCCCTTTCAGGCTCAACAGCCCTGAGCTCAGCCGCTGATGATGGACGATGAAGTCTTGAAGAAGGAGTTCCACTTCATCCCAAAGATGTCGGACCAGGTTGATTGTGAGACGGAGAGTCAAGTTCTTCCACACCAAAGTGTCTCCTCGTCAACATGTCTTTGTCCAGGGGAGCACTGAGATGAAGAAACATCTGTTCCCTCAAAGTTAGGAGCTCGCCATTTGTCTGACTGACACACAAGGGAAGGCTCACAGTTTCACCTGTGAGGGCTTAAAATAAACATGCTTAAATAAACGGGTCAACACATCAGAAAACTTGAACAAAAACAGCATCCAGATAAAAAGGCTAACAGAAATCAAACTTTTCACTGATGAGGTCAGAATCAGGAGAGAACCAGATAGGAGGGTCACTGGAAGACCTTCAATAAGGGGGGACATGGAGATTTGGGAACCATTTTTAGATAACATGATATTCTTACTAAAAGTTGATACTGTTAACTCTGTAACATCAATAAATTTGTAAGAGAAATCACTCGTTGGTAAAAGTATTAATGCCTGTGGCCGAGTGGTTCATGTCTGTACCGCATGTACAGAGGCTGTAGTCCTCGAAGCGGATGCATCCCCCGGTTCAAATCCAACCTGGGGCTACTGCATATCGCCCCCCCTCTCTCCCTGATTTCCAGCTCTATCCACTATATCTCTACAAAAAAAAAAATCTAGAAAAAAAAGGTATTAATGAAACACATAATCGGGGTTTGCAGGTCGGCATTATTTATTTATTTATTAAAAAAGTTATTTAGGTTATTCAGGTTGAGAAGCTCTCATCAAAGAACAGTGGACACACATCTGTATCAACATGCTGAAGGCCAACATTTTCACTTGTTTTTTTAACTTTGATTTATTTAGTTTGTATTTTTTACTGTTTTAAATCTGAGGATTTTATGCTTTGTCTTTTTTGATTTTCTGTCTTTGTGAAGCACTTTGAAACAGTCTCTGAATGGTTACCGTCATCAGCAGATAATAAACATACAGAGAGTATTTGATGTTGTGCAGTTAAAATATATCGAAGGTGATATGTGAGGTGTGATCCGCTGCATTAAGTACAGAGTGATACTTCAGAGTCGTCTTTGTCTGCCAGTTTGGAGACAAATGACACTATGCCTGCATGAGTGGGAGCAGAATAAAAAAGCTGACTGATTCTTATTGATGCCAACATTCAGAAGGAAAAAAAAAAATCCCACTGTTCTCGCATTCATGTGGATGGAGGCAAAGTTTCACTTGATCTGAATGTAAACGTGAAATCACTGTATGCCAAGACAATCTGCACCCAGGTGGGAAACACTTCATGCTAATAAAGCACATTTGCAACACAGAGCAGGTTCCTCGTCTCCTGTTGTCTGCAGCTCCACACTTGCAAACATGCGATTCACACTTGCAAACAAAGTAGTCACATTTGGTGTCCTGTGTAGAGTCTGCATTCTTTTGTTTCTCATCCTGGGGTGGGGGGGTGTTTATCACATGCATATCATTGCCTCCAGGGTTGATGGATACTTGGCTTCTTCTTCAGCGGCTGCAGTCACCCTCCTCTGGCTGTGATTGCATCTTCAAACTAATCTATAGGAGGGGGCAGGGGGTCTCTCTCTGTCTCTGAATCCCTCTTTCAAGATTTATTTTATAGTTAGAATCTGTAAAACCTCTGTAAATCCTGTATTAACAAATAAATTACTTTTTTTTGTAGCAAATTGCTCGACTCAGCAATGCAGTTCATTTCCGTCCTCCTAAGTTGTGAAAGGAACTGAAGAGTGTAATAATGAAACTGAAAACTCAGAGTGAATAAAGACTGATTAGGAGATAAGTGTTATCAACATTGTATTGAGCCGAAGAAGCAAAACTTTAGAAGCTTTTTGGAAACTGATTATACATAAATCCACGTACTTGAAGGTGAATCCCAAGTTACGTGTATTTTTGTAACGAGTTTCCATCTTACATAAAATCCCTTAAAGTTGTAACAATGAAAAGGCAAGGAAACTTTACAGTTTTATAGAAAATCACAAGTGATTTATTCAATTACTTATATTATTTCATTTGTTGGTCCTTTTATGTTTTACAGTTTTTAATATGGCTTTTTTAAAACATTTATTTTGCAAGATGTAGAATGTTGTTTGTATGCATTCTTAATAAATAAAGAAAGGTATAGCTTCCCAAAGTATCTGTTAAAGTGAATTATGAAACACAGGAGGTTTATTATTGTTTGCAGAAGTAATAGTGACATTAAATACAGCTAGCTACTGAATATTTCCTATGCTAAAGAAGATGCTAACACTGGCTAGCTGTTGTAAAACCATTCCCATAAAGACATGCGCCTTTAAAACGGGTGATTTAATAAGCCAACCACACTGTGAAGCAAACGATATTTACGAGTGGCGGTGAATGACAGCAACGTTTGCGCTGAGTTACTAAAACCTTTGTGTTAACAACAACAATTAGCACAAAACGACAACGGAGGGACATCATGGAAAAGGGGAGCGAAATTTCCCGTTACACCACTGTCGTCATGACAACATCCGGGTCACTCGTGAGAAAATCTGATGCAAGCCTCTACATCATTCTGGCAACTAGAGTTACACCCAGTTAGCAAATGTTGACCCGTATTTAAAGTTTAATATCGATTATTTCCCTCTAAAATTATATTATTATTTGTAACTGATGAATTAACAACTTAAAACGCTTATATTCTAGCCAATTTGACACATATTCACAGCTTCACATTAGTTTTTAACAACATTGTAAGCCTACATATGACCATTTATTTTTACTCGAAATGGGATGAACTTTCAGGCAAAGTTTTAAAAAGTCACATTAATTTGTTTTAATATTAGCTAGAACATTCATCAAACTGAGTTGTGAACTAAAAACGTGATTATTAAAGATTCTGGGTTCATACTAAACGAAAACATATTGGGCTTCTCATGCAAGGCAACATCTGATACTTTGATAAAGAGCAAATTAAAAATGTTTAAAGGTTATTTTCTCTTAAAGGCCAGAGGTAACTTATACTTAGTTTTTTACGCCATCTAGTGGCTGTAAAGACACATTTAGTATCCGGAGCAGCCTAAAAACTGTTAGTTATAAATTAATTAATTAAATTCTGTGTTACACCTTTAGTCTGACTTCAGTCCAACCCATTACCACACATTTTCCCTTTTTTTAATATATATATATTTTTTTAATTTTGGGCCAATAGACCTTGTTAACATAAAAGTGTACCCTTTTTTTGAGTGGAAAAAAAAATATTTTGAATTTATATCATTTTGACTCATTTGAATTTTTTGAATGGCAGCAAATAATAACACCTGCTGCCCTCCGGGGTCAAATTGACCCCGTCCGGTTTGACTGTAATTTAAAGAATAGTGGATTTTTAAACCCAATTCTGTGTTACACCTTTAGTTACAACTTTATTCAAACACATTAGCACCATTTTTTTTATTCCATTTGAGATTTAAGGCCAATAAGACCTCATTTACATGCCTGCATGCGAGGCAGGTAGTAATGGCATGATCTGTATATGCACTGCATTTTTGGCACATTTTCAATGTTTTGAGATCACTCTGGCGAAGGCAGAATTTGCACCAGTTTTTTGGGTGATGGGCCAGGAGGGGCTGCTGGGCAAGGGGCAGCTGCTGCAGAGGCCAAAAAGATACCTACTATTTTAACTAGTGGACATTGAGACACTTATTCTTTTACTTGTAAACTGTACGGGGCTTTACTAGTAAACGTAAAACTGCTCCCCCTAGTGTGACTAATTGACATTTTAGCTACAACTAGTTAACTAGTAAACATTTCCTAGCCTATGCTAAGCCCTTTTAATATTAAATCATTAAGAAATTGCAGAACAACAAACTCCAGGAATACAACTCATGGATTTAAAAAAACACAAAGAGTTGGATAAAATAAATCTAAAAAAAAAAGTAACAAATGACTCGAACACTTTTGGTCTTCAAAGTTTAACAAACTTGATTCATTTCACTGTACAATACAAAGTATTACACAAATATATTTTTACACGTTTGTAGCACATCACACATCCTCAAAGCACAGAGAGGTAAATACATTATTGCATCCGTTTAAAAAACTTCATGAGTTTACGATCACAGTGCACTTTGACATGAGCTGACGAGAATGTGTGCGATGTTTGTTTTAAAGTGTCGCTGTAAAAAAAACAACAACAATCATAACAGATAAGGAACTTTAAAAACCGGCAGTGAAACTATTACAACACGGCACATCCACATCGTTCATAGAAACACAAAAATAAGTCAGTATTCAAATCCTGGCAGTTGAAAGTGCTTTGGTCTTCTGAGTGAAAAGATTGGATAAAACACTAAATGAGATGATTTATTGTGATATACTGGCACCGTTATCAAGCGTAAGGCTTTTTGGTTTCTGTGTGTTTAAAGTGCTTCTTTTGGTCCCACAAGACGGTCGAGAAGTCGTTAGAAAACAAGATAAAGCTGGAAAGTTTGTTCATAAAAAACAAACAAACAAAAAAACATCAGTCCCAGCTTGTTACGGTTACAAAACAAAACGTTGTTGTTTGTTGTTTTGGTCTCACCTGAGATTCAGCATAAGTCTTCTGCTGTCAAGAATGAATGTGAAGTGTAATTGTTTTCACTACAACCTGAACAAGAGGTGTGACGGACTAAGGAGCCAGATATTTTTTGAGTTAGCTACAGAGCTTTGGATGAACTATTCAGTCAGCGTGTTATAATTTCTTTACGAAGGAGTATTAGGGCCACATTAAAGGGGGAAAAAATCTGACATTTATGAGAATAAAGTTGTAAGAGAAGAAAGTCGTACATTTACGACAGGCTGCTCTTCTGATACAACCTTTCAGGATAAAATTTTTAACCATAGCCTAATTTAAATGGAATTACTAAATTAATATAATAAATGTAAAACTTTAATCTTGAAATTTAATCTTTAGGGGAATTTCTTTAAAAAAGGTGGCCCTTATACTCCGCCGCATTATTCAGTTAATATGTGCAAATCTAGTTTTGATGACCTCAGAGCAGACAGAGCCTCGTGCCCCCCCATGAGATCTTTGGCACGCGGGGTCCAATGGCTCAGACTTTGTCCCAGTCGTACTAACAAACAGTAAAGACAACAAGAGTAAAAACAAGGACTATTTCAGATTGATAGAGGTTGTGAATATCCAGCAGACGTTGATGCATGTTAGCAAATATTCAATCCGTCTTTGATGTAGCAATAACGAACGTCAATGTGCTGTTCTCTCTGAAAGTTTCCTGCTTTCAAAAGGTAAAACTGCTCATATCTGGAATTCATTTAAAACCAGTTCAAATATTTTCTACAAAAGCAGACATAGTTTAAACTCCACAACAGTAGAGGCGTTTTGATTTTAAAAAAAAGAAACAGCAAACGCTATAAAAAATTGTCTGTTTTCAGTTATTCAGTAATGCTTGAACAAGCCTGGTCCAATGACAGAATAAAAAAAAATACACATGCCATGTGTGCAGGCTGCGGATGCTGCACGTATCCCTAGAATTTGTACATCTATTCAAGGTCCGCCAACCTTTTGAAAGTCTTTCAGCTGTGCATCATCAGCTTCTTGAGTTTATGTGTTCGTTGAATGTACTCGTCTGCATATTTCTGTTTTATGTGACGATGGATGTGCTCCTGTTTTTCTCCACCTCGGTTGCCTCCTCTTCTGTGACGGCCCACGGCTGGATCTTTCCGGTACCGAACAACGTGTAGACTAAGGCCCCCCCGACGTTGAGCCCGGCTGCCAGCCAGAAGACCATCCTCCAGCCTGCCAGGGTGTGCTAGAGGAAGCAGAAGAACAAAAAGTAGATGATGACTTTATTGGTCAGTTATCGAATCATATTTTGTTTCCATAACTAGTGGGAGTCTGTGTTTGGAGAGAGTGAAAGTCATCTTAAAGGTCACATATGATGCAAAAAAACCCCAATTTTTCTCTAACACTAATATGTGTCCCCAGTCTGTCTATAAACCCCCTCAATGATGAGAAAAGTCCATGCTCTGCGTCTTTTTCCTGCTCCACTTTTCATAAAATGTGTGCGCGAACAGGCCGTTTGGAGATTTTCCCTGCATGACATCACAAAGGGCAGTAACCCCTCCCACAGCTAGGTGTTTGTTCTGCCCTCTGAGTCTGCCTTCTCACCGTAAACAATAGGGCATGGAGCGAGAAAGCCTGAGTCACCCAAGCCCTTCCAGAGAGGGGGCGTGGTCAGACACAGCTCATTTACATATTTAAAGGTACAGACACAGAAACAGCCTGTTCTGAGCAGGGCTGAAATAGAGGGGTTTATAGACATGATCAAATACAGGATCAGAGTGGATTTAGAACAAGAAACTTCAGACATTTTTTTTGAGACTGAGACTTATTTAAACTTTCTGAAAAAGAGGCGCATAATATATGTTATATATATATATATATATGAAAAATATGTTAGGACTAAAACTAATTTAATGAATATAAGGATGTTTAGGACTGTTTGCTGTTTTGTTACTCTCCTTTATATGTGCCTGAACCAGTATTTACATCTTTAGAGACTTACCTCCTCAGTAAAGTATCCTGTAACAATGGGTGCCAAGACTCCAGGGATGGTCCCGAATGTGTTTGTGATTCCCAGAAGAAATCCTGCATACCTGCAGGAGGGAAAAGGTAAACACACATTCTTCAGGATATATTGTTGTATATTTTGTTGTACAAACAACAATAAAAGAGCAAGAACGTGAAAGTCATCAGCCGTTAATGTCCTGCTATCCATTCAATAATGAAAGTTATTGCATTTAATTAACACATTACAATGGCTGTACCTATAAAAATGTTATAAATAAAAAGGACTGAGGAAGAGGACCTCACCACACATATCATGAAAGCAACTTGTAAGAGGATGCTCCACTGAAGACACAAACACTGATTGTTTGTTGAGCGAGTAAATCTTAATAACTGAAACTGTTTGCATGTTGACACCCACCGAGGAGCGATGTCTATCTGGTTGATGTAGACTCCACAGGCCATGGTTCCTCCGATGGTCGTGGAGAGGGTGAGGAAGGTGATGGTGAGGATGTGGCTGCAGCCGGAGTAACCCACAGCCACGAGGAAGGCTGCGCCTGGCAACACACCTGCAGAGAGGAGCTGGATGTTCAAATACCCCGACACTCTGAGCAAACATCACTCCTTATCTTTGTCTTTTAATTTAGGCTGTCAGCATGAATGCATTCATTTTTTAAGGGTCAGTTAATATCTTAACCTTTAATCTACCAGAAGGGCCTTCATTTATTTCAAAATAAAAGCAGGATAGAATTCAAACAGCAAGTAAAGTACTCTCAGCTTAAGACAGTACAACAATTAAAAATAAAAGCCTCACTATTTTTATTTTTAATGTGAAATAATTTAATTTCTGACGTGATTAAATGGGATTATCTTTTGAAATTAAGCGATTAATCACAATTAAATGTTTTAATCGCTAGACAGCCATATTATTAATATGAAGTTGTAACAGTGAGTGAAACATAAAATACTTGGGATGTCACGTGTTTGTATTTCCTGAACGATCTCCAACAATCTGAATCCAGATGAGACGACATCGCTGCATTACAACGTGCGCCGTGTGAGACTTTGTGCCGTGTGCAAACTCAAACCCACCACACTGTATCGGCTGGACAATTTTATAAATGTTTTGAAGCCCAAGGCTGGCTCATGTCATACTGACATCGTACTGTGACTCCTCTGTAGCCACTTCTTCAGGCACCATTACACCACAACACACGACCAACACAAAGAGGATCTTAGAGGAAACTCTTCCTGACCTGCGAGTGTGAAAATCTTTCGTACGGTGGTGACGCTGAACACTTTCCTCTCGATGAGGCTGTCCGCTAAGATACCCGACAGCGTGGAAGCAATCCAGGCCCCGAGGTACGGCAGAGCGGACAGGAAACCATTCTGGATGAGACAGAGAGAGAGAGAGAGAGAGAGAGAGAGAGAGAGAGAGAGAGAGAGAGGAGGGGGAGTAGAGTCAGATAACAATGTAATGATGATTACAGGTTAATAATCCCCGTCCAGTTGTAAAATGCTGAAGTAAGCAGAGTACAGTCAGCGCCCTCTCAAAAAGACGCCGTGAACACAGTCAGCACACTGAGTGATGAGAACGCAGACAATCAAAAGATTTTGACGGGAAAAAGTGGAAGAAGAAAGTCTTTTGCTCACAGATTTGAGGTCAAAGTGCAGGATGTTGTTCATGTAGGTGGGCAGTGAGGTGAGCAGCGTGTAGTAGGACCAGTTTGAGCACATCTGGCAGATGATGATGGCCCACATGGGGACCGACAGCAGTATGGGCAGCAGGGGCACGGACCAGCCATGACCTGTACCCTGTGGTTACACAACGAATGAATGTCATAAGACAATCATATGAAACAGACTGAAATGAACACTGGAAACTCCAGACAACTTACAAAAGCAAACGGGACCATCTGAGAAAAATATTATATCTATGTAGTTATTTTAAATGCCCAACGCAGAAAGGTTTACAGACCGATGCAGAGCTGGCTAAACACCGAAGCTTCAGTGTCCACCACATGGCAACCTGCGTGAGCATCAACTCTAGAGAGGAGGGGGAGACAGCTCTCTTCAAAATCTTAAACTTGGACTGCAGTACCCATTTTAAACACTAGGTGTCAGTGTTTCTTTTTTAAATTTTATTTTTTGTATCTGTAATAACTAAAACTTATTTTTTTTTTGTAGCTATAATAGAGGAAACTGTAAACTTGAGCAAAACTGAGAAATAAAAGATTGATATTTTGTTGTTTTTTGAGTGGTTGATGTTCACCTGAGGTCCAATGGAGCTTATGATGTAATCCTTCTCTTCTTCGCTGATTCGACGATGTGTGCGAGGGTCATCTGACACAAAAACAAACCAAAAAAATGCCCAGAGACACCCAGCACTACCTGAAAGATAGAGAGAGAGAGCGAGAGAGAGAGAGAGAGAGCGCGCGAGAGAGAGAGAGAGAGAGAGAGAGAGAGACAGAGAGAGAGAGAGAGACAGAGAGAGAGAGAGAGAGAGAGAGACAGAGAGAGAGAGCGAGAGAGAGAGATAGAGACAGAGAGATAGAGAGAGAGAGAGAGACAGAGAGACAGAGAGAGAGAGCGAGAGAGAGAGAGAGAGAGACAGAGAGATAGAGACAGAGAGATAGAGAGAGAGAGAGAGAGACAGAGAGAGAGAGAGAGACAGAGAGAGAGAGAGACAGAGAGATAGAGACAGAGAGATAGAGAGAGAGAGAGAGACAGAGAGAGAGAGAGAGACAGAGAGAGAGAGCGAGAGAGAGAGAGACAGAGAGAGAGAGAGAGAGAGAGAGACAGAGAGAGAGAGACAGAGAGATAGAGAGAGAGAGAGAGACAGAGAGAGAGAGAGTGCGAGAGAGAGAGAGAGAGAGAGAGGAAAGATGTTATTTGACATGGTTATGAATAATTAAAGGAACAGTGTTAGTTGAAAGTCTTAACTGGAAATTCACAATAGCATTTACAACCCCTGGCATCATTCCTGTGGGAGACCGACCTCCATTATGATGTGTGTATTAACGTGTGATGGTGTTTCTGTGTGTGTGTGTGTGTGTGTGTGTGTGTGTGTGTGTGTGTGTGTGTGTGTGTGTGTGTGTGTGTGTGTGTGTGTGTGTGTGTGTGTGTGTGTGCGTGCATGTCCCTCACCACAGAGGTAGAAGACAGCCGGCCAGCCTAAAGTTTCACAGATGTAGCCGGTGAGAGGCAGAGACAAAAAGGCCCCGAAGTTTGCCCCAGAGCCGGACAGGGTCATCAGGCGTGAGCGCTCGAGAGGGGGAGCCCATCGGGCCCACATCGCCATCATGGTGGGGAACGTCACACCCTGAAGGGAAAGTGCACGGGTCAGACAGGTAGAGAGCTTGTTTTTAAGCTTTGCATCTTTGAGTGATTTATCACTGAACAACTTCAAACTGCACAGCGTACCTCTCCAAAGCCCTCCAGAGCTCTCAGTGCAAACAGCCAGTAGATCCCCATCTGGGCGGCCAGAGGAGTGAGCAGCGTGAGGACAGCCGTGCCCAGCACCCCCAAACCAAAGAAGAGTCTCCCCCCGTAGTGACCAGACAGGTACCCCCCCGGGATCTGTGTGCACAGGTATCCGAAGAAGAAAGCTCCCAGCAGCCAACCCTGAGTCTCTGAGTCCCACGGGTACTGAGGGATCTGCAGCAGATGAACCATTTTAGAGCAACAAAACAAAAATTACAGATACGGCATCTGACAAAGCAACTTGTTCACCAAGCTCCTCTGACAGTTGCTTATCTGAATAATAAATGTAATAAGGGAATATTAATGATTTGTTTACATTGTCAACCAATTGTTGTTTTGATCTTTACACAGTGGAATAAATGCTTTGAGCTCCTTTTACCCCGTCAGGTTGTGAGAAAGTATCACTGGTGTTGTCCATCCCCGCTGGCAGAGGACAAGCGTGGACTATGGAGCTGTTGGGGGCCGGTTTGGGATCGGTGACGTTCACCATGGCTACCATGGCAACACTGAGGTTGACCCGCAGACCGTAGACTACAGCGAACCCCAAAAACATGAGGAAGGCCAGGTTGAGCCGAGCCGAGCAGCACTGTGAAGGAACTGATCACAGAGGGATCACATTAATCATTTATATTTAATCGACTCTATTCTGTGAGCAGTTCAAGGGTCATCTCCAGGTTAGGTCTATCCCAGTTTGTCTTTCTTTCACTTTGTGTCAGCAGCATTTTGATGTCACAGCAGCATCAGTTTAACTGCATCCATTTGTTGGTCAGTTTTCCTCTTTGAGAGTTTACATGATCTTTAACCAGAGAAGAGCTGATGTGTTGACAACCTCCAGTTAAAACAAAAGTGCTGAGCAACCAGAGACACCGACCCGTGATAGAGCTCACACTGCTCCAGAAATATACAGAACCAGTCAAATGTTTGGACACACCTGACTGAAATGCTGTTATAATCTTAAAGACATTTTGACCTAAAGGCTCTTATAGAAATAGAAATATGAAGTTGATGCCGACGTATGTATGCATTTCTTTCCGTGTATGGATGTATATACTGTTTATGTACAGTATGTGTGTGTATTTGTGCATGTGTATGTGGGTGTGTGTATGCATGTATAGGCATTGGTGTATCTGTGAGGCCTTTTCAAGGACAGGCATTGGTAATTTGCATTAGCTATAAATGCTGTGGTTCAGTTCTCCATGTGTACTGCATCTGTCCCCGCCAAATAAAAACAAGAAATATATATTTATGTAGAGAGTTTATAGTAACCTGTAACAAAGTCAAACACACCTGCATCCCTCTCGATGAGGGGTTCCCCGTCCTCGCTCTCATCCACAGGGCTGGAGTTGATGGAGTAGCCATTCGGCGGGGCCATGGCACTTCCACACGTTAAAAACTAAGTTGGTGAAATGACGTCACAGAGCCATGGTCTCTGTGGGAAACCTGCGAGTGAGACAGAGTGAAGTGATCAGATGAAACACAAACAGAAACACAACAAGGAGGAAGTGAGATAAACACGACAGAAAAAAAAGGTACAAAGAGAAGTGAGACAACAACTGACATATGATGTCATCGAAACCCTGTCAGCCTACCGTCCGATCTGTATGATAATGATATAATATAATCAGCCAGTATGCTACGAATTAACATGCTCATAAGCAACTAATGGTGAATACTGTGACCTTCATTTAAAGTGTCAACAAAGTTTTAAAAAGTCAGCGTCTGAATAGTCAGGACGGACGCTGAAGGCAAGACAACAAACTTTAAAAAACAATCTATTTGAAACTTTTGGTTGAACAAAGCAATAATTCTGAATCCATAAAATGACTTTATAAGTTACAAATGAAGACTTTTTTCCCCCCCCGCAATTAACCCGCACTGTTACTTGCACTGGATGTCTGTTTCCAGTCATGTATATTGTGTCTGTCCTGAATAAATAAACCATAAATAAGTAATTTAACGAGCACAAAGATGACTCGTTCATGGAGATGATCTTCAGCAGCAGCTCTGATTGAACGCACAGAACTCGTCTTCGTGTCCGCACTGATCTACAAATTCTCGTGGTTTATCATATAAAGAGAAAGGACTCAGAGTTCATTATTCTATGGTTGTGTTTGCTCTTCGTTTTAGGTTTTCTCTTTGGCTATTATTATTTTTTCATACACTGCTAATCCGACATCCACATGTGACAAACTGCACATAAAGCCGATTTATTCATTGAAGTGAAAAGTTTTGAGGTTTGGATTTAAAAAAAAAAATGGAGTTACAGTTTCACTTCTCATCCATCGTGTGGCTGTTTGTTTCTGATCTGCAGAGACTCAAGATGCTGCAGGCCGGAGGATGTTTTTATTTCTCTACTAAAGACCGAGGGAACGATTCTTGTTTACAGTTTTGATTCTGATGAGTTTTTGGTGGTTAGAGGTGAGTCACACTTTGTGACACCCATCATCAGGTTGAGAGTTTCTCCCGTCAGCAGAGATATAACATGTTACATCATCGCATGACCGAGCCAGTAACTCACAAAGATCATGTGAGGCAGCCGGTTTGAGGTTATCACATCAATAAACGGTTATACGCCGACTGTGAACGACCATCAACATTTTCACTGCAGGCCGACACTTCTGGCTGAAGCGATCACATGTCCACCCGTCCAGTCAAAGTTTCACTACTCAGTAGTTATAAGGAATGTGTCAGCTGCCCAAAAACTTTGATCCTACATGCACCAATCACTGAGAGCTCTGAAACCTCTGCACAAAAAAGGGTTTTGTCAGCACATGCCGGACACACACGGGAGAGAGTGACTGTTTGAAAAGAGCGCTGATGTTGTTGTTGTTGGACAAAAATGTGTGAGACATACATAACTGATACAGAGAGAGAAAAGATACATAACTGAGTCTCTGTTGACTGATTTGGTCTACAAATCAGTCAACAGAGACACTTTGACTCGTTTTCGTCGCGTGTTAGAGCGACAAGAGACGGAAAAACAACAATGAATAGCAAAAGAAACGACTGCTTTATCTGATTGTGTGCTACATGCGTCCAACATCTGGAGTATTTCCTTTAGCTTGTCTCGTTTCCTTCATCAGAGCGATGGTGTCATTTGAGATTTGTTTATTACAGACACACATAACCGAGTCCGTCTCTGAAGCTATCAGCCGTCTGACACACATCTATATTAGCATCTGGCCGGATTCATCACTGATTTATTAATATCAGCACTCATTGATTTCTAAGATCACACTGGCCAACACTTCAAAGAACATTTGTATCTGTCGTCTGAATTTATTCCTGAACTTTTAACCAATCACGAGCTCTTCAGTTGAACAGAAATATTATTCTTAAGACCAGTGAATGATCTGCCTGAGGGAATAACGTCAGCTCAATCAATGCACAGCACATTCTGTTCAAACAATGTTGAGGATCTGAGACTTTTGCTGGAGGATATTCTACTTGTTTCATTTTTTTCTGTGTTTGAGAGGATGTTGTAAACATCATTTGAAAGATTTAAAATAAGTAAAGAGGACTATTCTGACAGGAAGTTTTCCATTTCAGGAGGGAGATTTAAATGCTTTATCTTAAAAAATCTTGAAAACGTGTAGTTCATATGGTCCTCACTGTCAGCGCTTTTGTACAGTAAACTGATATTAAGATGTTTGGTACTAAGCTGTATTCTAACCTTTACTCTTATTCATGTAAATATTTCTTGTACTTATTGCTTGATATCTTACTTACATTCCTATTCTATTTTATTAATATTTGATTTGTATATAACTATATTTCTACTGCAATATTGTGTTTGAAGAAACTGCAACAAATGAATTTCTCTCTGGGATTAAAAAAGTATTTCTGATTCTGATTATTAGGGTAGCAAGTAAAAATTATTTTCATTATTTTGATTAAACTGGAGTTTAATCAAAATAAAAAAGTCAGAAAGTCTGTACAAAAACTTTACAAGTCAATGAGACTTTTTCAGATGTCTTCTTTTGGCACCGTTCACCATGGGATACTGAGAAGATGATTCAACGATAAGTTATATTTCAAGCCTCTTCAATCTAAAATTGTGGCTTCTCAAAATTGATTTAATAACCCTTATCTTTTGTTTTTTAGAAAAAGTGCTGAATGAATGCAGGGACAGTGCAGCTCTAGGACTCTAGCTACAGAAATACATATTGACAAGCTGAGCAACACATTGTGCATCCCACATATATTGCGCAAAGTGGAATCGCATGTTTGTATTCATGACAAAGCATCTACTATTTCCACTGCCACATGAGTCCTGTCAGCAAGTGAAAACACAGCACAGTCCACTTCTCCTTTCTGACGGCTGGTTGAAGCACTTTTCATCGCTCGTTTCTGCTTTCCTGTTGAGGGTCAACTGGACTGAGTCAACTTTGAGTGTTCTCCTATTTCTGAAGATTAGAGAAGCAGATGTTTGTTTTGTCAATGCTTGTTCTTGAATTAGCAATGTGACAAAATGTCTCATTATGAACACCGACAGTGAACGTTAAAACCTGTTCCTAATGATAGGTGCTGTATAACAACGGCAGATAACTGCTTGGTGTTTTTATACATAACAGTAACAGATAACAGAAAGTGTCCATCACTAATGCTCAGAGCCTTTAGTTTCTAAATGGCTCACAGAAAATCCTATTCATTCAATTATAATGGCAGAAAAAGAGGCAACTTAATTGTATACAGCCTTGTGTAGGTTTAACTATCATCCATGTTGAAATTCAACTAACATTAATAACACAATCTCATATTAGCTGATTATTATTATTTTGACAGGTGCATCAATTACACATTATGAAACTGTTTACTTGTTTACTGATTGTCTTGCACCTGTTCAGTTGCAGCGCTCCTTATTTCCTTGTATAATCGTTGTGCAGTGATAATGGTAATGGAAGTAATGTAATGTAATACAACCGGGTGAATATATATGTCGATGTGGATTGTCTATTATCTGACCTGGATAACACATGTTGGCTTGTTTAATATATTCAGTTATCAGTGCCTTTGTGTCTGTTATGAGCAAAGTGTGAGACATGTATAAAAAATATCAAATAAAAAACAAACTGAGCTCTTACACACGTCAATGAATGTTAAAACACAAGACTTATAATCCATGTACCTGCACTTGTTTCATTACAGCATGTATACGCCTGTAGTGTAATCGCTATAACGAGGTTATTACTGTTAAAAAAAACAACTTGTACGGCTTTTATTGTCAAATGCAGCTTACCTTGTAAAGTGCTTAAAACGAAGACACCTGGTTAAAGTAGCTTGGTTTGCTGTTCTGAACGTAAAAGATCACAAAACTCGAGTCACATCACAGCCGGCGAGACAACAAGAGAGCTGGGTTTCTGTTTTTCTCTAACGGAGTCACATGAAAACATGAAAACTCAAACGCAGATCTTCAAAACATCCGACTCGCTACGCCTCGTTGTAAACTATCGAGTAAGGCCGATCCGTATGTTATATAAATCGAATACTGAGGAAGTGACGTTTCACCAGCTGACCAATGGCTGATCCGCCCTTTTTGTTTTGTTTACTTGTGTCTCATTTCAGTGAGAAAAATCGTTTCCTTGCTTCAGATATGTTTGGTATTAAAAAATGTGATAAATATAGATAAATAAAAATCAAATAAACATTTTCTATTATTTTTTTTAAATCCAAAAGTACGGTGGCTGATAAGTGCAAAGCAAAATTACAAATGTGAGACAAATTTACATTTTGAAAAACCTTTTTACATTTTTAGAAAACAAAATTACAAGATGTGAAACATTTTACAATCCCCAAACTAATTTACAAACGACAGAATCTTGACAAAATGGGAATGTACCAAATGTCAGAAGTGGACCCGGAAGTGATCGAGTGAGGGGGGGTCGTTTTGTTTGTTTTGGTTTGTCGTGGTACATTCCCTTTCCGTCAAGATTCTGTCGTTTTTGTAAATTTGTTTGGGGACTGAAGTGATAAAAGTGTTCTGCCTCTTTGTAACTTTGTCTCAGCGATTGTAAAAGTGTTTCACATCTTGTAAATTTGTTTTGTCTTTGATAAGTGTTTTTGGTTTTGCAAATTTTGTTTCATAAAATGTAAAAAAAAAAGTTTTTCAAAATGTAAATTTGTCTCACATTTTGCAAAAGTGTTTAACACTTTGTAATTTTGCTTTGCACTTCACAGCCACCGTACATAAAAAAAAAAACTACTTCACAGCTGTCACGTCAGTCCTAGCATTGCGCATGCTCTGTAGCGAAGTTGCGGCAGTCAGTATTTGCAAAAAAAAAAAAACGAAAACGTATCGTTAAATAAAAGTATTGTAACACTTTTGTCACTCGTACTTCTTCTTTTATTTGTTTTTATTTCACAGGTCAAAAAAAAATAAAAATGAATACACTCCCGTAACGACCATTTTATGTGTTGTCATGGCAACGACATCTCCACCTGTGTGTTGTGTTGTTGTGGGCTGAAACAAACTCATCCAAGCTGACAGGAGTTCGTGTTAACCGTCCCATTTCCAGCCCGACCAGCAATCACACAGTTATCATCATCGCACTCATGGCCCATTATAGAGTAAGTAATTCTTCACGGACTTCCGGAAACTACAACTTTGACTCAGTTCAGACTGCCCTAATGTAGCATGTGCTAACTAGCCAGCTAGTTAGCGTAATAATAACGTAACCCTGCGACTTGTTAGACCTGCGCTACCTGCTTGCTGTGTGTCAAAGTCTGACGTGTTGTCTTGTGTTTCAGGCCCCAGAATCAAAGCGGGAACAATTCAGGAGATACCTGGAGAAGTCTGGGGTTCTTGACACTATAACAAGCGGTGAGTTAAGAAGCAGCACAGAGACATTCAGTTAGTTACAGTCTTTGGTGAAAGCTCATCTATTCACTTACTTTTCTGTGATATCTATGCGTGCTGCGTCACCATAATGTCCTTTTTCTTTTGCAGTTTTAGTGGCACTTTATGAAGAAAATGACAAACCCAACAATGCACTGGAGTATCCTTTTTTTTTTAATGTGTGCAGCTTTCTAGAGCTTTGGGATGAAACCAGGTGGGATAGTATTTGAATATATTCAAACAGTGGCTCCCAAACTTTTTCTGGAGGGGCCAGATTTCTATATTTTCAAGGCAGCCCCCTCCCACCCCTTACCATACACATCCACACATAAACATACACTGATCGATTAACATTAACATATATATTAACATATTTTGTACTGTTATCTATGAGTAACAGCTACTTATGCACATGGACCATCCATATCCTGGTTATGTATTGTGGGCTCATGTTTTTTGTATGGGTGGGATATGTATGTGTATATTTGTTGTGTTGTGTGTTTGTATGCTGGCTGCTGGAACATCTACATTTCCCTGCTGGGATGAATAAAGTATATCTTATCTTATCAAGCGGCTTATAAAGAGGAAGCTCTCAAAAGTGACACTGCAACATGAAACTTTATCACTTTGCAGATGTAACAACAGTCATTGCTGTTGGTTTTCTCTTCTTTTTTTTTTTTTTTACCTCACTCTGAAGATGAACCACTCCTTAAAAAAATATGAAAATCTTAGGAATCATACTTTCAGTCTTGCAATAATGCAAATTTGTGCTAAAAAATGGTTCACACAGGTAGGATGTGGTGAAAGGAAGGAGTGTTGCTCTCTCACACTACTCACCGTTGTAAAGAGTAGGTGACCGAGGGAGGAGGTTTGACTCGTCGTATTGTCTTATCTTAGTATCAGTAGTTGTCTGGTGTTGATGTTGTGAGCCTTAAGTTTACCTGGAAGTCCTCTCACAAAATCTGTCCTGCATTGCTGGCAGTGCAAAGGGTGTGCATTGTTTTTATTTGGTCTTCCCGCACTCCCTGTCATGACCTCAGGCCCTCTCTAGGGTCAACTGGTCCCACTTTGGGAATCACTGCCATAAATTATGTTTTTTGGATCATCATTTCATAATGCAAAGCACATAATTCCCAATCTTTGTTCTATAAGAAATAACAATCTTCACTTCTCAGGGTACGCAGATCGAGGCTGTTTCGACCTAGAGATATTTCAGTATTTTAATAGAGGAGTCTTTTACTTTTCACATGTTGCAGTTTCTAAAAAGGTTAACACTGACACTGTTTCTTTTTATTTCGGCATGTAATCCTTGTTTGTTTGTTTTTAGTCCAAAAAGAGACCGGTTTCTGCCACTTTTGTGTCTCTACACGACTACAGTGATGTCTTATACATGCATGCCTCTTTGTTTGTTGGACGTGCACATGGTCTTCTTTGTCCATACGAAGACTTAAACATTGGTGTATTCTTATCTACAAATCTATTTTTGGTCTACTTCCTCCACCTTTGGACCTACATCAATCACAAGATTACAGCAAATTATAATCTTTGGTCCCTGGACCTTTGCTTACTGTCTGTTTCATAAATCAGAACTGAACTAGGGGGAATGGCTTTAAAGTTTACTGCTCCCTTTGCCTAGAACAAATAACCAAAAGACCTGGAACTTAATGAGCTGCTCTCATTTGATGCTTTTAAGGTGGATGTCAGAGGAGCTGGAGGCAGAAACATCTGGCTGTAGACATTCAGTGTAATACATTTACAAATGAAGTCGCTCTTTACAAAAATGAGCTGTTAATCTAGTAATTTCATGTCTTTCAATGTTCATGTTTCTGATAATATATTTGTAAGAATGACTGCTAGCTGTTTGTCTTGGCCAGGAATTTCTTAAAAAAGAGATTTCTAATCTCTTGAGTTTTTTCTCCCGGTTAAAAAGAAATTAAAAAAGTTAAATACATTATACATCTGAGAATCGTGGCCTCTCTTGTACTTAGGTGAACCTGGCAACAATAATAGGAAAGCCTTCGCCTCTCCCCTTTAGAGCTCTTTCTCAACACACATTTTAGCCTTTAAATGCTGCAACAAATCTCCTCAATGGCCTACATTAGAAAAACCGGGGATAGGTTTCTCCTGCCACAACAGTCTGAAGATAAGACTGCTCATTGTGCCGTCACTGAGGGGCATACCAACCGGGGGGTATTAACCTTCACTCCCCTTTGAAGGTGTTTTGAAAATATTAGAAATGTATGTTATCTAGCTTCAGGGATAGAAAGACATTTAGCAAATCAAGCATTGATTTCTTCTTTAAAGGAGGCTAAAGAGTGAATGCTGAAATCCACTGGGAGATAACCTAACCAAACAAAGTGGCATTATTATAAGTAAACCAGGCTTTAGGTTTTTGTTCTTTGGTATGTTGCTGTCATTCTTCACACATTGATTATCAAAAAGTCCACATAAATAAAGTTTAAAGGGATAATTTTTCTTAACATGAATGACCCCAGAGAGATACAATCAACTGATTGGATTAAGTCTTTACCGCTCTCAACCTGACATTGTTAAACTGACAGATTTCTGTAGTCCTATGATGGAGAGAGCACACGTTGGACCTTAACCACGGGCACAGTTTCATAAAGCTTCACCTCGGAGCGGCTGGTCCAGAGCCGGCAGACACTGAGACTCTACGCATGGAGCTGGCTGATCTACAACAGAAATTTAACCTGCTCATGGAGGAGAACAAAGAGCTGAGAAACAGGGTGAGCCTAGTGTTTCAGCTGAAATGCACAGATACCCAGAGCTGCTGGTGTTTGGGTCTCATTGTGTAACCTCTGACCTCTCTGCCTTTATGTCTCCTTCCAGCTGATGCAGTATGAACAGACGTCTGAGGATGGAGCAGCAGAGTAGAAAGGACACGTTTTGTCTTGCATGATGGGGAAATTAAAAAAGAAAACAACGTGAAACATGAAGAAAATTACTTTTTTTTTTTTTTTTTAAAGAATATGTTGATGTTTTATTACATATAAGGGATGTACAGCTAACACAAAATCACTGTTATTTTTTGTTATATAACAGAAAAGCAACTTTTGCTTCTTAAGAAATAAAAAACAGTTTTTTTTTCAGCTTTGTGCATCAGTCCTTCTCTTAATGTTTTAAATTGACTTTGGTGACACACTCAGCCACTTCATTGAATTAAATAAATTAAGAAAATAATTGGGCTGCCATAGCCTAGCAGTCATAGCGGGTTTGAATCTGACCTCGGCCCTTTTCTGCACGTCATCCCCGACTCTCTCCTCTCAACATTTCCTGTCTCTCATACATTGGACAAAAAAGGCCCAAAAAGAAGAAACCTTGAATTAAATAACTATTACATATTTCTGTAGACCCATCCTAAGACATTTAAATTGATATAAACTGCGTAAAAAAAACACATTTTTGTACAAAAACAATTAGAGGTGGCTCATGTGCCTGATGGGAAATTAAAGTCTCACATGTGACACGTTTTAAAAGTGAACATTCTTGTCCCTGTTGCCGCTTTTAGGCAGAGATATATTCAGCATTCATTTTCCATTGTGACAGACAGAGTAGAGTATTTTAGTGTTGAATGTTGCCGGAGAAGATTGAGATTGAGAGGTTGAATTATTTCATTATAGGTGATGTAAAAGTATCCTGTTGCATAACAACACTACATGACCTAACACAACTTTATAGATCTGTGAGCCTGTTTTCCATTCCCTGCTAATCATTGAAACAGTGCTACTGCACACTTCAAAATCATTAAAAGTCCAACAGACGTGGAAACTAAAGGAAAATAACAGTCTGTAGTGCCCTGATCACCAGCTAAATGAAGGAGTGGATTTATGCTTTCTTTTAAATATGTTTAGAAAAAGGCTGCTCTTTGGTGTCAAGAGCTTAATCTTCATAGCAAACAAAAACAAAGCTTCTGTGAGCTTGTTTGAATTTCTTTTAGTGAAATGCGTAACATGCATGTCTCATTGAGAGCTTCTGTTTCCACTCTGGCGAGCAGACAGTCTTTGGTTTATATCTGCAGGTCAGTTGGGGCTCGTCTGCTGCTGACGCTGCTTCCTGCCGACACTTTGCGCTTTGGGGACGAGGTGGTGGGGCTGTTGCTCTCCCGGCTGTGTCGAGACACTGAGCTTAACTCCCCTGCAGAGTCCGGGCTCTGAGACCTGCTCGGCCTCTTTATGTCTGATTTAGAGAGTATCCTCGCTCGGGGGCCGACACAGCTGCTCCGAAGCTTCATGCTGTCTCTCCCGTGGTACGAATCCCCGCTGTCTGAGCCGTTACCCTCCACCAGGGTGGAGCAGTTCCACGGCGGACTGACCCTCCGTGACTTCCTCGGAAAGCCGGTTGCACAGGAGGAGGTGTCTGCTACAGGGAGGGTGGGATACTCGGACCTCCCACAGTCCATGTCCTCATGTTGGGACAGTTCCTCTGCCTCCTCCTGTTTGTCTGCAGGAGGAGAACGCGTGTCGCTGCTCGTGTTGTTGGAGTTGCTGTTCTGCTCCGTGGGGCTCGGCACTCCCTCCTTCATGTCCTTGTGACTCTCCGGTTGTGCATTAGGGTCTCCTTGTATTGGGACGAATGCAGACGAGGCGTTAAGAAGAGGGTAGTTAGGTCCATTGCCCTGCTTCTCCAACAGTAATGTGTACCCACATGGGGCTGTAGGGATTGTAGTCTTGCGACTCACAGTTGTTCCCATGCCCACTTGATGCACGACTGAGTTCTTTTTGGACTTGCTGACGTATAAATCATCCATATCGTCCTTCAGATGAGGGTAGAAGTTCAGGATGCCCTTCTTGATCTTTTTGAATCCCAGGTGCATCATCTCAAGAAGGCTGAGGAAGAGGGAGATACAGGCGATCACTTGCATGAACATCATGAAAACCGTTTTCTCTGTCGGCCTGGAGACAAAGCAGTCCACCACATTTGGGCACGGCTCCCTCTCACACTTGTAAAGCGGCCGCAGGCGGTGTCCGTACAGGACGTACTGACCCATCATGAAGCTCACCTCCACCACAGAGCGGGTGACAATGTGGGCCACGTAAGTACACAGCAGAGAGCCCCTCAGTGGAGCTTTGTTGAGCCTGCCCTGCTCCAGCTGCCTGATCTCCTTCTCGATCCTCCTCCGCGCCTCCGCCAGCTCCACATCCACCGCCTCCAGCTCCCGACGCAGAGCCACCTTCTTGCAGTGTCGCTCCTTCTCCAGAGCTCGCAGCTGGTAGATGGCGTGTCCCATGTACACCAGGGAGGGCGAGGACACAAAGATCACCTGCAGCACCCAGTAGCGGATGAGGGAGATGGGGAAGGCCTGGTCGTAGCAGACGTTACGGCAGCCGGGCTGGTCCGTGTTGCAGACGAAGTCGGACTGCTCGTCATTCCAGACGTCCTCAGCTGCGACGCCCAGGACCAACATCCGGAATATGAACAGGATGGTCAGCCAGATCTTTCCCACCATGGTGGAGTGGATATGCACCTCCTCCAATATCCCTCCGAGGAAGTTCCAGTCTCCCATTTTTTACTTTGGCATTTCTACAACAAATGATAAAAAAAAAGTTGACATTTAAAAGTCTTACCAATCATAGAGCTACGTACTTTTAAAAAAAACTTAAAGAGTTAGCAAGATCTTAAAAGTTATGCACCTGAAAAAACATATAATGCTACTCCCCATGACACACAAGTGTACTCTACCTCGCTTACAGTGTAGAACAAGTCCATGTGAGTGAGTGTTAGAGAGAGGGGTGCAGTGCATTGTTGTCATTGTTAGGGTATCAAACAATCTGCCTCTGCCAATCCTGTGCAGACACACTCACTAGATATAGCCTGTGGAAGACATTGCTCTTTTGAAATGCGTGCAAAGGCAGAACACACGCAGGTATGTAGCTCCACAGACGTGTAGGACTTCCTGTTGATAGCCCTGCCTGAGTTTGTTTGTTATTCAGAGCATTTTATTGATTGACACCGTGGTGTAGTGGGGCCTAAAGAAGTGGGTATACTCTTTTTTTTTTTTTTTATCTGGACCAACCAGCAGAGGATAATCTACCTTTGTTATAAACAGTGACATGTAAGACTCCTGTTGAATATTTAGTAAGTGCGTATGAGCCAATTAGAGACAGAGCAGGGACGACGGAGGGTCATCTCTTCACCATACTAGAAAAGAAAATGCAGCATACCACAGATGTTGTCAGTCAATCATTGGTGTGAATCAAAGGGGATTTAGAAGTGCGTATCCTCTGTATACCTGCGTATAGCCTTCACTACACCACTTGATTGACTTTCAACGCATAAACGAGGGCATGCGACATAGATTTCCTGCCCCACTTTTAAAGTAAAATCACTCAATCAGTAAAATATGATTTAATAGTATGAAAATGAGAATTAGTCTGGCTGTTTGTCTTTGTGTGGAGTATGAGAATAAATCAGTTCCTCTTGGAGCATCATAAGGTGAAGAGCTTGATCAGTGCTAAGAATTTCAGTCTGAACGATATAAATGTTTGGAGATTAAGCACAAGTTGGACTTGTGTTTCTTGTTAACATGAAACAAACTAAACAAGAAATGTGCTCGTCAGCGCCCTCAGGTGGACAGATCTAGAAATGCGCCGGTGTTGCAAGGTCACGTTTCTGTTTTATCGAATTTGAATTTGTTGTTGTTTTTCGTAGCTAAGCAAACAATTACTGATATGTGCCTGATTTTTAAAAATGCCCTCACAATTGTTGAATAAGCAGAGAGAAGCAGGTGAAGTCTACAGGAAATACTGACGAAAATCTAACCACAGGTAGAAAACTAAATGTTCATGTGCTACTCTTTGTTTGTGAAAACTTCTACAAGGTATTATCCCCACTCTGCACTTCTTCACATCAACACATGAACATTTCAATAAAACTAGTTTTTAAACTTCTACATACGACAAACTGTGGATAAACGTAAACGGCCTTATATAATACAACCTCAACCAAACACTACAATGGCTCTACACATTACTAAATCAATACATTGGTTACTGCATCATGAGGACCTGCTTGTTATGCTTCATGGTGATGTTTGAGATATTACTTTTAAAGTCAGATACTTGAACATTTCTACACTGTAGTTAAAAGGTCAAGATATTTATCCAACTGCTCTGAATGTTTTTAACTGCAAAATGTTTTTTTCTCGGTTAGTACACAATCCTACAGAAGTTTTTTTTGCTTTACTTTTTGGGACTTCAGGGGCTCTGTACAATCCTACCCACTTACACACCTATGGATTTATGTACAAATCTAATGATGGTATGAAAGAGTTCTTATCATACAGCGTCAAGTATGACATCATTGAGGGGTCTCTGGCGACACATTACACATCATATCAAACAATCCATTAGAATCCAATAAATGTGAACCACACTTCACACTAATAAATGTTTAGCTGCTAGATAAAGCTTGCTGTGACTTTCTTTCCAAACTAAATGACTATAATTGTCATGAATTAATTTAAAAAGGAGGAAACTCACCTTTCATCTCTGATATGGAATTTGTCAGTGAAGGCCTTTTTTACGACGATGCTGCTGAAGCTTCTGAATACAATCCTACAAGCACATATTTTATTCTCCTTTTTCCTCCTTAAAGAAAAGATTAAAAAAAACAAGTTCACCCCAGGGAGATATTTGTAGTCCACTCGGTTGGTAAAACAGGACAAAAACAAATGATCCCTGCTGGCTTTAGTTGTTCAGAAGTCATAACCAGAGAGAGGACAATCGATGCTGTTGCCGTGCTCCGTTGCCATTCGCCTCGCAGCAGTGTGATGGACCGACTGCCAGCTCGCTGCAGGTCATCATTGGGTGAAATGTGTTGCAGAGTATTCAATCGTTCGACGCCTGTTTGCTGTTGAACTCAGAGGACCCTGAACTTGTGTGATCCTTTAAATTCACAGGTCACAAACGGTGCAATGGGGTTGTCCTGTTATGATGGGAGTCAAATGTACACAATGAACAGCCTCTGCAGTGGATCAATGCTATGATTTAATATTACTAAAGTTGCCCAACACTCGTTTCAAACTGATTTCAGCAGCAGCCACAACAATGAGCACTTTCACTTGTGTTTGGTTTCTATGAGGGGTCTCCTACTTTTCTCTTGTCTATAACCGGAATCAGAAACGCAGAAGCCAGCACTTCAACAGAGCATGTTTCCTCACATCTGATGATATAGTAAGGTCATTTATGATTTAATTCAGTAGAAAGTTTACATTTAAAGGTCACATATTATGCAAAATACACTTCACCATGTTTCTCCAACTCTAATATGTGTCCCTAATCTGTCTACAAACCCCCCAATGATGAGAAAAGTCCATCCTCTCCATCTTTTCCCTGTTCCACTTTTCAGAAAATGTGTGCTCAAACAGGCCGTTTGGACATTTTCCCTTCATGACATCACAAAGGGCAGTAACCCCTCCCCCAGGTGGGTGACACTCCCACAGCTAGGTGTTTGTTCTGCCCTCTGAGTCTGCCTTCTCACCGTAAACAATAGGACTTGGAGCGAGAAAGCCAGAGCCGACCCCAGCCCTTCCAGAAAGGGGGCGTGGTCTTATTTAAACTGGTTGAAGAGGAGGAGGATATGTGACCTTTAAGGATGTGATGTTATTGTTTTAATCTGTGCTGCAGCTCAAACAAGCTTCTCCACACAGAACTCATCATCCCTTCGTGCTGCCGTTGTGTGCTCGTTTAATCAATGTTTTTTTGTTTTTTTTCTTCAATATGCGGATCAATAGGGCGCGTCCGATTTCACACATGGTTGCTTATTCACTGTTTCTAATTTCAGTTGTTCCTTCCAGCTACTGATCCATTAAAAGGAAATCAATGAGCGCGACTGGACTGAATTTAACTGTGCTGGTCTCTACTTTTCAGAGATAGTGAAACACTTAATGGACATCATAACTCTGAATTACTCCTCCTGGCTCTTAAAATGTTCGAGTACGATAATACAACCTCAATCTACCTTTTAAGTCTTAAAAGCATTATTTACAAATGGACGTCACACGGTTTCCTCATACTGAATGTTACCAATTTATTACTCAAAATAACAGTTTTCTTCCTACTAAAGGTAGAAGATCAAGAGAATAAAACATGCAGTGACAAGATTCATCTTGGGAAAAAAAAAAACCAACAACACAGTCGTTAACAGCGATCGGAAACTTTTCGTCTCTGAACCGAAAAAACTCTGGGAGAAGTGTTCCATAATTAAAACACCTTGTTGAGAAGGTCAGATGTCACAGAACGCACCACGAAAAAAGAAAGACAAACATCTTAAACAGGGTTTGGATGAAGTCACTGGTGGAAGAAGTTTAACACTTTTCATGACCACAGCAGCGTTTCTGTGCATTTCAGCTGCCCATACTTAAAACACCTCGGCTGAAAAATGTCAGAAACACACATTTCATGAAACTTTCTGACGTTATTTGAGTTTGATTATCACTGAAACTTTGAGCTGTGTGTTTCTGATGCAGGTCAGTGAACTTAACTCTTAATATTCAGTCTGTAATTCTGACAAGAGAATATGTAACTGGCTGAATCTGTCAGATTATTCAAGTGATTAGAGCTGTTTTTTTTGGGTGGTTGTGCTCTCGGGAACGCTGAACATCGGTCTTGTCTCTATGACAACAGCTGCTGTGTGACAGACACCACTCTGTTACTTTTTATGTTTTTATTTTTTTTTATTTTTTAGATTTCCCGAGTTTATTTCCCGATCAGACACGGAGAAAGTCTTGTCCCGCTGTTGATCAAACATCAGCAGTAAAGTAAAAAGTATGAGCTTGTTATAAAACGCACAGAAACGCTGACTCTCTGGGTCCTCAGACTGGATTCCTTTTAAAAATACTGAATGTTGTTTATTTTGCAAAAAGGGTGCATAGGGGATAGAAAAAAATCATCCTCAGTAACCGTACATTAAAATTAAACAGACTCACTCCTGACCGACTACCACTGAACACAAATAGTGACCGTTTCTTATTCCTAACAGGCGAAAACTCACAAACTTTTTTTTATATAAAACCGAGCAAAGGACCATCATCGTACTTAAAATGCAGCTGCAGGAAAAAAAACAAAAACAAAAAAAACAAGCTTTCTACAAATGGTTCAGTGGACGTTACATTCAAACAAAAGACCGACTCGGGGTCCGGCTGACATAATGACGGAGAGAACGGGGAGCAGATACTTTTATTTAGCGACCACCTGATTTGCGTCCGGCCCAGGATCGGGACCTGGAGCGCGAACGAGAGCGGGATCTTGATGCGGAGCGGGACCTGGAGCGGGACGGGGAGCGAGTGTGGCGCACTTCTTCCTCTGTGTAATGGGAGGTGGACGCCGGGTTGACGGTCTCTCGGGGAGAGGCGGACTTGGAGCGGGAGCGAGACCTCCCTCTGGACTCTCTACGAGGCCTCTGTCTGTACCTGCGGAAACACCATGAGAACAATGAGTCTATTAAAACACTAACGAGTGAAATCTGCAGTAACGGTTTGAGTTTAGTTATTTTTCTCCAAAAGGTGAAAGAGGGAGATTTAGTACCGGTCGTCCTCGCGGCTCCTGCTTCTTCCTCTTCCGTACGCGCGTCCTCGAGACCTGAAGAGAGAAATTAAAAAGGTTATTTTTCAAAGAGAAACTTCACAATAAAAGCAACACGAGAATAAAAAAAAAACCCCAAACTCACTCTCGAGGACTTTCAGACCGTCTGCGGTGGCGTTCATAAGATTGGCTTCGTGACCTGTAGCTTCGGTCGTAGCTGCGGCTGCGTGAGCGTCTGCGCCGGCCGTCTCGGTCGTAGTCATCGTATCGGGAGGATCTGCTCGGCGACCGTCGCTCCTTCGTTTTCATCTGGTTTGGTGCTGATGTGACGAAACAGCCAAATTATGATAAATTAAATTTTAAGAATTGTATATTCACGTCTACAGACTGTTTTCGACGTCTAACCTGTCAATGTTTAATAATATCGTTTTGTATGATATTACTGTTTTTTTACAACATTTTCCCAACGACATGCTACCGAGCGTGGGTCAAAGACTAAATTCACTTGACTCAATTGTTTCCAGTGTGAGTGTCCCAACAACCTGCGGGCGATGCTGTGAGAAGGAGGGGGCTCTACAAGACACTGACGGTGTCCAACAGGAAAACTTCTGATTATCTTTCGCTTTTCTCACTCAGCAGAGCTTGTTTTACAGAGTGGATGATTATTAATGTCCACCTATCAATGACGGGAATGTTGTGCTTTGTCTCGCGTCAACGCTAAAGAAGCACTTTGCTCGGCTCACGGCGAGACGTTTACTGATGATCCTTTGGGTGTTGTGAGTTGCATCAACAGCGCGTCAATACAAAGCACCACACTTCATAACGTTTTACAAGAGAAACTGAAAGCGTAGTAAATATTAAACATGCAGATGTGCTCAGTGGGCATCTGATCGCAAGCGATGCGATATCTAACGCTTGCGTGCTGTTGGACACGGTGTTCAACGGGAGGCTTAAGGCCCGCCTCATACCCAGCTTACTGCACGTTACTAGGTTGACAGAAAGTTTGTTTGGGACAGCATTTCCAGAAAACGACCGCCATCATTGGCACCCTTGGGTGCACCAAATGGGTGACGTCACTGAGACTACACCATGTTTCATCCATTTTTAAAGGAACATTTCACCTATAATGATACCAAAGTGTAAACTGTAATCTTAGGTCTACATGATGCGTGCACAGCTGAAACACCAGCAGAGGTCTTTTTGGGGCGGAGGCCAGCATTGCACGTTAAAGACATAATCAGCCGATATCACCGATGTGCTAATATTATAATGCATCCTTACTTCGAGAGAAGTTGACAATATTAATATTTGTGAGGTTTGTAAATAAATGCACAACACTTACTCTTTCTGTCCCCCTGGGCAAACTGGATTTCAATCTGCCGGCCACACACCCACTTCCTGTCCAGGCCGTGAAGAGCGTCTTCTGCGTCACGCACATCCTCAAATGTGCTGGCTGGTTAAGGGTTTTGTTTTCTCTCATGTTTGGTACACAAACTCTAATTCAAAGTTCTGAGTTATTCTTTCTTATCTCAAACAAAGTGAAACAGAATTCCCCTCACATAAAATCTTAAAACATAATTTCATTAACACATTACTTTTACAGAATAATTAAAGGGGGATGCAGGACATGTGTGTGGCCTGATTTGAAAAACAAACACTTTAAAATTAGCACAGTATATATAATAATACAACAGGCAAGAAAAACATAAATAATAAGTGGATTTTTGTAGAGATAAAAGATGAAGCAAGTTTTTCAAACATCAAATCATTGTGTGGGGGATCAGGACTACAAATATGAAAACAAATCAAACACATCAGCAGCTGATTAAAGTGCTTTGATTAACGATTAAAATGTCGACATCACAGGGAAAGCTGATTTTGTTGTCAAATTTGTGGATTTGTCTTGGGAGGATACAAAATAATTCAGACTTGTTACCTTTTGCTTGACTTTGAACTTCATCTTGATCTTTACACTCTTTAATCGACTCCCACAGAGACTTGGGGGTTTTGTTGCTTGCCTTTTCCTCTTTAAACTCTTTTCTTTTCCCAATTCTTTGCCGCCATATCCAAGCTTTGTCTCCGTTCCCTTTTCCTCTTCATGCTTTACTTTCTCTTTTCAACCTTTTCCCTCCCTCTGATCCTGAAGGTCTGTGTGACTTGTCTTTACAGCTACTCTACACAGGTCTTTGTTACTCTTTGTGGCCGGTTTCCACAACGGGGTGCTTTTACATTTTCTGAAGCAATAACAGAGAAATACGTATGTTAGATATTCAATCAAATGATGTGCAAGAAATAAAAGCATGTCTTCTCTGCTGTAGGAAAACATCAGATCAGTGTTAATTGATAATGTTAGCACAAACAGTACACACTCATTGGGAAAGGATATTGAATGTATGCAAATCCTCTTGGCTGACGTGTATAGAAGTCAAGTGGGATGTAGACATCTACTACTGGCCCATAGCGGCCAAACTCACGCCGCAAATCCTCAGGCCTGAACACCGTAAATACAAGTATGACTCATCTGACCATCACTCTGCTGACATCATGAACCAGAAATAGCAGCTGGGAGAGCAGCTCATGAGACGGCTAAGGGAACAGTTCACCCCAAAACACAATACCACTTACCTGGTGATCCGACCGGCTTTAAATTATGAATTCTGTTATTTGTTTAAGTTAGGCTGATGCTCAGGTTGCAGCATACATGTATCACAAAATCCAAGTTTTAGATTGACAGTGAAGTCTGCTGTGTTAATCCCCCCCCCCCTTAAAAACTCTTGTTTTCGTTCCTTTACAGTTCCCATGAAATCAAAACAAATGTTTATTTTATCTAAATGTACTATGGGAGGCAGAGCCTTCAGTTATCAGGCTCCTCTCCTCTGGAATAATCTGCCAGTCAGGGTCCGGGAGGCAGACACACTCTGTACTTTGAAGAATAGACTTTAAATGGTTCTTTTCGATAAAGCTTGAAGTTAGAGCTGGCGCAGGTATGGTATGGACTAGCTCCTAGTTATGCTGCTTTAGGCTTAGACTACCAGGGGAACTGACACCCTAAGCTCCTATCTCTCTCTCTCTGTGCATTCACATCATATTGCTGCATGTCACTATGTGTAAATCTTTTCCTGGGAGCTCCTGAGCTCTCAGTCTTGTAGGTTTCTTGGGATTCTTGGTGGTGACGGCCTTGCTGCTAAGGATCTAAATTGCACAAATATGTCGGCAACATTTCATTACTGAAAAGTTGCCGATGTATGTGTGGATTTCAGACAGTGGGCAGAGATTTGTCTGCTTTTTTTTTGGGTTATTATTTACGAGTAACTAAGCATTATCGGGTGCCTAGGACTTCAATTATTATTGCTGTGGTATCAAAACAGGTATCACTAAATAATTTGAATTTATCTTTCATTCCAAGGTTTCCATTTGTTTGTAAATCATGACAGTGATTGGTTGCAGGCGTGTTGCCACTTCCTATTTAAGATGTCCCGCCCATTTTAACAAACTTTCGCCTGATAACGTTCTAGTATCGAAAACACTGCCTCATCGCTCTGCTGCGCACCCGTCTTATTAAACAGATTTAAACAGGCGAAACAGGTTTTCTATCATATCAAGGTTTGACATCTGGTACTGTGACAAACCTGTTCCCTTTTGTCAACGGCATAACATTTAAACCTAACAGCTGTCTGTCAGGTCTTTCAAGGGAACTTAAAGATCATTGTGTCTGATAATTATAATCCCTTAGGACTTCACAGCATGATACATGGATACCACAACCTTCATCAACAAATTGTATTCCTTATTTTGCTCCATCTTTTCTTGTGTTTTGGGGTGAACAGATCTTATATATATGAACACTATTTTGTTCAACATGCATTTCAATGTAAAGACCAATAACAGTTCTGTGGCTCCATTCAGGTTAGATTACATTCCTTTGTTTAAGTGTTCACCTTAAACATCCCAGCTTTTAACAAAAACTAAATCTGTTTTTATTTGACGGCATGACTCAATTATTGATCGTGGTAATGTATTGAATACGTTACCACGATGAAGACCAAATGTATTTGTATAACACATGCTTTTCAAACATTCAAACACACTTTAAAATTAGTCACTGAAGTTACAGAAGTTTGGTTTTATATTTAAATTATGTGTTTAAGATCCCAGAAAGGGAAAGGTTCTTAAATTAGACGAGAGAGCACTGAACTGTGGACACAGTCTTCTCTTACCTACTTTAGCTTGATTATTCATAACTATTTATTTTACCGACTGCACAGCACTTGATTTTTGATTTAATGCACTTTTCTGAACTGTGTGTTGGGACAGTTTCAGTCTCTGGCTCAGTCTGGTTGAAGTACGGTACCTGTTTTTTTTCCTGTATGTCTCTATTTCTGTTGTTGCCTTTTATGTACCTGTCGTGTCTTGTTGCCTGCTGCAGTTCAAACTTCCTTCAGGATAATAATAAAGTTTAAAGTTGAACTCCTAAAAAAAGCATTTCTAAACTTTAAATTTTCTCAATGTATTTAGCAATTCTTACAGTTAATGTTACCACTCCTCATACTCATTTTACAAACTGATATGTAATGAGCCTGTGTAGTCTGTATCTAAATATGTATCCTGGTTCAACCAACAGTTACAGTAATAATAAAGTCTTGTTAGCCTAGTTGTTAAACAGCATTTGTTAATGAGGGCAAAGTGATTAATCGCTTTAAGGATCAGAGAAAATCTGCTCGTGATTAAATGAGCTAAATGTTTGTGTTTATATTTTGCATGCTCTGACTAGTTTCTACTTACATTATTGAATTACTTTGCCCTTACTCTGGCAGCTGCCTTCTCCAACCTTCTGATCATCGGGGCTTTATAATAGTTCCTCGTTTAATGTTTTAAATCCAGAGGGGATCGAGCGTCTGCAGTGGCAGCTCCTAAACTCTGACCCAGTCTTTACCATAACCTGTAGTTTCTTTTGAACGGCTGCTAAAAATGAATTTTTATAGGTCAGGATTGAAAAAAGATTATCAGTTTGTCTTTTAATTTCACTTGTGTTTGCTGGTTTGTGTTGGCACATGAAAGTTTGTTTGTCCAAGTTGACCTTAGGGTTGGGAAATATATCGAGTTTTTAAGATATATCAATATATTTTCAAACAAAATATAGGCTAAGACAATGTTGTTAATATCGATATAGTTTATGTTGCATTAAAATAACGTTACAGAGGTGCCAGGTCACCTTTTCCTCATCTCACTGATGATGACCGACTGTCTCTCCCTCTTAACCCTCCTCCTCCTCTCTCTCTCTTTTATTGTATTTAAGGAACATTTTTATTTTATAATATTACTTTTTAAATTCACAAACAGGTAGTTTATTTTTCATGTGTTTTCACTGTTAATAAAATACATATCAATATATATCGAGTATCTCCATTCAGCTAAACAATAGAGATATAAGTTTTGGTCCATATCGCCCGGCCCTAGTTGACCTCAATCTGTAATAATGTGGCACACTTTAGGATTGTGTGTTTTAAGCGCTACTATAAATTACGTTTCTTACATTATTATCCTTGTTAGTCTTAAATACATCTGAGAGTAAAGAGGAGACGTTTTCACATGCAGTTTTGTTCAAACATTTTTCTCCTCTTATGTGGTGTCACCTCACTAATCCTCTTTAAGCATCTCCCTAATTATACATAAATATAAATAAATATATAAATATTAAACTAACAGTCATAAAGACACAACAGGTTTTAGTATTTTTCGTTCACATTGATTTAGCAGTTTTTTTTTTTTACAAAGAGAGAAAGTGACAGATAGAAACTTTATTATAACACTTAATACTGGGTTCTCCATTCATCATTAAGACTAGTTATTTATTTAATTGTGAGCATTTAATTAAAACAATTTTTTAAACCTCGACACGTTTTAAAACACCTAGAAACGTTAACATAATTAAATTAAATTAAAGTGACATTAACACAAAAATTAATATCAAATACAATAAAAATATATATAAATATAAAAATGGAAAATATAAAATATTATTTAAAATATTATTTAAAATTAATAACAAAAAATTCCCCCATGGGGATCAATAAAGTTGTTTTTTTTTTTTTTATACAATAATAACGTTAGTTACTGTTAATTTAAAAAAACACAGACATAATGCATTTAGAGGAAGTTTGTCAAAAAAACAGCAAAAAGATAATATAAATGTGTATTTATAATAAACTTGTAAAGAATCTAAAACATTCACTTTGAAGCTCAGTTATAAACATGAAAACGTGCACAGGTAACGACACGCAAACAAAGAAACGTTACCCAGGGCAGTTCGTCTTCACAGCGACGTGTTTTTGATTTAATTTGTGTTTAAATGAAAGTAAACTGAGTTTCTGTTTATTAAAAATATCACAATTATTAAAGCTGCTCGTTGTTTTTAACGTAACGTGAAGCTACGCCGAGCGGGCTAACATTAGCTAATGAGCTAGCTTAGCCGCCGTAATACGAGTAAGTGAGCCTTAATGGATAATCTGTAATAGTTTCCTGTCAGAATGTGGACTCACCTGGACTCATCGGAGATGTTTCTGACAAACAAAGACGTGTTTGGAGGCCTCATGTATCTGGCCATAAAGTTACACTCACTAAGAAGAAGAAAAATGTGTTTTTTAGGGCAATGGAAAAAAAATCTGCAGCGAAAGAATTTGTGACGCATGCGCACTAAGAAGGCGCCTCCTGGCTCTTCTTCTTCAATAAAAAACAGGCGTGAGAACCAACAGCGCCCCCTGCGGTTTAACTCTACCAGCACCTGCAGCCGTCTTCTTTGGATTTTAGTGGCAGCTGGCATCCAAAAAGTTGCATTACTGCCATCTGCTGGATTTAATTATTACTCACATTCCTAAATCCTCCTCAACAAACCTGTTCTCAAGAGATATTTAAACAAGCATCTTCATCCTTTCCCTCTCTCCCCACACTCCAAAATACTTCTTACGAGTCCCTCTCTCTCCATTTCTGACATCACATTATGTCTATGTGCTACATACTTTCTACATTTAAGAACTACATGTTCAACTGCTTCTGCTAGATTGCATATCTCACAAAGACCGGATGAATGTTTTCCAATGATATGTCACCTGCAGCCGTGGCTTCCTCAGTTGGTTTATGAAGGCGGTTTGCATCCACAAAGTTGCATCAATGCCTACCTATGGATTTACAGTATTACTGCAGTGTTCTGACTATTAAACCCAGTGGTTCTCAACTGGTGGGGCCGGGACCCAAAAGGGGGTCGTGGAGCCTTTTTCAGTGTGAAGCAAATGTGTACCAAGAAAGAACAGTTGTTTAAAAACTTCTGTTTTTTTTTTTACTTTGTTTTTTTTTGTTCTGTTTCTTTGTTCTGTCACATTTTGTACAGTCTGATGTTAAAACTGCACACATTTTCATTAAATTAAACTGATCGGTTGAAAAAAATCTGGAATTTGGATCGCAATTTTTCATTTGGGGTTGGTGGTACATATATGAATAAGTTATAACCATCGCAAAAAAGGATAAGAATTGAATCTTATCCTTGCAAAAAAAAATATTCATCGTGTTTAGAACCAATAATGTTTTCACAGTTAGGCTAGATCAATGTTTCCCCGTTCTTACTAACTTCTTCAAGTTTTAGATCTCATTCTAATGCTTTCTTTCTTTCTTTCTTTTAGGACATTCCTCATTTCAGGCCTCACTATTCCCTCCACACTGATTACATTTTTACCACAAAACCTTAAATAATGCCTGCACACAAGGGAGCTGTGTCTATATTTCCTTTTTCCAGATGAGGTCAAACTGAACTACCTAATAAATTCAAAAAAATGTTGTTTCATTTAATCACTCAAGTGTTGTTCATTCAAATGAATTTATTCTTGTATGAAGACTTTGATAATGTTATTTTGAGTTGGATTCTGTCTTGAAGCCGAGGAAGTCGATCAGACCCGTTTGCTTTTGCTGATGAAAGTCACCGAGCCGGCAGTCATGGTCTGAAAAAGAAGGAAAAAAATCACATCTTTTTCACACAAAACACACTGTTACCCTCATAAAAAGAACAGACGTTATTTATTTTAAATTAAAAAATCCTCTGACCTCAATCATCTCATCACCGATGATCTCTCGGACAGAGGTGAACTTCTCCGTCTCAGTGATCATCTTCCCATCCTCCTCTCTGACGGTGCACTTATCAACACAAAAAACATGTATCACAAATTAGCTCCCAGCCTTTTTTTTATTTCATTTAACTTTATTTATTTTAACAAGAAGTCCAATTGAGATTTTAAAAATCTATTTCAACAGACAGACCATGCCAAGGTAGCAGCGATACCAAATCACAGACACATTAAAACTTCAGCAACACAACATGGGGAACAAATCACAACAAACTGAAAACAAAAACAATCAAAAACTCACAAATATTTCACAAATGGAAAGAACAAGTTACAGCCTCAAACTCCAAGAAGGATTAGACTCCAAAAGCAACAAATTCTTACATCAAGAGTGAACTCAAAACAAAGATAGACTTCCTCATAAATCAGAAAAGACTGGAATTTGCTGAATCAGCATCTTCTATTTTTCTTATGTTCATTTTAAACAGATTGTCAAATCTTAAAGTTCCCCTCGGTCATTATGTCTAAACAAACTTAGATCTTGTCTTCAGTCATTAAAGGAAGTGTGTTTCTTTATTATTTCCTCATTGACCACTTTCTTTTCATTTCATGTAAAGATGTGAAAACATCTGGACAACACACCCGACATGCTCTTAGCTTCAAAATGCACCAAATCAGGAAAGTGCCACAACTACCATCTTTGATTCTTTGCCCATCATTGTCACTCAAGAGTTTGAGACTTTGAATTACCTTAAACTTCCTGCCGTCCACTGCCGTCATCTCCGTCTCCTTCCCGATGGTGAACGAGTGGACTTTGGTGATGACGGGAGTCTTTATCGTGCAGGTGAAGTCTTCGCCCTTCTGCTCGATCACGATCACCGGCTTGTTGTCCTTCCGCATTTTCACTGCGATCGCAGGTGCACCTTGAGGAGATATGTATAAAACAAACTTGATATTCTACTCAAACACAGGAACATGAATGATTTAAATTTGAAACTATTCTTTTTACCAATCACTCTCAAGAAATCCTCGACGTTTTCTTCATAATAAACTTTCCAAGTGCCGTTGAAGTCCATGCCTGAGGTCTGCTTGTGCTGCCTGCCCGAGGATGTTTGTTATTCTTTGTTGTCATAATCACATCTCAAACTTCTGGTTGGCATGTTTGGGACTTCAAACTCCCTGTTATTTGGGCGGAAATTTCCACTTAGCGACACAAAGGTGTAACACCTTTACGCACAGAAATCACAACATTTAACTGCTGCACTTAGGCAATGACATACCTTTTTATTTAATTTCAGACAGGTATTAAAGCTTTTTCTTCATTTGCAGGATTCATGACATTTTTACATTTTGACCTTTTTTTTTTTTCTTTCTCAGAATATAAAAATACTTTAACTGGTAAACACAGAAAGCAAATTCACTTTTAGGCAAACTTGCAGGCGGCAAAAAGCTCAGGCAGTTAGTGCTGTGAAGTGCAGACTTGAAAAGATGATCCACCTCTTTGACCTCCAGAAAAACATCTCATTGCATGCTCAGTCACAGGAAACACAGACATGTTGAGCTTCGGTAAACTTGCTGGAATGTTTTTGAAACTCATAATTCAGACACGTACAAAACAGTCACATGACACATGGGTAAGTATGGCAGCTAGTCTTTTTGTTTCTGTTTTAGCTGTAAATACTAGGCTGTGTTGCAGTCCCTGAGAAAACACTGACCAGTCACGCAGCGATGTTAAATACAGTGCTAAGCTAGCTTACTGACCTCAGTCAAACAATATCTGCACTTTGTTCTTAAGTCTTATTTTAACTCTCTTTGGTCCACAGATTTGTGCTTTTCTGAAGATTTGTGCTTTTTCAAGAAACACCCTTCATCATTCTTTTTATCACAAAAGCTGTTCAATTAGTTATTTTACGTGAATATAACAAAATAAATAAGAGTTTAAAACATGTTGTTAGTGATATAGAAAGACTCTTTACTAATAAGGGTATCATCGCTCTAAAGGTCACATATTCTCCTCCTCTTCAACCAGTTTAAATAAGTCTCAGAGCTCCTCAAAACATGTTTGTGAAGTTTCTTGTTCTAAATCCACTTTGATCCTGTATTTGATCATGCCTATAAACCCCTCTATTTCAGCCCTGCTCAGAACAGGCTGTTTCTGTGTCTGTACCTTTAAATATGTAAATGAGCTGTGTCTGACCACGTCCCCTCTCTGGAAGGGCTTGGGTGGCTCGGATTTTCTCTCTCCATGTCCTATTGTGAACAGTGAGAAGGCAGACTCAGAGGTACTAAACAAACACCTAGCTGTGGGAGTGTCACCCACCTGGGGGAGGAGTTACTGCCCTTTGTGATGTCACAAAGGGAAAATCTCCGAACGGCCTGTTTGAGCACACATTTTCTGAAAAGTGGAGCAGGTTGGAGAGGATGGACTTTTCTCATCACTGGGGGGGGGGGGGGGGGGGGGGTTATAGACAGACTAGAGACACATATTAGTGTTAGAGAAACATTAAGAATTTTGTATGATATGTGACATTTAAAACTCCTTTTAACTTTTGATTTGTGGTGATTCTGGCGCCCCCTGTGGACAAAGCGGTCTTTGCTGATCTTGTTCTGTGCATATTTAACAAAAAAAAAAACATTCTGTATTCTTTTAACAGTGGAAAGCTTCACTCACTGTGAATCTTTGCTGTGGAAAATGTAAATACAGGCTTCTTGTGTAGCGTGCTTTTAGGCACTTAGGCACCAATAAGACCAAAACAGAAATAATCAACCTTCTCAGGGATGGTCACGTTTGCTTTTGTTGGTTTTGAAGAGAGTCAGTATTATTTTTCCTCAAACATTTCTTGGGTATCTTTGGTACTCACTGCCTAATACTCGTGCCCCTTAACAGATTCTTCATACTGTGCTTTGAGCGATTAACTCCACCCATCTGGTGCTTCAAGTCTGTTAAAACAAGTGCTCTCTTTTTTTTTTTTTTTTTTTTTAAGATGCAGGTCTGCTTGTTAAGACACTTCTGACACTTAGCTGTAAAAGAATCCTGAACTAGCAAACGCTCATTGTTGCATGCTTTGATAAAAGAAACAATCTTTGCATCAACTCGTATCACAGAAATATGACATTGAAAAAAATAACACTTTTGGCAAAATAAATTCATAAATATTAAACTTTGCTTCAATTCCTTTGACTTTAAACTGACAAACAAACATTAGGAAACATGACGATGTAAACGTGTTTCATCATGAGCGTCCGGATCCGTCCTCTTCCTCTTCCTGGTTTGGTCCGGGGTCGCTAAGGCAGCGCGATAGTTTCTGTTGCTCCTCCTGCTCGTCTGGATCTTTCTCCCTCGTCTTGTCGCCGCCCGTGGACCTCTGCGCCTTGCTCTGATTGGGTCTCTGGGGAGACTCATTCAACAGGCTGACGGCATCATCGGGGCTGGGATGTGGCTGAGCCGTCGGGCCTCTGGGGCTCTCGCTGTCATCATAAGTGAAGACCTGGTTTTCTGTGGTGCAGATACAGAGCAAGGACAGAATGCATAAAAATGGTGCACAAGAAGCAGCTACGTTTAAGAGACTAAATTGACTTGACAGATTTTAGTTTTCCGTTTAAACACACCTGAAAAAGGTGGGGTTGTCTTAAATTCAGGGTCTAGACTTTTAGATGTCAACACACATTCACAACAACAGGCAGAGCTGCTGTGAGTGTGCGGCTCCTGACCGACGCCCGCTGACACCTACAGCTTCAGCTCGTCCTGAGGTCAAGTTAACCGACAACTGAGGAGGAGTTATGATGCTAATTTTATTATCATGGTTATAAATGCAGCATCTTATTTGTGCAAGATCCCTCTATCAGATGGATTACTGTTTAAGATCTGCAACCGCTCTCCACCCTGCGGACTCGTGCTCTGCAGGTGAAGTTAATCCCAAGAGAGAGAGACTTTCACAAATGAGTCCCCCATGGAACATGGCGCAATGTAAAGGTGAGGGAAGCTCTTTTTAAACGGGAGTTGTTTTGACATACAGGAAAATGAACGAGGGTGGGACCCGCCGCTGTGTGTATAGAGAGCGAGAGAGGTGTGTGTGTGTGGACCTGAGAAGTCATTAGACTATTACTGACAAGAATACGCATTTATTTATTTGCATTTTTTTCTACTTTACATCACAAACTACGGTTGGCAAATTAATACGTTTGAATGTTTTTTTTGGAGTGAGGAAACGAATCCATTCATACACATTCATATGCCGCAAACGAAGCAGCTAGAGCAACTTGGGGTTAAGTGTTCTCCCCAAGGACACATCGGACATGTCACTGCAGGAGCTGGGGATCGAACCCTTGACCTTCTGGTTGAGAAACGACCGACTCCAGCACTGAGCCACAGCCGCCTCTTATGTTTCTTTACGCCTTAACAATTATCTTTCCCAATTTTAGCATTTTTATAGGTCATTATGTACAAAATGACTCTGGAGCAGCATAAAACTGAATATTCCTCCAGAACATTTTTATCTCAAACTCGTAGATCTCTCTTGTGTTGTTGTGTGTTCAGTTCGACTGACCTGGTTCAAAGCAGACTTTTCTCACTGAAGGTGTTTCCTGGCGGTTTGCAGGAACTGTGAGGTAGTGACTCATCTGTTTAAAAGACACAAAGGTAGCGGAACAGATAACCATGATCATGATCTTTAGGGTTAGTGAAGGTTTCATTAGACAGAATCACAGCGACCTTGAAACTCACCCTCCTCTCCATCTCCACCCTCTGCTTCCTGAAGCGAACTTCACTCACGTTGTCCTCAAACGGGTCCATGAAGAGGTCGTGTCTGCTGTAAGAACGAAGCTAAAGGAAGGAAACACAAACCGCAGCGTCACCGACAAAATTGTGCTTTTTCAAGAACGACCGCACATCACACTGATTAAACTCTTCCTCTTACCCTCTGTCTGGTCTGCTGCAGGTTTCCTCGCAGAATCTTTCTGATCTCTGCTTCACGACTTTTGGAGATGCTCGGGATCGCTCGACGTCTGCTCGGCCCTTTGGGCTGAATGTTTCTGCGGAGACAAACAGAACACCAACGTGCATCAACGCACCGAATGAGCCTGAAATACTTCTGGAGGGGTTGATCTGCATCCATGTTTTTTGCAAAGTCTTCTATTCATTTTAAGCTGGCAAAAAATTAAGCTTAAAGTTTGAACCTTTGATCATTTTAGCAAAAAGAACCAGAAGATTTCTTTTCTAATCAGCCTTTTAACCCCCGGTGACTTTCAGACATTTTAAACTCACTTCAGATCTGTGTTTGTATATATTAAAGGTGTGGTTCATTTTCCAAAAAAACAAACAACAAATACATGGATACATATATTTTCTGATTAAAACTGTCAGCGACATGTTGTCCTCCTTCAGTTCTCCATCTCTGAGATTGAATGAAGTAAGGGCACTCACTGCATGGAGACGGAGGACACGATGGCGGGCAGCTTGGCCGTGCTGCCGCTCTCCACCAGCATCATGGCCTGCTTCATCTCCATCTTGTTGTAGAAGGAGATGAGCTGAGGCTCGGTGGAGCGCTCGCCTGAGATCAGCCACCTCTTCACGTAGGCCTTATTGAAGCGGTTCAGCCTGAAGGACAGAAAACACTAAGTATTACTACAGTCAAAACTCCAGAAACACTTTGAAGTCATTCTTTTTCGGACAGACATGATGACTGGACTCGACAGTCATCAGACGGTCGCTTTTTGTTGCCGCCCTGTCGAACTAGTTTAATGCAAAGGTCAGTGCATTATCGAGCGATGGTGGCTCGGATTTCCAAGTTTTCTGATTTAAATAAATAAATAGATGAGCTACTGAGACATCATAGTTTCTTTAACCACGATAGTAACAGCAGGACGGACTAAAACATGTCGTTCTGAAGCACCAATGATGTGCAGCAACACAGAAGAGCGTGCACAGCATCGTATTCCTGTTTAATAAATTTTGCTTCAGTGTTGGGATCAAAGTCAAAGAACACAGACAGCTGAAGAGAGACAGGAAACATAAAGAGGAGAGAGTCGGGGCTGACATGCAGCAAGTAGCAGCTGCAACAACTCAAGGCCTCACGCTCAGCCATGTGGCGCACCAAACACATGTTTGTTTCTCCGGCTGCAACCTCCACTGTTTAAAAATAATGAATGCAAGTGAAGAAGTGCAAAATCCTGCAGTTCGTCGAGGGTCTTTGTTTATTTGATGTTATACGAGTACATATCCTCATAATTCCCCTGCAGAGTTTGGGGAACGCATTCAATAGACACGTGCCAACACCACTGTGAGATGATTTGTTTTTGACTTTTCTCGTAAATAAAAGAGAGAATAAAATCATACTTGTCTTTCCAGTGATGATGTCCATAATGTCCACAGACGTCTTCAATCCCTGTGAGGAGATGATCCAGGAACTGAAGACAGAAACGTTATCTCCATGATGGTAAATGAAACAGCAACGACGCTTATGTCTATATCTTTTCTGTCCTTCATTTTCCTCCTCTCATCTCAGCTAAACCCTGGAATAAATCCTGATCGATCTCACCTGTGTGTGAATCTCTTCATTTATCGATCCTTTGCTCTCCTTCTTCTTCTTCACCGCCAGAAGCTCCACCAGAGGTTGGATCGTCATTCCCTGAACGCAGAAACAGGAGGGAGGTCACGGTGAGACAAAACAGCTCTATATGAAACACTGTTGGAAGATTGACTCGTTTCTGATTTCACAACACAAAGTAAGTTGCAACCAAACGGATTTATAAGAGTTGTAGTTCCAGTAGGTGTCCACTAGAGGTCGATAAACTGGATACTGCTCCCTGCATGTATTACCTGCTTTAGTATAAAATAAGAAATACAAACATCTGGCTGCTCATTTGTCCATCTGGAAATAATGCAGTGGTCGGTCTTTGAATCTCTCTTGTTTTATTCATTTTCTTTGAGATGATGTTGGAGTTTCCTCTTTCTGATGCATGATCATCCATCTCTGAATCACATCTACATGGAATCATTCTTTTAACATGATCCTCCTGTCTCCTAATCTGGTCTCTTACTACAAGAGAAAGCATTGAACCCGTAGCTAGACTGTACAAAAGACCTCCTAAGATTCATGGAAACTTCCGCGCTGTAACGCCACAAACATTCACGCTGTTAAGTTTTTACTATCAGATCCATAACGACATCTCGTCTCCTGCACTTAGTGCTCCAGTTCCAAGATCCCAACGCAAGTCAGGAACGCCTCACCAGATCACCTCCTCGAGCTTGAGTCTGAGGACCGGGCTTACAGACACAGCTGAGGTCAGAGGTCGTTCTTTCATACACACACCAACATCTGGAACGAGTTCCCACACTATATCAGGACAACAAACTCAGTGATGCATTTCAAGCAGGAATATAAACACCGCCTGAGGAACGGACAAACTTCATTTCGGCGGCCGCCATGACAAGACAAGTTCCATCACAACTATAAAATTACAGATTTCTCTGGCTTTGAAAACTGTTGGAAATATGTGAGGAAATGTAAGTACTCAACAACACAAAATATATATAACATTTTTAGTCCATTTTTAATTAATTTAGATATTTTAGTGTAAACATTGGAATAAAATTCTACATTTTGTACAAAACCCGTTAAAATTTTTAATCTTTTCCCGTATAATAAATGAAATTAAAATGAATGACATTAACTATTGTTTCGTTTAGTGTAGAATTTCAGGATTAAAAGTTGTTATTGTATAATAATGGGGACCCGAGGTAAATAAACAAACAAACAAACGGGTATGATCTGTCAGGCTTGTGTTCCTCTGACCTGCACGAACACGGTGAAGAAGATGACGGTGATGATGGCGGTGAGGAACATGTACTTCATCTCGCTGTTCTTCAGCAGGAACCCGAGGGAGAAGGCTATGGCGCCTCGCAGGCCACCGTACGCCACGATGAACTGATCCTTCTTAGTGAGCTTCACGATGCGGAATTTATTGATGATGTACGTGAGGCCGATGACTCCTGGAACACAGAAAAACACCAAGGACTACAAGTCAGTCCTGAAAACATCGTTAATGATCTGCAAAATGCATCTGTCTCAAAAAGAGCGAGGGAGGGAAGTGACCAGTTCGCCGTGTGTGCTCGTACTGACCCAGCACTCTGGACACCAGACAGAGCACGACGGTGAAGATGACGAACGTCCAGTTCCAGGCGTGAGGGCCGGCCACCGTGGAAACCCCGAGGAAGATGAAGATGAGCGTCTCACTCACGCTGCTCCACATCTTCAGGAAGTATTTGATGGTGGTGTACGACTTGTGGGAGATGTTCGCCTCGACGTACGGCCGCATCACCACGCCACACGCTATCAATCTGCTCCGGAAAAAGAGAGAGAGAGAGAGAGAGAGAGAGAGAGAGAGAGAGAGAGAGAGACGGGGAAAAGGTTGGACGCGCTTCTCAAATCTCGGCTTTTAATCGCTAAGCAGAGAGGCGGGGCTGACGTACGACATGATCCCCGACAGGTGGAAGACCTCGGCCGAGAGGTACGCCATGTAGCTGTAGAGGAAGACAAAGAGCGGCTCGATGACGCGGGTGTGAGACGTGAAGCGCGACGTGAAAGCGCCCAGGATGCCGTAGATGGCGCCCACCATGATGCCTCCGAAGGAAACCACAAAGAAGCAGACCACACCGAGGACGGCGTCGACCACGGTCACGGTCCCGGCTTGGGAGAACTCCTCGAACAGGTGATACAGAACCTACAGAGAGAGAGAGAGAGAGAGAGGGAGAGAGAGAGAGAAAGAGAGAGAGAGATAGGGAGAGAGAGAGAGAGAGAGAGAGAGAGAGAGAGAGAGAGAGAGAAGAAAGAGAGAGAGAGGGAGAGAGAGAAAGACAGAGAGAGAAAGAGAGAGAGAGAAAGAAAGAGAGAGGGAGAGAGAGAGAGAGAGAGAGAGAGGGAGAGAGAGAGAGAGAGAGAGAAAGAAAGAGAGAGGGAGAGAGAGAGAGACAGAGAGAGAGAGAGACAGAGAGAGAGAAAGAAAGAGAGAGGGAGAGAGAGAGGGAGAGAGAGACAGAGAGAGAGAAAGAAAGAGAGAGGGAGAGAGACAGAGAGAGACAGAGAGAGAGAGAGAGAGAGAGGAGAGAGACAGAGAGAGGGAGAGAGAGAGAGACAGAGAGAGACAGAGAGAGAGAGAGACAGAGAGAGGGAGAGAGAGAGAGACAGAGAGAGGGAGAGAGAGACAGAGAGAGACAGAGAGAGAGAGAGAGAGAGAGAGAGAGAGAGACAGAGAGAGGGAGAGAGAGAGAGACAGAGAGAGGGAGAGAGAGACAGAGAGAGACAGAGAGAGAGAAAGAGAGAGAGAGAGACAGAGAGAGAAAGAGAGAGAGAGGGAGAGAGAGAGAGAGAGAGAGAGAGACAGAGAGAGAGAGAGAAAGGCGTCCTCAGTCCTATATCGATTCTTGAGTTTCATTCAAACGTTTAATGACTTCAAGTGCGCGCGCCCCATATATGGAGGCTGCGGTCTTCCAGGCGGGCGGCCCAGGTTCAAATCTGAACTGTGGCTCCTTTCCCGCATGTCCTCTCTCTCTCTCTCTCTCTCTCTCTCTCTCTAAGAACCTAAACTTTACTAAATCATCATCATGCGGTTAGTTCGCATGATTTTACTCCTTTTTCCATTTCTTACCTCCGTCCTCTGTTCCCCTCTCATCCAATCATTTCTTCTTTCTGTCTTTCCTGTCACATTTCCTTCCTTCCTTTAATCCTTTTTGTTCTTAAATCCTTCCTCCCTTCTCACTTTTGAATGTTTTAACCCCCTCTTTCTTTCCTCCAGCCTCCACCACTCTTTCATTCTCCTTCCTTCTTCCTGTTTATCCTTCCTTTTCCTCTTTCTATCCACCTGTGCATTTTTTTTTTCTTTCGTTCTTCCTTCTGTCCCTCCTTCCGTGTCTTTCTTCTGCTTCCCTTCTTTATCTGGGGTAACTAACTACAAATCAAAACCATCAGTGTGTGAATGTGTAGGTGTGACCTGCGGTGTGAAAGTGCGTTGGGTAGTCAAAAAACGGGAAAAGAAATACAAAACCTCAAGTCCATTTACCGTTTTACATTTTCAGTAAAGTCAATCTGGAGAACATTTACGTCCCACTGAAAGCAAGACGAGTAGAAGAAGACGGAACTCAAACCTGTCTATCTCAAAGCTGCTGTTTGAGTAAGAGTATAAACTGTCTCCGTCCACTTCACTCACCACGGTGACGGCGTCGTTGAGCAGCGACTCTCCGAACACGAGGATGTGCAGCAGCTCGTTGATGTGGATCTCCTCGAACACGGCCAGCACGGCCACAGGATCCACGGCCGAGATGATGGAGCCGAACAGCAGACAGGAGAGCAGGTCCACGCCGCCCAGCCCGGCTCCTTCGATCTGACACACGGCGTACATCATCCCGCCGATGAAGAAGGCGTTCCACAGGGTCCCGATGACGGCGAACACCAGGATGGTGCCCAGGTTCTCCGTGAAGGCTCGGATGGGCAGGAAGTAGCCGGCATCGAGGATGATGGGAGGCAGCAGGTAGAGGAAGAAGAGCTTGTCATCGAGGATGGGGGCTTCTTCTCCGATGGCTTTGATGATGCCGCCCACAAGCAGACCGACAAAGATCAGCAGACAACTCTCCGGCACGACGTTTGACACTCGGGGGATAATGTGGAAACCTGCAGAGGAATCAAAAAGTTTCCATTATTTTTAGAATAGAATAGAATACAATAGAATTACTTTATTGATCCCAAACTGGGAAATTGTGGCGTTACAGCAGCAGGTTATCCAAACACACAATATGAGTAAAAAAACACAATGTTAGAAAATCTAAACATAATATAATATTAAATACAAAGTGAATAAGCACTAAAAATATCAAAACTAAGAATGTGAATATATACAACCAGGATTTAACTTAGCATTACTAGTCTTAAATAGGAAGATTAAATGTAAAATGCAAAAACAGAGTCGTAAATGGTTGTAAATTAAATATGGAAGATTGAATGTAAATGTGCAAAAACAGAGTAGTAAATGTACAGTATTGACATAAGTTAAAGTGCATGAGTGTAAACATATAATAAGCAGAAACTATACAATATAATGGCGAGTAGACAGACAAATGAAGTGAACATGAGTGCAGGGATAATTTGTAAATTTAACATGTGCAGAACAGATTAACTTTTTTTTTAAGAGCTTGAATTTATCAAACTCAGAGACTTTCAGAGAATGAACAAGGTCACGTCATCAGCATTTCCTCCCTCACACAAACCTGAAAGAAAACTTTCGACTTAAGATGCTCTCGAATGAATAAAGAGATCGAGGAGAGACGGCATCAGGACAGTGTGTTTATAAGATCTCAATGTCAAGACGATGTCATGTTATCACTCAGTGTGTCTAAATCTGGTGAAACATCACCGAGTGCGTCAGAGCAGCAGCTTGGCAACAGGCACCACAGCAACTTTCTAATGACATCACTTCATTTTAAACTCTTTGTGTTTAGCCTCTATGCTAGCTCAAACTAAAAAAATCAAAGTGCTAGGAGGAAGCATGACTTCTTGATGAATCTGTTTAACGAGCTGTTTCATCCAGCAGGTTATAAAGTGTTAGACATTTAAATTCTTTGTGGCTTGTTTGACGTAAACATCAGTCACTAACACGGATGTTGAGTTTGAAAAGAATCAAAACAGAGACGAGTTGCCGTTCCTCACATTTCAGAACACTTTCCAAAACAATGAAGGAGTCAAATCAAATTAAACAGTGACTAAAACATTATTCTTGGCTTTGAAAGAACATCTGTTATTAGCGTCACAATCACATTTTTACACCCAGTTTACATCAACTGAGATATGACCGCTGGCATCTTCAGCGCGTTGTTTGCACACTGTTAGCATGTGGCGTCTGTGTTTGTGTATTCAGATGCTGTCTATGATGTCTAAACGACTTCATTGGAGAGGCTCGTTTATTGGTAGTTGAGATCATACGTTGTGAGGTTCCAAATTTATAAAGTCAACTTTAAGATCGAGTGGAGAGACAACTTTTTGGATTTATTCCCTGATTTAGATGCAGAGCTGAGACATCATTCGGGTTAGACGACTTTCTGCAGCCTGCTCAACATGAGTCAATGATGACACCGGTAATGATACAGCTTAAAGTTATGTTGCAATCTGTTCTGAATAATATCTACTGCAGAGATGAACAATCTGATTATTACTCAGCCTTTTCCACCTTTTCAAACAGTCCCCCTGTGGTCTAAATGAAACATCTGTGCTGTGCTTTGGTCAAAATATAACATGAATCAAGCAGCAGAGGAGGTTTGTGACCCTGTATAAACCAGCTCTCTCAGAACGCTCCGTTTTGGTGTGTGTGTCTCTTTAAATGCAATGAGCCCCTCCCCCCTGAGTTTTCCCCATAGACATCACTCCTCTGTAGGGAGAATAAAAAAGGCGGACCTGCGCAAAAGTTTTGTTCTAGACGACGAGTGGAGTCCACGGGTGGAGAGGGGATTTTTTTTAACCAGAATCCCACTGTGACATCACAAACTGAGAAAATTGAAACAGAGCATTTTCCTCTGTGTTGTAAGACTTATGCAGACCACAAACAAAGGACTGGATGGGTTTATTTCACATTTTGTGGGTTGGCAGACTCTCAGGTTACCCAAATAAATGTTCAAAAACTCTGAAAAAAGTGTATTTTTCAGAATATGTCCCCTTTAAATAAGTCCTACTTTAGTCATTATTTGACTGAATGCTAACATCATCTCTCTCTCAGTCCGAAGTGCGCCTTGACATTCACGCTCTCTCGTGACTCCGGGGTCGAGGCTGCTCTAACAAAAGTCTTCAGCCATGTTTCGGCCGTCCTCGCCCCCTCCTCTCCTCTCCGACTCCGCACACTGACGTTCTTTGTTATCGAGCAGTGCATTAGGACAGGATGTGGGACCGGCCCCTCGGAGACAGCAGCTGGACGAAACAGATAAGATGCCAGAGCTCTTCTTTCTGCTCCGTCAGCCAACGACAAACTGCCCGACAGATTCACACAGCCAATCAGAATCCTCACTGCACGCTGCGGTCACATCAACCACGGTGACATGAAGGATAATGCAAGAGTGAAAAAAAATCAAAATGCATACATGTCATTCAAAAGTCCTGTGAAACGTCTGAACCTGATTGTACTGATGGCTGTAGTTGTCAGGAGCGCACCAATCAGATATCGGTGTCATGTGACGCTGCGTCAGACTCCCTTACATCCTTTAAATGTGTGAGAACATGAAACAGATATTATATGTTGATGATGTGATGTGACATAAAGCAGAGTTACGTTTTGTACATTTTTTGTTATCATTTCTGGAGCTTAAACTGAATTTTTTTCTTCATCAAATGTCTTTTTCTCTCCAACAAATTGTTGATGGTGAGCAAAAGGAGTGTGCAGGATCGTTTCATTGTGACAGCTTTATGTCGAACACACCGACCTCATGAGCTAGTTGGATGTGCGAACTCCTCCTTTAAAACCAAATGTATTTTGTTTGGTCCAAAACAAGTCTTTGATTTTAATATTTAGAGTTTGAAACAATATAATCGACCAACATGCTTCAACATTTTATAAAATGTTTATGAAATCAACCTGCAGTTTGCTCTCAATTATCATAATAATATCTTCAAATGCCTTGATTTGGCTCTATTGAATGAAACTAAAACAAGACGGTGATGTAGAGTTTAAATGGCAGACATGTAGAGATGCATCACACCATCACAACCTGAACTCGTGCATCATAACCGAAGCAGTTTGAGGAAACATGATGAGACTTCTGTTCAAGCCTGCAGAGGAATCTCTGTCAGCAGTTAAAGCTGGAAAACATGAGGACTGTCTTTAGGAGACTCATTTTCATAATATTCATAATTAGAAAAATCCTCGGGGTAAAGTTTGGGGTTTGGCTCTGTGCTGAAAGTGTTCATCACAGTGTTTAATCGTTTGAGGGAGACAGATGTTTCTGATTGTTCAACAAACAACAACAGGTTTCATCCATCTCAAAACGACGGTAAAGATGAGTAAAGGTGAACATTACTCTATGATGCCATAAAGATATGAATTAAGATTTAAAGAAACTAAGAATGCATATGAGCTACATCTCAGTTTCTATGACAACCTGCCGTTCTTCATGTTTTATGCAATATTTGTGTTTGCAATACATCCACCCTGAACCCAAAATCACTGTTTTTTTTTCTCTCTAAACACTTAGCATTTAAAGAACATTGAGTGCTGTCAGATGGGGCCCCCTTAAGGGAGGTTTCCTACTGTCATTGTAATATTTGCCTATTTCTGGGACACTGCTACGGTTTGAAGTTAAGGGGAGGGGGAGGCTGTTGACAAGCAGCACCTCTGTTCTCCTCAATTAAATTGGCACCAACCACATGTTCCAGTCTTTCATAACAAATGGCCCCTACTGAGCCTCGAAAGAGGTCGCTGTATGATGTATACCTGCACTCATCACTTGTTAAATGGTACATATAACAAAAGGTAGCTGGTAGCTAGCTCTAGCTTCATCTGTCTGCATCCACATGATGTGAAGGCATGAGCATTATACCCAGGCCTCCATCCAACAGGTGAAATGTGCACATGCATGTTTTTAATTGAACGATAATGATGAAATCATGATCATACGCTCAGCCCTGATGAGGGACGTGTTGTCTCAGGCTGATGCAGAGAAATACTGCACGTGACTCTAGTGTGCTGATGGTGATTATCATGTATCGGATCGTGGCGCTGCACCTGGACTAACGTTACCTTGTTAGATGAATTAAAGTCAAACTGAACTGTTGAACGTGCCATTTGATTATCTTACGTTCATTGGCTCCACATGTCCATATTTCTGTACCAAAAAAAAAAAAACCACCTGCTTGTAACAAGAAACACTTCACAAAGGTTCCTACCTTATACTGTACAGAGGTAACCATCAATCCCCCCCTGTTACACAAAACACCTCATATTATTCTGATAATCTGCTCCTACATCGTGTATCGGGAGTTTCCCTAGAAGTCCATCCAAAATATCAACATGAGATACTTTCATTATCGCGGGCCACATATTGTGTACCGTATCGTACTGTTTCATGAGTTCTTCTATTCCCATTTTGATATTTTCATGAGCCACATTTCATATCGTGCACCGTTTCCCCTGCGATTCTCACCCTCTATACCTAACTGTATTTGTTTGGCTCTCTTTGTACATACCTTGTTTTCTTTTGTGTGTACTCGAAAGGAGTTCTATAAATAAAGTTCCTTAATGCTTCAACTCATCAGCTGGTTGTTTGTTTCTATATTTGGCTTCCACTCATAATGAATGTGCATTATGTTTCCCAGCTGGCCTGGTGTGTATTTTTGTCTCTGCTGCTTCATTACTCCAGCTAGTTCCTCTTCTTCTTCATTTTGAACTGCATGACCTTTTGATATAAAAATAAACCTGAAGCATTTTGCAAACTTTCAGGAAGCTCGACACAAGAAAAAAAACTATAGATGTCAGTCTGGAGCCTCCTCCCTTCAGTGTGGATGATCAGTACCTTTCATTTTAACCCCTGCAGCTGCTCACTAATGCTGGAGGTAGTCCAGTAGGAGATCAATCAGTGATTGGAGTCATATTTCACTCACCAAGTTTCATGAGCATAGCCAGGAGGATCCACAGAGAGATCTCGAAGGGCTTCCTGACGTGCTCGTATTTGAAGGAGAGGACGGGGAAAGCCTTCTTCTTGTGAGTGGTGGTGTTAGTTTGGTGATGGGAGTCCTCCTCTGTCACTCCTCCGGCTGGATTTCTCCTCGTCTCGTTGTTTCCTGAAACAACATCACGACTCGCGGAAGAGGCAGAGACGAAAGCGAGAAACAAAACGCACAGAAACGCCGCCAGGAGCAGACCGGAGCTCCTCCGGGCGGGACGGAGCAGCACAGCCATGTTTTCAGGCTGTTTAGACGGCTGAACTGCTTCTGCTCAGCTCTAGATCCGGTGAAGGTGAAGATGAGGATGGTGCGGAGAGCGAGTGCGGCGTGCCGGGGAGACGCGCAAACTTTTACGCACAAACTCCCAAAGGTTCTCAAAATTACGCATAGTTATACACGAAAAATCTTGAGTTGCATAAAAACATTACTATCGTCTCTTACTCTCCTGCTGAGCTGCTTTAAAGTGTGGCTCGATCGTTGTCGCCTGTGCAGTCCTCTTATCCACAACTTGCATCAGGTAGCGGCAGCATCATCATCCATCAGGCTGAAAGCTGTCACGCTGAACTCTTTCTCGCTTTACTGGAAAACGCAAAGTGGCGTCAGAGTGAGAGCGACATCTGCTGGAGGGGAGGACACCAACAACGACCAACTTACAGCCCCCAACAACAAGCACACAACTGTGTTGGAAGGCAACAAAGCACAATAATCTACTTTAGTTCTGTGCTTTAATACAATTTTGAGTTACTTGTATTTTGTCGTTCTAATTTCATGCTGCTTTTTATTGCATGAGTGGCGTGGGGCCGCAGTTCCTCAGTCTGTAGAGACTTGGGTCTAAAGCCGCAAGATCTCCTGTTCAAGTCCAAATGCAAGTCTGGACATTGGTCTGGCAGCTGGAGAGGTGCCAGGTCCCTTCCCACCACTACCAAGTGCAAGGAACCACACCCCATTGTGAGCCATTGTGCAAGGCACCACACCCCCAATTTGTCCATAGCATCCTGTTTGTGCATGTGTGTGTATTTTGTGCATGTGTGTGTATTTCAGCCTTATGTGTGATAAAATAGTGTAAAAGTGATTTCTCCCCTGTGGGATTAAAAAAAAAAATGCAAAGATAAAATGTTAATCTGTATGATTTATTTGAATTATTTTTTATTGATTTCCTGTGTAGTTTAGTAACAGTTGTATATGTACAAACTATCACAGCTGGGAACATACTAAAGCTTCTGCTCAACAGTGCAGTGTTTAAGCTGTGTGAAATAGAGCTGAGCCAATAGCTCGGCTCGGTTCCCATTTCCTGCTCGCTGTTTTGCAGGAGAGAAGATTTAAGATCATGACGAGACGAGCCCGCTTGCCGGTGATCCAGAGAGGATCCATCTCCAGCCTCTAAGACCAATCGATCTTCTCCCTGTTCATCTATTGTTTGGTTTCTTTATGGGAGCAGACTCTCTGACATTTCCTGAATAACAACTCACTGGAAATCTCTTTTATCATCAGAGTTGAAGAATTAGAATTTTCACAACATGTTTTTAAAATAAGCCTCTTAACTGTAACATCTCAAATTAATAAAGTAGAGTGATGATTTGTTTTTTTTAAATAGCATTGAGATAATGTCAGGATAAACATAATACTTCAGCGCTCACATGGCCTCTTCATGTCTGTCAGCCCCATAAGAGGAGAATCAGTAAAAACAACAACACGGCCGGTTCCCACAGACTCAGACCTCCACGCCTGAATTCAGTCGGCCCGTCTAGGGAGATGGAAACATAAATAAAGAAGCAGTTTGTTTTGTGTACAGAGTTAAGGGGTTGTAAAATTATAAAATAAAGGTAATGTTTGTCAACTGTCTGAAAATAGACTGTATAAAACATGGACATAGTCACAGTGATGTCACCTATTGGTTTCTGGTTGGTTTCATAATCCAGGCTCTGTATTATGAAGAACTCTTTTCCCACATTAAAGGAGATCTATTATCCTCACTTCCACCATTCATCACGTCAGTCTAGGACACCTGTTGAGTAGCGTTGTGAGATGTGTTGCTCAAAAACCTCCTTATTTATCTGATACTGCCGTCAGTAAAATCCCTCATTTCAGCCTCGGCCTGAAACACTTCTTTTCAGCTACTGTCTCTTTAAGGCCCGCCTTCCTCACGTGCCCACTTTCCTCCGATTGGCCAGCTCTGTTTGCAGTCGCGGGGGAAATTTGGGTGAGCGTCCCTGTGGGCATGTCCTGCAACTTTGCTTTAATACGACGACTGGCCAAGTCCCGCAAAGTTCTCGTAACATCTCGTTCAGAGCAGCAGGAAACCACGTCCGGGGATTACGCCAACAAGTGTGTATCTTGCGTTTAAATTTTTTTTTCCAACATTATAATATTATATATATGCATATAAACATGGGGTGTTAATGTGACGTCTGGAGCGACTGCAGCCAGCCTCAAGTGGACACTCGAGGAACCGCATGTTGCTGCTCGGAGAATACACATCATAGTCAGTATGTATGGCTCTGTGTTTTAAATCTTTAATTTGGATATCCTGTTAACATGACACTTTAAAGAGACATTATGAGAGAGTTTTACGTTTTCCTTTTTTTTTTTTATCTCAGAATCTCTGGATGTCACCGAGCCTCGCTGTGAAATCACTTCCTCTGTCTGAGTTTTATCCACCTGAGTCGCTCCATTCAGACTGTGCAGCCGCCCGAGAACTTCTGTTTCCCACTCAACTTTCCCACGTGGTTGAAGCCTGAGAACTACAGAGCTGGTTGAACGTTACAAAAAAACACATCGCTCTTTAGATATCTGCACACAGATTTTATAAACAGTGATCGTCTTTAACTGAGAAGAACATTTATTCAACAACTGTGATCCATTACCAAGTGAGTTTAAGTGACATTTTACATTTACAGACATTATCTTTATTAAATTCCGGTAAAAAGTGATGTTTTTTTAATCAAGCAAACCAAAGCAGCCCTGATAAAATGTCTTGTGTAACAGCTGGAATGCTCATTCTATTATAAATACTCAAAGGGAAGAAGCTACTTTGAGATCTTTTGACTAAGGTGCTTGCAACAAATGGAGATTTTCCTACATTCTCATTTAACAATGTTTACAAGTACAAAATATTGGGACTAGCTGAAGGTTTTAGCTACAAAGCCGTCATATGCTCATATATTTGGTTTAAATACAATTACTTTAAGTGTTCAAACTACAAACTCTCTCTCTTATATTTGACAGAAAGTGTAACCTTTCGACTTAATGACAAATCTTCCCGATCACTGACTCACTTTTTCTCTGCTGCGACACTTAGACTTTCCTTCAATCAACACCACAAACACATGAAAACTCTCTCCAACCTCCATCTCAAACCTTCTGCGACGTACACACACAATCACACGCGCACACACACACACACACACACACAGCCGCTCTGCTGCTGCTGGGTGTTTTTTTTCCCCCCCTCTGCTAATCTCAGGCGTGGTGATGTTTCAGTTGGACCCTGTCTGACATCTGTCTGGCGCTGTATAGAGACACTCCCATCCCCAGTGTGGCCATCGCCATGGCGATGGGATCGATGAGACTGCTCTGAGGCTGCATCCGGACCTCACCTGACACCTGACGCTGCAGAGGAGAGGAAGATGAAGACAAACACACAACAGTCTGATGAGAGGACAATTTATCATTCTTATACCTGAGGTGGTTTTATTATTCCCGTCAGAGCCACAGTGTGTTTGATTTGTCTTTTCTGTCTGGGAACTTTCTATTGAGTCAATGAAATGTGGGGAGTACTTTGGTCAAATGAAAACCGGAACACTGAGTTTCTGTCTGCACAACACGACAGGGACACACACACAGGGGAAGATAACCAGAGGAACACCTGGACAGCTATTTGCATATACGCATTTGCTTCATTTTTCAACACTGAACGCTGCCGCTTGGGGTTTACGCATTAGTTTGGTTTGTTATCTGTGCCTGGCTGTCATTCTGTTGCTGGAGTCTTAAAGGTGGATGCTCGGTTGGTGTGACAGTATCAGCTGGTTCATCACTTGAATAAAGTATAACATTATAATAACTTTTAAACCTTGGGAGACTTTCCCTCTCGAGTCGTACAGGTGCACACAGAAACATGGATGTAGTCTCAGTGACATCACCCGGTGGTTACTGAAGTGGAATTTCGAAGTCTAGCGATGACAGTGGCCATATTGAAAATGTTTTCTGAACATCATTTTCGTAGTAACAGACAAAAAGGTGGAGCGGAGCTGGGCTCTGAGCCTCCTGATAAACAGCTGAGTTTGAGTTTTTAAGATATTTTCTTATGTTTCAATGCTACAAGCTACATTGTGTAGAATATGAAATCCAGACTTTTGCACCACCTGGTGGTCAGAAAATACAACTGCAACAACTATTCTGTGCCTTGAAATCACTTCTCTTTCCTTCAGCATCCAGAGCTCTCAGTCTGAACAGGTTATGTAATGAAACCTCCTGAGACGAGCTGCCGTCATCTCTCTGTAAAATATTTATTGACTTTGTTCAGCCTCAATTTTAAGCATTTCTATCAAGATATTTAAAAACAATCAGCCATGTATTCACACTAAATCCTTACTGAAGCATTTAGTTTCACGGTGGATTTATTTATTTGTGCTCTTCGGATTGAAATTAGTTATAATGTTATTGATGTTTGAGTTATTATTGCACACAGAAAACACATTTCTCAGGGAGAAACTTACACCTGGTGAAAAATATGTTTCAGATTTCTGACCTACCTGCAGGAGACGGAAGTATCCTGGTGTCAGTCTTCCCAGTCTGATGATCATTTCTGCTGCTGGAGCTTCACAGATCAGTCAACAACTCTCTGCAGGAGAGAAGAAAAAATAAAACGTAATCACTCCTCCACAAGCTCAAGTTTACTCTGCAGGAGATAAAAAGTCTGATTCCCTTGAGAAACACATCCACAGGAGTTGTTTTTTTAGGACTTTCTGGATGCTTTTGACGATGAGAACAAAATCCTCTTCTCACAACTTATCATCAGACAGTATCAGAAGAGGACCGGACAGTGCTCTCTGCGTTCTCAGGACCTTTTTATGCTCTCTGTCCCAAACACTCTGACAGAAATTGGAAAAAGGGCTTTTGGGTGTTCTGCACCCTCAGCCTGGAATCTGTTGCAGAAAAACTCAAGGAGCTGGTGTCCTTCAATATTTTTAAATCTAAAATGAAAGTCATGGAAGCAGACTCTACATGATGACTATGCTTTAGCTCGACTGCTTGAGCTACTGACTCCCAGATTTGACTCATAGATGATTCTCCTTTATGAAAAATGTAGTGTTTATGTAAATTGTCTCTCTTTGTGTCTCTGTCTGTAACTTTGTGTTTTTGCTGCTGACTGTCTCGGCCAGGTCTCCTTTAGAAAAGAGTTTCTTCATCTCAATGGAACCAACCTGGTTAAATAAATAAAAATCATGAATTTAGGATAAGAGCATTTGACTAAATAGTTCTAAATGATCTCATGATCGACAGATAAATTCACCTCATGTATAATAACTATTTACTGCTTTGACTGCAGATATTCTGGATTTAAAACATCGACGTAACAGAGAGGTTGATCATCTGACTTTAAGAAATGGAAAAAGTAGCAAAATGCTGGCTGGGAGAGAAGAGTTTAAATGATAAAAAAAATTATAAATAACAAAGGATGTGTGTAAAAGTGTTATCCTCATCATGTTCATTTGTTTTTGTGTTTTTTTTGCTTCTCCCCCCCTTTTATGTCCAAAGTCTTTGTCTTGGTTAGTACTGAATGTTTAATGTTTGTCATTGCTTAATTTTTCTTATATTCTTGTTCAATTTGTACATTTTGTGTTTTTACATTTTATATTCTATTATACATTTTCTAAAAGCCTTTACCTTATTCCTATTTAAGCTGTCAGCAGGAGCTCAGCTGTTTTTATATTTCCTTGTTAAGTCAAATTCCTTGTATGTGTAAATGGCAATAAACACTGATTCTGATTCTGATGTTAAAACTAAAATAAATAAAGCAGACATTGAAACAAAGAAACAGGAGCTCACAGCTGTCGCTCTAAAGACATTCACAAATGTTTCTTATTATTTTGCACATTTTCACTTTCATTCACAAGTAATGTTATATAATTGTTCCATGAATAATTTAGCAGTGTTTTCACATCTGAACATACATGTGGAATCTTCTGTTTCTGATGGAAATGACATTAAATACAGTTTCGATCTCTCTGTGTTGAGTTTAACTTTACTTTATCACTCGATAGCAAAGACAGCAGCCACAGAAGTTGTTGGAAGACAACTCTCAAACAGCAATCACAAAAGTTTATCATATTGTTACTGAAGCATGACATTTTTCTTTGGGGGTAAACTCTTTAAATGATCAGATCTTTAAATATATTTAATTCAAATGTCTTTAACGTCTGAAATATAAAACAAAAAAAACAAAACAAACAAGTGATGACTTTAACTTTGACCAAATAGCTAAAGAGTGAACAAGAAAAAAAAGTGTTTCTCACAGAAGTTAACGGGTCCTCAGGGAAGTTGACGAGCACCCAGCAGGATTCCTTAATAACAGCACCCACGCTGCCCCTCACCTTCATCAGCAGCTCAGCACCCACCAACAGCCAGACAGTCAGTCAGCATGTGAAGCCCCTCAGCAGCCTGAACAAACAGCGGCAGCCTGTCGCACTGAAGAGGCTCCTGTGTGTCCCTGCTCTTTTGTGCAGCATGAACATCCCAGTCTGACGGGCTTCACACACACACACACACACACACACACACACACACACACACACACACACACACACGCACACACAGACAGAGCTGCATGAAAAGCTTCGGCCTGTCAGAGATGATTTGACCATCCAGGCAGTAAAGTGGGTGAGAGCGGGGAGAGAACAAGTGTCTCTGTGCAGCATGTTGCACGCTCGGAGGAACATGTGTGCTAATGCGCTGCAGTGACTTATGTAACACAAAAACACTAAAGATGAAACTCTTTGGAGTCCTTCCTGGGGTTTCCTTAAAGGGTGTTCACAGCTGCACACACACAAAGAGCTGTAGCTTTTAGTTTCAGCGTTTCCTCTGAGCTGGAGATATATCCTCGGTTTAAAGGGGTTTATTGGTTATTGTGACGTTACATAAGGTCCCAGTTTCCCTGATGCCACATTGATTGTCGAGGGTCTCACTGTTCATGCTGCCCTGTGGTTACATAAAAGAATAAATAATGCATAGAAAAACATTCAGACTGTTGTGGCTGAACATGTAAAGCTCTGCATGTCGTGAAGAATTACACTTTTGAACTACATTTCCTTTCTAAAAAACCACGAAATAAAATGTTTTTATCTATTCAATAAACATGATTCTAAGAAGTTATAATGTGCATCAGAACACAAAGATCATTCAGTGCTGTGTGTGAGTGTGTGTGTGTGTGTGTGTGTGTGTGTGTGTGTGTGTGTGTGTGTGTGTGTGTGTGTGTGTGTGTGTGTGTGTGTGTGTGTGTGTGTGTCTGTGTCCATATAAGGGTGTCAGAGGTGGACTAGACTACAAGATGCTGATTGTGCACATCCAGTGACCTCACGTCTACATGTTCTGCAAAAGTCACACAAAACTCTCCATTATTGACTGAATCTGCTCTTAAAGAAACGACGATGCATGATTGTGCTGCGTCTGTAAGATTTGAAAATAAAAATAAAGATGCAGTATTAATGTACAGGGTTTGTATTGAATCAGAGTCTTTGCTGTTATCAGTCTTTTACAGAAACCGTGCTGAAGTACTCTTGGTCGTGTCTTGCTGCTCCCTCTCGGTCCTGACCCGCAGAATTGATGGAAGCTCTGGCGATCGTCACTTTCACTCCTGCCGGTCCCGGAGCGTCAGTGGTCTCTACAGCTACGACCTTACCGATGAAATGCTGAAAAACACAGACGAAAAAGAACACTTGTTTATATGATTGAACAGATCTCCTCTTCAGTCTTCACAGCTCAGTGCCAGATGGCTTAGCAGTGATATTTGTTATAGACTCAGAGGGGAAAAAAACAACATTTTCAATAATTGTTCCTTTATAATGATTCCTTCTTGCTGATTAATTCCCAGAGTGTTGACTTCACACTTTTTTTTTAGCTTGTTTGTGAACCAGATAAAAAATGTCCCAAATGAAAAACCATTCACACTTATTACACTCACATTTTCAAGCCTTAAACCAAACAAATGATCTCTATTTTATTGCATTTAATCTCTTTTTAAATGCTTTTGTTGTTTCTGCATCAATCACCTCGTGTTTTTTTTTTTATTGTTTCAATAATAGGTGTTATCGGACAAAACAGTTCTGGGGACTTTTTGTAGAGGAACTGTTTTTCCCTGAGAAGACCATGGGGACTTTTTTTTCTGTCTACATTTGCACCACCACGGTACCTACTCTGACGCAGGAGCTTAAAAAGGTTCCTCTAAACGGGGTTCAAATAGTGCATATCTCCTGAGGTGAGTAATCAATAAAACACAGGGAGGTATCCAACAGTTCCTAGATCTATGAAAAAGCTCCTTTGGTCCGAAAACAGCCTAATGTATCCGATGTGTGAAGTAGAAGTGAAGGAGAAAAGAGGATCTGCAGTAGTTCATTGATGATGTTCCCAGTGTTTGCCAGAAGAGGTCAGTAAAAGTCTGAATAATTCTTGTCAGCAGAACTGATCGAGCCATCTAGCTGAAGGTTTTTTTAGTTTGTTTTTTAAAGGGATGTTCGATGGAATTGTTTCAGCAGACTCAGTAACTTCTTATAATGTCTTTATAAAACACTAATCAGACACTTTTCATGATTTGATAATTCCCTCCACTTTCATTTTGTGTTATAATGTTTTATTTTATTATTTGCTACTATCCTATCTGCAAGTTACAAACATGCTATCCTCTGTGAAGCACTTTCTGGACAGAGATCAGAAAAGTGCTCAATAAATAAAAAAATATTACTGCTCGTATTTCTCATCTGCAAACAGGGCCTTCTCCATTGCCCTCCCGCCCTCTGGAGCTCACTCCCAAAAAACATCAGAGACTCCCCCCTCACTCACTTCCTTCAAGAAATCCCTAAAAACTCACCTCTTCAACATCACATAAAACCACTAACTACCTCAACTCTCACCCTCCTTCTTTTACATTATTTCTTCGTTGTATTGTTTTAGCTGTTAAGCATCTTTGAGTACTTAGAAAAGTCTAATGTATTATTAAATGTTGTAAAGGTTGTTTGTAGGAGACCTGTGTGAGACGACCTGCAGCATCCTCAGGTTTGGGTCTGCAGGATTCACTTTGTTTCTCCCTCTGTGCTTTGATTTCCTGAACAAGAAAAAAATATTATTTATTAGTAAAAATATTGTTGATCAAATGTGTTCATTGTAACAGCAATGATGACTTAAGGTTATGTCTCTAAGTTTTAAGGATACAACCTTCAGGGTGTCAAAGTTTGAAGTTTTGGAAACGTAGTTGTCCCAGGTCTTGGCTGTGAGCTCTCGCTGCTTCCAATGAGATTTAATCTATAGATCGATCAAATGTATGCTGTGATAAGTTCAAGTCTCAGTCGAAATAGAATGATCTTCTAAAACTTTTTTTTTAAAACTAAAAAATACTTTGTCTGTTTTTCTTAATACTGAACTCAACCCTCATTACCTCAGAGTACACGAGCTCCTCCTCGCTGACCTCCTCTTTCCTCCGCTGCTCCAGGATGCTGTTCTGTTCTGCTACCACCCTCCTCGCTGTGTCCTCTGCAATCTTACAGATCGTGCTCAGAGCCTCCTCATCCGGAGAGATCGGCCTCACGCCTTCTGAACTCAGCTCTCTGCTGATCTCGTCCCACACCTCGCCGACCTGCAGCAGCATGAACAACACATCCATGTTTGAAAAAATTAGACCTTGGTTTTCTATATTAAAATGACACTTTCACACAACATTTTTTAATCTATTGAAATATCATCCGATAGTTTATATATGGAGAATTTGAAAATGATAATGTCTTGTAAAATGGATATAACCCTCATAAAAACTAGTGTAGTTACAAATTAAATTCATTTCCAGAGCTATAATGTTCTTAAATGAATAAACATCAGTTGTACCTTGAAGTCCAGATATCTCCTGACGACACTCATGGTCACAAAATGTTTTGTTGACAAACCAGGAAGGTCCTGGAAACCTACAAAAGTAACAATTATTTTAATTTCTTTCACATGGCATAAATTGCTCAAAAAGAATCTTTAAAAAATAAAAACAGGACAGCTGAAGAGAGACAGGAGATGTTGGAAGAGAGAGTGGAGGCTGACATGCAGATTCAAACCCACATCCTATGCAACAAGGACTGTAGCCTCTGTACATTGGGCATGCAACACACCCGCTAGGCCATCCGACGCCCCATAAAAGATTATTTTTCCATAACACTGCTCTTGACACACCTCCACTGCATACTTTTCCTGTACAATTATGTGCATTAAGCTTATGGTCATATTGGAATAAACAAGAGTGTTTGTTATTTATCAAACGTTGTGTCAATAAAGTCAATATGGAGAAAATTAATGCTTTGATATAAAAGAGAGACTATATCCATTGAAGTTAAAAGATGTCTTATTATTGAATAGCTTACCAAGTTTGCAGAAGATGGAGTAAATCTTTGAGCGTAGACTCTCTGCTAACTCCAGCACTGCTGGACTCGGTTCATTAGAAGAAAACGACAGCTGTGGGTCTTCGCCCTGGTACACGCTGAGGATGGGTCTCTTGGGATCTGAGGGTCAAAAGTGGAAGAACAGAAATGAGAGGGATACACATGTCATTTTGAGATAGTAGAGTAACATCACACGGGAGGGAGTGATGTTTTAGTGAATATCAGATCTGATGTGATTCTGTCTTGGTGGCCTCATGAAGAAGATTCTAACTGTAGTTCTGATCCAGGACTACATCTCGGCCTCGTGCGTGATATCACTTTTACACAACAGTTCTACGACCAGCACATAGACAAAAGTTAAACAAACAACATTATGATTTCTTGCTCTACCAATTGAACCCACATCTCAACTGAAACTGATCTGTTTCCAACAACCCAAACTTCCTGCTGCAATCCTGCTACTCTGCTGTTACCATGGTTACCACAGCCCAGCTACTTATGCGGCCTTCAAATGGAACTGGTAAAGTCGTGAAGTCGTGTCCTGAAGTTGTGAACAGGGGTAAGCATATGGGATCACTGTTGCTAGGCAACAGCAGCATGTACAGTATAAACTGTGCTGCAGCTTCAACAAATGGCCAGGCTTCATAAAACTGGATGTAGTTATTTCAAGAAGGAACAAGAACTTTTTGCTAACACTTATGTGGTAACCACCAGCTCAACTTTCCTTTCATCTTTTGTTTCAGAAGAAAAACAATATTTGACACAATGTCCTGACTTTTCTGGAGTATAAAAAGAAAGTAATTTAGAGTAAACCTGTCACATTATCTCTTACTAACAAGTCAGGCTTAAAACGCGTGAAGTAAATTTGATTCATTTGATTCATTCTCAAAAATAAAGTGAAACAATGAGAGACTTGTCATTGACTCGTTGTTGTTTAAAGTCTAGTTGCAGACTGACCTGCGATCCCTCCGTGTTTGTTCCTGCTGACTTTGAGCTCCTCCTCCTCCTCCCTCCACAGCTGCAGCAGGAGTCCAGGCGCCGTCTGACCGCCGTCGCCCCTCCAGCTCAGGATGTGGGACAGCGTGTTCGGGTTGTCACAAAGCTCCAGGAGGGCGGCGAGGATGTTGCAATGAACACATCTGGGGCTTGACTTTTAGAAAGGGAATACCTTATTAATTTGTATAGTCGTATTTTATATTTAGGTGCATAATGACACATGAAATCCTTCTTTTACTTAGGTCAGGCTACGTACACTGAGGAGCTCCAAGAGAAGAAAGCCTCCCTCTTTAGCCAGAAAGTAATCCTCTGTGGTGTAGCAGCCAACAATACAGGACCTGAGGGGAAACGTGTGGATTTATCAACTGCTGGAATATGGGGACTGCTTTACTTCCTGTTTATCTACAACAACTTGATATCACTTGATTACAGTTAATCCAGCTATTAAAAAATGACCTATAGGAGCAAAGTTTAAGTCATATAAAGATTATAAGGATGATAAATATGAAATGTTCGGCTGAGAAGAAAAGGTGATTGAGGATGAAGCTAAATGTTAATCTCAAAATTAACTTCAGATTTAAGATAAATAATCATAATAATCATTTACCCTCTTTAATGAAGCCATACATGAAAATTGAAGGCAATAATAATGTTTGAAACATGGATTCATCACAGTGTTTCATTATAATGAATAAGATAAATTGAACTGGTTGGACAGTTAGACGTATAAATGGTTGATCTGAACTGACCAGACACAGTCCACTGTGGACAGGATGAGTTTGTTGTGTCCCAGACCGCTGTAGAACTTGTCGGAGCCTTTCTTCAAGAAGTGAACGGTCATCTCGACTCCCTCTGATCCAAACAGCTCCTGTGGTACAACATCACATCAAAGCACTGTCAATATGGACCAACTGCATATCAGGAAACTGTATGTGACAAATCAAAGTTATTTTCACAGTCAAATATCAACCCAAGAAAAGTTTAAACTTCTGTTACATAAGAATTTAATGGTCGAGCTATAAGGACAAACAGTATGGATAGATGAAAACCAATATCAGAACTGAAGCAGAATCGAAAAGCTGACTGTGCAAACTAAGAATCTTTTCAACGCTGCTGTCTTCTATAACTCAACAGGTGAGTTTCAAAGTGCTTCAGTCACACTCATAATCTCATATATTGTATCACATTTGGGATGGGATGTTATATGAGTGAGCAACACGAGTGCTGTCACTCACTTCTACCTCCCACTTTCATTAACCAATGAGAGATGACCCGCTGTGAGTAGGAGTGTATTCAGCCTTTTCAAATCTCTACCTGTACATTTAGGCTCTGAGGCAAGGCCGCCCATAAGGGGGGGAAAAGAGGGAAAAGCTTTCTGAGGCCCAGCATCATGGGGGCCCTCGCGGAGGTAATCCAAAACAAGGTCCATCCTAAAATTGAAGCAATGATCTACCAAACAAGTCAGTTCCAAATGCAAATCGAACGCAGCCAGGACAAGGAGGCAAGTGTTGTCGAGGCTAACGGTACTGATCCGACACGCATGTGTTGACATGCAAATAAATATAACGAGGGGCCTGTTCATTAGGCCTTGCAGGAGCCTATAGCCATTTATGTGGGCAGGCATGCTCTGAGGAAGACGCAGTGCATTGAAACCTCACTCCTTTGCACAAATAAATGTGTGCTCCAGTACTTTGTATTTGGATCTTGCCTGCGAGAAGGAGTCCGCTGAATTATGTTTTCAACATCTAAGTTCCTGAGAGCGCCGACCTGCATTTGCGGAGCGGCTAAAGCACTAGAGCTTCCTTCTACTTTCATGATCTCAGCTTCACCTTTCTGTGCATGTCGCTCTCACACAGCGCAGACAGTATTAGTTGAATATCTGACTTAATCTCCACAGTGACTATATCCTCTTCATCAGGACTTGCTTCCATCTGCATCAAAACCCCTGGAAAGAAAATACAACAGACATGTCTGTAAGTGAGTTAAAAGGTTTCTGTTGCTATTTCTGATTTGAAAGTCAAGATTTCATTTCATTTACCCACGAGCTGGTGGATGAGTCCTTGATCACAAAGGTCCTGGTTGACCGACTCTTCACCTAATGACGTCACAGATCTCAGCACTCGGATGCAATGCCTCATCTGAGCCTTCTTACTGCCTCGTCCTCCTGTGCCATGAAAGCTGTGACCCTGACCAAAGTAAGAATCTGGGACAGAGATGAAAAGACTACAGTGTTCACTTTGCCCATGTTTGTGGTCAGATAACAATGTTTGACTGCTGTGCCATATAAATAGATAGAATTTGACTTGACAATAGAAAAAAAAAAAAGACCCTCAGCGCACTGCTTCCTCTCCTCCCCGACCCCTCCCTTAGTGTTCTGACCCAGTGCAGCCGTTTATAAGACTGATCTCTGCAATTGTCAGGTTAGGTTAGGTGTAAGAGAGCTGGGAGTTTGGGAGTTGCAGCTGAAGATGATGGACTCACAGGACGGGAAGTGTCTGACATTCTGCAGGAGAGGCACTTTCTTCTTTGCTGTATATTCACCTTGTGTGACGCACCAGTCCAGCACGAGCAGCAGACACACATTTCCCTGACATGTCATAAAATCATCCAACATGAGGGGAGCGATGGTAGCCAGGGTGGCCAGCGCCTGCAGCATGAGCTCCTCCTGCTGGATGGAGGACCAGCAGCGTGAACCGGACCGCCGCCCAGAGGAGGCAGCAGGCGGCTTCACGAGCATCAGGAGAGACAACATAACCATTTCGTCTTTATAGAGCTAAGAGAGGAAAACATGGAAGATTAATGATAGGGCAGTCACATTTAGACTTGTCATGTACTTTTGAATAGTTAGATATACTAAGTGAGGATGGGACTGACCTGCAGGGCACTTAAGTCCTTTGACATTAAAACCAACAGGTTCAGCAGAAGCTTCTTCATTTTCAAGTCATCGTTATTGAAGTTGAGTTTGAGGTCACCAAGCAAAGAGTTTTGGCTTTTCCCTAAAACAATATCACAGCCAGTTTGTTAAACAAATAAAATGTAGTACAATAGGCAGATCCATTTAAATTTAAAATGACACTTAAATTTCAAAGGAAAGATTGGCCTTACGTTCAGGAAATGTGGCGAGAACAACAAGCTGTTTGGCAAACAGACTTTCCTGAAAATTAGACACATAATGCGGCACACTTAATATATCATCTTAATGCTTTGCAGTGAATAGACTAAAAATAACACCTTCAAAAGTAACTTATTATGCAAAATACACTTTCTAACACTAATAAGTGTCCCTGGCCCGTCAATAAACCCCCCAGATTATGAGAAAAGTCCATCTTCTCCATCTTTTGCCTGCTCCACTTTTCAGAAAATGTGTGCTCAAACAGGTCGTTTGGAGAGTTTCCCTTCATGACATCACAAAGGGCACTAACCCCTCCCCCAGGTGGGTGACACTCCCACAGCTAGGTGTTTGTTCTGCCCTCTGAGTCTGCCTTCTCAACGTAAACAATAGGACATGGAGCAAGAAAGCCCAAGTCACTCAAGCCCTTCCAGAGAGGGGGCGTGGTCAGACACAGCTCATTTACATATTTAAAGCTACAGACACAGAAACAGCCTGTTCTGAGCAGGGCTGAAATAGAGGAGTTTATAGGCATGATCAAATATAGGATCAGAGTGGATTTAGAACAATAAACTTCACAAACATGTTTTGAGGAGCTCTGAGACTTATTTAAACTGGTTGAAGAGAAGGAGGATATGTGACCTTTAATGTAACTACACCTGACCACTATCTATCTGGTACTCACAATGAGCAGAGAGTTCGGGTTATCGGCAAGGAGAGTTGTGATCACCAGCAGGTCATTTCGGAGTTGGAGGTCAGAATGATTGACACCATTAATCAGCTTGTAAAGAAATGCCTCTTTTAGAGATCTAAGACACATGTGAAAAAAACAGGTTGAAACTAGATAAGAGCACCGAAGTAATCAAACTTGAACATTTTTATAAGATTGAACATGAACAAAAATCTTGAATCATAACTTTGTTTATCTATGTATTTAAGAAGGCATGTTGATACACTTCAGGAGATTTCTTGGCACACTGTCCTAATCAGCCAAAAAGAAAAAAAACATAAACACACAGAAGACACATACATGACACACTCCATGCTGCTGAGCTGCGCAGTGACCTCCGCCTTGTTGCCTCGCTCCAGGAGGTTCCAGAGGATTTCAGAGGAGCAGAACAGAACCTGACCAGATGCATCGGGTTCGTTCATGTGGAGACAAATCGTCCCTGCTCCTCCCGCTCTTAGCATCGATGCACAGTTCAAATCTGTGGTTAAATATGAATAAAAAGTGATTAAGGAGATGTGATGAATGATAGAACAGCCCATTGACCTGTTGACACTGACACAAGGACACTTAAAATCACTGTTTTGATTGTTTGTCTGATTGTTCTTTGGTATAATGAGATGATTTCAGCTCTTGAGGTTCTGGCTGCTTCATGTAATGAAGGAGGTCATCAGGTGGATTGACATTTATGACAGGTCTCCTCCTCCATCACCTCAATGAATCTTAAACATAATCAGCTGCTGACCAGAGGAGCCGGAGAGGATCAGAAGAGTCTGCAGGAGCTGCAGCTTGATGGCGGTCTGGTTCTCCAACGCGGCCATGGCGAGGAGCAACGTCTGAGCCAGGTCACTGCGCTCCAGGAGCTGCAGCCTGTAGCCTGGAGAGGTTGGCTGGAGTCCTGCAAATAAATGAATTAGGAGGAAAAAGTTGAATACATTTCTGGATGTAGGATGTGAACTGTAAGAAAAAGAAAAGAAAAAGAAAAGAGACAATAACAACAATAACAACAGAAAAAAGGAACAGAAGGAACAGAAGAGGAAAGGCAATGGGAACATGATTTACATCATATTGAAAGGAAATTCTCAGAGCATATATAACATAAAGAAATACAACATTAACATGACTGATGGAAAGAAGGACCCACGATGGAAAGGCTAGAAGTCTCAGTGGAAAATAATTAAAACATAAGAGAAAATAGATTTTAGGATCTTTGGAATCATTGCAAGTAAGACGTGTTTTAAAAAGAAAATATTTTTAAATTTCATTTAATTAAACAGAAAGACAGCCGAAATAAATAAATAAATAAATTAAAAAGAAAAGCCGTAAGCACAAGCATGCCACCACAGACACCATGAGAGAACCTCACTTAGTGAAAGTCTAGAAAATCGGTTTTCAGAGGGGAGAGTCCGAGGCTTTGTCTTTGTGAGACGGGCCGTACCATCCAGCAGATGTTTGGGGGCCACGCAGCTGTAGAATGATTTCACCGATTCAACTATCTGCTGTCTCACTTCAACATCTGACACCCTCATCAGACACCCTGCCAAGAGAAACACATCAGTCAGGGTCACTCACCAAGGTCGCTACTGTCAGAAGAAAGTGAGTCTGTACTTTAAAGCAACAAAAAGGATCTAATCAGTCCTTATCATGACATGTACCTAAAGCCTTTGCTTTGCTTTTAAAAATTCTGAATAGCTATTTAAGGTTTTAATTTTAGTAATACAGTGATGTGCAACACCATGGAAATGTCTCTGAATGAACTAATCTGTGTACCCATGTGAGAGAGGAACTCTATGAGGTCCTTGGCGTATGTCAGCTCATCAGATGATTTCTCCTTCAGGAAGGGGAGTCTGAGGCAAAGGAAAGAAAAATGTTAATGTTCAGATGATGTCAGGCTGAATACATCAGTGGGTGTGTGCACTAAATGTCTGAGTTACTTACCCACAAATTTCTAGCGCCTCACATAAAATGGATAAATACTCAGGGTGATCCTTCCCCTTCTCAGCACAGATGTTGAGTATTTTGGCTACACCTGTCAGGTCCTTCAAAAGCTTGAAATAAATTAAGAAGTTTGAACATGTTGATGTGCTTGTTTGTGAAGAGATAATTGCCAGCAGAGGGGTTTAAATGATGGGGCACTGACTCATCGTGATAACTGAGGTTATTTCAGAACAGGGAAAACGCTGACAGACACAGCGATGCAACGGAAAATTAGAGCCTTGGGACCGAGGTTCAGCTCCATTTTTTTTTTTTAGATTGCACGAAAGCAAATCTATTTCCATCTCTGTATCAGGGGACAGCTAGGAGGATAATCTGACAAACTGCTGCCATGTGTGACACCTGAGTGAGTTTAACCTGTGGAAAAAGACACGTCTCGAAAGAGAATTTTTGCATCGTCAGAAGACAATGTCAGAGGAAAGGATACGAAACCAATTTGGCTTCTCTTCAGGAGTTTCTTCAGGACAAAAAGGTGGCGCTCCTTCAAGTTAGCCTTTATTAAAAAAAACACAACGTAGAGTGTTTAAAACTATATAACAAAACTTTAAAGTGATAAGCATGTTGACATTCATATTTAACTTACAGTCAAAGGATCTTCAAGAAGACGAATCACCTTACTGAGTTCAAGACTTTTAGCACTGACCTGTTGGAATAATTAGTTCAGGTGTGACATAATCATCTTTCTTCTTTGATGACAAAGGGACATAAATGCAACAATTAGACTGTGTATAATACATTTAATCAGAGTTTTCTGAAGACACGACCAAAAAAAAAATCTGCATCATAATGTGCAAACATCATAAATCATATTTAGCAATGTATCTCTGACTCTTTTGCTCCTTCGCTTCAGACTTTTCTTCAATTCATGTCGTTCCTAGCTCTCTCTCCACAGTTTCTGACTCTGTCCTTTCTCTCCATTAAAGGCAGAAAAAGCCCCCCCCCAAAAAAACCACACTGGAGGTACTACAATTAGATAAATAACATCAGCCTGCCTCCATCTTTGCCTCATATCACCGACAGTGGAGCTTTGACCCCAAAAACTCTTCCTGCAGCCCCTTACCAAACAATATAATCATGACTCAAACCCTGACTTTTAACACCATAATGATGAATACACATATCAACACATTTACAGACGAAAAATTCACACAGATAAGCAGATAAACACCCTTTCCAAGTCTCTCTTTTCCCTCTCAAAGCCACCAGCCATCAAAGTACCATCTCCACTTTTCTCTCTCTCTTATAGTTTTTATTTTGTATTATTTCGTATTGTTTAGTGTTGTTGTTTTTTGTTGAAGTCTATACTAGTTGATGGCTCAGTATTTTGCAGTATTTTTGTCTCTGTCCTCATCTTTATGTTTTGTATGCATTGTTTTTTTTATCATCTAGCACTTGACTGTTTTCACATTCGCACAATAAAAAAAACCTTGATTGTAACAGTCAGTGATGACTTAACTGTTTTTCAAAAGAGCATATTTTACTTTCCACTGTTTCCTATCTTTGTTTACCTTTGCTGTGACAAGTGAGATTTTTGTATTGAATCAGCTTCTTTCCAAAATAAATAGGACTAACAATTTTGGCTGCTAAAAGATGAATTTTGTTAAACTGGATGACTTGAAAACTAAAATGTTTCCCAGTAGAAACATGGTAACTTCATTTTTGTTTACCTTCTTTGTATTAAATAAATACTTGATTGGTGACATAAAACATGTGGGAAAATGTGTCAGCATTGCATATTAGCAATAAAACTGACCAATACTGAGCAACCCTATATGAAAAAGGATTTAAATCTATAAGAGAGACTCAAGTTTATTTTGAGAAAATATGAGAATGTTTTGAAATATAGCATTTCATAAAAGCAGATGACACAATTAGTTTATGACCTAAAAACGTAAATATGAAATTGTGAACTGTGTATTCCATTCCTGTGTTACATTTTGTTGTATAATGTCAACATGTATTTTAATATTTAAAGTCTATGGTATTGTCCTGTAGGCCTATTTATTGTTGTTGATGATTGTTTGAGGTTGCTGTTTGTATGTATATGTGTTTAATCAATAAATTAAAATTAAAATAGCATGTTTGACTTTTTATCTAATTTTCTGGTGGTTTCAAGAGTATAAGCTGTGATAATGTTGTTGTAAAATAAATGTAAAGGTATTTACTTAAGGACTAAAAGAGCGACCCTATCGGCTGGCCCCCTCTGCAGGGTCTGGGGGCAAAGTTCTGAGACAGGGGCACCCCTGCATCGCACAGTGACTGAAGTGGTGGAAATGAGAAAATATATATAGAAAGAAAGAGGGGAAGGAAAGGGGAAAGAAATAAAAGGAGGAAAAAATAAAAATAAAAATAAAAATAAAAATAGAATGAAAGAAGGAAAAAAAGGAATAAAGAGGAAAAAGAGGAAAGAAAAAAAGAAAAAAAAAGAAAATGCAAGCATACACTTGAATTACACACACACACACAAGCAGGGCCCTTCAACACCCTTAATATACAAAATAGCTAAACGTTATTATTACTCCCTGCCTGTTTTGTCTCTGTCTATGCTGTGCATTGTATCGTCGTGTCTCCCCTGTCTCCTACATACTACTTGCTCTTGTCATGTCCCTCACCCGTCTTGTATTGTTCTGCATCACCTAATAAAAAAATAAAATAAAAAAATAAAATAAAATAAAAGGACTAAAGGAGATTTTTCAGGTAGAAAGTGTTTACTGTACCAGAAGCTGGTGCTCATCTGATGCTCTTGGTCGGATTACAGGAATGTCCCGTTTCCTTCTGTGCAACACTTTGCCTGAATCCATTTGTAAATTTCAGAGAAACTTCGAGAAAACGTCTTTAACTTCTCACTCCAGCGGTAAACTTAAACATTATCCGCCTCCAGGTGTTTGGGCTTCAGTCTGTCTGACGTGGAAACCAGTCGCTCGAATATATTTTATAAAAAAATAAATAATAATATTTTTTGTATGCGAATAACACCAGCTAACCTAAAAAGAAAATTAACCTAAAACCACTGGTGTCTTCTTTTAACGAAAAAAAAAATCATCTCGAATAAACGCCAAACATCTCCCTTCCTCTCTTCCCTTTTATGCAGACCCAAGCTTGACAGCGTTTACTACCGTTGCCTTGGTGACCAAGTAGTAACGGCAAGCAGCGGAGTTCAAAACTCATCGCCAAAAAAAAAAAAAAAAAAGGGAACGCCCATTTCTTCTTCTTTAAACCGGAAGTGGTATTCTCGCAACACACAGCGCATTGATTCCCCCCCCGCCCCCCACAACAATAAGCGGGTTAGACACGTATAACAACAACAAAACGTCAAAGAAACTAAATAAAGCTAAATTAATCCCGGGGTTTTAGCAGTCGGTCATGCTGTCGGATGCAGGTGAGTCTTCGTAACACGCTGCTCATGCTTGCTAAATGCTAAAGTGTGGCTGGTTTAAAGAGCTTTCCAATGTGTCTATTTGTCATCCGCGTTTCTGTTTTTACATGTGAATAACGTGCTGTTTCATTGGCTTTGACCAATTTCTAACGCGTTCTGTAAACATCATGTATATCAGTCACAACAAAGGCCCCATTTAAACTGAGCAGAAATGCATTTTCCACTGTTGTTGTTGTTGTTGTTGTTGTTGCTGTGTTCAGATTACTCTGGGAATGCCTCTGGTGCTCGCCGGGCGAAGAAGAGGAGCTCCGGGGAGTCTCCGGGGGACGGACAGACCCTGCGCTCCTCGGGAAGGCAGATCACCGTCCGAGTGAAGCGCACCAACAACCCTCCTCCTGGACAGGTGACCCGCAGCGTTCACCTTTAACCTCTGTGTGTCTCCCTGCTGAATGTAGCAGTGACGGTGTCTTTATAATCCTCAGACTGTATCTCCTACAGAATCCCCCCCCCCCCCCCTATGGTTCTACACTTTCCATCAAATGTAATGACAGTATATCAGCTGCTTCCCCCCCCCAAAAGATTGCACATCTTCACTTGTGACCTTTGTTGTGCAGAATTTGCTCAAAGGAACTCTGACATTAAAGTGCATGGGGGATTGTTGATGTTAAAAAGGCCAGCTCCTCTTGGACTGTTCCAAAAAAAAAAAAAAAAACCCTCTAGCTGTGGTAGTTTCGGGCTCCGTAGTGTTTGAAAGAGAGAGACCGGAGAGTTTACAGTTTAAGTTGTGTGCGTCCATTGATAATAAACCACACACGCATACACAAACATGAAGAGAGATACATTCACACATTCATGCAAATGTGCATGAACACCTTGTCAAGCAGCAAGTTCAATAAAACGTTGTTAAGTGGAACCTAGTGACTCCTTGCGTGATTTAACCAGTCACACTCAGTGGTGGTTGGATTTTTTTTCCGGGAACCCAAGTTTTGAGAGAAGCCTCAGTCAGCTGTTTTTGTCTTTTAGTTGATGACCTTCTCTTCCAGAGCAAACGGAAAGCCACGGACACGGAGGAAGAAGACGACCAGTCCGAGAAGAAGTACAGAAAGTGTGAGAAGGCTGGATGCTCTGCCACATACCCGGTTTGTTTCGCAAGTGCATCTGAAAGGTAATGTGAATCTTTGTCATTTGTGATTTATTTCAAGGGTAGATCCTTGAGATGCATCGTCTCATTTTCATGGGGGTCCTTGCGAAACATAAATTAATCATCATAATACAAAATCAAAATAAAAGGTGAATCCAAAACATAATACCAAACATTTAAACACACACACACACACACTCACACACTTTGTAGATTGAAACGTGCTTAAATAGAACTGCCCTTCGATGTGCACACACAGGTTTTCTCTAACTAGATGTGATTGCTGTTAACACCAGCTCTTATGTGTTCTCCCAGATGTGCTAAAAACGGATACACGTCTCGCTGGTATCATCTGTCATGTGGGGAGCATTTTTGCAACGAATGTTTTGATCACTACTACAGAAGGTAATGTTGACAGAACAACAACTCAGAGTTCTTTCTTTTCACTGAATATGAATAAAAATAAATATGCTTCTGTATCTTATTAACTATTAAATTAAGGACATAAAATCCCCCTTTTTTTTTCTTTTCTTCCATTGGCAGTCACAAAGATGGCTATGAGACTTTTGCTTTTTGGAAGAAAGTGTGGACTAGTAACGGGAAAAGTGAGCCCAGTCTCAAAGCTTTCATGGCAGATCAGCAGCTACCATTCTGGGTAAATGCAGAACTTCTTTTCTTTGTGCCTTTTAAACAACTGAAGGTCACATGTTTAAGTTCTCCCTCTTACAAATACAGATATGTTTCTTTCTTCTCTCGACCCTTTCAGGTTCAATGCACAAGACCGGACTGTAGGAAGTGGCGACAGCTGACTAAAGAGATCCAGCTCACTGCTTCCCTAGCAGAGACGTACCGCTGTGGCATGAAGTTCAACAACATCAAAGTAACAGGAAAGAGGATTTACAGTCGACTTATTTTATTCTTTATGTGCCTATAATGATCTTTCTTTCTTCCTGCAGAGTGAGGGACCGGACCAGTGCTCCCAGCCAGAGGACTTGGTAAGATGTTGCTGTGTGTTAGATTGTTTACTTTTGGATTCAAGCAGTTTCATATATGAAATTGATTTGTCACACTTGCTGATGGTCTTTCCCGTTTTGTTGAATTCTGACAGAGAGTGGCAGAGGTGACCGACAGCTGGTGGCATTCGATGTTGATTTTGCCGCCGTTGTTCAAAGACAGTCCAGCGAGCCCTTTCCTTGCTGCGTACTACCCTGACTGTGTGGGGATGAGTCCAGCAGGCTCCTCCAGTAGCGTGTCTCTGTCTGAGCTCAGGGCCGATCACTGCAGAGCCGTCCAGCCTCAGAGTGAGTCTTTGACTATTAGATGAGCTCCCCTTTAGAAGTATCAGTCTAAACCACATTGTAATGATCTCCGTTATGTCCCTCAGTTCCAGGCCTGTGTCCGTACTTTCAGCCATTCTACCAGCCGAACGAGTGTGGAAAGGCTCTGTGCGTGCGGCCAGATATGATGGAGCTGGACGAGCTTTATGAGTTTCCAGAATTTTCCCGTGATCCCACCATGTATTTGGCTTTGCGTAACCTCATACTGGCCTCCTGGCACAAGAGCTGCAAGGTGCACAGCATACATCCTCTTAAAGTGTCTTACAAACATTGCATGTGTTTCACCTTTTAAGTTTTTGAACGGAAATAGACATTTGTGGTTGAATAACATGAAAGCAACAAGATACTGATTTGTTTCTGTTGTTTTCTTTTGTTTGTTTTCCTAAAGGAGGTGCTGACTTCCCAGAAATGTGCTGAGAACATCATTGTGCGGGGTTTGGTGCGTGTGCGCTGCGTGCAGGAGATGGACCGTGTGCTGCACTTCATGACCAGGAAAGGTCTCATAAACACCGGTGTGCTGGCAGTGAAACGGCCTCTGCTCCCTGAAAAATACTGCTCAGTGAGTGTCCTTATCGTCACTCTATCGTCAAACTAAAGAACACATTGCAAACACTATTTAAAGCTGCGGTAGTCTCACATTTGATTGTTTTTTTTTTGCAGAGAAATGTTATTATCATCGGTGCCGGGGCGTCAGGTCTGGCTGCTGCGCGTCAGCTGCAAAACTTTGGCACTCAGGTAAAATGTTCTGTCGCACATTTTCTACCCAGTTTTCTTGTAACAGAGCTGTGCCTTCACACTCCTCGTTATCCTCGGGTCTACAGGTGATGGTGCTTGAAGCGAGGGAGAGAATTGGAGGTCGCGTGTGGGATGATGCCTCTCTGGGCGTCACTGTCGGCAGAGGAGCTCAGATTGTCAACGGCTGTGTGAACAACCCCATCGGCCTGATGTGTGAACAGGTAGGAGGAGTATGAGGAGCTTGAAAAGTCAGTTGTAAATTGAGCCTGATCTTAACTCTTGTGTTTTGATCTTCCGTCTACTTGTGGCTCTTCTGTCGCAGATTGGAATCAAAATGCACAAGCTGGGAGAGCGCTGTGACCTCTTCCAGGAGGGGGGGCAGGCTACTGACCCAGCCATCGACAAGCGCATGGACTTCCACTTTAATGCCATCCTGGACGTCGTGTCAGAGTGGAGGAAGGACAAGTCGCAGAACCAGGACACACCGCTGAAAGGTGCTGAACTGTTATTTTAAAACATCACGTAAAGTTTGAATGTGAAGTCGGAGGTTAAACCAATTTAACAAAAAAAAAAAACCAGTTTATACCTCTTGTTATCAGACAATTAGTTTATATGTGCTTACACTGAGTACATATATTGGGACAAATAAAGACTTTTGCAGAAAGAAGACTTGTGTTGAAGCAGCAGAACATAGTTTGTGTTTGGCGTTGAGGCTCCAACATCATCCCTCCTCGCAGTTTATTTTACATGCAGAAATCTGAGGAGTGATGAGATGATATCTTAAAACCCCCGTCGGGGCCTACAGGTGGAGGCTGGGGTGGTGTTGGGGATGAGCAATGAGCTGCAGGTCAGAGCTGGCAATGAAAGAGCGGAGGGAGAGACCGGAAATCTTTCAGCTGAAATAGAAACCCAATATCAATCATCAATCAATCAAACTTTTCATACAGTGATGTAGTACAAAGTGCTTTACAGAAACATAAATCAAGCAGCAACAACTTGACTCCCCCTCTCCCCCAACCAGTGCAGCTCGAGGTGTCTGCCTGAACGAGCTCGCAGACATCGCCTCGCTCATTGTTGGGAAAACTCTTCTTTGTTTTGCTGCATGATGTCTCTGACAACGTTTCCATCTTTTTAACAATGACAGCAGCTACGCACATGAATGGATTTTACTTTACTACACATAATTAAAAGTTGTGCTGACAAAAAAAAACTCTGTATCCAACCTTTATTTTTATATTAAAAAAACAAACAAATAAGATCTGAGTTTGGTTGGTGTTGTGACATATTTGACCTCGGACTTGTGTGCACTGACTCTCTCCAGAAAAAGTCCAGGAGGTGAAGAAGAACTTTCTGCAGGATTCAGGAATGCAGTTCAGTGATTTGGAGGAGAAAGTGCTTCAGTTTCATCTCAGCAACCTGGAGTACGCCTGTGGGAGCACGTTAGACCAGGTATGAACAACCTGAACTGTAAAGAGCTGCGAGAATCTCAGTCGCATCCAATTTTATTTTAGTCTGAAAAATAAACGATTCTGAGGTATCTATTTCCCTCAGCATGTTCTGTGTTTTAATGAAGATGGCTGCTTCACTGTTAGAAATACATTTTACTTTCAAATCAACCATCGTATCTTCTCTGAAAACGTTCTATAATAGCATGAAGGGTTTTACGGAATGGCTCAATTTAACTTTCGACTTCTTGATCAAGCTATAGTATTCCATGTGTCTTTATATTTGAGGTTTTGAGTTATTGTGTTGGAATCCCTGTCTTTGTCCGACCTATTAGAAAATATTCAAATTGTGTGGATTCTGATTTTATTTCTTCAAGAGAATGATGAAGAAAATGTTCTGAAATATATTTTTTTTCTTTGTTTTTTAGGTATCGGCAAGATCCTGGGACCACAATGAGTTTTTTGCCCAGTTCTCAGGAGACCACACTTTACTCACAAAGGGCTACTCCGTTTTACTCCACAAGCTTGGCGAGGGGCTCGACATCCGCACAAAATGCCCGGTTTGTCTTTGAACTTAATTCAGTCCTTTCACTAATTTCAGCTGTCACTTTGACCTTTCTGAAACCGGGTTGCATACTGCATTGTTAAAAATCACCAGGTTTCCTTTTTTTGTTTTAAATTCCAGGTCCAGGCGATTGATTACTCAGGTGATGTTGTCAAAGTTACCTCCTCCAATGGCTCTCAGTGGACAGCACACAAGGTGAGAACATGTCAGTTAGAAAAGTGTTGTTTCAGAAAAACGTTTGCTGTAGTCCCTGCTGCTTCTCATGATGTCGTAATGTAGAATTTGAACATCCTTACCCTCTGTCAGGTTCTTGTCACAGTCCCGTTGACCTTACTACAAAAGAACCTGATCCAGTTCAACCCTCCGCTTCCTGAAAGGAAACTGAAAGCGATCCACAGTCTGGGAGCCGGTATCATAGAAAAGGTCATAACAGGTTTCTTTTATTCATTGTTGTAAAAAGGTTCAGGTCACCAGGACGTGCCTCTCTGTGAGTGTTAACATATATATATTTTTTAACTTCTTACAGATCGCTCTTCAGTTCCCGTACAGATTCTGGGACAAGAAAATCCAGGGGGCAGACTACTTTGGTCACATACCTCCAGGTCCTGAGAAGAGGGGCATGTTCAGTGTCTTCTACGACATGGATCCACAGGTTTGATTTTTCCCATTTGGGACCCCCTTGAAAACGAGGTGATACACCTCAAGGGGCTTATCCTGATATAATACATTTCTCACATTTCTATCCATACAGTAATATCATACATTAGCACTCAAAAGAATCAGACACTGTCCAGTCAGAAATTCTACCTCTGTTTTTATTTGGGAAAACAGGTTTGGCCTACTCGTGTACGACAGGAACGCCAATCACAGAAACAATGTCTGTTACTTAAAATCAGTAAACAGCAAGAACCTGAAAGATCATTTAATCTAAAACGCAGGGCTGTCAGCATTAACTAGTTAATCATGATTAATTTAGTTCTGAAATTTATTCCTAATGTTTTCTTTTATTGCGATTAATCTTATGCTATTTTGTCCCTTTAGGCTCCCCGTACATTGTCGTCCTCAGTGTCTCCCTGTAGTCACAGTGATGTAGAACAAGGACACTGCTGCGTCTTTGAACGTCTTATTTCACTTTAACAGACTCTCAGTCCAAAGTAATATCCGCCTTATGACATCACACATTTGTTACCGTTCCTTTGAGCTGTTTGAAGTCAGTTTGTGATCCATAACCACTTCCTGTTTCTGTGCTTAACTTCATGTCGTGCACTTCGATCTAGCAGAAGGTCCTTACTTCATTTCAAAATAAAAGAAGGGACGCATTCAAACAGCAAGTAAAGTACTCTCAGCTTATGACAGTAAAAAAAACTTCAAAATAAAAGCCTAACAATATTTTTTTTAAATGCCAAATTCAAAAATTGCGATTCAAAATACAATTAAATGCAATTTAAGAATGTGTTTGTTTGACAGCTCAAATAAAAATAGTTAATTTATTGAATGAATGTGTATGAAGCCTTCTTTGAATATGTGTGTATGTGTTTTGTAGGGTAAGCAGGCTGTCCTCATGTCTGTTATCACTGGTGATGCTGTTCAAACTGTCCAGGACCTGGAGGACAAGGAGGTGGTGGACGAGTGTGTCAAGGTCCTGCGCGAGCTTTTCAAAGAACAGGTAACGTATTAAGTGTTCAAGATAAACTTTCACCCTGGTTGTCTGATTTTTGAAACCCAGCTAAAGTCTTGAAGTTCCTACTAAGCGTCTTGCTTCAAATAACAAAGAACTGTGATCTCTCTTTGACTGGCCTCATAATTCATGGCACCTAGGGTGCAAGTGTCCTCACTCTTCTTGTTTTGTGTGCTCCTCATTACTGTTGCTGAATCTTGCTGTGTGTCATTCTTGATAGGAGGTTCCAGAGCCGCTGCATTACTTGGTCACACATTGGAGCAAAGACAAGTGGTCGCAGATGTCCTACAGCTTTGTGAAAACAGGAGGAAGTGGAGAGGCCTACGACATCCTCGCTGAAGACGTGCAGGGGAAAGTCTTCTTTGCTGGCGAGGTAACGTGTGATCGCAACGTGTCTGCTAACATTTATTACAGGGGTAATGTGAGTTTGGACTGATTATCTTTATTAAACTAGTATGTCTTTGGATATTCCTGTACTTAATTTCCGTACTTAAAGGTCACGCTATGTGCAAAATACTCTCCACCATATTTTGTAACACTAATATGTGTCTCTAGTCTGTCTAAAAAACTCCCCAATTATGAGAAAAGTCCATCCTCTTCGTCTTTTGCCTGCTGCACTTTTCAGAAAATGTGTGCTCAAACAGGCCGTTTGGAGATTTTCCCTTTGTGACATCACAAAGGGCAGTAACCCCTCCCCCACGTGGGTGACACTCCCACAGCTAGGTGTTTGTTCTGCCCTCTGAGTCTGCCTTCTCACCGTAAACAATAGGACATGGAGCGAGAAAGCCCGAGCCGACCCAAGCCCTTCCAGAGAGGGGGCGTGGTCATACACAGCTCATTTACATATTTAAAGGTACAGACACAGAAACAGCCTGTTCTGAGCACGGCTGAAATAGAGGGGATTATAGACATTATCAAATACAGGATCAAAGTGGATCGAGAACAAGAAACGTCACACACATGTTTTGAGGAGCTCTGAGACTTAAACTGGTTGAAAAGAGAGTATAATATGTGACCTTTAAAGATTTTACTGCAGACTTTAAGGTGATTTTCTAATTGTGTCATTGTCTTTGTGATTTGTCACCAGGCCACAAACAGACATTTCCCACAAACTGTGACGGGAGCCTACCTGAGCGGGGTCAGGGAGGCAAGCAAGATGACTGCTATGTAAACTCTATGAAACCCAGAGAACTACAAAAAAACCACACCAGCATCAACACACGGGTTGCCCTGAGACAAACCGTTGCACACCTAGGACTACTACTCTAAATAACTCAACTAGGGATGAGGTTTCACTGTACTGTACCTGTTTTTCCATTTCAAATACATGAAGAGGTCTTCAGGTGCTTCAACACATTTAACACAAGAGACGATGACCTGTTTTTTATTTTTATCAAAAAAATCCAGCTATAAGAAGTGTTTGTTGGTGATTAGATGCAAAAAGGATTGACATCATGCAATGAATGTTTGATAAAAAATAGAAAAGCTCTGCCAGGGTTTGCTGTGCTGGTTAACCTGATGATGAGTTGGACGAGTTAAATGAACTGATCTGTAGAAACGCTTGTGATGAAATGGTCATAAAATGTCATATTTAAGAGACAAGGGTGCATGAAACACTGGTAAACTCCCAAATTGTCAAATCATGGATTACAACTGAATCATGAATCAACTTATATTGGATCTCCTAGGATAAGGTTTCAAGAAATTGTATGTAATTGTATTTGATGAGTTACCCATGTTTGATACGACCGTAATGAATTTGTGTTGTGTCATTTGTGATTCATGTGTTGGTATACGTATTGAGATAAAATGGACAAAAGGTTAGATATCTAGTATGCATACTTCTGCTGTGGCACTTTTGATTGAACAGTTTTTGATCTATATTAAAAAGAATAAATGAATAGCTAATGTGTAAGACGAGTTATATTCTACGTAGGACTAAGTACGATCAGAAGACACCGGGTTGTCCCCTTTCTGTCTCAGGGATGTGATCGAAACACCTCTCAGAAAATGATGATGGAACAAAAAAAATTTAAAAACACAACCATCCATATTCTGTTGTATTAGTCCCTGAACATTTAACTCCCTGAGATCACGTGTCGGAGAGCAGCACAACAACGCTCTCACTTTGTTTGACTAATGTTGACTAATTAAGCTTTACATGTAGGTCCTCATATTTCTGTTTAGGTCAGCACATCTAGGTGATCATGTCCTGTTTGTCAGATGTTAGTGCTTGATTATTTATCATGTATGTGTCTAATAAACTGAGCTATCAACTGCCATACTTTTAAGACTAATTGTGTCCTTTTTCAGACTTTTTCAGACTTGTGATTTAAACCAACCTACAGTGTGTGGATTGACTTTCCACTTCACCTGAACACTGTAGTGTCCAAATATAGTTTGAGTTCGCTATTTATCTTTTCTAATACTTAAATGACTTTGGTAGGCTACTTATTATTCTAAAAGTTGACTTTCACTTCATTTGTCTGTCTACTCGCCGTTATATTGTATAGTTTCTGCTTATAATATGTTTACACTCATGCACTTTAACTTATGTCAATACTGTCCATTTACGACTCTGTTTTTGCACATTTACATGTAATCTTCCATATTTAAGACTAGTAATGCTTAGGTAAATCGTGGTTGTATATATTCACATTCTTAGTTTTGATATTTTTAGTACTTATTTACTTTATTTAATATTATATTATGTTTAGATTTGCTAACATTGTGTTTTTTACTCATATTGTGTGTTGGATAACCTGCTGCTGTAACGCCACAATTTCCCAGTTTGGGATCAATAATCAGTAATTCTATTCTATTCCATTATATTATATTATATTATATTATATTATATTGTATTGTACTGTATTGTATTGTATTGTATTCTATCATTCTTTATTTTTTTTGTTTAATTCGGTGCTTTGTTAATTAATGTCTTATGAAAGAGGGGTAGATTTTATAAGATTATTCTTTCTTTCTTCTCCTTTTCATTCAAGATTTGAGTTTTAAGTTTGTATTTAATTGTTTATTTATTCTGCACTTGTTTTAAGTTTCGTTCAGTTTAAGTGTAGACCTACTTTTTTTTTTGTTGCTAAGCAACCGCCGAACACACGGGGACGAATGAGGTCGGGGAGCGTCATCAACAATCGCCGTTTTCCGCGCCTTTTTTTCTGTAACATACGCGGAAGAAAACAAAACAAACGTGAACTGGGACCTGTCGTAGTTCTGACCGGAGAAACTGGTTTTAAACTTGTTTAATCGCCTCCCGCGGCAGACTGACCTTAAATGTAGGCTGGCAAATCCGCAAACTAAAGAGGTAGTGACTACAGCTGTGAAGAAACGAGCGACATTAGCTAACGACGGTAAACCAGGTGGTGCGTTTTTACTTCTCATGGGGAGCTTTATTTACTCATAAACGTTTATTTCTACGTCAAAAAAATGGACTGCAGCCTAACCGAAGGGCTAACTAAAGTGGGACACGACTCTTCAGGTTGTTATAACATAATTTTAATGATTAATTTGAGCTGTGTGTGTCGGTGTTTGTTGGACTGTTACACTAAATTAAAAGCTACATTACAACTTAAGCAGTGACGTCACTCTTGCTCACGCTGTGGCGGTGTGTTGTTTGAAGTGTCGACTTATTATTGCGCTGATTTGGGCACTGCAGCATTCCTCTTTCTTTAATAACATATTTTATAACTTTTAAACTTTAGCCTGAGCTGCATATATCAAACTGTATTTTGCACAGTTGACTGTTTTCTTATAATAATTCTTTATTTATCTATCATGCTATGCACTGGCAGAGCTAGTACTTTGTACTGTTATATATGAGTAACAGCTACTTATGCACATGGACCATCCATACCACTTTTTTATCCTGGTTATGTATTGTGGGCTCATGTTTTTTGTATGTGTGGGATATGTATGTATATATGTGTTGTGTTGTGTGTTTGTATGTATGCTGGCTGCTGGAACACCTACATTTCCTTGCTGGGATGAATAAAGTTGATCTTATCTAATAATAATGATTCTTACACTTGGGCCAATTTCAGAACCAACATTTATAACTTGACTTCTTACTCTACAGCATTCAATCAATCATATTTTTATTAGTAGAGCACATGTTTCGAACAGATTATATCTCTAAACACTTGGCAAAAAGAGCAGGTCTAGACTATACTTTTAAGTATAACTTTGACTGCAGGCCATTGGTCTCTTATTCGGGTTAAACCTCCACTTGAAACTAAACCTCCACTACTAATTGTAATATCTGTAGCCACAGAAATCATTGATTCTTCAAGAAAGTCTGTCACATTTATTGCATTCACCATCGGAAGACAAACAACTTTTCATACTCTTGAATACTACTTGATATTATTATTGATGATGGTTGTGACGATGGCTTTTGTTTGATAACGATGACTTATAAGTTGGTTTCTATACTGATTAGAGTTCTCAAGAACTGCCCTCAATGTTGTGCTTTGCCTCTGGTCACTTCCTGTCAGCACCTGTGTGTCCAATCAGACTCAAAGCTGATCGTTTGCTCTTACTGACATTGTTCCCTTTTTTCTAGATCCTCGCTTGTGTTGTTCTTACTCTCTGATGTACGACGCTTTGGATAAAAGCGTCTGCTAAGTGAATTGTAGAATTGAATAAGATGATTAGTCCAACACAATATCTTAATTTCTTTAGTATTTCTGAGACAACTGTTATGCCTGGTCTTCATTCTGACACTTAAACTGTAAAGTGGAGTCTTGATTTCAGACAGAAAAAGAAAGTTTTTATGGGTCAAATTTCTTTGATTAACTTCAATGACTTTTTTTAACCAAGAAATGTTGTTATGTTTGTTCTGCACTTCATTCTGTTTTTTTGTCTTTGACTTTTCAGGGAAAGACAGCTCCGGCTCGGATGATGACGTACCGCTCTCGAAGCTGGTGACTAAGCCACACAGTGAGAAGAAACAGTCCCGTGAAAAGAGCCCGACTGTTGGGTCCAAAGCTAAGGCTAAAAGTGGTGAGGAAAAAGGAAAGACTGTAAACAATCCTGCTGTGTGAAGGTGTTAGTACGAATTTTCATGAAATTCATTCATCTTGGTAACTTTATGAAATGTATTATTCAAGTCTGTCTACCACTTGTTAACACTCCTACCTTTAGGTGTCTGAAGCTGTAACCTTATATGGGTGAAACGCCTAAATTGTAGCAGATCTATATTTGTGTAAAAGCCAACCAACCTGTTGTCAACAACTGTTTGAGTCTACATCTGTTACGTATACAAATCAGTGTCATGCCATCTTTATTGTTTTATAGTGATGTAACCAAATAGAAAGGAATTTGTGGGTTGCACCTTTTAACAGAATATAAGCAGCACTGTGAACACTGTTACTTTGTCAGCAATTTGTAAGTGTGCGTGTTTGGTGAAGTTGTCTGACCTCGGCCGATTAAATGGTGTTATAATCTTCAGTCTGTTTCACGATTTCTTCATTGGATTTATACAAACAGAAACAACCCCCACCTAACAGAAGGAGAATATATTATGAAAAGCCATAATGTAAAAAGCCAAAAAGTTGATATCTTCTCCTGTTTGTAGCTTCAGATGACTCTTCAGATGACGAGCCTTTAATCAAAAAGAAAAGAGTTCCTGCACTGGAGAAGAAACCACAGAAAAAGGGCAACACACCCATCAGATCTAACGGCACAAGTAACAAGAAAGCAGGTAGTCACATTACCTTCAGCTGTGTTCTCTTATTTTTTTCTCTTTTGGATTTCTTTTAACTATATTTACGTGTAACTACATCAGATGTGAACACAGATGACAGCTCTGACAATGAGCCTCTCATAAAGATCGCCAAAGCTGCAAAGAAGCCTATCTCAGTGCCACCCAAAAAAGCTGCCCGCGCCAAAAAGAAAAGTAAGACGTTTGTTTTCTATCGCCCTGAATTAGCAACAGAGACTCGCTTTTTCCTGTAGCAGATAACTATTCTTTCTTTTTCTTACACAGAAGCCTCCGATGACTCCGATGACGAGCCTCTGAGCAAACTTGTCAATAAACGAGAGAGAAAGGCCCTCGTCACTCCTTCTAAAATAGCGAGCCAAGATACAAAATCCAGAAGGAACGTGGCAACGAAAAAGGGTAGGTGTTAAAAAGAGTGGATACAGGACTCATTTAAAGGGCTTATATCAATGAACTAAATATGTTTTGTCTGTATCAGTTAAATACGCAGAGTCTTCCAGTGACGGTTCAGATGATGAACCTCTTGCAGAGATGAAGAAGAAGTTGACGAACGTGCCTAAAAAGAATTCAACAGACAAGAAAACCAAACCAAAACTTAAAGACAAACCACCGAAAGGTCAGTTTCACTTTTATCACACTGGCCAGAGTGTAGGTTGAATGCAGACTTATTACAAATAGTTCCAGTGCTAACCTCTTTTATTTTTAAAGACTCTTCATCCTCAGACAGCAGTTCAGATGAGGATGAGGATGATGTGCCCTTAGTGAACCTCATTTCCAAGAGGAAGAAGCCAGTGAAGAAAACCACAAAGAAGACAGCTGTGTCCCGAGGCAGTGCCTCAAGAAAGAGACGAGGTACTGTCGCTTTAATCATAAGATCATACTATCTGCTACCATCACATTAAAAAGCCTCTTTAAATCATCGATGCCGTGTCTGTTTTTGGGGCAGAACCTTCTGATGAAAGCTCGGACGACGAACCTTTGATTAATTTTGTGAAAAAGAAGAGCACAGGCAAACAAACAAACACAAAAACAAAGGCTTCAGCTCCGAAGAAAAGGAACACGACCCCCAGAAAGTCCAGAAAGACGGTTGCGTCAGGTAAAGACTCAAGGACAGGGATAGGGGACAGAAATGAAAAAGCATTTCATGAAAGCATCTGTAGAAGACTGATATCGTGGTTAAAGCCCTCAAGTAAAACCTCTTCTGGATAAACAAATATACAAGAAGCTGTTGAGTTGTGAAGAAAGCGTTTTAACCAATCTGCATTATTCTTTGTTTTTGTTTTTAAGGGTCTACAAGCGACAGTTCAGATGATGAACCCTTAATCAAGAAAGTAAAACACCCACAAGTCACCAAAAACCTGAGAATAACCCTGGAGAGGTGTGATGGTGAAGACGGCGGGGCAACATTAAGCTCAAAGAAAACCAGCACAGGTACTTCACACTTAACAAAGAATGATTTCATCCTGTTGACTTTTGGTTTTAAAAAAAGGTTTCAGTGACCAACACTTATTAGGATGCAAGACTTGTATGGAGAGGCTGTAGCATTCGGTGGCTGTGGGTCAGTAGTCGGTCTCGGGTTCGGGTTCGATTCTCATGTCTGATGTGTCCTTGGGCAAGACACTTAACCCCAAGTTGCTCCCTCTGCTTCGTCAGCCGTGTTTGAGTGACATCAGTTAATACTGATGGGCAGCAGCCTCTACCATCAGTGTGTGAATATGTAGGTGTGACCTGCAGTGTAAAAGCACTTTGAGTAGTCAGAAGACTAGAAAAGAAATGTACAAGCTCAAGTCCATTTACCCAATGCTACAGCCAAACCAATCACCAATTCTGCATTGATGAAATAATTCCCTGTTTGAACACTGTCAGTACCTCATTAGGGCAAAGTGTGATTACCTGATAAACATTGAAACACCAGCTGTAGATACTGTTATTGATGCTGTTATATAACCTCTAACTTTATTCTTACTCTCTGAAATAGACGCACCGAATCCTGAAAAGACGTCGAGCAACAAATCTGAGAGTTCACAGGAATCCTTAGAAGAAGACTAAGCAGGCGGCAGAGAGCTGTTACAGGTCGAAGACACCAATTTTGTTATCACCTTTTCAACTTCTGGAAAAGGAAGTTCGAACCACTTAGTGGCTCCACTTTTGAATAATTACTTGAGCGTTTAAAGTCCGTTGGAGAGATGCCTCCCAATAATCACACGTTAGTGTTCATGTTCAACATTTTATCTACAGACCTTATGTACATGTTAATTTATTGTGTTTTTATTCCTGTTTTTTAAAACTTGGGGTCAGACTGTAGGTTTTAAAGCTCAATCTTTGATGCTACTTCACTGTGTGTTGCCTATGGTTTGCGTTGGCTTCCCCCTTTTTCTTCTATGAATTTACATCACACACTAGTTTATGGCTCATGCATGTAAGTTCTATTTCTACTTCATATGTTTATGTTCACTGTACAATTAGCATGCATCAAGGAGAACCTGCTGGGTTTGATTAAACTGCTTTCACTAGAACATTTGATCAGACGACTCAGTGTGTGTTTTTTCTGACTATTCATAAACACACCAACATTTCCTCTTTGTGTCATCTTTATCCCGGAGAAATTGTTACTCATGTCAGATCTGTTGTACTTACCTACCGAAGGCCCGAGGCTTTACAATCCATGCAGCGACAGGTCGACACTCTTCTTTTTTTGGGCTTTTTTTGCCTTTAATGGAGAGATAGGACAGTGGATGGAGTCAGAAATTAGGGAGAGAGAGAGAGAGTGGGGAATGACATGCGGGAAAGGAGCCACAGGTGAGATTTGAGCCTGGGCCGCCCGCTTGAAGGACTAAAGCCTCCATACATGGGGCGCGTGCACTAACCACTGCCCCACCAGCGCCCCAGGTCAACACTCTTCTAATCAACATTATCTGACTTATTCATATTTCCGTATTTACCACGACAAGACCTTGACGTGTTTTGTTTTTTAAAGTCATTGTTCATGGAGGATTTGATAAAAAAGTTATTCCTGTTTCAGCTGCACATTTTGTAAAACATGTAACTAAGAATCTAGAAATAAAGAAGACTCTTTCACACTGGCTTCAAGCGGCCATCCTGACTGATTTCATTTTTTTGATAGTTTGATGAACTTTTCATGTCAATATATAAATGAATAAATCTCTAGTAACGACACCAGACTTGCATTATTTGACAGTTAAAAACGTTTTATTTACACTCTCTCCCTGAGAAAAAAAAAAAACGAGACCAGTGGTGGACCACTTCTTCCTGCAGGTTTCGGCCTCTCAAAAGTGGCGCCAACACTTTCATGGAGCTTCACTCGAGGTCTCCGAGTTCCTGGTAAGGGCCAGGATTCAGGGCCACCTCCTCCAGAAGCAGCTCCTGCAGGTTGTCCACGTAGTCTATAGGGGGGGCGGGGAAAGAATGATGGTATTGTTGACGCAGATGTAATGTCCTCATGACCATTTGAAACATATCATGTGAAAAGCTGTTCTTCTGTTCTTTGTCAAAGGAGCAGTTCTAGAAAGGACTGCGTCTAAGTCTTTGTTCTGTTGATTCTCAAATCCAATTATGTTTTGTGATATTGCTCATATGGTACTGTATTGTTTTGTACTGTAATAAAATGTGTAGTGACAACTATCACATCATTACCATGAGAATCGAAATTGCACAGTAGTGCTGCCGGGTACAAACCTGGTGAGTCAGCTCCAAAGGTGATGGGCTTTCCCGAGAGCTCTGCCCCCTCGATCACCTGCTGCTGCTGCTCAGCCCTCCTCTGCAGGAGTATGGTAGGGTGGAGGAAAACTCTCTGGTGATGGAAGAAGGTCCGGGGACAAATGCACTCCAGACGCAGTGATGACAGTACCTGAGAAACAACACAACACATACTATTCATCACACCATGGAAATGTATGTGGCTCAGCTTCATGAACCATATCCCACAAATGCAATGCAAAATTTAAAAAAAAATACAGCATGGGTAGCTTGTGCGCCCCATGTTCAGAGGCTACTATCCTCAAAGCGAACGACCCTGGTTCAAATCCGACCTGTGGCTCCTTTCCTGCAAGTCATTCCCCTCTCTCTCTCTCTCTCTCTCTCTCTCACTCTTCAGTATCCGACTCTATCCACTGTCCTGTCTCTCCAATAAAAGCACAAAACACCCCCAAAAACTTCATAAATAAAATGCGGTGTATAGAAACATTCATACCTTGTGAATCTGATTGTACGAGGCCCCATTGAAAGCCACTGCAGCCGACAGCTGAAGATTGCCTGCTGGGATGCTCCCAATGTGAGGCTGGCTTTTCCAAACTTTTTTGTGGAGACAGTGCGAACATACCTGCGTTTGATAAGTCAACAAAATGATGTAAGCAAACAACAGCCCGTTTAAAAGGTAAAATAATATAGACCTGTGTTTGATGTTATTTTATATTATCGACCTGTACAATATGTCCATATTCTTTATATTATCTGTAAACTAGTATAGCATGCTCACTGCACCTTAATCTGTATATTATAATCCTAAGAATACACTTATATTTATAGCATTTATTTATATTTATAGCATCCCATTAATCCAGCCATCCATATATACCTAATAATTCACTTTTTTTAGTCTACATCTGTAAATTTTGTAATTACTGTACATAGCACAGACTCTTGCACTTTCTGCTTATTTGCACTTCTGATGAGATGCCAAACCTCATTTCGTTACTCTATACTTGTATATGTGTAATGACAATAAAGTTGAATCTCATCTCATCTCATTTTGTCTGGGGCTACGTTTTTAAGTTACCTGTGTGACGGATACAAAGGTCCCAACCACAACTGTTTCAATGTGGCAGGTGCGAGTGCATGTTGGGCACATCCTGAACAGCTGCTTTAGATTGCCTTCATACACCATGTACTTTCTGGTGCTGTACAGCGTCGGGCAAGCGCTGCACATGAGAAAGAAACACATTACAGACGTGTGTGACACTCTTTCTGATAAACTTTGTTCTACCAGGGGAGGAGCAGAAGAGAGCTGATCTAAAACCCCTACAGGATATTACCACATTTCCGTAATAACTAACCACACTACCATGACTTCATTGTTTAAAAAAAGGTTGATCATGGAGCACAATAATGAGGCTCTAACTCGAGGAGGATGGGAGGAGAGGAGAAGGAGGAGATGAGGACGAGGAGAGGAGGGGGAGGAGAAGTAGAGGAGATTAGATTTTGATATAAAAATACAGAGAAATGTGTTTTTGTGATGTTTTGGGGCATATGTTGTTAAATAGGTGCAGAGTAATACAGTATTGGATGTGATCTGAAAGGGTTAAAATTCCATTTTATATATTTCAGGTGGACTTTAAAGATCAAATAAATGAATAGATAAATATGATTTTAAAAAAAGGACGTGGAGGACTCATCAAATCACACATCAGATATCACCTGCCGAGCTCCTCGATACTGAAGGCATCCTGAGTGTCACCGGGCACGTAGTCGGAGTCCGACAGCACTTCAGGGTCGTCGGGGTCGTCGGTGGTCACCGTGATCTCCCAGCTCTCACTCGTTTCACTCCATCGCCTTTTCAGGGGTGAAGATGTGAGCTGCGGCGGCACGTCAGACTCACCGCCACACCGATCTGACGTGTCCGACGAAGTGGTCTTTGTCAGGGGACGCACTTGGATCGCTTACTCACACAAAAATATTAAACTTAGACACTATTCACCAGTGTGCATGACATTAAATCAATAAAAATCTGCTGTTAAAAATTACTCTCCATGTAAGAAGATGACACTGTGTGTAGGTGTTTTAGGGTGACCTAAGTGGGGCACTGATTTCTGCAGGTGTTGCATTAAGTTTTTGGTCACATACATGCACATTTTTTTCTCCAGGAGTTTGGGATTAAACCCCTGACCTTCCGATTGAGAGACGACCGACTCTACCACTGAGCCACAGCCGCCCATTTACATCTGAATTTACAACTAACATACTTCACTGACATGTAAAGTACAGGCTGTACCCCCTGTAGAAAAACAGCCAACATAGGTCACTTTAACTTAAGGGCTGCCTCTAGTTTGGGTGAATAGCAAATCACTGCTACCATTGGCACCTGGGGGTGGCCAATCAGATTTCAAGATGGGCGCATGCCACCTCTCTGACCACGCCCCTGGCTGTGTTGACAAACATGATGTCTACTGTTGTTGCAAGAAAAAGTTAAACCATCTGGTTCGCAGCTTGCATACGAGATACCTTTACTCCTCCTGTGTATCTTTGGAGTGTCTTGATCCTCTTCACACTGACATGCAACATCTCTCGTAGCTGGCTAAAAACGGAGAAATCCAGAAATATTTCATCACCATTAACATCAGCTGATTCATTTATGATCCGTTTGGTGGATTGCTCACTTTAACAGGAGGAGATGTGCCGACGGTGTACACCGACGGGATCGCGTTTTCTGTCAGAGACAGGTAGCAAGCCATCCCAGCTGTGTACATCCCCAGATTGTCGAAGGAGTCGTCTGAAAAATGTCGGTCACATAAGCGTGAGTTTGCGCAGAGGCCTCCCTCCTCAAAGTGTGTGAACTCCAGCCACCTCCTCCGTAACCACGGGCTCGAGGGAAAGGGGAAAAGACACCGAGAACTCGCACAACCAAACACACACCGACGACCCATAACTACTCGCTTGCTCGTGGATGCAACCCCTGGCTGCAGCCCGCTGGATGGGGGCGGGGCTGGACATCAGATGGGCGTGGTCACACATGTAGGCCTGTATTGTATTTATTCTTATTTATTGAAAGAAAGCAGTCTTCCTTTATTTCTTTTATTTACCGACTATTTTTTCTGTGACGTTATGCCTTTTTTCTTTTTTTTAAATTATTTTTAATCATTTTATAATCTTTAATCTGCTATTCATTATTCCAAGTGTCATTTAACTGCTTTTATACTTCTCTTCACTCCTCACTTTTAATGAGGGGGCCAAACTGGGGCCAGCTGTTTTGTCAGAGGGGAACATTAAACCCAGGTGAAAAATAGACAAAGATGATTGCTTTAAAAAAAAATATATATATTATGCCACAACATTAAATACCACAACATTAAATACCATGATTTACATTTGTTTCAGTCACAGTATTGAATACTAAATTGTGAGTCCGGTTGTTGAGTCAAATACTGTGTATGTGTTATTAGGGGGGGGCTCTAAAAACTACAAACCCCACTGTTGCATCCACCAAAGTGCTCTGTGGATGGAAAGTATAGCAGCAACTTGAGTTACGAGAGCATCAAATCGACTGAAGAGATAGCACACAATGTGTACGAGTCTGTATAGCAGTCTGAGTTTCCGCTGGTCCTGGGTCAGAAAACAGTCCTAAAGCAACATTTTTTTTTTAAACAGACAAAGCATGTTTATTTCAAACTAAAACAAGTTTTAACTTGGAGGGGTAGCTACAGTGGGGGACCAAGCTCACTGTGGCCTGGGGCACAGGCCCCTGTTGGCCCCTGCCGAGAACCGCCCATGCTTCACTCCTTCAATTGTATTCCATTATCTTGATATCAACCTTTTCAGACTTTACGTCTATACTTAACTTTCTTTTCTAGCTTGCTTTGCTTTTACATTTTGTTCTTGTGTGTAATTTTGTACACTAATCTCTTTTTAGCCTAACTATTGATGCGTAATGTGTTGTCTGTCAAAGCACTTTGTAAACATCTGTTATTATAGGTGTGATATAAATAAATAAAAAGTTATTATTGCATAAATGACTAAACTTGAAGGTCCAAACCTTCAAGTTCCTGGTCACCCTCATCTCTGCTGACCTCTCCTGGACTCCCAACATCTCTGAGATCACCAAGAAGGCACAGCAGCGCCTACATTTCCTGAGAGTGCTCAGGAAGAACAACCTGAATGAGAAGCTGCTGGTCCGCTCTTCCATCGAGAGCCTGCTGCTGTACTGCATCACAGTGTGGTACACCAGCTGCACTGAAGCAGACAGAAAGGGGCTTCAGAGAGTAATAAACACCGCACAAAAGATCATCGGCTGCACACTCCCCTCACTTAAGGACATTTATAACTCCCGCTGCCTGAACAGAGCAAAAAACATTGTAAAGGACAACTCACACCCCGGCTTTCATCTGTTCGACATGTTGCCCTCTGGCAGACGCTACAGGTCTGTCAGAGCACGGACAAACAGACTCAAGGACTGCTTCTTTCCCAGAGCCATAACCACACTGAACCTTGACATGCGTTGACCGTCCCACCCTCACTACACACACTGTGCAATATTTATTTTATATTTCTGCAATATTTTACATTTCATACTGTGCAATATTTATTTTATACTTCTGCAATATTTTACATTTCATACTGTGCAATATTTATCTTATTTTATATTTCTGCAATATTTATTTTTTATTTCTGCAATATTTTACATTTCATACTGTGCAATATTTATTTTATACTTCTGCAATATTTTACATTTCATACTGTGCAATATTTATCTTATTTTATATTTCTGCAATATTTATTTTATATTTCTGCAATATTTATTTTTTATTTCTGCAATATTTTACATTTCATACTGTGCAATATTTATTTTATATTTCTGCAATATCTATTTATATTCTGTTATGCTACTACTTGTAAATAACTCCGACCATACATTGCCCATCTTACCTGAATGAGAGTTCCTTTTTTTATTTTCTTCTTTTGTTGTTTTTAGCTGTGGATGCTTGTATGAGTGTGCACTTTAAGGTGAAGCCAAATAATTTCGTTGTACAATTGTATAATGACAATGAAGACATTCTATTCTATTCTATTCTATAAACAATAATAATAAAGAAGATAAAATACTAAGTTAATGAATTGTTTATAGCCTACACTGAATTACAGGTTCATATTTTTTTTTTCTATCTTGCGATTAGCTAGCAAATGGCAATGTTTGTGTCACGACCATAGACAATATTATATATCACAACATCCATACAACACTGACCACGCCCATCGGGTGTCCTGTCCTATGAGGGACAAAAAATGACTAAAGTATAAATAAATAAATAAATAAATAAATGTTGGGAGAAATGCATACAATAATGTATAAATAAAAAAATAATGAATTAAATGCATCAATAAATATATAAATAAATATATAAATGCTGAAAACAATACATCAATGAATAAATAATAAATACACTTTGTTAATGAAAAAGGCTATTTATATATTTTTACATGTATTTATTCATTTATTAGATATTTCTACAGTTATATATGTATCAATGCATACATTTCCACATTAATTGAGTTATTAATTTATTTGTGTCCAGGTCGTAAGAGGAAAAGTATTTATATAAATTTGCTTCTGTCTGCTTTTCAAAATTGACCAATCCTATTTCAGTAATGTTAAGACGGCCCACTTAATTTACATATTTACTTTTCCTTGTAAAACATGGACACAGAAATACATATATATGTATATATATATTTATTTTTATATAAATTGTTGCATTTATTTATATATTTATTTATATATTTATTTATATATTTATTGATGCATTTATTTATACATTATTGTATGCATTTCTCCCAACATTTATTTATTTATTTATACTTTAGTCATGTTTTGTCCCTCGTACCGTCCCGCCCACATCAGGCCACGCCCCCTTCATCGTGGCTGCAGCCAGGGGGGGTTATTGGTCTTCTTCGCTGATTTCTATTACAGTCATTCACAACTTCCGCTACAGCCGGACTGTAGTCCTCAGTGAAGAGGTTCCCTACACATCACAAAAACGGAAACTATGCGATTGCAGCTGTGAAAGAAAGTTGAGAGCAAGAAGAGCCGGAAGAGAAACGGAAGCTCGGCTTATCAAAACGTGATAGTATTCTCCTGTGAGCATCTCCTGTGTTATGCTAACTGCTCGTTAGCTAGCATGCTGCGGTCTGAAAACAACAGACACCTCCTCTCGGATTAATTACATCTCGTCATGACCGATTTAAGATGTCGTAAAACAGAGACTTTGGAGGAGGAAGAGGAAGAGGACGAGCCCAAAGAGCACACTTCACGTAAGTTCAGCTAACTTAGCAGTTTGCTTACTAAACACAGAGTTAGCCTGCAGTGACTAAAACAACCAGTGACTCCATGTAGATCTGAAATAGTTTAACTCATGTTACACCTGGCTGTCCAGGTGTTAATGGGCCGCTGAACACAGAGGAGGACGGGACAGAGTCCACTGATGGAGCAGAAGAAAAGCAGCAGAAAGATGAAGGTGAAGAAGAAGAAGAAGAAGAGACTGGAGATAAAAAAGTAAACAAACCAGAGTCAGCTGTCAAAGGAGCCAAATGGACTTCTACATGTAAGTCAATGTGCTTTAAACTAATCTGTCTGTCCTAAATCACCCTGATCAAATGGCTGTGCAGGGTTCAAATGGATAGAATAGAATAGAATAGAATATTATAGAGTAGAAAAGAATAGAATTACTTTATTGATCCCAAAGTGGGAAATTGTGGCGTTACAGCAGCAGGTTATCCAAACACACAATATGAGTAAAAAACACAATGTTAGCAATTTAAACATAATATAACATTAAATACAAAGTGAATTAGTACTAAAAGATATCAAAAATAAGAATGTGAATATATACAACCAGGATTTAACTAAACATTACTAGTCTTAAATAGGAAGATTAAATATGAAAGATTAAATAGGAAGATTAAATGTTAATGTGCAAAAACAGAGTTGTAAATGGACAGTATTGACATAAGTTAAAGTGCATGAGTGTAAACATATTATAAGCAGAAACTATTCAATATAACGGCGAGTAGACAGACAAATGAAGTGAACTTGAGTGCAGGGATAATTTGTAAATGTAACATGTGCAGAACAGATGACAGTAAAGGAGAGACAGATATTATCATGATGACAGTTCTCTGCTCGCATGAGGTGAGCTGTTGTAGAGAGTTATGGCCTTCGGTAAGAAAGATTTCTTGTGTCTGTCCTTGTGACAGCGGAGTTGTATCAGTCTGTTGGAGAAGCTGCTTTGCTGTTTGTCCAGTAGGGTGTGCAGAGGGTGATCAGGATTATCCATAATGGATGACAGTTTGTTCAGAGTCCTCCTCTCTGTCACTACTACAAAAGAGTCCAGCGTGCAGCCTGTCACAGAGCAGGCCTTCTTAATGAGTTTGTCCAGTCTCTTAGTGTCACCCGCTCTAATGCTGCTCCCCCAGCAGACCACAGCAGAGAACAGTGCACTGGCCACAACAGACTGATAGAAGATCTCCAACATCTTGCTGCACACTAGATCTGCATGTGCTAAATATTGATCATGCAATGCATACATGCTCTGTGTGTTAAGAATAGTTGCAGTGATATGTAATATTAACTTGTGATATGTGACGTTCACTTTACATTTCTGCTCCTCAGCAGGTTTCTTGCAGCGTCTAGTGAGAGTGTTCTTCGGATGTCTGGCTGCAGTTGCCTGCGGGATCCTTTATGCGTTTTTTCTGTCTACATATCATGACAGGAAGTTCTGGTTTTCCACTCGACAGGTGTGTGCTGCTTCGTAATAAGCCTGTCTTTATTATGTTTTTCACTTTACTGCCGTGGCCTATCGCATGAATTCTTAATTGAACTTGAATGTTTCTCAGGAGCTGGAGCGTGAAATCACCTTCCAAGAAGGCAGCGGGCTCTATTATTACTATTACAAGCACATGCTCGCAGCACCGTCTTTTGAAAGAGGTAAAAATACACTTTTAGCTTTTCAATAAAGAAAGACAATTTAAAAAAGTTAACTGCTTGACATTTAAGGTTATGTCAATCTCTCGTTGGTAATACACTCTTAAGTTGATCTTGTGTTTTGTGTTTTTCAGGGTTTTATGAGTTGACGCTGGATAACAACACAGTTTCAGGTCAAACCATCAACGCAGTGGAACGTCTGTCTCTGTTTCCAGAGATCATCATGAGCTTCTTATACCGAGTCACAGACTGCCAGGTGAGCTTCTTTTAGCTGTTGGAACCTTCTGAATGAAGTTTGCAGTAGGGACATGTGCAACGTTACAGGACACTGTGTTAAGTCTGGAATAATATCTTAGCCAACATGAGGTCAGGGACCTGCAGAGTCTGTGAAGCTTCATGATCAGCACTTTATATCACGAGGTAGAGAAGATGAGAGTTTCTTTTTGCTCCATGCTGACGTCTTTGCCTTCGAGTAAACCCACATCCCATAGAAGTCTTAAGACCGGCTTTACGCATAGAGGTGTCTCACAGTTGTAACAGAGCATAATCTGTGAAAAGCTTTCTTTTGAAATAGCTCCTCCAAGTGGGCAATAGTGTAACGGCACACAATCTCTCTTTTTTAATTATGAGGATTCAATTGAATGTAATTTACTGGTAGAGCACCACATCGTGCAAAACCAGTTCAGAGGGCTTTAAGATGAAAGAGCAAGAAAGTACGACGAAACAGAAATCCATACGTTTTCTTTTCTGTACGCACAAACAGACGACAAACCGATGTTTCTGTCTCTGCCTTCAGGATGACGTGGAGCCGATTTACTTCTACGTCGGAGCGGTTTTCGGCCTCCAGGCGGTCTACGTCACCGCTCTGTTTGTGTGCAGCTGGGTGATGAGCGGCACCTGGGTGGCCGGCATGTTGGCTGTGGCCTGGTATGTGATCAACAGGTGAGACAGGCTTCCTCATTGTGTTTCTTTGTCATATTTGAATCCATGTGTCACACACCACCCTCCTCTGGTGAAGTACACCCTTCCCTGGTGTCTGCTCTACATCTCCTCTGTGGCTCTTTTCTTCCTCAGAACAGATACAACCAAAGTGGACCAGGCCATTCCTCTGCGGGACAACTGGGCTCTGCCTTTCTTCTCGTGCCAGGTTGCTGCTTTGACCGGATTCCTCAGTAATAACGTCAGCTCTGCCACTGAAGTAAGAATCTCTTAAATCATCTTTCTTTCAATAACTGTCCTCTGTATCCAAGCTGTGCAGACAAGTGAATATAACCTGTGTTTTTCTCTAGATGTTTTGCTATCTCACCATGAGTGCCACCACCTTCTCCTTCCTGCTGGTGTGGGAGCACAGTCACTACGTGCTCTTCATCCAGGGCCTCTGCCTTTTCCTGCTCGACTCTTTTGACCTGGTGCCGCCACGCAAGGTGGGTAACTCAGATGTGGTTTGACGAAGGAGTGAAATATTTTGATTAAAATGAAACAAATAGAAGCTTATTTATATATGGTCCTTTTGTTGATGTGGTTAAAGAAAATGTGTAAAAGCCCAAAAATTCAGTTTCAGTCGCCATGGTTACCTGTACACAAACAAGCAGAGAATATGGCAGAACCAGAAACTGGCAATATAACTAGCATAGAGATCACACTGCCAACTAGCTATGCAGAAACACAGACGCACAAGTAGTGCTCACCCGGCGTCGGCCACTACGGCATAGATTCAACGCAGGAGTATAAACCAGACTTCACTCGACAACATCTTTCTTTGTTTCCCTTACCTTTGCACTCTCTCTCTCTTTGTCTTTCTCCATGTTTTGTTAAGCTGGCCGACATTCACAAGGTGTACCTCAGCTCCTTGTTCTTGGCCTACTTGTTCCAGTTTCAGAACCCGGCCCTGCTCAGCTCTCCTCTGCTCAGCCTCATGCTCGGATCAGTGCTCGCGAGGTACTTCCAGGTAGAGTTAGCTGCTCCCTCACATTAGAGCTCATTCCAAAGACAAGTCAGAGGCGTCAAAATGATCGTTTGATCACCAGATGTCCTGGTTGAACCTCTCAGTTCAGAGACATTTCCAGAGTAGCACTGTCTAAAAAAAACACTGCTGTCTTCATTTGTGTTGCAGCAAAATATGAAAATGGGACCTCTTGTGGCCAGAGTCATGAAACTCTTCCTACATTTCCATCTTGTCTTTACGACAGGGATCACCTTCAGCTATTTGGTCAAGGTAAAATTAGTTTTATCTAAGTCGTCAGCAATAAGATGTAGTCATGGTGTTGTAAACTAGCGTTTTGTTTTCTATTTACAGAAACTTATTCCTGTGAGTGAGAGTGATTTCATATTGAAATTCCTGGAAGTCAAATTTGGACTCAACACGACAACGTGAGTTAAGGTTCTTTATTAAAAGTATTCTTTCAAAGCTGATGTTCAAGCTGATTTATATCATTAGTACCAGTGTGTATTATCCTCTGTGGTTTGGGACCGTCTTCTGTGTTCTCGCTGTGTTTAATATAATCTCATGTTTTCTTTCCTTTTCTGGAAGTGATTTCGTCCCAAACTTCCTCATGTGCCAAGAGAGTTTGCAGACGCCCGATCAGGACTTTTTTCTACGCCTGACACAGGCCTCAGTCCTTCCCTTCTACTTGCTGGTGCTCTCAGTCTGCCTGCTGTCCACCCTGCAGACCATCTACAGACGACTCAGGTAGGAGAGCTGTGCTGTGGATCTGTCAGAGCCGCTGATCATCAATCACACTGACAGAGCTGAAGCTTTTCACACTGATTTGTAGAATTTGATCATTTCATTTTTAGTCATTAAAGGAGCAATATGTGACTCTGACACCCAGTGTTTAAAATGGGTACTACAGTCCATATTCAAAACATTGTAGAGAGCTGTCTCCCCCCGCCCCCTCCTCTCTAGAGTCGATGCTCACACAGGTTGCCATGTGGTGGACACTGAAGCTTCAGTGTTTATCCAGCTCTGCATGGGTCTGTAAACCTTTCTGTGTTCTAACCTCTCTCCATTTTTCAAAAGAATCTCCAATATTGATCCTAGTTTGAGCACGTTTCTGCTCGTGGAGCTCATTAGAAACATGCAGAGGCTTTTTAGGTCGGGTACAATCACTTCTATCTGAACCACTTCTCTTGCCTGAAAGTGAATTGTTTTTTTTTTTACTAGGAAATGAGGGCTTAGTCTTTGATTTAAAAGTTTTTTGTTTCTCCAGTGGTCAACCAATTCAAACCAACCTGAAACTTGAAGATGGACGAATAGGAGAGCAGCCCGAGGTCATCTATCACGTGTTTCACACGCTGCTGTTTGGAGGCCTCGCTCTGCTGTTCGATGGGTAAATGTGTTACAGTAAAAGTGTGTTCTTACATGTTTTTAAAGTAAATAAAGAACTTTTCAGTTATAACACATAAATAAAACGGCTATTTTTCTTTCATGCAGGATGAAATATTTATGGACCCCGTACGTCTGCATGTTCACAGCGTTCGGTGTGTGTTCTCCAGAACTGTGGATGACTGTCTTTAAGTGGCTAAGACTGAAGTCCATCCACCCTGTAGTGCTGGTGAGTAACGTCTGAAACTCACTAAGCAGCAGATGCTGAGCAAATGCTGAAGCATCCAGGTTCTTGTTTATGCTCTTCATATTGTTATTTTTTTGTACTTCTCAGTCTCTGATCCTGAGCACAGCGGTTCCTACGATCATTGGCTTCAGTTTGTGGAGAGAGGTAAGACTCCTAGCTCCTTATTGTTTGAAGCTTGTTGCACTGGAGATGAAAACGCTCATCACATCACGTCCTCGCTCTCTTCTCTCTCGCAGTACTGCCCTCGTGTCTTAGCAGAGCTGTCGGACCTCCCTGAGTTCTACGACACAGACACAGTCGAGCTGATCAGCTGGATCAGGTAAGTCCTCCCATCTGACGTCTGTGTAACCCTTAAAGTCTCTCTCGTGGCTCATCATGTCGTCGTCTTGTCTTCCAGGTCTCAGGCTCCTCTGGCGGCGGTCTTTGCGGGCAGCCCTCAGCTGTTAGGCATCGTGAAGTTGTGCACGGGTTCAGCTGTGACCAGTTTACCGCTTTACTCCGACATCAACCTGCTGAGGAGGACGGAGGATGTGAGTGAGATGACAGATTCACTCCTAAAGGGAAATGAAGGAAACTTCATCTGAGGAAAAAAAAAAACAATTGAAATCCATAAATTGGAACAGTATGGTCACTTTTTTTCCCGGGCTGGATTGTCAAATCTTCCAGTTATTAAAACAGAAAAAAGACGCTGGGCGCTGCACCTTTTATCGAGGCGACCGCCTGCTGCTGCAAACGCTCTCTACTCATTGAAAACAATTGAAAAAAGACGCTGGTGCTTAGAAAAAAAATCTATTTGGACACAGAGAAATGTCAACTTTTATAAACGTACTCCAGATATATTACAGTGGAATATAATCCACATTATAACGAGCTTTTAAAGACCTACAAAGTGTTCAGCTTGTTCTCCATCTGTCGTCCCTTTTCACCTCGCTGCTGCTCTTTCTTTAACACGAGAATAGAAACGCCCTTTAAGCACGTTGAACTACCAAACAGCTTTATGAACAGTAATACTTTTGATTTCTTTCCTTCTAGACTTATCAGGTGTACGCAATGAGGTCTGCAGAGGACGTCTATAAGATTCTGACCTCTCAGAAGACGAACTACGTGATCATCGAAGAGTCGATTTGCAACGAGCTGAGTCTTCAGAGGAGCTGTAGGATCAAAGACCTGCTCGACATTTCTAATGGACATGTGAGTGTCGTGTCTCTGAAATGATGCATGAGGTACTCGGTAAGATAAAGGAGCGTCAGTGTGATCTTTGAATGTCTTTGAATCACATCAAAGGGAAGACGGAGAGAGAAAGAGATTCTCCATCAACATGAACAGAATAATTAATACAATCTGATAGGTGAGGTTTTCATTCAGTTTTGATCTCGCCTTTGCTTAACTACAACAAAAAGAATCCCATGGTAGCATAGAGGACCCCGATATCTGTGAGAAGTTAATATGATTTTTGAACTCAAACCAAAGTGTAGAAGAAAAACACAGTGGGTTTATGGGGGTTAGGTGTAGGACTAGTTCTCAGCTGATAGTAGTGACTCACAGAGAGTAAATAAGTGCATTCATAAAACTATTTTTTAACTGTTGTTACGAACAGTTAATGTAGTTACTGTAATACCAATGAGGAAGTGAAGCCAGAGTTTTCTTCTTCATTGTTGGACACTATTGTTCATGAATGAAGCTTCGAAGTAAGTGTTACATCCAGACTGTAAATATGAATGTTTGAAGCCTGAGTGAGGTCACCAATCTGTTCCTGCAGGGGACTCTGGAGTCCCATCGGCAGCAGCCGCCATGCTGGAAATGCTGTCTCATCCTAACTATCAGTCAACCTAACGACAGGCTGAGAGCGGAGGCGGGTTTTAAGCCTCCTGATAAACCTTTACACCGTGCCTGTCTGTCAATCATTGTGTTTTATTGTGAATAACTGTTATCCTTCATAAAATCGAAACTGATGAGTTGTCAAAAAGCTTCTGCAGCCAGCCCCTAGTGGACACTCAGTGAACTGCAGGATTTTGCACCTCAGCATTGGCTTCATTTTTCATTTTGTGTCTCTTGGTTGCATCTCTTTTAATCTCAGTATCTTTCCACATCCTCTCGTCCTGTTCAGGTCATCTACGATAAAGGAGTGATGTACTCTTTCTCCAAGCACGGACGATTCTGCCAGGAGATAAAGATGAACTACTCGCCCTACACAAACTACTTCACTCGAGTTTTCTGGAACCGCTCGTACCACATCTACAAAGTCAACTCCGTCATCTCCTTCCAGTACTGACGGCAGCGTCTGCCTCTGTGCCGGGACATCACTCTGTGTTTTCTGAGCATATCCACCGCGTCACACACACACAGACGAGGACTGCAGCACGTTGCTGCAATAATGTGTGTGTGCTCCAAAAAGTCTTATCACTGTTGTCAAAAAAACAAAACATCCCACTGTGAGTGAAGGAGGTGTGAATTCAGAACAACTAGCCGAGCACAGATTACTTCGACCTTGTTTGATATAAACAACATGAAAAAGGACTGTTGATGTTGAAGAACGCCATTTTAGTCCCTGTACTGTAGATTTATAAACCAGGTGTTTCTGTTAACTGTCGGGAGAGGTTCATACTGTATCGGAGGTGTCTCACTTTTTACACAAGAAGAGAGTGGAAGCCTTTCTTTTTTCCTCCCGGCGTTGCCATCAAAAAGGGGCGATGCTTTCAAACAGAGTTAAGTCCATCTCCGCTCTGGTGCAGACTGAAAGAGGGAAATGTCCAGACGTCTGCAAAATTAACTTAGATTAAGATCTGCTCATACATAAAAGTTCTCTTGAAATTAATTCTACTTGTTTTAGCAGTCCGCTGACTTATAATACCATTATACGGTCTTTATTTTATTTTGTAGATCACTTGTTTTATGACTAAATACACATCTTTTGTAGTTTTTTTTTTTTTTCCAACATGCTAAACTAAGACAACAAAAACAGAGCATCACAGCGTCCTGACTCTGAGATCTAGCTCGGGGTATCAGCACGATATAGATCGACGGCCAGCAGTGCTGCATACTTTTTTTTTTTTTGTTTGTTTATTTTAAGCCCTCTTATTCTGGCAGTGGTTATTTTCTGATATCTTAATTTAACAAAAATGACTTTCTTTTAACGGAGCACATTCTTGATGGATGATAAAAGTTTCACAGACGATTATGTGGCCTCTTAAATGCCCTGGAATTGTTTTACTGGAAAGATGGTCTCAATCAGGATCCATGATAGCCCCCACACCTTCACTGATATATCAGGAAGCGCTAAACCTGATCTGTTCACAAAATGTTACCTGATAAAGATGTGATTGTTAAGAGCTCTAGAGACCTTGTACTTTACAATATTCTGTTTCTCACTGTAACGGGGAAGATACGTCTGTTTTTCAGCTGCCAAAAACATTTCATGGGTAACAACTTACTGTTAAAGACGACTCACACCTGAGGGTCTCCTCGGTTCAACAATCATTCAGCGACATCGAAGTCAAAGTGAAGAGTTTCTACTTAAGGAGTGAAACATCAGTATTTATGTTCATGTTGGATTTATGTTTTGTAACGTGGTGTGCTTGTTACATTAAATCATAGTTTTGTTAAGCAGTAGCTCGATAACATTACAAATAATCAAACAGCAGTGCCTGGAGTGATGGGAGAGGTTGAAGACATTAGAAAACTGTGAGCATACTGAAAGTCGGTCCTCAAGCTCCTTTTTTTTTTTGTTTCTATCTTTATTCTCTTCATCGGGATGCCTTATTTTGCGATGTAGAATCTGACTGATTGACACATCTTTTTTAACGCTCCGTCTGAGGTCTGATGATTTTCTATCTCTGGTTCTTATTTTGACGTATTTGGCGGTTTCCTTCTCCTGGTGCTGTTATGGAAGTCTTGCCAATAACAGTCCCTCTGCAGAAGGCCACGTAGTGAAGTGAAACACATATGGAGATTAAAGTGTGTACAAGTTGATGAATTAAAAATATGATCTCTATTATATTGATGTCAGTCAATTGAATATTTCTTCTCTGTTTTTTTCCAGCTTGTTATGTAGCAGTTTAAGTATTCATAGATGCTTTTTCTTAAAATTGTGTGCTATGTGTAAAAAAAGATTGAAAAGATTTGGTGGTTCTCTTCTAGAAACCTTCAATGACCGGGTATTCACCCGTCTGCATTTCATTTCACATTCCCTTTTTTTCTATCAAAAATAAAATGATCCTAAGAATGAGTAAACTGGCAACATCAATGATGGAAATTATCTGTACTAATTTAATATAAACTGTGCATAAGGAGCTGGTCAACGGTACTGAAAACAAACGACTAAACCAGTGCAATGTATATAGAAATTCAGATCTAATATCTCAACATATGAACTCTTTAACACACAAACTTTTTCTATATTTCTTAATAAAACAGTATTCAGTGATAGAAAATGATTCTGATTTTTCACTTTAATTATAAAATGACTAAAACCTTACACAACATGACAAAAAAATCTGTTTGTGAGGATTTTTTTAAACAAATAAATAAATTGTTTACATTTTTTTTTCCTCTAAATGAAAGCAAGAACAAATGGAGCAGGCAAAAATAGAATAATGACAAAAAAATATTTAGAAAATATTTCACCATCATCGTAAACACTTTGGACGATTTTTTTTTTAACGATATAAAAAAATAAAAATGTCACAGTCGTCTCGGAAAATGCGAAATATTTTATGTATAAATATTTAAAGTTTATGATAAATATGCGCAAACATGGCGCACTGTGTGTCTCCCTGGCGACGAACCGGAACCGGAAACACCGAGGAGATGGCGAAGCGCAGAATGAATTATGTGAGAATCAAACAGTCCATGTAGCCGATGTAGCCATTATTTTTCGTGTTTTTGTCTATATTTAGATCACACATACTTCTCTTGATCGTTTTGACCTGTTAAGGTAAGACTTTCCGTCCCTCTGAGTCAGAGCCATAGAGTTAAACAGAAACACCACTTATCATTTATTAGCAGCAAACTTTTTAGTTTCACGATGAGAAAAAAACACAATAAACCAAATTATCCTGTGTTTACCTTTGTTTACCTTTGTTTACCTGGGAGGATGCAACATTAATGTTCTGATATTACCAACTGTAAAACTAAGGGTTAAAGAATAGAAATGAGTCTTTGTTTATTTTGTGTATTTTTTTGTTGTTGATATTTAATTATATATTCTTTTGAGTTTGTGAGCAAACTTAACCAATTAAGCTGATTCTTCTTCTTCTGATTAAAAAGTAGGTCGATAAATGTACAGAAAACATAATGAACTGCACTTTACATTGAGGAAATAAGAGCTCTAAAAATGATTTTTGCCACTGTTGAAAACCTCATGACTTAATGTAAACAAAAGAAGTCCTGAGTTAACCTGAGAAGAGAAAGGTTCAGTCATCTGTCAGATCATGTTAACAGGTCCACACAGTGAAAAACAACCTGCTGTAACCTGTAACAGTACTTTAAGTAAAACTGTTAAAAGTATGTTTTCAAAACATATCCAGAAACCAAAAGTATTATAATTATGCGCGACGGGTATGTGTCTTCTTTTATGTGCTTGTTGTATTTTGTGTTTGTACATTTTGTATGTTTGTTTTGTTTTGTTTGTTTTGTTGTGTGTTGATTTCAGGGTGAGTAGCTGCTCAATCAAAGAATAAAAGGCACATTAACATATTTATTATTACAGGATTGGTTACAGTTGTTTCTACATTAATTTACACATCCCTTTTAATGTAAGGGATAAAGCACATTTTAATAACTTTTACACACTACAGAGAATGTATCAGTAACCATAATGATGCTTTATAATCTAAAGTATATTATATTTTGTATTCATAAGCTTGTTTTTTTCTTACCACTGTAACTTTTGCTGCTTTGCTTAAGTGCTCATGATGGACAGGCCGGGTCTTTGTAACATAACAATGAGTAAGGTCTTTTACCTGCTTTTTGTAAAGTGTCTCGAGATAACACTTGTTATGAGTTGACGCTATACAAATAAAAATTGATTGATTGATTGATTATTCTGTAAAGCATCTTCCTTTGGCAAATCTATGCATTTAAAGAGTCTTACTCTAGTGGAGGAAGGATGCAAAGAAGTACAATATAGTGTCACATTTTTATATATGATGTGTATTCATTTTGAAAACAATCCTTACGTTAGTTAATTAATTGTGGTGCCTTCAAAGATAAAAAAACAAAATTCCTGTCTGTTCCTCAGGGGAGGATGAGTGCGGAGGCAGCAGACCGGGTGGCTGCTGTGACCAGCAGTCGGCCCGGCACGCCTCTTCAGACTTCCTGGTTTGAGTTCCTTCTGGATGCCAGCCTGCTGGAGACACACCTGCAGAAGTCCTACCCAGGTCAACTCAGCTCGGCATTAACATTACTGACCAACATTTACATTTACATGACTTTGTGTTGCATATATAGTGGACTCTTCTAAACAAATAAACCAAGCTATTAACCAACATGGACAAAATGAATGGAGCGGACTGAAGTCATTTCGGCGTTTAAGGTGTACATTCTGAACATATTCACACAGTGGGATTTTTATTAATGCTGTTGTGTTTGTTCTTGCATGTTTCCACAGACCCTCCGTCGGTGCAGCTGATCGTTCAGTTCCTGGAGCAGGCGTCTAAGCCCTCGGTGAACGAGCAGAACCAGGTGCAGCCTCCTGCAGACAACCGCAGGAACCGAACCCTGAAGCTGCTGGCACTGAAGGTCGCTGCGCACATGAAGTGGGATCTGGATGTTCTCGAGAAAGGGTAAATGTTTCTTATTGGCAGCTTTTTCGATCTAAAATGATTTCATAATTTTTTTCAGCTTGTCTATAATGCATGCAAACCAGGTCAGCGAGTTATTAAAGGAATTCAGGGTTGTAAAAAATGGTTTGTAGTTTTGTTGAAGATGATGCAGTCCTACTCTTCAGTTAGAACGTTTGAGATTTTTTTCAGCATTCGACAGGATACATTCCTAATGACCTAAGCGGGGAGAAAACTGTTTAAATGTTATACCAAGCAGAACACAGATGTCAGTGTTTTATCTATAAAGGAATAATCAAACCGTCTTTCCTGCCAGCTTGACCATCCCAGTGTTAAACATGTTGCTGAACGAGCTCCTGTGTGTGAGCAAAGTGCCCCCAGGTGTAAAACACGTGGACCTGGACCTGTCCACTCTGCCTCCTACCACAGCCATGGCTGTCGTCATTTACAACCGCTGGTGAGTAAGACCACATAGAAAAATACACACAAGACATTCAAACAAGCCGGTGGAGAAACAGAGGCTGCTTAATACACTGTGTCATCATCTTATCTCTGAAGGTATGTTTACAAGTTTGAAACTTAAGGTTCATCTCAACATGATGTATGGTGATTTAACTCTCTAAGAATACATTGAAACAAGAGGAAGGGTCGCTTAGAAGGGAACGATAACAAAATAATTAAAACTGTGTGCACATTCTATTCACGTTTTACCTCTTTAGTCTGGAGCAGTGTTGTAACTTTGTCAGTCTTGTCTTGTCTTGTGCGGCTTGTTGTTCAACAAATGGACCCACCCATTCCTCTGCTGTCTCCTTTTGTGTGTCAAAGGGCGATCAGGACCATCGTGCTGAGCAGCTTTCCAGAGAAACAGAACAAACCCGGACCTCACCAGATGAACATGTAAACTTCTTTTTATCACCGTCTGATTACTAACAAAGCTTGAATTCCCTTACTGAAAAAACAAATGTTTGTGCTTGTCAAAAACGTATAAATGGCAACTCTCAAGTTAACTTGAACATTTAATTTTAACATGAAAATAAATGTCTAGTTTGTGTTTCTAATTGCTTAGTTCCAATGTTCATTTTGATGATGCTGACTTCCTGTCTCGTGGCCTCGCAGGTTAAGTATCGTGCAGCAGGAGAAAGAGATGACTGACAACATCCTCACCGTGGTGAGTCCTCAAACACTGACATGAAATTTACTTTTTAAAAAATGTTTTCCACTTTTGAGAGAGAATTCTAGAAAGTTTTGATTTAGATGTCTAATTGGTTTTTTAAAGATTTATTTTCGGGCTTTTTGTGCCTTTAATGGATAGATAAGACAGTAGATAGAGTTGGAAATCAGGGAGAGAGAGAGGGGAATGACATGCGGGAAGGAAGCCACAGGTGGGAAGTGAACCTGGGCCACCCGCTTGAGACGACAGCCTCCATACAATGGGGCGCGCGCACTAAGCTAATGGGTTTTAAAAGAAATCGTCTCCTGTCCTCAGCTGAAAGAGCAGGCGAGCGACTCCATCAGTGTCCTTGAAGGAGCTGTGCAGCTGAAGAAAGATTTCTACATCCACACTCTGAGGACTCTGGACCTGCTGGCTGCTGACGCCGCCGCCAACGGGGAGACGGAGTCTTCGACGGCAGGACTTCGAATCAGCGCGGACGAGCTGCACTGTCAGGTGAGTTCAGGACACGGAACAGAAATACTGAGATGAATCCAAATGACTTCAAATTGTCCTTTTTTTTTTACTCTAAACTTTGCTTATGTTTGTGTTTGATAGTTAAGCCCCACACTGGTTTATTCTGTATTCTGTGTTTCAGGTGCATTATGATTTGGGAGGTATTTTCTTCCAGCAAGGCTGCACAGACCAGCCGGCCTATCAGAAAGCTCGGGATCACTTCAGACAGACGAAGGAGCTGTTGAAGAAGGTTTGTGTCCCAGCATCCTGCAAAGACTATAGTCTGCCTGCAACATCGTTTGTCGATCTCATTTCCTTTCTGTCTTTCTCCTCAGCTGGACTCGACTGTCCACGTTCACCTGGATGAGAAACGTCTGGCAGGTTACTGGAACGCCTGCAAAGCTCTGACTGAAGGCTGCGACCCCTCAGACTCCCAGACGACGCCCTACGATCAGATCAACAGCCTGATCAGGGTGCAAAACCACCAGGTCAGAGAGGATTCTACAGAGACATCATGTACTAATATGTAGAACCAAGTAAATTAATTCCACCTTCTCTCTCTCTCTCTCTCTCCCTCTCTCGCTCTCTGACAGGCCGTCATCGAAGCCTTCATCAAAGATAACGTGTCCCGTAATTTACCGATCCACTTCAGACGCTCTGTTCTCAGAGAGTATCTCTACAAAGTCCAACAAGGGTGAGATGTTCAGGGTCATTTTAATATTTATATGTGAAGCTCTTTGGGCTGCATGCTTCTTTATCCTCGACAGTAAAGGAGGAGTCCAACATCAAAACTAACTTTAACTAAGAGTTTGTAGCGTCACAAAGCCGAGAAACGAGGCACAGCTTGCATTATGAGAACATTGCAAACGTCAGTTATGGTCATTTAGCTTCTAATGCATACATCATCTGAAACTCTTTTTTGTTGTTGTTGTTTCTCTGCAGAGAGTCGGGGCTGGACGAGGTTTGCCACAAGTTGTGTGTTTGTAACGCCGTCCGAGACGCTTTGGAGGGAGAAGGGCTCAGTGTGCGTTTCCAGCAGCTCCTCCTGCGGCCCAGCAAAAGGATGGTGGACTTCATTTTAGAGGTATTTGCCCCCTCAGATCCCCCAAACACATATTTGTCATATGTAGATTCTTCCTTGGGATCAGTACATTTCACACATGCTGGACTGTCAGTTTAAGCTGAGCTCGTGTTTGAGGCGTTCAATGTGCAACTTGGACTATTGAACTTCTGCAACTTTCTAATCCACATTTCTTTGCCCTGCAGGTGTGCACACTTTCCCTGGAAAAGGAGCGTCCATCAGAGACGTCCAGGAGGAACATGGCCAGTTTCATGAAGTGAGTTACGGCGGGGGTTGGGGTCACTTTACTCTCCAGTTCATTAAAGGGGGGCGGCAGTGTCTCAGTCAGTCTATGGCATGGGGACTGATAGCTGGATAGGAGCCTGTTTATTTCCTGTGTACTGCTGAAGTGACCTTGAGCAAGGCACTGAGCCCCCATCTGATCTGGATGCCGGTCCCTGAGGACCTCCTCCATGAAGACATGTCTCTAGAGCCTGTGTGTCTCTTAAAGTATTACGAATATAAGTATTCATTAAAAGTAAACCTAAAGCATTAAGTCATGTTTTAAACGAGACTGTTGTGGTCTTTGAGGACTCTGTGTGAGAGCTTGGAGGAGCTGCCGCTGCTCTTCATGGTGTCGTCTCATAAACTCTTCATGGAGCTGCTGAAGGAGGACGAGAGGAAGGTGCTGGTGGAGCAGATGAGGAAGAGGTCGGCTACAATCAACCTCAGCGCTAAACCTTTGTCCTCTTTCTACGACATTCCAGGTACAACGCTGAGAGATTGACTGCGACCTTTTAATTGATCTTTAAAAAGATAAAGCCCCCTTCTGAGGAGTGATTTATTTCTGCTCAGGTTTTTCTTTCTCCTCCCACCACTACAGCTTCAGCGAGTGTGAACATTGGGCAGCTGGAGCAGCAGCTCATCCTCTCCCTGGAGCCGCGCAGGATCAGACAAATCCTCATTGAACTGCACGGCATGGCGGAAAGACCCTTCTGGAGGGTCAACAGTAAGGTCAGACTTCGACAAATACTGCCAGAGGCTGCCATTGCTGATATCAAAGACATTCAGGATGTTGTTGTTTATTTAAAATCCACCCTCTAAAGTAGAAAATACTGATGATTTAGACCATGAATACTTGACTAAAATTCCTTCTTTCTGTTTGTGTTCTCAGTGGGAAGTTCCCTCCGACTACATTAACGTGATCCTGGGCATCAAAGACAACCTGACTAAGGACCTGGTTTACATCCTGATGGCCAAAGGACTCCACTGCATATCTATAAAGGTGTGTTTACACGAGCGGAGTTTCAGCATCAAATGCATCATTTAAAATCAACTCAAACATCCTAAAGCTTGAAGCAAGTAAAACAAACAACACAAAGAGAAAGATCCACTTAGTGTAAAGGTCTGTGTGTGTTTGCATCGGAAGTGGAAAAGAGAAGTTCAGGACGTTCTTTCATGCTCTCTCAGGACTTTGCTCACGCTCGGCAGCTCTTCTCCGCCTGCCTGGAGCTCGTCACCGAGTTCTCCCCGAAGCTGAGGCAGGTGATGCTGAACGAGATGCTGCTGCTGGAGGTCCGGGCGCACGAGACCATGGCGGCCGAGGGCAGCAAGGAGAGGCCGCCGTCCGACCTGGTCAGCCGGGTCAGAGGATACCTGGAGATGAGGATTCACGGTGAGAGGAATGATGTTTGTAATGTTCTGATTTGTGTCACTGCGGTGCTGCGAGCTTTAAATGTATTCAGAAGATAAATATTAGACTCCATTCTGGATGCTACCTGGCTCACTATTGATGTGTACTGTAGTGGAGTAAGGGGTCCTTTATGGGGGTACCTTACTAGATTTAGATTGTGAAAGCAGATTTACATATCTCAACACTTCTCTCACTAGCGATAAGAGAATCTGCTTATAGTTTTTAGATTCACTCCTTAATCTTGCTGGTTTTCTTCAGACCTGCCTCTGCGTCAGGTGGTCGGAGAGGAGTGTGTCGCCTTCATGTTGAACTGGAGAGAGAACGACTACCTGACTCTGCAGGTGCCACCTTCTCTGGTCATGAACAACCCCTACATCAAGGTCAGTGTCCTTTTATCCACCCATACATACAGCACATGCACTGGTGGGTCAAGACCCAGGAGTGGGTCGCAGAGCCATTTTGAGTGGATAAGAACGTGTGTAATAAAGTTTGCGAATACGCCTTGTAAACGTATTTGTTCTGTTCGGTTTCTTGCTTCCGTCGCATGTTTTGTACCGACTGAGATCCAAACGGCACAATTTTTCAGTAAATAAATTTGATTGGTCGAAAAATATTAGAATTTGGGTCGCGTTTTTTCACGGAGATGTAAGAGGTTTAGAACACTTTAGTTGCTTAATGTGTTCTTGATGAGAAAAATAAGCAAATATTAATCCAACATTGACTGAATGGGGTTAAATGCCAGTCTTGTCCATTAGGTTTCTTCTGCTGCCCCCAAGTGGCCAAAAAAAGTCATTGCATGTTTAAGTCAAAAGATTTTCATACTAACCAACTTAAAGTTCTTTAAATGTCTGTGCAGAAAGAGAAGTTTCTAAGAAAATGAATAGTGTATTGTTATGGAAATATTATTCCATATTTGCAATAGTCTTAAAGTATTGTGCATCATTTTATTCACATCAGTGTAGCAGCTTTGCAGACATGGAGAGTGACTTTGGACCCTCACTGGTTTCCGGCTGCTGCGGTTCTCGCTGGACAAACTCCTCCTCTCTGTTTCCTCCTCCATAGATCGGTCAGCTGCTCGCTTCGACGTGCAAAGAGCTCCCGGGTCCTAAAGAGTGTCGGCGCACGGCCAAGGAGCTGTGGGACGTGGTGGTCCAGATCTGCAGCGTGTCCGTCCAGCACAAGAGGAACAACGACGGCAGAGTGGGTCTCATCAAACACAGAGAGTCCTCCATGGGAATCCTGCACAGGTACTCCAACACTCATTACACTTTCTGTGTATCAGTACACACTAAGGTGGACACAACTTCAATACCAAGTTTTGAAGGGACTACAGATTTAAATCAGCCTACTACGTTACAATCTGGCATATTTACACGTTTATGTCCATTAATGTGCACTATCCCTCTCTTTAAATAAATCAGTGCACACGGGGGAAACAGTGATGCTGATTCTGTTGAATTTTCTGTGTCTAACCTATTCAGGAGCAAATTCATCACTTTCATCAAGAAGCTCAGAGTGAGTATCCCATAAAGCAAACTGAAATCCTCAGTGGATATGTCACATGTTATTGGATGAGCAGCTGATGGAGCAAAGTTAACTGGTTTCCTCTTATTTGTCACAGGAGCCGCTGGTGCTGACGACCCTCATCTCCCTGTTTGTGAGGCTCCACAGCATAGTGCGGGTAGGGGGAAGTTTCAGTCCGGACATTTAAAGGTTTGAGTTGAACAATCTCTCAACATCTCTCACTGTTTGTTTTTTTTTTTTTTTTTCTGTTTCTTTAGGACGATATTGTAAATGAAGTCACTGCTGAGCATCTCACCATCTGGCCGTCCACTCTCCCAAAGTAAGGACTCTTTTTATGTCTCAGTGACGTGTTACAGATTTCTCACACAACGCCTCTAAAAGTGACGACGATGTGTGCGATCAGTATACAGGCGGTAGACGTGGAAGCTGTGGCTGTGACGGTCAAAGAGCTGGTGTCCTACGCTCTCACCCTGAATCCTAACAACCAGTCGTGGCTCATCACACAGGCTGATATCTACTTTGGTGAGAAGTTGTGTCTTTATTATTATTTGTCTTGCATTTGACTCTTTTGATCTGCTTGACATCATTGTAAATGACGCTCTAAATGATCAAAAAACAAACGTTGTTTTTTTTTTTGCCTTTATCGACAGTACAGCTGAAGAGAGACAGGAAATGTTGGGAGGAGAGAGTTAGGGAGGGGGAGGGGGTTAGAGATGACGTGCAGCAAAGGGCAAAGCTTGGATTCAAACCTACAGCAGCTGAAACAAGGACTATAGCCTCTGTACATGTGGCACACAACATCGGCTATCGGCAGCCCGCTCTTGCTGATTATCGAGTCTAAAGACAAAATAATGACTAAAAAATAAGCTGAGTGAGGTCAATGGATAGGATGCAGTGACACACCCCAAACTGACTCTTTTACCAAGGGGGGGGGGAGTTTGTGTTGGTAAAGTCAGATGCTAGAGCGGGCAGGCGTCTGTTTTTACTAACGCTGTTCTGTTCACGTCTGCAGTGACCAATCAGTACTCTGCTGCGCTGAACCTTTACCTCCAAGCCGGAGCTGTGGGCTCCGACTTCTTCACCAAACCTGTTCCCCCTGACGTCTACTCTGACCAGGTAGATTAGAAACTTCTAAATTAGTTTCTGGTTTGAACAGATAACAACAATGCTAAAAAACAAGTCCAAACTTTCTTCACAGTGAACCACAGCTTAAGTCAAATGTTTAAATGAATCAATCTTTGATTGAACCCTGTCTGTTGTTCGCAGGTCCTGAAGAGGATGATCAAATGTTGTTCGATGATGAACTGCCACACACAGGTCAGAACTCCGCTCGCTGAATGAGTCGACCTTCATGTGTCACAAAGTTAAGCAAATACAACCAACCACCGTTTTTTTCTCTGTAAAACTTAGTTTGTCTCTCGTGGTTTTGGCAGGTTGCTGTTCTCTGCCAGTTTCTCAGAGAGGTCGACTACATGACGGCGTTTAAAGCTCTTCAGGAACAGAACAGGTAGGAGTACGCTCGGCCAACACATGAAGCACTTTTTCAAATCTACAGACACGGGGCGCCTTGTTTAGCGCTTCAGTCGAGCAGGTGTCCCACAGTCCTCCTGACCTCAGCCCTTTGATTCATGTCGACCTCCCTCTATTTTGTGCCACCAGTCACGATGCCATGGACTCGTTCTACGACTACATCTGGGACGTCACCATCCTGGAGTACCTCACACGTATCCTTTGTTTCATGAAGGCAAACAGCACTCCAGATATTCCATCAGGTTACACAAAAGAATCATCATGCAAAGATAACTTTATCTCTTCTAATCTTTTTATACAAACTCTTTGAAGAAATCTGCTGTGTGTCGTCGTGTTTTTCTTCCTTGACAAAGTTCAGATATTCATCACAAACGGGGCGAGACTGAGAAGAGACAAATAGCGGTAAGGCGTTTTTAATGTATCACTTATCTCAAATATACCGACCCCCTAAAAGCTCTGGTAAGAAACTTTGGTAAATCTGTGCAGTTATTAATCTGCGCAAAACAGCACTTTGAATTATTAACATATTGTTAGAATCTGCTTCAAAATGTTGTGCTTCATGAAAAAAATAAAGATCATTAAGGCAGGGAAAGACAAAGGACTGAGAAATGTTTAAATGCCGAAATAAACAACTAGATCGCCATGACGACACTGAGAGGCTTCAGCCGTGTACTAACTCTTCTCCCTCTCACAGATCAAAGCGATCGGACAGGCGGAGCTGAACACCAGTAACCCCGAGGAGGTGCTGCAGCTGGCAGCGCAGAAAAGAAAGAAGAGATTCCTGCAGGCGATGGCCAAACTGTATTTCTAGGACACACACGACTCCTGAGGGGAACGGGAATGTTTTATTTTATTTTGTGGTAGAAAATACATTTCTAAATAAATACACATGTACATGTTATGATTTACAATGAGTTCTTAAAAACAACTGTAAATGTTCCTGAGTTACACAAACAACAGCTTTGATATGAATCGATATTTATCAGATACACAAAAACGAGAGTACTTCTTTCATGAAGAAAAATGGAACTTACTGATTGTGTTTCAAGTTTTCTTCAGCACTTCAGAGGTAAACAGAACAGCTCACATTTCACAGAATAAAAACATTTGATCCGACCCTGAAGCAGTATTTAAAAATCTAACTGTACATATTTGATTTGCTACATATCTTTTTTTTTTTTTTAATAAAAATGCACATCACTTTCATTTACAGTATTTCTCAGAAATAAAATAACTTACAGCAAACCTTGATGCTTTTTTTTTTTTTCCAGACACATTTCTTTTAAAATTAAAGCACGGTGATGCTTAAAACAGCTTGAAGAAAAAAAATCATGCAAAAAGCTCAAACCAAGATGAAAGATTGTAGAAAATGTACGACTATAACACTTTGATAATGCTTTCTTTGACATGTTTCTCATCGGCAGAGTGTGGAATAAACTCCCATCCAGACTTTTTGTAAACAGTCGTCCACTGAACGGGGCTCTTTTCTTTTTTTAACCCCCCCCCCCCGTCATCTCTGTGCACACTCACTCCAGAGTCTTCCTCTTGTAGCTCAGTGTGTGCAGGGTTTCTCGGTGCTGCTGGGAGGAGTGGGGAACTGGATCTCCACTTCCTTTTCACCAGTGGCATCCTAAAACGGAGACAAACAGAAAATTCAGAAACCTGTGATCAATTAGCCTCAAGGGATATTCAGTTATTTTATAATTACTGACATCCTGAGACCGAAGATTTGATGTTAAGTGACACAGTTTGATTAGAATCAGAGCGATCTCAGAGTGTATGTACAAATGAATACCTCGATTCTATTTATATAGGGACAGGATGACAAATGTTTCTGACTCCATCGATCCATCTCATCCCTCTTAACATCTCCATTACTACCTCAGAAGGCAGCAAAGAGGTGGGATCACTTGCCCCCTCCCCAATCACACCTCTGACATTTTATATTGAAGGAGAAACATCACAGGGCGGTCTGAATAGGGCGACACTCTTAGTTGTTTCTCTGGGAGGGTTGAACTTACCAGCATGTTCAAGTAGTCTGTGTGAGTCTGAATGTTGTGTCTGTCGTCCTTCTTGATTTTGACAAATTCCTTTAGTGTCAAATTTCCAGACTGGCTCACAGATTCGACAAATGGGGCCATCCAGTTAACACACGGCTGGACCTCATCTTTGGATAGACCTGAACGAAGACAAAAAGTCATGACCCAAAAATCACATCAATTTATTTGTATAGCGTCAACTCATAACAAGTGTTATCTCGAGACACTTTACAAAAGAGCAGGTAAAAAGACCTTACTCTTTGTTATGTTACAAAAAGCAGGTAAAAGACCTTACTCATTGCTATATTACAAAGATCCGGCCTATCCATCATGAGCACTTTAGCAAAGCAGCAAAAGTTACAGCGGTAAGAAGAAACTGCCTTATTAAAAGTCAGAAATCTTCAGCTGGATCCCCGGCTCATGACGAAACAGCCTTCACAGGCCTAGACTGCGGCGGGCTTGAAAAGGGATAGGGGGAGAGATGGGATAAGATGCAGGAAGAGGGATAGGGAGCAAGAGGGTGGGGGGAGGCAGACCGTCCATCAACAATCCGGTGGGCATCAGCGTCTCGTCTCTTTCAGACCTACTCCTGTTCGGCTAAAATCTGCATTTGTCCATTTATATAAAACGTTAGAATAACCCCAAACATTACCTGAAACTTTTTCCACCGTTTCCTGTTTCATGAAATGGCTCAGGACGGAGGCAGCCAACACTCGATACTCAAAGTCCAGAGAGTTAATGTTGAGGATACACAGATCTAAGAGCTAGAAGAGAAAATGTACGATTAGTCGTTAGCTTCACAGGTGAAGGCATCATTTCAAAGTACTGCACACATATATATTATTCTACAAAAGTAGGGCATGATGGTTTAAACTAATCCTTAAAGGGCCGGTGTCCACTGAGGCTGTTTTGTTTGCCTGAGCACCAAAATGCTCTCAGTCAGCCGTTTTATTCTTGATCTGCTCTATTTAGTTGAAAACAGTTCCAATTTTTGAAACCGCGCTGCACTCGTCCAAGTCGCTTCTACCACACCGACCAATCAGAATCAAGAAGGGGCGAGACTTTGTCAACAATGGCAGGAGAGAAACTTATCTGACTCGTCTCCTTTTGAGGGTACAATTTTTTTTGCTAGAGCTGCTGCTAATGCCGGATTCATTTACAGTGTTTATGTTTTCTTTGTGATATTTCCTTGAATAAGCGCTCTGAAGCTGAGGATGTGGGCGCTGCCAGCACAAAAAGCAGACCTGATAGAACGCCCTTCCACTTTGTGATGTGACTGATCGTATCCCAGCTTTAAATCTAATATTTGTGTCTGTGTTAACATCTTAAAAAGCCACTGAACACCTACTCGGGTCATTTGTATGTAAGCCTCCTGAGGAAACTGCTGCTCCAGCAGGTCAGAGTTGAAGTTCATTGATGCCATCTGGAAGTAAAGCTTGAGCCAAGACACGGCGGTCTCCGGGCAAAGCTTCCACCTCAGAGCCTGTTACACACACAGACAGTAGCGTTAAGTCACACTTAAAGAACCCAAGCATGACGAGTGAAACACGAGTTATTTAAGATGCTGACAATATTACCTTTAAAATGATTAACTCCATCTGAAGAATCTCCTCCTCGTAGTACGTTGCTGCGGTTATGTAGGCCATCTGCGACAGCTTTGGAGGACAGGCTTCCTGCGGGGAAGAATAAAGTTCAAACTTTACATACAACAGGATCAATGAAGCGGTTGTAAACGTGGAAACTCTTGGTAGGATACTGACATCTTCTGTTTAGGTGTAATGTGAATTTGGGTTCTGTAGTTTTCGCTCCCCCGTTCTTCCTTACCTCCATCTTTGATGCTATAAAAAGACAAGTTATCCCGATGAGCTGCAGCATGTTCTTCTCCATGTTGTTCTGGGTCAACATGAAGCGGTCAAAATAGTCCTGAGCGAGGTAAAACGTCTGCCGGTGTAGAGTGTACTCCTCACTCACCTGGTGAAGAAAATGACAAATCAAAAGAACACGTTAGTAACTACATTTCCTTTTCATACTCGTCTCCTTATTTCACTTATTACAAAATGTTTTTACTTGAAAATCTAGTCTAACAGTTGTGTTTAGTAGTCCAAACTGGTTTGGTTGTGTCAGCCACAGGATAATTTAAAGTTCATACATGGACCAGTAACACCAGTTCCAACATAAAACAGAACTCAACATTGACAGGACTTTACTTAAATAGAATCACAAAGATATAAACTAAATCCAGAAACAGAAGGGCAGAAAGACATGGATTGATTTTTTTTATTTTCCCAAATATTTTAGTTAACATATTCATAAAAAAAACCCTGTGCACTCCAGCCGTAACGCAAAAAAGAAAAACGCAACACACCCAAATGAGATTCAGTTTAACACGCACCTCGATCAGCCAGTCGAGCAGGATCGATCTCATCCTGGGTTGTATTGTCGGGTGTTTCTGCACAAAGCTCTTGCTATGCGAGTAATTTTGTTCCCGTCTGACCATCTTCCCCCACACGTCTTCAGAAGAGCCCCATCTGTGACATGCAGAGAGAGCGTTCACTTTAATGAATTCATGATTTATATTTTGGTCATTCATTAAAAAAAAACAAAAAAAAAACGAGTCAAATATATTTGTGTAAATAGCACAATTACAGAAACAAAACAATCTACAATGACCAAAAAAAGGTTTATTTCTGCCTATCCTGTGAAATCCTTCATACAAGTCAGAACATAAGCAATCCAACAAAAACTTAAAGAGAATAATTAGACAGCCTGTTTAATATGAGAACACATATTAGCCTGTCTGGACCAGGACACTTACAAGAAATATCTAACCTTGGCTAAATAAATCTTTAGTCAAAATGAAATAAAACTCTGGTTGTTGCAGTTTGTAAGGTTTTGTATTTCGGTTTCCTTGGTCCCATACTTTAAATTCCATTGTTACACTCGTTCATCCAGGAAAAGGTGTTACCCTGGACTTTAGGCATATATTTTTTTCAAAGATGATTTTTTTCTTGATGAAATCATTGGTGACTATTGTGTAAATAATCAAGACGCAGCATTACAGAGCGGTAACAACACCGTCTGGTTGCAGATATGAAGAGAAGTAAAACACGACAGAGTAACGTATAATAATCACCTGAGGGGAGGTAGAGGTGACGGACGAACCAAAGAATCTCCTGAAATAAAATCCACATCCACAACGTCCGTCTTTACTTCTGTCTCAGGATCCTCAACGAGAAGACGAGGCTCGGCGACGTCTTCAAGTACCAGCTGGTTCTACGACGGGAAAGAAGAAAACTGAGTGCAGCACAAGCATTTACAAACACAGTTAACTTCAGGGGTTATTATGGTTAAGTAAATGATATGGGTTTAATTTCTATGTCCTTTATTATTACTCAAGGGTGAGAAGGATTATTTATTTACCACTGTAGCCCTGTGTACTGATACAAGAGGAATATCATTCAATAAAAATAAAAGGACATACCTTCTCACACTGCAGCTTTGACAGGGGCTGAACTTTTTTTCTGCCGCATTGCTGTGAAGAAAAATGTCATTTCAGAACATCAACACGAAAACCTGATCGAGTAAGTCTCAAATAATACCCACACAGAAATTAAAAGTGTGATCTTGCTCTTACCTTATTTCCTTTGCCTTTCTGCCCTGCAACATTTTCAGATCTCCTCTGCTGGCGTGCACTGCAAAGACACCAAAGTGAACTCAACATGGAGCTGAAGATAAAGATGCAACAACAACAACAACAACAACAACCAAAATAAATAATTCATAAAGTGACAAAAAGGGGGGGAGGGAAATACCTTCTCCTAGTCATGGTCCTATCTGTCAGAAAGGGGGAACCATTAAGAAGCAAGGTTAGTGTTTGTCAGACAAAAAACCAGGAAGACAGAAACTGCTCAACCAGCTGCAGCTGTAGTGACTTCCACTTTAAATATAATGCCATGCAAAACCGAGCCGGATGATAAAGAAACAGTTTCCGGATTATTAAATGCGCCAAAAGTTGGACTTTATCATCAACAACATTGAAGATGTGCAAGTAGTCTGACCACTCTGCAAAGAATCAGACGTCTCTAACTTTATTCGAGGTATAAACTAATACTCTCTGAGGGTATTTATGTTATTTATATGAGACAAAACCTCCATGAACAGCACAAAGATGCAGAAAGAGTGGACATTTTGTACCACCAATAAAATGCTCCAGAGTTAAACAACAAATGGACCTGTAATGATTTATGTAATAATATCCGACATGCATGTAAGCTTTTTATTCGTTGTTATGGTGTATTTTCACCCAAGTTTAAAGTTAACAAAAAGCAGCAAACAGACTGCAAGGAACTTTTAAGTATTTAACTCACCCAGTTCAAGCACAGCGGGGGGGCTGCAGACTCCAACTCTTCAACCAGCTGGTGTAGAAAACATGCAAAAACAAAGTGCTGCTTTACCTGGATCACAACACTGCACATCTACAGGACACTGAACATGTCACAGAGCCGTGATGGTAAAACGTCTGTGCTAACTTTGAATGATTAGTAAAGTTTGCAGCTGCTTACCCTCCGAGCTGCAGAAACTGAAATAGTCCTCAGTTGGCGCTAATTTGAATTAGAAGCTCAATGCGCATGCGTATAAGTACTCCCGAGCCTAAACCCTAAAAATAGATTGAATGAGATTAAGAAACAGTTAATATCGCTGGTAGTTGTAATTTTGTTCCTACTGTTTCGTTGTTCTTTAAAAATGAGTTTAATCCGCATTAGATAAACTTGTTTCTTAACATAATGTCGACTAAACAAATAAAGATAACAGTCGTTAACTGAAGCCTACTAATGCCCTTATTTTATTGTAAGCCTTTTTTACGTCTCAAATTATTGTAAACCTTTTTTTTTGTCTCAAATGTTTCATAAAAGTGATGAAAATAACTAAAATGTGTAAATAACTTTGTCTCGTCTTCACCTTTTTTTTTTTTTTTTTTTTTTCTGTCAGTTGAATTTCCGGTTTGTCTTTGTTGTGGGCGGAGCAACAGAACAGAACAGCCAATGGGAGAGAGAGAGAGTCGAGATGAGCGCGTGCTCCTGGAACAGGACGTAAACAAAGCAGAGTGCTGAAGGGAGGTTGTGTAGAGAGCTGCTCATGACCCCTGAACAGACCGGTTAAATGTCATCCGCATCAGGTAACACTACTGTTTCAGAGCCACACTGATTAACGAGACTTTGGGTCATTTATCCTTTGTTTCCCTTTGTTTCCCTTTGTTTCCTCATCTTTGGCTCTGCTCACATTTGGTCAGGTTTGAATAACATTCAGGACTCACACGTGAGAATTACTACCATAAATACAATTTGAATTGAAGCACATATTTATGTACTAAATATGCATTATTTGTTATTCTGCGTGTTATTCTGTTTATATTATGTGCTGAATTTGTAATTCAAAGAACATCAACAGGAAATTATGACAACCAATCAATCAATGAATCAATCTTTTTTAGTATAGTAATGTTAACTCAAGACACTTTACAGAAGAGCAGGTACTCTTAAGAGCAGGTAAAGACCGTACTCTTTGTTATATTAATTATATTATATTATTATATTATATTATAATTAAATAGCGTCTGAACTGACAATTCTAAACGAATTTATAATCATCTAAAAAGATTTTCTACAATCATACAGTACCACAGTGTTAAAGGAATGGTGCCCCCCTCTGGTTAAATGTCACAGTACCCATTAGATTCATTCAGTGTAATGAATTAATTACATTGATTATTATTATTATTAATTATTATAAATTGTGATACCATACAATGTAAAACTGTGAATTCAATTAGCTCTTCAGTAAATACGTATTAAGTCACTGCAGTGAAGAACTCTGCATAAAAGCAGAAACTATAAATGTATCATTTTCTTCTCAAAGTCAGAACAAGGTGAACTATAAGTACAGCATGATGTGATAAAATAATCATTGAGCTCATTTAAAAGCAAAAGAAAATCATGTTATTGCTTGTTCATGGGTGTTAAATTACAGTTTCTTATCTTACTGTTTTTATGTAGTTAGTTTGGATTCCGGATGTTTTTAATTTAATGTTTTTAAATTAAAAAACATTAAATTAATGTTTTTAATTTAATCAAAAGATTGTGGTTTGGGGCTCTAATATCAAGGTCATTGTTAACATGCCATATAAACTTCCTGTCATGAGGCATTGTGGTGAATGGGAAGTTCTGTCAATCAGACATGAAGGGAACAAGAGAGGAAGTCACACTTTTAACAGACGAGCTCCGTACATTACACTGGTTCAGTTTAAGACAATAGAACCAGTTTCCCCAATTTCATGTCAACAACATGAAGCTGATAAAATGTATCCTGATCGTCCAGCTGAGCTGCCTTTGTCGAGGTAAAGTTAACACTTTTCACACGTTTGTCAACTTCATATCTTAAAGTTATACAAAAACTGTCAGTGTGGCTGTAAGATTTGACTTTTGCTCTGTTTGAACCGACTGTTGCTTAGGCAATTAAAATATATATGTATGTATATATATATATATATATATATATATATGTATATATATATATATAGCTCTAAAAAGGTGCAACTGTAATGTTTTGTAACACCTGTTTACATAAAATACTTTAATTTGATTCGTTCTGACCTGAAGCTGAAAGGTCTCCAGTATGTAAAGGATGTCATCAGTTCTGTATTTGAAAAGATGAAGAACTGAACAACGATGTAAAATATTTGTTGTCAATGAATGGACACGGTATAAGCTGCAATGTGTCCTTCCCCTTCGATTATATCTCTTTATCATATGAATATAACTTTATAGAAATTGAAAGAATAAAGACACAAACTGCTGCATGTGTAACAAAATGATTTTGTTAATTTCTGATAAAAGTTTCATGAAGATGTCCGTACATTTTTTTAAATGATTTCCACAGAAACATAAAATCTGTTTGGATTAATCCTTGAGTGACCTGAGGACCGGTTCTTATGCTCCTGTATCTTGTTTTGTTTGAAAGTTTAATGGCAACATTTTCCATAAAGACACAGCCGATTTAAAATGTTGTCCACTGAGACCGGTGGTGCAAAGGTATAAAATAGACAAACTGAGCTCAAGCACTAAAACTGGATAATGTACATTTGGTTACTTGTATTTATACTTTTTACATGTATTCATCTTGTTCTTTGAATATTTAAACGTGCTCTTGTTCACTTTAGTGTACTTTTGTATTTCTCTGACTCATTAACCTTGAATTCTTCTAAAAAAATATTGATTTATTCTTTATTTTGAACATGTAAAAAAGAAAAAACAAACAAAGAAATGCTATAATTAAATAAATATGTAGAAAACAAATTAAATAAATACACAGCATAAGAAAAATAATTAATCGTCCTTCATTCGCTCTCACCTGTCTGAAAGGGAGTAGGAAAAAGTTAAAATTGATCTAATCCCCCTTTTAAGTCCATTTTAATAGGTATTAATTGTACAATAGTATATAATATAATATAAAATAATTACTTGTATGCCATTATCTAATGATCTAATTATCTAATTAATTACACCAATAATGCATATTTCCATCAACATAATAGAAGTACTATGTCCACCTAAATCCAATCACAGGTATTTGAACACACACAGATGCAGTTTCCACTAGAGAGAGTGTAAAATGTGAAATCATGAACATCACATTTGGTCATTGATTTAATCTTGACTTAATACGTTTTAGTTTCTCCCGCGCTGTGATTCTTCATCCACGCGCTGAAACCTGTAAATTAGATATTCATGGTCAGATGGTTACTCTTTAAAAGCCTTTGGTGGTGTGTTTGATGTGGTGCTGTGACTGTATAGACTGGATGCTCACATTTTCACTGACGGTGACAAGACTTTTTTTTTTAAATTTAAGCCTCACAACCCTCCAATCAAGCGGACCGCGCTCATGACCAGAGGGGAGCAGAGGAAGAGGACTCCAACAGTAAGTTCAGTATTTCTTCACACACACACACACACAAACACGCTCGTTCATACCAGAAGTCTTTGCGCTCCATTTTTCTCCAGAATCAGAATAAACACTCGATGCAGGGGATGCGTGAACAGTGTTAATGTCACAGGATGTGGGCTGACCTGCTTGTGAAACATCTCTGTGAATTGTGCAGGTGCAAATCAAACATTGTGAGACAGAAAAGCATCGACTCGGGTTGTGAGACAGAAAAGCAACGACTCGGGTTTGCCCTGCAAGCCACCTTTGCTGCTCTTCGTTTCCGTGTGGCTTTGTGCTCGTGTGCATTCTCAACAACTTGGTTTTGTATTGGAAACATTTCAGCCTGATACGTTTATGTTCTTATTTACAAAAGTTATGAAGACATCTGCAAGTACTGAAATTAAGACATTGAACCAGGGCAGGTTGTAAACGTCTTAATAAAATAGAACAATACAGATCATTTTTTAACATTTATTTTATATTTTTATAGGCAGTACAGAAATAAACAGGAAATGTGGGTGTTTGGAGAAATAGAGTTGTATGTCAAGTAACACTTGAAATGTTTTAAAGCCCCTGTGTCAAGTTTTCATCTGGTAATGAAACCGACTGATCAACCGACCATCAGCGACAAGATTGAACATTTTGACATTTTACATTGAAATGCCTTTAACAGCTTCCACAGGGTAGGTGTCAGAAGAGACCATTTACAGCCACCCTAAAGAAACAGCTTTTTTTATTTTATTTTTTTTCCCCAAAAAAAATATTCACATTAAGTTAAACATTTGAGGCAGGAGGAGATTTGTTCTCAAAAAACTACCTATGCATGTCCAGGACAAATCAAAAGAGATAAGGTCAAAGAGATATGATACACTTTATTGTCCCCTTTGGGAAATTTCTCTCGTATCGTATGGCATTTGCAACATAGTTTTAGAGTCCATCCATCCATTTTTCTATACCGCTTTTCCCGTTCGGTGTCACGGGAGCTGGAGCTGTTCTCAGCTGTCACACCCTGGACTGTTCACTAGTTAGTCACAGAGGTGACATAAAGAGACAGACAACCAGCCACACTCACTTTCACACCTACGATCAAACTGAGTCACCAGTTAACCAAACGAGTATGTTTTTTGACTGTGGGAGGGAGAGAACCCACAGATGCACCAGAAGCACATGCAAACTTCACACAGAAGAGATTTCAAGATTAAGGGTCACCGATGTATTTCAGCATCAAGCCTTCTGAATGTGTCAAAAGAAGGTTGACTTCTATATAACAGTCATAATAATAATAATAATAACTTTATTTATATAGCACCTTTTAAAAACACAGGTTTACAAAGTGCTTTGACAAACAGCAAAAACAAGTACAAACTAAACCAAACACAGAAGAACATAAACAACAGCAAGAACATAAGAAATGCAAAATACTAAAAATAATTAAATACAATTCAACAGAAAAGAACCCAAAGTGCACGATACACAACCAGACATATATAACGTCTGAACGCGACCATCACAAGAACCATCACAAGAACCATCATAAGAACCCAGGCAACACAAGAACCCAACAACACGAGCTGAGACCAAGAGGAACCAAAGATTTAAAAAGATGTAAGAAACTAAAAGAGCTGAAAGCAAATAAAAAAATAGCAGCAATAAGAAGGTAAGAGCAGTAAAAGAAATAGAAACAAGTGGTTAAAGGATAAAAAATAAAAAAAGAACCAAAACTATAATATTAATAAAAATAAAAGGTTAATATAAATATAAAACATAAATAGACAAAGTAAATAGGATAAGAAATCACCAAGTTAAAACACAAGAGGAGTTAAGATAAGAGCATAAATAAAAGAACAGTAAGAAGTAAAAGAAGATAAAAATAGTAAAACCGGTAAGAAAAGACATCAAGAAGACGACATCAATTAAAGCAAGTCTGTAAAAGTACGTTTTGAGAAGGGATTTAAAAGAATTAAGGGGAATCTGCGAGTCTTGTCTCCTCAGGGGGGTCATCATGTTCAATGTTACACAACTGACTTTAGTTTGAGAGCAGCAGGCGGTGGGGGAAAATGTTGAGCACACATATTTGTCTTTGGTGAGAAATAGTTGAGTTCTTTCTGTAATCTAGACTTGGATTAATGTAAAACATTTTGCAATTCTTGCATTTGTGTTGGAATCCCATGTCAGCATTAAATCATGATAAGAACTTTATATGTTTCAAGGGTTTAAGTCATACAGGAAGCAGTGAAATGGAAAAAAACCCGGCTTTGAAGTTGTATTTAAATGATCAACACAGATATCTTTGGTGTTTCTGCTCGTGTGTGTCTTCAGGTGACCCTCACGTTCATCACCTCTCTGGTCGATGCAGCTTCACCTTCAGGATGCCTGGAAACAGGAGCAGCGGTGATGTGGTGGCTTTAACCGCAGACTCCACAGATATGTTGGTTGAACAGATCTGTCAGGATCTTGACTGTGGCAGCGTCTATCATGTGAATAAAACCAGCTCACCTCCTAACATCACCTGCTTTAACGGCTGTTTGTACCGAGACGGTCGGTTGCAGAACTGCTCACAGACGGTGGGAGGAAACTGCACTGTGATTTCAGAGGCTGTTTGTGGTAAGGGTTTTCTCTAATATCTCCTTTAGGTACACAAAGATCTGTTCGTTTTGTGGAGGTTTTTAGTTGGCTTTTAGTTCTTACAAGTTAGATTCAACATTATAAAATCCAACATGTTGAGTGTTCAAAAGCTACACAGATGTCTTTCGTCCTTTTAAAACTTTCTTCATATTAAAGTGGAAGACAGCAGGCTGGCATTCAGAGTTTTTTTTTACTGAATGCTTAGTGGGACTGAATCCTCAGGGCCCCCCATGGAGGACGTAGTATATACAGTTCTTGTTTGTGTTTGTTTCTCTCCACATCTTACCTGTTACAGTAAAGGTCAAATTGGCCGAACAGATGAACATGAATCTTAACTCTGCAAATGCATGAAAATAAGTCAATTGTAAAAAAAAAAAAAAAAACATTTTAGATGCTTTGTTATTGTTCACTTTGAACTCCTATATAGTTTTTTAAGGGTCTTATTAAAGATAATACCATAATAATACCCAAATTTTATACTTCAGTATGATATGAGTCAACACTGACATCGTTCTGGCAAGCCGTCCATCAACAATCCTGTGGGGGCGGTTGTTCTGGCAGGCCGTCAACCAACGATCTCGAGGAGCCTAAGAGAGCTCAAGAGCTCCCAGGAAAGTAGGTGGTTAGTGACTGAGATTTACAGATAGATACATGCAGTGTATTGTATATGCACAGAGAGAGAGAGAGAGAGAGAGAGAGAGAGAGACACTGTCTGAAATACACAAATACATGGGTAACGCTGCCAATGCATTTGTGCATTTAGTGTGTTTGTGTATTTTCACACCTCTAACTGAAGACAAATGTGTCAAGTCTCACGTCCTTTATTGCCACTCAACAACAAATTACGATACAGGCAATTTTATTTTTCTAGTCCACAGTTGAATGCATTGTTGTTAAGCTTCCTGCCAAGCTGTCAGGAAGCTTAACTCTCTCCCCTCTCTTCCTTCCCTCCCCTCTGCCCCCACGAACACTGGACGTTGAAACCCCCTCCTGTTTGCCACCAAGAACTCTGGACTAATAACTCTAAAACTAACTATTCAAAAGTACACTCACTTTACTGCATATTGCACATATTGCACAAGTTTACCTTTTCTTTAAATGTAATTTAATTTATTTTATTTACCATTTTGTACCTTTTGCACAATTTAGAATTTATGACTGTAAATATTATTTATCTTATTTTTACCTCATTTTATTTTATCTATTTTACCTTATTTTGGTTATATTGCACCGTGGGACGGAGACAAACGCAATTTTGATTCCACTGTATGTCTGGCATATTTTGAAATTGACAATAAAGTTGACTTTGACTTTAACTTGTTAATTTGAAAATGTATATATGCATTTATATTCCTTACATATTAATTACACACCACTGCTAAAAGAAATAAATATGTCCATTAAAAAGTCAAAAAACACTCATATTAATGTCAGTCTTGTATTCTCGAATAACAATAAATATCAACATGTAACCTTCAATAGATTTTTATTTCTGATTCTCTGTGGGCTCACATAAGCAGTGGCTTAAGTTTGATAATCTTCTCCTCAGGGCACCAGGCTGCCCGGCTGGCAGGAGGCTCAGACCGCTGTGCTGGACGGGTGGAGTTGTGGAAAAACGGGAGGTGGGGCACCGTGTGTGACGACCAATGGGACCTGCCGGATGCTGACGTGGTCTGCGCCCAGCTGGGCTGCGGCTACGCAATCAGTGTGACGGGACAGGTCGGCTCCTTCCCCCCAGGAAGAGGACCCATCCACCTGGACGAGCTGAACTGTACGGGCAAAGAGGATAACCTGTGGGCCTGTCCGGCTGCACAGGATGAGTCCGACTGTGGACACAAAGAGGATGCTGGAGTCGTGTGCTCAGGTCACTGTCAGAAAACATTTTTAGACGTACAGAATAAACAAAATGATATGCATACCAAATTAGATCTCTTAAAGAGGACATATTATTCCCCTTCTCCACCTTTTCAAACAGTCCCCCTGTGGTCTAAATGAATCATCTGTGCTGTGCTTTGGTCAAAATATAACATGAATCAAGCATCAGAGGAGATTTGTGACCCTGTATAAACCAGCTCTCTCAGAACGCTCCGTTTTGGTGTGTGTGTCTCTTTAAATGCAATGAGCGCCCCCCTGAGTTTTCCCCGTAGACATCACTCCTCTGTAGCGAGAATAAACATGGCGGACCTGTGCAAAAGTTTTGCTCTAGGCTCAGGATGGAGTCCATGGGTGGAGATACCAGGGGAGGGGAGGGGATTTTTTTTAGCAGAATCCCACTGTGACATCACAAGGAGAGCACATTTAAAACGGAGCATTTTCCTCTGTGTTGTAAGACTTATGCAAACAAAGAACTGGATGGGTTTATTTCACATTTTGTGGGTCAGTAGACACTCAGGTTATCCAAATATATGTTCAGAAACACTGTACAAGTGGATTTTTCATAATATGTCCCCTTTAATATTGAATTTTAGATTTGTATTTTAGAAAAAGAGTTTCTCATGGTCCCTTAGAGTGTACAGTTATGTTACCAGAAATGACCCACCAGGTTTATTAAATCCCTCAAGTAATAACATCAAGGACAGGACTCCTCAGTACTTACAGTATATCACAAGTCCTATGTAGGGAATAATTTACACAATATTGATTGATTAATATTGATGCTGGGATGTCATATTCATTCAGTCTTCCTTTGTGATTATGTGCAGAGATGAGAGCGATCAGACTCACAGGGGGTCTGGACCGCTGCTCGGGTAAAGTGGAGGTCCACCGAAACGGCAGCTGGGGAACAGTGTGTGATAACTGCTGGACTAATGAGCTGGCCTCCAAGGTTTGCTCCATGCTGCAGTGTGGAAACCAGACGGAGAAGATCACCCAGTTTGTCCCTCATCTCACCCACAACAACGGGACTCTGTGGTTCTATTTTTGTGATCAAGATGTGCAGAACCTGTGGCAGTGCAGGGAGTACATCAACAGCAAATACCTGTGTGCTACATCAAAGGCGAGCGGGGTCATCTGCAAAGGTGGGTGACACGATATGTGTGGTTGATGAACTGGTGATGTTGTTCATGAATGAATGTTAAAGAACCCTGCAAAGGGTGGATTAGCTGTATGCAATATAACCGACTGACTTGACTTAGAGAGGGTGGGGGGCGGGGGGCATTGGATAGGACAGCCGAAGAGTGACAGGAAATGCTCGGAAGAGAGAGAGTGGGGCATGACACGCAGAGAAGTCGCAGAGGTCTGATTCAAACCTGCAGTCACTTCAACAAGGACTACAGCCTCCGTATGGGTCGCTGAATCCAACAAAGCAGCAACCCTGAATTTAAAAAAAAGAAAAGAAAAGTGACTTTCATCAAACCGTGTGCTTTCAGCGTAAATGCATTTGCTCATCTACAATAGTGAAATTGATGTATTATTGTTGAAAAAGATGAACAAAGAATTTTACCATTAAAGGTACCGCTAATTGAAAATTACTCTCAGTCTTCTTAAAACTTATGTGAGTCCAAAAAGACTGACATAAAAAAGATTTCCACTTTCTGTGGGTGCTGAGTCGGAGGGTGTCCCCCCCCCCCCCCCCCAAAAAAAAAAAAAATCTGAACTATGATTGGCTATTTCCTTTGTCAGAGGAGTTACTTGTGTTACATCAGGCTGCTAGTAGCCTCCTTTGCATTTCACAATAGCCCACTTCATGTTTAATCTTAAAATTGTACTTTGGACACGATCTTTATGAGTAGTCAAAGAATGAAGCTGTAAAGATTAAAATGTTGCTACTCATCTGAAATTAAAAATGTAAATAAACACAGGTGTATATAATCTATTTAATCCTTTGGTATAAGTAGTTGAAGTAGATATGTTCAAGGGTAAAAGAATAATGCTATTCATTCATGTGTATGTGGGCACATCACACTTCAGCTCGGCCTCTCCCACTGAGAAATAATGAAGGCCAAGTAAGAATAATTATTAAGGATAAAAACTCAGCCTACGTTTAAAATATATATTTTACTTAAGGATAATGATTTTTATCTGATATGAGTCATAATTAGGTAATATTCAAAAAACTGCTAAGTTCATGGTTTCACTTCTTTTTTTTGTTCTTGCAGGTTCCCTCGGGTTTCCCGCAAAAACAACAACAGCCAGCGCAGCTGATCAAACTGTAACTACTTCAACCACAGGTAAATATTTTCGGTTTTTATTCTTTAGAAGAACTGAGAAACATCACACTGTATTTGTTACTTCCTTCCTTTGGCTTATCTAAGACCTAAAATAGGGCAACAAAAAAGTGCATAACAGTTATGAGAAATGATAACTTGTTTGTTTCTCTCTTTCCATCCCAGAGCTTCCGACCCCTGACGGACCCTCTGAAGGTTTCTCCTCACTGCCCATCGAGCTTCTCGGCGCCATGGCTCTGTCTCTGCTGCTCCTCGTGTTTTTGATCACAAACACGGTGCTCTGCTGTCATTACAGGAGAAGAAGCGGTTTGTTTTCTTCACTTCAGTTTGTGCCGTAGTCTCAAAACTTTCAGCAGTACATTTTTTTTTTTTTTTATCTTGTAAAGCTAAATCAAGTGCTGGTTGATTTTTGCTTAAGCCCCCAAAAGACTGGAGAATCCCAACTGAGTATAAAAGTGTTTGTCTTGGTTTTTTTCTCCCACAGTGTTATTGCTCGAGCAGACCCACAGCAAAACACGCCTCACCTCTGAACATCATCACAACACCTACCAAGACTCCATCAACCTCGTCAAGGTCACAGCGAACGAGCCCCCGACAGACGGTGAGAGGCTGAACATTTCATAATATTTACTCTCGTGAAAACAAATCTGAACGAATGAGCAGGATTTAATACTTTTGGATACGAACAAAGTGTCTTCCTTTACAACCTGCATACATTTGAGGGTGAGAAAGGGAAGCACCTAAAAGTGGAAAAATAATCTCATGAAGTCGCTTTTATTTGTTTGTGTTTGTCTCAAAAAGCCCCGTTGAGCCCCAGGTATTTCTGGACCCAGCTTAGTAGTGTTGACGGCACGTCAGTAGATACAGACTATGAGCAGTATGAGCCGAGCAATGAGTCGTCTGTCCCTTTATCAACCTTTCGCAGTGAGCTACACGTTCTTTTATTTCAATCCTTTGTGCCTTCTATCTTTGCTGCTGCTGAAGTGTGTGTGCAGTTTGCACCGAATGTTTGCAGGATTGTTTGTGATCAACGCTTTGCTCTGTGTGCATCTTGCAGATTCTCAACGGTACAAACCAGACGTGAACCCTTTGATGAAGCCGTTGGGTCTTGAAAGCCTCTTTGAGGAAGGTGAGTCACTGTTAGTTAGAATAGATTAAAAAATAGTGTTATGTTTCACTCCCACTGTGAAGCTGCTGTTCCTATTTATGAGAAGATAGAGGACAGGGCAAAAACAACTTCTGACGCTCTATGTTTGTGGATCTGAATTAAACAGATTTTTCCCCCCACAACATCAGGTCAAGGTCAAGGTGTCTTTATTAGTCCCTGAAAAAAGTTCATTTGTTTGTGGCTGACCTTGACCGAGACTCCCAGGGAGAACACAATCTTGTATCCCAATCTGAGCTTCATCTGAATAGAATAATGTTTAATGCAACCCTAACCCTAAAATTAAAACAACATTCTGTTTTTATTTCTCAGGTCCTGAATCGGACAATAAAGTGATGGGAGTCTTCACAGGCTGTAACGGCGGCCCCACAAACGCTCAGTATGCCAGAGCGTCAACGGTAACGGTGGACTCATTTGATACCTCCAGTACGTCGTCTGAGGAAACCAACGAAGGCTACGTCAGGGTCACACCTGGTGAGTCAGATTTACTTACCTACTCCTCTTCAAACAGAGCTCAGTTTTAAAGTCACATTAAAGTGGTAAAAGACCTCAAGGGTATGTCCCAAAATGTTCAACCATTCCTCAATGATTCATAAAAAAGATTGCCAGTAATAATGATATTATAGTTAAATGAATCTGTAGTACAAGCTGACAAAGTGTGTCCTCTCATTTTGAGTGATTGGAAAAGGGTGTTACAAAATGGTTATCAGGGATGTTCAGCTTTTTACATTTATATAATTAACTCTCTGCTTCTTATTCCAATCATTTGTGGACGGTCCCTAAACTTCACCAGTAGGTGTTGAAAAGAAAATCCCACTCATGACTGAACATTGTAAAGAAGATGTGAAAGAAGATAAAACAATCTAGAATTGTCTCTGACATCCTTTTTAAGATGTGTCAGGTCTGAGCGTGTCGTACCTTTGCTGTCTTACAGAGCTGGGGCCGAACCAGGCATCGAGCATAAAGGAGACTTTAAAGCTCATCTGTCACAACGATCAACATTTATCTGAACGGCAGAAACACCAGCAAAGTTCAGGTAAATGTCACTCAACACAACATGACACAAACAAACGTTACAACAATGAGATCTGCATTTGCTGACCTTTGTAATCATCTAATCAGGTGATGAAGAAGACGACCCGCTTTACTCGCCTGTTAGCCCCGACCCAAACTCTTCCTCCTCCGATGACTACGATGATGTCGACTGTTTGCAGTAAACAGACGAGTTACAAAATGGAATATTGAAACAATCTCCGGCTTCAAAACTGCACTAAGAGGAAACATGAACTGAGATTTAAGATTTAACACCTTCAGCTGAGAAAACATAATAAACTTTCATTTGATTTCAAATCTCCGACACAGAAAGATACAACCCATAATAGACTGGCATGAAAATGGCATGAAAATAAGAAATTATATTAAAACTTGACTGAGGTAACTTAATATTGGACATCTTAATACTTTTTTGCTCATCATGTTTTGAAATGAGGCCTACTTGTTAGTAACCAAATTATCCATTGGAACCGGTGTAAATATGTAGTAATTGAGTTCTACCACAAGGTGTCGCTGAAAGCTTGTGAGTAAATTAACTGGCTTGAAGTCCTAACACACAAACTACTGCAAAATAAACTTGTAAAACCATAAACTATAATCAGCAGACATGTTCTCCTGGCTGCAGGACAATGTGCAGAATACCTATTTGTTCTGATGAAGTCAAATTAAACGCACCATGAACAATTTGAGAGGAAACTCTGGGTCCTGATCGGAGGTCAACACAAACCATCAGAGCGGTTTCAAACCTGACTCGGCTCTTTTTTGCTCCATTTCACCTGCAGCAGCTACAGAGCACCAACGCTTCCTCCTGAGTCAAAATGATGCCTCGGATCAAAGTGAGGTCAACTTTCTTATTTTTGTGGCGGTAGAAGAAGGGAAAAAAAAATCTTCAAAGGACCTGTAAAAATATCAGCAGGGGGGCAGCAAGGAAAACACACAGATTAGCTTCAGCTAAGCTAACATGAGAAGTGATGCATTAGACTGATAACGAGCAGAATGGGGTTTATTTTGACCGGACGGTATTTGGCTTTGAATGATGAGGAGGGGGGAGGGGGAGGATGTGTTGGGGGTGTGAGGAAGGGGAGGACCTTGGGGGTGAATCTGAGGAGAAAAAGAGGAGTTGGACTTCGATAAAAGGTCTCAGAGATTCATGTATATCTCTCACATTTAGTCCAGAGCTCAGCATGGAGATAAACGACTTGATCTGCTTATGAAATTCCATCTCTTTCACATGCCAGAGAGTCCAGCGCGCTCACACACACTCACACTCACACACACACACACACACACACACACACACACACACACACACACACACACACTCACACACTCACACAGCTCTTAACCGAGATCTCTTCTAAAAGTATGCAGTCTGATATATTACAGATCCTCCCCAATTCCGCTCTGCGAAATTGATAAGTCAGAATCTTAAAATCTGTGGCTTTAGAGGCCTGATGAACATCAAGGGAAAGAAAAAGCAGCACACCAGCAGCACAAGAAGCTTGTAGTATTTGAGGGATTAGAAGATCAAGCCTCTGTTTTTACTTTGTTCATTAAATCAGTTACACACAGAGGATTACGGCTCCATAAGTCGGTAAGTTGCTTAAAGCGTCCCGACAAGCGAACCCGCCCGGGTTTAAACTTTTGAACTCTGTTTGTTGCAGGAGGAGCGGAGACGATAGTACCTGCCTGCTAACAATATGTAGCACATAAAGAGCTGGGACTTAATCTAAAGTAGGCCTACATTACAACAACAGGAGTCTCCATAGCTGCTGTTTTTAGCCTCCTAGCAGGGAACAGTATCGACAAAATGTGTCACTGTCAAAGCTGTCAAAGTTCACAGTTATGTGATCCAATATTCAACGCTTTTGAAACTTTTTCCCATAACTTGTACTTCTGTATCTGTGTAGGTTCTCAGTCATCCAGGTCAAAGCTTGATCCAAAGGCAACTGGACTGGTTGAAGATCCTGAAGGAGCTGGACGGAGCTAGAAATTTAATCCTCCGTCCACCAGAAAGTTTAAAACTGAAGAAGCCTTTCGGAGGAGGAGAGGTGAAACATCTTCAGGATCTTCAACCAGTCCAGTTGCCTTTGGATCAAGCTTCGGATGTCCTTCTGTAAATCAGTCTGGTTCAGCTGTAAATATGTGACCTAATCACAGACATGTGGTCCCATGATGAGAGGTAGATGAATATGGAAAATGAAAAATTGTAACTATATCCAAATCAAGCTTAAATTAGCCCCAACCTAGAGACAAAATCTCAGACATGATTCCCGCCCTTTGCACAGTGATTTTCATTTTCTCTCTCTGGACGAGGATTTTAGTCCCAAAGTGTGACAAAAAAAGCTGAACTGAACAAGCTGTCGCCATATTTGCACATACACACTGATTTATCTAGATAGGAGGTAATTTATTTTTTTCATTTGTTGATATTTCTCTTATTCCCTGATTGGTGGATTTCACTTCATGGATTTCATATTTCAATAGGTTGCCACATGGCATTGACTCTATTTTAGAGCCAGCTTCAAGTCAAATTCATAGTATATGTAAATGTACTTGGCACTAAAAAAAATTGACCGAGATTGTGCTTCTGAAGTGGCCATATGTGGAACTACAGTTTCTGGCATTGGCTTCATTTTGTTTGTAAACGGGGGGTTAATTTGATATCAGGGCTGCCAGCATGTTGTTGAAGAGGCCTCAGTACCAAGGAAGAACAACTTATTAATGTTGTTACAAATCTAAGTATGTTTTGTTCACAGTTGTCTGTCACAGTGTTTTACACTTGGAAACTCATTTATTGGTTGCACTTTCAGATCTAAATAAATAGTTTGCATTCTATGCTTTCTCCATACAAATGTCCAAGAGAATTGTGTGCACACTGTCTAACTTGCAATGGAAACAATTGCCAATAAAGGTATTTTTGCAGAGTTTGCATGCAATTTCTTATGTGCTTTAAATTGTGACTTTTCACACACATCTGTGTTTTTTAGTCCCTGAAGAATTAAGCTAAGAAGTAGCTTATATGCTTGTATATGTTGCCAAATTGTGTCACTTATAAGTAAAGATAGTGGGGATAGAAAGGGTACAAAAAAATTGAATTAATTTGCCTGTGTGTGCCAACAAACATCGGGCCACCCCTGCATAAGTCAGTAGGCCACCCCAGTCAAAAAAAGTCTGGACACGCCCCTGAGCATAGCCTACATTTTTAGTCAAAATATTGTTGTTAATTTAGAGATTCTGAATCCATTCTTACCTTCAATTAGGCAGCGAGCAGTCTGTTAATACATTTTCTTCCTTCCTAAAAGTAGCTGGCAAACTTTGTAAACGTGTATTATTAACATTTCATTTATTATATTAAATACAGTTTTTGACACTTCAGGTTTTATACCATTACAGCACCATGAAGAGAGTAAAAAAACATAGTCTCCATAGTTTCTGCGTAGTGTCTCACTTCTCCGTGACCTCTTAGGATTTTCTCTGGATGCGGACGTCGTATTGGCACCGTGCTCTGTGATTTCCAGGGAAATGTTGCAGGATGGACTGCAGCCACTGAAAAGCAGTGAGGTCATCGGTTTAGGTAGAGCCCCAGATGGTGCAAGACCCGGGCAAAAATCCACTTCAGCTTATTAATCAGAGCCTTTTTTCCCCTTTGGCCTCACAATGGCAAAGATTTATACTAAAGCCATTAGATTCAGTAATACTCCCCTCCCCTGATTAGTCACCCTCACAGTGAATCAGCCTGTAGTCTGGCTGTAAAGCACATTACAACCTGCTGCGCTGAAGCCTGAGTGTAGCTGTGAGAGGAGCCGCTAATAGTGTTGATTACTCCTCACTCATTAGGTAGCTTTCACTGCCGCCGCTAAGCCCTCATCAGGACGTTTTTTGGCTGAGTGGCCGAGCGGGGGCCCTGATCCAATTCACCTTTAAAGTTCAGTGGACCTGTCTGGGTTGTTACGGGTCAGTGCATCGCTCTCCATGCTGTGCTCTCCCAGAGAGGCCCTCATTACCTCATTTCCTGTCACTACTGTACCAGACAAGCATCTGAATCTCCTGGTTTGGTTGTGTAAAGTTTGCTGTTTTTGTCACAGATGGTGTATTAAAACGCCGGAGGAAAACACTTGAATTTGAGTGGAAGGAAGATGAAAAATCAATCATAATTTACAGTTTCTATGGTGGCCCTGAGGCGCAAACACACCAAAATAATACATGTTAAAACACTCTAAAAAAACCCTATTCACACTCTCTCCTAACTGAAATGGTGTTTCTATTGCTTGGTACAGATTGAAGACTCTAGTGGAAAAAAATATCAGAGATTAGTTTGTTGCAAGCCAAGAGCACACGTCTGGAAATAGTTCCACAACTCACACCTCAGTGGTGACTGCTTTGGACAATATTGGTTTGTTTTAAAAAAGTCAACACAATAAGCGGAACCCGATATGTAAAAAAAAATAAAAATCCAACATTATAAAACAAAACACTGACAAGGGGTCAAATCGTCTCCTTTTCAAAGATGACAAATTTTAAGTATTGATATGTTTTGCTCCTCTGGGCCTCCGTACTTCTCTCAGAAGCCCCTTTCATAAGTCTGTATAAAGAAATGTATCCCATCTTGAAAGCTGTCCTGGCGGTGCAGCGTTTAGCTCATTAACCTTCTTTCTTGTTAGCACCTCGCTGCAGTTAACAGTCTGTGGCCTCTTCCCCACCAAGACACATTCACGGAGCTGCCAATCAGGACAACGCTGCAATTAAGCTGCTTTAAACTTGTTCACTGGTGCTTGGAGGCCGTAAAAATACTTCCGTTTGAGTTGTCAATGGGAGCCTGCGGCGGTTAACGCTGCATTCATGGGAGAATACATTGAGTCTAGTTAGTGTAAGGAGTCTGGTCAGAGGGTCAAAAGGGCAAACTGACTGAGGGATACCAGGATGTTGAGACGTTTCCAGCTGTTTAATCATTGAGATTCAGACTGTTTCTTCTTCTTCACATTTCTCAAACAAGTGAGAATTTATGGACACGTTTCCTTGTTTGTCCCCGAACACACGGACTGAGGTTTTATGAGTGTGCGGTGCATGTCGGATAGCGGTGTCTCGCTCTGAGGGCCAGTCAGTCGGGACAGGCGTCATCAATCTTGGTCTCTGGTGAATGGCAGATTGGCTGCCATAAACCGAGCCTGATTGCAGTGTGCTGTTCACTGTGGAAGAGTTCTTCAGAGCGAGGGAGGCATGGAAACAAACCCAGCATATAGAAACACTGTGTGTGGCACACGGGGCCACAGCACAGAGGGCTGAACTGTACCCCAGGATGCATCAGACTGCAACAACATGATCCTGCAAATATGTTTGAAGCTTTCAGATTGATGTATAAAATCAAACAAAAATATATAACTGAATAACTTTGCATCAGAGCTGCAGGTTAGTTTTTGGTATTTCCAGACTAACCAATTTAAACCATGGTGCAAAACTGAGTAACAAGGCAAGGCCCCTGTCTTATAAGTAGAGACATGCAGGGCCTCAGCATCATGTTAAATGTTAAGGGTGAGCTATAAATGATTCTGCACTTGAAATGGTATCAAATTTAAGGATTGAAACCACAAACACGCTGTGAGATTCAGGGCATCAGGGCATTTTCCTTCCAAACCCAGTTTTTCCTAAAAAGTATGCATGCTGCAGTCGTCTAAGAGAGCAGCTTTTAAGACTGATATCTACCTTTATTTTTAAGCTGTGACCTCGGCATATAAGGACATGTCTACGTTCACTTATTCATTGTAAAATGTGTAAGTAAAGTTAAGTAATGCCATGGGATGTACACATGATTTACAGACATAACTTACATAAAAATCGTTTCTGATCCTCACCTTTTAGCTCTGTACTTTAAAATGACCAAAATGCAAATGTTCCATAATTTTAACAACATGTTCAATACAGACAAAAACAGACAAGCTCATCCTTTGTCAGCGAGAGTTTATTTATGACTTCAACATGTGCACAGGGTAAAAGCTACATTTGGCACAGGCGGCGCATCGGAGCAGGTGAGGGCTGAGTCATCGCTGTTGTTATGGTAACACAGCATCGTCGTTTGTTTGTGCGCCTCAGGCTAAGTCATTCATTACCGAGTCAGTCTGATTTGTCATAACAAATCATGAACTTTAATTCGGAGGGGCAGGCGTTGGAGCCAAAAGAGTTCTCATCTGAAAAAACTTCATCTGAACTGAAGAAGAAGAAGAAGAAGGGGATTAGAGAGCAAAGATTAAAGCCTTATAAGGTGTACAATTCAACTCTTATTCTTAAGTCAAGCTCCAATATGTTCCCCCTGCTTATCAATATGTTATGTGTGCTTTTGTAACATTTAGCAAACAACTGGAGTCGATCTCAGCAGTCATTGGGTGAGAGCCGGGGTTACACTCTGGACTGTTCATCAGTCAATCACAGAGACAGACAACCAGCCACACTCACATTCACACCTATGAAATTTAGATTCACCAGTTAACCTAACGGCCATGTCTTTGGACTGCTGAGTACCCGGAGAGAGAACATGCAAACTCCACTCAGAAAGACTCCTGTCTGACGAGGATTCAAACCAGGAGTGTTAACCACTGCAGCACTGTGCAGCCTGATAGGTGAAGATGTGATGATACCATTTCATAACATTGTTAATGAAACGTCTAAATACAGGACTTTCTCTTGAAGTGTATTCATTCAACTTTGGAATTTGATTGACTTCCTTAAAGTGAGGATTTCTTTTCTGTGTTTACTTTGACATGAATTCATGTTTTTTTTCTGTGACACAGAGTTGATCAGTTTGTTGTTGATCACTCTACCTCCTCAGTTATAGGATGTGTGTTGATGTGCAGATTGAATGAGGTCACTTTAAGATTGATCGCCTGGCAAAGGAGTTTACGATGAGTGAGTTTGGCCAGCGTGTGTGTATATGTGTGTGTGTGTGTGTGTGTGTCCAGTTAGCCACTCCATACCACCACCAGCTTAACCTCTGGATTCTCCACATTCCAGCCCAAAGTCAGGCACAAGTCTCGCCGTTGGTCCGTTTAAGGTGATTGACGTTATTCGCTACCATTAGGCACTACTATGTAATTGACCTTTGACCCCTCACAAGCGACCTGTTGAAACAGCTTTAAGCCAGATCGTCTAATCTCCATGGGAAAAGCCCTCAATCTAGATTTAGGGTTCTTAAAGCAATCAACACCTAAAGGTGAAGGAGGGGAGCCGAGGTCACTGCCACCACATCGCTCTGACCCCGACGAGGGGGGGCGACGATCTTTTTGTCCAACCGGCAGCACAAACATATTTTAAAATAAGTCATGTATATAATAATTCATCTCCATTTTGAGGAAATACAATCAGGTTCTGACAAAGTATGTTCAGGGATTCAAGTTTGTTTCAAAGATTTAAAACGTATATCTAAGCATTTTCTGTGAGGAGTGATGTCGTTTATTTAGATGTTTCATTATTTTTGTTTAAATACACAAGCCAAAATTGTTGTTGGTAGAATCAGGGGAAAAGTCCTGGAGGGTAATCGGCTCGTGGCTCTGCTCTCACTGTGCGAGTGTGTGCAAAATGTCAAGATGCAAGAAAATCAAATCGACCGGTCGGGGAGCAGCTGATCTGTCCCTGATTGGCCGCCGTGCCTCAGTAAACATTGCACGGCCAACGTTGCGCAATTTGAATTAAAATCTAACTGATCGCAAAATCAGCCGTATACCACTCAGAAATCAGGTCTGAATCACCCCCTGTAAATTTCCCAACATTTTCAAGGTGAGCTTCATGTGTGAACGTAAACAGACAACTTTATCACCTGGACTCTAGTGTGAAAAAAGAAGACGTTAAAAAAAAAAAAGTCTTCAGGATGGAACAGTCACAGGAATATTTTCCAAACACCTCGGCACGTTGCATTTTTGGCTGCAGAGTCTCAGGGTGTGTCTGAGGCCGCTTTTAAAATCCACTCTGCTCAAATGTTTTACAGCGGGATATGATAAAAGCTGACAGTTGGGAGGGATTAATGGAGATTTGACCAACAAGAAATGATATCCAAAGATATTGATCAAAGTTCTGTTTAATCCAGTTAAGAGAGGAACAACACTGAAGTCAGATAGAAGATTTCATGAAATATTTTGGTTTCTTTTAACAGTTTAGCTCCTGGTCGTCTCAGAAAGAGCCGCTTCGGCTGCTTCCAGGCCGACCTTCAGAAATGCACACACTGATTGACAGACTTATCAAGGCCTGGAGAGTCCAGGACCTGGAGGAGAACCTGCTTCATTAGATGAATGCAGGCGTGGTGGGAGGTCTGTCTGACTTGTTGTTAATGCCCATAAACGCTGACCTCTCCCATGCCATGTGCCTCCAAATCCTGATATGAAAGGTGGCTTACAGATCAAAACAGGCTTTCATCAGCGCGCTCACACTGATAAAAGCTGAGAGGACGAAAAATGATTAAACTAACGAACGCTCAGGAAAAATCACAGAAAGGATCAGAGCGCCTACTGTAACTCACGCAGAGCCGCTGACAGTGAAATCCTGTGAGAGTTAATTCATCACACATGGAGGAAATAAATCAAACTACAGCAGCGTCTCATTTTAAAGAAAGAATACACAATACTGAACGCAGCTTATTTTCAAAATATGACATTTATTAATTTGTTTTTTTCTTACTTCTACATTATAAGGGTCATACTAAGATTATCAGAGCATTAAAGATTATAATTCATGTAAAACAACGTCCTAACTTGCTATCATTCAGCAGTAGGTAGGAGGGCAAACTGAAGAGTTATAGACTGTGGTCATGTAGAGTAAGGTACTAAGGAGCGATTATTTTTTATTTATTCATGAAAAGTCTGATGGCCTGGTGGAAGATGCTGTTCCAGTTTTTTCATTTGGATTAGAACCGTATCGAACAAAGTGTGTTTGGATCAAGCGGCAACCTCCGGTGATGAAAAATGGCGCCAATGCAGACGTGCAAAATCCTGCAGCGCCACGTTTTTCAACTCGAGGCTGACTGCAGAAGCACCAGGAAAGGGTTTTGATTTAATGAATGATAAGCTTTATTCACAATAAGGGGCGTATAGCTGACCTGAGTGACAGAAGGGAGCGATGAAACGATTTGTCAAGAAGCTTAAAACCCGCCTCAGCTCTCAGCCTGTCTTTAGGTTGACTGAAGGTTAGACTGAGGCAGGATTTCCAGCACGGCGACCGCCATCGATGGGACTCCAAAGCCCCGTTCAGGCTTCGTCCATTCATGTTTACAGTCTATGGTTTGGATGCATAAAGAGCATGTCTGGACTTACTCATTATTCTTGTTAAACGCACAAGTGCACAAATAAGGTTTCAAATGAAAATCTTCATTGAGAGGTGCCTGTGCGTCTGCTCAGGTTCCCCCTTCCTCGCTCACACCCAACATATGCACTCCGCGTTTCTCCTTAGCGCTGCATTTTTCCGCACACAGATAAAATCCAGATCCAGCAGTTTTTACAAAGTACAATGCTCCTCTATAACATCCCTGACATGTAAAATATTTCCTCTTGAAGTTACCGCACGTTTCCTCAAGCTGCTTGAAAAGCTGTAATTGGAAACAGACAGCTTGTGTACGTCTGTGTCACAGTAGCCTGGATTATGTTTATTGTTTTCTTTCTCTCAGAGTGGATGATGGACATTTGAAGACTTTAATCAAACTGTTTTGGGAGATTTTGTCGGTGAATGTTGATTGGACCGATCTTTCAGCCTTCACTCAGTCTTTAAACGTTGGTTTAATCTAAACGTTTGTGTACGTTTTCCTTAAAGTATGCATGGGAAAGTGGCCCTGCTGCTGCAGCCGACTCCCTGTGAATAAATGCATGAATTTATGAGTGTGTGTATGTGTGTGTGTGTGTGTGTGTGTGTGTGTGTGGCATAGCAGCAGGGCTTTTCCGTCCTGTCAATGGAAAACATTAGTGTCATGCCCCCGCAAGCCCACCCCCCTCCCCCCCTCCCCCCCTCCCCCCCTCCTTGTTTAATTCAGTCCATCAACACTTCCTCCTCCGGCCTGTTAGTGTCACACTGCATTTCCTCTCCGGACTCAAACGCCGCCACTCACCACAATCGGCCCGGTTTTGGGTTTCTCTCAAACGGCAAAGGGCTTCAAAGTCAATAACTGCTTTTTTGATTTTTATTGACCCAAAGACTCGGCCTCCCCCCTCCAACCCTGTCTGCCCAAACGCCCCCACGTTTCTCTGAGTGAGGAGGGCGAGTGTGTGGGGGTTTGAAAGTGTGTTTTGTCCTGCCGATTGCACCTGTAGATAATTTTACAAGCTGTTAATGTCCAAGATTTAGACTGAAGAAGAGTTACATTAAGGAGAGTAAATGATCTAACTCCAAATTACAAATGTGTCCATTTTGTTTGTAAGACGGTCTCTGAGTTCTTTTTTTGAGCAGTCCAGTAGACCAATGGTTCACTACTGGTCTAGCCTTAAGACCCACCACCTACTCCATGGATTATCACAAACTTCTGATGTATTTAATTAAAATAGGTGCAGTTTTTACTTCAGATGGTACAAACATGTTCAAAAATAATGTCAGACTTTTTGACTTTTTTTAAATGAAGAATGTGCATTTTACACATAAATACAGTCGAAATCAAGTAAATGTGTCTCTAAAGTCAAGACTGTCTACAATGAGTGCGAAGCTTGAGTCCCGCTGGCTGTGTTGTTGTGAGAGCCGTGTTTACACGGACAGGACGGCCGGCTCCTCCCCTTGTTTATAAAAGCTGTTTAAGTCAAGGAGTAGAGAGGAGAAGAAGAAGAAAAACATACTCACTGCTTATTCTGATGTCACAAGTTGTCACAACACAACAATTCAGGCCACGGGCAATTGCAGCCTGAGCAAAGGGCAATTCTGTCTGCAAATGCAAAGACAGATGGTTTGGTAAAGGAGAGTGAAGGCTTCAGTATGGCGGAGCTGTCGCCAAATAGCAGTTTGTTTCGGTTTGCAAATAGCTACTATACAACTGGCTGTCAGTCAGTTCGGACCGCTCCTAATTACGCAAATTAACGTGTTTTTCTTCTTTGCACAAAAAAGGAAAGGTAAGTTTTAAGGTTCTCATTGATCCCCTCTTGCAGAAACTCAAAAAGTATTGTGAAAGGAGTCCGTTAAAAATATAGATTTAGACTTTATCCTGTTGTTACCACTAATGGCCACAAGTGACGCTTAAGTTGAATCAAAAATAAACCAATAAAACAAGGGAACCGACATGAGATTTTGTAACACTTCATATCCGATCACTGTGGAATCAAAAAGCCGCCCTTTATCTTTATTTGAATCACTGAAGTAGAAAAAATGTTTTCAGTGTTTCTCTTCGAGCAGACAGGATAAAAAATAACAGACAATCTGTTGGTAATTAACCACCCAATGAGTGCCTGTGATCTTTTTGGTGAAATCCACTCACTAATGGCCTGCCTTGTGTTCTGTGTCATTTCCTTTTGATGTGATCGGCCGGTGATGATCAGTGATCTGGCTGCGTGTAGTAAAGAGCTCTCGGCAGGCACTTTTAATTACCGGCGGGACTGATTCTGGCTGCAGAGCCCACCTCGTCTGGTTTTTATTTCCAACTGCAGACTGACTGTAAAACAACACTACCAGCGCTGTCACCCAAAACCAAAGCTGCTCGTGTACAAAAGCAGCCGGGGCCCTGATTATCATTCTGTGTCGGCCGTGTGAGCGACAGCTGCTCTGTTTTTACTTACAAACCCCCGACCTCCTCCTCCTCCTCTTCTTCTCTGCTTCCTTTAAGTATCTTTCTGCACACATAAAAACTGATGTCAAGTGCACACGCTACACGCTCTATCTCAGACAAATCAGAGCCAGGTGCGTCCGCACGAGAAGAGTTCATATTAGAGATATTGCAAACATCTGCATGTTCTGCGTGTCCTCATCATTTAGGTCCCTGTGTGACAGTAAAAAGCTGCGGAGAGAAGAAGAGGGGAACGACCGCTACAAAAGTAACCCTGCCCGGTTTGTTCTGCTGCCAAAAAGGTCTGAGTGATGGGGCTCTGCTGCAGGAACAAGGAGCCGACACACACAGCCTCATTTCCCTGCCACTACGCTGCGTTTTCTCCCATTTTGATGCCTTTCCTCTCACTGTGGTTAACCCCACTCTCTCAAATTCATTTGCAGATTTTCACCAGAGGAATACAGGGAGATCACGCCGATGTTGAAGTCGGTTTATTCCTGATGGCTATCGCCGCTCAGTCGTAAACTACCTTGAAATGAAAGTCGTTACAACTTGGGGAGTCGAGAACATTATACCCGTTGAACCCGTACCAGCCAATACCTGTTAAGGCCGGCTGTACGCAGTAAACAGTCGAGACCACCATCAGTGGAATGCAGTCTGCTGTAACGCATCCTGGAAACCCATAAGCACTCATCTATCACCAATTAAACTGTAATTAAAGACTAGAGACATAAATCTGCTTACAAGAGGATTACAAACCATTCATAGACGCCATTTATCTACTGCAAGTCAACTCTCAGATTGTGAACATTCACCCTCTCATGGAAGAAAGTCTTTGTCGGATGTCCTGCATTGCTAACTTCTGGCTACATTGGACGCCCTTAAAAGTTAGGCATCACTCCCGGTTGCTACGGCTGTGTCTCCGTCCTGCAAAGGACCCATTTCATGACCAATTGCATCACCGCTGTGCAACAAGCCTGTCCCGTTTTTGAAGTGCCCTTCAAATTTTAGCGAAAAAATGTGTCCTTATTTTCCAGGTCCACAAAGGATCCATCGAGTACGTCCTTCAAGACCAAACAGATACTGAGAGTCAGTGCATGCCAATTAGATAGCGGCGGGTGAATACACAATCAAATAGCCTGCGTTAAAAATTGTGTTTTTTTTAAACTAAAGGGGCCTTAAAAATGTTGATTGTCTCTAAAATAATGGGTCATGATGTTAGTACTGCTAGCTATAGCCAGTTACAGTAGCTGTGTTTTGTGAACCAAAGGTAAGGGAGGGAATAGTTGATGATGCAAACCTCTGCAGGCCAGATTGTCTCATTTCAGTTCCCCTTATCTCAGGCTATGAGCGATGCCTCTCTTGTAGCCTGCCTCGACAAGATGACATATTTTGGTGTGTAAACAATTCTCCCAGAACTACACTTCTGTTGCAAAGAGACAAACTCAATGACCAACACTACAAACAGTAACTTACCACCACAGAAAAGTAACTAATGTCATTAACAGGTGAAACACGACCTATTTCAGAGGCACCGTTAAGGCTTTGGTGTTTTCTCAGGTGGTGAAGGATGCTTCCTGTAAGTTGCATTATGGGAAATGTAGGATGTAGTGTTATTTGAGCTCCAACTTTTGCGACTGTAACTAAAATTGAGGATATCTTGACCCTGTGATTCATGGTTGGTCTGTGGATTGACCCACCAATTAGAGGTGCTGCTTGTCAACAGGCAAGGCAGGAAACTGGTAGGGGCCCCAGGCCAGTAGGGGGGGTCCCGAGGGTTGACAAATTTAAAATGTGACCTAAAACTCTAAATATAAGGGAGAGACACATGAATAACATAACTCCCACTAGCATTACATCATGGTGTTTGTTCTTTGACATTTTTATTGTTCTTCATATTTTTGAACGTTCTCTAAGTTGGTGGTGCAGCGGTTAACACTCAGGTTGACCCACAGCAAGAAGGTTCCTGGTTCAAATCCCTAGAAGCCTCTCTGTGTGGAGTCTGCATGTTTTCCCCGTGCATGCGTGGGTTCTCTCCGGGTACTCCGGCTTCCTCCCACAGTCCAAAGACATGCTTGTTAGGATAATTGGTGACTCTAAATAGCCCATAGGTGTAAATGTGAGAGTGGCTTGGAGGGGCCCAGTGTGAATTTTGCCTATGGGGCCCCAATAGATGTCAGAATCTCCACTGCCATCACCCAAAATGATATGTCCCATTTTTAAGTCTCCAACTTCAACATCATTTAAAGATTTCTAATTTTCACCTTGTATAGACTTTACTTTTTTTCACTTTTTTTTTAAGACCTTTGAAAACTGATAAAGTCTGCTTGTTAAACACATTCTGCCGTTTTCAACCAAGACAATACAGACGCGTTTAACCCTGAAAATCCTGTGAATCATTCACTGAAGTTTACTCGACAAACAAGAGTAACAAGTCACTTCCCTCTCGTGTCCGTCAGAGGGTCTTTGAGCCTGCTGCCATCTAACTCCACGCAGAGTAATCTCCACTCTGAAGCCTGTAACAGGCTGCATTTAACCCAGCAAACACAGAGGTCAAGATGACAAGACATCACTTTTGCCCTCGACTAAAAGCAAACAGTACAGACAGGCGTTGGGATTCAGTCGTGGACAGTTTTTTGTTTTTCTTTTGGGGGGGATTGTTTGCTGAGATTTATCATTTATCCACCAAAATTTGACCTTCCTTTACCAATCGTTCTTAACCCTTTGTTACTTTCTTTCCCTTCTTGGCTGCACTCTTCTGAACATGTGAGAAACATTTAGAAGCAAAAAAAACACGGAACCCCCCCCCCCCTTTCCTATCCCCTCCTCTGTGATAACTGTTGAATCCTGCGCTGGATTTACACCCTGCTTTGTTTCCCCTGCAAATATTTTTCTCCATCTCACAGCAAATCTGCCACAGTGAGACACAGTGCAGAAACGCCTCCGTACTCCGCTATAGAGACGGCACATACCAATCTTTTGTCCTCGACTGGCTGTTCAGAGCAGCTGCTTCAAACGGGCCAACCCTTTTTTATATCTCACCTTGTTGTTTGGGGAGCGACAGTGAGGCCTTCAGAGAGCATCACACACATTCCTTCCCCTCGCCCCCCTCCCCTCCCTTGCTTGATTGCAGCCCCCTTTTTTTCTAAAAGGAGGGGGGGGGGGGGGGGACGTGTACGTTGTTTAATGTCCACAGCCCTCAGAGACAATGGCCCACTTGAGCTTTGACCCCAGTGAGGAAAAGGCAGGCTTAATCAGATGTTGAGATCCTACACTGCCTTTGTCTGAGAGGTGGAGGATCCAATGTGGCTCTAGACCAAAGGTGGGGGGGTGGGGGGGAGGTGGTGGCCGTCACTACATCTGCCCACCAATTTGTTTGTCACATACTGGACCCCACCACCCTTCACGACCTCCAACACACACACAGAAACACAGCCCACCCAGAGAAGATGGCGCTCTTTCTGCTTGTCTGCTGACCCTGTTTTCACCCTGCAAACCGTCACTCACCCTGCTCGTCTATAGGTGTCTGACGCCTTGTTTCAACTGATCTACAGCAGGTGTAGTGATGCTTTCTGTGCTACACAAAACCTACAACAAAAGATTGAAACAAAAAACAAGTTTATGTGCGCTTGTTGGCTTAGTGGTTTCCTTTTTTGGACTCTGCAGAGACTATCCCGTTCTTTCAATAAAGGCATTAAAAGACCCTCTTAAAATATATCTAAAAATTTGTTTAAAGGCTTTATATGTGATTTTTCACACTTAAATGTAATAGAAATCAAGTATATCCTCTGAAAATAACTCTGTGAGTCATGACTGTCTACAATGGGTGTAACACCCGAGTCCCACTGTCTGTGATGTTTTCCGAGTTTTCCGAGTCCTATCTTCAGTTTGTTTACATCGCCAGGACGGCCAGCTGACTCCTCCCCTCATGTATAAAAGTAGAGAAAAGAAGAATAACATACTGTACTCACTGCTTAACTGTGTTTCTAGATCACGTTCATTTCAGGTAAATTTACATGCAGTGTGACGATACGAGCGTAATAAAGATCGCTAGCATTAGCATGCTAACACAACAATGCAGCGCGAGTTGTTTTGGTTTCATGCTGGTGCTCAAGGGCGACATCTGCTGGATCAAAAAAAAGCCTTTAAGCAGCGTCTGAATAAACGTCATCAGCTCCTCATGCTCGCTCACGGGGAAATTTCCTGAATATTTCCTGCTGCGTTCTCTCATCAACTTCCCCCTGACTTTCAGTGTAAAATTCACAACAAGGGGGCTGGCAGGAGAAACTCAGGGTGAAGTTGGAGTGAAACATTCAGCTGTTAGCGTTCACACCATGGATGTAAATTTATTATAGAACTGATAGAGCATCCGAGGTAGAGCCCGGTTTATTCCAAAGAAAGCTGCTCAGTGGAGAAGTGAAGCAGAAAATGTCCCTGCGTTACCAGCCCCATAAAGCATTCACACTGGGATACACAACTCTGTGGTTCTGATCGGAGTTAAATCTGTCCACAGAAATATCTCTGTATTTGGCCTTAATTGCATTTCACAACGTTTAGGACCTATGGATTTTATTTGTATAGGGAAGTTGATATACCTCAAAACAAAATATATTCACTTATTTATAGATGGTTTTTTTCCAATGTAAGCTGATGGGAAAAAGTATTTCTTGGTCCGGCCACCATGAGAAATTGGCTTCAACAGTTCGTGCACTTCCTGTTGGCTTGGTTCACACATGCAGCTCACCCTTTAAACAGGACGTTTTCAGGGGCCGTATTCACAAGGCCTCCTAAGTACTACGAGGTACTCATAGTGCTAAAATTCCAAGAAAATTTCTACTTAAAGTTAAGACCATATCCTTGTAAAGATGAAAGTTATTCACAAAGCTTCTTAGCCCTAAAGAGAGCTCCTCAGGTGTTAAACTGTTCGGAGGAGTGAGGTGGACTTTTAACAGGATGAAGAGATTCTCAAGCTGAGGAGAAAACCAAGATATGTTCTGCAAACACTACATGAAGAATATTACTGAATCATTGAACGGACAGAAATTATTTGTGCAGACATTTCAATCCATCTATGACTTTGCTCAGTGCAAAGTGAGACGTGCATGTTGAGTTCCTCAACGTGTGGTTACCTCCACAGGTGTGTCCAATCACTAATTAAGGCCCTTCACATATCAGCATGTGAAGAAGTCACTTAATCTAACAGAGACACATTTCTAGCTAGCTAAGGTATATGAATGTTGTGTGCTAATATTTGCTAATTTAAAGAAACTCCTGCAGGTGAATGCGCTGGCTTGCAGTTCTAAGTCTGCTGACTAACCTTATATTGTTTGCTTGCTAACATTATAGCTAGATATATCTCAGTGAGTATTAACTGGCTAGCTTTTGACTAGCTAACATGATTTATGTCAAAGACCTGAGACCATTTATTTTAGCTAATGGTACATAGCTGTTTGTGACAACAACACACAGATTGTAGTAGCCTAGTTTTTTTTTTTTTATGTGCTTCTACTTTCAAGTATAATTAGCAGAGTTTAGCTGTGTCTATGTTTTCCTTCTCTGTGGGTTAAATTTGAAACAGAAGCAATAAAATAATTATTGGATCTTCAAGGTAGTGCTGTAGTCAAGACCACACTTAGCGAGACTAAGACATTTAGGGATTAAGACCAAGGCAGGGCGAGATCGAGATGAGACCAAGACCTTATATAAATGAAAAATCATCAACTTGTGTGCAGCGGTGTGTCACTCACTTAGACCGTAGCACCGAACTTGCAGCCTCAACTTGGGGGACAAAAATGTAATTATGAATGAATTTAACTTATTTGTTCTTTTAGAAAGAGGTGTTTTCCTTCACAGAATGATGTGAAAAATAGCCCATCAGTGTTGGTCTTGATTTAAAATCCAGAGCCCAGTCTGAGGCTGAGACAAGACCGAGTAAAAATGCTTTCGATACCGAGACGAGACCAAGACCTTCAAAAATACCCTCATGTAATTTTCCGATTTAATGAACATGCAAATAAACTAACAGTTGTATCAGCAGTGGTAATAATAAAAAAAAGTAAAATGATTCCACACTTGAATAAGAGCACATTTTCTGTCCCAGACATTTTAATGTATTTACTACATATCTTACGATTCACACCGTTTATAAGAATAGATTTATTTGGTTAAACAATTTAACTGATTCATTTAAGTTGTAAAAATACATTAACTCATTTTTCTGCAGTAAGTATACATCGCATTGTTTGATGCTGGAGAGGCAAAGAGAAGGCCTTATAATATATATAAACAATGTGGCATCACACTGAATTATTCATTCATCTTATTCAGCAGTATAATATATTATTTTCAGATTCCAGTAAATAAAAGAAAACAAAATATAGGATGTATAAATGTGCGACTTATGTTTTAAACACTACCCTAAAAGAAGCGTTCATCGACTATCAACACTTCTTTTTCTGAGGTGAATAATTATCTCTTAGTAATACAAACAACACAAACACTGATGATGCCTCGGTATTTCACAGTCTGCGACCAGAACATAACTGTCATGTTTGGTTACCAAAACATTTCCCACATGTGTTTATTTGAACCTGAACATCCAGATGTGTGACTCATGCCGTCTGGAAGCTGTAACAGAACAAAGCCCACAATAAAAAGGAAATAACTTATTCATCCAGGAACATAAATTATTATTTCTGTTTCAAATATTTACACATGGTACCTTTTTGAACATCAGTGCATTATAGACAAAATGAAGTACCTTCTCAGCGATACGATAAAAAAAAAAAAAAAAGATAATAAAACATGTGAGAAACCCTGCGTTGGTTACGGTGAGAAAAGAGGAGTGATGGTTCAGTCTTCACATCTCTCCAGCACTCGAGGACGTTCCCTGAGTCATAGCGGCCGCGTCTGGAGCTAAAATCTGCTTTTTTATTACTGGAAACGTATTAATCTGACGTCTGTTATGGGACAGGGTGTAAGATAAAAAGTATAACTTTTAGAGTAGTTAAGAGAACAGGCCACACAGGTGTAATTAAATATAACAGATTGACTCTCATTGATCCTCAGAAACTTTGAATACATTTGGACAAGTTCTTATCAAGGACGATTTATATTGTTATCTCGTTTTTGCACGGCATCTTAACTTGAACTGGATTGATTATATTACTGGATGTAATATGGAATAGTTTCTAATATTATCAAAGACCAGAGTCAAAAGTCAAACGACCCTTTCGTGTCGGACATAGTAGGCTTCTTGTTTCCGCTATGAAAGACAAAATAATGGCTAAACCTTTCATTTCTGCATTGCCAATAATTATATGAATTCACCTTAAATGGAAGATATTAAATTAGTATTTAAAAAAAATGTATCAACAGGTTTGGAAATCACTGACTTTCTGTTTGACAATTTGGGGGGGAAGGTAAATAAAACGCAATTGATGAAATGTAAAGCTACAGAGGAGAGGCAGTTAGCTTAGCCTAGCATTCTGATGTAAGATAGAAACAGCTAGCTTGGCCTTTATGCGAAAATACAAAAAAAAAGCACTCCCAAAGCTTATGTTAGTGTGTTTATTCTGTCTGTATAAAAATTATTGTGTCACTTTAGGTGGACTCTGTTTCTTTTTGATAAAACCCTGCTAGCTGGTTATCCGTTTTATGCTAAGCCAAGCTAACCAGCTGCTAGCAACAACTTCATTTTAACTTTTTTTCAGACAGGTGTGAGGCATGTTTATCTTCTTATCTAACTCTAGGGTTTTGAAACTGAAGATAACTTCCAGTGTCTTTTAATCTGTTAAATATTTTTCAGATAATCTATAACTGGTTTGTTCATTAAAATGTCAGAATATGGTGAAAAGGATGAATCAGGATGACGACGTCGTCAAATGCCTTATTTTTTCCACAAAAAAATAAAGTTTACTATCATTGTGGAGTAAAGATGTCAGAAAGTATTCACATTTAAGGAGCCGTGATGAGATCATTTTGACATTTTTCTTTTAAGAATCGCTCAAACTGAATTTTAGAACAGGTTTGATTATTGTAAGAGTTTCCCACAAATGTATTTTGCAATTGTTGTGTTTTCACTCACGTCTGTAAAATAGCTGGTAATTATATTAATACGTGTAACTTTTGATGATTTGGTGGAATAGGCGGGAGTTTTCAACACATTTATCTTTTTAAATATTCATGAACTTACAATCTCTGTGGTGGTGAAGTGGCCGGACAAGCTTAGTCAAGAATCATACATGAAAACATGAATAAAGTGTTCGAGGTATAAATCATGACCTTGTTGGGTGCATGTTTTAGAGTATGTTTTTAAAAATCCTTCAGAAAGTTTCCCGTGTTTTAGGTTCGGCCTTTCAAACTCACAGACCGGGATGCTGTGATGGACTACCTGCAGCCACAGGACTCGACCACCATGTCCTCGTACTGTTTGTACACCACGTTGTTTCCTGAGTCGATGTAGAGGATGCTGATGGGGCTGAGTTTGGACGGTGCGCAGCAGCTGGGCGGCATGTTGCTGGGGTTCATTGAATTCATCAGAGTCTGGATGATGGCGTGGTTGGTGGGCTCCAGGTGGGAGCGTAGCGGAAAGTCACAAACCCCCTCGCAGTGGTACGCCTCATAATCCAGCGGGGCTATGATCCAGTCGTCCCAGCCCAGATCTCTGAAGTTAACATGCAGCGGTTTCTTGCTGCACCTGGATTTCGACTTTTTGCCATGTCTTTTACCATGACGGGTTTTGGATGCGGCAGTTCTCCTTCTCCTGCTGGTTTTGGCACCAGGGCCCCTCTCTTTGGCCTTCCGTTCCAGCCCCAATAACACCCTCCCCTCCCTCCTCTCACTGAAGAGGGTCTGCCTCTTCCTGGACCTGGTGAACACCACTAAGATGGCTTTCTTCTGTTGAGGCCTGCCGTGCCGATGCAAGCCGAGAAGGTGCAGATCCAGCTCCCTCTCCGGGTTGTCCAGCATGGCCCTGAGCTCCAGGCAGAAGTGCTTCCCTTGGCTCAGGTGCCGCTGCTCTTTGAATATTTCCCAGACGTCCAAAACCTCCCACCTCGGCTTGTGGGAATCCTGCAGGTCCAGCGTTCTGGAGTCGAGCAGCTGGTGGCTGTGGCAAGAGAGGAGCTGGATGTCGACAGGTTCTGTTTCCGATATCCTGAAATTCCCAGACACTTTGGTGTAAATCCTGAGCTCGGCCCCCAGCACCTCCGCTTTTTTGGAGAGGGTTGAGACGTCGAACAGATACTGCTGCCTCCTCAGAGGGGAGAGTGGGAGGTCATCTGTGGAAAACATTAAGACAGGAGGGTCAGATGCATTCAGATGTGCATACCTCAGAAATGTGGAATCTTACTATTGTCTGCACGGCTGGGAGAGAAAATATGAGTCATGGATGTTCAATCAAACATACACACACACACACACACACACACACACACACACACACACACACACACACACACACACACACACACACACACACAGTTCTGCTTACCTTGTCCAATGTCCACAAAACTTGCAATAGTGTTTGCAGCCTTTGACGAGCGGAAAAAGCTGGCATTGAGTCCCAGCCTCTCTGCTGTTGAGAAGGTTTTGTAAATAGACAACATGTAGTCATGGGGCTCAACAGAGTCCTTGGATGTTGCTTTATTGATTCTGTCGATGGAAGGTGGCGAATAAATCTCCTTAAAATACTTAGACGCCTCCTGTCTGTCAAAGATCCGCGTCACCTTGCTGCTCTTCGGCGCAGCTGGAGGGAAAATAGCGAGAGTCTGACAACAGGGGATTTCCCAAACAAACACAAGAGCCCCGCAGAGAAGAGTGAAGTGATGGAAATCCATCCTCTGGTCTCGTCCTGAATCAGAGCCGGAGCCTGAGCTATGGGCGGATGGGGAGGGGGGGGGACCACGGGCAGAAAGCGGAGCTGAACTCGGCATCCACTCGGCAGCAAGTGGCTGCTCCGCAAAGTGCGCACAGCTCGGAGGGACAGGCGGTGCAAAGTTTGAAAAGGGGGGGGGGGGGAGGAGAACACGCCCACATTGTACTGTTATCGTAAGGGGTAAATGGAGGGCGCAAATTAAGGCTGTAAAACTAATTGTTCCTCTGTCGGCCCGCTCCTCCCTCTCTCAGGGGCCAGATGTGCGCTGAAAAGACGCTCGTCGACTTGTGCACAAACTCCCATTTACATTCTAACACAGAACATTTTCCTACATATCCTAGTTTTTCCTCATCATTTTATCAGCTGCTGTCTTCTTGAACATTATCTTGCAATATCACAGCAGTCTAGAGTTCAGAGTGCAGCCTGGGTTTAGGATTTCAAGCGGAGTTTAACGCCATCTAGTGATGCACCGGCGCAAAAACAAGAACGTGGATATGTAGCCAATCAGCTTCCTTCAGCACCACGGACAGATCCTTTACTCTGAATTATAGACTTTATAATAAATACATAGAGTCAATGCTAATCCCCTTAATACAGATAATTTAAATACCTTATGCTTTTAAATCTCTTTAAAAGAAACATGGTTATAGATGTGCTCTTAACGAGAGTGTGTTTGAATCCACAAAGCTTCTATTACAAATGAAGGCAGCATCAGTTATCTTTTTATTTTTTCCTTTAATTGTTTTAATTTTTTAAGACAAATTAGTCTTTTATCTATCAGTGGTTTTATTATTTTTAAATCGGTTTATTCCCTTTATACTTACAGTAAACGTCCACTGTTACTGACAGACCTGACACAAATCTCAAAAGTAAATTGGTGTATATATTTTGTAATTTGATCTTAATTTAATCTTATTTTCACTTAGTGTCATGTTTCTGTATTTCTTTTGGTCTTATTTGAGTGAATTTTATATATTTTTAAGTTATTTTCTGGGCCTTTTTGGCTGTCTTGGATAGGACAGCTGAAGAGAGACAGGAAGTGTTTGAGAGGAGAGCGATCAAAGGGCAGAGGTCAGATTCAAACCCACATCCATAACAACCAGGTCTATAGCCTCACACATGGGGCATGTAACATAACCACTAGGCCATCAGCGCTCCCTGTGTATCTTCATATTTAACCGTCTCTGTGATTATTGTTTGTTTGACTGATTTTTTACATTTTCTATTTTAACGTTTATTTCTCTCTTTGTCATGTTGCTGTTGATGTCTCGTGTGAAGCTCTTTGAATTGCCTTGTTAAAAATGTTCTACAGAAATAAACTCATCTTTCTTTTTATCTTGAATGGACTAAATCTTTTTTACATTTTTTGAATTTCCTTTTCATTTGTAGCCCTCTTATAATCCTCCACTATTTTGTTTTTAATGTTTCAATCATTGTCCTCCTCACATTTCTCCTGACTTTCTTTGTAACCTTGTTTTAAAAAAGTGCTTTATTCATTAAAGAAAAAAAGACCGGGATGGTTATTATCCCTGAAAAATAGAATTTATTGAAAAGAGAAAAAAATAAACATCCCTTCATGATACAGATTTAAAATCAATGGCACCTGATTATATATCATTCATTAGCTGCATGTGATCACATCACACACACATTTACACACACAGAGACCATAAAGAGACAAAGTGAGGGGGGGGGGGTAAGTGCTTCAGTTTGTGTCTTCCTTCAGATATCACCTTTTTCGTTCACATTTGAGGATTTGAGAAACATTCATTTATTTTCTGTGTTTTTTAACCAACGTGTAGCCCCACCCACCCCAACATGAGTTAAAAGTAAAAAAAAAGAGTAAGAAAAAGCATCCCTTTGTGTCATATATATTAAGGATCACCTCTTTGTATTTAGCTTCTCAGGGTAAAGTTGCATTTTCCTTCATAACACCGTCTTAGCTTCACAGAGACGTCTAACAGGTGAACCCTGACGAGCAGCAGGCGATGTTGTAGATAACGCTAATCACACAGGCACTGCTGGCAGCTAGCTTAGTGCTGGAGCTGAAGAGGCTATCGTCCTGTGTGGTGGCCTCGGGGGTCGATGCAGCCATCGTTGTCATGGCGGTGGTGGTCGGAGTGTCTTTCACAGTGAAGGCACGCGACTTCGAGCTCCATTCCTTCAGCGTGAAGACCATGGTGAGGTTCTCCCCTGCAGGGCGAGGAGGGGTCATTATTGTGGTGATTCAAAGAAAATATAAGTTAAAAAAATTATCTGAAACGGAATTATTTAATCTCGGTTTTGAGGTATTACGGGGAAAACGTACCGCTGTTGATTATAGACAGGTCGGTGAAGTTGGCCCAGCAGCTGTCGAACAGGATGGTGGTGTTTCCCTCGAGTCCTTCTGCGGGGTTTCCACTGGAGTCCTTCAGGGTGGCTGTTAGAGTGAGCGTGGTCACCCCCACCGAGACACAGTTACCCTGCAGACCAAACAACACAGATCAGAGTTTACATACAGAAGATCACCGTCTTGTTTTCGTCTCAGCTTTGACCTCTAAGGAATCTGTTTATAGTCGTATCATTGCTTCACCTTCTCATCCACAGCCATCAGACTAGGCTGCAGGAGCAGAGGACCCACGTGCTGCCCGGCTATCGGGTCCAGGATCAGCAGCAGCTTGGACACGCTCGACACGTAGCTCACTTCGGCCTCCCCCCTCGTCTCATTTTTTGAAGCTTCCTGAGATTTAAAAAAAACCCAAAACATTTAAGAAGAGAAGAACACAGAATGCATGTAAACATGTGATCAATTCTCAATGTTCACCTCCTTCCAGCTTGGGTCTGATGATGCAGGAGGAGGCGCGATGATGCCCATCGAAGACACGTTGAAGCCGATGGACTTGCTGAGGTTTCCGGACACTGCTGCCTGACCCAGATCATCGGCTATGGTCCTCAACTGCGAGAAGTCTTCATCATCTGACACGAGAACAGAGCGGTGTTACATGTTGGACTATTAGAAAGTTGAATCTGAATCTGGAGGTCAACAGCTTCCTCTCCTACTAACCGTTGGTGCTGTTGTCTCTCTGCTGGACCGGAGGTTTCTTGATCTGCACCTCCACCTTCAGACCCGTAGATCTCTTCTTGCGTCGCGCGCCTCCGTCCTCCCGGATGATGTTGGTGACCCGGATCATAGTGGAGGGAATCTTGAGGAAGGCTGCGAGGTTACGCACCAGGTTTTCTCCGAAGAACTCGTCCTCAGTGAGGGTGGGCAGATCGAAGGAGAGGAAGAGGATCGGAGAGATTCGGATTTCAGCAGGATCGGAGCCTCTCAGGACGACCTGAACCATCTGGTTCTCTAAGTCAAAGAAGTTGGCGCCCTTGGTGGCGTTTAGTTGGGGGACGTATTGACCTGGAGAGATTAAAGAAAAGAAAACCAATAAATAGATCACCTAAAATGTAATTTACAACGTTGACCATCAGTTTTTAAAACACTTCTATAAACGATAAAAGAGACATCTTTGTTAATTTTCTGTGTCTAACTCATATGTCGATCAAAGATGACCAGGAGATCATTTGTGTCCCACTACAGGTGCCTGATGAAAATCTTGTAGACCAGAAAAGTTGCCCTGTTAGAATAGAATTTCCCCCTGGACCGTGTGGATCTTTTCCCTTTTTTAATCCAAAGTAAAGCCCATGATGTGGTTGTTTTTGTCGTCAGCCTGTTTCTGTCACATCATGTTTGTGTCCGTCATGCTTCAGTACCTGCATAAAGAGGCTTCTTCAGTTCGTAGTCTGTTTTGTCGCTGTTCCACTCGGCATTAGTCGGAGCGATTAAGTTGTTGTCTGAGTACACGTCCATCCGCTGTGGCTTGGAGTAGAACACTGACACCATGACGCTCTGTAAGTAAATAAAAAAAATAAAAAAACACAACGTTTACCTTTTCTGACGATTATCTCTTAATGTCCACAGCAGAGTCTTTACGGTTTTTGCACTGACCTCGGATGGATGGGCGTTGAGCATCATGAGGCGAAGTTTCTGAGGGCTGGTGCTGCTGAAGAAGACCTCAAAGGCGTGACCGGTGGCAATGATGCTGTGGAACAGCGACACTCTCAGCTGGCAGGTGTAGCCCGCGCACCATCCGTGATCCTGCGGACCTGAGAGCAAAGAAACACAACGTTAAAGACACAGTTTTTAAAAAATGTTGTTACAGAGGTTTTTCATGGGTTTGAAACATTTTCAGAACAACAGAACTACCGTTAATAAGATCCACAAAGCCGTCTCCGAGCACGGCGACGGGGGACAGGCGCCTCGTCTCCGTGTCGGGGTCGAGACTCTCGATCACCAGCATCCTGTAGTTCAGCCCGAAACACTTGTAGCTCTGCCAGGAACTCACATAAGTGCAGTTTTTCCTCATTATACCTGATGACAAATGAAGCAACACGGCTTATTAGAAAACACTTTTTACGTTTATCAGATATCTGTCCCTTCTCGTTATCTCATCCCTCCTTTTCTGCCAACCAGGTTAAAGGTGTAACAATGCATCTAGTAATCCACCTTGTAGTCCAAACATTGTCTCTTTTTGTTTAAAAAAAACAAGGTGGCGACGGGCATCATTCTGTTGCCTCTCTCCTTTGGCTTGCTCACCTTTGTTTGGAGCGATCTGGTCCACAGGGATGGGGCTGCCGTCTTTCCTGGTGATCATGACTGTTGGGAGTCGGTAGTCGCCCAGCCCCCTCCTGGGATCACCCCCCCACTGGAACTCAGACTGGGGCAGCACCGTCCCCACCGATCCCAGGAACGAGCCGTCCAAGTCCTTCAACATGGTCTTCTTCTTGCCGTCACAGTCCATGTCCACACAGTCTGACGGGTTAATTTTTCTGAAGCACAAAAAAACAAAATATAATCCACATCTGATACTAAGTTTAAAGGTAAGTCAAAACTTGAAATGAAAACCTTCTCAGAAGAGATCAAATTAAATGATTTGTTTTTTTCAGTTGTTGTTTGATTTTGGGCTTCTTGAGGTTTATTTTACGAGGCATTAGACATGCTTCTTCATTCTTTTCTCACTACATGTAAGGATCCCACTGCTGCCCATGATCAGACAATAGACCAGTTGTAAGCTATTCATGTGAGCACTCTTGTTCTGATTTGAGATCTGTTAAAAGCGTTACAGTTGGTCTCTAGTTTTAAGCTGGTCGGTAGAGCGCTCCACAGTTTTGCCCCCTTTGCTGAGAAAGCAGACAGACCAAAAGGAGGTTTGTGTGCCTAGTGGTTTATTCAGCAGACAGTGGTGGCGCATGATTATTCAGACATTTAAAAAACAGTTTAAGGTCACGTAATGTATAAGATTGTCAAAGCTCAAAAGTTTATTTTCTTAAAAATGTCACAGCGATGCCATCTCACAGTCTCATTTGATGTACATTGACTTACTTTAAAGAAGCCCTGTGGATGAAGACCTTGTAGTCCTCCATGCTGTCGACCGTGGTTATGCGTGACACATGCACGGGGTGATGCAGGTCTTCGTTCTCGGTGTTGGTCATGAACATGATGTTTGCCTCGCCCGAGCACACGCTTTGGAAATTAACGAACGTGGTATCTGGAAACGAAACAAGAGGAGATAAAGTGAAGATTTTGTGTCAGGCAAAACGTTCTTCCCCTCCTCAAACCTCCGAGGCTGAACTCACCCTCCACTGTCATCAGGCCTTTGATGGCATTGTAGTTGCTGTTCAGATGATAGAGCATTAGTGGTGCGTTGTTGTGGGCGGAATGGAAATTTGGCCAACAGATTGCAGATCTGCCCCCTGTCGGAGTGAAAGAAGAATCACACAAAGAGGAAAGGTTATATTTTAACCAGTCTGTGTTCATATTCAAATGAATCCCATTGTCATTTTTTACTACTAATGTTTCACCATCTTGTCCCATTTTAATCTTCATTCTAAAAGTTTCTGGATCAACACAAATCTGTTTCTCAGATGTGACCTGGGAAAGGTCACATATGTAAAATCCACTTCACCATGTTTCTCTAACACTAATATGTGTCTCTAGTCTGTCTACAAACCCCCCCAATGATGAGAAAAGTCCATCCTATCTGTCTTTAGCCTGCTCCACTTTTCAGAAATTGTGTGCTCAAACAGGCCGTTTGGAGATTTTCCCTTCATGACATCATAAAGGGCAGTAACTCCTCCCCCAGGTGGGTGACACTCCCACAGCTAGGTGTTTGTTCTGCCCTCTGAGTCTGCCTTCTCAACGTAAACAATAAGACATGGAGCGAGACAGCCCGAGATACCCAAGCCCTTCTAGAGAGGGGGCGTGGTCAGACACAGCTCATTTACATATTTAAAGCAGACACAGAAACAGCCTGTTCTGAGCAGGGCTGAAATAGAGGGGTTTATAGACATGATCAAATACAGGATCAGAATGGATTTAGAACAAGAAACTTCACAGACATGTTTTGAGGAGCTCTGAGACTTATTTAAACTTTTTGAAGAGGAGGAGGATATGTGACCTTTAACATCAGTATAAATGTCATGTTGAGTGTTATGTACTGTACCGTTGATCGGTCTTGGGGCACGATGTTGCGCGCTGCCTCGCACATTATAGTCGCTGCTTGACAGAGTGTCGGAACAGTCAAAGTCAGGGCTGCTGCCAACAAACAAGGAATTCTGGGAAAAGAGAAGCATCAGGAACGTGAAACAAAGGATGAAGAAAAAATCACTTTTGTAAAACTTGTAAGGTAAACACTTTCTCACCTTCACACTTGCAAATTTATCAGCAAATTTGTGAGAAAGAGAAGGAGGGCCGTAGGTTATCGGCATGATGCTCATCCCATTGTCCACCATGGTTGCGTTGGAAACAATAACACTACTGGGGGTCTGAGAAGAAGAAGATTTGTTTTCAGTTCTTCTGAATAAAACTTAGTTTTTATCAAACTACTTTTATTCAAGCTGCAACCTGCAGTGTTGGAAATTGAAGCCAATGCTGAAGTACATAACCTAGCAGTTCCTTAAGTGTCCACTTGAGGCTGGCTCTAAAAGCTCAGGCAGCCCCATTAACACCCATGTTAAAATGCACAGTCCAGTACCTGGTAGTAGATGCCGTAGTCGAAGCTCCTCCATATGAAGAAGTCGTTGATGAGGCTGCAGCCAGGCAAACCGTCTTTGTCCATGAAGACTCCGGCGAACATACCGCTGTGAGCCTCGTTGTGGATCCAGCCCTCCATCTTGTTCTCGCTTCCTGCACAGGAAGAAATCATCAAAAAAATAAAAAAGTTTGACAAGAGTCTGAATCTTCAAGACTGACTGAAAAACCTGTGTAACGAGGTGTAACCTGACATGACACACTTCAGACCAACGTCAGTGTCGGTGAATCACTTCTGTTACCTGTGCACGGTTCACCATTGATGCGATAAGCCACTCTCTCGTAACCCGCCACGATGTTATACTGCAGCACGACGTTCGTCCCCTTGTTGACCTTAGAATCAAAATCAAAAATGATTGTTAAAAATCATATTTATTACGCTGCAAGAAAATAACATTCTTACAATGGATTAGTGATTCAGGCCCTTCTGTTAAAGGATGGTGTGAAGTCATATATGAACTGGGTCCCTGGGAATATCATTCAAGTTCTTTTCATACAAAATCACATCAGTTTTATAAAGTCTGGCGGCCCTTTCTGAGTTATCTTAGGCCGGCTCTCTGCCAGAGGACTCTCCTGGGTCTGAATGGCAATTTACAACCTTCCTGAAATGTGGACAATATTCTGTAATCTGAGCTGTTGTTTGTATTTGTTAGGTCATGTTACTGTGGCTTGTTTATGTGTTTCATTCTTGAGGAAAATACGAGAATCCAATAAACGATATAAAAAAATATATATTTATGATAGAATTATTTGTTTTTTGAGTACCGACCTCGATGCCGGCAACAAAGTTGAAGTTGAACTCCTCCTCTCTGTCCTGATACGAGCCGGGCCACAGAGACAACATCACCAGGTTCCTCCTCACTGTTATCTTGTCCCCCCAAATTCTGATACCTGCAAACAGAGACGCATTTAATCACTGTAGATAACAACGATAGCAATGATGAATTAATGTGTATAACACCTTTAAAACCAAAAGTTTATGAACAAGTAATAAGTAGTTCCTGTTCACGTCCTGTGTAGGTGACCCCGGTTTACCTTCTCCCACAGTGTGATGGATCACGTTATCGTCCACCTTCAACTCGCTCGTCCCAAACACTCCGATGGCCGGAGAGAATCCGTCGTGGAAAGAACAACCCTGGATGTACGATTCGTCCTCTTTAACCTGATGACACAGAAGAAGAAAAACACACATCAGGAAATCCAACCAGAAGACATTCTTACATTTTCTTCTTCATATTTTACTGATTTTCAAATTTACAACTTTGTGGGGTTTTATTGTGTGTGTGTCTAGTTGTAAGTGTGTGTGTGTGTGTGTGTGTGTGTGTGTGTGTGTGTGTGTGTTTTTGTGTGAGTGTGTGTCTGTAGTTGTGTGTGTGTGTGTGTGTCTGTAGTTTTGTGTGTGAGTGTGTGTGTGTGTGTGTGTGTGTGTGTGTGTGTGTGTTTTGTGTGAGTGTGTGTCTGTAGTTGTGTGTGAGCGTGTGTGTGTCTGTAGTTTTGTGTGTTTGTGTGTGTGTCTGTAGTTTTGTGTGTATGTGTGTGTGTGTGTGTGTGTGTGTGTGTGTGTTGGTGTCCGTAGTTGTGTGTGTGTATGTGTGTGTGTGTGTGTGTGTGTATGTGTGTGTGTATGTGTGTGTGTGTGTGTCTGTAGTTTTGTGTGTATGTGTGTAAGTGTGTGTGTGTGTGTGTGTGTGTGTGTGTGTGTGTTGGTGTCCGTAGTTGTGTGTGTGTGTATGTGTGTGTGTGTGTGTGTGTGTATGTGTGTGTGTATGTGTGTGTGTGTGTGTCTGTAGTTTTGTGTGTATGTGTGTAAGTGTGTGTGTGTGTGTGTGTGTGTGTGTGTGTGTGTGTGTGTGTGTGTGTGTGTGTGTGTGTGTGTTTGTGTGTGTTAGTGTCTGTAGTTGTGTGTGTGTGTGTGTGTGTGTGTGTGTGTGTGTGTCTGTAGTTTTGTGTGTGTTGCTGTACCTCTCCCAGGTTGAGGAAGGCCACAGAATAACGAGGGTCGTTGGAGTCGGTCCAGCCTTCCTGACCCGAGCGGTAGAACTCCACGTTCCTGATCTGAGCTTTCCCTTTAGGAATAAAATAATCCACCAATGAAGAATGTTTTAAATAATGTTCATCATCATTTCAAACGACAAGCTGGATATAACGTACAGAATTAACATCTTTGTATCCTCAAAACAGGATAAAATAATAACTGCTGACTGATGGACAGAGCTCGCCGTCCTCACTCCTTTTCTCCAACGTTTTCCTCCGGTCACATTTCAAACACCAATAAGACTTAAAAAGCTTGTAATACCTCTGTAGTTGATTCCTTCTGACATGAAGGATCCCACCAACAGTCTGGCTCCGAACGACTCCTTCATCATGTCCTCGTACTCCTCACCGATGATCTTAATGTTTCTGGTCAGGAGAGCGACGTCAGCTGCCAGCGTGTAGGAGTACGACGTACCTGAGACAGAGTGAGTCTCACCTGAGGAGAGAGAGAGAAGAAGAAGAAGAAGAGGTCGGTACAGGCGGTCTGACATTCTAAAGATCATTAAAAGAGTCATGAGTTTGCAAGAAGAACACAGATTTTTAATCAAGTGTAATTCAACAAACGATTGCAGATTCTTTTTTTTTGTAGTTCTAGAGACGTCAGACTGACCGATGTGTCTGTGGGTCAAAGGCTGGTCCAGGGTCAGTTCCCGGCCGTCTGCTGACACAGCGCTTATCTTGTGTTTTTCAGTCTCCCGCGCGTTGTAGCTGCTGGAGGAGACGGCGATCTCCTCTCCAACCTGGAGCCGAGACAAACACACGAGTAGACGTGAACAACGCTGATACTTTACAGGAGTTGTATTAATAAATGTATTTATTTAAATTTAAAAACAAATACTTTTTAATGTCATTTAATTCAACAGTTTAACTTCTGACCTGCCAGTCCACAGACTCCCTCAGGCTCAGCTTGTTGGATCCAGCGACAGCAGTAGCAGACAGTTTGGTGTGGGACACATTGTGAGGTTGTCCGTAGAGCTCCAGAGTACCAAACACACCTGGGGTTCAAACACACACACACACACACACACACAAACACACACACACACACACACACACACACACACACACACACACACATGCATTAACGCTATTATTTAGCACGTTTTAGCCCATGATGTTATATCTTTGGATGTGTTGTTTTGAAAGGAGGTTTTTATATGTATTTAAATAATTTGTTCTGATAAAGAAGAAGGAAACTCTTGAGCTTCAGCCGCTCCACAAATCGAGGTCAGTGCTCTCAGAGAAGAAATATAATTCAGTGGATCCCTTCTTTCAGAGAGGATCCAGAGAAAATACCGAAGCACACGAATCACTAATAAAGGTGCAAAGGTCTAACGTTTCCTCAGAGTCAAAACGATGTCACACTGCTGTGGGCTGGGGAGTCGTTTTTTTTTTTTATTCATGCAGATACAAACGAGGAACACGACAAATAAACCAAATCTCGACTCTCACCTAAGACTTTGGATCCCTGGTTTGGACCGGCAGGCAGAAGCCAGTCCGGGGTGTTGTGGCGTCCTCTGAGTTTGATGTGCAGCTGACCCCTGAACGGCTCGTCGTCCCATCCTGCGATCATTCTGCCGCCCTGAAACAGAAAAGAAAAAATGAACTCACTCATCCTTCAGCTGTGTGGAGAGTACCTTATCTGACCGTATTTAGCTCATTACTCCATTAATATAATAAATATTAAAAATGCTGCTTTCGTCACTTTTAAAAAGTTGATAACACATTTCAAAGATAAATCAAGTTTGCCAATTTACAGCATCATCCGTATCATCCACAGTAACAGGTTGATGGAGGAAATGTGTCATTAAAACGAGATAAAACAGATTCATTTAGAATGAAGTAATCTGCATAGTCAGATCCCGCTCACCTGGATGGAGATGTAGACTGCGTCCAGCACCACAGTGTTGTATTCTGGAGCGGCTCGGCTCTGTCGGCTGGACACGTTCATCGAGGTGTCTGGGATCTCAAGAACTCCAGTAATGGTCAGCTTGTTGAGGGGAGGAGTGTCGGCGTCCTGAACCATCCACACACCTGAGGTTTTTAAAGGGGTATCATGAAATACGTTAAAAGTCAGTAAGACTTCCCTTGGAAGAGAATTTAAGAAGCACGTGCGTAAAACTGGTGAGTAAAAAGCAAAATCAAGACACTTTTAATCTTATTCTGAGACTGCGCCTTAAAGGACAAAATATGCTGAAGATGTATGCAATGATTTCAGAACTTCATTAATCACGATTAACTAGTTAATGCTGACAGCCCTACTCTGAATACATAAATACACATATGAATCCTTTTGTGTACGCTTTGTAACCTTACAGAAAAATAAATGATTTTATAAATAATCCTAATGTGGGAATAAAACTTCTAACATGCAACACCTCTGATAAATTAGAAAAAAATACACAAAACAAGAATGAAAACGTCCCCTTTAGTCGTCTGAATGAAGATTTCTTCAGTTTTTTGGACGTTACCTGACGGGATGACGACATCACCGCCCTCTGCTGGCACAGTGAAGTTATTCTCAGCTGAATTTTCCCAGAAAGAGGCGTTAGACCAGCGACTGGAGAGAAAAAACACAAACGGAGAAAAGGTTGGTTAATAACTTTGAATAAGTTGAATGTGAATCTTTGCTGTGGAAATAAAAACAAAGACAGTTTCTGCAGCATGACGTAACTATCCCGTGTCAGCGGTTACGATCGTCAACATGAACTGTGTAGAAATGATCATTCTTGTCACTGATGGTCTTGTTGGCTTTAGTATGTAAAATCGAGGCCTGAGTATTCATTTCTGGTTTCATAACCCGTTAAAAACTCATCACAGGAGCTTTAATCAACAATTAGATCGTCTTGAAAGTCAAGAGAGTAAATGATCTGAAGAGAGCGACAGTGCTCTTTGAATGAACGTGCTCCTGGATAACATGTCGCGGTCAAACTTACATGAAGTTGTCGGGCCGACGGCTTGGTAAGGGGGGCAGCGTGGCCGGGGGCGGAGGTGTTCCTTGGATGCAGTCGGGGAAGAAGCAGCGATAGACTTTCAAGTTCACATTAAAGTCTTTCATGGAGCGGTCCACGCTGGAACGACGACGACGCTTGCTCGTCTTCCCGGACACTGAAATAAAAAAAATGTCAAATAAATAAAGAATCACAAACGAGCAAAGGATGAAGACTTCCCCTGACATTCTGTAAAAATGACCCCGAAAGCAAAACTGTGATATTTACATCACACGGCTCAGTGTGTCTAATGTGTTGACTCAACGATAATGATGACACACAATGATCTATAAAATCTATAACAGCCATTTTCATTTTAATAATAAACATCATTTCAGCAGGTAATCATATAAAACCCAAGAAAATCAGCCGCTAAGTAGATGTTCACAACAACTGTAACGATCCTTAGTCATCAAAATAGGAGCAAGAACACAAAGTTTCCATATTGATTTGAGTCTTACAGATGTAGGAGAGACTTTTGGAGCTTTCCTCAAAGTGCCAGTCGCCACTTTCATTCTCGCTGTAGCTGAGCGGCGACTCCGAGCCGTTCCTCTTATCTATGATGTAGAAACTGTCCGGACTCTGAGTGAGGTTGTGTTTGATGATCACATATTGATCTTGCTGTGTGCGGGGGGAAAAAAAAAAAAGGCCAAGCATAAAGATCATCAGCGTAAATAGTCCAAAAAAGCTGGTTTGAAATTTGATTTTGTGTTATCTTATTTTGTTTTGTACCTTGAAGCCGTAGAAGGTTGCAGTGTATGAGAGATTGGTGATTTGGAAGGCGTTTTCAAAGTTCATGAGGTACGTTTTCCCAGAGGGCACCAAGGCCATCCAGCCCTTCTTATGAGTCAGTCTCTTCTCCTTGTATGGAACTGCACTGGTACCTGTAACAGAGAGTTTAAAGGCATCACACTACGGATAAAGACAACAGACGAGACAGTCTTATATTACAGTGGACGTTTATGTTTTTCATGAACTACTCTGTGAAAACTAGAGGACAGGAGAGTGGGAGTCTCATCTTTTATTGTGTCACAGGTGCAGCAGTGATTGTGCAGAACAAAAAGGGGTCAAAGTAGGTAAAGTCAACCAACAACTGAGGAGGAGTTATGATGCCAATTTTGAGATTATCAATGAGTTTCCTCCAAAAGGTGGCCGGGCTCAGCTTTAGAGACAGGGGGAGGAGCTCGGAGTAGAGCTGCTTCACTTTCGCATCAAAACGAGCCGGCTGAGGTGCCTCCTGGTCGCCTCTCTCAGGAGGCCTTCCAACTGGGAGCATTGGAAGCATTAAGATATTGGATGGATGGATGGTGATCAATGCAGCATTTTACCTGAATAAGATTGCATTCATAAATTGATGAACTACTGGACGATCTGCATCCTTTCTAACCTGCAGACATATGCTCTGCAGGTGAAGGTAATCAGAGAGAGAGAGAGAGAGAGAGAGAGAGAGAAGGAGACGTGCCCTGGTTAGTCTCTCCTCTAATGCATGGAATACCGGGCAATGGAAATGTGAGGGGAACAGGGAGATTTTTTTTGGCACATACAGGAAAGTGACCAGGGTGGGAGAAGCTGCTGTGTGTTTTAAGAGAGGAGAGGTGTGTGAGTGTGTCTGTGGATATGAAATACAAAATAATAATAAGTTCTTCGCAGGTTCCAGGGTCTGCTGGCTTTCAGCACACTCCTTGATAATTCTACAGCACGAGAGCAGGGAATCAGCACTCCCACTTATCACCAGCAGAGGTCAGCACAGGCTCAACCACAGTTCTTTTCTTCTCCAGCAAACAAAATACCGACATGAAAAAGTAGAAAGTCTGTGTGTTTTCAATACCATAGTCGTTGGTGAGCAGGATATTCTTAGGATTCAGAGAAGATGGGGAAGGGTTGTTGAGTGCCAGACGGTGGAAGTGAACGGTGTCGTCGCACACGTATCCGGGGTAACCGTTGCTCCACTCCTCACTGTGTGTACAGTGAGCTGGGTCCAACAACGAGCTGTTGGACACCACTTTGTTTCCAACCGTTCCTGAAATTGACAAAACACAAGAATGTTATGATGTATAATTGTTCTGTCACTCTTAATAGTGTAAGGAAAACAATGTAATGCTGTTTTCGTATTAATGAGGATCTGTTACATTTAAGAAGGGCTGAGTACCTGTGAGGGAACCATCTGTGTCCACCATCTGCACCTCAAACTCCCACTTCAAGCCGCACTTGTTGGGTGAATTGAAATACTTGATACCGCCGAAGAGGGCAGACCAGCCGCCACATCTTTCAACGCATGTCCCATCCACTGTGGTTACCCCGAAGGCTGCATAAGAGGCCTGGTCGAAGTTGATGAGCGTAGTGTTCAGGACGACCATGCCGTCGTCGAATGGCAGGATGATACCCCGGGTACGGGTTTCTGTCTCGAACCCTCCGAGCTCCATTAGGTGGCCCACGATGATGCTGTTGAACACCCCAGCCCCTCCTTCCCTTCCTGTGCCGCTCACAGCCCACGGGAAGATACGCTTGGCTTCAATGCCGGCTTTCTCGTTGTTGACCATGAGGAAGCTGTCGAACTGCACAGCGCCCACGTTGACCCACTCGGCACCTTTTTCGCAGTTCCAGGTGGTGAGGGAGTGGAAGACAGCAGGCTCTGGGGTTTTGGACCTGCAGGTGCCGCCCTTCATGGGGAAGTAGTCTTGGAAGATCCAGAGGCCGAACCAGCCCTGGGAGTGCACCGTGTTGTTGTGGAACTCGCCGAGAGGAACCCTTTTCTGGCAGATGCTTCCGTCAAAGGACGGGCCATCCGGGTGCTCGTGCATGCGGTACCAGAAGCCGAAGTGGGTGCCCCCGGCGGCGGCATTGTGTCGGATGATGTTGTTGGGATTGGTGACCCAGTAGGCGGCGGGAGTGACGTCGTCGTTCAGCAGGCTGGTGCTCTGTCTGACAAACACAGCCAGGTTGTACTGCAGGATGTTCCCCGTCTCAATGCCGTCTTCAATGAAGAAGGCCCCGCCCATGATGTTGTAGATGACGGTGTGCTCCACCAGCAGCCTGTGGGTATTGTGGATGGTAACTGCCCTGTTGAAGGTCTCGTGGATGGCACAACCTCGCACGTACGATGTGTAGTTCAAGTCTCCCATCAGATGCCAGTGGATGGGATAACGCCCCAGCCTGAAGGCCTGTCCCATGTAGGTCAGCTGCAGGAAAAAAAGTCATGAAAACATTATTACAAGTTTTGTGTTTAAGTCTATGAAAATAAATGATAACAAAAGCTGAATGTGTCCACAGAGTGTTAAGCAGTTCACCTCAACAAATTCAATCCTGCCTTTTACACGATCACGATCTGGTGTGGGTGAGTGAAACATGATGGTGCCTCCAAACTGATCGCTGCCTACTTCGGCTCCATGCCTGCCTTGGAAGCACGTTTGGGTCTGGAATTCACCTACGGCAGAGCAGGCAGAGAACCGTGTTAACACTTACACACCCCGATGGGGATATACAGGAAACTGTTGTGATCTCAAAATGAGTGTAAGGACGCGATGAACAAGGAGCAAATGATTCCTGAACTCTAAGGGTCAGGTTTACAACATGGAGTTAATTTTCTAATGTATGTGTTTGTGTCTACATTATAGCAAACACTGTTGATTTCATGAAACAAAATATACATCTTGATCCAGTTTGAAAGGCTTACAGTAATCTGTAAGGTATTATTCTTCTCTGTTTACTTAAAAAAATGCTTTAAATGTGAGTATTTAATGTTTTATTCAAGGTTTTGGCATTGAGATATTATCAAGTGAATCTTTAAAGGAGCGATGTGTAACTCTGACACCTAGTGTTTAAAATGGGTACTGCAGTCCAAATTCAAAACATTGTAGAGAGCTGTCTCCCCTCCTCTCTAGAGTCCATGCTCGTGCAGGTTGCCATGTGGTGGACACTGAAGCTTCAGTGTTTAGCCAGCTCTGCATTGTTCTGTAAACCTTTCTCCATTTTTCAAAAGCATCTCCAATATTGATCCTAATTTGATTTAGACCATTCAAGACCAGAATCTAAAGTTAGAAGGAGGACATACTGGCTGCTGCATTGTTGTCAGAGAAGCCAACACTTCAACATAGCATGTTTCCTTAATGTCTGATCATATAGTAAGGTCACTTTATCATTTCATTCAGTAGATATCTTACATATTGGACCTTTAATGTCAATCAAGTTCAGGTTTTGTTGTGATAAAATGGCAAGTTTTGATGTTTAAAGTGTACATCCTTCTCAAATAACACATATTCATCTGGTAAATCCTTTCAAATTGAACTACAAAATGTGTCAAAGTAAATGGAAATAAATTGTAGTCTGTGTCAGTTTGAATATACAGCCTCTTCATGATTGTTGTGACTTTTAGCGTAAAATCAGATCAAAGTAGTGCAAACATCCTCCGCTGTCAGACTGTACCTGTGTTAAAGCCAGCAGGACAGGCTTCAATCTCCGTGTTCCATTCTTTGTTGTTGGAACCTCGTACCACGACGTTCCTGCTGAGGAGACCCACCTCAGCTCGGGCATCAAACGTCTTCCCACCAGGCAGTGTGGTGGTCACCCCGAGGTGAGCGTACTCCAGCGCTTCTTCCAGAGTTAGAGTCTTTCCGTCGGCTGACACGGCGGCTATCGTCTTCTTCTCGTTCTCTCTCTGACTGTGCCTGGAAACACAAATGATTTCTACCTTTGAGCTCTGTAGCTTTGTTTAAAACGTGTCAGTATATAAAACTACACATGTGCATATGTCAAGTTTAATAATATGGTAGAAAAAACACGCTCAACTCCCTTTTAACCTCAAACAACTGGGGGCTGAATCCCCAAAAATGTTCAAAAAAGAAAAACAAGGACGGCACTCCAAAATTGTATTTTGATTGCCACACGGATGAAGAGCGTCTGCTTGAAACGTCCGTGTGGCAATCAAAATACAATTTTCAAGTTTAACAATATGCCTATTTGTTTGCTTCTACTCTACTATTGATATCTGAGATTGGTTGACGACATCTGAAAGTACTGAGGTTGAGCTTCTTGGTTTTTGTGCGGGATAGATGTTTCTTTTTTTCTTGTTTTTTTTCATCTAATGATTGAGAGTTTTACATCTTTGTTGCTACTGAGAAATAAATAATACTAAATTATACAGAAAATAAACTATAAAATAATTGTCCAGAAATAAAATATTTTTTTTTTGTTGTTAATAATTTTGAGTATGCATGAGTCTTAAACTTTAAGGCAAGGTGCATTTACTTTCAGAGAGCGCCATTCATACATAAAGTGATTCAAAGCGCCTGAGATAGAAATGTGTGACCAAGGTAAGACAGGTAAGATGTCTCTCTTCATGCATTTCTCTTTCAGGTAGGGTTTCAGGGCAGAGGTCAGATTCAAACCCACGGCCGCTGCGATGAGGACTCTAGCCTCTGTACACGGGGGGGACACATAACCTCTAGGCTATCCGGCGCCCCATCAAATCCTTTATCTATGTACTTCCACTTCGGGGTACAGGCAATCACAGTTTTTATATTCAAAAGCATTCCCTTCATTATCTTCATTTCTTCTCTGACATCCACAAACTCGAGACCCTGTTATATACCTGTGGCCTGTGGAGGCGATGACAATTTCATCTCCGACGCTCCACGTCACCGCCTTCATCAGGGTCAGTGTCTTGGAGTCCTTAGCTGCCGTCTGTGCGAGGTGGGTCCACGTATCAGCGACTGGTTTACCTGCAGAAACAGATTGTTAACAATGATCCACACCTGAGGGGGGAAGGTGAGCTGTCAGTAATAATGACATCCCTGCAGGACGCACGACTCACATAACTCTGTCGGATCAACATTATGTGACATAATGACATGAAATCCGGGGCTTTTGGAAGATTCAGTTCAGGACTAATTCAGTTCCTCATAGCTCAACAGAGACGTCAGTAATTCAGTCAGAGAGGATGCATCTTGATCCTTAATTTAAAGCTCCTGAGGGAAACTTTTGGTTTGTGTTGACAGTGGCACCCCTAGTGGCCAAAGCCTGAAAATACTAAGGTTGAGTATCAAACATTCACTCATTTAATACTTGCTTTAGAAACTGTTCAAACAAAGGTTGTTCTGAAAATTGTCAGACAGCCAGTCATTAACAATGATTACTTCACGGCCGTGTGTAATTCTTTACAGCCGGTTTTGATTGGCCAATTCCGCATATCAACAGCCAATTCTATTTTCTTATTCGGACAGAGAGAGGCTAGCTGTTTCCACCTGTTTCCAGTCTTTGTGCTAAGCTATGCTAACTACCTGCTGTTCTAGCTTCAACTTAACCAACATGAGAGAGATATTTGTTTTCTCATCCGTTTGAATTATTCATGTGTGCGCTCATACCATGCAAGTCCAGCACGCCCTCTCTGATAGCGATTGCCTTAGCACCGTACATAGGAAGTTCAGGCGAGCGCTGGTGTCCATGAAGTGTGATGATGGCTTTGTGCTGGAATGGCGCCCCCTCTCGACCGACCTCGAGCCGACCGCCGTCTGTGATCAGGATGTTTTCCGCCTGTAGCTCGATGTCCGCTTCATCAAAAACCAACGCCCCTCCTTTGAGCAAAAACAAAGGAAGTCACAAACTAAATACTGGTGTTCAAACTCAGGTAAATGTTTTAGTTCTCATACCGAGCCGTCGTACGATTACATTTCACTGATTCACATTTTGATTTGATCATGTTTTGTATTAAAAATGAATTTCACTGAAAAAGACGTTTGACTCGTATGTGAACCTTGGATCAGGAGCATTTTCAGAACTGGAGTGTTGGTGTCCAGCAGGATGGTCTGTCCTTTAGTGATGACAGCAAACGTGCCTTTCTCAGGTGGAGACTGACCCCCCCATGTGTACCTGGAGGACCACACGTCAACGTAGAAGAAATCTGCATTCTCCTGTAAAAAAAGAGACAAACATTAAAAATAAGACTCTACAGATATGAAACTGATGACACAGTGTGTATGTTATGGCTCTTCTCTCTTACCATCTTAGCGATGCCTTGATCTCCGATGCTGACTCTGACTTTGGTTTCCTGAGACCTTGGCTGAGCATTCGTCACACAGGTGATCTGTGTGCTGGTGGTGGACTGAACGTCGCACCCAGAGTCTGCGATGGTCACTTTGACTTTGCTTTGGTCGGTGCTGTAAGGTGGGAAAGATTGAAATAAAACAATACACCAACAGGTTAATTTAATACCTGGTAAATAGAGAGAAGTTTGTTTGTGGTCTGCATAAATCTTACAACACAGAGAGAAATGCTCCGTTTCAAATGTGCTCTCCTTGTGACATCACAGTGGGATTCTGGTAAAAAAAAAATACCCTCCCCTCCTGAGTTGTCTCCGGCACCCATGTTTTCCCCAGGGGGGCACGCCGACGAGTTGCCATGGAAGCTCAAAGCTGAACTTGTCTGCACCCACCGTGGAAGAGAGGGGGCGGGGTGAGGCGGAGCTCATTGCATTTAAAGAGACACATGCACACCAAAACGGAGCGTTCTGAGAGAGCTGGTTTATACAGGGTCACAAACCTCCTCTGGTGCTTGATTCATGTTATATTTTGACCAAAGCACAGCGCAGATGTTTCATTTAGACCACAGGGGGACTGTTTGAGAAGGTGGAGAAGGGCTATGATATGTCCTCTTTAATGTGTAAGTGCGGAACTAATCTAAAATTGAAAGATGTTTAAAAACTCTGCTTTGGTTTCATATATGGATCAAGTTTTGAAAAACCCTACATGACTTTGCATTAAATCCAATGAAAGCAAAGACGTCCCAGAACTGAAAACGTTTGTCTGTGTAAGCCGAGCTCTTGATTCTCGAGCAGCGGTCCATGATATGGGTGTGGCTCTCCGTGTCATACTCTATGTACTGTGTGGACTTTTTTTTTTTTTTTTGCTCTCCTGCACCTGAAACCGGAGCCTGTGATTGTCAGCAGCGTGCCTCCAGCGGTGCCTCCTCTGCGCGGAGAAACCTCAGAGATCACCGGAGTCAGCTGAGATTTGTAGGTGAAGCCATTCGATGTGTTGACGGCATCGTTCTGGTTGTAGACTGCAACCTCGCAGCTCGCCTCTGACTCAGTGCCTGAGAGCAGACAGAGAGACAGAAACATGCAACAACAAAGACAGGCATCAAGATGAGTGCTTAGAGATAACAAACAGCCGTAAGATGTCTCCTCTTTGAAGAGTCACTGTCTGTCATTCTGCGGTGATAAATGGCTGACCACATTCCTCGCTGACGGAAGTCTGTCTCCATTATTGTTTAACTTAGACAGGACTGGTTTATTACAATGAGTCTGCAACTGAAAATATCAACCACACATTCTTTCCATAGAAAACTGAAATGTTTTAACCTTTACTAGAAAGACGAGCTGCCTCTTCTTTTGTTCAGTCTAAAATACTTTAACTGTTCCTTTCACTGCTTTGTAGTCTGGGGATCAGCAAGAGTTTAAGTTGTTAATTGTTCTGTCATAATAATGATATAACAGAAAACATGAAATATTTCCCCCCAGCAGAGCAGCTTCCATCGTGTTCTATGTGAAATTAAAGCAAAACTGTGATTTATTAAACTAAACTAAGCCGTGCCAGGGTGTAGACTTCTTCACAACATTTGAGCCTAACCTTAGCAAACAAACACGCTTTATATGATTTCAGGGGTCAAATGTCTATAAATGTTGTCGTTATTATTCATTATTAATTCAGGCCTATGTGTGTGAGGAGCAGGTCTCTCAATCACACACATGCACAAAGAGGACGTGTGGACATGCTTTAGTGGAGATATGTCAGAGTGGGGCTGCTACACTCTGCCACACAGGGGGTTGTTTTTGTTGTTAGGGGTCTTGGGTTTGAATCCGACCTGCGGCTCATATCCTACATGTCATTCCCCGCTCTCTCTCTCGCTCTCTCTCTCCCTCTCTCTCTCTCTGCACTGTCTCTTTAAAATAAAGTCAGAAAAAACCCACATTCAAGCTTACCACTGTTGTTTGGAGACTCGCAGTACAGACGTGTCGATGTCGACATGTTTCTGTTAACGTTGCACTCCTCTCCGCAGATCCTCACCGTGGATCTGTCAGGGTCAAAGCCGGACCCCTGCACGGAGAGCAGAGCGCCGCCAGCGAAACTGCCTGAATAACACATGAGGGAGGAAAGAACTTCTTCAGAAAGACAGCGAGACAGAATATTCACTGTGAGGCTTACAGCAGAACACAAAACAGCAGGGATGATGATTAAAGCTGAAGCACCACATAAGGCTGACTGGGCTGGGCTCTCTACTCACCCTGGTTGGGCTGCACGCCGCTCAGTGTCAGCTCGTACTTGAACTTGACATCCGACACCACGTATCCTTTGACCTTGTGATTCAGCATGACCTTGTATGACCCCCCTGGGCTGTCTCCTGCTGTGCACTGAACCTCTGTGTCAGATACTGACGACACGGTGCAGGGGGCATCATTTATGGTGACCTGGACCTGCTGAGAGTCGTTGTGGAATCCTGAACCTGTCAGGGTGATGACGGTCCCACTCGGCCCTGCGGGGAATAAACGAGGAGGGAGACGATGTAATGAGAGACAGGTGGCACAGGACTAAATGGGTGTACTGTTAATATCAGACTTTATATGGTATATCCCTTTGTTCAGGTAAAATGATACAGTGTGTGCTCTCCTCAGCCTGATCAAATTATATCAGGCGCTGTAAGGTGAAAATCTGACCTAATTATTGACGCTTTATTTTGTAAGTACTGATATTAAAGGATATTCTTTAACTCTGAAGAATGACATCATCCATCCAGAAAAAACAACAAGAAGAAAAACATTGAGTTTTGAGACCAGATCTCCAGATATAAATCTAAAGGGACTTTGTGGTTCAGTGAAGGTCAAACGAGTAATTTACAAATCAAACAGTTTCTCCTCTTGAAACCTGAAGATTACAGTCACGGTTCTTCTTAGGTTTACTCTCTGGAGTCTACGTTTCAGGAAGGAGGGAATAATATTTTGCGATAATGATAAAAAATTAAAGGACATGAAAATGGTCAAACTGTTCTTGTCTTTTCCTCGTTTCTATTTTGGTCTTCACGCAGATCGCTTTGGTTTTTCAATTTGTTTGTGATCTCTGTTTACATGTGGATTGTTGTATTGATGCTACGGTCGAGGCAGCTTAATGTGTGCAGCACCTGAGTCCAAGACAAATCTCACAAAGAAATGTTCTGCATCTTATCACATCTAACGCCTCACATGGTATTTGGTATCAAATTGTCTTATTGATTGTAAATATCTGTTTTCAGTTGCATCGGTTATAAACTAGAGAACATGAATTTAGTTGTGAGGATTTGTATCTTAAAAATAAGCTTTTTTTTTTTTAGGTTGCCGGAGGAATCAAAAATCTCAAATAGAGCAACAAACTCCTCCTGAACTGAACTCTTTGTTCTGCTTCCTAATGGATGAAGTTCTTTTCACTACAGGACGTAGGAGGATAGTTACCAGTGGCAGGGCTGATGGAGATGATAGAAGGAGTTTTGTCTTTCGAGTAGTTGAAGCTGAAAGGCGGGTAATTGACTGAAAACACTTTGACGCTGACAGTCTTCACTCCCTCGCTGTGAGGAGGTGTCAGGCAGCGAAGACGCGCCGGCGTCACTTCCTGAATCTCGCAGGGCTTGCCGCCGATCATCACGCTGGTGTTGCCCGGAGCGAAGCCGTTTCCAGTGAGGACCAGATTGGTCCCTCCTGCCAGGCTGCCCGCGTTGGGGTTGAGGACGGCTGTGGCGTTGCTGGTGAGGGTGACTGAACCTCTAGCAAGACCGATGCTTCTCAGGATCACACTGACTTCATGGTCGCCCGCAGAAAGAGCGTCGACCGTCGCTGAAATGCTGCCATTAGTGACCCCGGTGACCTCCAGCTCTGTGCTGCCAGCAAACACTGCCACGTCACCGCTGTCGGAGCCGAACCCAGAGCCAGAGAGGGTGAGGGAGGACGGCCCGCTGATGCTATCGGGGGAAATACTGGTGAGCTCAGGCGTGATGGAGGAAGAATACTCGAAGGAGCAGCTTGATTTACAGGAGCTTTGGATCCTGCCCACGTGGAAGACTACATCACCAGAGCGCGGCTGAGAAGGCGAGGTGTCACAGACAATAGAGGTGTAGTTCAGCGTGACCACAGAGCACAGGTGGTCGGCCGCTGTCACTTGTCCTTCAGAGAAGCCCGAGCCGTGAACGAGGAGTCGAGTGTGGCCGGTGGAGCTGCCGCTTCGAGGCCAGACGGAATCAATCACAGGCAGAAGCACAAAACGCCGATGGAGCTCTTTCGGCACAGCGACGATGGCGTTCCCGAGGTTGTTGACTCTGACGGCTACGGGGTGAGGGACACCCGTGGAGAGTCTGTTGTCTTTGCTTAGCTGACAGTAGATCTCTGAGTTAGAGCTGTTGATCACCTGGCAGGACTGATCTCCCACTGTCACCTACAGGACGCACCACAGAGACACCACAGTCAGGCACAATCGATCGACAGAAGATTTATCTTCACCGTAAGACGAGCGAGCTCACAGCCGTCATTTTTTAAATAAAGTAAAATGATAATAATTAAGCTTGTACATAACAATTCATTTTTCAATATTTCATGGGTATTGCTGAACATAGAGAGCACAGTTTGCCAAGTTGAGATTTCCTTTTTTGGGAAAGCACACCTGACAGATAAAGCTGATTCTGAAGAGAAAACTCATTTAGATAAACACAATCATCAGTCAGGATTTACTTTTGTTTAGTTTGTTTGTTCGTTGTTGTTGCTTCGTTGTAATTTCCTGTTTTATTTTGTCATTTGCATCCTTGTTCATCTGTGTCCCCTGTGTGTTTTTCTGTTAATAATCCTCGTGTTAGTTTTCACTGTTATAGCAGAGAGAATCACTCCCATGATTCCCCGCCAGCCTCAAAGTCATCTTTTTCTCATTGTTTTGATTGAGAGCCCCCTGGTGGTGGTAATTCTGTGCGTTTAAACGTAGACGTCCATCCTTCAGAGCAGGTTGTATTTTATTTATTTTATTTATTTAATGTTCATGAACAAGAAAATAGCATAAAGAAAGTTCTTGAAAATAAGTAATTGTACATTTATCTGTTGTTCTCCAAACAGCTGTATCATTTTCATAAATTTTCATTATAAATAAACACGGCTAACCTCATTAGCGCAGGCAGTGTCGCTGAAACCCGCGCCCTCGATGTGGACGACCTGGTGGTACGTCCCCTGGTTGGGGGAGATGGAGGTCACTGTCGGGGTGGCGCAGGCGGTGGAGCTGAATGAAATGATGTCTGAAGTGTTGGTGTTCTGTTGGCACTGCGTGGAGGCGACGCACTGCTGGACTGCTGTGGAGCCGCTATTAGAACCTGAAGGAGAGATGATTGAATCCACTGATTATTTGTTAACTTCAGAGCTCAGCTGGTCGTTGATTGGATGATGTGCTTTTATCCTGCTGATGTAAAAACATCCACACTATCCAGACTATCCACTTACCTCCTCTAACGTGTACGGCCTCAACGCCTCCAGTCATTACGGAGACCTTTCTGCTCTTTCCCTCACAAGCCTTGACTTTCACGACCCCCTGCAGGGTCCTGGATTTTTTGACATCGATGTAGCCACTGCTGTAGTAGTAATCGCCAGGCGAGGTGAAGCGGTAACTGAAAAACCCTGAGGGGGGGGGAGGGAAGCAGTGTGAAATGCAGCATACACATCAAATCACATGTTGATCATTTATCTCTCACACTCAACGAAAGGTTTGACACTTCACATCACATTCCTCGTGTGTCACTTCTCACATATTGTCGTCGAGGTGAGATCGTGTTGAAACATATCAAGTGAAGCAGAGGAAAAAAAATCATCGATGAGGAATAGGGAGTCATTTAATTACAGGTAGTAGAAAAGTGTGAATATGGACTATGATGTAACACAAGAAGGAATCAGCTGCAGTTAAAACTTTACGTTTGTTAGCAGTTGTATTTCTCTCACCGTTTATGCATACCATTTAAAATCAAGCACATTAAAACCTTAAAGTTATCCTATTATGCTGAGGCTGATTTTAAAAACTCACACATAGTGTCACAAAGCTGGACGTCCAAACTAAACGTGGGCAAAGTTTCAGATCATGAGTTAAATGTACGTTGGAGGGATCCCAGGATAAGTCTGCAGGGGGGGGGGCGCTAAACGGCTTATTCTGCAAATCATGCTGTAATTCCCTGATATGAAACCAAGAATTTCACGAGACAGCTTCAGGCTTAATTATTTTACGTAACCTGAGAGCGCTCTATAAACAGCTCAGGTCCTTGTTCTATGTTGTTTTTTTACCATGACTGTGTGCACACTTCTATCTTGTGGTGTAAAGCACTTTGTAGCTGTGCTTTCAGAGGTGATATATACATAAATATATTGCTATTATTATCATTATCAAGCCTTAAGCTGTAAGCTGTTGAAACCTCTTTCAACTTTCTGAGCTCTCTTCTCCCAGCACTGGAGAGCAGCCCTCCCCTGGCAGCCCTGCAGCGTTCTGCCCCCCCCTGAGAAAGGCTCCCAGAGAGCTGGCCAATCAGAAGAAAGTGGGCACGTGGGGAAGAGACAGCAGGTGAAACAAACTGCTTCAGGCTGAAAGGAGGGTTTTATTGACGCCACCATGAAAGGTGAACATGAGTAAATCTTGCGTACGTTCTTAAAGACATTTCACTTTATCATTCATTTCTAGAAGAAGAAACAGAAGAACCTGCGTCGCCCCACAACACTAACCATCACAGACTGATGTGATCTGACAGAGTAAGCGAGAGGTATCGTGACTCAGTGTTCTACCTGTTGTCGTCTGGTCTCCGCTGTTGAATGGTCCGTTCTCGTAGGTGGCGCCCCCTGGTGCCGTCACACTGAACACACTGTAGCCGACTTTCTGGAAGGCCGGAGCTTCCCAACGCCACTTTACCGTGTCTCCAACGCACACTGTCAGAGAGGTGGGGTCCCATGCATACCCCTGCCCATGAGCTGGACCACACAGAAAAGTTATCAAAGGGTCAGAGGGAAATCAGTCCTCAAGGGTAAGCAACAAGTTTAAAAAACATCTAAAGTAAATAATGATAATTATGGAAATGGTCTCAGTCACTTCCTTGTAGTGTTGTGGTCAAGACCAAGACCAAGACATACCCAAGACCAGACCAAGACATTTAGGGATCGAGACTGAGACAAGACCAAGACCATAAATACCAGTGATAAATCCTCATCTTATGTGCAGCGGGGGCATCACTAATTTATACCGTAACACTGAGAACTACAAATAAACTGAAGTTATCCATGTTTTAGAAAAGGTTTGCTTTCCTCCTAATCACAGTAATGATGTGGAAAAATAGCCAATCAGTGGTGGTCTTGTTTGGTCTTGATTTAAAAGCTGGAGTCCAGTCTGGAGACCGGTCTTGTGAGTACTTCAACCCTTCTTCCTTGCTCGCAGTAGTTTTCAGTGATGCAGTTCTTCTCCAGCTGGACTGTATTTAATCTACTCAGGTTCATTTTTTAATCTGCAAAAAGGACTGAAATGTTAACGTACTGTGGTGTATGCCCTGGTTGGTGACCATGTGGGTCTTCTCCGTCGACTTCAGCTCACACTGCAGCTCATTCTCTGACGCTGCCGTCACTTCACACTCAGCTTCTCCTGTTGATCCCAAAACCAGAACAAAACATGAGAGACCACAAACACAACCCAGAGGAGGACGAAGTAAAGGAGTAGTTCTTTTTAACTTTAGAAAACGATTCAAACTGTTCTATCATCTGTTCAGATATCGTATTTTCATATATTTACCCAGCTAGTGTTATCAGGTATCCATCACTTTAGCTTAGCTGTTTATAAACAATGGCCGAATTAATGAAAGTGTCTTTCCATTACTTCAGCGAAATAATTCAAATAGTTCTAAATCCATCACAGTTTTTTAATCTCTAAAAACTCACCGCTTCAACATCGTCTGAAAACGACTCACAAACAGTTGTTTTCACAGTTTTATTTGATTGTTGTTCTTTGTGAAGCTTCTGGGAGTACTCAGATAAGCGCTTAAAAACTACTTCTGCTACTTCAACTCAATAACTTTAGCTGCTATGTTTTTCAATTTTATACCCATTATTTTAAAGTATTAAAACCAGTTATTCATTATCAACCAGTTCAACGACACATTTGGCAAACTAGGGGTGCGGCCTCAAATCATTTTAGGATAGATTGTTGACGGGAGTCGTTGCCGTGGTGATGCTCCTGTTTGCAGTCGCTTGGCCTCTCGTTGCTTACCGACAGAGACGTGGTTGTCGAGGGTGTTGTTGCTGAAACCAGATCCAGAGACGGTCAGCCTGGTTCCTCCGAACAAAGAGCCAAACCTCGGGGAGACGTCGTGGATTTCCAGGATGTATTTAATGTCGGTGCTCACTCCGCTGCGATGAAATGAAAAAGCAAACAATGACATTAAAAACTGAATGAACCGCGTTTCAAGTTTCTTTAATTGGCGCTTTGACATAATTAACTTTTGTTACGTGACCCATTATTTATGCACAAAAACAACATATTGGTTTTCTTTCCTCTCTTAAGATAGTTTGATTTGTCGTCTGTGTTAGTGTCCACTCTTTAAACTGAATGTTGAAATGATTGTCGTCTAAAGAAATAAAGAGAGAAGACATTTTGCACAACACGTCTAAAGCTGTGATAAAAATGCAAAAAAAAAAAAAGCTTTTGAAACGCTTCAATCACAGCTGGCGACATAATCAGCACGCTTTCATCTGGTGCGTATCAGATGGAGCGTTGACAAGAGGAAATATTTCTCCGGATCTCTCAGTGGAGCGTCACCTTGTCTGTGGGTAGCCGTTGTTGCCGACCTGCACGTGCACCTCGTACACACCGGGTGGCAGCACGGGGAGCGTACACTGGATGTTGGTCGCTGTCCATTGCACTATCATGCACCTCTTGGCACCGACTAACACCACGCTGTCGTTGTCTCGTCCTCCCAGGTTTGAACCAGTGACGGTAAGAACTTGTTCTCCTAAACAAAAACAAAAAGACAAAAAAAGATTCCTGTCAGTCAAGCGCCAAGATAATTAACACTTGTCACCTCGTTAATGCCGCTTCACTCTGAATTGGTGCCACTGATTGTCCTGCAGATTAAAAGCTATTCTCATTGTTCATTGCTCATACTATAATTATGAGATTCTGAAAGTTTAGCTGGCGTGAAGGACAAAAACAGAAAAAACCTGAAAGTTGACATTACAGGACACTGGAACAGAACCGAAGAGGTTTCCACACATTCCTCCCACAGCTCAGGGTGACAGCGGAGTCGCATGTCAACGGTGAACAGAAAGGCCAAAATAATGACAGCAATCTCCTCGTCCTCCCGTCTGACACTTGTAATTACACTGATGTATATTACTGTCCGTCAACAGTCAGAGCGGCACTCAGTCACAAATGATCTGTCAGTCAGGTTGTTTGTAAAAACGCTGTAACAGTACAGGAATCTGTGATGGGAAACTTTGAGACACATAAATGTTCGTTTTCACACGTGAGGCTTTGTTTTTTATCTTCATGTGCTCGTGTGAAAGCTTAGTTTCCACCTAAAGGCTTTTGCACGCTGAGTCAGTTTTTTCCGTCTGAAAATTGCCGCTTACCATACTGACAGCCGCTGTTCAAGATCAACTGCTTCATGGAAATAGGTGGTCTTCATTTTAATGTGTGGTTCCAGTATAGCTAGCAGTGTTTCAAACTGGATCACTGACATTGGTACTAGTCATCATCCAGGCCTTTTTATTTCCTCCCGCCTTGATTATTGTAATTCATTACACACCTGTGTCAGCAGCCCGGCTTTTAACAAGAACCAACACATCTAAATGTTATTAAATGTTGTGAATACTCACCGGTCACATATGCCGTGTTGGGACTCATGCTTGAGATCTGCGGGGTGAGGTCACTATCATATGTGAAAGAGCTGTTGGCAGTCAGACTCATGTTTCCAACCATCACCATGACCGCCTCAGATCCTGCAGATCCCTGATACAACAGACATCAGCATTCATACATCATTAATAATAATAATAACAGACATGAAACAACATTTTCCCTTCAAATGAAAAAGTAGAATTATTGTTGAAGTGACATGAGATACAAAATATTAGATACATTTCACATCAATTTTGGCGCCCCCTGTGGACAAAGCGTTACGTCTTATATTTGCTGATTCGGTCCTTTACATGCGCGACAAGTGTTCACTGTAGAAAAAAAAATCATGGTGCTTTCTTTAAATGTCAAACATGCTAACTCTGTGAACCTTTGCCAGGGAAAATCCAAACAAAGGCTCCTTCGGTGTGCATGCTATAAATAACTTTGACCCGGTGACAGCGGTGACAGCGGTGACAGGCATTAAGGATAATTATATGGAAATATTCAGTTTCCTGACTTATGGTCTGGTATGCTCCTGCAGGACAAGTAGAGGCAAATATAACATAAAGAGACTTCTCACTAGTCTCAGAGCAAAGCCAGCAAGATGCTTCAGAAAAGTCATACAAGTGGGGGTCGTCACATCGGAAATGCTGACTCTATCTAACTTTCAATCAGTGTCATAACCAAGCGGCAACCTGCGGGCTTGAAAAATGAAGCCAATGTGGAAGTGCAAAATCCTGCACCCCAGAAGTCATACATACACACCACAGCAAAAAAGAGCAAGAGGCAGATGAATCATAACCCATTATATACACTGTGAACCATCGTTTTTGAACCAGGATGTAAACATGTTAATTTCTTAGGGCTCTGACGAGGATTTCTTGGCGTTTGCAGCCCGCCTCAAGTGGACACTCAAAGGAACTTCCACATCATCTTTGTTTTTAACACCAGAGGTCGCTGTTTGGTCTTTATACTTACCGCTGGAGTTCTGCACTTCAGCTCAGTGTCACCGGCGTTTACGACGGTGCACTCCTTTCCACCGACAGTAACTGTGGAGTCCTGGCTGAAGCCGTAACCTGTCACTGTCAGCAGGGTGCCTCCTTAGAAAACAACAGATTGAAAACGATGGTCAAACTCTGTGATATCATCTTCAGAGTCAGAATTTGCTAAATTGGGCTGCATTGATATTTTTGCATAACGTCTTACCTGCCAGACTTCCAGAGAGCGGCGAGAAAGAGGAAACGCTGGCCAGGTAGGTGAAGTAGAACATTTTGCCATCAGGGGAGCTCGTGTTACCCAGAGACGGGAAGCTGACGGACACCCGGTAGGTACCAGCACCCGAGCTGCCGAGCCTGCACACCTGAGTGGTGTCTGATTTATGACAGTGAAAAAGATCAGGTTACACTTCTTCACCTCAATAACAAACAGCTGGCTCAATTCAACAACGTATAGTATTCAGTCTCCAGACATATCTCACAGACCTGTGATCTGTTCAACGTGGCATCTGGCGTTTCCCACAAAGATGTCGGCATGTTCGTCACTGAAGCCGGTCCCGGTGACCGTCAGAAGAGTCCCCAGGCCATTCGATCCTGGAGGTAGCAACACTTCATTTAAGTACGACATAATTATTGAAAAACAAGAGAAAACGTAGCACTAAAAATGTAAAATCTTTCACAATAAAAGGTCAAGCGATGTCTAAAAGTGATTGGAGCTGTACTCATTTTGAGATTGTTCTCTCTTTTATTTTGAAGGTTTATTTTGGGGCTTTTTATGGAAAAAAAAAAAAGAAAAAGTGTCAAAATCCACCAGTCACAGTGGTATGCAGAAATGTTGATTTCCAGCACTGGTACGCACGCACCAACCATTAGGCTACTGGCACTCTGAAATGTCTTATTTTACTTTTTTTAACTTTTTCCTCGGGTTTCTTTTGCTTTAGAACTATAAGTGGTTGTAAAAATAATGTTTTCAAATGTAATAAAAACGTAATAATTCTTCATGTGAGCAGAAAAAAAACCATTATCCGAGGACGGCACCTTGAGTCGGGCTGATTCCAGTCAAAACCGGAGTCTTCTCCACTGAATACTCGAACCCACAGTCCCCAGAACACATCGAGATGATGTCATTGATGAGGACCAAAACCTGCAAACAACATCCACACACACACAAAAAAAAAACCCATTCAAGGTGTTTGAACGATAAAGAAAGACAACAGTTTGATAATTGAGGTCAGTACTGTAGCTGTCACTAAAACACAGAATGCAGAGGAATCATTTAGTAGCATGCAAACATTATAATCTAATCCTGCCTGGAGGCGTTAAATAGATGAATACAGCCACACAATGCAGAGGCAGACAAAAATAGGATTGGCTCTCCAGGATATGTACGAAGCAAACAGGAAAGCAGACATAAGACAGACACAATGATGGTGGAACCCAACCCCGATGTACCCTGAGGGTTCAGGAATCTCTGATATACCGAACCTGTGTTTTGGGTTCCGGGACACGAAGCAAGTCTGCTGGCAGGCTACGCATCCTCACACCTCCTCTTGTCCTCTCACGGACGAAAACGCTTGGCTTGTTGCCGACAACCATCGAGTCGTTCACCTGTCGTTGAGATAAATCACCGTCAGGTTTCAGAACTGAGCTGCTGTTGAAGCGTTGATGGTTGGAACAGAAGGTGAAAACAGTACGAGTGAATACTGACAATGAAACGTCTTCCAACACCTCGCTAATGATACTGTCACTGCTGCAGCTACTTTCAGATGATTAGAGATTCATCCCCCAACTCTCAAACAAATATTCATCAAAAACTTGAATTCATTGAATAAAATAGTTTAACATTTTTTAGATATCATTGCACGTTGAATCTTAAAGTTTTTAAATGTCTGATGATTTTTGTTGCCCTTGTCAGCACTCTAAGTTTTAGATGAATAAAGCTGCCTTGCTTTGACTTACCGGTAATTGAATCAAAACAATAATTGTTCAGTAAGAAGCGGAGTCTGACCTTTATCGGAGGCTGGTTTCCAGGGTTTGTGAGCCACTTCACCCACCAGTGCGGTCTCCTGCAGTTTCCCCGCTGACGGACGTCGACCTGACCCATCCCTGCGATCCCCTGCAGAGCGTACATCATGTCCTTCTCGCTGATGTCCACCGACAGACCTGAAGACAAGCATTGGTTGGGTTATAAACGCAATGAAAAACAGGGCTGGAGGTTAAAGGATTACTCCAAGTTGTGACTGCATGTTCATTTTACACTGTGTGCAGTAGTTTGCCTGCATTTATTAATAATTTAAAAAGTGCTGAGGACTCTTGTCGGTGAATGTGTGTCCAGCGGGATACTGAGACTCTGTGGTCAGCGACTTCAGAGCACCAGATTCTTCATGCCTGCAGAGCCGATTACTTCATAAAGTCATCGTTCACTATTATTGACAGACCCAACAAAATTCTCTAAAAACAATCTGGTGTGATGTTGTAACTGTAACGACTGTGGGCGGATTTTCCCCACCACAGCATCCCTGGGTTTCCAGACTAGACTCTACAGTCATGGACTTCAAAGGAATATAACATCCAAAGGTGCACAGAGCTGATGACATCATCATTACTAATCTGAGGTCATTTATATATTTTGTATTTTAATGTCTTTTGTTCCGCTCATATTTATACTAAATGAGAAGATTTTAGTTTGTTTTTTTTATGTCTCGGCGTTGACACGTTTTCTAAATGCAGGTTTGTTTGTTTATAAAGACTTCACAGCTGAAAGTCACAGAGTTCAAAATCACAAAGACTTTGTCGTCTGCCTGTTTTTGTTTTCTGTACATTATTCATTCATTGCCACAGACAGGATGAGTGACTGAATGAAGGAGCCTTGGAAAGTGACCAACTCTTCATGCATACCTTTAAAATCAGGTCAGTGTTACTCATCACTACAGATCCCACACTGTCCCATAGGAAGCTGAAAAGGCAGTTACACGACAGATAGCCGTCTTTAGTACCTTCAACAGTCTCGCCATTAAACTCCAAGTCGAAGGAGCCTTTGAGAGGAGGAGTGGCTCTGTGAGCGCGAGTGACAGAGACGGTGGCGGTGGCTGACACATCCTGGAACTCAGCCGTGTCCTCGCTGCTATTAGACTTCTAAAAAACAAGAAGAAAATTAGGCATTCATAAAAACAATTCAAAACAAATCTCTTCACAAGAGGCCTAGACTGACATTTTTTGTCATTCTTGAACATATTATATTCTTGATGTGAGCAGAGAGATTCCCAGGGGGCTGGCAGGAAAAACTCAGAGTAAAGTCAGGGAGGAAAAAATGTCTGACTCGCAGCACAGCCTGAAGATTTGGGGTCATTTTCAGGAGTTTTGTGTTAGAAAACAACAATGTAACTTTGTTGTAAATCTGAAATAATGGGATCTATATAAACAACAAAACCAAGCAGAGGTTTTTTTTTTAATAATCATTAAAAGCGACAGCAGGATAAAATGACAGTGGATTAATATCAGATTACTGTCAGCTTTGATTGTATAAATATTACAGCAGACACTCCCTGCAGACATACTTAAACATGTCACTCCTTTAACAGTTCACAGTCTGTTTCCGCTGCCGATCTGTTGTAAAAATAACGTCTGTACAGCATGTCGCTTCATGAGATACTGTATACACAGGCTCTTAGTGAAGCCTCTCTGAACTCTAACTTGACGTATGCTGTGTTACATTCCATCTGTTACACATGAAACCTCTGACAATGTGTCAGGAATAGTAAAAATAAAATCATGTGATATCAACGCTGAGAGAAAATTCTTGCAAAGTGAAAATAACCTCAGAAAACCGAGCTCGAATATCATAAACTTTCTACTTTTCTAAGGACTGTTCGGGCGTGGCAGATCACAATTTGATCGACATCTTCAGTTGCACGAGGGACAGACATGGCAGGGGAGCACTCAACAGTACTAATCAATCTTCTGATTCAGAGTCAGAGGAGCAAGCAGACGCTACGGCTTCTGAAAATATTCCTTTAAACTGTCACTGAGTGACGAGTGACAAACCGCTCTGCTGTCTGTAACGCTCCCCCCATGTATACTCTCTATCCCAGTTGGCAAAGTGAGCAGCTCTTTTGTCTACTCTTACTTTTTTGAGTCGTTTTAAAAATAATAAATTTTACTTTGACTAAAGTTTATTTTTGGGTAAGTATTGTACTTTCAAAAAAGGTAAAATAAAGTTTCAGGCTTTTCCGTCCACTGCCTGAAGCTGGCCAGTTGATTGGCTGACGTGTACGACGTGACAGACTGAAAAAACATATAGATCGCAAAGAAGAAAAACATGTCTGCCTATACTCAAACTGCTAAATGGAGATGCACCCAGCTTTATTCAACATCTGGGTGGATGAGGATTCTGCAGGTTTGTCTTTTCTAGAATTTTGAGTCTCATTGTGAAATGTTTTTGTTTCAGGGTATAAGGCTAATTAATAGCTAGGTGCTACCTGTTCACATCACCTTAGGCTCCACCCCTTTTAACAAATATAAACCTTTGAAACAAAAAAAGAATCCAAACTGGACGGACATCACATATCATCACATCTTTTCATTCAGGCTACCACAATAACTTAAATTCATGTAATGAAAAAAAAAAAAAGATCACTGCCACTAGACTCTAAAATAACTCTGATGTAGACACTGAATTAATCTCTTATACCTGCATGAAGCCAACTTCCAGCAGTGGGAACCCAAACGCACATTCGTCGGGTCTCGCTTTGATCTCGTAGCTGAGTTTGGGAGCAGTCGAGGCTCCTCTGCTAACAGAAATCACCCCAAAGGTCTGACCCTCGTCCTCAAAGGGAGGAGGTCTCCTCAAGAGGGGAACAACTGTAAGAAAAACAAGCCGGATAAAATGACACAAAGTGCGAGGCTTTGTATGAGAAACAGGGGGACGGTTTTCCTGTTTTTCAAGAACACTCTGTAGATTAAATCAAATAAATATGTAACCAATCCTCTAAAAACACAAAACCACCTAGCTATGTACCGAATGTATTGCGGGTGGTGGGATTCTTTCCCATGTGAACGGCATCCACGTAGAAATCTGCAGCAGACTCGTCTTTGTAGAGGTTGAACTCCAGCATTTCAAAATTGCTTCCGGTGTATTCTGTCTGCAGGGACGTCTTCAGGTCTAAGCATGTGTAACTCCACCTAGTTAAGAGAATAAACGTTATTTCTACACGCTGCAATTTGTTTCTGAAAAGTTTGAAAATATCCAACAGTTTAAAAAGCCCTTCATGTCTTTCACTGACCCGTCTCCCTTAGCGAACAGAGCGACGATCTTTGCCGTCTCTTTGCTGGTTTGGCCTTGGCTGTTTCTGTAAGTGAACCTCACTCCGACTTCATTCTTCAACGTTCCCTTGTATGCAAAGCAAAGCTGCAAAAACAGGGATGGAAAGATGAAGAATATTTACAGAGACAGTTTCTAATACTTTCATGATCGCATCCATTCGCACTGAAGCAGAGAAAAGCCTTCCAACATATTTTTCAAGACATGGAGCTTTGTTTTTGTTTTTTTTAAATAACGAGACGATGTAACGGTTGAATAAAGAAAACAAAAGGTTGATTCCACTTTGAACTTGTGATGTTAATCAGACATCGTGAGTGACACGGCAGCATGCGGAGATGGTGTATTGTGTACAAATGTTCTCCCTCCGTCAGATATAGATCAGTCCTTTTCATTTAAGGTGAAGTCTCGTCAGGGTGAAACGATGCAGGTAAATGCAGCAGACAAATAAAAGAGTCATTCATTCATGATGAGGTATCGCTTCATCTTGAGAAATTTGTCTTTTGTTTGAAAGTGGAAACATCATCATGCACTACCCCTCTGACTGCATGAAGTCATCATGACGCAGCCTAACCGCCAAAGACATAGCACATTTATCTTTTCCTAAACTATTCAATAAAACGTTGTTAACTGTTACAAAAGTTTTTCCTGGTTGAAATGAGTTCATGCTGAGCAGCGTTCCCATGAAAGGGCGGCATTTAACCACATTCAAAAAAGAGCAGCGTCATACTTTACAGACTCAGAGTATAAAGAAGTAATGCACATAATCCGGACTCAAGTCATCAAAGCTGCAGCGACAAATGCAGAAAATTAAACAATACAGACTGTGTGGTTGTGGAAATGATATTAAAATGCACAAAATGACAAACAACAGACAAAGTCAAGGTTTCTTTACCGCGGGATACTTGTCCAATGGAACTGCTCCGTACGTGCCACCAGACTCTTTGGAGAAACTGTCCATGAAGAGGACTCCAGGGTTCTTCAGAGACCACTGGCCACAGAAGCCCATTTTCACCGCAGTCCCCTTCTGGCCACCGTCGTACTGATGAGGAGAAGGAATCAGAAGACTACTGTGAGGATCCTAAATCAGATGGTCGGCTCAATTAAGAGGCACTGGATAGCCTATCCGTTATGACCACATGTACAGAGGCTAAAGTCCTCGTCGCAGCGGCCGTGGGTTTGAATCCAACCTCGACTATTTACTGCATGTCATCCCCAATTTCTCCTCCCAACATTTCCTATCCCCTCTTCAGCTCTCACTTCCAATAAAGTATAAAATGCCCCCCCAATATGAATTAACAATGTACCTACAAGAGCCTTTTACACTCCTCCACAGTTAGAGAAACTGATCCTACAAACCCAGTCTGGTTTTCTGTCCCCACTGACCTGAGAGTAGTCGTTTTCGTAATCCTTGAAGAGCTTCACATCTGTTCCTTCAGTGGTCACAATCTCACCAGGACACTCCGCTTTGATCAGATCCTCCAGAGCTGACTGCACCTGTTCACAAATTCACACAAGGCTTGAGTTCAGTATTTTGAGGATCGATGGGTTCCCTGTGCACAGCCGTGCTCCTCATCCGGGGTGCAGCTAGACCAGGAACAGAAAGAGTAATTCAGCGCACGCCAGGATTGTTCAGATGAACTTTTGAATTTTAACGTTTTTGATGCATTAAACTTTAAAGTCTCAACAATCCCGCTCTGCGCTGGATTACTTTCATCTTGATTTCAGTATTGTTTACACTACTTCTAAAAGTATGATGTGCAACACCTTCAATCCAGAATCTGTTCAGACAAGAATCAGATACTAAGAAGAAGTCATTGATTCAAATCAGGGCTACACAAACCTCGGACTCTGTGGTGTTGTACGGGATGGGTTTTGTAGGGATTCCCCCCCAAAGCAGAGTGAAGGTCTCCATGTTGCTTTTCCCCTTTGTAACCTCATCGACAGTGACGTTAGTGTCAGCGCTGTAAGGCACGGCTTTAAGAAGATCATAATCCCCTGCAATAAATAAAGAACTTTAAAATCACTGTTTTTATGTATTTAAAGTTGATCTGGGAGTCATTTTTGCTGACTCTTCCGTCTCTCCGTACCTCTCACAGAATTGAATGTGACCGTGTAGGAGGAGCCTTGGGTAGCGTCCTGTTTGGTGACCTGGACGGTGTCGGGTTTGATGGAGTAAAGGTCGTTCAGGGCTGCTTCCACCACTCCAGGTGAGGCAGTGACGGGGATAGGTCCTAAAGCACAGACAAAGAATGGATACATTCATATGGTCTGTTCAGAATAGAGGATAAAAAAAAGAAAACAGAAGATAATAAAGAGGGGGTAACATATGTTTCGTGGTGGGTCATCAGACGGCACCAGGGGTATCGAGGCATCAGGTAGTTGAAGGCACATCCCAGGGCAGCAGAGTAGGAAGCGTTTTTGTTTTTTTGCTTTTACATAATTTATTTTCACACCACATTACCAGTCTTTGCCTCTCCATAGCCGAGGCTGAAGAAGGTGCCTGAACATTGATGGCTGGCACAGCTGCTGTTGACGGTGACCTTCTGGACCTCTTTGACTGCGGAAACGTCCTCTGACCAGAGTCCAAAGGTAACAACCTGGATAAGAGCGAGAAAGATCAAGAGGTGATAAAACAGCAGTGAGATGTCGGTGTTTTTTTTATTTCCTGCGTTCACCAAAATGACAGTAAACACTTGTGTTGATAAGGATAACTGTGTAACTTCTACAGCTACACATCCAGCACTACATTACATCCTTTTCTAGCTTTATTGCTGAGACTAAAACCATCATCTCTACCTCCAAAAAGATAAAACTGGAAACAACAAAAAGCCAAAAAGAGAGCTTGCTGCTAGCGTAATTATTAGAAGACTGCAGTGACTTCCCTGAAGAGCCTTCATTTTTACCCCAGTTCAGAGCTGTATGATAAACTAAGCTAAAATAAGCTAAGCTAGAAATTGTCTGTTTAGCTTCACTTTTAGCACAGAGAACTGAAAGGAAGGGATTCCCAAAATGTCAAACCTCTTCTATGAGTTGGAGGAAGGTCAAATAATCTATGATTAATGGATTAAAGCTACGGGTAAATCAGCATGTGAACAAAACCATACCTGTTCCTCATCGAACACTTCCTGTTCAGCAATAATGCTCTGAACCTCATTCACAGCATCATTTGTCTGGTCTTCTGTAAAGGGGCTATTATCATAGTACAGGCCCATTTTGATATAAGCGTGATGGCCATATTCCTGATGCACAAGGTCAATGTGGTAACTAAATAAAAAAAAAAAAGAAGAGTCTCAGTTTGTAGCTGTAGGGAATGCAGAATGCTGTGATTGAATGACTTGGAGTTGTACAGGATTGAATTAGAAGCAGAGTTGTGTGTTTACTTACTAATTTCCTTCCTCCAGATACACCCAGTCAGACGTTTGGGAATTAAACAGGCTGTGGGTAAAATATGGTTTGGAGGAGACCTTCACCTGAAATGGAGGGATGTGATCAAAGGCAATTTAAAAGCAGAAATAAAAATGCATAGGATATATTCTCTTTGGTTATTTGTGTGTCAAATGTAAACAGCCTGATTCACAGAAGTGGATGAGCTTCGAGGTGGTTTGTACCTTATCTTCAGGACTGCTGGTGTTGCTGAGGTGGAGCTCACATTTGTCGTCGCAGTTGATGAAGAACTTGTAGTTGCCGCTGAACTTGGGGGCGATGAAGCCACTGATCCGCGTGGTGAAAAAATCCCAACCACGATTAAAGTCAACGGGGAATTCCTTGAGCCATTTGCTCTGGTATCCTGGTGTGTGCTCGTCGTATGTGAAGATCTCGTCCATGGACTTGGGCTTCGAGTTGTTCCACGTTTCCATCTTTAAGCCTCTTCCACCTTTCGGATTCAAATGGAAGTTAAAGATGACGTGTAAAAATGAGGGCTGAAATTATCTAGTTAAATTAGTCTAGTGGAAGAGCGTTATGTTTGTTGTTGTTGTTGTTGAAATTACAGGCCAGTTTCCAGCTGCTCAGGGGTCAGAATTCACTCCCTTTTCGAAAGCCGTTTTCACATATGCACTCGTGAAAATATCGAGATAATTTCAGCAGGAATTCTCTGCATCGGACATTCACCTGACCTGATTGTTCACACATGCAATTCAAAGCAGGAGATTACCCCTGTCATACTTTACATTCAAATAAACACCCTTAAATCAAATTAGATTTTCAGGCTTTTTTTTTCACTTTGATTCTGCATAAAAAAAGCTCTGTGATCGGCTTTGGGAAAGGTTGTTTGTGTGCGACATAAGATCACAAATATGTGCCTTTTGTCAATCAGATAATATTCAACCATGTCACAGAACGCTTCACATCAAAGTCCCTGCGTCCTGACAGGTGATGGGATGAATCCGTCATCTTTGTTGTTAAGTAAGAAGGATGCTTTAAATTCTTGCCGTGATCAAGATGTACGCTGATGTGAACTCGTCGTGCAGATACCGACACGGCTCCAAATAAAGCACCAGGATAGATCAGGATATGCTTTGGTTGCAGCGGACAAAAGGAGAGAAAAGAGTAGAGGCGTATTCTATTCTTACCCGGGAACACTGTCATATTGTTGTTCATCTCATGCATGGCCGTTCTGCACGTTATTCTGTCATCGGACACACTCTGGATGTCACATGGCAGGCCTGAGGGGAAAAAAACACACACACATCTTAGCTCACAATGATAACCTTTCACTGATTCAGAAACACAAAAGGGAATAATGTACTCATCATGTCATCTCTGAGACTCGTAAATTCCAGCTGACATGAAGAGGCATTTATAAACGACTCAATTTGCATTTTTGAGGTGATTTGTTTAGTCAAATGCGACTCTGCTGATAAAACAATCACATGGTTGCATTTCTCTGTCTTCAGGTATTTTAAATTTAAATGTCAAAACTTCAGATTGGATTGTCTTGTTATTTGGAGAAAAAAAGATAGAACTCGAAAAAGAAAAACAATCCTGGTGCCGTCCCTGATCAAAGGTTTGCACTGCCTGATGGGGTCTGTTGTGAAATCGAAAAGGAGCTACTACAGTAGATGATCACATTCATGATGTATTGTTGTTCTAAAAATCTATACTTCAGTACACAGCTGTGTGAAATACTTAAAACTCTGAGATTCAAGGTCTGCCTCAAGCGTAGACTGTAGTATCTCGAAACGTGTCTCTCAGCTTTTTCTTTGAAAGCCATTAAAAAATGAAATAATCTCCCGACTAATCTGAAACTTTGCACAAACTTCCACACTTTCTACCATGAAGTCAAAAAAAATAGTTTTAAATAACTAGGGTTGTCAGCATTAAATCGTCTGCTCTGCAACTTTTTACAACTCAGGGAAACTTGTAGATAATGTTTCAATATCTGTATATTGTTCTGTGTTCTTCTTCTCTCACAGGATATGAGTGTGTGCGTGTGTGTGTTCATGACTGGTTGATCTGTATTTTACTTTTTCTATCAACTGCCCAGACACAACAGATGGAAACTAAATAGTTAGCTAAATCTGGTGCAAAGTATTTTTTCTCGTCTGAGGCTGAGACTGATGTTTTTTTGCATATTGTCCCTGATTCAAAACTAAATTTGCCTGTTAAGCAAATCAATGGTGTGCCATCTCTCACTAGCACACCATTTATAAACTGTTTAAAAAGTCAAGAACAACAAAGGAGGAACAAACTGTTACTATGGAGAGAAGACAAACTTTCTTATTCTAATAATTATAACATGATGAAGACTAAGGTGAGGCCTGTTCCGTCTTAGCAGTGTGAGATAGCGTCTTTTAGGATTTAGTGCTATCTAAATAAAACTGTCTCAGCTGAACTTGACTTCACTGTTAAGGGTGCAGTGACTCAAAGTTTCAAACATGTTAAATGACCTGTGGAGTCTCATGTAAGACAGCAGCTTGTTCTTTTCATGGTCTGCGTTACCTCTAAGCATTCAGAAGATTCTTTCTCTTCCCCCGCGTGACAACTCTTGAGTTTTCTTTTGTTTGTTGCGTCTTAAAGTTACACACATTCTTCAGCTTTGAAAAAAAAAAAGGATTAACACCCTTCGCGTGACTCGAGGCCCCCGACAATGAGTTCTGTTTTGTTTTGGAGACGGACTACACACGTCTATTGCTGCTGAACAGTTAGCCTGGGAACAAGACAAATTATCAACACAGACACCTCCATCTTACCTGACTTCAGGGAATTACGACCCTTAAATCAATTTGCTTACCTCCAACAAGAACACGTGCTGGTGCGTCCGTTTCATCGAAGAAGTGGCCATGAACAGTCAACAGCGTCCCTCCCATGATGCTCCCATTTTTGGGGGAGATTCCGGTCACCTCTAAAGAAGACATACACACACATTTCACCATTAAAATAATGTATAGAAAACAGGAAGTACTACTGAAAGCTGACACAGGTGAACAAACGTCTCTGTGTCTGACGTACCTGCATAGCTCTGGAACATGGCGAGTCTGTTCGATCCCCAGAGCACCATCTGGTCCTTTTTTATTGTAGACCTCAAATTGGAAAGAGATGGTTTCATGTTATTACATGTGTTCATATGAAAAACATGTGTTCAAATAATGGGCTCTTTCTATTTAATTCTGTGTGTGTTGTTTGTGTACTTGTTGCGTAGTGTGATTGTATTGTCTGTATTGCTTGTTGTGTTGTGTGGGATTAATAAAGTTTCCTATTCAAGTCTATTTCACTTGATCCGCCCGCCCCATCAAAGGGGGCATGATGCCATGTGAAACAATGGAGGTGTTTGTGTGCAAATGTTTAACTGAAGTTGCTGAAGTGGTTTGAGGTGTTGGAACAATGCTTTACCTTCCCATGGTGAGAATGTAAGTCAAGTTTTGATGCCCTGTTGGAAAGACAACACATTTATTAAGACCGCTCACACTCTTTTTATATTTATGTCTATCTGTTCCTCTGTCCATCCATCCGTCCGTTCATCCATCCTTCCACCTATCAATCTATCCATCTTTCCAGTCATCTATCCATTTATCCATCAATACATTTATGAATTTATCCATCTATCCATCCATCCATCCATCCAATCTATCCATCCAACCAATAATCCATCATCCATTTATTCATCCATCCATCTATCTATCCATCCAACCAATCCGCCCATTTATCCATCCATCCATTTATCTATCCATCCATCTATCCATCCATCCACCCACCCACCCATTTATCCATCTATCCATCCATTTATCCATCCATCCACCCATTTATCCAACCAACCATCCATCCACCCATCCATCCAATCAACCATCCATTGATCCATCCATCCATCTATCTATCCATCCAACCATCCATCCACCCACCCACCCACCCATCCATCGATAGATGTATATATAGAGAGGAATGGAAGCAGACTTACCAACATACGTCCCTGTCACTCTGCAGCTCATTTCGCCCCACAGGGAATTCTCGGTATTCAGTCGCAGGTGATATCTTAAAAAGGGTGAGTGGAAACAAATGTTTCAATGCTGCACCAACAGATTTTTTTATTTGTATAATGACATGTTCTTTACTTACAGATCATCTGAGTTTGGTTTTAACAGGTCGCATGGTTGTCCTCCCATGTAGACTCTGCAAGAATCCACAAAGATCAGACTCAAAGCTTTACCACGAGGGGTGAAAGTTTAAAAGGACATGTCGTGTTCATGGTTCTTTCCTTTAGCCTTTATTAAAGACGATGAGGCGATATCCTCATTCAAAAGTCAGACATGTCCACATATTATCAAAACTATGCTTAAACGCTGGTTGGAGGCAGGATGTGCTACAGAAACATCAACATCATGGGATGCTTTTAGTACCTCAGGAATCTTTCATTCCGGCCGTTTGAGCTCAGCCTTGTGTTACTACCAAACACGTCGGTGAAGATCAGGCCTGACATATTCACCAGGGAGCCTGCAGAGATTTCAACATGGGGTTAATGGAAAGCTGAGAATAGTCACAGAGAAACCTGCATGCTGCATGCTGTCGGAGGACTGAACAGTACCTGGGTGACCACTCTTTGGAGTCATGACGTTGACGGAAGGTGTGGTGTACCAGACGACCTGAGAGTAATCATTAAGAAAGGAAACAGCCTGTTAGCTTACCGATCCAAACTTGGCCGGATTCAATCACTTACGAGTGAAGGCCTCTGCTTGACATGAGCAGCATACTTACAGTGAAGCCGCACCAGTATGAGTTGGGAGAACCATAGCATAGTTTGTTGTCAGGAACTGGTTTGCCATTCACAGTGACACGGACATAATATCTATCGTTTGGTAAGGGTCTGAAATGACACATTTGAAAAGCAAATAAATCACACTGAATAGTGACTTGTGTACTAAATTCAATAAAGAGCCCCTTTGGTCTGTAGGCTACCTGGTGTAACACATGATCTGGTTTCTGTGCGTCGAGTCTCTCTCCACATCGCAGATGACCGACATTTTGTCAGACACCAATGTCACTCTGTTGCCTGACTCTTCGTTCGGATTCAACTGGACCTGATTTGCCACGGCAAAATCTGGAAAACAATGAAATAAATCAGAACAACTTTTACAGCAAAACATCCAGATGATTTTCCTTGACGAATCAGTTTGACAGAAAACAAGAATAATGCTTGTGAAGGATGTAATTTCCAGTTCCAGTTCCTCACCGGCTCCATGAATGGTTATTTTTGTCGCTCCCATAGAACTTCCAGAATGTGGAGTTATGTAGTCAACACGCTGAGCACCTGAAATACATTTTAAAGAAACACAAGAAGAGAGATTTGGTTGACAATAATATCAATTTGAACTGAATATGCTGCTAATGAATCTCAGATGACGTCTAAGTTATTGTTTGTGACGCAAACTGCCTTTAAGTGCTCACTTTGATAGCTTGAAATTAAAAATGTCAAAGGAGAATAAATATGCATGTCTGACGTGTCGGACATTTTGAAAGCGATGCACTTTATATTTGCATCTGTATAACATAACACTAGTATTGTTGGCGTAATAAGATTGAAAAATGCCGCACAGAGACTAAGTGATGTCTGTACCTGTGACTCGCTTGTATCAAAAATTCAAAGTCCAGATATGTTATCCAAAATAGTGAAAATACAAATTCTAAACAAAAGTCCAAAAGATGACGATGATTACGGTGATGATGATAAAGATGACGATGGCGGTCAACAGAAAATATTTCAAACCCCCTCACCCTCTTATTCTAGCCGCCCGCCACCCCAATGCACAGGTAAAAATAAGGTAAACCACGCCCACCTGAAATCACCGGGAATAATATAAAACCCATATAAGGAGCAAAATATAACAAATCATCAACCGAGGTAAAAACACACATTATGGCTCCTACGACGGGATAAGTACACTTTAAGAGAGACTCGATTGGCTCTGCGAAAAGGTGGGAAAAATATGTGCATGTGTCAAATCTGTACAGACAATCAGCCATGTTGGATCGGATAATATCGACATTTCAGATATCGTAAAGAAATGTAACACTGTGCATCTTTACAAGGGCTGGTGTAGGTAATAAATACGGCTATTTCCACATTTTAAAACAGTCAAATGTAGGATTCAAACATTGCAGATATTTACAAAACTTTTTGTAGTTTTTTTTAAAATGTCGACTTACTGCAGCAGCAGAGTGTGAGGAGGAGAACCACCAGCTTCAGCGGGGACTCCATCCTTGAGATTTCCCAGATTTCCCTGCTGTCTCACCTGCAGCCTGATGTGATCAACCGTCTGAGTGATGGGAAACTGAAAAAATAATCTTACACAGAAAGTGCAGTTTTAGAAATACAGTCCTTAAAAGATTTATTTTAAAGTCCACAATAGAGCGTAAAATGCTTCACAGGATGGTGATAAACAGGAAGACACAGAGCAAACAACAAACTTCACCAGCATAATTAAATAAAAAATATTAAGTGATAAAATTTATAATTATCCCCAAAATCTGCACCACTACATGAACAGCTTGTGTGATTCTTTAGTGAAAGCTCACCTGCTGAAAACGCTATTCTCCTGTTGAATGTCTCAGGTGTCAGAGAGAGAGACTCTACCTGTGCGCAGGGTTGCTCACTCTCTTTATACCTCTCACCTGTTGGTGGGGGGAGGGGACAACCTAATCTGATATCTACACAATTATTCACCACAACACACTTCTTTTTGTTTTTGTTCCGATGTCCTGTCACAGGGTGAAACCTGGCCAGAAAAGACGTGATGAGTGACAGCTTCATGGGTGGGAATCTGATTCATGACTATTGTGATGGAAGTGAAGAGGAAGTTATGAAACAGTCACTGCCACATGGAGAAAGACATCAACATTCAAACAGGATTCTTACTATTAAACTGATATCTTACAGCTTTTAAATGCATACAGGATTTGAGTTCAGTGGATATTTCTTACTGAGAATACAGAAAATGATCATAGTCGACTTAAGAAAAGTTAGTATTTATCACGCTGAATTTTGTCCAGAGCCGAAAAAAAAGTAAAAGAACATCCCTTGGAATAAAATGATAACGCCTAATCTTGAATCATGGTAAAGGTCATCTAAGGATTTTCATTTTGGGTGCCGGGTTAGTGCGTGCAACCCATGTACAGTCCGGAGGCCATGGTTTTCCAAGCAGGCGGCCCGGGTTTGAATCCGCTCTGCAGCTCCTTTCCTGCATGTCGTTCCCCGCTCTCTCTCTCTCAACGATTTCTGACTTATCCATTGTCTTAGCTCTAATTAAAGGCATAAAAAGCCCAAAAATAAACCTTTAAAAGGATTCATATTAAGTGTTTTGTTTCCTCTGATGGTGACCCAACAATGTGCAAACAAATGACTTGCATAATTTCCAAAAATAATTAAATTGTTTCTTGGATATCTCTTAATTTCATGGTTCTCCTTTGAATGTAGACCTTTGTGAGACACTTTAAGTACAGCTTGTTCGTATCTTAAATGCCTTTCCTATAAGCAGAAACACAAAATGAAAAATACAACACATAGGAAATAAGTGCTGCGCCAACATGAACATTTTTCTTGGCCGACTTCTCCTCCGCTCGGAACAATATGTCGAAATCCAACACCCCAGACGTAGACTAAATATCTCCTTTGTGAAGCAGGAGTGTAATGAATCATCAGTGTTTAGATTGGGTTGTCAATGTCGTTATGTCGCCATGTGTCGCTGCTTCATGCCACTCAAAGACAAATGGAGGTCACCCTCTGAAAGCATGAACACGTCTACAGGTGTAATCTAACAAGAAAATGAGTTTTTTTTAAATGTGATAAGTTCAACCTGCTGGTTTGAAGTGGTTACAAAAGAGTCTCAATTAAATACAGATCCTTCAATATGAACTATATAAGCGAACCAGCCAATCAGCTACAAGATTGACAATTTCTAAAGTCATTTTTTGACTTTCGGGTCTAACACCGCTGACTTGATTTATGGCATGCAGTCCGTCAGTGGCTTTGTTTCCCTGGCAGAGTTTCAGCAGCTCACAGCAACTTCAAGAAAGAAGGAGGGCTTCTTTTTTTTAAAATAGGTATCACAAAAATCGATAAAGAGAAAACAAACGCATCACATTTAGTTCAGGTTGTTTATTAACAAATGAATAAGTAAGTAAATAAAGTTGATTTATAAAGAACCTTTCAAAAGAGCTGACGTCACAAAGTGCTGCACAATAAAAGATACATAAAGAATAGATTAAAAACAGATAATTGTAGAGGGATCAAACCAAGGCAAGTCTAAACAAATGGATCTTCATCCGCTTTTTAAAAATGTCCACAGACTTCACAGCTCTCAGTTCCAGTGGGAGACAGTTACAACGTAATAATAATGAGATCTCATGTAACTGCAGTGTCCCCTGAAATCAACAGAACATGCATGCTACTCATATCAGCTTAAACGATATCTTTGTTTTATCAGCATTGTGACTTCTGACCGTCCACCATCAGATTATTCCTGAGCACTTGTGATTTAAAAAAAAATAAAAACACCTCAGATAACAGAGATGATGATGGACACATCGAGTTCTGTAAAAAAGACGGTGTCAGTTTAATTTGAGTGACCCTGTATGACCCACAGAAGCAAACCAGATAATCAGCTGTCGACATGTTTTTTATTCAGTCATTCTTAACGTCTGTTATCACTGTCAGCACGTTCGATTCTCACAAAGTGATTTCACACACGCACGGCGTGACATCTGAGGTGAGAAGAGAAGATGTTGAGATGCTGATTTCAGGATTCATTTAAAATGATAAATGTTCTGTTTCTTCCAGTAGTTCAAACTTTAATAGCCGTGCTGATTGTGATTGTTTAAAAAAAATAAAAGACAGGCATTTCTTTAAACTAAAGAAAGGCGGTCCTGCATCACTATCCCTCAAACAAACCTTCACTTTTTAAGCTCTAAATCATGGATGGGCAACTTTGGTCACAGCAAGGGCCACATTCATTTAATTCTCACTGCCAGGGGGCCAAATTGTAGGATACAAAAACGATTACAGTCAATTATGTCTGAAATTTAACTCAACATATACCACTGATCAAATATTATTATGGACATATTTCTGGTTTTCAAGAGTTCATGGCAGATTTTGTCATGTTTTCTTCATGTTTCCAATTAACTGATGTGTAAAAATTGACCTGAGGGCCACGTTGAGGGTTGATGGGGTCCGCATGTGCCGAGCGCTTCTCTAAATGTTTCATCTCGTCGCAGCTTTGTTAAGAGTTTTAATAGTAGGGCTTTTCAGTTTGAAGTTTAAGTTATATATTATTCTGTTTTTCCACCAAATACAATCACAATGCCATAATGCGGGGTGCCGGTGGTTGAGTGGTTATAGCTGCAGGCCCCATGTACAGAGGCTGGAGTTCTCGAAGCAGGCGACCTGGGTTCAAATCCGACCTTTGGCTCCGTCATTCCCAACTCTCTCTCTGTGCCTGATTTCCCACTCTATAAACTGTCCTATCTCTACAAAAAATGCATAAAAAGCCCAAAAATAAATCTTAATAAAAAATGCCTTAATGCCAATTTTTCCTCTTTAGAACATCCGGCTACGCTGCGTTTGTAAAATCAAGAAAAAAAAGCAGAACTGTAATATTAACTATATTTAGTAACAGATTGAATGAAGTTTTTACAGCATATTAAATCACTGCCAGACAGCTCATGACTCTAGGTTGAACTATTTTTCGTGTCTACGTTGTAAATAAAACAAACTGTGAGCGGCATCGTTGTGGTTTCCTCTCTGAGATGACAGACACAGAGAGGAGTCAAGCCTACACGGACTTAAAAGCCTCTCCAAACAAAACAAACAAGTACAATTACACTGTCGAACATGTCAAACAATGTCAGATCAGAGAAGAGCACAATGCTACTGTGGAGACATCACAATTTATTAGCTGACATTAATGTGACATATAAAGAACTAAAAGTGCATTTACCTTTTTGACCTCTCCCAGATCACACAGGGAGCGAGGGATTAAGTCTTTACATGCATTAACCTGACATTTACATTTGGATTGTATTGTTAAGCTTGTGAGTTAGAACTCTGCAGTTCAGGAACATTTGCAGCAAGTTTATCATAACCAAGCATAAACCTCTGCTGTTGAAATGTGGAAGTGCTAAAAATCTGCAGTTCCTCACTTCAGGCTGGCTGCAAAGGCCTCGAAAATCACAAACACACCTATTCAAACACAGCAGACAGAAACATGTTGGGTGCACCCCGCCTCACACCCAATGACAGCTGGGATCAGCTCCCGCCCCCCATGACGGGATAATTTCTTTATCAGCAAAAGTTAGGTTTAACAAAACGTAGTTCTAAACATCTAAAGGATGTCTAATATGGTGACCGCTATCGATGGTCTTCAAAAGTCAGAAACATATGGAGTGAGATGTACGTCCACTTTTCATACAGTCAAAGATCATGACTTGCTAACCAGACAGAAATGAAACTATCACAGTTACTTTAGTTTTGCTGGGATTTTCTGTCTGTGCTCTTCACCATATGTCCCGTAAAACTCCTCAAGAGGGAACGCTTGTTTTTTCCAGTTTATTTTTTCAGTTTTCTCTGGTTATGGAGGTGATTTGAGCTGCAGAGAATGCAAGAGCCACATTAGACCTTACCTCTCCAAAAAAACATAACGCATTACAGACTCAAAGAGTTGATAAGACTGTTTCAGAGTTTCAGGGCAGACATCTGATCCTGCTGATGCGTCAGAGAAATTTAGAATGGGGGGACAACTCTGCAACTCGAGCATCCTCAAGTGGTAGTGACAGATCAGTGTTTATGTTTGGTACTGGAAAAAACAAATCCATCCAGTGCTTTGTGCTTTTTATAAGGAAACATGCAAGCGATAGGACAGTGGATAGAGTCAGAAATAGGAGAGAGAGAGAGTCACACAGGACGTTCGCATGTTCTCCCCGTGCATGTGAGGGTTTCTCTGGGTACTCTGGCTTCCTCCCTCCGTCCAAAGACATGCTTGTTAGGCTAATTAATCGGTGACTCTAAATTGTCCATAGGTTGCTAGGGGCTCAATCAAGATGATCTTATCTTATCATAAAACGGTTCAACTCACACACATCAAGGCATTCTCGAACATGTACCACTGGGCAGGAGACGCTGGTTGTTGAGCTTTCTTTGGTGACATTTCTGAGAAAAACAGCAAAGACGCACAACCTTTGTGTTAAGAAGATTACTCTGGTTTTGTCATTCTGTCTTTTAAGTTTGGTTATTTTCAGCCTAAAGCACTAATTATGTTGTCCCACAGAAGGAAGACAGGAATGAATAGGGCGAGCGGAAAATTACCTGTTCGTATAGAAGAGAAGCAAATGTTGCGAAAGTTTCTCACAGGTCATCATCTACCAGGAAACAAAACAAACATATGAGGTAACATCTTTCAGAACAGACATCTCGTAAATTTTCATCAACGATTAAAGAAAGTATACGATCACCTTTAATGAGAGGTGGAAGAAGTAAAGCATCACCTGTGTTTTCCAGATGTTTGTTGTTTCTTTGGCCAATACTGGTGATCAGCTGATGTGCAGTCGCCACCAGAGATTAAATATATGAACAAAGGAAAATGAGCAATATCACTGGACAAACAGCCAATCATAGTGACACATAAAGAGACTTTAATATTACACCTGAGGAGTAAGATTACAGGTCAGAAACCAGACACAGATCCACTGCCCTCAGGCCGTCTTTCAGAGCCCTTGTGAGGAAGACTTAAAGAATCCAGGTTTCATTCACCCACTCGATATCTTATGCACTAAAAGAGAATTATCCTTCAGGTTACTCTTCTTACACTGTTGTTGCACATACCTCCACATTGCACTTTGCATAACTCTGTAGAAATGTACTTCACGTTATGAGCCTTTGACTGATTTTATTGATGATGATGTTTGTTAATTTATAATTTATAATTTGTTTATTTTGTCTGGCTTTAAAGTCTTTTTTAGATTCAGATGTTGTCAGAATCGTAATCTGATTTATTAGTCAGGTATGCTTACACACACACACACACACAAGGAATTTAACTTCGGTCCTGTTGTGTATTTTGTTTTTCCGTTTGCTCCTGTTGCAAAACAATCTTCCCCTCTTAGGCCAATAAAAATATCTGAATAGGAAATATTTTCAAGTATAGAAGAAAGACAAAGACCAACGCTTAAGGCTCCACAAGAACAGAAACCACACACTCCAGTATTAACAGCAGAAAATAAATAAATACACAACACAAGTCTGCCAAAGAATCACAAGGTGTTCATTCTTTAAGGGCTTGCACAAGTAGATTTTCTCATTATTTCATCCATTCCTTTAAATAAAGTCATATCATTTTAATATTTATGTGACATAAGTACCAACAATTTATTCAACAAATCTGCCATAAGAAAAGACGAAAAGGGAAAATGTGTTACGATATTACAATAAACAGTCTGTGGGTGTAGAAAAAGTCTAAAAAAAAGAGGCACATTATTATACAAATACATCAAAGTATGGTGAGAGAAGCTCAGTAAAATTTTGACGATAACTAACTGTGTGATAAACGGTGAGTTTTGTGCTGATCGATGTCCTGACTGGAAGAAGTCACTTCTGTTTTTTACACTTTTGTACCTTTATCTGTACAAGATCGTCTCTGGACTTGGAAAGATGTATTAAACCAGATTGTTAAATAATAACTCTGGGTTTTAAACAGTGAAAAGTAATTTTGTTGAAAAGTCAACATTGTCGTTTAAGAAGGTCATGTTTAAATCATATTTCAACATTTTTCAGGTATACCGATGAACTGATGACAAAAGGAGACAATTTTATTTATCTTAAATTATCATTATGTGGTCACAAGTTATTACAATCTGATTACATGGGAACAAGTTATTAACATAGACTGTAAATATTACAGGTTATTAACCTTCACAGCCCCTGAAGTCCCAAAAAGTGATTTTTATTTTTACTTCAGTACACAAGATAACTATCTTTCTTGTGCAAACAAAACAAAATGATGTTGTGCGGACAATAAGATCAAGATCATTGCAAGATATCAACTTTGCGTGCTGTAGCCTGGAGGAAGGAAGAAACTTAAGAGACACTGAAACTTTTTTGCACCTTTAGATACGTGATTTCTTTTCAGAGCAAATTGTGCTAAGTGTGTTTGCAAAATGAGATATCTACAGCTGTCATACAACCCACAACATTTAGTCTACAGATTTCTGCTGCAGGCTCTCAAAGACACTCGTCACCCACACACACAGGTTTTCACACTGCCCACACACAGAGCTAAACACTCCGTTTAGAAGTCTAAATATAGCGCTGCCAGAGTAACAATGAACAGTCGTCTACTGTCACGTTGATTGTGAAAAATGAACACCAAATATGTTGCCCAGCAGGTTCAGACAGATGTGTGAACATCAGCGCACATGCCTAAACCCACTCTAAGCGTTTCTAGTGAGACCTGCTAAAAACTATACCTTGAAGGTAAAATTCCAAACTGCACCAAAAAAAAAAAAAAATGTAATTTTAAAGGAGCAATATGTAACTCTGACACCTAGTGTTTGAAATTGGTATTGCAGTCCATAATAAAACATTAGAGAACAATACCTTGAAGGACAAATTGCGTAACTGCAGCACCATGAACTGAAGCCTGAGATGTGTTTGATCCCAAATTTTGTTTTTCAGAAAGAACATTTATTTTTGGTAATTAAGTACAATACAGTAAGTATATAATGCTTATTTATGCCTTAACTGTATTGCTATAATTTAGTGCTCAGTTGCAACGTTAAAAATATTTAACCAAACAAAAGTCTTTGTGCTCAGCAAACAAGACTTACCTTATAAGTAGGAAAAAGAAGGAGACCATGACATTTCTGGCTGTCCCATCATGTTCACTGCAAACTGAGAAATAACGGCTTAAAATGGTTCATCTGAAGTTTTGGGTTTTCACAAGAGGAGTTTTTAAAAAGGTGAAACAGCTCTAAGCAGTTTCAAAGAAAAACTCTGAACACCCAAATGACCAAAATAGGCACAACTTTATTTATTTTCCAAAACTGCAGCATTACAAACTAAAATCAATATGAAAACACAATACGAAAGAAAAAAAAGAATAACACTTCAGCATTGCTCACAATGAGAACAAACATCAGTTTAGGATTTCAATTTACGGATCTACAATGAGTAAAAAAAAGTCTATAGACGGTGAGTCGCCTCTTTCACAAAGTGGCATGTTGAGCTAGAAAAGCTCTGATTCTCTGCAGGAGCTCTTTCTTCACACTGTCGGGTACGAGTGCTGCAACAAAGAGAGAAACAAACATGTTGATATTCAGGAACAAACAGGGGGAAGAGGACAAAACTGCAATACATGCTTTATTATATTTATTATGATGTACTGGACTGCATTGTGTTCTAACGTGCTTCTTTTTAACCATCATGAAGAAAAAATAACACCTATCAAATTTATACATTTCAGGGATATACTGCAATGAGCTGAAAATATTTTAGTGGATAAAGATCGTATTCTTCAGAAAACAAGCCTGATGTCATCCATCTTTCTGTGTTGACAAAAGTCCTGAGTCATGAGTTTCACAACCAGATTAAAAAAAACTCCACTTAGGAGCTTTAACACAAGAACATTAAATCTTCTGTTGTGTTGAGTTTGCATGTTCATGTCTGTACCTCTGCCTTTGGGTGTGACTTCTGTGACCAGATCCTCCACTGTGACATGCTCCAGACCCTTTTCTTTGATCACATCTGGAAAAAAAAAAAAGAAGGAAAAAGTTATCTCAGAAATCCCAGATACACATCTGAGCTCAGTAACCCTGATGTAAAGATCCAGCTTCAACATCCACCCATCTCCTTTGCATATACACTGCCTGTCCAAAAAAAAAGAAGCCGCCACCTGGATTTAACTAAGCAAATAGGTAAGAGCCTCCCATTGGATAATTACTGCATGGGCGATTATCTTTCAGCTGGTAACAAGTTATTTAACCACAACTGGTGCAATGAGTGGCTTCTCATTTCTTAAACTTCTATGTTGAAAGACCCATCCTGTGGTCGTGGAAAAGATGTTAAGTCTGTTTCGGTCAAATCGTTGCATGCGTCAAGCAGAGAAAACATCTAAGGAGATTGTAGAAACGACTAAAATTGGGTTAATAACTGTCCAATGCGTTATTAAAAACTGGAAGATTTCCCCTGTTCCAGAGTGATCAGGGTAAGAAGAGAGGCAGATGAAGTGATGCACCCGTCATGCCTACTGTACAAGCCTGTGGGGGGGGGGGGCAGTGCTATGATCTGGAGTTGGTCAGGTCTAGGTTCAGCAACATTATGTGCCTGCAATGTTTTACATTTCATACTGTGCAATATATATTTTATATTTCTGCAATATTTTACATTTCATACTGTGCAATATTTATTTTATATTTCTGCAATATTTTACATTTCACACTGTGCAATATTTATTTTATATTTCTGCAATATTTATTTTATATTTCTGCAATATTTTACATTTCACACTGTGCAATATTTATTTTATATTTCTGCAATATTTATTTTATATTTCTGCAATATTTTACATTTCACACTGTGCAATATTTATTTTATATTTCTGCAATATTTATTTTATATTTCTGCAATATTTTACATTTCATACTGTGCAATATTTATTTTATATTTCTGCAATATTTTACATTTCATACTGTGCAATATTTATTTTATATGTCTGCAATATTTATTTTATATTTCTGCAATATTTTACATTTCACACTGTGCCATATTTATTTTATATTTCTGCAATATTTTACATTTCACACTGTGCCATATTTATTTTATATTTCTGAAATATTTTACATTTCACACTGTGCCATATTTATTTTATATTTCTGAAATATTTTACATTTCACACTGTGCAATATTTATTTATTTTCTTCTTTTGTTGTTTTTAGCTGTGGATGCTTGTGTGTGTATGCTTGTAAAGTGAAACCAAATAAATTCGTTGTACAATTGTATAATGACAATGAAGACATTCTGTTCTGCATCTATCTCTGAACACAGGTGATTCAGGTACTTTACCTTTGCAGTGTGCTTTCAGCTGATCCTTCCAGCCACACTCCACCAGCTTCGCCCTGAGCAATTCTTTCAACCTGCAGCCACACATTCAGTCCACATCATTTAAACGCATATCCAGGTAGAGCAGAGCTTGCAGTGATCGATGAGAAAGGAAAAAGGCTGCTTACCGCTCCCGCTCCCCCATCTCGATCAGCTTTTGGTTTATTGCAGCCCTCATCTGCGAGTCTTTGCTCATGATCTGAAATCAAACACACACCAGACGATGAGAGGAACACACACACAGGTATGTTTAATTCAGATAGCATGCAGGTAGACGCTGTTACCTTTTGTCGAGATGGATCAGCTGGGGGGGGGGGGGGAACACACGGTCCCTTCACAACACCGTTCCGCCTAGATCATTAAAGCAGCTGAATGGTTCCGCCTTGACGTGGGTTCATTTGGCACAAACGCTAAACGTCATTGTAAAAATAAATATATATATGATACGTAAATTTACCTTCGTGGAAATGAATTTAAAGTCAGTAAGGGGAAGTGCACAAAATAATTTACAGGGGAAAAAAAATGTAAGAACTCAATCTCCATCGAGCGCCAATCGGGCGCCAATGCATTTCGTGTCCGTCGTGAAATGAGTCCGTGCGCACACAATCAAATAAACAAACAAACCGGAAGCGTTGTCTCACCACCAGCAGCAGCAGCAGCAGCATCTCAGTTGACAAAACTTCTGCATGTGCCAGTGTTGTTTTAAAAAAAAAAAGGGGGGGGGACAATGGCTGCCTCGAATTATTCCCTGAAGGTCAACAGGGACCTGCTGGACCCCAACTTTGAAAGTTACAGGTTATCTCTGGACGCCATACCGACGTACAACGTGGAGCTGGATGCAGGTGAGAGGAACCTGCAGCACAGTTAGCACACTGTGCTAGCTCAGGTTAGCTGTAGTCCAGTGCAAGAATGAAACCTCTGTAGATACACTTGTGTCACAGGCACAAGCATGTGGCAAGCGGTTTACTCCACAAAGAACCACAATATTGGAACAACACGTACATTTTTAAACACAAGAGGAAATCTGTGTTTTATATTTAGCCTGTATTTATCCAGGTTAGTCCCACTGAGGGCTACCTGGCTGCAACACAGGCTTTCAACCACAAAAACACCAGAGTGCACATTTAATAATAAGAAAATCATCAGTTAAAAAAGTTGCATAGAGAAAGTTTGGAGTCAAGATTGAACACTTAGGGTTACTTAGTTCTGAAGTTTAAATGCAGACTGCAGGTTGTTCCAAGCCAAAGGTACAGAGGTGCAGAAAACCTTAAAAAACTCTTTCTTTGGGATTAACAAATTGCACAACAGTCCACAAGCGTAGTTAATGTCCACCATGTTTAGAAACTCTTAAGATTCATCACAATCATCCATTATTCACCATGCACCTTATAACTTCTCATTTAGTATTTAGCCTACCTGCACATAGCTCTGTATATATATTTATTTCTCGTTTACTGCACATAGTTCTGTTTACATCTGTTAGTCTGATCACTGTCCACTTACATCTCCTCTTTTATATTTTGTATTTTTAAAGATTTTTTTTTTGGGGGCTTTTTGTGCCTTTAATGGAGAGATGGGACAGTGGATAGAGTCAGAAACCAGAGAGAGAGAGAGAGAGAGGGGAACGACATGCGGGAAAGAGGCCACAGGCGGGATGCAAACCCGGGCCGCCCGCTTGAGACGACAGCCTCCATACATGGGGCGCGCGCCCTAACCATTGCGCCACCAGCGCCCCATATTTTGTATTTTTAAGTTTAAGCTCTAAGTTGTGTTTAAATTGACACTTTATATTTAGGTTAAAATGTTTCGTCTACCTGCACTGTTGTTAATTTACTGCTCTGTGTGCCTTTGAATTGCCCCCCGGGGACAGATAAAGTTTTTTTGAATTGAATTGAAGATCATACTCTTCTGCTTAAAGCACTTTATAAACGCTGGTGATCGTTGGTCACATGTTTACACGTCGTTCTTACCTTCCTGCTTTTTTTTTTTTGAATCTCTGCTGCAGCTGTCGAGGAAGTGAAGCTGAAGGATACTCAGTACACTCTGGAGCACATGAGAGCGTTTGGCATGTACAACTACCTCCACTTAGACCCTTGGTATGAAGACAGCGTTCTGTTTGTGGACTGCAAAGGACGGGTTCTCAGTCTCAGCGTCACCTTGGTGAGCTTTTAAAACCTCTTTAAAGTCAGTCGGGCGGTTTATTATGTTGCTTGTGCTGCATGGGGTTGTCATGGAACCAGAATTTTTAACCTCAATGCAACACTAGTAAAAAAAATCATACGATATCAATGCCTGTTTCGATACCATGGCAACAAGAATACAAGTCCTAGGCGCCCAATACTAGGCCTCTTTTTTTTAATGAACAAACTGCACACTGTATACATTTCACAAATACATCTGCAGCTTTTCGGTACTGAACGTTGCCAATTTCTTCCTGCACTTTAGATAGTGTCCCCTCCTCTGCTCTCTTTCTATTTTTAAGACACATCAACTTAACTTCTGCGTCTTTACGAGACGCCAAAAGGATTTGAGAAACGTCAGTATTTGCAGATTTGTGTATTGGAATCGCACACCACACTCTCTCTCTCTTTTGGTTAGGGGAACTTTGAACTATGTCTGAATGTCTGAAGTTTCAAAAAAAGCTTATATACTGTATGATACTGTCGATTATTAAAACCTTTGAGATTGTATCTTTAAAAAAAAAACAACATGAAGTCTTTTAAGTTTTGAAATGACCTTCTAATGCACCTCATCTCATTTCCCTGCTGTCTAAATGTCCCCTCTAAAAAGTGGACGCTAAATCCTTTTTTTATTTTATTTTAAAGCCATCAGGTCAAATGAATCTGTTGTGATTCTGATGTTGTGACGGTGGAAGTGTTGGTGGGATTCAGTGCATCAGACGCACCACTAGATGGTGATCAAACACCTGTTTAATGGCAGCATCAGTCCATGCCCCATGATGCCCCATGATGCATTTCTGACAGGAGCTGTAAAGAATTTTTTTTTCATGTTCATAACAGAAAAACACATTTAATTGAATCATTCTTTGCACTCGTGAACTCGATGCTCTGTTCAAGAAAGTTAGAGGAAAAAAGATAAAGTTTTTATCAAATTTTTTCTGCTTGTTGTCTGATCAGACCTGAGGACAAAGTTTAGGAAGAGCTCTTTTAAGTCTGTGGCGATTGACCCGGTTATCCGGATCGATAATTGATCCGGGTTTGTTATCCAGCACCAACATCCTGAGGCAAGGAGCAAAAAATCAGTTAGATGACCTTTTCAGCAGCGACTCCTTTTATGTCTCAGAACTCATTGACCATAATTAGAGATAATTGGCTGTGAATCTGTGTTTTTTTTTTTCTTCTTTCTTTTCAAACTGGCCTGGATGACGAGCATGAGACTATAACCCAGTGAGACGGACAGTTTTTCTGCCTTTCAGTGGCATCATTAAATTACTCTTAATGAATATGTGTTGCTCACAGTGTAATTACAATCATCACATCGTAATTATCGCTCCTGGCTGCCCCCCCCACCCCACCCCACCCCTCATTGTACAGAGGCTGTTCACACTCTGTCCGGGGCATTAATGCAGCAGAAAGCGATCTGAAAGGCGCCTCATACATCATGTAATGTTGTGATTCACAGTGTCATGCTCCATGGAAACAAAAAGGCAGCTGCTGTACAGTCCCTTTCAAAAACCCTGTTACTTCATGCAATGAGTAATTGATGCTCATGCAGTTGCATATATCGGTCTCTTACTAATAAGGCTGTGAGAGTCGTGAAGCCCGGTCATCTATAGGAGGTGACACGTATCCTTGTTCTTAATGAGTACATTTTTCTGTTCTTCATGTTTTCTTTTTGACATCTCTTCCTTTGTCCTTTTTACATCAAGAACATTATGTAAATAATAGCTCCCTGTTTATTTGATACCATGTGTAAAGTGCAGAATGTCTTCATGGGTTTGGAGTGGTTGAGTTTCAGACGTGGCCTCTCTCTCTCTCTTCTGTTAAAGTTCAAAGCCCTCTCTTATGAACTGTCTCAACTCGAGTCCTGACTAGACTGCTGAGAGTCACATCTAAGTTAACCTAAAGTTAGGCTGTTTTAGAGACCCTCTACTTTACTTGTAGTACGTACTGATTTGGCCAAAAATTCAGTAACAAATGCGAGAGCCGCAGTATGCCAATGTTTCCTCTTATGTATTTATTATAATATCTTATTTTATTTTATTTTTATACATGTTTTTTTAATTCTTATTGGTTTGCATTAGTCTCTCAGTGATTTTATAAACTACTTTTTGTCAACAACTTTTCTGCGCTCTTGTAAAGCATTGAACTGCAATTTAATTTGTCTGAAAGGTGCTGTATAAATAAAGTTTGATTGACTGTGTGCTGATTCTAGAAAAATTCACAGTATGCATCAGACCAGTCTCCCTCACGTACTGTTTCCCACAATGCAAAGCACCAGGTCGGACATCAAAATGACGGACATAATGTTTTATTTCAACGTTTATCATAAAATTGCATCTCCAGTGATTTGCATAATTTGCTCTTGGCCATATTGACATTTCTGTAATGTTTTAATTAATCGTGCAACCCCTCGCTTGGACTCATCTTTAAACCTGATTGTTTCATGGACGCAGGGATTGATGGCTCTGTTTTCTCTTGAATCCAGGACACCGCCCTGGGGAAGCCGAGAGAGGTGTTCCGTTTAACCGATGAGTCCAGAGAGTGTGAGGACCGTCTGTGTGCGTCTCTCAGCCTCACCTCGGCGACCTGGGCGGCTCTCGCTGACGGTGCTGGACGACTTTATCTCCTCCGCACCGGTAAGAGAGGAGACAGCTCCCATATGAAGTGGGAGGTAAGTAAATCAGATGAGTTTGATCCTTAGAGAAATGCACATGTTGGATTCCCATGAATAAGACGTCTTCGATGGCATAATCGATCACGTCTCCGCTCACAGAAGTTTCAAATGTGAAACCAAGATTAGTGGAGAGTAGTGATTTATTGAATGTCCGAAGAGCCAGACACCTCAGTAACAGGTGATGTAACCACTGAATCAATACATGATACATTAACAGTCCACAGGTGCAGAATAACAATTTAATACAAAAGGTGATTCATTATGATAATGACAAATAATCCTCTTTCTGCCAGCAGATGATTTCACTGGTGACAAGCCAACGTTTGATATTTGTTTCTTTCTGGCGCCTGATTAATTAAAAGATAAAGTGGCTGATGGTCATTTATTTTCAAGGCAAAATTTAAGGCAAGTTTAATTAAAGAGCAAACCAGACCATGAATTAATCTCATGAAAAATTACTTTTCCTGTGTCCAGAGCCTTATCAGGCTTTGTTCCCTGTCCTATGGAGCTCCTGCAATAAGTCACACTGATGCACTTGGTGACTCGTGCTGCTTACATAAATACTGACACATGTATCAGTCTGCAGCTGAAGGTAGTCTCAAGCAAATCCACTGTTCACTGAAAGGCGCAATACCTAAGAACAACTACAGTTAGCAGCTGACTGCAAAGTGTTCGTTAAGAAAATAGATGACGGTACATGATCAAACAGGATGCTATGGACATGCACTCATGAAGAGATGTCAGGGTGGGTGAGCAGCTGGGTTTGGTGTCCTGCTCAAAGGCATCATGGCACCTCACAGTGGACGTGAACTGGCCCCTCTCCAGAACCCGGTCCTAGTTCCTCAAGTGTCCACTTGAGGCTGGCTTCAAAAGCACCGGAAGTCCCATACACACACCATCTTCTAATGCTCATTTTGACCGCTGAAATATATAGTTTAAAGCCTTGTTTAAAAGAACAAATTGTTTGAATAGCTCATTTCCATATTGGCACACACTGTAATAGTGGGGATTTATTTCATAACTCATCCGTTTTGATTTTATGAAGGATAACTTGAGTCCACACCTCGGGTTCCTGTCCTGTATCATACTTGATTTATGGCCAATCTAGTATACAGTACATGCAGGGATTTCTCACATACACAAAACTGCATACTTTGAAGTCAGAGCGCACTTCATACATACTCAATCTGACGTATAACTTTGTATTGTAAGTTGTTTTTTTGGACACAGCTTTGGCCTCTGCTACAGCCACCATCTTCGATTTCTTGTAAGCAGCATTTCAGGGGCAGGCCGTCCTGACATTTTCTAGAAATGTTCAGGGGTGCATGTGTGAAAACAGCTGACAATGCCGCACTTCACTTTTATTGGTCATTTAAAGGCATCAGCATTCGTCTGAGTCTGTTTTTTTTATCGAGCTAAAACTCCTCACAGTGGGTTACACATGACCGCCAGCTTGTAGACTTCACCCATGTTTAGTAAAATCCTGTTTTTGTTTTATTTTGTGACTGCAGCCTATGTTCACTGAAGACATGGAGCAGCCTTTCACCATCCTTCACAGCGTCTCACATGTCCAGGATGGAGTCCACACCATGGAGGTCCTGCTGCTCTGCATCCTGAAGGACCCGCAGGAATCCAAAGGGAGCGGATACTGTGTGTCCCTGGAGTGGATCACAGTCACCAACACTGCAGGACATGGTGGGTGGTGCAACGACCCAATGTTATTTTGGAAGCTCTAGCACAAAGTAAGACATAACAAGCGTTCCATACATAAAATCAGGATCCAAACGAGGCCTGTCGTTACATTTTCATCCTCGTGTTCACAGTATTCATCTCAAACAGACAACAAAAATTCTCATAAATTAAATCAAGCAAGTCAGTCAGAGTTTATTGTTATCTGAGTTTAATTATAATGTCCCACATGAGATCAGTGCACTCTGAAGTAAACATTGGCACAAAGGATTTTCATTAAAGTTCCTGGCACTTCCTGTAAAGTAGAAACACTCTGACTACTAATGCAAAGACGGGAAAGAAGAATAAACAAATGCAGCCTTTTGAGAGTCCGTCCACATTTAATTGGATTTAAAGGGGACGCCCTTTTGATATCTGAACAATAAGGTTTAGGTCTTTGTTCTCAGTGGCTAAAGATAGAGGATAGAGTTCTTGCCCCCCTTTCATTTTCACCCACTTCAATCCAGTAACATTTAGCAAAGAGAGCTAATATCTGATGGAGTAAGAGACTGGATATCTCCACCTTGATGGACAGTGGAATAACCTGAGCTCTGTCCATCGCTCTGACATGAAACATGATGTTTTTGGTATCCCCCTTGGTCTATATCACAGTTTAATGCTGTCCACATGCAGGGCAGGAGAAGAAGTACGAGGTGAAGAAGAGGAGGGTCCTCAGGGGGAAGTCGGTGCCTCACTACGCAGCCGTGGAGCCAAAGGGGAAGGGGCTGATGGTGGCGTCGGAGAAACCGTTCGTCTTCACCCATATGGATGGTGTTCCTGTGGAGCAGCCTGACCCAGAGCCCATGGAGGTGGAGAAGACAGGTGAGTCAGAGGTGTATAACTTTAAAGTCAAGCTGCAACCTCCAGTGTTTAAAAAAAAAAAAAAAAAAAATGAAGCCAATGCAGAACTGCAAAAAAAAAAAAAAAAAAAAAAAAACTGCAATTCCTCATGTGTCCACTTGAGGCTGGCTGCCAGAAGAACCAGAAGTCACATACACACCCCATTCAAAAACGCCCATTTTGACAGCAGAACCAAACATGTTTACAGACTGGTTTCAAAAACGATAATGGTCTAGATAGCTCATGTCTTTGTTGTTTCACACTGTAAAGGTGGTGATTTAAAAAAAAACTGTTCTGTTTTGATTTTATGAAGAATACAAGTTACTGATAATAATGCACATGGACGACCTGAATAATAGGCGAGCGCGGTGTTGCTGTTTGTCTATGTCAGCTTAATGTTCAAATTCCTCAAAGAGCTAGCTGCTCATTATGTCTTTTGTTTAGTAAAGAGTAAGTTATGTAAATTGAATATGTCAATATTTAAAGTGAGTTACACAAAAACATTTTTACCCTTTTTTCTTTTCTCAATTATTTATTGCCTCAAAAATCTTCCGTCATCAACCCTGAGGAGCTGCATGAATCTCGTTTTCTCCTTTTAAATGTATACATGGTAAATGGACTGCTCTAACATGAGGCTTTTCTCGTCTTCTGACCACCACATACTGCTTTTACACTCCACGTCATATATTCACCTATTCACAGACACATTCACACACCGAGAGCTGCTTCACAAAGGGCCCATTAGTACTTTCTAATCTCATTCAAACACATTCACATGCTGCTGGCTTTACCACCGGGAGCACTTAGCGGTTCAGTATCTTGCCCAAGGACACTTGGACATGTACTGCTGCGGGAGCTGGGGATCAAACAGCCATCCCTCCGATCGAGAGAGGACCCACTCTACCACTGAGCCACAGCCGCCCATACTTATCAGTCATCATCATCCTCAAAAGACTGATTAGTTTGAATCCTCGAGTTTCAAGTGGATGATTAGGAATACAAATGTTTAATTCATAGGCAAACATATCTCCCTGACAATCTCTGGAACCTAATGAACATGAACAATTAGTCTAATTTCACACACCTGTGTTTAGTCAGAGGGAAGTTGTTAGAAGTGAAGTGTCAGATATTACATTCACAAACTGGCATGTGGACTTTTTTTGATCAGAGTGCAAAAAGCTGTGACGCCAAATCAGAAGATTTGACACAGTCTCTCTCCGACTTTGAGAAAACACCAAACGAGGTTCAGCTATGGTTTGGAATCGGATCATATTCGCAGCGAGAAAGTGTCATCTTTTCTCTTTCTTGTTGAGATCACAGTCTGAAACCAGGCTGTCTGAGAAACTGTTGAATCAAAGTGAAACACAAACATCATCTGGACTCTGAGCTCCTCTCTCCTGCCTCCGTACACCAACGACGACATCGTCACCACACTCATTATTTGGCATTTCTGTGATGACACTGTTTCCGGTTAAGATTCATAACGCGGGTACATCTGCTTGTGTTTTGCCTTCTTCTGTTATCCATTACCTTCGAACAGGCAGGAGCTGACTAGATGGGTTGTCGTCATAGAAACGCCTGAGTGGGCAGCACAATATTCTCAATGAGACCGGGGTCTCTGTCATGATCAGTGTCTGTGTGCAGCGGCATGTATCAGTGCTCGTACTGACCATACAGCTTTAACGTCATGACTTTATAGTTTCATCAGAGAAAGAGATGACATCGGACATGTGAAGTTTGACCTTTGATGGACATTATTGATTGATACTTCAGTTGGAAAGGCTGCCTTGAAGTGGAACTCGTTAAGTCATGAAGTCGTTTACAGGAAAGTTGTTCAAGTGGGCACTGTATGGGAACACTGTTGCTAGGCAACAGCAAAATAGACGCCTAAAGAATCATTGCTAGCTAACGTGCTGTGCTTGTGTTTCATTGTGCTGCTTGTGTGCTTGGATCAATAACGTCAGATTTAATCAATTATGTTGTTTAGGAAATGTTCAGGAAAACACAAAACCGGTGGAAATATAACAACGTGCACGTTACATCTGCATGACCATATAAAGGTTGTTGCAACACGGTTTCTACATGACACAGTATCGAAAACATCTTCCCATCAAATATATTATAAAACTACGGAGAAAAAGCATGATTAAATGTAAATGTATTCACTCTGTGGGCCAATGGCGCCCATCAAGGGGAAAAGCTTTCTGGGGCATGGGGGGAGGGGTCTATTTGGGTTAGATAAAACACGGTCCATCTAAAAATGTAAACAATCATAACCAATTTTTTAAGCCTAAAGACTCACCATTACTTACGAACACATCAAGGAAACACTCTTTATTCATTGTTGTCTGTTTTAAAACATGTAAATCCCCTTCTTTTGAAAATTTCCAATCAGAGCCAGCTTTTAAAAAAACAACAAAAAAGAAGAGAAATCAGGAAAACAGAACGGGGACGACATACATTTAGTGTTTCCATCCGAGGGAAAAAGAGAGCTAAGAGTCAGATAAGAAGACGGTTATCACTCATGTCTGCACAGTAAATTAGAGGAGGTTAGCTTAGCATAAAGGCTAAAGGCCCTGACACACCAAGGAGATTGTTGGCTGTCGATCCTAGACTAGTTGGACCGTCGGTGAGCGGTTGTCGCCCTAGTTTTTGTTTTTTGACCTATTTGACATGTGGAATCAGCGTCGGTGAGAGGAATCTCTCTGATTGGCTGTTTCGGAGGTTTCATTAATCTCCAGCTCTCGACACAGGTTCAGGAAAGCCCCCTGAGCATGCCGCTGTAGTATCCACGCTTTCACTCATTAGTGTGGTTTCTACTTATTTGTCGCCTCCAGTTTATTTGCTTTCCAGTTTATAAAAAAAAAAAAAGAGGTGACTCACCTAAGAAAATCAAAATGAAAAGCATTATTCCCTCTTTTCTTTTTTTCTGCACTTCTAAACAAACACAATATACATTTTAATTTGCGCACTTCACAGTCGTTGCTTTATGGGTTTTCATTGCCTCAAGACAGAGCGAGGCTTCCTTCTTTCCTTCCCTCTGATTCTTGTTTGTATGCTAATCTACTCTCGACCTCTTCTGATTGCAGCTTCATATTCAAGTCACAAACACGAGAGTTGAACGGCTCTTGTCATCTAACTTCAACAAAATCAGGAACGTTGATCTTTTCCTTTTAGCTTTGACATTTTTTCAGCAGTGATACTTCTTCCTTTCATGCTGGGAGAGTCTTGTCTTTCTTTCTTTTTCCTGCTGTTACACTCGGTTTTTACTCTGTAGCCTGTTAAAACAATCACTGCAGCATCCACACTGTTTCTCTGAAGATAAATATTTTTTAAAAACCTCTGGTGACCCAGACAGATCAAGGTGCATGAGTGTGTTGATGGTACAGAAGCAGAATAATGGCCGCTTTTTAGCCAATCCTTTTATCAGTGCTCTGCCTCTGTCCTTTCAGAGTAGAAGAAGTGGATTAGATGTCAAGAGAGGGGGCAGCTTCAAACAGGCTTGTTAGTGCTTTGAGAGGAAATGCATGGAGGGCAGGAGAGATGGAGGTGACCTAATGGAGAGGAGCTGCAGCAGAGATGCACGAGGTTGAGAAGAGTGTGAAAAAAGATGTAGATCGAAATAAGACACAGAAAACCCGTAAATAAACACATCAGTAAAATAGTGTGGGTATGGATAAGTCAAGGACTCGAACAAGTACTGTCGTCATGAGTCATTTAGATTATTTATTGTATGATTAATTATTTAGTTTATAAAATGTCCGAGTTGTGAAAAGAGACATATTCAAACAGCTTTATATTTGAGACTCTGGAACAAGCAAGAGTCTGACGCTTTTATTTTGAAAAGAAATCCCTGAAGTTAATATTTTTTAAAGCAAAAATAAAAATGTTTACAGCCATGTTCAAAAATGATTCTTCTGTGTCAGTACCTCATTTCCATGTTGGTACAATGTGCACTATTCTGTTCTTAAGACTCACCTTAAAGGCAGGGTTGACCATTTTCGAAAACTTAGCATGAGATTTTGAAAGTAGCATTCCCTCAGTGCTCCATCTACACCATCCCCTCTGTGCTCCCTCAAAAGCCACGCCCCTCAATTACATACAAAAGCGCCATTGGTCCACAATTTAACCTAAGCTCATCTCTTACATTGTGTACAAACTACGTCGTCTCACGTCTCATTCAGCGGTGAGTCAACTCACAGTATGAACTCCGTCATCAAGGACAATCTTTGAGTGTGGGCTAGTGAACACAAGAGGTAGAGAACGAGCAGGGAGACAGGGAGGCGCCTGATTGGTTCAACAGATTAGTACCTCGTGGCAGACATTGGTTGAAGTTTTTACAGGCTTACAAACTGCTACAGATGACGGATTTTCTTTGGGGTTTTTTTCAGAACATGAGTTATTGATTTCTGTCAGGACCTAAAGACAGTTTACACCAAAATCTGAAAAAGTGGATCTGGAGAAAATTACCAACCCTGCCTTTAAATATATTTGTACTCAATTGCCTTCCAGTTTTAATAACCCTTCAAGCTCAACACAATCGAAAAAAACCTCAAAAATTTGCTTGATCCAGCTTCTTAATATCAACGATCTGCTGCTTTTCTACACATTTATGACGGCAAACTTCAGAGTTTTTTTTTAGTTTTGGACTGATGTTAGGACAAAAGAGGAAACATGAAGACATCACTCTGGGCCGAGAGGAGCGGTGTAGAGAGTGTTTCAGGGTTCTTTGACATTTTTGAGACGAAATGATTCATTGTGAAGGTAACCAGCAGAATGTGAGACAAACAAGAAAAGGACATTTGAGAGATAAAGGAGAAGATTTGGAATTCAAATGAAAGATTTGGCAGTCGTCCTCTCTCCGACTCGTTACTTTCTTTGTTGATTCAGGCGACAACAAAAGGTGATAATGAACATGTCACAGCTTCAAACTTCGCTGCCAGAGATGGAGCGGTGGTTTGGAGCTTCTTAATTGCACCATTTTCGGAGCTTAGACTTTGCCAGCAATCACTCAGGGTTGTATATGACAGCTCTGGCAGCGAGTTCTCACTATAGGGGTGTTTTCATCTGTACAGAGTCGTCTGTTTATAAAGAGGACGACCTGGCAGATAATAATCTGTTCTTTCTGCCTTAGCAGAATACTCACTTCCTCAATCCTATTTTTAAGTGTTTTTTTGTTCTTTGTATGCCTTTATTGTAGAGGTAGGACAGTGGATAGAGTCAGAAACCAGGGAGAGAAAGAGAGTGGGGAACGACGTGCAGGAAAGGATACACAGGTCGGATTCTAACCCAGGGGCGCCTGCTCTCAGGGACTTAAGTCTCTGTACATGGGGGGGATGCAATGTCCGCTAGTCTTATAGTATTTGTGATTATGCCAGGCTGGATTGAGGTGTTTTCTCATGACTGTTTTTGAGAGCTGGTTGTATTTTGACTGGAGGAAAGAGGAACAGACTTATGATATCTTAAAGGAAGAATATGCAACTTTTTGATCCAGCAGATGTCGCCCTTGAGTACCAGTATGAAACATAAAACAACTCGAGCTGCATTGTTGTCTTAGCATGCTATTGCTAGCGCTCTTTAGTTTGCTCGTAGCTTCATACTTCACTCTTCTTTTCTCTAGTCCGTCAATTAAACAACTTTTATACGCGAGGGCACGAGTCTGCCGGCCATCCTGTCCATGTAAACACACTGTAGACAACATCACAGACAGTCAAACTAAAAACTACATGTGCAAAAAAAATTCAGAGTCGACATAGCCAGAACCATTTTGCATTGTTCATGTATTGGCCGTGCGTTTAAATGTTAATGCAGTTGTTTTGGTTGTTTTGGTCGTTAACAGCACGGCTTTAAATTTGCAGAAATTTTCCGTCATTGCATTTGTTTTGGACTCATCTGTGTGCTTTTGAATTTCCGTCGTTCATGTATTTTCTGCACCTTTTACCTGATGTAAGTGGTTTGGACCTTTTGCATAGCTTCACCATTGATGGCCACCGTGGTTTTTCATCTTTTGACGTTCAGGTAGAAGAGGGAAGAAACTTTCAGCCGAGGCTAAAACTCATGAAAAGAACAAATCCTGCCTGAAATAGAATATCAAATGATGAAAAGGACTCTGTTGGTGAAAGTAAGATTGAAAGGGACTTTGTGTCGGAAACACTCATCAGTGAACAACCTCCGACTTGTTCTTGAAAATATGATTGAAGTATCAGGCTGCAGAATAGTTTCCAATAAAAGTTATGTCGGGATTGTTTGCTCCATTTTATGATTATGTGCTCGGCAACCGAAGCCATTTTTGATCAAATATCTTTGAGAGAGAGAAGTGCCCCAAGGACACAGCACTGTTCAGACATTTCCCTACACGGATTTGACAAAAAGATGGCGTGTTAAAATCTGTCTTATTCAACGTTTACATCTGTTCTCACCACCGCCGGAAATATTTCAGAGCCAAATATCTTGAACAACTAATTTTTTTTTTCACAACACCACAGGGTATGATATTATCATTGAGAGAAAAAGATTTGATCATAGCGAGCCGACAGGCCGCTGAAGATGCTGAGTCAGAGGACAAGTTGGCTTCTTAACAATGTGGGCAATAGTGAGAACAGATTTGTGTCTTGTTGGGTGGGAGCGGAAATGCAGCTGTCATCTCGAGTAAAAGGGTCCTTAAAGGAAAGAACAGCCTGGACTTTTTCAGTTTCCGTTAAAAGTCTCCTAACTCTAAACTTTTTAACCCGGGGTTCATGTCTTTAGTTGTTACCTGAACACGGTCCAGATCAAGAGAAGATGAGTTCATGATTGTTCAAAACTTAAAGAATAATAATACTTTTTACAAAGCTCAACTTGTGATTATAAACAGCAAAAATACAAATAATTTATTCTGTTGACAAAAGTTTTTGGGGCGTTTGTGCCAGAAGGATGTTGTGTTAGTTAATTAATGTTTCCTCAGTGGTCTCACTGCCAATTTCATTCTTTAGAATACAAGAACATTTAGGATCATATTTTTTTAATCTACCCTCAACTCAGTACAGTGTGAATTTTACTACTCTCGCAAAAATTGGCTATGCTCTGACTTACGGTATGTCCTAGAAGGTCAAATATGAAAAATCAAAAATGACACAGACATCCCTCAGTGGGTGCTGGAAACATGAATAGGTGTGCAGATCTTGTTTTGCTTTCTTTACCCAGTCGGTTAAATAGAAATTTAAATTCAGACCAACTGACTGCATCACCCAGAAAACAGTCAGAATTGAGCGCATGTCATTTTAAATTGTCTGAAAGTAAACAATGTTACTTGGTTTGCTGGGTGTTGCTAATGTTAGCAGTGCTAGCGCTGGCCAGCCTTTTGGTCCTCCCTGCAGATTAACGTCCACATGCTCGGGCTAAAAGTGGTTATGCATTGCTCTGGTTGATACAACAGTTGAACCTGACGAAACCCTGGGGACGAAATCCTCGGGCGTTTCATTCATACGGGTAAAGACAATCAATGCCTGTATTACACCTTGATCTGAAAATAAATCAATAAAAGAAGGATTGCTTCAACAAGTCAGGCGTGAGACGAAGGGTTGCTGCAGGTTAAAATGTCACATTGTGTAGGTGAACTGTTATAATAGCTTCCCTGTGAATATTCTCCCTCATGTGGTTTGAAACTCATTTCTTTTAATAGTTTTCCATCTGCAGTGTCACTGAATATTCATCAGCAGCTCCCTTATTTTCCTGCAGATGTTTAATTCATGACTCTATCACCGCTTGCTGGCGTTAACTTTAGCACCTTTTATATTTCTCTTTCTGTCTTCATTCAGATCCCATTTACTTCTGGCAGCAGACAGCCGAGGACATCACGGTGTGTGTGCGCATGCCTGAGGGCGTCACCAAAGAGGAGGTTCAGTTCTCGCTGACGGCGGACAACATCAGCATCGGAGTTCAGGGTTTCTCTCCTCTCCTGGAGGGCCAGCTGTTTGAATCTGTAGACCCCGAGGCCAGCGCCTGGATCATCAAAAACGACAAAAGGTGTGCATCCTGGAGCGTATGACGTTCCCAAATCTGAGTTTTCCTCTGATGTCAGTAGTTTCTATGAGCAGAAAAACATTTTTTAACGTGATGTCTTACCTCGAGAGACCCTCTTCCCCACCTCCCGTCTGACAGGTATAGTCTCCCGTTGTGAGGAGCACATGTCGGGAGAATCTCCGGAGCAGTCGTCCTGAAATTATCTAGATATTTTGAAATTATCTAGATATTTTCATGCGAGCATAATATGTGAAACCGGCTATAAAGACCCAGAAATCTGAGATGTCAGGGGCTTGGATGTGAAAACATTACTGGGAAATTTACCCAGATCTTTTAGTAAGAACAAGTGTGTAGGCATATTCTGGCAAGATTTTATCAGTGAAAACAATTAAAGTTTTTATTCAAACTTTTTTCTGTGTGTCCTGAGGGGGGGGGGCTCAGCTTTTTCCTAACTAGAAGGGGGTCTCCAAGGGAAAAAGGTTGGGAGCCTCTGGTGAGGAGATGTGGCTGAGTACGCATTCAAGAAATCCAGGTCTAAAAAAAGATTACGACATGGCGCACGGCATCGAGTAGTAGGTTGTTTTTTTTTTATGCCCCAGGAAAAATATTCATTCATTTTAGGATTCGGTATTTTCATAATTGTTATCTTTCCCTGCAGACTGACTCAGAAGGTATGTGAGTGTTTGGGATTGATCTTTTCTCACTGAGCAACAGAACCCCTCATCGGGTGTCTCTGTGACCCTGCATGGTCGCCGTGTCCTCACGTGGGCTCTCCAGACAAATTGCTCCAAGAATACTTGAATGCTAAATCAGAATCACACCAACAAAAAGAGTCACTTTGACCGGGAGAGGAAGACTTGGAGAAAAAAAAAAAAAAAAAACTCCAGTATCCGAGCAGGATAAGCCTCACTCAGACATGACAGGAAAACCGCTTCATGGAGAACCTCAAGACAAACATAAAATCAGCTGAAGGCTAAAGTTTCAGTCACAAAGAGCATGTGGTTTACAAAGTCTGGGATCACGAGCTTCCCCTTTAAGAACATAAACACAGCTTTACCCTCAGCCAATAAAAACACTTACACAGGGGGGTAAAAAATCAAACAACAAATTAATTTAGTTGTTCGTTTTTAACTTCTTTTAGGAACAGGCGTTTTCCTTCTAATCGCTGTAATGACGTGGAGACATGGCCCGTCAGTGGTGGTCCTGATCAGTCTTGATTGAAAATTCGGAGTCCGCCCAGTCTGAGTAAAAATGCTTTAGATGTCAAGATGAGTTGGAGACCTTCAAAAAACTGAAGCTGAAAGTGGAGTGTTGAAAGCCGCCTTCAGGAGGAGATGTTGTTCAGGTAGAAAGCGTGTACCTGCCTCTTTTTCTCCTCCTCTCTCTTAAATCACATCCTCTGTGATTCAGTGTAACAAAACAATCAAACATAAAAAAGGCTGAGGGAGACGAGTACTTTTTATAAGCATTGCATCTTTTGATCTCGTCGTCGTCAGTGTGAGTTGAGTCACATCCCCCCCCCCCCCCCCCCACTTTAAGACCTTTCATCTACGTCTCCACCAGCTCTTTATCTCTGCTTCCTGTTCCGTGAATACAAGTCCTCCAAAAGCTCCATTCAGGGTGAAAATATGTTACATGGTCTGTTTGCGCGGTGTGTGTGTGTGTGTGTGTGTGTGTGTGTGTCCGTGTGTGTGTCCGTGTGTGTGTGTCCGTGTGTGTGTGTCCGTATGTGTCCCCCTCTCTGCGTTTTTTCTTGTTGTGTGACGAAAGAAAGAAAAATATTGCATTCCGGATGCGGATCTGTACGATAGCTAGAGTGTTTACCCTGAAGTATTTCATTAATTTATCTTTTCATGCTCTTCAGTGTCTTCCTGCTGATGTATCGAAGACGAGCTTTACTGTCGTTTGTCGTTCGTTCAGGTTATTTCCCAACTCTGCCTGCCTCGTGCACGCATCGATTACCACTTTTGAAACTGTAACTACATCAGAAAATGGGTGGTCAGTGCCACCCCTGGAACCACCACTCTGAACACGTCCCTGTGGATACCAGACAAAATATTAAAATAGATGGTTTGATTTCTTTCCTTGAAAAATGGAAATTGTCATGTGTGTCATCTGTGTCTGGATGCTCTTTTAGATGGAAATGCATCGAGGTAAAAAAGAAAACACCCTTCGTTAGTACTGAGGGTGTTTTTCCATACCAATAGGTGATGCTCTTTGCAGACAAACAGCTGAGGACCGTCTGCTCTCCTCCTCCTAGAGTCCAGACCTGAATTAAGAAGCCGTCCTTGGTGTCTTTTTCATATCTTTTTATTGTGGTACAAATATAGACCTGTTCTATAAACCAGTATGAATGAAGGAGACTGCTTGAAGGTCTTTGCAGATAATGTAACAAAGAGAAATGTCTTTTTGTGAAGTGTAAACATTTGTTATGAATTGGCACGATACAAATAAAGATTGATTGATTGATCAACATAAGCTTAGATGGAAGCTGTACCGTCTGTGCAAAATGTCACGTTGAAGCACAGACCGTTCAGAAAGGAGACGGGGTACTTTGATGTATTTCCTCGGTTTGTGTTGCATGGATTGGACCCGCCCCCTTTAGGAGACGAGGCGAAGGTATTGAGTCCATTCAGACTGTGACCGATTTTTTTTTTCGCTCTGTACTCAGAAAAGTTCTTACTGGTCTGAAATGATCGATGTGATTGGATGAATTTAAACAGTTGTTAGTAGTCCCTCCTCTTCAGATGTCCTTGGAACGTGTCTTACAAACTGCTTATTGCTGATCTGAGACGTTATAAAGCACCCACTTTCAAAACCCAAGTCCATTTAGCATTACATGCTGCAGATGTCTGACTACAGGGCAGATGTCCACTGATACAGATGTTCAACTGATACGTCTTAAGTGATAGGCATCACTCTGTGTTTTACACTCTCAGCCCTGTTTCAGTGGACAGCCGGTGCATGATGAGAGTACATGATGCATTCAATGCCAGAAAAGAACCAGCATACAGTACATCTGGTTATTTTTGCTCTCTTACTAGATAGAAAACTACAAATGGTGCAGGATGACTGAATGTAATCGGAGGCTCTGCTGACGTCCACAGGAAAATGTGAACTCGAATCACTCAGGAAGAAAAAAAAATCACATTAGCAAGCTTCTGTTAAGCAAGGCAGAATACATTATTCTAATTGTATTCAGGTTTTGCCTTGAAACCATTAAAAAAAAGATTTTTTTATTATGAAGTGAAAGGCTGAGGGTTCATGAATGGGCTCACGGGCCCTTGGTTTTTTATTCTCCGTGCACCCTTCAGTGACCCACGATCAGGTGTATAGACTTCATACAAAGACAGAATAACATTATGCACACTCCACACCTGCACGCTGTGAGGAGCATATACTGTCAAGTGTTTGTGTACATGTAATTGTTAGGAACTCATTTCCAATGTAAAGATATTTACTGAATGAGCTGCTTCTATTTGAATTTCAACAACACTTAATACCCCCCATCCCCCCTTATCTGCCGGCAATAAGGTCAATACTGTTGCACGACTAAAACGTGCAGCTTAACGTCAGCCGAGGATCAATAATAAAGATAAATAACGGCCTGAATTTCAGTGATAACTAATATTAAACTGAGTGTATTTTCAAACAGACTGAAACTGACAAATATTCCATCGAAATGCTGCAACTTCTAACATTTGAGAACCGAGTAGTACTACATCTCCCTCTTTTTTTGGCTTAAAAACAAATTTTCCAGTACTTGAAGTTATCGTCAAAACATATCTGCATCGAGACGCCAGCAGTTTAATGGGTGGTGCCGGCGCCCCATAGAGGGTTGGTATTTCCCACAACCCCACGATACGATAAGTATCACGATACAGAGGCCACGATACAGAGGCCACGATACGATACATATTGTGATATACATTGATGTCCTACCCAGATACCTACACGGTATTAAGGATCCTACAATTTAAATTACTCAATCCATTTTTTTCCCCTGCCTGCACCATCGGTCAGTTGTCTTTCAAAACTGACAGCTCTGCAGCCGTATCTATTCTGTAACATCTGCATCGAGCACATGACGATATGTTGCCATATTGATCTTTGGTGCACAGCTTTAGCACCCCAGTGTACAGAGGCTGTAGTCCTGTGGCTTTTTTCCCGCATGTCATTCCCCACCGTCCTATCTCTACAGTGAAGACATAAAAAGTCCAGAAATAAACCTTGTAAGATATGAGCATCCTGTAAGACAGAGAGTGTTGGATGTCCGCTGTGTGTGGAGCACGGACATTAGACTCAACAAAGAGGGACTTTTGTAGGCTTTACCTTTTGGTGCCTCTTGTCATTTTTATTTTTTTTGGAATTCAAATGTTTTTATTGAACTTTTTAAAGGCATGGTACATGGCATTAACACATTTAGCTTTCAAGGATATAGCAACCCTTAGCTTACACAAAACATGAGGGCAGACTTCAGTACACAGATCCAGTGAACATAAACTACAGCAGCAGGCCAGAGAGGAAAGAAGATAAATACATCAAAATGATTACAAATAATGCTCGTCACAGCAGAGACAATTAAAATCAGGAATACATCTGAATGGTGATCCTATCAGGGATGAGATTGAAAATTATTTGGACACGTCGTCCACCCTTATGTAGTCCCAGAACCTGTCCCAGGGAGACCCCTTCTCCAACCTTCTGTTACTGAGTCTGTTCAGCGTACATTCATAAGATGCTGTGTCAGTCATTGCACTAACCCATTCTTTCCTCTTGTCATTTTTAAACTTTAAGCAAATAATAATGAGGTTTTCTTCGTCCTTGTTTTTTTTGTTTTTTACGGCTGCGCCACTTAAAACACGTCCAAGTTGCCACAGAGGAACATCATTTGTGTCAGAACCAGATTGGCCACAGTCCTGTCAAGTTCCCCTCTGACCTTCCTCATCAAAACGGTTTCATCTCACAGGACCGCCGGGCTGATTGGATGTTCACTGGTTGATTGGATCAATCCTGAAGTACCATGTTTGCTCCAGCGTCCAAAGAATTTGTCTCTCAGGCGTTCTGGTGCAATGAGAGCGTTTGGCTTTCAGCTGCTTCTCACTCTGCATGTCAACACATACATATTGTGACTCATCGGTGTGTTTAATTGTTTGTGTATTTTAATTTGCCCTCAGCCTGGAGGTGAGCCTGCAGAAGCGCAGCGAGGGGCCGATGTGGGCGGAGCTTGTGATGGGAGACAAGAGAGGCGAGTACGTGATGAGTGACGAGCAGGCTGCCCTGATCCACGAGAGACTGACGCACCTCACCTCTGAGGACTTGGTAGGCCATCTCTTCACAACATGCCGCTGCGCCGTTACAGATAAAGCTTCTTAACATGCATGAAAAAATACACAACAGGAAGTCTTCCAGAAATCCTCTTACACTACTAGCTGGCTGAACAGGAAGTCCCAAAGCAGTGGCAGCTGCTCCCCGAGCGACCACCTCAAGTGTTAAAAAAAAAAAAGCCAACGAGGAATTGCAAAAATGTGCAGTTCACCAAGTGTCCACTGGAGACTGACTCCAAACGTCACATACACAAATATTCAAAAATGCAATTTTTACAGCAGAACTCGGGTTGTTTACAGCCTGGTACAAAAACGATTTAGCTCTTAATCGGCAGAGTGTACAGGGTTAATGAAGAGTCAGGCATGATTAGGGGCGTGGCTTATCCGACTACAAGCACAGAGTAGCTGTTCCACAACAGGCTGAATGTCCGCCTCTTTGTCAGTTGTAGGTTGAGACACCATTTCCAACATGGGGACCCTCCATTGTCGGGCTTCATGAAATACCCCTTCAGTAATCGGTTGGTGACGTCACTGAGACTACTTTCATGTTTTCATACAGTCTGCGTACTCCCAGAAGCTGTATTGTCGTCTGATTATTGCAGGTGTCTTCTCAATCTCAGATCAAAACACACATTAACATTAAAAACGCACATCAACTGTGGTCATTTGACACAGTGTCTCAATGGTTTAATTACACACAGAGGTACAAAGGAAACAAAATCTGTGACGGTCAAGTCTTGAAATAGATAACCTCACAGCAACCCGGCCCCGGTGGCGTCTGTTTTTCTGGTTGAAACATTGTGGTGTGAAATCAATCAGCAGTAAGTGCTGGAAAATATTACTCTGACATTCAGCTTCCATGAATCATTGCTCTGTGTTTGTTTTCTCCGGAGGTTTCATCCTGACCTTCCAAACCTTTTTATTTTTAAGTCCGTCTAGCTTTTAGCATCTCTTCTCTCTGCACCTCTCTCATGTCAGTCCTCGCCCTCTTCAGCTCCTCCTCCTCCTCCTCCTCCTCCTCCTGACGTCTTGTTCACATCATCGTCACACTCTGTTCTCATGTTTGTTAGCATTTTTAGCTTTAACCTCCCCTGGCCCGATCCTTCATTAGTCTCATCTGTTCCCACTTGAGGTCCTCGGTTGCAGATGAAGCCTTTTTAAATGGAAATACATGCAAAACAAGTGTAACCACGGCCGTCTGTCTTGTTCCCTGTTTGTTTTCTCCTTTACAACCAGAATGGAAACCCCAACAGAGACAAGCCCCCCTGCAACTCTCATGAGCTGGAGGACTGTGATGGCTTTCCAGAGGACAGCTTCAGCCTCACACACTTTGACGGAGAATCCCTGAAGCCCACTCAGGTGGTGAGTAACACCCACCTCTCCTTCTCTGGTAAACACTTTAACCCTGAAGTCTTTCACCCAGAGACCCTCGCATTTCACATTTTCAGCCCTTTCTCTCGTCTTCTTCCATCCTTCATTTCCCTCAAGTGCACTGTTGGCTACCTGATGCTCACACACGATTAAATTCAGCCATGCCCCCCCCACCCCCTGTGAGCAGACGCCGCGGGCCTTGCCCTTTAACAAGCCACTTGACCAGAGAGCTCCACAAAGACCTGGTAAAGCAGGAACATGCACACCTCCTTCATTTCCACCACATCCCCCTGGTGACTCGAATAGCAACCAGCTGCATCTTTAAAAGCTCACATCTATTTTTATAATCGCTCATTCTCAGGATGAATTTGAGAGTACAACATGTCACCTGGCAGGATTACTTAGAGCGGTTGTATTTGAATTGAAATGTCACAGGTTTCATTGGGCAGGCAAGATTTGAAACAGGTTGTGACGCGCCAACGTCGAGTCCAGCTTCTCCCTCTGTGTTTCATTATTTTAATTCCCGGGGATTTTCTGTTGTGTTGGTCAGAAGCGAGTCAGCAATCTGCCATTTGTTTTTTTGTGCGGAGGAAGGCGTGGACTTGTTGATTGATCTCCAAAGAAATGGATTAATCATTCCACCTGGTGAATAAATGCTGTGCATCAAAGACGGCATTTACTCATTGTCATCATGCTCAATAAATCTCAAAGTTCACTTTAAAAGCGCTTAACAAGCTGGCAATCAAACCTCATTGTGGATCATTTTTATGTGATTCTCTCAGAATTTCAATCCTGAATAAATATTAAATCTTGCATCTCGATTCATATCATAACAAACCAATCGGTCATTACCCGACACCCAAGACTTACTCCCCACCTGAAGGGAGCAATCCACCATTTTCAGTCCCAGATCCATGACCTCAGACTTGGATGTTCAGACCCTCATCCCAATCGCTTCATGCTCAACTTGCACAGAAGCTATGCAAAATGCTGGGAAGCAGGGAAATTCTGATTTTACTCTCTGTTATTGAGAGACATGCTTCTCTCACACATCTCGGCTCGGATTACACACATGCACAAACAGGAGCTGTGGACATTAGTGGAGAGATGTCAGAGTGAGGCTGCTACACAGGGAGTGCGCCTGAGCTGTTGGAGGTTTGGTGCCTTGGTTGAGGGCACCTCAGCAGTACCCGGGAAGTGACCTGGCACCTCTCCAGCCTCCAGACTAAATTACATATTATGGTCCTCACTGGGGCTTTCACTGGCGACCCTCCGGTTCCCAACAAGTTAAGTTAGCCAAAAAAAAAAAAGGGAATCCATGTTTTTAATCAGAAAACTCTGCAAGCTAAATGTTCAGGTGTGTTGAAAAAGAGAATTCCTTTTAGAAACAGCTAGAGGTGGGTAAATAAATTGAGATTCTTATCTTCTGAGATTGTTAATAGCTTCATAACTTCCAAAAATCGTTTTATTTTTTGCTAAACAGTCACTCCCTGCTAAGTGCTAATGCTAGCAGATAAGTCTCACAGATGACTGGAGGAGATCCTGCAGTATGTACTAATTCATAAACAGACTTTGAATCTGTAGATCCAGAATAGATTCTGAATCTAATCGTGACCCCAAGAATCAAAATCCAATTGTGAGACACCCAAAGATACCCAGCGCTATAAACAGCTGCTTCTAGAGGAATGCGGTGTACAACATGTAATGGGGAGGGCTACAAACTGACACCTCAGCCTTGTGTTATTTATTTTTTTCCTTCCAATTACTCTGAAGCAACAGGGGAGGTTTTGCTCTAAAACGCCAATTATGGAGGAAGACTGGAGCGTTTGTTATCCTCCACCCTGTGAGATTTAAAGGAAAGACAAGTAACAACTGCGCTGAGTGTGCTTCCATCTTCATTATTTCACGTCAGATAGAAAGACTTCACATGTGGCTGTTTTACTTGAAGACGAGGTTGATGTTTCAGCGTTGGAGATTTAAAAAAACAAAAACAAAAGAAAAACTCAGAACTGCAGAAGGAAATGTGGTTTTAATAAAAGTTCTGTTTTGTTTTTGAGTCAGATTTATACACTATTTGAACCAGTCTCCCTAATGGTGTAATGAAAGGTGTCAGTCTTAACTCTGTGTTTTTAGAAATGCAGAATAAAGAGCGTCAGTGAATGTTTCTCTCATCCCAAAACACAAACAGCAGGTTGTTTTTAAAAAAGCTCTATTCATTAGTGAACATCATCTTTCAGTTTTTCAGTTTCATTTGCACAAAATAACGTCAATGTTTATTCTCCAAATGAGCCCTTTCATAATGTGATGAGAGAAGAAGAATGAGTATGACTGTAAGGGCCAGAGTTTCTGTGCCATTTGATGAAGAGCTCTCCATGAATACGAAACCCTTCAATGTTGCTGCCTCCATTTAGTTTGTGCAAACCTACGAGCGGCTGCCTTAAAGTAAGCTGCACCGGTCGTACCTTTTTTAGTGTGCTTTTTGAAGGACAGTCGAGTCTGTTTGTTCCACATGTGAGTGAACATGTGAGTGAACATGTGAGTGAACATGTGAGTGCGTACAGATGCCCTTGTGTTTTCCTGTTTTTATCTGTAAGTCCTCCAGGAAGCCTTACCTTTTCTATTGCTACCTCTATGCTGCTGACCTTTATTATAAAAACCTTTTAGCTGAAAATAGTAGCACCTCTTGTTAATTTGGCCTTTTTTGTCGACGTGCTTTTGGTTCCAATCCCATCGGAGGAGAATGTGAAAGGTTTTACGTGTGTTCCTCAGGGGCAGGCTTTGAGTCATATCCCCTGAATTTATCTGTAAAACCTGCACAATGGACTCTATCTGTACATCTGTTTGTTTACTGCAGGCTTCAGCCTTCAAAAGGAACATTTCAGCTTTCCTGTGATAACCAAGAACCTCAGTGAGAGCCGAGAGAGGTATCAAGGAAATATAATATATAAGTATCAGGAAAGTACACCGAGAACCAGAAAATGAGAGACAGCCAGGGAATGCTTATCTAGTATCATATATCTATAAAAACAACAGACTAAGTGATATTTTTGAATCAACCTTTCATTTACAGTCAAACAAAACAGTGCAGATTTAAAAGACAAAGCTCAGCGTCTCTTCCAGGAGAGAGTCTAAATAAACGATCGTTAATCCTTGAGTGTGAGGCACCTTGACGGGAACATGGCGATTGCTGCGGTGGTAATGATGACTACTGACATTTGGCATTTCAGCTGTTATCACAGACATCTGGGCCTCTGTGTGCAGATGCATTAGTTTAGCTGTCTTACTATCTCTGTCTACTGAGCCTGAAAGTTTATTCTTTTCAGGTTCAGGCAATCTGGATTACTTGACTGTAGAAGAAGCTCAAACAGTGCCGTGTACTGAATGAATCATAGGTATTTTGACCAAAACATTTCACAGTGGAACTTGTGAAACCTTCCACCACATCTCGAGGTCTCTCCCAGCACGCAAACAGTTGAACATCCCGTCTACTTTGTTCAGGCCCGGCTCAGACACTTTGAATGTTTGAAATCTTTGCTTTCCCGCCTCTTTGCGTTGACATTTAAAGGAAGAATGATCGACTTTTTTTGATCCAGTAGATGTCGCCCTTGAGCACCAGCGTGACACCCAAAAAAAACCCAAAAAAAACTGCTCCGCTATTCTGAAGCCGTCGCTCTCCTCCAGCGATACACCTCCAACCCCTCTCCACTCGAGTTCACAGGAAGGAGTTATGAATTAGAACGCGCCATAATTAATCGCAAGCGGTGGACTAAATTGTCCTTTGCTCGAGCTGCAATCACCTGTGCTGTGCATTGTTGTGTTAGCAGGCTAACGTTAGTGCTCATAGCTTCATATTGCACATGAACTGACACAGAATGACCGTGATCTACGAACGCTTTCATGACATCCAAATAATCAGTGAGTGTATTCTTTTTAGTTTCTGTAGTCCTTGACTAAAACAGCTTTTATACACAAGGCCGTCCCTTCCATGTAAACACGGCTCTGACAACAACACAGCCAGCGGGACTCGAGCTTCTCACTCATTGTAGACAGTCATGACTCAGAGACACATTTACACAGGAGATACTTTATGTGTAAAATGTTGCACATTCTTTCTTTCTTAAGTCACATACATGGGTTTTTTATTTATTTTTTACTTTATTCATATTCTTCTGCTGAGAAGGTTTTCACCATGTCCAGGTCATCCGCAGACATCGCGTCTTTGATTATTCAGAAAAGTGTCGATCTATTACCATTATTTTATTTTTAAAATCCTCTGGTTCAGCTCCCCTTTCATGTTGTATTTCTCTTTATTTTTTAATACCTTTTATCTTGGTTTCACAGTGAGGGAGTTTGAAGGATTTTATGGATTTAAAAGGTTAATCGTCTGCTTTGTTCTGCTGTTAAATTATCCTCACTCAGCCATGGCTTTGGAAAGAAACCATAGCAGAATAGAAACTTGTATTATATTTCTTTTCTTCGGCTCAAATGATCCTTTTGTCGAGGGTTTGAACTTCCTATTACAACTCTTTTGTGAGGTTAGACCTGAGCCCCCTGCTGGGTGAGGTGTTTCTGTAAAAGTAATGAGATAAGAGCCGCTGGACTGTGACCATTAAAGCCGAAGAATATAAGAGGACATGGTCTCACTTTCAAAGAACCCGGCTCATACCATGATTATACTTCAGCCTGTGATTTTCAAAATGTCCTGACTTGACTGAGTGAAACAAGAAAATGAGTCATGATGTCTTGCAGGTGCGTTTGAGGATCTAGTTGTTGTTTATCCGTGTTGTGAAACTTTAATTAAAGTTACCTGTGGGTTGAGTTTGCTCCCAAAATTAATCAGTTTCCAGTCCCCAAGTGCACATCACTCAATAACCCAAAGAACAGAGTATAGAATATCTTCACTGTGTCCTGCAGCTGCGAGCAACAGTTCAGAATAATTGACCGTCTTCGATGTCAGATATGAGCCGAGAGTTTATGAGATTTTCTGAGAGTATGAAAGCTTATCAAAAGGATTTTTATTTTCTTTCCATTTGAAACTGTGAGTGTCAGAATATCAGCGTTAATTCTTTATTGATGACTTTTTATTCTCCGTGGTTCACCTGAAGCTTCTTCTCAGATTAAAAGTAGGAAAGTCAATATTAACACGTTCATTGCAACATGATTAAGGTCAGAATTGAATACATATATATTTTTTTATAATTGCATTGACCGTGTGCCATTTGTCCCTTCGCGGGCTCCGTAGCTAAGTTACAGAACTTAAACTCAGTGTGTCCCTGAAGTCTCAGCGATGGAAGACAACGACACCTCTGTGCCTTTGAATGTCTCATTTCACTTTAAAAAAAAAACAAACTCTCAGACACCTCAGCGTGACGACAAACATTTCACTTCTTCACCGTTCCTTTTTACTGTTTTCATTCAGTTTTTGATCCGTAACAAGTTCCTTTGTCCATTGTTAAGTTAACGTCGTAACCTTCGATCTACCAGAAGGTCTTTTACTTTCTTTCAAAATAAAAGGCGGTGATGGTGTTTATATTTAAAACATTTTTTATCTCTCAGTCTTTGCAAAAGGAGTGGTAGGAAACACACTCACATCACTTGTTTAGGTGCTGAGTCGTGAAAAAAAAAAAAAAGAAATCACTCGATATGATGGACAAAGACTCGCAAAAGGGAGTGTTAGGGTGCAGTAGTGTTTCGAGTCTTTGTGCATGTGTGGAGGCGTTCTGAACTATTTTACATCATTTTGACATCAGCTGTTTGAGTGAGGGGAGGATCTCATTGTCAAAGTCACTTACTGGAGACATGTGGCTTGCTTTTATGGACACAGTGTTCTATTTTAAGTCTATTTAATCTGTCCATCCATCCATTATCTTTACCGCTTTTTCTATTCGGGGTCGCTAGGGGGGGAGGAGCCGATCCCAGCTGTCATTGGGCGAGAGGCGGTGTTACACCCTGGACTGTTCACCTGTCAATCACAGGACGACATATAGAGACAGACAACCAGCCACACTCACACTCACACCTACGGGGAAGTTTTAGAGTCAACAGTTAACCTAGTGAGCAGGATGCCGGAGGGGAGAACATGCAAAGACCACACAGAGAGGTTTCTGTCGGACGGGGACGCCAACCAGTACGTTAACCACTGCCCCACCGAGCACGTAATAATTAATAAAAAAAACTATTTTTCTTGATGATCCTGGCTGTACTTCTCTGAGCAACATCTGCAGCGAGCTTCACGTCAAACACAAGTGTCAGGAAAATGAGTGTTGGAGTGGAGGAGTGATGACTCGCTAAACGGCCTGTCATTTTCTCACAACTATCAGCGATCAGCACCAACATACAAGCTGTTTTATGCTGATTTTTTTTTTTTTCAATGCCTGTCAAGTGCGTACTGAGATGGGAGGACAGCCTGACAGCCTCGGAGAGTCGCCGGCAGGCAGATTTGCAGGATGTCATTGGACTCTGAGAGAGAGATCGGTGTGAACTGTCAGATGCTGAGGAGCGATTATGTCACAGCAATCGTCATTTTCTTTCCAAATACAAATGGAGTCAGAGTGGGAGAGGTCCAAACTGCACCGATGTAATTATGTCGAGCAGGCTCACACGTCAGTGATGTGAATGTGGAGCAAATACAGAGATGTTTAAGGTAGTGATCACTAAGTATTCAGTTCAGCTTTATGCCCATGTGATCAGAAGGAGATCTGCCACATACAAAATCTGCATCCCTCCATTTATTGTATACGTATTGTTTGTATTTTCATATTCGGTCTACCATTTAATAAGACAGAAATGTTCTGTGAGTAATAAAGAAAGAGAAGAAAGTCTTAAAGGAATCCTTCCACCTACAGTCCACATCAGATGGCCTTTATGATAAAGAAAGATTCAAACTTTTAACATCACACAGAAGGACGTTAGAGGGTGTAAAAAGAAACAACCAAAGATGATTTTATCAATAGAGAGACAGTTAGAAGGAGGGAAGAAAAGAAAGTAGGAAAGAAGATTAGAGGTTGAGAGGACGAAAATAAAGGAAGGAGGTCGAAAGAAAACTTGGACACAAAGAGGAAGAATACTGGAAGAGAAGGCAAGGCAAGTTTATTTATAGAGCACATTTCAACAACAAGGCAATTCAAAGTGCTTCACACAAGACATCAAAAGCATCATGACAAAGGACAGAAAAGAAACATTAACATAGAACATTAAAAAATCACTGAGATCATTAAATCTGAAAATATATTCAAATAAAAATAATTAAATAAAATGAAATTAATTGAAATAAATAAAGTAAAAATATTTTAAAAAGTTTAAAATCTCATTAAAATTGTTTATCTAAAGGCAGCTGTAAACAGGTGAAGAAAGAGAAGAGGTAAGAAAGCGGGAAGGAAGGAAAGATACAAATAAGAAGTGAAGTAAGAAGACGGTAGGTAAGGAAGACAAAAAGGAAGGAAGGATGTTGGCAAAGGAAGAAGTTAGAGAGGAGAGAATGAAGGAAGGTAGGAAGAAAGAAAAGGTGTTAAGGAAAGAGGAAGAGGAGAGAGAGTGGAAAGGCATATGTGAAGGAAAAGAAAGGAAGCTAGGAAATATTGAAGGAAGAAAGGATGGACGTTCTCCGGTGTCATAGAGGGACACATGAAGAGGATGAAGTTAATATAACACGGGGGAACGGATGACTGTCAGAATCAATGGTGACTTCAATTCACACCTCCACCTTTCCCTTGTGTGTGTGTGTGTGTGTGTGTGTGTGTCTCTGCAGGTGAATCTGGGCAGCCATCAGTACCTGTTCACAGTGGACGTGAACCCCTCTGACATGCCGTGTCTCTGCCTCAGACACGACGTGGACGCTCTGCTGTGGCAGCCTCGTCCGGACCAACCCAGCAACATGTGGGAGCACATCGCCACCTTCAACGCCCTGGGTAAGAGATGCAACTGGAAACTTCTTCTGCTCAGGTTTCCAATCAGGTTTTCACGTTGTTTTGAGCCTCGTCTCCCCTGATGGTCTGCCTTCACATTAGACACTTGTGTATGTACACGGTCGGATACAGCAGGTGGCAGCATGCACATTGTTGGTTCGCGAATCCGCCAAAAAGCCGAAAGAAGAAACCATGGCAACCACTCCCTTCTAACAAATACAGACAACGAGACAAAGTGAGGAGCTGAACGAAATGAAGCTGCGTCCAGAGTAATGGCTGGTTAATCTTCACACTTGTCAAGTAGGCGCCACAGGTGAACGGTATCGGTCCTTGAGGATGCAACAAGCAACACACACACAGACACACACACACAGACAATCCAAACAGAAGTTTTTGTCGCCTTCAAGGACACAAAAAGAAAGATGTGAAAAAGGCTTCAAATGGGACCGTTTATACATTTCTTGTGACTCACCATGAAAAACCATTCAGAAAAATCTTGGTCATTAAATTGGGGGTTAACTGGATGATGCATTGTGTTTCTTGTGTTGTGATCATGCAACTCAAAATCTTAGTTAAATACCAGATTACCCATATTAAGAGTTTCTGTCGATCTCATCATCCATCCATGCAAACATTTCCTTCCGCTAATCCGGGGCCGAGTTGCGGCAAGTTGACCCTCTCCCCAGCAGCATTTTATAGTTCCTCTTATGGATCTTGAGGCGTTTCCCAGACCAGAATGGATCCCTCCAGCTGGTTTTACCTCTTCCCTGTTGGTTTACCCCCCCCCCCCAGTTGAGCATGCCCAAAAGACGCCTACAGGCAGGTGAACAAGAGGATCTTAATCACCACCTCAACTGGCTCGATTTGAGCAGCAGATCTACTCCAAGCTGCCTCCAGATGTCCAAAGTCCTCCCCCTATCTCTAAAGCTGAACCCAGCCCCCCTTTGGAGGAAACTAATTTCAGCCCCTTGTATCAGCAATCTCATTGCATGGCGCCCGCATTACTGCAGGGATGGGCGTGGGGCATGGGTGCACTGTAGACCAGGAAGAAGGTGAAGGCAGTGGCTTTGGCGTGCTGATACCCGGGAGCGTAGACAATCTTAGGATTTATTCATTTAATTTATTGTCTCTTTAATCTCTCCCCAACGACGACATCTGTAACTCATTTACACTCCGCTTTTCACTCTGACAGTTTAAACGTCGCCATTAGTCTTTTTCTCAACTAAGCAGAGATTAACCATCTGCTCGTCTCTGTTTGGAATACATCATTGAATACAAGATGGCACATGGATCCCCGGTGATATTTTTCAGAAACGAGACCAGTGAGTCTCTGAAGAGTACATGCTGAGAACAATGTTAATGAATCTAAAACCAGGCGAGTGAAGCTTTGAGAGAAACAAACATTATTACTATAAATACTTTTCCTACTACACGACAGCGAGAGTCCATTTTATACGCTGGACAATAAAAATAACCAGTGACAAAGACAAAAAGAAGAGGACTTATGGCATGACAACAAGCCGACAAAGAAACGACAAACTAGATGAACAGGAGTGAGTGAGGATGGAGATGTAGGGATGTGGGGTGAGGGCCCCCCAACCACAAAGGACAACACTGAAACCACACTAAATGGTTGAAAGCATGAATACTACAGCGGCTTGCTCAAGGGGCTTTTCCCGACTCTGTGCTGAAAGCTGAAGTGACATGAAACCTCCAAACAGCCGATCAGAGAGATTCCTCTCATCAACCGCCCCGACGCCGATTCGTCATGCAACAAAAGGCAGACGGGTAGTGACTGAGTCGGACACCGCAAAAAACGAGGGCGACAATCACTCACCGACGGTCCAAATAGGGCCGACAACCAACGATCTGTGTCCTCGTCACTATGATTGCTTGCATGTCATCCCCCACTCTCTTTCAAGTTGTCCTATCAAACAGAGTCCAAAAGACCAAGAAATAATCAATGAAAATGTGTCAGTGTGTACTGATCTTTTGGCATTATTGAATCAATCAACACAGAGAAGTGGTTCTCAGACTTTTTCTGTCATGTCCCCCTTGGATGAAGAAAAATGTCCGCCACTGATCCACTTTCAGGTCGTTTGATGGGAGTGATTATCAGCTGGTTACATTCTGCAAACTCACATGCAAAGATATCCCTAAGTCCTTAGAACCCTAACTTTAACCATCCTCCGCTCTCCTTCTGTCACAGGCTACGTCCAGGCGTCCAAACGGGATAAAAAGTTTGCCACCTGCGCTCCAAACTTCTCCTACGCCTCTTTGTGCGAGTGTCTCCGACGGGCTTTCATCTACAGACAGCCGTCGCCGGTGGAAACCGTCCTGTTCAACAGGAAGCAGGGCAGACAGGTAGGGCAGGTTGCCAAGCAGCAGGTAGCCAGCCTGGACTCCGATAAACCAATCCTGGGCTTCAGAGCGACCAATGAGAGACTTTTCATCCTGACCTCCAGTAACCTGTTTGTTCTAAAGGTCAATAATAATTAGATCTGGGACTACTGTTAGTTTTAGATTTTCATCTCGGTAACCTTTTAAAGGATTAATCATTCCAACCTGAAGATGTGTTCACTGGTGAGCGAGAAAAACTTGCTCATGTGCAAATGTGTGCTTTACCTGTGTGTGTCCAGTCAAATGTCTGTGAGTCGAAAGGTAAGGCAGCACAAATAATCAAAATAAACATCCAATAAAGGGGATTTGTTTTCAGGATATTCATTAAAGGAAACAATCAGATAAACAAACATGTCTGAAGCTTTAATTCAACCTGTTGGTGCAGTAAATATACCTTTCACATATGCCCTCCACTGTCGATGCTCCCTGCAGTATTATAGATGTTTACAACTCCATGTATTCCAGTTCATAAATCCAGAGAGGATTTGATTCCTCTTGATGAATGTGTGGTTCACTGAGGGCCGGCTGTGCTGCACACACGGCTGCTTGGAGTGTTTAGTCAGATGGTCAGTGGGGAAGAGGACGCCGAGGGAAATCCCTCTCCTTGGTTCATTTAAGAATCATTACTGTAAAAGCATGAAGAGGAGATTCATTTCCATAAACATGTTTCACACATCACTCTGCTTCCTGCTGAATTAGCTTCAATCTTTGACAGATCTGAAGGCGCCCAAAAAGATCCAATCACATCGAAAGGCTATTTATTTCTTATTATTCTTTTAAGATTACATTGATTTATTTGTGTGGTGCAGCTGATGTATGTCTCTGCCAGAACCATCGATGTGCTACTTGGGAACATGAGAGCGGAGGAAGGGAGTTATAATGTTCGATTTTTGAGCGTTTTGGTTATTCACGATAACTTAGAACATAAATAAATGCTAAATATTAAATCTAAAGTGTTCAAGGATTACATGTAAAGAAACAAAAATCTAAGTATGTCTGGGTAAAAAACCTAAGTACACATCATATAAAAAGTCATAGATAGATAGACACCGTCACATTAGCAATCACAGTCAGGAAACTACATAAATTGCCTCTTGGATTAGATCCACTTGCCTCGCAACCGTTTCCTTTTTTTTTTTTTTAGTAACGGTTCGTTCTTCTAAACAGCGGTGATCTTTCCAGAAACAGCAGACCGTTATAAGTAATTAGCAAATCATAATCAAGTATCTGTGTAATAAAAAGTGATATTTCACATCATGTAAAAAGTCATTTTGCACATCATTAAACGGTGACATTTCACATGGGCTGGTTAGGGATAATGTATCGTGAGCGGGTTGTTTAGGCAGAACAGGGTTGACCAGGACCCCGATACAATGTGGTGGGCTCACCCTGAAGGAGTTCCTACGGGACAACAGCATTATCTAAATTATTACACTTATTACACGGCTACTTACTTAATCAATCAAAATGTGAAACAAAATCTGTTGGAGCTGTATCCACAACAACGGTTATATTTCACATCATATAAAAAGTCATGTTACACATAATCATCAAAACAACATCATGGACAAAGCTGCATTTTTTTTTTTATACGCTTGCCAAAAAAATCATTTTCGGAAACATCTTTCTTCCTGTCTTGTTCAGCAGTGACATTTTCATTTTCCATTTTAAGAAGCCCCAGAAGGAAGGACGCTCATTCAATCCAACAACAAAGACAGATAAAAAAAAAAAAAACAAGAGAAACACTAATGGATTTTTTTTTTTATAAGAAAAAAAAAAGGGGGGGGGCTGCACTTGCTGTTTTTTCATAGATTTGAAAGGCGGAAAAAAAATAAAGAGACACAAACAGGAGGGATTCAGAGATGAGTCCGAAAAGCAGGAGGCATAAAGACAACATCACCTTTGACTTCTCCGGGAAATAGATTCATATCTGTGTCTCTCCTGAAAGCAGCAATAATCATCAGCCTGAAGAGTGTGTGTTTTTCTGTCTGGTGAAAATAAAAAAAAAAGAAAAGCTGCACACGGCCTCAAATTGTAGAGAAAGCAGCGCTAAACAATTTATTAATCTAGCCTGAAATTGGCGGTGTTGTGTGAACTGGAACAACCGAGGAGCAGTCAAAGGCAGTTTGGCTTTACGATTCAATCGCCTTCATCAGGAAGGGCAATTTTGTGAAAACTATCTGCAATTTGTGTCCTCAGCTCCTCCCGAGTCCCGCCGCTTCCTCAGGTCATTTGTTTTCTCCTCGTCGCACCACATCGTAGGCCTCAGGTAATCAGCCCTCTCTCTCTCTCTCTCTCTCTCTCTCTCTCTCTCTCCTCTGTCATTGTGTCGCTCAGGAAAATCCAGTTTGACTCTCAGTTTTTATTAGATTACTGGTGTCCAATTGAATTAGGCTGCAACCCTTGTTTTTTTATCAGCTGCCCCAAGAATCCAGCTAATATCTCAGTGGATGAGGTTTGTTTACCTTAACTCAGACCCTGAGAGGGGAAAAAAAACCCACACAGTTGAGCAATTTCACCGCAGAGAACTGTTTAATGAAACATGGCCGCTGCGCCCCGCCTGCGTCTTTGTTGCTGCTCTCAGGTAAACACGACATGCCTCTAAGAGCTGGCTTATTGAGAACTTAATTAAAAGTGCTTTTTTTTTTGTAGATTGGCAGCTTTGTTTGTTCAGGAAGAAACTCAATCAGTCTTGGTGAGTGAGCTTCCTCGGCTGCAGGGTCAAGAAACCTGATCTCACTCTAAATTAAAAATCAGGTTTCCTGAGACAACAGAGATCTGCAGCCGGCTCAAATAAAACCGCCAGCCTTTATTTTGTTATTTTTAATTTAGAAGAATACAGATGCAACTTCAGTAATTTGATAATAGATAGATAGATGCTTCACAAAATACATAGGATAAAACTTTGGCGAGTTAAAACATTTGAAATAAGAATTAGATCCGAGTTAATTAAAGCAGGACATGAACTACTAATCAATCATTATAAATACCGTCCTATAAAAAAAAAATAGGTTTCAAGCAAAGATTTAAAAACAGGTACAGTGTTTGCCAGCTTAATGTTTTCGGGTAGAAAGTTCCAGCGCTCAAGGGCTCAGATGGCAAATGCCCGGTTGCTCTTGGTTACCAGCCTATATCTAGGAACGACGAATAAAGGTGCTTTTGATGATCTGAGATCTCAGCTTGGAGCACAAGAAGTTAAAAGTTCTGTAATGTAAGAGCGAGGGCGGGGCACAACCGTGTTGTGTTTTAAAAGTTATTTCAAGAATTTTAAAATCAATACTTCAAATCAAACACAAAAAAAACCCCGTGTGGGCGAGGCTTTGGAAAAACACAGACTGTCCCACTTTCTAATTTACTTTACAATCTATTCACACGTAGCTCCTTTAGTTTGTAAATATGAGTATAACTATCGAGTGTTGTTCCTCTCATTTAAGAGGTTTAAATAAGTGTGTAATGTGCACCTGATATTACAGTTTGTGATTAAAGCTCCTCCCTGATGAATCTGCTTCTCTCTGCAGCTCTTACTGGCAGCAACTTAAATGATTAAACGATTAAAGTAAACAAGCTTTCTTTCTCTCTACAACAGAGGGACTGCAGGTGAATCATTACTGAGCTGATTGCAGATTGTTTGGTAATGAATAGAACTCCTCCCCTGATGGGAACTGAAGATGGAGGGGAGGTAATCACATGGTATGCGTTAACATCCATCCTGGACAGCTGGACTCGGGTACCGAGGTTTAGGCTCTGAATGAACTATAGCCCTGTTTCCACTAAGCAGTCCGGTTTGGTTCAGTACTGTATATTAGTAAAACTCTATTGGCTGATTCTTTGAGATAACGTTGCAAGGAAGCGTTGTTGTTCCAGCTCCTCTCTTTTATTCCTTTTTCAGTGCTGATCTTGTTTCCTTCATCACATCTACCTCACCTTCTCTCTCACAGACTACGACCTGTGATCCCGCCGTAGGGGATGATAGGTGGTGTCAGGATTTTGTTGCCATGGCTGACGGACATCTCTAACTAAAACAGAAGTTCTACAACTTCTTCTCCAAGTTCAAATATGCCTTCACTGCCGTGCAATCTCAGAACTGCTTCTCTGAGCAGTAACCTGAGCGTGGATGGATTTATCAATGACCCTCTTCAATATCTTAAATTGGGTCTTGAATACGGTAATGTCAGCAGAGGCTTTGTGGTTCCTGAACAGCCTAAAGTAATTTTCTCAAAGAGCTGAGGACAGAAGTCGTAGGTCCCCACGGAACAGAAAGCGATTTGAAGATGGATGAAGGGGGATGCCATGTTGTTAGCAAAGCCGCTCCTCGTCGACGTACCATCCCCCCTCGATGTCCTCTAGAAGCAGATAAGAGTGCAGAGTGTGGAGGAGGGGTCTTTAGAGAAGTGTTTGTCATATGATTGAGGATTCTGCAAGTCAAATCTGTGGCCTGAGCAGCTGTGGTGACTTATCAGAAACTTAACTCTTCTATTTATTCACAGGTCCATGGTGCTGTCCGTGGTGCTGAAGTAGAAAACTTTTAGTTGCACCTTTTTCCCCTCACACCTTTCTCTCTGCCAGCTTTTTCTTGGATTTATGATACTCTTCAAAGTATGAAAACAAACTTCTGAGACGTTCTCTTGAATCAGTTGCTCCTCATATCGATCACCAGTAAGTAGAGCTGACATCGTTTAAAGATGAACTGATGAAACAAAACAAATCACCAAGTATTGTCATATCAAATTCCTCCTTTTGTAGGAATTTTCCAAGCACCACATGTCGAACATTTGCTGGTAACATCTTCTTAAATGTTAGGGCTTGCTTTTTTTATCTTTAGTAAATAAAACATCTCGGGTTTGAAATTGATTGTTTTGAAAAAAGGAATATTTTGAAGACATTATTAATGGATCTGGGAAAACCCGAAAAGAGCATTTGTGCACTACTTTTTTTCATATTTAACATACTGAGGAACTGAGAAACCAATCAACTAATTTGCAGAAAAAGAATTGGCATATTAATTGATGACATAATTACTGCAATCACTTTATTCCACGTGACAATCCGCAGAGTGCATGCACGGCTGTCCGTCGCAGGAGAACCTTAAGAACCATCAAAACATTTAGTTGTAAGAGGAAGTGGCCCCCTGGTTCTATTTTCAGGGATCAGAGCGATGACATATAGAGACAGAAAACCAGCCACGCTCACATTCACACCTACGGCCATTGTAGAGCATGTCTTTGGACAGTGGGAGGAAGCCCCGAGTACCCGGAGAGAAACCCACACATGCACAGAGGAGAAAAGCCTTCCACGGGGGGGGGATTCGAACCAGGAACCTCCTCGCCTTGAGTCAACAAGCGCTAACCACTGCAGCACCGTGCAGCCCTCACTCAGGCATGTTGCAGAAAATACACCCCCAGCCTGAGACAGCTCTGTAGTACAGCGTATAACATATACTGTAACCATGGCAACAGATTCATAATAAGTTTGGTTCCAGTTTTGTGGATGCGTCTTTAGTCTTTTTTGCTTCCCTGGTACTGACAGCGCACAAATCGCCTCCTGCCACAGGTGGCACATTTAAAAACTCATTTTTTTGATTGTGTTGTGTTTTATGGCAGAACGTGATGAAGATGACTCCTTAAAACAAACGACCTCTCGTGATTGGTTGCTTTACAGCGCTTGGTTTCAGGAGTGTAGTTGTGTTCGTTGGTTTTGCTGGGGGTTTTTTTCCATCACAAGCGCCGGCTTCTTTTAAGACAGCCGCTCGACCCAGTTTGTTCTTCTCCCCGTGTAATTAATCCAAAAAGCTGAGTCTGTTCTCTTGCCGCTGGACGAGGGATGTAATTACTCCACCCCTCGTCTTTGTTGCCGTCTCTGTCTGCCGTGTCCGAAACATTACAGAGCCATTATCGCTGAACCGCCTCGTTTTATTGTGCTGAAACACGTCAATTACAGAGTTAATGAGGCAGAAAGTTGCCTATCTCTACCTCCCTGCATTCACCTGGATCACGTTCCTCTGTTCTCGTTCTCCATTGTTTATTATCTGACTTTGTTTTCTCCACTTTAACTCTCGACATTACCCCTCTTTATCCTCTGCACATTCTGTGTCTGTCCCCCTGATTAAGGTAAATTCAGACTATTTAATATGAAAGCGAGTGTTAACCTCCTGAGGGGCGCTAATTTCATCTCATTCAAGTCCAACATCCCCGCAGAGTCTGCTGATTATAGCCTGTCGCATGAGACTACTTTTAAGATTTACTTTACAGCTTGAACAATTGCTGTGATGTCTCTTCGCTGTTTCTGCCCAAGAAACGTCTCTCAATCAGACAGCGTGAGTCTGAAGGAGGAATTAAATATGTTAATACGACTATGAATATGTATGTGGTACCCTTTATTGAGGTAAATGGACTTGAGCTTGTGTCGCGCTTTTCTAGTCTTCTCACTACTCAACTTTCACACCTACACATTCACACACCGATGGCAGAGGTTGCTGATGAAGCAGTGGGAGAGACTCGGGGTTAAGTGTCTTGCCCAATGGCATGTCGAACATGTGGCTGCAGGAGCGGGGGATCGAACTCCTGACCTTCCGGTTCAGAGACGACCTACTCAACTGAGCCAGCCAAGGTCAGGTAACCTGAACTGGGATGAAAGTTTCCCTGTTATCTGTTCAATACAAAACAAAATAACTTTAAGAAAACTAGGGCTGTCAAACAATACAAATCTTACATTGCAATTAATCAGTGTATTTAAATAGTTGATCATGTTCATCTGAAATTTCATTCTTTTTCATTTCAACATTGCCTACAACCACTAACTCCCCCCTCCCCCTACATTACTTCTTCATTGTACTGTCCTCGTCGTTTTTTGTTTTGTTTTATGGTTTTATTTTTTGTCAAAGCGTCTTTGGGTTCCTAGAAAAGCGCTATAAAAAACCAATATATTATTATTTATTATTATTAAGATAGTTTTTGATATACTTTTTATTTTGCATTGTGTAGCCTGCTGTCTTAATCTAAGGGTATTTTACTTTCGGATGGATAAATACCTGCTTTTATTTTGAAAGAAAAAGGAATTTCTGGTGAATCAAAGGTGACGACATTAGTCACAGAAAAGGGAACCTGCCACAGATCGACAAGTCGCCTAAATGAAAAGTAGCTAAAAAAAAAGAAAAGTTTGATATCACAACGTGCACTTTACTCTTTTTTACTCCTATGACGCGCCAAAGGGGACAAAATAGCACACACAGCGCTAATTTCTGATCTTAATTGCATCGCTGTTAGCGCATTAACACGTTTTTACGATCACAGCCCAAAATACACACAGGATAGTCGTCCCCCAATATGAGTTGGAGTGCTCTGTGAAGAAACCCCCTCATCCCAGTGATGCCCCGATGCCCTGCTGATAAATTACATAACCTCCCTAATGGCCCTAAGTTACCACGGCAACCAAAACAACACAGTCACTTTAAACAGAACCAGGCTCTGTTTATGCAAGCTAGCCAGGTAGTGACAGCGACGATATACTTACTACCTCGAAGAATAATTTGTGTCAATTCACGCAGAAGAAGCTAGAACACAACAGTTGGAGGCTGAACTCTTCTGGATGATGATGATGATGATGATGATACATTGATTATGTTTCTTTTCCTTTTTTTAAATCATCGTGTCACACAGACATTGTAATCTTTATTTTCTGCAGATCGACCCGGGACACGGATCGATCCCACAGTCCCACAAAAAACACGTCAGATCATTACAGCTGGTGTAAGCATGAAAACACTCCGGCATTGATCGAGATATCAGACACACAATAGCTGAGCTGTGAGGGCTTTTAGCCAGAGCCGAGAAACAGAAATAAACAGGAAACCTTTTTTCATGCAGGTCGAATCTCCTCTCAGTTCAAGGCTTCAGAGTGCAGCGTTTGTTTATGGACGTGAGAGCTTATTTGGTTTCTTGAAGGGTCAAGTCAACCCAACAACAGGAACATTTTCCACCTACCGTACCATTACTGATGCCTGGCCTTGAACTGCTTTTTACTGAAGAAATCGATGCAGACCAATATGGGACTTTTGGGGCTGTTACAGATATGTAGGAGGCAGAAAAACCCATTACGATATATCAACCAATATCTTTCTTAGATCTGTCTTCGATCTTTAGAAATAGATATAAAAAAAGACATTTATTGTGTTTATGCAACAAATGCAGTTATCAAACACTCGTGGAAAAGATTTATAATGAAGACAAGATGGTCACTCAACTGGAAAGTAACTGCTCATGTACGTGACACTCTGGGGAGTGATGATGCTTGTTGTAATCTATACAGCGCCCTCTGCTGGTGACAGAGAACTGCTAGTTTTACACAATGATACTCAAATGAAATGCTTATTGACTGGGGAATAAATCTAGTAATATCGCTGCATGATAAAATTAGCCAATGCCGATAGTCACTTAATTTTCTAATATCGGCCGGTATTATCGGCTGGCTGATAAATCGGTCGGGCCGTATCGCACTTATTGGGAGCATTCTGTAGTTTAGCAATGTGTTACCAACAACTACAAAAAAAAACCTTTCAGAAAGAAACCTTTTTTACGAATACTTTAATACTTTACTAAAGTAGCTCAACACTCCTGTGAGCAACTTTCATGTTGTGTGAAGTTTGCTGCACGTTGGTGTCTAAACAGGTGGTTCACAACTGGAGGGTCCCAGAGCCACAAAAATGTTTGTTTTGTTCCATCGGAGGTCCAAACTGCTCTTTGCTTCATTAAATACATCTGAGAGGTTGACATTTTTCAGTAATTTGGGTCCCAGTTTCTCGCAAGGAAGTGAGGGTCTTATAAGGGTATTTCTTATCTCTTATCTACAAGCCCCTCTACATCTACCTGGAACTATCTGAATGGATGAATACGATATAACAAGATGTTCTTTAGTGGAATAAACTGACCGTTTAATTTAGCCAATATGGACTAAATACAAATCTATCTCATGTCATCCACTAGCAGGTTCATAAGTTAACATATGTGCACACAGACGGATATATACACTCAGAAATATTACAAATATAGAGGCTGTCATGAAGGAGACGTTTTCCTTCAGTGCGTTCCTTTCGCTTTCGTATTTTTATATCCATTCACACCTCTCTGAGTCCAGAGCTGACAGACCAACGTCGAGGGGACGACTCGCATCGAAACATAATTTACACCCCACCGACATGATGTGGAGCCTTTTGAAATTCCACTCACGCCCTTCAGTCCTGGCGTTTGGCTGAAAATGAGCAGTTAACTGGAACCACTCTGTGTCTGATTTTACATTAGCTGCTGCTTTACATTCAAAGGGGGGAAATGTATTGTTTATGTTTTCACTTATTCCCTCAGGTAAATCAATTGTTTCTTCTCATTATGTGGAACAGTAAGGAATTGATGGGATGGAAACTGTCTGCATAATAAATGTGAATATTTCCATTCTGTCACAGTCAGATGTCAGAGGTGCTGTTGGCAAACAAATTAAAACAAATCAATGAAAGACGTCCTACTCAACAATTCAAATCACGTGTACCGAACCACAATTTCCCAGTTTGGGATCAATAAAGTAATTCTATTCTGTTCTATTGTAGCAGGTTTGTGAATAGATATATTCATGTAAAGTAGAATCAAAGGTGTTAGAGAAGTGTTGTGTACTAATCCAACCAAGACAAAGCAGCATGTTTTGTTCCTCTGTTTTACATTCACTCTGACTCCTTATCACAAACACAACAGTCCATGAAAATCCATCTCACATAAAACACAATAGTACTCCTAACGAGGATACGTCTGAATTGACTAAAGCGTGTCTGTATTATTTCCCATGGCTGCAGCGCTTCAGGCAGAACGTGTTAGTTCTTCTTTCTCACTTTAATATGTATGAGGATTTTATTTTTAATGACTGATTTACTCTTGAACTTGAACTGAATGTCTTTGAAAGAAATATAAGTTCATGAAGTTTGGGTTCCTTCTTCTGAAAAGTTTCTATCCTGTCCTTTGAATGAAGCAGAATGCTGCTCAGTGTGGTTCGTTAGCGAGGAGCAAGGCCGCCCACAAGGGGGGTAAGGGGGAGGGTCAAAGCATGGACCATCCTTATTTTAAGCAACAGTGACCACATTTTATTTTACACCTAAATACTTACCATGACCTCTTAAAGCAATAAAACCCAAAACATTGTATTTATTGTTGCTTCAGTGAAATGTAACCTGTTTCCAAATGTAAACCCCCTTTTCTAAAAAATGATGTGAGCCTTTTCTTTTGTAATGTCACTGATGTAAGCGGGCCCAGTGATCTTAACTGTTATGTCTCAACCAGTGTAACCATTCCAGGACCTGCACAGAGTTAGGATGAAGAAAAGGAGGGTGCTGGCTCGGGCATTTGACCCCAACAAGAACTTGTTAAGAAACTTATTTCAGTCAGATCCAAAGGCCGATGGGAGCCAGGCAGATGGAGCTAATGTTAGCCAGGAGGCTAGCGCTAACAGCACTGATCGAATGTGCAGATGTTGATTTAAACGATATCCTGGGAGGGCACAGTCACTGGGCCTTTTAGGGGCCAAGCCATTTCTGCGTGCAGGCCTGGTGAGGAGATATGAATAAACAAATATAAATCAAACTGATGACATGAACATCCAAGACAAAATCGCCTCCTCTTTTTCTAGAAACTCTTTTATTTGGAACATCAAGATAAAATGCTCAAATCAGCAACTTTTTCGATAACCAAACGACAAACTCACGAGATCACATTATTTAAAAAAAAAAAAAAAGAAGCAAGACTCGGACAGAAGCTTCCAAAAATATCCATCACAAAATAAGATTTTCCAACTTTTGATTGGCAAACAAAAGTGGCATTGAAAATATATAAATAGCTCAAACAAACCAAAAGTTACAATAGCGATCACTTTAAATATAAAACAAACATATACAAGTGCATGAATGTTCTAATACTCAAGTCATGTGCAGCGTTGTTACACTTATTCAACCACAGATGTTTTTTTTTTCATGCACATTTCTGAAATATTCCTTTGTCTGCTGCTGCCCAATCAACATCCCTCCATGTAGATTTACGGTGATAAGACATTCATGAACAGTCACTGATCTGGCAGAAAACAGCACAAACATCAGCGTTTGTGAACGTCACACAGCCATTCGACCTTTTTTCACCAGCTCACTGAAGCTTTCACCACTAAAAACCAAGACAAGCAAAAAGACGTGACACTTCATTTTGATTTAACTGGACTTCAAGTGCTGCAGCTGATTTATATCAACATATTTATATGTTACACTAAATGTCTGTAACACTATATACAGTCTTTCACACTGTCGAACACTGAGGTTTACAATCTCTGCTGCTCGAACAGAATATAGGAAAAATAATTTACGATTGAAGGAGGAAAATAAGGCATGTTTTATTAAAGGTTAAGAAGTAAAGGATGTGTTAAATTCTTTTTTATTTACACTTTTTACTAAAGATATGACAATATTGAAACAATCATCAATGACAGGACAGGATGCTCTGACTTATTAAATCATAGATGTGAGGTTTGTTTCTTCTGATTTCTTTGAGAAGCTCTGCCCACAGAGCCCAGACTTATAGAGCTCAACAGTGACTCCGCCCACTACGTTTGTCGGCTCTGGTTCCAGAAGTAAATTTGCCAATTCAAATCCTCCATTTGCATTTCAGAAAATCCTGAAACACTGTTTTTAATCCTGGAACCAGGCTAACCAACTACCTGAATACTTGTAACTATAAAACATTTGATTTTGTGCAAAATAACGATTGGAAAACAGAGAAAATTGATAAAAGTACAAGACTGTGTTCATATTTTTCTGGGTGTAATGGAACTACGAATCCCACAATCCATTGTGATTCCAACTAGACCCAACAAACAATATTTTAGGGCGCTTCTTTCTGAACGTACATCACAAGGTGGTAAAAATTTCCACGGTTTCATTGGTCTCCACCAATCGGAGACGTCGCTGTGACACTCTAGGATTGTGGGTAGTGTAGTTATTTTCCACGAGATTGCAATCAAAACCATTGTTTTTTCTTAAAGCTGGGTTGATATACAAACTCGTGTCTTGTACAGGAGCATATATCGTCGTTTCACACTCAGATACCTCATGTTAAGTCTACCGTGGATGTTATGACATAATGGCTAAGAAGAGAATTAATAAGAAACATTTTCTCAATGGAGGGGATTTGGACTTTGACCTGAGCGCATGGACTATATATAGAACATTGAATAACGACCATTTTGAAGCCTTGATCATGACATTTGTGCTGTCCCCATTTTGTTTTTTAAGGAGCCAGCATTTACTATATTTGGATGATATGTGAGTGGATACCAAGCGGCAACCTCCGGCGATGAAGCAAATGAAGGAGTGCAAAAACCCAATGTTCCTTTAGTGTCCACTTGAGTCTGGCACTTGAGTCTGGCTACAAAAGCCCCTCCCCTCACATACACACCAATTCTAAAATGCTATTTTTTTACTGCAGAAATAAACATCTTTACAGCCTGGTCCAAAAAAAACGAATTTGGTCTCAAGAGCCCATTTAGACCATCTGCACACACTGTGCAGTGGATGAATTGAGACAGCATTTCCAATATGGCGACCGCCATTGATGTGCTCGAAAAGTCGGTTTTAGAAACCATTTGGTGACGACACTGAGACTACGTCCATGCTTTAAAAAGTCTACACATCTCTTTAATCTACCCTGGTTGACCGGTTGCCATGTCAACCAGCTACTTGGTACTCACACACCCTAAAGCGAGCCCTCTTTTTTCTACTTTCCATCAAATGGGAATAAAGTTTACAACACAAACATTATGCTGTGTTAAGGAAGATTTAAACTGAGTCTATAAACTCATTATGAAGATTTTATTGAGGTAATAAATTAAGTGAGGTGTAGGGTGATTTTCTACACAAACTGATTTCTTTTAACACGTTGAATCGCCCCCTGCTGGCCATTATAAAGAAGGCATATTTAAGACACTTCCACATTCGCTTCAGTTTTGAAACAGAACACCTGTGTCCACTTCTTATATTCAGTCTAAGGCATGGTAGTCTTCATATGCTGAAGTCTACCAGGTTCATGTAATTACTCTCTCTGACTCTAGGGGGAGGCAGACGTTTTGCACTGCATGTTTAAAGATCCAAAAACGAGTTTGTTCTGGTTGGTTGCACAAGCCGACTAACTGAAGTAGGAATGGTTTTTTTCACATTCATGTTTTAGTGACTCATTCACATTATATTACACGGAAAGGTTCGAGATAAGACACACTAAGAGAGCTTTTCTGTCAATATATTTTCACTTTACGATCTCCAGGATCCATCTCCACAAAGAGCTAAGTGGCAATATGACACACCAGCTGTTGTGATTTGTTAAATTTTTAGCTTAAGACACCTGGCTATAAAAAGGTCAGCAGGCACTCAGGACACAATATTCTCTCTAAACTCCATTAAGCAACATCAGGCTCGTAAATCTGTTGACTCTCAAACTCATCTCTTCAGCCTCAAACAAACCTCAGGTTTCGCTGAAATCCACCTTTGCGTACACACTTTGATCCTGGAACATCATCTTCTGCTCAGACAGCAGATCGTCTGTAACCGTGAGCTCCTCCAGCTCCGTCGTGAAGTGGTCGGTGCTCTCCACCATCGATGTGTCTTTGACCGCGCTGTACGTGAGCGCCACGCTGTACGCGGTGGGTTTATCCGCACCTTTCCTCCCACAGCGGCAGATCTTGCGGAAGGCGGCGCGAAACTTCTGCGACATGGCGTTGTAGATGACCGGGTTGATGGCGCTGTTGAGGTAGATGCACATCCGGCAGAAGAGAAGGAACCAGCTGTTCAGGTAGGCCTGGTCCAGGAAGGAGTTGACAACCACCAGAGTGCGGTACGGCATCCAGAGCGTGGCGAACAGGATCACCACCACCGCCAGCATCTTTGTCACCTGTAGAGGAGAAATATGAACACTGCATTGCCTTTGGATCAAGCGTCAAATTGACCCTGAACTGGATGACTGAGAACCTACACAGACCTACCTACACAAGACTTGAACTAGAACTAGAAGTCCAGTTAGGTTTCTGGGCAAAACTACTGGATCATGTTTAAGATATATATGTTGGGTTAAAATAATCTACCCGCGTTAACGCCTAATTAAATGCTTCCACACTTGCACAGTTGGGGAGAGTCGATGTGAGAACACAGCAGGAAATATTCAGGAAAATTCAAGGCAACTGAGTGAGTCCTTTAGGTTATACTGTGAATGTATCGAACTACACGTACGCGCTGATAGACGTGGGAGAGACAGTGCAAAAATTGTCATCATAATGTTGGACTCAGATGTCACTTTTGCGTCATGTACTGCCTCAGTAAACCCCCCCCCATATGACAGGAAAAGTCCCCTGCTGTGAGGTGCATGTCTGACCAAGCAAGTCAGTAAGATTTCTGCCTGGAACTTTCTAGAAATAGAGTGCATGTGTGAAAACAGCTTTTGTTGACCTCTATCAGCTTTTTCACTCTTTACGATCATAAACTGTATAAAACATGGACGTGATCTGAGTGATGTCACCCATCAGTTTTTGAAAGAGGTGTTGTGAATCAAAACGATGGCGGTCACCGTATTTGAAATGCTGTTATATCGACCTATTAACAGACAAAAAGGTCAAGTTAAGACGAGCCTAAAGCCTCCTGCCAATCACCAGTGTGTACCATACCCCTAATTATGCAAATGTATACTTAGCTCCTGACCTTCATTTAATTAAAACGGATATGTTTTTAATCATCCCCTGTGAAGTGTGTACCTATACAGAAAGGAGCTATTATTGATACTAAATCCTTCTTTCGTACCAGGCTATTTCTGCTGTTAAAAATTAGCATTTTGATACGGGTGTTAATGGAGCTTTTGCAGCCGGCCTCTTGTGGACACTGGAGGAACTGCAATGTTTCGCACGCCCACATTGGCTTAATTTTTCATCACTGGAGATTGCTGCTTGTTCATACTACCCACCCTGACTTCTTCCTTCACTCCTGTTAAAATGTAAATGTCCACTAGAGGTCACTACTTAACTATAAATAAAAAAATATATAGTTGTTTTAAACTGTTAGTAAAACGAAACAAGGCATCACTCCATGAAAACTAAGACCACATCATGTTATGATCTCTTCTTTCAATCTGGGTGATTGGCCCCTTCAAGCCTGTCTTATCTTATTTAATAAAACACGATTTGCTTCTCTAACGATATTATCTGGATGATAAGAATGAGGGGGATTACATTACTGTAGGATTTTGTGGTTATGTAATGAGTATGAATATGTTATGAAGAGCCCTGCAACAGATGTTCTTTTAAGTCTGTCGAATACTGTATGTGCACTGACATCTCTAAAAGTCAGGTCAGATTCATTAAAGGAAATCAGTTTTAAACGTTTGTTTCTACAGTTTGATGGCATTTGTGTTTTCTGCATTAGTCATCTTCTTCTCAAGACTATGACTATCATAGTTTACAAATTTTTACTCTCTCACTCTTCAGTGTTTTTTTGTCCTTTACGAGTAAAATGTGTGTATTTAAACCGTGTTTGGGTAAAAAGAAAATAGTAGTTTTTGTTTGAAATGTAGAAACTTGACCCTGTAAGTGTTCATATTACATAATGTTGTGAAGTATTGATGCATGTGTGAGCAATATTTCACTGAATGTTTGATGGGCGTGGAGCAAATTGAAGGTCATTTTGGTGATTTATCCAGAAATATTGCCTGATAGTTTTGGATCCCAAATGATGTTTGGGTAAAAATATGAATTGAAGCTGCAGGAAAAACGTCTCCAAACTGCAGTGGAGTCAAGAAAAGGTCATAAAATGAAAATACTTAAAATACCACATTTGCACTCTACGGTTACATTTTATGTAGAACGGTTCCTGGAACTTTTTTGTGATGTGATGCAAACTAGATTGCCTCCCAGCTCTTAAGAAAAGTAACATTTTAAGAAACATGTGACTTTAAGCCTGGCTCTCTCAGCACCCACCTGTCTGCGGGAGGTGGCGGTGGAACTGGAGTGTCTGGAGTTCTTGCAGCTGCTCTTCTTGGTGGCGGTGTGGTTGTTGTGTCCGTTCTTCTTCTTGTCTTTGGGGTCTGAGGGCAGCGGGTTGAGGAAGAGGATCCTGGCGATGAGTCCGTACAGCACCGCGGAGAGCAGCAGCGGCACCACGAAGAAGACGCCGAAATCGAAGAAGTAAATGGGCAAATAATACTTCCTGGAGACTCTGTAGCCGCACGTGATGATGGTGATGTTGTCGTACACGAGCTCCTGGATGTCAGACAGGTAGAACCACATCACGCAGTACAGAGAAGTGAACGCCCAGACGAACAGAATGATCTTTTTGGCTCTGGACAGAGTGCACAGAAACTGCGCTTTAATAGGGTGACAGATGGCGATGTATCTCTCTATGGTGAAGGCGGTTATGGAGCACGAGGACGCGTTGATCCCGAGATACTGGAAGTAGGTGATGCAGAGGCACCCATAGTGTCCAAACACCCAGGAGCCAAAGATGCTGTCCGTGATGGTGGGTAGACCAGCCGCTGTGAGCACCATCAGGTCCGCCACAGCTAAACTCACCAGGTAGCAGTTCGTTGGAGTCCTCATGTGTTTGGTGGTGAGCACCACCAGGACCACCATGACGTTCCCAACGATTCCTAAAGCGCAAATCACGAAAAGTAGCAAACTGCTGATCACTTTGTACTGAATGCTGTAGTCCGTCCACATGCCTAAAGTTTGGTTCAGATGTGGAGATGATGTGAAGTTATTCATCTTGTGGTTTGAGCTAAAAGAAAATAAAATCCAAGAGAAACCAGACTTTCAGCGAACCAAGAGAGGTTTTACGCGCGGCTAAAACGAGACATCAACCAACTTTGCAAGCCCGAGAAACTGTCTTTTAATCTAAAACAAAAATCTAGATTTCTCCCTGCTCTGTGTTTCACACTAAAGCATCATCATGTCGCGCAGAGCTGCTCTGACTCTGGTGTAAATCCACGGTTGTGCGTACTGTGCGTAAAAAGTGAGTGTGGCCGTGTTCTCGTCAGAAGTGTGTCTCTCAGACAGATGGCGGGTTGGTTTTGAGCCCTGCTCTTGGCACCGGCTCTCATTACGCATGCGAGGGGATTAGCCCATTATTACATTTTCAGTAGCAGACCTCCTCCATCAACAAAGCTGCTCCAATGCCAAACTGTTACAGTATTCTTTCTGTTTTTTTCTTCTTCTTCTGTTGCGGTTATTTTACAAGCTACAGAAGGCTGTAAAGGTGCTAAATGTGAACGTATATTTAAAAAAAATGCAGGCGCCTTTTAATTCTGCCACAGGTCAGTGATTGTGATTCACATATTAACCCTTAAAATGTAATTCACTTTGTTACATTTGAGTGTTTGCACTTGAATAAGCAGCTCAGCTCAACAGGCTGCCTGCGTGCCTCATACCAGCTCTCTCTGCAATGTGAGAGTGTCTTCAGTTGGACCTACAGGTACTTCAGCATCTCTAATCTAACCTTCAAGTGGATGCTGAAGCGATGACGAGGCACCTAGTGATCTCAGACTGTACATGAAAACAAGTTCTCAGATTGTCAAATATTAGCTTTGAATGTTTGGGGATTTGTTTCCAAGTTTTATCTTGATTGATGGAAATGCAGATTTGTCTTTTGGCTATGTGTCCATATCAACACTGCAATTCGTTGTTTTTTTTCTTTACAGTTTGAGGATCACTACCTTCCAAGTCTTTTTTTAGAAATACTGAGTTCAACAAGTTAACATTCACTTGGAGATGGTGCTTACCCCACTCACTTAGACAACACTAAACAGACACCACAAATGGCTTCATAAGCAGAAATTGTGTATTAAATGTTCCTTGTTGTCTTTTTTTAAGATATATTTTTGAAAATTGTATGCCTTTCTTTGTCAGGACAATGGATAGAGTTGGAAATCTGGAAAGAGAGAAAGAGGAATGGCACTAAATAAAGGAGCTGCAGGTCTGACTTGAACATGGGGCGCCTGCTTGGAGGACTGTGGACTCCTTACATGGGGTGCGAACTTGTTTTCTTAAAAGTAAGAAAATCAAAATCTACTCTGTGCTGGAGAATTATTATCCAAATCTATCATTGTTATCTGAATAGTAGTTATAGTTCAACCTAATCTCTAATATAATTTAATCAGTCATCATGAAAAGATGAATTACTAACCTGTTTCTTTAACTTTCCATCTAACTTTACAAACGATCAGCACCAACATTAATACTGCAGCTTCTCCCTCTATTCTCTATCTGTAATTATTAATGTAAATATTTTCACTTTGATGTTTTTCAAGAAAGAACATCTAAGCCTTTCATAAAATAAGTACCATGTCCAAGTCTTTGTTCCTCCAAACTCTATATATTCCCTGAAAATGACACAAATCATCAGCTCAGATTCAGACTGTTTAATGTCCCACAGGGGGAAATGTGTTTCAGCAGGAGCACACAGAACAACATATACATCCACGGTAAAATCAAAAGAAAAGAGTTAAAAAACCTGAACACAACACAATATAAACATCACAGTAAAATCAGTCCAGAGCTCAAACCTAAATGGAGATTGTTACTAAGTTATGTAAAGTGCAACATGGAGGTGTACAAATGTGTAATTGAAGTGCAAATCATGTCCAGAGGATTTAAGAAAAAAGTTTCCAGAAATTCAGAAACGTATGTGAAGCTGATGACTGAACATTGAACATGAGGCTGACAGATTATGATTTCATTCACGAGGTCATCCGGGATCTTTCACACAAACACGGAGCCTGTAAAGTGCAAGAGACAAACACATCTTTGTAAGACTACAAAAGAAGAATCGATACGTGAAAACTAAAAAAAGAAGTAACACCTGTGATAACAAATAATGTCAAAGACTACAAATGAAAGACCTGACTGAAGAGAGAGAAGAGAGGGCTCTGATTTCCTGTTCAAACTTCAGAGAGAGACTTTGCTCTGAAGCTGAGAAAACACACCAGCGCTGTGTTATGAAGCCAGCATGAAAAGCACAAAAACACAGATCTGCAGTGACCTGTGCTAACGGCCGTGCTGTCCAACAACATGGGAACGTGCAGCTTTCTGTTCTCTGTACAACAGTGTGGAGGAGGAAAACTCTCCTCCACACCAACTGTGCCCATTCTCCGCAACCACCACAAGCTCAAACAGAGAGCACACACACACACACACACACACACACTGTTCACACGACTCGACTGCGCGGGAGCTGAAGCTGCCAGCCGTCCATCCCGAGCAACAGGTGGACCGGGAGACAGGGAATTACATAATCACGACACCCCCCTCCTGCTTTTCTCCCATGATTCCCATTATCTCCCGCTACCAAGAACAGTTTTAGATCCTTTTCTGGTTTCCATTTTGGTTTCATCTGCTTTTTCTTCTTGACAGCAGATACAAATCTGCTGTGATTATAAGGCTGGTTTTGTTTGAATTTAAAGACTCTCACATGTTTTGTTTTTTTTATCTGCTGATTATTCTGTCATGTGTCCTTAATTTAGTGTGGAAGTAAACTTTACACATATCTAACCCTACAGGGTTTACAATAGGGATTTAAGAAGCCTTATTGTGCCATCTACCACACAGCACATTTAAAAATAATAATAATCTTCACTCTTCTGTCAGCCTTTAATGATGTTTTCAAAGAATTGTTTTCTAACGAGTGAAAAGCTTCTGTCTGAATGAAGCCAGGCTCTCTGCTGATGAGCTATACTGTTTACTAATTCATGCAGAAATCAATAAAAATCTCTCAGAGTCATGACTTAAGTTAAGCTCATTAAGTTCAATAGTTCTATTCATTAGTCTAAATGCATTATTAAAATCACAGCAGATGTACATGAATGGAAAAAGAAAAAAAAATCACTTGAAAGAATTAGAAAAATAAATGAAAGAGTTATAGTGCCCCCTACAGGACGCATTTGACCAGTGCTTAAAAAGAAGCTGAGGTTTTAAGGAGGTGTTCACACATCCAACTATCTCATGAAGAAGGGCAACAAACTGTCTGTACTGTATGTGTACATGTCTGTGGATATTATTGTGAGTGACTCTGAACATGTTACTGCTGACGATTGAGAGAGACTTGTGATCAGACTAAATGTCCCTCACCTGAGCAGAGACAACAGGTGGAGCATAGTATGAGAACACACTTAACAAAGGCTTAGAAGGACTGTAACATTTTGATGCTTAGCAAGAGTAGTGTGTGGGATTTTTTTTCTTTACAAGAAAACGAAACAGAAGAAAGCTCTTTTCAGATTCCTTTTTTTTTCGTCTTCACAAAAGTGCCTTGAGAGATTGAAGGCAAAGCGTCACAGTAGTGTGCATATTGTTGCTTGAAACGTCAGTCTGAGTAGGGCTGAGGCATTCCTACCATCTCTCACTGAATCCTTTATTCATAGTTTTATCTTAAATTCAACAAACTTGAATGCAGACAACATTTTGTACCTCACTGTGACAGGAGAAGAAGAAGAAGAGACACGTGTTTCCATGGACACCAGGCACCAGTCTATAATGCTCCATTAGAAAAATGATTATTCAAAAAATTAAACAAAAATTAAAACATTCACCTTGAAAAAACACTTGTTGTGTAATATATTAACAGGGCTGGCAGATTGTGTCTCTTCTTTAAAATCTCGTGGAGTCATGGAGTGTTGTTTACTGGACTAAGAGAGGACTGAGCTAGATCCTACATTTCCCATAATGCAATTTGTGAGTGCTTAATTAAATTCCACAAGTTTCCATGAGTGATGAAGTCCAGACATTTGGACTCAGTCTTTATAAAGCAGGATGAAGTGTCAAAGTGAAAGAACCATGATGACATCACCGTGACATCATCAGGGCTACAGTCTCAGAGTCAAGGTCATCCAGAGTCACAGAGGCCATTCAGTGACTCTCACTGATTTAATCTCTGACAATCTAATATCTTTAATCCGTCGCTGCAGTAAAGTAGGCCTACAGGAGCGCAGGCAGTGATTGATTTAGCGTCAGATTGATTTATATTTAGAAAAAATAAAAAAACAGGAGAGAAAGCCGCAGCAGTCTTAACGGTTTTCCCCCTGCCTGGTTTGAACCTGAAGGCAGTGGGGGGAAACGTGCGTGACCGGCGAGCTGCAGGACTCACATGCGAGCACGCCATTACCTTTGACAATAACAAAAAGTGTCAGCACCTTCTCCCCGCTGCGCTCCACTAACCGCAAACACAAGTCGTGCTTAGGTCTGACAAAAACACCGTAAAATACATGAGCAGAGGAAAGATTAGGAGTCTTCTGCAGGCACCTCATGAATATGTATCGCCTCAGCCTGATGATATTATCCCACCATGTACTGCTACAACATATACACCAGAGTGTCAGCAGAGCCATAAAACCATAGAAAGTGTCCATTCCTTTGAGTTATGCAGCTGTTACACACTGTGCACGGCACGCCTATACGACGCCATAAATAAATAAATAAGCACGCACCGTTATGCATAATATCTCAGCGAAAGCACGGCACTTCTTCAAAATGTTGAACGACCTTTGATCTTGATTTACAGACGCAGTGGCAGGTCATTTTAAAGGAAGTCGGTCCAAGTCAGCAGAGAGAGATCCATATGGCTGTCAGCCTCACACACACGCACACACACGCACACACACATTTCAGAGGCATGACTCAAGGTTGGTCATAAATAAACTCTTTGCAGCTCTGACCCTGACCTCCCTCGATTAATGTCGAGCACCCTGCCAGCTTCAGTCTATTACCTGCACTGACAGAGAGATTCATTCCAGCTTGTAAGACAGCTCTGTTTCCTTCTCCTCCCACCACCTGTTAAAAACTATATAGAAAGTGGACGTAGCCTCCCTGACTTCATCCCCTCTGTTTTTAAACCAACCTTTTGGAGCCTCAAGATTACAATTCTGACTGTCTCAATCTTGTTTTTTTTTGTGTGACCAGAAGACAGGAGCCGGATGGTGAATACACTAAGTTATGTCTCATTGTAAACACACCCTCAGTGTGTACCTGTTTTCACCTTGTTTCAACTCAGACCAGGACCATATTTTACAACATCATGCGCTGATTGATCTGTAAACTCATTAGGAACACTTAGATAGATGGATAGATACTTTATTGATCCAGAGGGAAATTCAAAGCATCCAGTAGCAGGTTGCAAAGACGTACATGAAACATTTGTTACAAATTAAACCGCAAAATCGACACCCCCCCCCCCCATACATATATATTAACCTGAAAAAAGATTTAAAGAATACCCCTAGATGAATCAAACTTAAACTGTGCAATTAAAAATAGACTTATACAAGAAATGTACACAACCCGTGCAGGGATAAAAATATATGTGACATTTAAACAAGAACCTATAAACAGTTAAACAAAAAATCTAGTATGAAAAAATAAAAAAGTGTTGACCTTCTGAAGTTGTGTTGTTTATATATATACAACAATGTTTAAAAAAGCAGATAGTGCAGAGTTATCAAAAACAGACATTAAATAACAGGCAGTGCAAACTTTAAATTAAAGGTGCTATTTAAGTATTATAATAATTGTGGGGGACTTAATTCTAATACTAACCTCTCAAATAGCAGCAAGTATTTTTCCATCACCCAAAACTAAACTACATGACAATATCTTGTTGTAATAACACATTTAGAATGGTTCCTGCCACTGTCCCCGAGCAAACACAAACACACAAACTGATGGTCGCTGCATAAACATCGGAAAGGCTTGATTGAGCTCAAGGCAACAGCAGAGAAGTGAGTTTGTTTGGGGTCAGCTTCGATGTGGAGGAATGTGGGCGTGAAGGTGAATGTTTCAGTAAAGAAAATCATTAATATCAAACAAAGATTTCAAATCTTTAAAGTAAAAACTCAAGGCTAAGATGTATTCCTGTGCCATGCTCAGTGTTTGACAAGTTTATGAACATGTCTTGCAGGGGGGTTTTACGTCGTAAAGACTCAAGGTTTTCAATCTGTTGTCGCGGCGTTTTATTTCAGTCTCTGTTATTTCCACAGGAGGAACCTCACAAACAAAAAGCAAACACAATACAGATGTGAAGTGGAAGCACGGCCGCTGTGTTTCTGTTGGTTTGACATTTATCTTCCTCTTCGTGTCAAGGTATGAAGACAAGACAGAGGTGCAGCAGTGGATAGCTTTGGTAGTTTGAACGGGGGATTTTATTTTCCTCTAAATTGAAACAGAAGAAAAAAAAAGAGCACACAGGAAAGTGCAGCCTTTGGCCACAGCCAGTTGAGGGCGCCATAGTGCAGAAATCTGATGCTCTGACCCGTGGATGGATGTCAAACTGTTATTGTGATTCTTTTATTTTGTCAAAATAATTGATGCCTCTCTGAAACACGGCAGATATCTCAAGTTAGAACTGATAAGCAGCGTGGACTAGCTGATAGATTAAACATGATATATGGAGAATTAGACAATGCAAAGAGGTGGAAAAAACACACTTAAGATTCATTAGCATTGAACCTGGTCTAATGATCCTGCAACTTAACGTTATTTTCTAGTTTTTTAGTTCAGCTTGTTCATGTTTTACATTCACTGATTTGATACTTAAAAGTCTGCTATTTAATATGGCTCATGATGGATTAATGTTTGGTCTTTGTAGATAATATAACACAGAGTATGGTCTTTCACCTCAGCTGCAGAAACAGCTGGGAGGCTCAGTGAAGCGGGCCCTCCCAGGATGTGATTTAAATCATCAGAACTGTTAGCGCTAGCCTCCTGGCTAACATCAGCTCCCCTCTGCCTGGCTCCCATCGGCCTTTGGATCTGACTGAAACGGCCTAAGTTTGTTAACAAGTTCATGTAGGGGTCAAATGCCCGAGAGAATAGAGAGAATAAAAATGGACATGTGACCTTTACAAGAGTAAGGTCGTTTACCTGCTCCGTGTTCGGAGGTTCAGAGGGACTGAAACGTTGTGATTTTTCTAATAATTTGGTGATACTTAGCAAGAGTAGTGAGCTGGATTTTCTTTTCTTTTCAGGTAATAGTTTGTCGCCCAATGCACCTACTTTCTGAGATAGTTGGATGTGTGAACACCTCCTTAAAGAAAAACCTGCTCTGTCTTGAAAAGTGTCTTGAGATAACATTTGTAATGAGCGCTAAAAAAAAAACAAAGAGTGACTGATGTCTTTCACTCCATTGTAAGCTGGTACCAAACACTTTCATTTCACCCTGCCCTGCTTGTGAAATAGGATTTTTCTGGATTCTGCAAAACTGCAAGAAAATTAAGAAAAAAAAAAAAAACCCTCAGAAATATGATGCAGCAACTGTTTAGACAATCTGGCATGAAACGAAGAAGAAGAAGAAGAAGAAAAAAAACACCCCACACAAAAGTTGGCCCAGTTTCTCCTATACAGGCTGTAACAAAACTGCCCACCCCAGACATATTCAGAACAAGGAACGACAGCTGAATGTTGAGCTGTGTTGCTCCAAAAAGCCCAGGAAACGAACGAGGCACACGTCCAATAATGGATCTGTAAACTCGCGTGTTGTTTGTTTGTGAGATGTAGACGGAGAAGTTTGTCCCGGAGAGATTAAGTTGGGATGAGAGGACATGAAACAGGGGGGCCTTCAGCCTGGGGTTTATCTGCTCTGCTGCTGTCAGGGCAAATTTGTGTTGATGTGTGTGATGTGTTGTGTTTTATGATTCCCCTGTTTGAACCCCATCCAAAATATCCCCTAAGTTGTGACACTAAAGAGGGAAATCAGGCTACACAGCTCGGCTTAGCCCTGCAGCTTGACTCAGCTTTTATGCACCCTGCCTCTGGTTAGAGACCATCAGCAGTAATAAAGGTGTTAATGCGTGTTTACCAGAAGAAAAAAAAAACAAAAGCTGCAGATTTACTCCATGACACAAAATAGCATAATTAACACAATGTCCAACACCTCTTTGCCATGTCAGCTGTACATTCCCATTGGGGCTAATGTCCTCTGATGACATGCTCATGCTTATTGTATGTTCCTACTTTTAAGTGGCAGCTTAACGTTTCTATAAATGTAGAGAAATCAATATAATTTGACCATTTCCTGATCAATTAACAGCGGAAAGGTCAAATTTATTGAACATTTAGACAGATGTAATGACATTTTTCAAGTTAAAAAAACACTTTTGATAACGTCTTGACTACAGCTAATGTTAGCAGTCAGCCACTTGTAAACCAATCTGATTGTCTGAATGTGGTAATACATTAGAATAGGTTTATATTCTGTGCAGTTGTAGACTCATTTATGTTGAAGTTGAATATTTGGGCTGCTTTGACAGGCTGTCTGTGGCTCGATGGGCTATTTCATGTAGCTTCTTTTGTTTTCCTTTCAGTGACTTTTTGAGTCTGTAAAGAATCAGGCTTGGCAGATCTATGTGGTGCAACTCTATGTTAAATGGAAATTATATACACAGAAATATCAAGTCTGTATGATTCCTTAAAAATAGGAGCTAAGGTGGATATGATAACTGGAGACATAAATGTTATCTGCCCTTAGTGGGCCACCCCATTCAAAAAAAGTCTGGACACGCCCCTGCTGTATGTGATAGTCTGTCGATAGAGATATAAAGATAGAACAAATGTCTCTTTGGAGCAAGCGCTGTTCAAATGACCTTCTCTTCACGTGCGTTTATATCTGACTCTGTCTCCAACCTGCTGAGAAAGGGGCCGTCTGACTCAGTCATGTCTTCCTCCCATGTCCCGGTCTAACCTTGGACCAGCGTCTTTGCCTCGGCTTCTATTCTTAGCTTCACTTGTGCTCCGGCTTCACAGCAGATCTGTCAGCGTAAAATGCCACACTTGGCCGGATGGCGTAAATAAAACGGGGGTTTGTGGAGGGTGTGGGGGGTGTGGGGTCCTGCTGGTTGGGAGCGTCTCTGGAGGAAATGACAAATCACTTCACATCATAAAAAGAACAGAGCAGCAGGGTTACTAGAAAAATATCTCACGGGACCAGTCGGGTGGTGCTCTCAGCTCATGATGGAGCAGAGTACTCGGAGGCCGTCGTAATCTCAATCGTTCTCCCGGTGGATGGTTGTAATTTCAGCGCACGTGGCACTTAAAGTCGTCGTTAGACAGATGTATTCTCCCCTTCCCCTTGTTTATGCCCCGGGAGATGTGGTTGCAGGGGGAGATTAGGATACACGCTCACACGGTAACTATCGCTGTCAAAGCACGCTGCTGTCAGCCGCTCAGAGGCCTCAGCTGAATGACTGTAGGCTGCTTTGCTCAAGGGCACTGTGGCAGTTTGAGCAGATGGAGCACAGACTACATCTTCATCTAAACTTGAAGGTTGTTTTCTTCTGAATTTGTGAAAAAGAAACTTCATCATGTTGACTTTCTAACGCGTAATCATTTCCAGGACACTCACGCTTTGTTTTTGTTTTTTTACACTTACACGTTTGACATTTCTTCAGCTGCAGTTTCCCATGTGGACTCTTCTACATGCCAGGCTGATGACAGCGGCCCCTTAAGGCCCCTCTGTGTGTGTGTGTGTGTGTGTGTGTGTGTGTGTGTGTGTGTGCAGGTTATGAAAGCATGCGTGACTCTTCCTGACATGGCACAGTCATGGTTATGTATTGCCGGCTGGGACAGGCAGGCGGGTGTAGTAGCTGCATTAATGTTGCAGCAGTGTGTTCATATTAAGTGTCGGTATTTCAAGAAGATTAAAGGTGCAACAGAGAATCTGAATCCCTCGATGAAGTATGTATAAGCAGAATGTAAATATTTCATGACCTGTTTAATTCACTGTAATCTAGTTATTTGCAAATACAATAAAATTAAGTGTTATTTAACAAACTGTATTTTCTATCAGTTGAAACTTCTCCTTTGAATATCATTCATATCATCACCATATATGAGTCATAACATCAACCTCCATAAATAGGTAACCATGGGTGGAGCAACAACATTTATTAAAGGCTTATATACTAAATATAAATACCTGAAAAAGGACCAAATGTTTAGTTTTGCTGGATTTTACTAAACTGTCAGCATCTCAAAATAGCAAAATGTTCATGATTGTGTTTTCATGGTAATTTTGAGGGATATTTTACTGAGCTGCCATAAACATACGGGGCCGATAATAGTCTCCAATGCAGGTAACTGAGTTCCTTGACTTGACTTCTTCATGTTGATTGATGTGTTTACAGTTAGTCTTGCAGAGTTTGTGATAGGGCGTCCCTAGCAACCGTCTGCTGTTTTTAGTAACGGTTGGTTCTTCTTAGCGGTGATCTAACGAGGGATTGCAGAACTATGCTTTTCGTAATTGGCCAATCAGAATCAAGTATTTTACACTGCCATGTTATAATGATTAATTAATTCATGAAACTCTACCGTGTTGGATGTAAAATCTAGATGTTATTTTAACTCATTCAAGCTGATTTTCTTATAACTGTGAATATAACGTGCAGACATTATTAATAGCAAAGTGAAAACTTAATTTTTTCTGATTTTTCTGCAATCAGTAAACACACACATTCACTGTTTGATATTCTTAACAACTCTTCACTTAGAGTCAGCGCCGTCTCCTTTAAGGGAGCTTTTAGTGTTGCAGCACATTGTTCCATGTTGACACATTGCTGAATGCCTGCCCTAAATGCTCAACTAGAGGACTGTCAAAGTGCTGCACACACCGTGTGAAACACACCGCTGTAGGACAAATGCACCGTAAACACGGGATGGACTGTGGGCCGCGTGCACACAGCAGCAGAGACAGAGAGAAACTTTGCCTTTATCAGTCAAACGCTGCCTGCAGTCAGGGTATTAAACCTTGGCCATCGCCCACATCAGTACGACCACCTCTCCTAAATCGCCCGGAGAGAAAACATGTTTGTATGGAGCTGTGGGTTCTGCACCTTCCATCAGCAGGCTGAACAAAAGCTGCTTTGAGAGATTCAGGAGAAGACGGTGATAGAAAAGATGTCAGGAGATGTAAAAGTTAGATTTCTGGGTTAGATTAGCTACATTTTGAAAGTTAAGTACACGTGCTGCCGAAAAAAAATCTGTCTTAATGGGCTGGAACTTAGTATGTCCTATACTTTAAGTTTATAAAATCAATTCCATGTTTGGGTCTTTCCATTCAGATTTGTCCTTTTCCAACACATTTACTCGGCACTGATGGTTCCCTTGATTTGCAGCTTCTATTATTATGGCACAGATTTGACCTATCACTGCTGCATCTTTCAATGTCTCATTTCACTTAAAAAAAAAACAACTTTCAGACAACTCAGCTGACAGGACCAAAATTCAAACATAAAGTTAAGCACTCTCAGCTTAAGACGGTACAAAACGTCTATTTTATTTTTGAAAATGTGAATAATGGAATTTCAAACGTGTATAAAAATGTGATTAATCGCGATTAAATTCTGAAATTAAGATAATTCAAATATACATACGACATCCCTTCTTTCTAGCAAAATAATTGATTTGGACTAGCCAACCGGGATTTAGTTTTTGATTTCAGTAATGTTGTTTTTTCCAAGCACCTGTTGTTGGGTGGAGGTTGTTGCTGCTGTATAAATTCAGTGATGAAACAGACTGTGGATTATACTTCGGTTTAATTGGCCGAGGTCAGACTGTTACAACAGAACACAAATTGTTAACAATCACGAACTGTAAGTACTGACAATGTTTCTATGTTCACAAACTTGCTTATATTCTGCTGGAAGGCACATCCTACAAATTCTTGGCTACTTTGGTACATCTTTATAAGGCAAGAAAGAAGACATCCGCTTGACTCGCAAGTGTCAGACGTATACATTTCAAAACCTTTGCTTCCAACACACAGTTGGCTCCAAACCAAATATAACTCTGCTGCTATGAGATGTTTTACATAGATATGGTTACATCTTCAACCTAAGAGAAGATTTACTCTTACATGGTAGACAGATTTAAATGGTTTATTCACAAACTTACCAAAATGTATGAATTCATGAAAAGTCGTACTAACACCTGTCAATCATTTTATCAATCAATAAAATGTCTCCAGCAGAAGTTTATAATCCTCTCCAGCTGTGAAGCTCTGGAATCTGTTGATTTTTTTTTCCCTTTCTAATTGCTTCTATACTCCACCAGAAATGTTAAAACCTCCCTGAATCCTGTTGCCTTCACTCTCTTCTCCCTGTTAAAAAGGTCCTGACCATTAATGTACAGCAAGCAGAGCATACCATCGCCTATGTATGAAGCTCCTGCAGACGTCAGGGCGGTTGATCTCAATACACAGAAGAACTGACCTTGACTGGCGGTGCATCGAAGCGCTTTGAAATCGTGACCTTTGGCTGCCTGTAGCTTACATACGCTCCAGTTCTCTGCGGAGTCACAGCAGAGAGTGCTGGAGGATTTCTATAGGGGACTCAGGAGGAATGTTCCTACTCCTGCATACTGTGGCTGTCATTTGAATTACACTCATTTATGTCCACGCCGTGCTTTTGTCAAACTTTTAAATACTTGATGTAATGCTGAAGTGGATTGTTTTGTTACTTCCTGAAAAGCAGCCAGCGTGGAGATTGGAGCTTTTTCTCTCAGCATCGACTGTATAGGATTTGACATGGTTTTGATTGAAAGGAGTTTCATTCCGACTGCTTGCTGCTCGTTTGAAATGGGGCCAGTCAGGAAAATCACTTTCAAACGCACTCGTTTCAAAAGAAGAAAATCCCTTTTTCTGGACTTGAATAAGTTTCTCTTCTGCAGTAATGTTGTCTGAGTGAATATTATACCCATAATGATGTTAAATGTGTTCTCAGACGGAAGCATACTAAGATGATTAATGAGACCCTTCCTAAACTAGAGGATCATTTATGCAAAAGTGCTGTTGAGCATAGTAGCTGGAATTACACAGGGATCATGTGATCTCTGTTTATTTGTTCGGGGAATTCAAGGGGGGGTGTTAGGAAATGTTTGGCTGACTCATTCACTCTCTCACTCTCTCAATGAATAATCAGCTTAACATAAAGGCTTAAAGCATCAATTAGAGGATTGACGCCACTCTTATGTCTCTGTGCTCAGTAAGAACTGGAGCAAGGAGTTGGTTAGCTTAGCTTAGCATCGAGACTACAAACAGAAGGACGCACCTCAAAAGTCAAAATCTACCCATTAGCACAGTTTCTGTACCGATATAAAATGAGAGATCATGTGTGATACGATGGTGAGAACAGAGCCAGGAGAGTATCACCCCTGGTTTGCAGTCTTTCTGATTGGCTGAGCTAACTAGCTGAAGGCTGAAATGAGTTTCTGTTTCAGCTGTGTGTACACACGAGAGTGAAAAACATGAATTTCAAATAATTTGCTTAAAGAAAAAAAAAGGGGTGAGATATTTCTAACCAGAGTTGATTTTTTTGGCAGTGTGAGAAACTTGCACCCTGACCTTCACGCTCAGTCTTGCAGATAATATAATTGAATGTTTAACGGAGTAAACAAACCACTGAGATGCATGCTGCTTAAAGATTCATAGGGTGAGGATGGGGATGGATCCACGGGTGGAGGACTTGCACCAATGACTTCGGTATCTAAATGATAAGTGGCTGCAGCTGAAACTCTCTTTGTTTGAATTGGAGACTAGTTGCCTCAGCTGCCAGGGCTCCCTGCTCCTCAGCCGACCTCCGACCTCCCTGACAAAAGAGGCATGCCTATAAAAAACTGCTCAGAAATTAATAAGAGCAGAAAATACATGTGTGTGTTTTCTCACAAAAATAAGCCCCTTTTGTACATCATCCTGACACTCAATAGCTCAGAAATAGCTTTAGTAAGGCACACGTTCTTCTTAAAACTCCTGACTACTGGGTTTTATTAATATATTTCATAGATCAGTGATGTGTTATTTTCCCGCTGACTACGTGTGTGTGTGTCTCCCTCAGCAGAACGCTCACTCTGTGTTTCTCACACTTTGCTTCATAATTCATCACGTAGACCCTCTAAATGGACCGTTGACCTCTGACCTTCTTACTGGGCTCCAGGGGAAAATCAATTTATTAGCTATTTATTGACATTTCCAAGAACAGCAGCTGTAATTTATGGCAAACACACCTGTTAGACTAATTAGCAACATTATCTCGGGGCAATATATCCAGCAGTCGCTCCTATCTGCAATGTTTCAACATCCACAATGTGACTTATTGTGATATTTAGGACAAACATTTATTGTACCAAGAGGGGGAACCATAATTTCTCTGTTGATACTCAGACTGTTCACCTAATATCATGAGAGATATTTCATTTTTTTAACTACTAGTACTACATTTTGGACAGACAGTCATGGTACCCAGAGGGTGACTCATAACAACTCTGGTGTTCCTGTTACTTCAAAGGCACTACCTCTCACTTTAAGCATTATAAGATAAGATAAGATAAGTTAATCCTTTATTTATCCCACAATGGGGAAATTTACAGTGTTACAGCAGCAAAGAGCAAAGATTGCAAACAGAAAGTGAACACAGTACAATTTAAAGAAAAAAAGAAAAATTAAGAATGTACTAAAAAATAGATTTAAAAATAAATAAATAAAATGAAATAAAAATAAATATATAAAATAAAATAAAAATAAATAAATAAAATGAAATAAAATAAAATAAAATAAAATAAAATAAAATAAAATAAAATAAAATAAAATAAATAATAATAAAAAAAACATAACTTACAGTGTTAAATCTTATCTGGCTTGTGAATTTTTTTGCATACGTTCATTGTTCACAGAGGTCGAGTTTAAATGACTTTTGGGTGATGGATTTGAACATCATATGGTCCAGACAATTTATTAGGCCTTCAGGATTAAATTAAGTTTGAATTAATATTTCATAAGGGTATTGACTGTTCCCAGAGGGTGAACTATAATGACTCTGGAGATCCTTCTTTTAATCTTCTTTTTATATACCTGGTTTGGGATGATGGTTTATTTCTGTCTTGTTTTATACCAAGAGTTCCACTTTCAGAACGGTCACTTTGTCCGTTGTTTTCTTGTGCTCTCTATTGTGTGTGAAAGGAGGCCGACTCACTCGCTGTAAACCAAATCTACCTACGGGTAAAAATTAAGTTACTAATCTAAACCTAACCCAACCTTTTAAATTAGTGCCAACAGCAGGTGGACATGTTAAATAACTATCTCAACGAGAAGATGAGTTGGCACTGACTTTGACTTTTATAAAGACTCTCCTGGCTTTTCAGAGGATGAATCAAAATGAATTTGGAGATCCTCTGACTTCCCTTTTGAACCACCCTGAGGTTGACGTTTGTTGTCTAAATTGAATTCTTATTGACAACTTCTGGATAATTAGACAAGGAGTACAGGAGTATGGCCCAGATGTTCATAGCTATGCAGGATGAATTGCGGATAAAAAAAGGTTGGGGATCATTAGGCTTTTCATCTAGCGCCACCATCTGGTTTAAAATGTACACTGGTCCAACATTCAACATGGATAGACTCAGAAATCGGGGAAAGAGAGAGAGAGAGAGAGAGAGTAGGTAACGACGTGTTGGAAAGAGGCCACAGGTCGGATTCAAACTCGAGATGCCTGCTTTCAAGAACTTTAGCCTCTGTAGTGGGGCGTGCACACAAACCACCAGGCTACCGGCGCCCCAAAGACAAGACTCTATGGCAAACATTAGCATGCTAACATGCAATATGATTGTATGTATCCAGCAATCCAACCATCCATACATACCTAATAATTCACTTTTATTAGTCTACATCTGTAAATTTTGTAATTACTGTACATAGCACAGACTCTTGCACTTTCTGCTTATTTGCACTTCTGGTGAGATGCCAAACCTCATTTCGTTACTCTATACTTGTATATGTGTAATGACAATAAAGTTGAATCTCATCTCATGTATGGTCAGTGTCTTAACCTGCTAAAGAGCAGCATGCTAGCATTTTCAGTTCGGGCAGGTAATCGTGCTTGTTGCAGAATCAGTAACTTCTGATGTAATGAAAAATGAAGCTTAAGCGGATGTGTAAAAAAACTGCAGTTCCTTGAGTGTCCACTTGAGGCTCGCTCCAAAGACCCCCGGAAGTCACTTACACACCCATTTAAAAAATGATAATTTGGACAGCAGAAATAAACATGTTTACAGACCGGTACGCAAAATGATTCTGGTCTGAAAGGTTCATGTCTTTAACACACCAACAGGAGGGAATTTTTTATTTTATTTTATTTATTTATTTTTGGCTTTTTGTGCCTTTAATGGAGAGATAAAACAGTGGATGGAGGTGGAAATCAGGGAGAGAGAGAGTGGGGAATGACATGCGGGAAAGGAGCCACAGGCTGGATTTAAACCTGGGCCGCCCGCTTGGAGGACTACAGCCTCCGTACATGGGGTGTGCACACTAACCACTGTGCCACCAGGGAATTGTTTTTATAACTCATCCATGATTATTTTGGTTAAGTTGTGTGTAATTAGGGGTGTGACTGATATGAGTGCAAGCGGCCCACCTCTTTGCCTGTGTCCAGACAAACTTAGGTTGGAACATCATTTTCAATATGGCGTCTGTCATCGTTCAGCTTCAAAATCCCCCTGAAACTACGTCCATGTTTCATAGTATACAATCCGTGGTGCAGCCTCATAGAGCTGCTGGCAGAGCTGTACTTAATTTATAATCTGTTCCCAGAGACTTAACAGAAAGTGAGAATCTGGAGACCATTTGTAGCTGATGTTATCAACATGGGGTCCATTATCACTTATTTGCATTTTAATGCAGTCTTGATTGTTAATTAGAAAGAGAGGAAACCGTGACTTCGCCATTAACTGACGCAACAGCAGATTCAACTCAACCTCGCAACCCAAAAGTTCCTGACTGATCTAGTAAAGCGCTGTATTGACAATTAATTAATCAATTAAAAAATTATGGAGTGTGTGATGAGAACCATAATCATGCCCACATGCAGTCTGCCGCCTCGTGCTTCCAGTCTGGCTCGGTAATCAGAGGCGGTCTGCCGGAGCCCGGTCCGTGGGAGGGGAGGGGTCTGCCAAACCTTTCCCTCTAATTGACCAGGGAGCAGAAGCAGCCGGGGAGCGAGCAGCCACAGACGGGCAGAGAGGTAACTACTACAGCTAACCGCGTTTTGTCGCTTCACAACCTCTTATTGAAACACAGAGAGCGGATTTAGATTTGGAATCGCGTTGCAGGGATTCATCCAAGCCTTTATTTTGGAGCAGCATTCCGCGTAAGAATCGCACGGTAAAGTCTTACTGAGTTAATTTAAGACTTTAAAATGCTTTCGGTGCATGCAAGAGATGAGAGGGAGATGCAATATTATTTTTGCTTGTGCAGAAACAAAGCATCAGGTAGTTTATATAGCTCCGTACAGCCTCTTTATCTTTCTTTCTTCTTCTTTTGATTTACTGTGCAGAGACGGACGCATGGGCTTCACTAACCCCATGTTTCAATGGCTGATCTGGAACTGTTTTACTTTGATCACTCGGATCCAAGAGACACCTCCCTGTTTTTAAAGAATCAAAGTATCCACGGGCTCAGCTGCAGCAGCGGAGGAGGAGGAGGAGGAGGAGGAGGAAAGTCGCTGCGTCCCGGCGGAGGAGACGCTTCAGCACCATGGACAGAGACCCGGAAAGCCGCGTGGCTGGAGGGGGAAACAGAAACTGCCTTCACGTGCAAACAGCAACACGAGGAAGAGGAGGAGGAGGAGGAGGATGTCCGGCTGATTGAGACAAGTTCAGTAACCTGCAGACTGAGTCAGAGCTCCTCAAGTGAACTGTACGAGGAGGAGGAGGAGGAGGAGGAGGAGGAAGAAGATGAGGAGTACCCGGAACTTTACTTTTTGTCTGATGAAGACCTCTCCTCTGACGGCTCAGGGAAGTCTGTGGATTACGGCTTTATCATCGCAGTGACATGCCTGGTGACGGGCATCTCTCTGGTCGCCATATCCTACACGGTGCCCCGGGAGGTCCGCGTGGACCCGGACAGCGTCTCCGCCCGGGAGATGGAGAGGCTGGAGAGGGAGAAAGCCCGTGTGGGGGCCCACCTGGACCGGTGTGTGATTGCGGGACTGTGTCTGCTGACCCTAGGGGGCGTGCTCCTCTCCACCTTGCTCATGATCTCCATGTGGAAGGGGGAGATGATGAGGAGGAAAGCCTTCGCCTATTCCAAACACGCAGCCAAGTTGTACGGCTCCATCAGTCTAAGAGCAGGATCCAGCCCCACCCATTTGTCAGCGGCTGATGAGGATTTAGAAGTGCTCAGCTGAATGTATAGACTGAGAAAAGTACTTAAGAAATCCAAACAGCCTCTCCTATAACAGACGATCTGTTGGGGGATTAAATGCCTTTTTTTATTTCTGGAAGCTGAGGTGGACGTGGACTTTTTTAAAGGGCAGGTTCACATTTGTTTCAAGTTTGTCTTAATACATCTCTACCATGCCCTAATGTGTACTGAAAGAGGTTTTGTTTGCTTTAGTAGTTCCCTCTGTCTGTTGTATCTGCATGATGCTCTTTAGGTGAGCATTTAAAAAAAACAACCCTGATATATCAGCGAAAGAAACATTTGTTCGAAAGCTTTTGAGATGACAACACTCTGCACAGGGGGTTTTCAATTCTTAAAGACAAGGTTTTATCATCACTGGAGAGTTAGCACAGCAGGAAATGTTTTAGTTTTTCTTTGTCCATGGCGAGGTAACAATAGAAATACAGCATTCAGAAGAAAAAAAAGAATCTGCCAGGAATGTCAGCTTGCCTTGCATTAATTGTATTGGCCAAAATGGCAGCTTGTGATATACAATTGGCAGAGCTTTGAGTATATTTTTTGGGGGGAGGATGGCCAGGCTGAGAACCAGGCATCGGCCTTTATTTGCCAGAACCTCAAATAGGGTTTAGTCATCCTTTATTTTGAGCAATGGGCGTGTCCAGACTTTTTTTTTCTGGGGTGGCCCAACTGGGACAATTATGAAAGGGTGGCATGAAGTTTGTGTGAACACACATTAATTAATTTCATTTCTTTGCCCTTTTCATTTCTACTTATCAGATCTACTTTTATGAAACACAAAAAGAGTCAACATATAAATCTTCTAAGCTTAGTTCTTTAAGGACTCAAATAGAAAAGGTTTGTTCAAAGTCACAAATTAAAATACTGTTGCACGCTGTCTAATTTGTAAAAATAAATTTCTTGGAATTAGTTCAGTACCAAAACGACTTCTAGGAGTTGATCTTAAAGTCCCACCTCTGATGAGGCAAATAGCCAGTCATAGTTTGGCACCTGGGGTTGCCAATCAGATTTCAATGGGGGCCTTGCCTCCTCTGACCACTCTCTTGGACATGCCCCTGTTTTCAGTATTGAAGACGCTATGCAGCCCACTTCAGCTAAACAATGTGACATAAAATAATGTTTTAAGACTTTAATTCAGTGGTTTTGTGTCTTTTATGTGTTAAAACTCATTCACACTTAATTCCAACAACTACAACAGAAGTGCTGTCAGGTTCTTCACAGACCCTCACAGATGGTTTCAAGAAGTCTCTGGTTGCCTTTTAAATCCACATTCACATTCAGTTATGGAAAAATAACAACAACTGCAAACAGAATATTGTAATTGTAAACATTCAATCACAGATTTTCCTGATTGCGCTGCCTTTAAAAATAATCATTTCATCCCATTAAATAAATGTACAACCCTGTTTGTGGAGTTGGCGACCAAAAGCAAACAAGAATTGGTCTCCAACGGCAACCAGGCCACTTTGACCCGCCAGCCTGATTGCAATGCTTGTCCAAGCTAGGTTCAGATGTTTGATGGATGACCCTCCATCACCAGGCTGGGGGAGGTTATGTTTTTTTCATGTGCGGTCAAAATGTGTCTGTATGCAGCCTTGATTTTGGAAACGTCCATCTTTGTGTCATCATACGTCCACCATACTGCAACTCAGCATAAAAACACTGTCCTGGAAAAACACACAGAGAGTGAATTTGGAACTAAGCATTCATATTTCTAAGATAGCTTCTTTATTTCGTGAGCCCAGGCTAGACATCATTTTAACTTTATTGGACACATTAATTGGAACGTATCTCTTTACAGTCAGCATGAGCGAGAGCAGCAAACACAGCAGCCATATACATATGGGCATTTTAGTGCTGTATTAATATTTAAACTTAAGTTCAAAGGAGAGATAATCTGTGCTCCCAGGGTTCTAGCTCAACATCCTCTCCATTTGACACACTAAGGAAAGATTTTGAAAGATTTTGTGTTCTCTGCGGGAGTTTTTTCTTTGGATTAATACGTACAAATCACCACCTACTGCATTCAGAAAACTCATGTCACACTCTTTGGAATATAAACCCTCAAGTTTGCAGGGAAGACTGTAAAAGATTTCCACACTGACTGAACAAGGTTGTTTTTTTTTTTGCATTCAAACTGCATTTCAAACTTCCATCTCATTTTGTTCTTTTTGCATCTTGAACTGCAAAGTCAGCCCTTCTATATCTCTTACAACATAAATAAAAAACAAGACTCTGAGACTCTGGGGATAACCCTGTTTCGAGTAGGATCTACTTTATGTCTTGGTTTGAAATGAAACATGATTTATGCTTTCCTGAAATAGATATTACGTTTCTCTGAGTGGCTGCTGGTCTGCCTTTTTTTTTTGACGATCTCTGACCTTACTTTTTGTTTACTCCTGCATCACTGCTCCTAATGATGCTGCCATTTCAGAGAACTTGTGTTTTTACGCGCCGCTGCAGGCTTGTATGTTGAAGGCCTGTGTGAACACTGCGGCTGCGAGTCATTAGTCCTGCCTGCACCTTGTCAGAACACAGCACATCATTGAATAGCAGCCAGCAGAGCTGTGCAGATCTGGTTTAACAGACAACAAATGCATGAATCTGTGTTGAGAATGCTGTTGACTGTGCCTGTGTTTGCTCCCATTTGTTGAAACAGTATACCGCAGGAGGTGTAATTAGGTTTCGTGGTTGTGTACCGCTGTCTGATGCTCCGTTTACCCTAAACACTCTGAGGGGCCACAGATGTTTCAATGCACACAAACAAAGTGAGACAGAGAGAATCAACAAACCCCTGGAGGGACGCTCTCCTGGTAATTGGTGTTATTTAATTGCTCGTGGGAGGCCTGAGAGTCAAAGAGAAAAAAAACCCAAAACATTTCAACTACTGCAATAATCAAGCCGGAAACAGCTTCTTATTAAAAACGAAATCGCTCCAGCTGCACTACTGGAGTGAAATTTGACATACGACGAGGGAGAGTAATGGATGTCCTGCTGCTCTGACAGAAGAATGCTGTGAATGAACAATCGTGTTTTCCTGAATGCTGTGCTGTGCAGCCTTTGTAATCGGAAGTGCTTACGGCCAGCAGGATCGCATTATCCTCCACGCGACCTTCGCTCACCCTCACCTCGATAATACAATTACAAAAGATCCAATCAGATGCCCTCTTGCTAAAATATCAACCTGATTTCTTGTCCTCTTTTAGCGCCATGGTTCACAGGTGTTTTTAGAAATCCCCCCTCTTTGATGATATTTCACTTCTTTAACTTCTGACTCATCTGCTCCAGTAGGTTGATTTTGTTCATCTCCCCAGATTGACTCTTTTTTGTTGCAGAGAACAGCTGTGATCGTGTTGGGTTAAGTTTGTGAGGGTTGCAGAGAGCGGCGTGGCATAGTGAAAGCAGGAAAGTGAGTTTCACAGTATGGAAAACATGAAAGTCAGACTCTTAAATCAATCCTCAGCCCTCGATGCACTCATGGCTCTTCTGAGGACTCGTGTCTGCAGGGAAGCCAGCTCAGATTCAGAATATATATTTCTCCCCGGCGATGTTCATTTATAATGATTCAGTCTGGAGAGAACCTCCTGACATTTACTGCTGCAGTGTTGGTGACATGGAGGTTTGTCTGTAACAATGTGGGAAAAACATCTCATTTTGAAACTCACTGCCTGCGTTTGAATAGCCCTGGAAATAAATAACGACTTTTTAACAACACAAAGCGGCTGTGAGGTCTTTGTTTTCAAATCAAACAAGTAATAAGAGTGCTTTAAACAATAGGCTGATTTAATGATAATAGTAGGTCCTTTAATCTCTGGCTTAATCTTTTGTTATGTTGCCAGTATTTGTGTTTTCCAACTTCCAGCCTCTCTCAGTTGGTAGAGTCGTCGTCACTCAACCAGAAGATCCAGGGGTTCGATCCCCGCAGCTTCTGCAGCCACACGCTCGATGTGTCCTTGGACAAGATACTTACCCCCAAATTGCTCGCACTGCTTCGTCGCCGGCGTGTTGTATGAATGGGATTAGTTCCTTCTGATGGTCTCACTTCATAGAATACTTTGCCATCAGTGTGCGCCAATGGTTTGAATGCAGTGATCATTTTTTAGCATCCAGTGAGGACAGTTACTAAAAAGCCAATTTGCTGCTTAACATTCAAATTGACCCGTGAGACACAGAACAGTGTAATGAGGGATTATCAATCCGCCAATCAATCAGTTTTTCCAAAATTTGCTGACTTAAAATGACCCTGATGTCATGACATCATGGCACGGCACACAGCATATCATTTACACTTCTACAATTTTCATCAGTTTTAGTTTTAGACGTATTTGTGCTATGAAAGGACTTCACTGTTGCCATTTCCATTCAGGTAAGTTTTTCCTTTATTCAGTTACTCCTACTCACCCATCTGTTGAATCAGCTGCTGTAGTGTCCTCACTGGATGGTAAATGTTACATACACTGCACTCATACTTTCTAGTCCTCCAGTGATTCAAAGAGCTTTACTCCTCATGTTGGCATTCAAGCGTTCTCATTCATTTACGGTTTTCTAAGAAAGAATGTTTTAAGTCAGGATCTTGCCTGAGTAAACAGCAGGAGCTGGTGATCACGCTGTTGTTCTGGTTAGACCCTGACCCGCTAATGAGAGAAAGACAAAGAGGCGTTTGAAGTACAGGGATTAGTCAAAAACAAAACTAACATCAGTTAGCCTTGAAGTAAGACTGGAAGAAATAATGACATGAAACCATCGACTTCTGAGGTAAAATGTATTCCAGGATTGCGAAAAGAAAAGTGGTGCAAGAGTAAAGACTGTTAATGTGGCTACAAGCTGCAGGGTTGTAGCCACCCCAAATCTGATTGGCCACCCCAAGTGCCACCACATGATCCTAGAATATGATTGGAGATCTACCCGAGGCAGGACCTGTCTACAAATAAGCTTATTGGTTTGTGTTGCTGCAGATCGGATTTGTCAGATTTCTCCTTACATGATACATCTTTTTGCCAATTTAAGAAGGGGGAGGGGTGGGGGGGGGTGTCACTGCCACACTGTTACACCTCAAATGCAATGTGTTACGCATGGAGGCAGAATTGAGGGGGAGGAAATCGGATGCAGTAACAGAGGGGGAAGAAGGTGGCAGTGTGTAGTGTTGGAGGAGGCAGGACGGAAGCTGAGTGTGTGATTGTCAGACTGTGTGTGTATGTGAAGCTCCTGAGTTTACACGTCGTGACTCCTGCGCTTCTGCAACGCCATCATGCGATTACGGAAACCGCACAGTGAGACACCAGTTTCCTCTGTTGCAGATGCAATGTGTAATCGGCTAGAAATAATCAAGCATGAAAGATACGCACTCATAAGATATCCTGATGCTTGTAACTTAAGTTGATAGGATTAGCGGAGACAGAAATGGTAAATATTTGTGTTTGTGTGCACAGACGTCATCCCAACTCCCAATAAGTCAGAGACCCTTTTTGGACATCCTGGTTCAAACATGTCCACACCCTCTTATCTTCTTGGTAATATAAAAACAATCCTCCAGCTTTTATCAGATTCAGATTCTTTCTTTTGTTAAATTCTAACGCTAAATAAATCCATAGACCAAGCACAAAAAACACAGACCTTGCATCCTGTGAAACGGCCAGTGTGGGTCCTTCTACCGATGCAGATAAAAGTGTGTTCACGCAGAGCTGCAGCCGAGAGAAAAAGCAGGAAGAGAAGGGTTGAAGCAGCTTCTTCTACAGGAGCTTTATTAGCGATGTAAAAAGGGGCTGAGACACTGCAGCAGCTTTAATTGGTGTCTGTGTTTGTTTGGCCAGGGGACTCTCCAAGACACAAAATCAAACCTGTAATAAAAGACGACACACACACACACACACACACACACACACACGCGCAGAATCCCACGCACATGAACGCGGCGTGAATTGTTCAGGCACAAAATGTGTGTCTATTTCAAAGGAAACACCCTGACAGACAAATGGACACACACACTATCAGCTTCCTCACACACACACACAGACACACACCCCTCCTCTTCCTCCACTCCTCTGCCATGAATGGAGTCAGTCAGAGTAATCATTCAGGGCAGCTAGCAGCAGGAAATGGAATTGGATTGCTCCAGGGGTCACTCAGGGTCAAGAGCCAGGGTGTGGCTCTGGACTCAGGGGACCAGAAGGGAGAAAAGCCTCAGCGGCGGCGTTTTGCATCAGCGTCTGGCTGCCACTTATCATCAGCTGTCATAACCACTCATCGTACTGAGTGGCCGGGCACCAGGAAAATCTCTCTCTCTCCATCACACAGTCATGCCTACTATGTTCTGTCTGCTTGGTAAATTAGGAGTAAGATCATGTCTCCAGGTCTGAAATGCCTCTCTTGAACTATTGCCTTAAGTTAATGACTTATTCAATAATGATTCTCGTTACCCAGATTGTCGCATAGCAACGGCAGGCGGTCACAGCTTGGAGGAAGAAGAAAAAGAGGAAGGGACGGAGTAGAGAGAGGAAGGGAAAAAAAGTAGAGAAGGAGAAGCAGAGGAAGAAGCTGGAAATAAAATCACCCTCCACATCATTTATCAGCTTTATTCATTCAGCTCAGAGGGTTTTAAACCCCCTGAAATCCTGCTCGAACTGACACCGCCGCCTTTCAAGCTGTCTTTCAGGAGGTATTCAGAGCTGAAAGCTGTGAGGCGGGTGAACCTGGAGGCTGCATTTTAACTTCTGTCTTTGAGGGGGAGAAAAGTCAACAAACTGGAACTTTTTACTGATCAGTTTAAAACTCTAGACTCTGTGATCAAAGCTCGTCCCTCTGCGGGTACACTGGTTGTGTTTGGCACTGCGTACTGTCATTTCATGAAGTCTCTTTGTTGCAATCTGCCTCATCGGGGGGGGGGGGGAGCAACCTAAAAACCAAATGGTTTTGGTAAATTAAAGTTATTTCTTAATAAAGAAGTAAAAATTGTGCTGCAGGGGTGCTGGTGGCCGAGTGGTTAGTTTGCCTGCCAATGTAATAATAATAATAATAGACTTTATTTGGCATGGACATCACAGATACATTGGACGAACCAGATGCATTGCATGCTAGTTCTCAACACCGGTCCACAGGAGGCTTTTGAAAGGAAAAAAATTAAGATAGGGAGAAAAACAATAAAACAGAGAAAGGAGAGAATAAATAAATAGACATAAACTGAAGAGCAAAGGCAGCATGATCAAACAATAAACCAGTCAGAAACTATTCATCTGAGCACCGTTGTTTTGATTTTAGCCATTGTTTGAGTCCTCTGTTAAAAGCGTTACTGTTGCTTTCTAATTTTATGCCAGTGGGCAGAGAGTTCCAAAGTTTTGCCCCCTTTGCAGCACAGAGGCTGTAGTCCTCGAAAGCGGGCGTCCCGGTTTTGAATGCGTCCTGTGGATCCTCTCGCAGATGTCAAAGATGGAGAACAATCAAAGCTTTGATGGCAAGAGCGAAAATGGGTTCAAAACATTTGCATTATGGTTCGAAACGGGAAACATCAGCAAACAACGTAGGGAAGTTTTCACTTAGTGACAAAAAGTTGTTTTGGTGATTTAAACAAAGTCATGCAAAAAAAAAAAGCTCCACCAGCTGCCGCTCACAGGAGGTTCCACTTTAAGGGTCGAAAGCTAAATCTTCTCTCTGTTTCTGAACTTGCTCCAACCCATTTAACTCCATGCGACACTGATACAACGTAAACTGAGCTGCACATGCAGGAATTCTCCTCCTCTCCTCCTACTCCACACTCACATTATCTGCCAGGATCTCTCTTTGTTTTCTCTGCTTAAGTGAACCACCTGCTGTAGGTTGAGCAGTGCCCACATACTCCTCTCCCTGTTTTTTTTTTTCTTCTTCCCTTTTCTTTCGCCGTCGCTGTCCTGGAAGAAAAGCAGAAGGGACATCATAACCATAGAAACGGGGTCAGCCTGTTGCTACGGAGAAAAGACTGTGTGCCACGGTGGCTCAGTGTGTAAGGGAGTTAAAGATGCTCTGCTTCTGATTCACCACGCTGACGCTAGAACGGTCGATACATTTCCCCTATCACACCTGGTGTAAAGAGAGGTTTTTTTTTTATTTACACATCTCGTCTGCTGTTAGCGTTTTTCTCCTGTCATCCTCCTCTTCAAATATAAAAGGAAAGACAAAAACACTTCCTCTGCAAACCTCTTTAGATCAACCATTAAGAAAGAAATGCTGAATAGACGACCTACAGTGGAGTTTCAGTGTAGCAGCATTTTCAGCTAAAGATGCTTATATGCATGCAGACATACCAGACCAGTAGTCAGGACTGTGTAGGCCTGGAACAGAACTAAAAAAATGTTTTAAGTCACAGACAAATGACGACAAATCATGACAGAATGTGCAACAAGACGACCAACTCAGCACACCAAACACAAACCAATTCATTCACCAACAACCAGAGTCTCAACTATCATGTTAAATGTGGCTAGCTGTTAGCTTGTACATACATTACAATAAACATTTTGGCCCAACACATTTCCTTGTCAGTTGGATTGTGGTTTGTTTTACAGGACACGTTGTTGCAGAGGATGTTTGATAAAGGATGGAATAAATATTGTCTTTGCTATTTTTGTGTGTGTTGTTTCAACTGAGGAATCTGCAGCTTGGTTGTCCATCCTTTTTTTCCGCTCACACTGTCTGCCACCCAGAAATACAACACAAGCAAGAAAGACTAAGAAGCATTTAAAGTCCTGAGACCCCCGGGAGTACTCCTGATATAGACGGACTATTAATGACAGCGGAGAAATGTGCCATAAAACATATAAAAAATGTAAAATACTGCAAAAAGAATAACTGAACTATGAATCACAATGACAGAAAAAAAGTGGGATGTTAATGTTTAAACCAGGGCCTGGGTTTTAATTCACACGTTTCTTAGCTGCATCACTTTGTCTTAGAAAAACACTGATCCATCAAATCCAGATGCATCAAGGTCGGACATGTGACAGTTAGCAGATATCTCTCGGAGAGAAGAATGATGCAGCTCAAACTGAACAGATATTTAATCGTTGAGAAAGACTGGAGGGTGAATTCATTTCTCAGCAGGAGAGTTTTGCTTACCTTGTATCTGATTTATGAGGATTGTCCTGTGGGCCTGCAGGTTTTTACATCTGAACAAACCAGTGCAGGAGCATTAAAGCTTTCGACAGACGACTTATTAAAGGCTCTGTTTGACTCTTGAGGAAGGTTTGACGTCATTCAGTGGCTCAGGCATGGTTTCTGTGAAGCCAGCATCCAACAAAAGCCTTGGATGGCTGTATTCGGAGAGAATCAATTGAGTGCAATCTTTGAGTATCAAACACTTCAAAAGTGTTTTTATGTGGCATTGATTGGGTCTATTCTTTTTTGTGCCACTCTATCAGAATCAATATTTTTATATTTCTGACGGAGGAATGCTGCAAAGCCCTGAGCTGTGGCTTTTCTTGTCATCGATGCATTCTTGTAGAGTTACCTAGAACCTTACAAAAAAGTATTTTTTCAGTTTTAAAAAATGATTCTTAAAGACCCACGTATCATAAAAGCATATCATAAATGATGATAAAGGTAAGCTCCGTTCATGCAGGCGGCAGTAGCTCAGTCTGTGGGGACTTGGGTCAGTAACCGGAGGGTCATCGGTTCAAGTCCTGGGGCGGACCAAAGTGTAGAAGGTGGTCTAGTTGCTGGAGAGGTGCCAGGTCATTTCCCGAGTACTGCTGATGTACCCTGGAGCAAAGCACTGAACCCCCAACAGCTCTGGCGTGCTCCCTGTTAGCAGCCCCACTCTGACATCTCTCCATTAAAGGTCACATATTATGCAAAATCCACTTCACCATGTTTTTCTAACACTAATGTGTGTCCCTAGTCTGTCTACAAACCCTTCAATTTTGAAAAAAATGGCCATCCTCTCCATCTTTTCCCTGCTCCACTTTTTAGAAAATGTGTGCTCAAACAGGCCGTTTGGAAATTTTCCCTTCATGACATCACAAAGGGCAGTAACCCCTCCCCCAGGTGGGTGACACTCCCACAGCTAGGAGTTTGTTCTGCCCTCTGAGTTTGCCTTCTCCCCGTAAACAATAGGACATGGAGCAAGAAAGCACCTAGCCACCCAAGCCCTTCCAAAGAGGGGACGTGGTGAGACACAGCTCATTTACATTTAAAGGTACAGGCACAGAAACAGCCTGTTCTGAGCAGGGCTGAAATAGAGGGATTTATAGGTGTGATTTTGGGGAGCTCTGAGACTTATTTAAACTGGTTGAAGAAGAGGAGAATATGTGACCTTTAATGTTTGTCCACAGGTTCTGTAAAAATAATGAAAGTTTATGCAAGTTGATACATAAATGTGCAACATAAACTCATACTCACATGCACAGCTTCTCCAATTAAATTCTATACTTGTGGTCGAATTTCATGTTTTGCAACTTCAGTCTTAAACTTGACTACATTTCAGCAGGAAATACTTTTTACTCCACTACGTTTATCAGACAGCTGAAATTGTTGGTTACATCATACACCTATCTAATTTATACCAGAACCCTGACGAGCTCAGCAGAATATGAATATACTGAATATGGATTACACATGGACCGTTTAATTTTGAATGCAGGGCTTTACATATTTTCACTGTGTGCTTTTTGTACTCTCACTTTGTTAAAGAATACGAATACTTCCTCATTGGTGACTGCTGAGGTTGAGATTGAACTTTCAGAGTTTCATTGCATATTTTTTTAACTCACAGCATTACATTTAACAGTGAAAGGCCACATTTCTACTAAAGAAAGAGTCCCTGTAAATAAAACAGTAGGCAGTGTATTTCCAGTTCTCTAAAGTAAATTCTCAAATTAAATTCCTGTCACGTTCAGTGTGTTGAAGAGGGGCAGATGTCACTTCTTAATGACATCAGTGAGTAAAAATACATTTTCTGTTATTGTTCAGGTTAGCAGATCTTTAACAAGCAGTAGCATTTTTATTGCATAATTACTTTTGATATACTGGCAGATGTTTTCTGAATGGTGCACGAGCTTGTCATTGGATCCCCACCTGGAAACAAATCCAAAATAAAATGAAAAATGATTAGTGATTGAATCTGGAGTATGCATTTTGCACATTTCCAACATTGCCTGCCTTTGAACATACTCTGTGCTTCCTGTGGCTGCGTGCAGGCAATGATTGCAGTCTCTGCTAACGAAGCCTTGATGAAACGCTGCATGTTGCAAATCCAGACGAGTAAAACAATAAAGCATTTCTTTTATTCTTGTTACTCTGGTATACTCCACCACTCCTGCTCTCTGGGGTGCTTCATGCCTCCTGTCATTAAAACCGGATAAAACCTGAAGTGATTCCCATCTGCATCAGGAACAAACACAAGGCAAGTGATGCAAAAATACACGCGCTTACACAAAGCTACCCTCTGTGTTTGACCCTGTACACAGAAAAATAACGAGCCTGCATGCAGAGAGAATAAACTTCACAGACCTCAGTCAGTCCCGGGTTCCTGCCTTGAAATCTGTTGTTATGCAGATGACAACACAGTGTTTCTCTTTACTTTATGTGCCTCCTCCAGCAGACTAATTATAAACATAGATGTTCCTTTTTTTCCCAATGAGCAATAACTTCTCTTCCTTAAATAGCAAATGTTCTTCATGATGATTTCTGTCACATTTTTTTCCCAGATAATTGTCTAATAGCTCATTAGATGAACTATTTCAGTCTTTATTCACAGAGAAAGGTTTACCTGAAGGATTAACTTTGGGTTTATTTTATCCAAATAGCTTTTTTCCTTTTTACACACTCACTCTGCCTTGAAAATAGGGAGATGAAATGTGAGTTAGGAAAACACCATTACATAAAAAGCTATATCTGTACTCAGAAAAAGACACACAAGGGATTCACTGGGTATTGATTTTTTTTAAAACGTCTGAGGAGAACTCCAAAGATCTCAGAGGGGTTGTGATCCCGTAGAAAGAGTTAGCTAAAAAGGCAGTAAAAAAAAGAAGAGGCGTATAAAATGTGATGTGTTAGCCATTACTTTAAAAAGGCCGAAGCCCAATTCACTAATAGCACCGTTAAAACTGTCATTGAGCACTTGTGCTCTGATTGGGATTCAAAAACATCTGCACACTGCAACCTTGATGTGTCAACTTGGCAAAGAGAAAGATGAAGCCAGACTCCGGTGTGCAGAGGACTTTGTGAACTGATTTGGGTTTTAATGTGCTGTGATTAACTCTTTATGTTATCAAGGTTTCACAGGAAAGTTTTTCACCGAGTGACAGACAGAAAAATAACAAAATGTACATCTTTCTGAAAGTTGAAGTTGAACTGACTATACGGTGAGAAAATAAACATGAGCAATACTTTTGTGAACTAAGTTTCACAAATGTAATTAATCCTTTTTTATACATTTCACACTAGCGGCAACCTCTGGTCTTGAAAAATAAAGCCAATGAAGCTGCTGTTCTCCTCCAGCGACACTCCTCCACTCTCGCTCATATGGAGAAGTTAAGCGCAAGCAACGAAAATTGTCCTTGGCCCGAGCTGCAATTGCCTGTGGCCTTCATTGTTGTGTTAGTATGCTAATGTTAGCATACTTTAGTTAGCTCGTCGCATCACATTGCATATAAATTGACACCGAATGACCGTGATCTAAAAACGCTTACATGACATCCAAATAATCAGTGAGTATGTTCTTCTTTTCTCTAGTCCTCCACTAAAACAGATTTTATACACAAGGGGAGGAGCCGGCCGTCCCGTCCATGTAAACACGGCTCTGACAACAACACAGCCAGCGGGACTCGAGCCTCTCACTCACTGTAGAGTCATGACTCAGAGAGATATTTACAGATGATATACTTTTTGCTGTATTTTATGTTTAAAATGTTGCACATTGTTCCTTTTTAAGACAGCCATTTTCAGTGTCTGCTGTTCTTTGACAGCCAAGGCCACAAAATGTAATATCTTCCCTTTCAGCTTACAGTTTCTTTCCCCCTATGTACATATCGACAACCCTTCAGGTGAAGTTAATTTGGAGTTGTGAGTTTGAGAGTGTTTGGTGTGGGGGCAGAGTCAAAAGGCTGGTGGAGTGTTTTGGATCAAAGCACTGAGCACTTGTTTTCCCTCTCGAGAAACACTCGGCTTTACAGATAAATTACTAAGAAGATGACAAAGTGTCTGAACTCCAGCCTCAGCTCGCTCCGTGAGAGTGTGTGCACACAACTTGGGGAGCTCAGTTCGTTTTATTCAGCTTAAATTAAGTGAGGGCAAAGTGTCGAGGCCGAGGGCAAATAAAAACATGTCAGCTGTGCATTCTCTTTCTTGACATTCAATTACTTTCTGTTTTTTTTGCTCTCCCTCCCTGAGCTTCTTTGTGCTAAATATAGCCAGCTGGCTTTCCTTATGAAAGCTAAGAACCTCTGAAACTCTATAAACATTTCCTAGTTTGAAGTTTGAGGTTCAGACAAAACGCTTGATGATCTAAACAAGTTAATCTTCAGCAATTCTCGATATAATATACAAACTAAATATGGTGTCGCCTACTCACACCCTTTTTGTATTTCAGATGTTTTTGCATGAAAAATGATTTCAGTTTCATGTAAGTCTTCTTGTTTTTGCCATCTCTGACAGTAACACACTGGGACAAAGTAAGAAGTGAGATTTTTGATTCTCTTTTAATGACTTCTTTATTCATGTTTTGTTTTTTTTCTTTCTCTGACACTATTTCGTCGCACACCACAGACTATCATTAGCGTGCCCTTTCAAGCTCCTGTGCTCTGCTGGTGATAGCTTCTGACTGTGTGTGGGTGCAGCATCATCTAAGGTTTAATGTCTTTCATACATACAATATTCATACATATATACCGTAAGGGTGTGCAAACAGGACCTACAGTAAATGTCTACATACAGTTTACTGTAGGTCCATCACTGAGAGGATTGACAGCTTCGTATGGCCTCTGCACCTCTGCACTGCAGTCTCCTCCGTCTGCAACTAGGTCAGAATTTTTTTTTTTTTTTTTTACAGGAAATCTGCAAGATATGTTTATTTGTCACACGAATGCTGTCAAAGCTTTTTGACTTTAACATTTTCTCAGAGGAAGATTTGCTTTTTCTCCAGTATATAAAAGGAGAAAACAACTCTAAAGGAGAAGTTTTTTCTGTCGGGGGCTGACAAGCAGCAGCAACAAAAACAAGCAACATCGTCTATGTGACAGGAGAAAATGGGATTTTTTATTTACTTTATTCAGTAAAGTTCTTGCACTCCCTCAGCCATGGTCTCATCTGTACAACAATTTATATGAAAATATATAAATGTCTACTTTATGACCTCATATACATCCCCTACCTAATGGATTATTTAGAAGAGGCTGAATCAACTTTATTGGCCAAATATTTCAATTCATACACAGAATGTCTCCCTTCAGAAACTAAGCTTACAGTTTTCAAACAGAGCGATAAACACATTCAAATATATAATATACAGATGCATGTTTTTATACACAAACAAAAGCTGCATGATGAAAGGTTTATACAGGACGGCTGTGCAAAATGTGATGAGGAGAAAGATGAAATATACATTTTATTTTATGATAAAGCTAATAATTAACTCCATAAGAAACATTGTTCACCTGCACAGTGATGAAACACTTTTTTATACTTTTTCAGGTTTCAGTTTATCTTCCATTGACCACTGCACAGTGTGGATGACAACATCCTTCTTATAAAGGAGACAGGAAATAATAAGAGTTGAAAATAATAATGATAACTTTATTTATATAGCACATTTAAAAACAGATGTTTACAAAGTGCTTTGACTGACAAAGAACTTACATACACTGAGGACAGACATGAACAATCAGGCCAAACAGAGAGTTCAAAAATACAGGAAAATACAGGAATAAAAAAGATACAACAGGCAGTTTCTGTTGTTGTTTGTCAAATTTTACACCGTCATGTGGAGGCTGCTTGCCTGTATTCAATAAAAGAAAAAATCCTAATAATAATGTCCACTTGGACACAGATCGAACTGAATGCCAACCTCTGATATTGCTTCTGTATTTGTATAACTTAATAATGTATTAAAGTCAGATAAGTAGAATTTACATGTCTTACATTTTAGCCTGTAAACTGTTGACTGTGTTAGTGATGAAGGCTCATATACACTTGAATTCTGAGGAATCCATCACTCATTTATGATTATATGATTTGCTGCATGTGAGATGTATGTAGACAGCTTTTAGTTTAAAAAATGCTTCATTTAAAGAGCTTATTGAAAATGTTTGCAAATACAAAAAGTGCAGTAGACGTGACTTTTTCTGCAGCCTTGAACTATTATCCAAAATAAATACGATTAAAAGAGTGGAACATCCTCATATTAACTTACTCAAGACGTCTCTTTGTTCAGCTTTGCCGACGCTGGCGGAGGGGAAAGTGCAGACAGGCCAAAACTCAGATGATGTCAGCCTGTTCAAATTCTTTGGAGTGGCTAAGAGCCCCGATGCATTTTGGGTACAGAGCGATCAAAAATCGAGTATGGAGGCTGAGTGACATTTAAGATGCATCATTTAAATTCTTGTTTGCAGTATGGTCTGGCTTTGCGTCCTCCTCAGACTCATATCATAAGTGCTGTGCGTGGATGGCAGCAGACGGACGCTCCGTGAGGATCAAAGCTTGATCCTAATGCACCTTTTGAATCAGATGATGGACAGCATCTAATATATAGTGAGCTCGATCTGCAGTGTGGAGAATTATTTATTTATTTTCTCCTTTATTGGACCTAAATCATGTGCAATTTAAAGCTATTGCTGCACACTATTATTGGTTCTAAGGTCAGCTTTCAGACATGCTCATTTTATTCCATCTAGGTTGTCTCTCCAGCCTGTTTTTCTAGAAAAAAAAAATCTGAAATTGGAGGGAAATAACAGCATACACACGGTTTGTCCTGGTATAGTTGCTTAAAATATAGGGCTAGCGCCGTTTTTAATGACGAGGCTCAAGCGGCATTCAGCTTTTTGTCTTTGGTGTCAGTTTTTTTTGCAGGATTGGGCAGTTTGAGAAAAAATGCCTTCTGCCTGTTGCCTGGTGACTGCAGCGCTGCCAACACACCTAAAACAAGCCACAAGCATTATCTACCAGCTCTGAAGTAAACATCACCCAGTAGACTCGTGTAAGCCGGGAAACTGGAGTGAAAGTGCATGTAGAAGAAGTGTGTGTGTGTGTGTGTGTGTGTGTGTGTGTGTGTGGGGGGGGGGGGGGGGGGGGGGGGGGGGGAGAAGTCTCCAGGACAGGATGCTGTTTTTCCTGCTGTCTTATTTCCACTGCTTTAATGTCACGGAGGCATAGAAATTCATTCCCTTTGACATTTGTGATCCTCGGTGGCTCCAGAGAGCAGCGGTACACAGCATACCACCTGGACACACTATCACAAGAAGGCAATGAATCTGAATTATCATCAAAGGGAGGATATTACATGCAGTTCTTTTTTTTTAAGATAATGCCTTTTCTTTGTCCACAATTAATCAGTTTCATTTGCTCTTATGTCTTTATTAAATCCTTGGCTTCTCCTCAAAAGCGCTGCACATCCAGCTGGCTCTTGTTCTCATAAAAAGAAGTGGCAGTGGAAGGCAGCCAGGCGTCTCTCTCTCCGGGATGTGTGTGTCTGTGTGTGTGTGTGTGTGTGTGTGTGTGTGTGTGTGTGTGTGTGTGTGTGTGTGTGTGTGTGTGTGTGTGTGTGTGTGTGTGTTTATATCTGTGTGTGTGTGTGTGTGTGTGTGTGTGTGTGTGTGTGTGTGTGTGTGTGTGTGTGTGTGTGTGTGTGTGTGTGTGTGTGTGTTTATATCTGTGTGTGTGTGTGTGTGTGTGTGTGAGTGTGTGTGTGTGTGTGTCATGGCCTCGAGGATGGACAGAGAGAGAGAAAAAGAGAGTGCAGAAAGAAGGAGGTTGTGGATATGTGCCAGCAAAAATGACATTTCTTAAACTGATGTGTGTGCGTGTGCATATGTGTGTGTGTGCGTGTGTGTGTGTGTAAGGCACGAGTAAGGTCCCTCATGGAGATTTCATGTGGGGATTCATTGCCTAGCTATTCAAAACCTGATGAAAATGGCTACGCTCGACTGCAGCCTTTGAGTAAGCAGAGAGAGGTGCAAAGTGATGAGAGTGCAGTTTTGAAAAAGTTACAATATGCAGACTTTTTTTTTTGAGTTACTACCCCTTTTTAAATCTCAAAGCGACGACAATCTTGCACCGCTTGCCATTGAGCAGCAGTATCAGGGAGAGTGTGTATCACTTTTCTCTTGCACTACATATCAAAGTATATCTTGGTCTTTGATTCTTGAACTTAAGGATGATTAGAGGCAGGTTATTACACCAACATCATGTGCTTTCTTCTGCTCTCTTTTGTGTGTTGACTGGTTTGGCACGTTATCATTGGAGCTGACATTTCATGTTTCACAAAAAAAACAAAAACAATTGCTCTTCTCACTCTGGCGACTCATAAAGGAAGGCAATTAAAGGAAGGGTTGGTAATTTCCTCCAGATCCACTTTTTCAGATTTTGGTTGAAATTGTCTTCAGGTCCTGACAGAAATTAATAACTCATGTTCTCTGAAAAAGGAACAAAGAAAATCAGTCATCTGTAGCAGTTTGTAAGCCTGTAAAAACTTGTCTGCCACGAGGTTCCAATCTGATGAACCAATCAGGCGCCTCCCTGTCTCCCTGCTCGTTCTCCACTCCTTGTGTGCACTAGCCCGCACTCACAAGCGCGTTACCGATGACAGAGTTTATGTCTTATGGCTGAGGTCCGCTTCTGGACCAGTGACGCTCGTGCATGTAAGTGAGGGGGCGTGGCTTTTGAGGGAGCACAGAGGGGAGGGGGTGGTTGCAGACGGAGCACTGAAGGAATGCTACTATCAAAATAATGCTAGTTTTTGAAAATTACCAACCCTGCCTTTCAGTCTTTTCCCCATCAAGTTCCAACTCTGATAACTCAGGTCTATGATTGCACTCTCATTTGTGTTGCACTTGAAGATGTATCAGCTTTGCTTGTGGCACAGCTCTCTGGATTATCATTAAACCTTCATTTAAGCCTTGAACATCTCCTATCTCTCCCTTGCGTTTGGTTTCCCAGCGGCCACAGTGACTTAAAGGTATTCGATCATTCCTCCTCATTTGCTCGTTAAAAAAATTAGACTCAGGACACATCCAAGACTGCATCTGTAAACAAAATAGATCTTTCTCTGTGACTATTGACTTTGTGATCAGAGCTAGTTCCAACTGGTGCCATCCCTTGCAGGCTGAGGAGGAGTGCTTTCGCTTCCTCACAGAGCTCCATCTCACATCTCTGATCACACTCCCATGCTGTGGTCACAGATGCTACCTGTCCAAGCAGTCCCACGTCCGACCTCAAGGAGGTCAATAAAACAGCAGACTCTCATTTATCTTGGTCACGTGTCCACAGAGTCCACTTCTGTCCATATGTCTGAACGAGAATATTTTGAGTCTTTAATTTAAACGCCATTTCTGGAGCTTGGATGTGACATGCCTCTCTGAACAAAGAAATAATAACAACCCGACAAATGCTTCCTGATGTATTCTCAGCCTGTGGTTAATGTTTGCCTGTATGCCAAGACAAAAATATTTTGTGCGTCACGTTTCCAGTGAGGAGCTATAGCTACAGGGATCAAAAATCTAAATCTGTATAACGTTTACAATCCACAGTTTGAGCTCTCATATCAATCACAAATTCATTGGGCTGAAGCGAAATGACATTTTCAGAGCAATTTAGATTTCGTACTTTGATGTCGGGCTACTTTTTTCCAAAATAGTTACTCAATCAAAGAATAAAAATTCCACTTAATGGGCTGGGTCAGAAGACATTTAAATACTGTTTCTGTCTTGTCCTGTCTTGTCTTGTCCTGTCCTGTCTTGTCTTGTCTTGTCCTGTCTTGTCCTGTCCTGTCTTGTCTTGTCTTGTCTTGTCTTGTCTTGTCTTGTCCTGTCCTGTCTTGTCTTGTCTTGTCCTGTCTCGATTTGCCCTGTCCTTTCCTGTCTTGTCCTGTCTTGTCTTGTCTTGTCTTGTCCTGTCCTGTCCTGTCCTGTCCTGTCTTGTCTTGTCTTGTCTTGTCTTGTCCTGTCTTGTCCTGTCTTGTCTTGTCTTGTCTTGCCCTGTTTTGTCTTGTCTTGTCTTGTCCTGTCTCGATTTGCCCTGTCCTTTCCTGTCCTGTCCTGTCCTGTCCTGTCTTGTCTTGTCTTGTCTTGCCCTGTCCTGTCCTGTCCTGTCCTGTCTTGTCTTGTCTTGTCTTGTCTTGTCTTGTCTTGTCTTGTCCTGTCTTGTCTTGTCTTGTCTTGTCTTGTCTTGTCCTGTCTTGTCCTGTCTTGTCTTGTCCTGTCTCGATTTGCCCTGTCCTTTCCTGTCTTGTCTTGTCTTGTCTTGTCTTGTCTTGTCCTGTCTTGTCCTGTCCTGTCTTGTCTTGTCTTGTCTTGTCCTGTCTTGTCTTGTCTTGTCTTGTCCTGTCTCGATTTGCCCTGTCCTTTCCTTTCCTGTCCTGTCCTGTCCTGTCCTGTCTTGTCTTGTCTTGTCTTGTCTTGTCTTGTCCTGTCTTGCCTTGTCTTGTCTTGTCTTGTCTTGTCCTGTCTTGCCTTGTCTTGTCTTGTCCTGTCTTGTCTTGTCTTGTCTTGCCCTGACTTGTCTTGTCCTGTCTTGTCTTGTCCTGTCTTGTCTTGCCCTGTCCTGTCCTGTCCTGTCCTGTCCTGTCCTGTCCTGTCCTGTCTTGCCCTGTCCTGTCCTGTCTTGTCCTGTCTTGTCTTGTCTTGTCTTGTCTTGTCTTGTCTTGTCCTGTCTTGCCTTGTCTTGTCTTGTCCTGTCTTGTCTTGTCTTGTCTTGCCCTGACTTGTCTTGTCCTGTCTTGTCTTGTCCTGTCTTGTCTTGCCCTGTCCTGTCCTGTCCTGTCCTGTCCTGTCCTGTCCTGTCTTGCCCTGTCCTGTCCTGTCTTGTCTTGTCTTGTCCTGTCTTGTCCTGTCTTGTCTTGTCTTGTCTTGCCCTGCTTTGTCCTGTCCTGTCCTGTCCTGTCCACAATGTCATAACTTTTCATTCTGATGACAATGGCATGCTCACTTTTCAGTCTCACAGCATCTTGCATGTTGATGATAAGTGATATTTTTCTTAATGTGTGAAATTATGTTGGACAGTCATTCTGAAAACTTGGAAAAACTAGTTTCAAGTTTTTCCAAAGCAGCTGTGTCAAACTTTACATCAGTGACCTCTGAGCACCAGACACAGACTCGTTATGTTCTCAAGAAGATTAATTGTCTAAAATTGAAGATGTTAAAGCATTACAAAGGATGGCCTGAGAGAGGCAGCAATGTGCACCAATGTATCTACACTGCCGGAAACACATCAGAAGAAGAAGAAGAAGAAGCCAGCAAAGATGGCAGACTACGATTTGACAACCAAAATAGCACATTTTCTGGACCGGCATTTGGTTTTCCCTCTTTTGGAATTCTTGTCAGTGAAAGGAGTACGTGAAATCTTGTACTATATTACTTCTCGCTGTGATATTCATGTTTATTTTTGGGCATTTATATCGTAAAACACGGTTGTTTCTTGCACCGATTGGACTCAGATGACTAGCAGGCCAACTTCGCAGTCATGTCAGAGAAGCTCGTCAGCTGGCAGGAAACCTTGAATTTATTTATATTTATTTATATTTATTTATATTTATTTATATTTTCTCTCATTTCTATTATGTTAGAAGTTAGTCATAGTCTACTTATGTCAACGCTTATCATGAATAAAGACGTATTTAGGGCATTGATAACTACCTTGTTGTTGTTGTTGTTGTTGTTGTTGTTGTTGTTGTTGTTGTTGTTGTATTAGTATTTAGTTACTACAGTGATAAGAGATGCATTCATGCCTTGGTTACACCTGGGCAGATGTTATTGAACTTTCTTAGTCTGTCACATTTGTAAAATGCGTTACAAATTAAATGTATTATTATTATTATTATTATTATTTATTAGTACATTTGACTGTGTTGTTAACGTGGTAATAATAATAATAATAATAATAAATTATTAAAACGAACCCTTTTCTAAATACTCAAAGACACTTTGACAGGAAACAACAACAACAAAAAAAACAAAGCAAAAACAAAAAAAAACAAAGCAAAAACAAAAAAAAACAAAGCAAAAACTATTTAATCTTTCTTTGATTCTCGACAGATCTACAATGAGAAGGAACTTCTTCAGGGGAAGCTGGACCTGCTCAGTGAGACCAACATGGTGGACTTCGCCATGGATGTGTACAAGAACCTGTACGCCGACAAGGAAATCCCACATTGTAAGAGAGAAGCACTCAGTTTAATGTGTTGTTATGCATTGCTTTATAAAGTATCTGTTCAGCATTGAAGATGGTAAATATAATAAGCAAGTAAACAGGGACTCAGTCATGTATTTTAATAATAATAATAATAATAATAATAATAATAATAATAATAACTTTATTTCTATAGCACCTTTTAAAAACAAAGTGCTTTGACAAACAGCAAAATCAAGAACTAACCAAACTAAACCAAACACAGAAGAACATAAACAACAGCAAGAACATAACAAATGCAAACTACTAAAAATAATTAAATATAATTAAACAGAAAAGAACCCAAAGTGCACGATACCCAACAGACATATATAACCCGACCATCACAAGAACCATCATAAGAACCATTATAAGAACCATCATGAGAACCCAGGCAACACACTTGCTGTGTTAACAAATATATGCAAAATAGAAAAACCTTCACACATCCATTTTAGAAGACAGGTGCGTAGGATTTTATTTTATTTTATTTAACCTTTATTTAACCAGATAAATAACCCATTGAGATCAGGATCTCTTTCACAAGGGTGACCTGGCCAAGAAGGCAGCAGCACACGTCATAAAAAGCATTACATGATAAAGAGACAGTTTACAAACAATAAGTTAGGAGAGAACAACGATTTACAATATGCAAATTGATTTACAGATAAAGTGCAGAATCTTGATCACTGATTACAATTCAGAAACACGGGCACTGTCCAATTGTCTCGCATATTTTATCTTTTAAGATTGAGCCAAAGGCTTCAAGCGAAATGAGAGCCGCCATTTTCAATTCATTTTAGAGAAAGTTCCATGCGGTTGGAGCAGCAAAACTAAATGCTATTTTCCCGAGCTCCGTGCGGACACGAGGCACAGACAGTTTAAAGACATCACAGGAACACAAGGCATAGTGGCTTCTGGTTCTTTGAAGGTATGAACATAAGTAAGAAGGCACCAAACCAAGAAGAGCTTTATAAATAAGCTTCAGCCAGTGTATATGCCTGCGCACGTTCAAAGATGGCCAATCTGAGTTAGTGTACAGCTCACAGTGATGAGTGAAGCGTCTACAACCATTCAAAAGTCTCAACGCACAGCGATACACGGTGTCCAATGACTGTAAACATTTGGCCAAGCCGCCCATAAACATATAGGAGAGCAATATGTCCATCAAAAAGTTAAAAGTAAACTCCTGCTCTCTGTTTAACTTGCAAGCAAACATGTATTAGCAACGTTTCAGTCTGCTGCCTTCAGCAGGAAATCCTTTAAGTAATGTTTACATAGGCACCATTTCCCAAATCCGATCCAAACCATTCTGATTGGAGATTAAGACTTCAGTGTTTACATGGATGCTGAATATAGTGATCGGGATTAAGACATGCATCAAACATTTAGTCAGAATATAACCATTTTGAAACGATTTTATCTGCCTGACATAGCAGCAAAAGAAGCTGTTCCTTCATGCTAACTGTGATAATGGAGGTATGTGTTTCTTTCAATTGGCATGTGTTGTAAGCAAACCCAGCTGTCCGTGCACGTTTTAAGATTGTGCTCCTCCACTCTGCGCCCTCGCTGTGCAACAGAGATCTCATTCTCGTCCTACTTTGCATCAGTCTCTAATTCTGTGTAGAAAACTCAGGAGTATATAATTGAATAATAAAACATGCGTAGTTGAAGAGAGAGGCGAACATGCACAGTAGGAATAGTTCTACCCGAACCATAGACACTATGGGATCAAGCGTCATGAACCTCTTATTTCCTCCGTACCTCTGAGCTACACACCAATAAATTGTTGTCATAAAACCTTTTTCTTTAGGTGTTTATTAATTTTAACCTTTTAAATGAATGTTTAGTTATTGAGGTCAGCTGCTTTTCTGAATGTCTGTATGTAGGCGTCAACAACCCTCATGTAATCACATTCTGTTAATATGAGGACCTCTGATGTTTCAGCTCTGAGGGAGAAGAGAACTTCGGTTGTGGCCCAACTGAAGCAGCTCCAGTCAGAGACGGAGCCAATCGTCAAGATGTTTGAGGATCCCGAGACCACCCGACAAATGCAGTCCACGAGGTCAGAACAAAGAAATGTAAAAAACAATTAAAAAATCATCACTGTCAAATACTTGGTTTAGTGTACGCTCACTGTGGCACTAGTGGGGCAACTGACAACACGGTTCGGATCAGATCACAGATTTTTATCATGGATCGAAACGATTTTTTCAGATGGGCATAAAAAAGTCATAGTCAAATTTATTTATAAAGCACATTTAAAAACAGCTACAGCTGACCAAAGTGCTGTACAAAGCATTTAAAAAAAAAAGAAAAAACAAATTCAGATCACATTGTCCACAAGAGAGAAAAAAATATATATATAATAATAATAATATATATATATATATATATATATATATATATATATATATATATATATATAAAAAAAAAAAAAAGAAAGCAACAAAGGAACCTGAAAGAAAAGGTCTATTTAGGACCAGGGGACTCAAATGCTAAAATATAAAAGTATGTCTTGAGACAGGACTTAAAAGAGTCAACAGAGGGTGCAGACCTGATTGAATGAGGGAGGCTGTTCCACAGTTTAGGGGCTTTTACTGAAAAGGCCCTATCTCCCTTTAGCTTGAGCCGATAGAGATATTTAAAAGATATCATGAAGATATTTATGATATCACTTTTCTTCTCCTCAGCTGACACGACTCAAACTTTGCATTTTAACATCAATACAGCTCAAAATGAGTCTCCTGGATTGTGTTACATCTTGATTTTATTCTTGGCTACACATTGTTGCAATTCCAGTAATAATGACACAAGCAGTCAGATAAAGCTGAACTCCTTTTATTTATTTAGAAAGTGTTTTTTTTTAATGTGAGTACAACAGATTGTTATATAAAACAACTTTACAAACAAAACAAAGAACTCTTTCCATGAACTTCGCTTTAATCTACAGAAATCTCTTTGTTGTAATCTTTTTTTCTTGTATGAGCTTTGTCGATGTTGAACATGTAACACACACGCACACACACCCTTCATTTAGCAGATGTGTGTGCATTACGTTACTAACATTAGCTACTGGTTGTTGTCACACGCAGCCACCAGCTGATCCCTGCATGATAAACACAAACACATGAGAAGAAACGGAGAAACGTCAAAGCAGCGTTTGAAACAAAGTCACCATACACTTTGATATATCAACACTTTACGACCCGTTTCTGTGTGAAAATTTTGAAAAACTTCAGTGAACATAAATGTTAGAAGACTGAAATGTATTGTCTTCCTATTCATACAGAGGGTCTCCTTCTTTTCACTGAGACTCTGCAGGGATTTAGTGGCAGAACATTTATTTTACACCATGTTTCATGTGTGGCCCAAACCGTGGGGGATGATCCCTCTCACCACTGTATAGGACTAACAGTACTGCAGTACTTGAGAGAATATGTCTGCTGACTAATGATGGCTCGTCTTCAGATTATTGATCTGGTTTTTTTGTTTTTTTCATCAGAGATGGGAGGATGCTGTTCGACTATCTGTCGGAGAAACACAATGTAAGTTTTGAGTGGTTTAATGGTGTCTACACATCATTTTCTTATTGTTCAAAAAGTGCACCGCAATTTCATATTTAGAGGAAGATGTGGTTTCCATAACAACAGGCTGCCACTGTTAGCCACCAGGGCTGTTATCGAAATCATCCAATCATCCAACAACACCCACCAAAGTGCCCACTATTCCCCCCACTGATCAAAGTATCTCCTCGTAGTGTTTATGAATGTCATTTCTGTTTGAATGTCTGAGTTTATAATGTGCGGATTATTTGCTTTTGTTTTGATGCATCTGTTCATAAAAGATTGTTCACATCGTTTTGCATTGATCTGAGAGGAGGATAGTGTCGGTGTGGAAAAAAGAGACGGGCTTTGTTCTGTCTTAAAAGGTGAAAGCTGTGGCAAGAAAGTGTCTCTTTCCTTAATGATCCGCATTCTGTCAGCCTCAAAGCTTCAATTAGCTTTCTAAGGCAGAGGTGCTCGCTTCTTGAAAAACAGTGGACTGCTTGTGTGACTGTATCCAGGTTTATGCACGCTTTAAAGCCAAATTCATTTCAATGTATTCTGTTGTGATTTATCTAATGAGCTTTTACCAGATTCATTAGAGGTAAGAAATTAAAGGTCAAACTAAACCCCTGTATGACTGTATGGTTTTATTCAGTTTGTAGATGATCACTATTATGTAATTTAAAGGGGACATATTATGAAAAATCCACTTGTACAGTGTTTCTGAACATATATTTGGATAACCTGAGTGTCTACTGACCCACAAAATGTGAAATAAACCCATCCAGTCCTTTGTTTGAGGTCTGCATAAGTCTTACAACACAGAGAAAAATGCTCTGTTTCAAATGTGCTCTCCTTGTGATGTCACAGTGGGATTCTGGTAAAAAAAAACAAAATCCCCTCCCCTGGTATCTCCATCCGTGGACTCCACCCCCAGCCTAGAGCAAAACTTTTGCGCAGGTCCGCCATTTTTATTCTCGCTACAGAGGAGTGATGTCTACCGGGAAAACTCAGAGGGGGGCTCATTGCATTTAAAGAGACACACACACCAAAACGGAGCGTTCTGAGAGAGCTGGTTTATTCAGGGTCACAAACCTCCTCTGGTGCTTGATTCATGTTATATTTTGACCAAAGCACAGCACAGATGTTTCATTAAGACCACAGGGGGACTGTTTGAAAAGGTGGAAGAGGGAGGGATAACATGTCCTCTTTAAGTTTATACATCGTGTTTCTTATTTCTCAGTTTCGTCAGGAATACCTGGACACTCTGTACAGGTACGCCAAATTCCAGTACGAGTGCGGTAACTACTCTGGGGCTGCAGAGTACCTCTACTTCTTCCGCGTCCTGGTAAGAAAAACCTTAAAACAGTCAAACATTCTCATGAATCACAGAAGAGAGGGCCGTCTTCCTTACATCAAGAACTTGTCGCTCTGCTCAGGTTCCCTCCACAGACAGGAACGCCTTGAGCTCTCTGTGGGGGAAGCTGGCCTCTGAGATCCTCATGCAGAACTGGGAGGCAGCCATGGAGGATCTGACTCGACTGAGAGAGACTATTGATAACAATGTAAGTGAAGAAGGTTTTTCGAAACAGTTACAGGACTGTGAGCTCTTTGAAGAAATGTCCAAAACCAAGATCACTGACTGATTTTGTAACTTTTTCCCGCCCCTTCAGTCTGTGAGCTCTCCTCTCCAGTCGCTCCAGCAGAGGACCTGGCTCATCCACTGGTCCCTCTTTGTGTTCTTCAACCATCCAAAAGGCAGAGACAACATCATCGAGCTCTTCCTCTATCAGCCTCAGTGAGTCTCTGTCTGGGTTTTTCAACAGATCAAAGAACTTTTTGCCTGCTGGCGCTTCATCCAGCGCTCATATTGAATACTGAATAGAGTCCTCATTAGTTTGAAGGTCGTCCTGCTGTTGTATTGCTAATGACATTTTCCGAACATGAATGTTTTTTTTTTTAAACTTGGTGTGTTAACAAATGTCTAACAAAAGTTATTTTTTAAAGTAAAATAGCCGAGTGAATTTTCGATTGTTGCGTCGGCATCCGCTGACGGCTGTGTGCTGCCCGTGTTTTTCAGGTACCTAAATGCCATTCAGACGATGTGCCCACACATGCTGCGGTACCTCACAACCGCAGTCATCACCAACAAAGACGTGCGGAAGCGCAGGCAAGTGCTCAAGGACTTGGTGAAGGTCATTCAACAGGTAAGGTCACTGAATGTTGGCAGAATGAATTTGATCTAATCAGTCTCCGGGATTCAGTCACACATGAATGACTCTGTGTGTGTCTCTCCACTGCAGGAGTCGTACACATACAAGGACCCGATCACAGAGTTTGTGGAGTGTCTGTACGTGAACTTCGACTTCGACAGCGCCCAGAAGAAGCTGAGGGAGTGCGAGGCGGTACGGTTTAGCTTCCTCAAGTTTCTTCTCCTGCTTGACAGCGTGTGTTTGTCACGCTGCTCAAACCTAAATCTCCCCCATTAAAGTGAGCCGTCTCCTGGGACTGAGGGCTAATATGAAGCTTCTCTTAGTTATGGTGCTCTGATCTCCTGAGTCCCTCTCTTTTAACTTTGCTGCTATTCAGCCCCAGCAAATCCATGTCTGGCCTGATTTGCTGGCTTTAACTTTTTATTCAGTTTGATTTTCCAAAGCGGAACAGCTGTCAGATTCGGAGCTCTGTCGCCTCCTCTTTAGAAACCCTTGACTGCGGGTTTTGTAGCTGTGTTCGGGGACCACTTTGCGCGTTCGTTGAGCACTCTCATCAATTGGCTTTTTTTCTCCCCTCTTGTATAAATTATGCAGTGATTGCAAAAGCCTCAACTATCCCGTCAGATACGGAGTGTGAGCACAATGACAGCAGAGAGAAGAGGGTTCATGAAGTCACTCTGTTGTCTTTTATTCTGCTGACTTTGAATGCTCAGGGGAAATAAGAATCACATGTTTTTGTTGAATCTTCCCTCTAGAGATCATTTCTCCTCTTAATTGCTGTAAAAACATCCTCTCAGGATGATTTGTTTTGCTCTTATATATTAATGAGATCTTCTCTTGTGGGAAGTGAACTTTTTGATTGATGTGAGATGTCAGATATGGACCTTTGAGATTCCTCCGTCATGAGATGAAAAAGTACTGATTGCATTTCTAAACGGAGTATTTACAGAGTTAGTGTTCACCACACCACAGCAAAGTGCTCGTTGGATAATTGGATTTCTTACATAATGACACCCACTTGTGAAATAATGGTGCCACATCTTCTTTCAAAACTCCAGACATTAATATATTCATACATTTTAAGCTCTTCCCGAGACTTGAGGTGGCCAAACATCCCATTTGATGGTCGCTTTAAAACCACAGATAGAGACGTTGAAATATAATCTCCTGCCGAAGAACACTCTGCGAGGCTCAAGTTTAGGTGACTGCTTCATTATGCAGTCATGTTCAGCGACTGGCAAGTTCCATGTTTCTGTAGCACGAGCTTGGCGATAAAGATGGAGGAATGTTGTGTGGCAATAAATTCTAGGTGACTCATTTTGAAGGCCGTCACACTCAAAAAATTAAATTCAATCTAACCGACAAGTTTAAAGTTAAGAAAACTTTAAGAAAACATTCAAAGTTGAAAATGCTCTGCAGGTAAACGATGTAATTTGGTTTGCGGAGTGTGGCTAACGTTAGCAGTGCTAGCATCACCGGCCTTCAGTTCTTCTTGCAGGTTAACGTTAACATGCCTCTCCTATATGTGGTTAGTTACGCATTGCTTCGGTTAATTTGCTATTTTAATATGACAAAGCCTGCATACATTTTAATCTCAGTCTTCTTGATCTAAATACTCCCAGACGTGCGGCTCTTATGAGATGCTATCTGTTCACTTTGCTTGTTTGCATCCAGGTAGTAGAGCCAGCAGAGGACGGCCGTTAGCCGGAGCTCCAGCCAGTCTATAGCTGCGTTTCCACCAAGCGGCCCGGTTCGGTTCTGTTTGGTACCATTCCCATTGGCGTTTCCATTGTCAAAAGTTGGGAATGTTACCAAAATAACTGATCCGTACCGTCCTACTTTTTTGGTACCCTTCTGTTAGGGTGCCAAAGGTATCGATCCGACCCTAAAGTGTCCCTTTGTTACTGTGTCTTGAACGTTTAACTTAATTAATAGCAGGGCTACACTGTGTTGGGCTGCTATGATGTCACATTATTACAGAGCTGACACAGCTATCTCCATCTGGTTTACACTCCGCTTACCAAATAAGGGTGAGGTCTGCTGTGGAAACACAAGCAAGATCAGGGTTTATCTTATCGAACTGTACTGAACCAATCCGGACTGCTTGGTGGAAACTGTTTTGGCTACCGCCCCGACTGGTGGGCAGTTGTGTTACAGCTTGGTTATAATATATGAGGGTTAGGGTTAGTGATGGTAACTGGTAATTCTGGTGCCGACTAGCAAGGGTGCAAATAAATCTTGGGGTTTTTAAATTCATTATTGTGTTAAAGAGGCTGTAACTCCAGCTGCAGGGCTTTCTTATAAACTCTGTTCAATGTGAGCGTGCAGAGTTTGGAGCAGGACATTTTAATGTATGTGGGTTTCAAAACTTCAGCAAGTGAAATTTTTTCCAGAACACAATCATTTCCAGCACGTTATTTGTGGTTGTTGTGTGGTGTTATTATGTAACGTAGTGAACTTAAAGTATACATTTCATGCCAGTTGAACATGTTGAGGGTCTGAAATTATAGCCACAACTCTCATGTGGAAACATAGCCCTGTTATTTCATCACTTGTGTTTTTAAAAGAATCGCATATAGTGGAAAATGTGCTGACAGAGAGGCTAGAACAACTTGAGGAACATGTTGTCCTTTTTTCCTGTTCTCTTCCTTATGTGAATGTTTCTTACTGTACGTGTATAAAGTGAGCCATGCTCAAATGTTCACACTCTTTTTTCCCCCCTTCAGGTTCTTGTGAATGATTTCTTCTTGGTCGCCTGCCTCGAGGATTTCATTGAGAACGCTCGTCTCTTCATCTTCGAGACCTTTTGTCGGATTCATCAGTGTATCAGCATCAGGTACGAGCCTTTTTTGAAGTTGTCAAGGTTGTTAGGAACAGAGTGTGCAGCGCTGTACAACACGAGAGAAAAATAAATGATGAAAGAATCTTTCAACTTGTGAAGTCGGATGATTGATTTCCGCAGTCATTTGACTTCCCAGCGCTCTCAAATCTTTAGATGTTATTCACGTTCCTTCAGATTTTTAAGTATATCTCAGTCAAGTGTTAAAAAAGGGAACTTTAAGACTTTGATTTGCCATCCAAAAGGATATATTCTTCACTAAAACGCCCCCTCCTCCTTCACTCTCTCCACTCAGCATGCTGGCAGACAAGCTCAACATGACGCCTGAGGAGGCGGAGAGGTGGATCGTCAACCTCATCCGTAACGCCAGACTGGATGCCAAGATCGACTCCAAGCTGGTGAGGCTCCACACTCACTCATCCAGCTCCAGTCAGACGAGCTTCAAATCACTTAGAATGCATAAACATCCCTGACAAGACCATGAATATACCTGTCTGTTTATTTTTCTCTTGTAAGACTGAAAACATCCAATGATTGAATTTTTTTTTAGTGTTTTTTGGGATTCTGTAATACTTTATAAAGTCTGTTTTTTATTCAGTTTTTGTGGATTAATTTCAGGGTCATGTGGTGATGGGAAACAACGCAGTTTCTCCGTACCAGCAAGTTATCGAGAAGACCAAGAGTCTGTCCTTCCGGAGCCAAATGTTGGCAATGAACATTGAAAAGAAAGTGGCTCACAGCAACAGGAATGAGGTATTTACTGTCCCAATATAACCAACTTAGTTGAAGACATTTTTTTATTTTTTTTACGCTAGAATTCTAAGACTGCAAAGACCTAGTGGCGACGAAGGCCGCCTGTGGCACATCTTGGCCAAAAAGTTGCACTAGAACACACCGCAAAGACTACAGCCGATGGCCAACCACCACGTATGCAACCAACAGATGTGAGAGAGGAAATAACTCTCCATGCCAGCAGGGGGTGGTAGACCGTTGTTATGATAGATGAAGACCATTTTCACACCGCTGTCGGTCACCACTCGTATTATAGGTAGTTTACTAATGGAGAATAATGTCTGATAAGAAGTTGAAAATGGCGCTGCCGTTGTTAGTTCTTGGTCTTTTAGTGGAAAAAGAAAAGAAGAGGGGGAGGCGACAAATAAGGAGAAACCGCATTAATGGGTGAAAGCATGAATACTACAGCAGCATGCTCAAGAGGCTTTCCTGAACCTGTGTCAGCCAATCAGAGAGATTCTTCTCACTGACCGCTGACGCTGATTCAACATGTCGAATCAGCTAAAAAAAGGCAGATGGGTAACGACAGAGCCAAAAACTAGGGCGACTACCGCTCACCGATGGTCAAACTAGGACCGATGGCCGAAAATCTCCTTGGTGTGTCAGGCTTCCCCCCCCACCCCTCGCTGGTCTGCGTTCACTTTCGTAACATCGTTCCGTAGCAGAGTACACTTTGATACAGCAGGTGGCAGTATGCACATCGTCGGTTTACAAATCTGCCAAAAAGCAGAAAGATGAAGTAGCAACCATGGAAACCACTCGCTGTCTTTGTCAGTACTGTAATTTTTATTTGTTATTTTTGAGACGCCAACAACGATCCTCCTCCTACCTCCACATGTACCGTACAGCTCAGAGGATGAAACAAAAAGACAGGAGCCGTTTAGAAGGGCACACAGCAGCTCTTCAGCATCGTGTCCAGTGGTTTGTCCCCCCAGCGTGGAACGGATGTGACGTTTTCCAGGCGTTCCCCTTGACGCCGTCTCTATCTACAGCCTTACTTTTAGTCCTGTCAATCACTCACAGCAGGAGAAGCTGACTGGTGTTTCATACTGAGGGTTTCTAATTTTAGAACAAATCTCTGGAAGCGTTTTGAGCTTTTTAGTGCAACACCTTTTCAAATGTTTTTTCTTTGTGCTCTCTTCTTTCAGACTCCCAACTGGGCCGCTCAAGACTCCGGATTCTACTGAAAAGCAAATCAGCAACAAGACGAGATTGCACATGACTCCATTATTTTAGACTCTTTATCTATTTATTTATGAATTTATTTATTTAATCTAATATAATTATTTAACTAACAGCTAGACATAAAGTATCCAAGGGCGAGCAGCCGGCTTTAACTCTGCATTACTCGAGTATTATTTGTATGAAGTGGACTATTTCATCTCCATCAGAACATTTATGTCATCAGGTGTTACTTTGATTCTGAGGTGACTGTGAAAGAAATTATACAACCAAAAATATCATGACTCAGTATTAAACATTGTTTCCTTCACAAGACAAATGTGTGTCTCCTGTTGATGTTCATATTTGACCACTAGATGGCACAGTTGACTCATTTTTGTTGCAACATTTCACATCCGTCTCAGCCTGGACGTTTCCTTCAGCGTCTTAACCTTTAATGTTTGCAGTGTTTGAGCAATGTAAACGTTGGTGTACATTAACACATAAGAGGGGAAAGAGACACACAGCATGCAACCAGCCTGGACAAAAGAGACGTGCGTACTTTGATGTCGGGGGAATGATGTTTCTATGGCGATCAAATGGATGGAAAATCCTGCCATGACAAACTCACAAGACATAACTCATGCCTCAGTCCCACTTTGAGGAGGCCCCTGTCTGCTTGTCTGTTACAGTAGGTCATTCAGTAAATCTTTAACCACACCTGTGTTTTTAATATTGACTGTATAAAGTCTGCAACTCTGTCTGCAAATATTTGACTTGTGTAATATTGCAGTTGGACCAGTCTTCAGTACACACTAATGCATTGTTACTGTAGCGTGCAGCCATTGGTGACATTTAAAAAAAAAAAAAAAAATCTTTGTCACTCTGCTAATGACTGTGAAGAAATGACAGGCATTCACTGTTATGTGTTATCAGACATCTCTGCCTCTGTTATTACCCCGGATAACTGCTGTCAGGTGTTCAGGGAAAGAGGGGAAAGTGCCCCAGGTGTTTGTTTTCTTTCTTTCTGGTCTTACAGCTGTCTGGTCCATGTCAGGAATCCTTCTGATGTTCAGCCTGGGAGGGGCTGACGGGTGTACTAGCCACTCCTCAAAAAGTGTTCTCCCTCTGTGCACACACACTCACACTTTTCCACGAGCCAGTAAAACACACCACACACACACACACACACACAGGCAGGCAGAGAGACACATGCTTTTTACACACACACTGAGAGCTGACGTGGGCTGAGGTCTGAGCCGGGCTGCTTCTGGAACAGCTGGTATCCATCTGTGGGTTGCCGTTGCTCCTTCTTCCTGCCGCTGTAGAGAGGACGCAAACCGGCTCCACTGCAGCCCATTCACGCTGCAGCCTCACTCTCTGGGAAGCAAGACTTGACGAGAAAAGCATTTCAGCATGGATATCCTGACAGTCTGGGCCATCACAAACCCGGCTGCGGCCAGGCTCCTCTGGGTCCTTCTCCTGGTCCTGGCCACGCTTCTGGTCTGGCTCTTCTTCTTCTGCTGTTACAGCTGGAACCAGAGCTCCTCGCCCTCCCTGGAGAGATACCTGGCAGGTAGGTGGGCCCTCACACACCCCCTCTCTCTGTGGACGTCTGGAGGCCTCTGATAGGCTTACAAACACGTTACTGCTGCTTAAAGATTGAACTTGAAGTCTGAGTCGGTTTCACTAAAAAAGAACACTATTTTTTTCCCCCCCAAAGTCCGGTAATTGTAAGTCGTTTCCTTTCCAAGTCTGAAGTTTTCCACATTTTCCAGAGACTGCCAGGCCAGCTCGTGTTGGCTCTGACTCTCATTCTGTGGTCTGAGCTGTTCTGATTACCGTTTAGTCGTCCTTCAAGCCATGTGAGAGGATACAATGGCTCGTTTATTCTCAATAGAACAATAAAAACATGTTTATTTTTGGACTTGCACAGGCATACCTTTCCTCTAATAAAGAATGCAAAACTACACTTTAGTGTCATACCACACTCTGGAAAAGTGAGCCTAATCATATGATATAAAGCTGACAATGTGACAGCATGGGTTTGCAGCGTCATGGCAACCGAATGTCAAAGCAATAACACGTGGTCACAACAGGACCAAAGATCAGGACTGCTCTCTCTCTGTCATCTTCATATTTTACAGCAACGTAACCTTAACTTGTTTCTATAAGCAGTTGGAGTTCTGATTGTTTCTTGTGATTTTTAGGGTTATTTTATTTATTCTAACATCATATTTCATTGGTTTCTTTCCGTACAGTGATGGCAAAGCAGTCCAAATCCAAAGCTCCGACTCAGGTGAGAAAGTGTTTTCACTTTGTTGCAAAAAAAAAAAAGGCATCTTCTCCATTCGCACATCAAAATGTCTCTCTTCATTCCTTACATTTCTGCTCTACCTTGATGAACTTCTTTAAGTGCAGGCTGTTATCTGCATTCCAGCTTGTATTACCAGCTTCAGACTTTAGAGGTCCTCAGTTCACTTTCAATGTAAGGTACAGAATGTGCTGTCATGAAACCAGTCCTCAGTTGAGAGGAACACACGTTATTTACTTCACTGAAAATATTTTACAAGAACATAAAGCTCAAAGACATGATTAGATTAAATTCATATTAAAGGTACAGGACAGGTACATAGGAATCTTTGGTGCATTTCTCCCCAGAGTCAGCTTGACCAAAAAAGTAAAAATAGAAGCGCAACATAAAGATAAGAGCGTAAAAAAATAATTACATTGTAATTCAAAGCTCTGCACAAGAAATATAAACTGCACTTTACACTCTTTTGAACACACATTTTCTGAAAAGTGGAGCAGGCAAAAGACAGAGAGGATGGACTTTTCTCATCATTGGGGGGTTTGTAAACAGACTAGGGTCACATGTTAGTGTTAGAAAAACATGGTAAAGTGTATTTGACATAATATGTGACCTTTAAAGACTCTGTGTGTCTGTGAGGTTTTATTCCATACTACATGGAGGGACCTCAGTTAGCTAAATGCTAACATGTTTATGCTTACTGGGTGTAATGTTTGCAGTGTTCATCTTATTAGTTTTGGTTAGCGATCCAACATTTGCATAAAAGTACAGATGACTCTGCTGTGGATGTCAGTTTTGGAGGTAAAGACAAAATAATGGAGCACAATCTCACTGTGCCAAGGCCTTTCTGTGATCCTGATCCGGGTTTCCTTCAAAGCAACATTACATTGTTTTAAATTCTGCAACACTGTCGACAAAGCAGCTTCACTTACAACATGTCCTCCTCAGTGGAAGGAAAGGTAAGGTACACTCTTGACTTTGTGATAGTGCTACATCAGAATCAGAATCTGAAGCGTTTAATGAATCCCCGGGGAAAAGTGGGATGTAAAGGAATTACAAAAGATATTCCAGTTAAACCTGAGAGAGGAATGAAGGCCAGAGCCAGGTTTCATGGCAATCCAGTCCATGGTGAGACATTTCTCTAGACCCACCACTAACTCCTCCAAATTACTGAGATTTCTTAACAAATCAGAGATTTATTTAATGAAAGGAAAGTGGAGGTTTGGACCACAACGGTCCAAAACAAGATAGGATAAAAAAATACAGAATGAAACAAGCATGTTTTAAAAAGCTCTCCATAAACTGTTTGACAGAACTTTATTTTCCAGGCACAGATTCGTGACCCACTTTTGGGTCCCGACCCACCAGTTGAGTACCACCGCTCTAGACAACCTAAAATGTAAACATCACAGGGGTGCAAGAGCAAAAGACAAGAGGTCATCAAAATCATGATTCAACATCTGGAAGCTTTGAATGTGTATCCAAAACTTGTGTCCATATGTCCAGTAGCTGTTTGATTATTCAGGCTGGACCCCAACCTCTTTCCCTGGAGCCCCCTCTACTTCTATCTAAAGAATCTGAGCCCCACAAGAAAAGGGATACATTACTGTCAAAATTAACATAATTTCTAGTCTACCTTAATACTTTGGAGTGAGATAAAAAAAATAAAGAGCAGACACCTGGAGGTCTTTGGGCTCATGGCTGAAAGATTTTGGGACTTCATGTCGCTGACTTCTGCAGCCCGGCGGTGATTCATCGCGCAGTATATCCTGTTTTTATAATTGATGGCCTGACTCAGCAATAAGGGGAAGTAATGCATTCAATTTTTCCAGTGTTAGCAGCCGTGTTTCTTTATGAATAGAAGAGGAACTGGCATTTGATGAAGCACAAAACAAAGATCATTGTTCTTATTTTAGAGTCATTTGAAACCTCTACACACTCTGCTGCCATGCCACATTCTCGCATGTACCTCCGTTAATGTGGTGTAAAAGTCATACAATATGCAACATGCATGTTATATATATTTAGCTGAAGCCCCTTCATGCTCTTTTAGATTCCTTCTCCGAGGTTTGTTTATATCCTTCATTTATAATCTATGTTCTGTAATATTACCACCGAGCAGCTGCAGCTTTATCACGCGCCAATTCCATTACTAAGTATACTGAGAGTGGGCTCATGTTGTACAGAGCGATGTGTAACTGTGCAGAGCTCACTGAGGGTGTTTTGGCACAGTCACTATGAGTGGAGAAGCACTGTGCAGCCATTGTGTGTGTGGTAAGTTTGAGAGGCTCTCTGAAAGGACTCCAAGCATGAAGCCCTTTGTCTGAGTGTCGCTAACACGGCAACAAAGGTTCAGTTCTTCCTGTAGCAGCACAGACAAAGAGACATGTGAGGTCTCTGTTTCTGTGAGTGCATCTGTTCTTCTGACAGACATAATGCAGTGATCAGAAGTTACTCAGCTGTCAGCCAGCGTGTACATCTTAAAGAGTAGGAATAAGATGCTCTTCAGAGGTTTAAAACATGTAGATACTCAAGTGCAAAGAGGACAAAACGTGATAAGTTTACTCTTAGTGAAAACACAGCAGCTGAACCGTTTTAAATGATGGATTTTGTAAATGGGTACAAGATTTCCTCGCAGATTATAGCCCCTCTGTACATCGGGCGTGCGTCATAACTAATAGGCTGTCTGGTGCCCCATGGCTTAATTATCTCCCAACTAGTCAAGATTGGTATCAGGACCACATGAGACACTTTAACATTTATTCCCCCAAACACAAATATAAAATAAATAAATAAGAGAGATGTAACTTCTCTGTTTTTTTTTTTAATTTATGTTTAGGCTTTTTGCCTCATAATTTAGATGGGATAGTGGGTAAATGGTAAATGGAGTTGAGCTTGTAGATTTATTTTCTAGTCTTCTGACTACTCAAAGCACTTTTACACTGCAGGTCACACCTACACATTCACACACTGATGGTAGAGGCTGCTGTGTAGTGAGAACATCAAAAGTAACTAATCTCGTTCATACACATTCATAGGCTGCAGCAGGAGCAATCCGGGGTTAAATGTTTTGCCCAAGGACACATCGGACATGTTGTTGCTTGGTAGAGTCGTCAAAACCCCGACCTTTCGACCTAACTGAGCCACAGCTGGATAGAGAGAGAGAGAGAGAGAGAGAGAGTGGGGAATGACGTCCATGAACGTTCCCTCCTGAGCTGTGTGGGCTGCTGGTTCAGAGGTTACAACAGAGCTGAGAGGGGGAGGGGGGGGCTTACATTTCTGCTCCTTCATGCTGTTCTATATGCAAATGATTTCATCATGAGTGCTGGTGATTTGCATGTTCAGCTTTCTTCACTATGCAAATGTCACTCATGCATTCAAGATATTACAACTCAGAAGTGTTGATTATGATAGGACGATGCTCTGTGCATCCTCACTGACAGCTCTTAAAGCCGACTGAGAGGTGATTCTCAACACGTCCGCTCAGTTAAAGCAACAGTTATTATGTCAGTTAAGCGCTTAACAAACTTAACTTTCAAATATGCCTCAGTACTCGAGAGCAAGTAAACTCATTTGATTCGGCTCTATTCCTCGTCAGGGAATTTAGGCAGCAAAAAAAAACAGAAGCCCGTTTGTTCACCTGACACATTTAATCATAATTATCAGCCTCTGAATAAGGAAGCCTTTGTGCAGCTCAGGCAGTGCATGCCAGATATTAAGAGCTGCTGTTTTCCAGTGTTGAAATCTTTAATTGGAAGGTGGACATTCCTCAAAGGAAACTTTAAAAAGGGGGTTAAGTTTGGAAATGAAACCAGGCCTGGTTCCAGTTCAAAAGGTGGATATTATGTTTGTGTTATTTTCCTCTGAAGCTGTATTCTTGGCAGAGAGGGAAAGCCTCTTAAACGTCATGATGTAGGTAAAGTTCACCGCTGAACCTTCACAACTCAAACTCTGCAGCCACTTATATCTGCTACATTTTGGACATAACGATCATGTTAATAATAAGGTAAACGTAATCAAACACATCATATGATTTCAGAGGAAGAAGAAGGCCAAAGAGAAGCCGGCCGCTCCTGTCCCGACAGAGGAAGTCGTGGTGAAGGATTCTGCGGCCCTCGGCCAGGAGCCAGCGTGTCCGGCAGTGAGGAAAAGGAAGAGACGACCTCTTAAAGTCAGGCTGGAAACGGTGACTGAGGAGAGATCACAGAAGGTGAGGAACATTTCTCCTGTGTGTCATCGAAGGCCTCATTTCCTGACATTTCCACTACCATTTATTTCCACTCTGGTGGGTTTAATGAGTCTCTTTTTAAAATCTCTTTGACATTGCAGATATTTAGAAGTGTTTTCTTGTGATTTGGCTTTCAGCTGTTTGTCCACTGGATATCGATGGCTGGCTAAGAGCTTATCACGCCTAAAATAGTTTTAGTTCATGCTGATTTTTACAGTTAAACTCACTTAATTGTGATAAACATTCTTGAGTGTTGGCCTGAAGACAAACAACTGATTGTTTGAGGTTTCGTAACATTGATGTTCAGTATACATAAGGCGTGTTTATCTTACCTGAATTACTGCTAAAGGTATATTAAAGAGGACATATTAAAACCCTTTTCCACCTTTCCAAACAGTCCCCCTGTGGTCTTAATGAAACATCTGTGCTGTACTTTGGTCAAAATATAACATGAATCAAGCACCAGAGGAGGTTTGTGACCCTGTATAAACCAGCTCTCTCAGAACGCTCTGTTTTGGTGTGTGTGTCTCTTTAAATACAATGAGCCCCGCCCACCCTAGAACAAAAGTTTTGTTCTAGGGTGGGGGTGGAGTCCATGGTTGGAGATAACAGGGGAGGGGAGGGTTTATTTATTTATTTTTTACCAGAATCCCACTGTGACATCACAAGGGGAGCAAATTTGAAACGGAGAATTTTTCTCTGTGTTGTAAGACTTATGCAGACCACAAACGAAGAACTGGATGGATTTATTTCTCATTTTGTGTGTCTGTAGACACTCAGGTTACCCAAATAAATGTTCAAAAACACTGAAGAAGTGGATTTTTCATAACGTCCCCTTCAATACTATAGTATTCACACACTGAATACAGTAACAGTTCTAATATACAGTACAAACTTTATGATAATAACCTCTAAGCTGATCTGAAGCCTCCTCCACTCCTCTCTGACTTCATGAAGCACACGGGTGATCAGGTTTGACCTTCCCCCACAATAAGAACAAAGCTGGCACAGGCACTGGCATTCGAGCCCGATGGCACGCATCATGTCGAGAACCAGGCTTCCCATGCTCATTGATTCATTCTGCAAGTGGGAGACTAATCATGTAGAAGGGCCACACAAGCAAGCAAGTCCATCATTCATGCTGTTGTGATTATGTAATGGCTCAGCACGACACTTTTTAATTCATCTCGGTACAACTTGGCCCCGTTTGGAGAGAACGGGGAACTCTGTAAACACAACACTGAATAAAGAACTTGTAAGTCTAATCGAGACTAAATGGGGACACATTTTCTGATTAATATGGGTTCATTTGCATTTTTAGGAAATCAAAGTGCAAAGTGCAGACAGAGTGCAGCTTTCAGACACAAACACAAACTGTTGCAGAGCAGATCAAGCTAGCAAACACATACTGTATGCAGCAGATATCCTCTTCTCTTATTAAGTGTCCAATATCAAATAATTCTACATTACAGTATGTTGCATAAATTATTGTATTTTAATATATATGGTAATCACTACAATCGACAAAGTCTGTCGGGACTTGGGTTTGGAACCGGAGGGTTGCACGGTTCAAGTCCTGGTGCGGACAACAACATGGACGTTGGTCTGGTAGCTGGAGGGGTGCAAGGTCACTTCCGGTGTACGGCCGAGGTACCCTTGAGGCATCGAACCCCCAACAGCTCTGGCACGCTCCCTGTGTAGCAGCCTCACTCTGACACCTCTCCACTAATGCATGTCCACAGCTCCTGTTTGTGCATGTGTGTATTTCGGGGGCCCATGTGTGTGAGAATCATTTCTCACCAGAATTTCCCTCAGGGATTAATAAAGTACTGTATGTCCATTTTTTTACATTTTAAAATGAAATTGAATCAGGTAGCAGCTGACAAGTCAAGACTATTTGGTCAAAATTTTCAAATTATCTTCAAAATAAATCAGCAAAGTATTGTGACATTAGCTTAGTTAGCTAGTCAAGGTGCAGCTGTTGAGGTTGCTAGGAGACGGGAGCGGTTCTTAGTTAAAAGGTAAAGGGCGGGGACTGCTCCGCATGGGTCCTTTGTAGGTCATGTCCTTCCAAGGGTGCTACCTTCTTTTATACATCTGGATTATTAAAGACAAGGTTAAACTCATTCCCAGAGCCTCCAACCACACAAAATGTCTTTTTTTCAATAGATGGAGTAGCTCAATTGACTTTTAAATTGTTGTAACCATAATTTAAAGTGTCATGATAATGTTAATTTAGAGCTTGGGTTGAACAGGAACACCAGATATTTCCAAGTTGCACACATGGGGGTTCAAAATGACACATCCTTTTTAGAACCAGTGTAATCCCAGTTTAATGTAAACTATCACAGCAGCCCATCTGTTTCCACATGCCACACACACACATGCTGAGCTCAGCAGAAATGCCTCCGAGCAGTGTCCTTAAGGTGTGAAGTTGAAGGAGAGAGTAGGCGATCAGGGCATCAGATGGTGTCTCAACAACATGATTTACACTTTCATTTTTCAAACGGGTCTAATACTCAACCTGAGCTCACCGTTATTCTATACAGTCTGCATACCGACATACATTTCCCGGATATAAAACTCAGAACAGATGGCTTAAAGTATGTGGAGTATCTCCCTGTCTCTCCACTCGATCTGATCTGAGCTCAGTTTTCACATGCGCACCGAGCCTGCAGTCGGAGCCCTGCTCTCATCTTCATCCTTGATGCCGTTCAGCGACAACTTCGCCTTGTGTTTGCTGTAGCAGGGAGGGAGACAGACAGGCATGCATGCAGGCTGAGGGCGCAGATTCTTTCCTCTCGGCTCGCCCTCCAGCCCGGATCAGTACAGGTCTGACATCCCGGACTGGACGCCACAGGACGCAGGCGCGACTCCCGCTGCGGATGAGGATGATGGTTATCCAAGTTTGAGCGAATCGAACTGGGACGAAAACGCCGATTCAAACACTGCACCAAAGATCTTTTTATTTTTTTTATTTTTACGATTGATCAGCTGGGACCAACACAGCAGCAATCCTGGATATATTCAGCGTGAGTAGCTTAACAAGGAATTGCCTGCAGAATATTTCTTGTTTTGCCGCATCGCTGACGCTGTTTACCACATGATTTAGATTCACTTCAGTACCTGCAGATCAGAATCTAGGACCATTGTGAGGAAACACGGCGGTGTGTCTTTACAGCAGGTGCACCTTCAGCTCTCACTGCGGGTCAGAGAGTCTTTAGATTCAGGTGTGGCGATGCACTGCAGCTCCGAACCCATGATGTGTGCAGATTTCAGAGATGTATCTTGACTTGACAGCAATCTCTGATAATCTAGAGATCCACTCCTAACGAAGTCCATCAGCTGTTCACAGTTTGGAGGATACAAAGAGAGAGAGAGAGAGAGAAGGAGGGGATCGTGAGTTAGCTGTCAGTGTGATTCAGACACTGTAGAGTCTATTCATACCATCACACACCATTTAACTTTCTCCCATTTCCAGAGTTGAGAGTTTCAGGAGCATGCTCTTTAATGCTCCTCAGGGTTGCCTGGTAACTACATCACCCTGATGCTTTCAGCCTGCTTGGATGAAGGCCATAGGCTACTGCAAAAACAAAGCCACTCCGAATAGAAATGATCTAGAAACAGGAGCACGCGTGAAGTTGTTCGAGAAGTGTATGATGATGAAATGTCTAAAAGTCTGAGCAGCAGATGTTTTCAGCTCCTCGCTGTAATTACTTGGAATTGCAGAATACTTAATGATTAATTCAAAAGATGAAGGAGAGCCTGGGAGATTAAAAGGACTCAAACGTGGCTTCTGTATATTGAGGCAAAAAAATGTATTCTTATACGAGTAACTCTCAGGGGGAACCTCAAAGCTGCCTCTTCTTCTCTGATCTGTGTAGGAGGTATTTCAGAAGATATGAATTTTTAACATGCCCCCGTACTGTAGTCAGCTGTAACCTTTAAAAGAACCCAGGCATGCAGTGAACTGTTTTAATACTATTTCTTGTTGCTGAAAGACTGAAACCTTTTAGTTTGTAGGTTTTGCGTTATTATGATCTCAGAGCAGCGAGGTTTCCTGTTTGAGTTTTATCTTTATAGTGTCATGTTCAGGTGTTCTGTCACACCCCCCTCAGTAGCCTTTTGACACCATGCATGCTGGAGTAAGCTGCTGAACTTAAAAATAAAGGTTAAAATAATAATTAAAGAAAAAAGAATGTTGCAGCACTGCAGCCCTAACAACAACAAACAGTGGGGTTTGCCAGAAATAGCTTTTAGCTGAATCCTAACCTGAATGTGAACTGTCTCTGGTGCACTGTATTACTCTTGGGACAGTTGTCCTGTCTGCTCCCGTCCAATCAGAGAGAGGCTGTGGCGGTGCAGCCAGCGCCCCTGTGGGGAGCATCCTGTGAGCGGGATGGTGACTCAGCTAAAAAAAAAGGGAGCTGTGAGTGTGGTGACGATGTAGTGTACATCAGCAGCACTCTTGGATTTAGGAGAAACGGCACATTGAGCTGCAACTCTGACGTTTTTTTTCTCAGTGCACATGTGAATGAGACAGATAAACAATCGATGATTTAATAAAGCCTTTGACTCGATCTTAAAAGACAAAAAACGCGAGACCATTGGACAGTGCCTGTGTTTTTGAATTGTAATCTGTGATCACGACTCAGCACTTTATCTGCAAACCAATTTGCACATTATAGGTCAACCTTTTGAAAGACATCATCCTATATTTAAGCTACACCAATAACATTAATATAACTTTAATGACTCTGTGTATCTACACTAAATAAATGAAACTATATTATGAATGTAAAACTCACACTGAAGTGTTAAAGTTTCTCTTACACATTTGTAGAATTTAAGTGTGACAGTGAAACACCTTTAGATACCTTCACTACATCAGGTGTAATGTTTCAATCATTTGTCTCACAGTGTTACATCAATATCAGCATTGTTGCTGTTTGACATTGTGACATTTATATTAGTTACCCCCCACAAAAGTAGTACCAATCTCTGTTTCTCTCTGTATAAATATACATACCAACGTGAGTAATATTGACGGGATCTCTGTCTCCTTTAATGATGCTGATCATTTGGCTCACCCATTACTCTCAAAAATGGGGCTCATATTACAATAAAAAGACTGTATTGTTCACCATAGACTGTCAGGTTGTTGAAATTAATAATTTATGATGCATTACAATGCAGCTGTGGATGATTGTGCATCGATGCAGTGACACAACATAATCAATGCATATGCTACTTAGTGATGTTGCTTGTAGACTTTTAAGCTGTGACTGTACCTACATATAGGCTATATCATTTATTAGAAACCTGAGTTGACACTGATTTCTAAAGGACTTTCTAAATAATAAAAAATGGAGTATGTATTGATCTGACTGCTTGTCTTCATTGAAGTAGCCATGTGAAGTAATATAGAAAATTGAAGATGCATCGTGATATTAAATCAAATCGTTAACAGGATAAATTAATCGAATTGTGAGACCAGTGAAGATGCACAGTCCTAAACAACTGTATAATATAACATGTTTTGCACTGAATAAGAGCGTTTACCTGATTTTTCCCAAATGTGCGTGTTGCTTTAAGAGCGCATTTCATTATGGGTTGTGTTTGTATTTTAGCAGTTGTGCGTGACTGTTACCTGGTGTTCAGGTGTGCTGGAGTCAAACACCTTAATAGTTTGTGGTTAGCATGAGCCATATGAAGGTTTTTGCTGCACCAAAGTTTATACCGAGTAATGGACTTAATATTATCTGACTGGCAGCAGAGAGATAATATGCTGTCAAACACAGTAATATTAGAAGATGGTAAGTTTACATTGACTCCTTTATAAAGTTTAACTTGAGAAAGTGTGAGGAAAACTGAACATATTGAAGCTTGTTAAAAGTTAATCTGAGTTATTTTTCTATATATTCAATATTATATTAGACTATATATTTTTCTAAATTATTAAATGTATCGGGGCTATTTTTATTTCTATTTTCTTATTACTATTATTTTTTTTTTATTTTTTTACTGAAAATAATTTTACACCAGTAACCTGGTACATTTTTCTGCTTGCTTACACTTTATTGGACGATATTTTTTTGCGATATTATTTTCAAGATTTACTTAAATAAACGTTTGTGGTAGGTCTACTTTTTCTTTTTGTTCACTTCAATTTTTTTTCTAAAGTTACTATACATTTGAAGTTTTTTGAAGAGTGACCTTGTTCCATCATCCCCCAAAAAAGGGTTACAAAAACATAACGTTCTCATATTTTGGCCAATGTAAATTATAATGCTGAAACACTTTTCAAAAATTATTTTCATCATTTTTTTAAATGTTTATTCTGGGGATTTTTGTGCCTTTATTTAGAGACAGGACAGTGGATAGAGTCAGAAGTCAGGGAGAGAGAGAGAGGAAGAGGGTGGAACAACATGCGGGAAAGGAGCCACAGGGTCAGATTCAAACCTGGGCCACCTTTCTGGAGGACTATGATCTCCACACACGGGGCTTGCGCACCAACCACTCAGAATCCCCAACGCTAAGGGGGGGAAACAGTTTGTTAAAGACATGGGGGGGAATCGCCCGGACACACTTGTTTGGTGTGTTCTTGCAGTGATTGGTTTGACAAGTTATATTTGACCCTTTATGTCCATCCAGACTATGGAGGAGGTGAGGGAGAAGCCCAAGAGAAGACCTCTGGTCCGGGCTGCGTCGGAGGAGAGCTCCAGCGATCTGACTTCCATCAGTTACTCTCCGTCCCCTGGTGACACTCTGCCCTGGAACCTGCCCAAACACCATCGCATCAAGCGCTCCAAGTCGGCTTCTGGAGATGTGTTGGACCCGGCGGAGAGGGCCGTCATCCGCATTGCAGGTAAGATGTTCACAGGGGAAGAGAATGGAGGAACTCTGAGGGGTTGTTTTAAGTTCTGCTAACTCCTTGGTTTTTCTGGTTGAACAAGATTCACAGCGCACATGGACTAAGATCATGGAAACAACACATTAGCTCAAACATACAGTACATTCTCCTTCGTCTCAGCAGAATTTAAAGTACAGGAACATTCAAAACAAACAGCACCATGGCTAGAAGTAGAGATGGGACGGGTCTGATATTGACGTAATTTACAGATTGAATATCAGACTGACGGAGCCAATCCATGTCATTTTTAAGAAAGATCTTTGGGCACAAAACATTCTCAGCTCGTACACTCTCGCTCTGAAGATGTTCAGACTCAACTGTAAGAAGTGACCACGAATCGTCTCCATCATGAAGACGTTCAGACGAGATTGAGGTGCTCCTTCTATATGATCAGAAGTAAAATACTTAGAAACCTGACAGCTGTTGCTGCTTACTGTTTGTATGTGAAGCCAGCACAATGCAATGCTGGGTTTACTACAGCTTTGTATCGCCTTAGATATAACACCAACAACGATAACACTATTAGCTAAGATAATATAAATATCGGTATCACTACATATGTATCTCAATCGGATCTGAACTGGAAAAAAGTGGTTTGTGCGTCTCTAGCTAGAAGTAAATGCATCGTTATCGTAACTCTACGCGACATACATTTAAGGAATTCAATTGAAAAAATAAATAATGCAAAGTTATTTCTGATCATGGCCAGCTTTTAGAAACGGACCTTACTCGTCTCTATTGGCTGTTTGGGATTCCTGTTGTATATGTAAGATGCTCTCTTACCAAGGACAAAGGACTGGAGGAACATTTAGTTGAAATTAATGGCTTGATGTGATAGCGTTCTGATTCACTCTCTTTTCTTCTATTTACATCTTTACTGCTGAGTTCCTATTCTGTGCATTATACTGCTAAATTCAGCCAGTACCTCAGCTTATATCATACCTATGTACTGGTATCATACATACAATCTTATCCCTATATACTGATGATGATCTGCTCTCTACTTCAAGACATGTATCTACATTTTAATGAATTAAATTCTGACATACAACCATCTGCAGCACATATTGATCTTCACACTGCAGCAGGTCAACTGTTGGGTTAAGATTTCTCTTGTCTCATGTTACTAGAGACAATATTACAAACAGTGGTTCAATGTTCGCTAAAGCACTTTAAGTTACATTTCTTTTAAGAAGTGAAGCATCTCTTTAATCAGTTGAAATAGACACACTGTGTATCAACATTATTAGTTTGATCTCTTACTGCTCATTCATTCCCCACAAGGGGTTTCAAACTTCAGCAATGTCTCCTCATCTTCCAGAGGTCATGTCCAGGTTTTAAAGCTCCTTTGTCTCTGTTAAATGTCTGACCATTGAGGTCAGGCTCTGATGATGCTACTCGCTGCTTCAGCACTTCCTGTGGTGGTGTGTTGAGTTCATACAGTCTCTTTAAACCACGATCAGTATTACCAACCTCTTCCCCCCTCCCTCCCTAGTTGTCTGTGATATTGATTTGATGGGGTGGGGTACTGCAGCAGTGTTGTGTGACACAGTGTTGTTATCTCTGCACATACAGCAGCAGCAGTGTGAATATTGACTCCCTGTACTGGTGAAGTTCAGGTAGATAGTGGGATATCTGGAAAATGTATTTCTGGAGACTGAAGTTTGCCCTTCACATCACTTTCTGTGTTGTCTCTGTAGTCACAATCAGGATGCCAGGATTTGATGAAATGCATTAGATGAATATCAACGTTGCCTCTTTGGATTGCTGCCATAATGGCCCTGGTCTGATTCATTGGCCTTGTGAGACACATACAAGGCTGGAGCTTGCAGCTTTATCTCACTGCAAATGGAAACAGGACCATTTTTTATCAAGCTGCAGACAGTTTTGAGGGGCAGAGAGTGCTAGCTGACACGATATAAGATGTCAAGATCAAGGTTTTTAACATGATAGTCTATCGATCAGAAAGCTGTGACTCATGACAGCTGCTTAAATCATTTGTACAGTTAGAAGCATCATCTCGGACAAAGTTCAGCTCAGGTCTACCACTGCTTTTTGGACTGTGGCACAAAAGTAAACAACGTCTTTTGTTAGTTTTTTTTTTTTAGAGTTTCTAAACTAAAATGCCGTCATCCTTTTTCTCAGTTAGAGATACAACATGACTCATAATGTTTCCTGCACCATAGTGTGGGTGAAGAGTAGGGTGTTACTTTAGTACGAGTGAATCTTTCCACATTTCGTCCTGGAACATGAAGAGTGTTAAAGGTCACCGAACAGAACGTCATCAGAAGACAGAAGAAGGAATATCGGATCTTGTCCGTCATCCTGAATCGCTTTTCTTCCGTAAGCTCTTATTTTGAACTTCCTGTCACTCCAAATGCTCACTAGTACAGAAAAGTACTCTCATCTAAGCCTTAAATTCTGTGCTGTAGCTCTCACTACTCTGTTCTGTTTTCAAGGACGTGGGTAAAGAAAAGTTGTGGCGTCTACTCGTAAAAGATTCTGATAAATAATTCAGAGCAGCTTTCAACTTGGGACCGTGTGCAGTTTTTGTCTGAATATTGAGTTGTAAATCCATTATTGATTTTACAGTTTACAGTCATCATCATTGCTTGATATATCTTTGGCAGCGTGTTGTACTCATGCGCACCTGGTAAGTGCAAAGTTTGTTTCCTCTGTCTTCCAGACGCCTAAGGTGTGTCCCAGATAATGAAGACTGCCTTTGTTCTGCAAGGTGTAACAGATTATGTATACCTCTTTTACTATGAATCAGACAGAGATTCAAAGGCTTTTGTGCAGTTTACATGCTGGACACTAGGGGGCAGTATTCAAAGATAGAGCGCAGGGGAGCTTGTGTGGAGCTTGTCTCTGAAGCCCTTCATTCAAAGATCAGTTTTCCTGCTAACAGAATCTGCTTCTTCATTCATTAGCTCCACGTGGAGGTATTTTTAACCCCTAACCCATTGTTCATTTGTCCCTTCCACTTACTGAGCAACACTCTTATAACGTTTCAAATATTTAGAAAGTTGAAAATCTACATGCAGAAAACTATAAACCTGACCAAACAACCTGTGAAATAACTATTTGAACACTTTTTTCTTTTTGTATTTCTCCTTTGTTATTTACTTTGCAAAAGATAATTTAATTGAGATAGGATGCAGGAAGGGTTTCTCCTTTTATATTCCTCACGTTCCTGTTGTCCACACTTCCTTGCCGCTGAGCTGGAGGTCGGAGCAGGCCGTGCGTGAATGAGGACGGCGATGGTTGTGGGGACGACACAGTCCGATGGTGAGGGCGTCAGGCGGTGGTGGTGTACGGTGTGTACTAATGATCTGCCTCCACTGTTAGAAACGAAGTGACTGACTTAGGGATAGTAAAGCTAATGTGATCACAGTAATATATTACCTTTGGAACACATTATCCCTACACTGACTTTATTTCATCCTGTGAATAGTATTCAGACTGCCAACCTGTTAGCAAGCAACCGGGAAAGTTCATACACACACAAATCAGTGAAGACACAGAAAACAGTCAGTGAATAGTGAGAGGGGAGGAAGTTTCCTGTCTTACATTTGTTGTTGTTGATTTCTTTTCTTTTAGCAGGGAGCATAAATTGTGGCCGAGATTCTTTAGTTTGGTGATGTGTGGGCTGACCGGTTGGCAACTGCAGTCTGACACTGGAGCCAAAAGCCAGACAGGAAAACAGAGACGAGAGTGAGACTTTCTGTGTGAGAGACATCATCCGCTGCCCATTGATCTTATTTATTACACTTTGTACTGTGGTGGAAAACAACTTCTACATAAAACCCCCCAGATAGCTATGGGATCAGAACTGTCCTGTGTGCTGCAGAGGAAAAGGATGAATTTAATAAACAAACTCTCAGTCTTAAATGTTTGTTGTGATAAACAGCTTTTTAGTCTTCAATGACGCTAATGTATCCGAGTATGTATATGTTTTTATCACAGCATCACACACAGCAACAGTGTGGCAGCTTTTAGCAGCAGTTTTTCGCTTCCTTATGCAGCGTTCTTTGACTTAACATCTGGTGTTTCCACGGCAACGATAAGCATATTGTCTGTCATGGCGGCGGCCACAACAACAAACGTCCTGTTACAGCAACTATAAAGTTAAGGCTTTATCTGGCTTTGATAACTGTTGGAAATGTTTGAGGGAATGTAAGTACTCAAATAATAATAATAATCAAATAATATAGGTTTAGTCCATTTTGAATTAATTTAGATATCAAATTCTACATATTGCACCTTTAAACTGAACCATTTCATCAGGAAACAAACTTTTCCATCTACCAACATTTAGAGTGAGTTTAGTGTTTATGAGAGTCAGTGAAAAGTTATTATTCAAACACATGCTTTTCATTACACACCAGATTTATATCGAGCTTAATGAAGTCAGAAAAAAGTCCTCTGAAGGTTCTGCTGGAGCTGGAAGTCATTTCACAAATAAAAACGCTTCTTTCTCTTTTATCAGGTCATAACTCTCTAGTTGGGGAAAGTCTGAGTTGGGTTTCTTAAAGTTGCTGGACTTGTTTATTCAATTGACTCCGAGTGTTGAAATGTATTTTTTTTCACATTCTTGACTGAAGGATTTATTCAAGTAAATTTTGCAATTTGCAGTTTCATGCTGTTGAAATCCTGCTCATTCTGCTGATAGCTGTGTAAATAACCTGCCAGCTCAGTGAGAAAGTGATAACACACACACATGTGCTCAGGCTGCTGAGGTGATATTTTCATTTTTTGTTGATTTTGTAACACAGATTGTTGACAGTATCCGCACTGGTCTGATTTTAATAAAGCATGTGGTTAGTTTGTGATGCATTTGGAAACGTTTTCACTGTAAATGTTAGACTCCAGTTACAGTGATCACTGTAAAGCAGAGCCTGAACGATTAATCGGCCTGCCAATAATATCGTCCAATATCAGCATATCCAGCGAAGCGTAGTGTATTGGCTAATTTCATCTGGGATCTGTGCCGATATTTGGAGTTTATTCACCAGTGAAATAGCATTTAATTTGATTATCATTATATTACACTAGCAGTTGTCTTTCTGACTGTCACCAGCAGATGGCGCTATATGGATTACAACGTACATACATGTGCAGTTATTTTCCAGTTGAGTGACCATCTTGTCTTCATTATAAATCTTTTCCACGAGTGTTTGATAACTGCATTTGAGGGATCAACGCACAAAATGTGTGTGTACATCTTTATCTTTTTCTACAGTCGAAGATAGATCTAAGAAATCTATCGGCCGATATATCTGTATTGGATTATTTCTCTTCCTAACATCGGTATCGGCCCCAAAATAGCATATCTGTCGGGGCCTACTGGAAAGTGACTTTTCTTCAGAGCCTTTGTTAGTGCTATCCTCTGTTTTTATATGTCTTTGGGGTTATTAAAACTTTATGGTTCAGTGCCAGTCTTAGTGTTATAAATGCACGTCAGGTGCCATCTTTAAGACCTTAATGTCACTAATTAGGCATTTATCATTGGACTTAAAAGCTAATGTTACAATTTTGAAAATCTGGCTGTCTGGCCTGTGGAGTGGAAATGGATATCCATACGACGTTTGCACTATTTTCTACCATCACAGAGGATTTAGTTTAATTTTCACATCGATAATTTGGGAAGCGTTACAGTTTGTAGTGTTTGGCAGTACAAGGGCAAATCCATTTTTTCACTACACATAGAGCAGCAAACGATGCTCTGAGTGGTTCAAAATACGTGTCGCCCTGTAGTTTGTCTAGCAGAGCGTGCTCTTACAACACTGTCTGCAGCACATGTAGCAGAGCATCACCAAGAATCCACCAAGAATTTGCCGCCATTGTGTGTTACATTATCATTCATTCAATCATCTGTTGAAGTACATTTGCAAAGTGCAATCGTTACAAAATCAACAAAGTGAAAATCTTTGTTCATTCAAACATTCAGGGCTCTACTTTTGACACAAACATTTTTTGAAATTGGGTACAGTATATTGGATCCTGTTGCAGCGAAAGTCCCTCATAAATTGATCTTTTAAAAACCTTTTTAATAAAAAAATCTATCACTAATTATGCCTTTCCATCCATATGGACATTGAGCTTCTTGGGAAGAAATACTCTCCATGCTTTCGCAGTAAAAGTCCTCTTAAGTCTTCCTGTCAGAGTTTCTCTGTGCAGCTTCCAAACACTACTTCTTTGTAGGATGTAGATCCTTGAGTAGCTGCTCTTTTTCTTGGCATCCCAATGTACAATTGTCACTGCGAAATCTGTGAGGGCCTGTGATTTCTTTGAATGTAACAGTAGATCTGTTCACTGCTTCTTGGCAGTGTGGATCTTAATTCACATTCCTCGAAGTACAAGACTTCAGAAAAACTGAAGTCTGTTTATTTCTATTGCAGCAGTCATGAGTTTCCCAAAGTTGAATCAGAGCAAGGGGTGTCAAAATAGACTCAAACTGTCACATTGAAAAGGATTACATGAGGTCACTTTTTTGTTGTTGCTTATGAACAATCGTCATAGAGGAAAACATATTTATAAAGTCATTAAAATGTTATATAAAATATCATTTGACCTCACTTTCTGGAGTTTTTAGAGGATCTTTCTGTGTTTTGTAACTCTTAACGTTCACATATTCAGAGTATTTTATCTTTGAGCTGTGCGATGCAGAACTGATGGTGTGTTTTGTGCCGAAGAGGTGTGGTCCTCTGGCATTAAAACTTTAAAATCTGCCGTCATTCAGCTCTGGGAATATGACGTGACTTTGTGGAGAAGCGTGTCAGTGTTCTGGGAGGTTATTTTAAAGCTGTGAATAGTACAGGATCCACTTGCCCCAGTTTCGCCAACAGCAGGAACTCACATAACCCCACACAGCACCGTCATTTGTTTTTTCATCGAGGTAGCCATGTGTGTCTCTGTATCTGGGGTGTAGTCGGCCTGTGTGGTGTGTGTGTGTGTGTGTGTGTGTGTGTGTTTGTGAGATCCGCAGCTCTGCCTCAGCTAGTATCCGTCCTTGTGGGTGTGTGTTGTGCCTTTAAGAGGAGGGTCTGATATGAGCCCGTGTGTGTGAGGGTATTTCTCAAGCACAGGAGGGGAGAGGTGGTGGTGGTGGTGGTCTGGGTTGAAACCTACAGTTTTATAGAGGGGATACTGTGACAGTGTGTGGGTGAGGGTGAAGGTGGGCAGATAGTTGGACAGAGTACTGAGGGAGGGGGGGACAGAGAATTAAAAAAAAAAAAAAAAAGGATTCAGAATACCAGAGGAAAGTTTTTCTAAGAAGTGTGAGGAGAGAGGAAGGTGCACCTACCTCCAACTGAGTATCAGCCAGGCCATGTCCATGTTTGACCCGGGTCAGCAGCTGGCAGATGAGCAGGACTATGTGCAAGCCTATGAGAGCGTCAGAGAGAAGTACAAAGGTAAAAACTCCTCTTTCCTTAAGTGGCTTGAACATAACGTACTCAACCAGTGTTTGAATGGGAGGTTAGATGTGAATGAGGGAGTGCATGCTTCAGTTCGTACATGTTGACTTTGAAGCATTAATTGGTTCCACATCAATCAGATTTGCACTGATATTCTCTGGTTTAAAGGGCTCTCTGTGGATGTAGAAAGTTCAGTATGTTTTATATTTCTACTGCTTAAATGATACTGAAACATGGTCTTATGATTTGCAAAATGCAGCTGGAGAGACATCATAGTTTAGGATCCATTATCTGTTGTTATTGTAGCTTGAGACCAGAGTGAGTCATAGCGCTGTCCTTTATAATGTCATTGTGGTTTCCTCTGAAGTTGAGATGCAGGTGTTTGAGCTGCGGCCTACAGGTGAATCTATAATATATCAATAAAAACACAAAGGAGTCATGTTCTTCATAGTCTGTGTCCTCTTGTCGGACCTGGCAGCCTTCTTTACTTACAGGGAATCACTGGGCAGTGTGGGCACAGAGAGGTGAGACAGTTGGCCCGATGGTTAATGGCACAGGTCCAACAGTGCAGCATGAGTGATAAGAGAGAGCAGCCAACAAGGTGGCGTGTCAGAGGGACATTCACCTGATTACCACTGGGCTCACATGAGGGAGGTCACAATACCAGACTTTGATACAATAATAGTAAAAATCGAAGGATATCGACACCTAACTCAATACCATGGCAACCACAATACAAGTCCTAGGCAACCAACATTGTGGGAGCAGCAATAGCTCAGTCTGTCGGGACTCAGGTTGGGCCAGAGGGTCGCCTGTTCAAGTCCCGGTGTGGACTAAGTCTGGAAGTTGGTCTGGTAGCTGGAGAGGTGCCAGGTCACTTCCTGAGCCCTCCCAAGGTACCCTTAAACAAGGCACCGAACCCACAGCATCTCAGGCTCTCTTTTATGTGCAGGCCCTCACTCTTACATCCCTCCATTAGTGCAGATCCATCATGTTTGTGTATGTGTGTTTATTTTAGCATATGTGTGTGTGTAGTGTGTCTCAATAATGGGATTAATAAAGGATATCTTCTTCTATCTTCTTCTCCATTACAGTCATTGCAGTCACCATGCAGGTAGACTGCTGCACACTGTGTAACATGCACAAATATGTTTAGTGCAGTCTTGTAAGTCACCATCTTCCTGTTACACTCTGCCAGTGCTGGTTTTTGACTTGATGCTATTTGTTTTGGATAATTGGACATCCATTGGACATTGGCAACGTGGAAATACTTAGATCTGAAGTGTTTATTTGAGCTCCGGTTGTTGTCGATACTTTTGGTAATTGTAATAACGAATATTGAATTGTTTGAAAGACACGTGGTCTTGAAAAGTATCACATTATGGCCGCCTTAGCTCACGCTGCTATGACTTGACGTTTTTTTTAAATTTCAGAAATAGTCACAGGAAGCCAGATAAACCTGAAGACGTTCCTGCTGCTCATTTGCTTACAGGATTCAGAAGTCAAATTTGCAAGTGATGCAAAACCTGAGAGGGAACCATGGCCTCCACGCTGCAGGCAGCAGCTGGTCGACACTATAATATTCACTGATTTGATTTAAATGTGTCACAATAAATTGATTCACTATTCAATAAGATGAAGCTTAAATGGTCAAAATCAACTCAATTTGCAGGATAAACAATGAGTTTATTAATTTACTAATCAACGAGAAAGTTGGAGGTTTAACCACAGAATAATGTTTTAATAAGTCAGTTTTGCCTCTTGCATGTTAGGGTCACTCTCTGGCTCAACTTGCAACCAAAGGCAGATGTTTCAGGAACATCTGGAGGTGGTTAAGCGAGGTCGAAGCCTGACACTTGTCGTCTATCTAAAGTAGAACATATGTGAAGAAGCGGCTCTTTTTGTAGAGCCAGGAGCAGTTTGTATTGTGTAGATTATAGTGTCTGTGTGTCTGTGTAAATATATTTGTCAGGGCATTGTTCGTGAGAAGCTGCATGGGTGTTCAGCAGAATCTCTGGTTAAAAATAAGTTAGCAATAAAACCATAACTGTGGGCAGTTTCCAGTGAACTTACAAAGTCAAAGGGGCCTAGTCTCAGTCTCTATGTTGGGAACAGTATCATTCCATCCTGTCCAGTCACAACAGTCTAGTCATTTTCTTCCCATGCGGTTGCCCACTGTGCATGTCACTGTGGGCAGTGTTCCTGCTGTGTTGCTCTGGCATCAGTCTAGTGCTCCACGCCCCTCTTCTAACCTCCAGTCTCTGTGCCAGCATCTCACTTCCTGTGACTCTCTCCCAGTGCTGCTTTTTTGACTTGATGCTATTTGTTTTAGATAATTGGACATCCAGACTGAATGGAAAGTCTTGAGTGGAGTATAAAGAGAAGGAAAGTGGTTCCCTGTGGTGTGAAGCTGATCTTTTGTTTTTATTGTAGTTTGAAGTTTGTCACAAGATGTTCCTCCTCCTCCTCATCGCACGAGTATCTGTCTGTGTGTGGGTGTCTGTGTAAATAGACTGGACTTCCACTTGAGCTTGTGTATTTATTTTCTAGTCTTCTGACTTCTCAAAGCGCTTTTACACCGCAGGTCACGCCTACACATTCACACACTGATGACAGAGGCTGCTTTGTGAAGTGTCCATCAGTAGTAACTAATCCCATTCATACACATTCATATACCTGTGTCAAAGCATCGGGGTAAACGTTGGGTTAAGTGTCTTACCCAAAGACACATGGGACATGTGCAGGGGAATTTTCTTACTCTTATCTTAGGTTAAATTTTAATGTTACGTTTGTATTTATATCAAATAAGTTTTTTCCCTCTAAATTAATTTAGCAGGCTGTGAGATGACGCCGCTATCGTTAAGTTAGCTGCAGACCCGACTCGGTCCGCACGGATCACGGATCAACTTTGTGCTGTATCACTAAAAGTAAAAAGGTGTGCGTGGTGACTGGCGCTCCAGTGTGTGTGTGTGTGTGTGCGCGTTTGTGCAGCAATGTACTGTCTGTTGGTGTGTCTCTGTGTGCCCCGCGGTGCTCACAGTCATGACAGCAGAGAGAGGAGCAGGGAAAAGTAGTAATTAAAACATGCTTAATACACGCCTGCACTCTCTCTCTCTCCTCCACTTTCTCGTTCTTACTCTCTCATGCACGCAGCAACTTTATGATTAAATGAAAAATGAAATAAAAACAGGTCGGAAATATACTTGGGCAGCCATAAATATACTTGGGCGGCCCGCCCAGGTATCGTCTATGTGTGGGGAAACACTGTAGTATAGATTGATATCACATCAGAACTGTTAATTTGACTTTGGATATTAAACTTTTAATTACCTGCCTTTACTTAAAGACAAAAATCCATCCCTTCAAAATTCACAACTCTGCTGAGAGATATTAGAAAGCCCATACAGTACATACATGTTCTGTGCACCACTGGGATGTTGAGTGTGAACTCTGTTATGCTCTGTATCCCACACAACATGAGTATGGCTTACCTCAGTTATTCTATTCACAGGATGTGTTGTGAAGTTGTGAGGCATATTTTTATACAGTTAATTACTGTGACAGGTTGAAACACTGTGATAAAATGTGCTCCAGTTTAACTCTGTGTTTTGATGGCAACCGAACCGATCTATTAGTGTAAAACACGCAGCTCAGCTTTAAATACTCACCGCCAATATATCCCCCAGTTTACTCTGTCAGTCCGCAAGCTATTCTGGTTGAAAGACTTCTGACATTTAGTTCAATGAGACGTTGCTTATGAAGGCTGCAATAACAACAACTCTTGTAAAAAATTGTGCAGCCTGTTTTTGTGCAATCACTATCTTGGAGATAGAAGTCACATTTTGCTTATTTGTTTTGATAGAATAAAACTACTAAAGCTGTACACGTTTAGCTGAAGTTCTTTCTCCCTCCATAAGAAGTCATTTGAAAATCTGAAGTTCTGACGGAGGATCATTGCTGGGCTAAAAGGGCTGAGATCAGTTTGTCTTGTGAATCAGACCCCCCACACACACACACACACACACACACACACACACACACACTCACTTCCAGTACTTGCCTCAGATCGGTTTCATGAAACTTGACCTCACATTCTAAAATAGCAATACTCTTCACGTCTTGCATGCTGCACCAAGAAAATCACTCATGCACATACGCAACATATCAGAGAGCAGCCAGCAGGCCGAAATGGAAAATCAGAGTCGCCAACGATAACATCCAGTACACCTGCTCTTCTCTCAAAGTAACTTCTTTTACAGTTTGCATTGAGTGAGTCGCAGAGTGGTGAAATATTTTCTTTTAACAGTGCTATGCCGATAATCCAAACACTTAAGTCAGGTTGTTAACCTCACTGTATAAAAAAATTGTGAAATATCTGTAGAACAAATATCTCACATAGGACTGAACACATAAAGAGCAACATGAACACAGTGTTATTTTAGAGGGAAAACTTGGGTGTCTTTTTGTCTTCTAACTGTCGAGGTTATTGTCAGATGTTAATCGAAAGATAATGAGTCACTCTTTTCTCATTCTTTATGTAAAGGACTGGAAAGTACAGATAGATCAATGGATGGAGGAACTTCAGGTTCCACATGTATCGTAGTTGCATCTCTGAATGTGATGACCTCCACTGACAGGGAACATTCTCATTTGTTATCTCCACATATGTTCACACCTCCCCTCAACCCCCAACAGTACGGCACAGTCTCCCGTAGATTACCCATAACTCTGTGCTGCAGCATAATCTTCTCACCTGTCTGCTACTTCACAGGAGTTTGTTAGATGATCTGTTTAGCCCCCTTTGTTTGTTCACATGTGCTCCTGATACACACTGTGGGATGAGTACATGATGTGTGGAGCCCTCTTCATACTCGCACAAAACTCCTGGAGATTTGGGGGGCGAGCTGCATGTGTCAACGCCTCTCTGCGGTCGAGGGGTGCTGATGTTAGACGCAGCAGGAGATGTTCCTGAGAGGCTCTCAGCTGGTCATTTTGGATTTGATAGACACTTCATTTGATTTTTTTCTGTGTCCTTATCTAAACAACTGAAGTGCAGAACGGCACAGATTACCCAAACAAAATGTGCAGGGATTCTTTACACAGAGAGAACTTGTTTCTGCTGCAGACTCTAAATAGTGTGTTTTTGGTGTCACACTCTTTTATATGAATTGTCTGTGCCAGCTGAGTTTGGATGCATCTGCCTCAATTAGTCATGCCACATTATCGGCCAGTATTAGATGAGTTCACATTCTTTCATGCACTCTGTCTCTGATATCCCTTTCAAAATAAACGACCTCAAGATGTAGTTCGTGTCTTCAAGCCTGCAGAGAGATACAAATGTAAACCTTGACCCCCTTGCAAAGTGAACTGAGCTTGGCACAGTCTGCTGGTGGGACCGCGGAGGACGGAGTGAAGCTGTCGTAATTGAGACTGGATTTGTGTTAATGCTGGGGATTAGAGTCTTCCTTAAACCGAGGCAGTCAATAACAGCTGACATTAATTATGTTACCATACTGCAAAATATCTGTTCCACCGAGTTATTTTAATACCAGACACAGTCAGAAAAGCTTTCAAACGTCGCTTTTTTTCAGACACTCAGATGATGATGGAAGCTCAAAAACAACACTAAACTCTTAAGCTCAGTGCCGTATACTCAGAAAACACATGTTAAAATCAAAAATGATATGTGGGGCAAATGTATTTTTGATTCATATTTTGGGGCTTTTTATGCCTTTATTGTAGAGATAGGACAGAGGAGAGAGTCAGATATCAGGGAGAGAGCGAGTAGGGGGATGACATGCAGGAAAGGAGCCACAGGTGGGATATGAACCTGGGCTGCCCGACTGGAGGACTTGCGCCTCATTGGGGCGCGCACACTCACCACTAGGCTACAGGCGCCCAATGTTCTTTTCTTTTTATAGACAACAAATATCCATTTCTTGCCAACAGTCTTAGTTTTACAAAGATAACACGTTTGAATCTATTGAAATATGTCTGGCATTTGTTATGGCTTAAGAATGTAAAAGATTAAATGTAAAAAAACACAATATAACATTAGGTGGGATGATGGATGTTATTCCTTTCTCTTCCTCCTTCTTGCTTGTATGGTTGCTTCACCTGTACGTTCACCTGTTGCCACAAGGATCAATGCATTTTTAACAATTAACCAGAGGAGATTAAACAGTAGGAAGTCAGTGTTGACTTTCCCACACTGCTGGAGGTACAGATGCCTCACTATGACCATGGTCACTGGTTATTGAACATGACTGTGAAAGTCTCTTTTTATCATTGAGCTCTATTGGCATTGGCATGGTGTTTGGAGCTCGCCCAAGTGGCGATATGAAGAACTGCAACTTTTGTCACTTTCTCGTTGGCTTATTTTGTCACCCTCAGCGTGGCTTTCTGTTTGCAGAATGCAGCAGGTGATGACTGTTCATCCCTCAGCCCAACCCGTTTACTGTATGAGGGCACACAGAGATCCTGGCCTCACGTTGGCCCCGGTTTATGGAACAATAAGGCTAACACCCTGGTTCTGGCATGCTACAGTAAGCCAGACTAATGCCAGGAATGTCCGTGGTGAGCTGGCTGGCATCAACCCTTTTTTTTTTTTTTTTTTTTGTAGTCAGCAGGGTGCCTGAGTTTGAGAAGCACTGCTGCAGTTTCCACATCTAAACACAAACCCAGCTCTGCTGCCTGTCTCAAGATTGTAGCCATGGAAAGCTTAAAGATTCAACTCCATCTCCGTCTGCACCAAAGACAAAAAGACGGCCTGAATGAGTTGTCCTCCACAGCTGTAAATCAGACTGATAGTGGGCCTCTGAATACTTTTTCATCATGACACATTCTGTTAAATTCCTCTGATGTCGGTGCCTTTCGCTAAGTGCTCCCTCTCTTTTGTCTGAAGGTGACTCAGAGAGGGCAAACACAAAAAACATCTGAAAAAACAGCATTTTGTAAGCCATGCTGAATTTCTAAAGCCCCTTATACATTGCCAGGTCAAGGAATGATATTTACTTAAGGCTGGTAAACCTCGTCTGCAGTGTAAAGTGCACAGAAGCATCACGGTGGGGACAGGTCGTTCTGCTTCTGAGCCAGCATTAGAGGTGGTAACAGACGTGTAAAGAGTTAGGGTTAGGGTAAGGGTTGTGTGTCAGGTTAAATATCTTGAAATATTGTGTTAACACTCTGCTGCAACAATGTCTCATTACTAATGAATATATTTTTTTCTGTCATATTGTGATCTTGTTGTATAAACACAATCATTCTCAAGTTTCCAAACTTTTCTTTTTTGCACCACAAACTTTTTGTTTATTCAGTTTCTAAGGAGGAGACCGGCCACTAAAATGTTGAGCTCAATTGTTCTACCCACCCCATCACCTCATCAGACAGAGACAAGAGACAGAACACAACAGCAAAACAGAAACTCTGAAACTTCATTTGTTGTTGTATATTAAATCGTGCTTAGCTACTTTGCTGGAAAAAAAATGGAGGCAAACCTTTTCTTAGAAATGTTATTGACTCGTAGATTGTCATGAAAATAAAGGAAGTGATGCCAGGACACTCTTGAAGAGGACTCAGAATGTTTTCCTGCTTAAATAAATGGTAAACAAATGAAATACAAAACAACAGACTCCAGGTTATTACACCTGTTGGAGTCTTGGTATACAACAAAGACCAACACTCAAAAGAAGACACTTTGGTCTTTACTCATCATGTTGTGTGTGGCACCTCGTTGTGTATCGCTGCTGTTGAATTTTAAATCTCTGTATGTGTTTGAGAAGCAGGGAGTGGCAACAGTAAACAGATTATTTTTAGCTGGTGACTGTGGACTCCCTCACCGATTTGTTGTCTGTTTGTATCCGTGTGAGCAGACGGGCTGCAACAACTGCTCGTGGACTTTGATATCTCTTGACTAGATGCAGACAGCACTGTGTCACCTCCTCCTGGCCGCTCTGACTGTCTATCTCAGAGATTGACTGAGTGCACCCCCCCTCCCCCCTCCCCCCTCCTCCCTCACCCGCATCCCGTGTGAGTGTTCTGGTCCAGCTCCAACTTGAATGCTGGGACGATCCACATCCCACAGAGGGGTGTAGCTGATGTATCAGATCTTCCGCCTGCGTTTAAGAGGGGCATGAGACTCTGGCTGTGATTCAGACTCCACTCTGACACTTCAGTACTGAACAGCTGCACACACACACGAAGCACCAACTCATCAATATGTGGAGGCAGGTGGTGTACGACGCCACAAAATGACATTTAGCAAGAAGAGCTCACTTTCTCTGTCCTCCAAAATACTTCATATCAATGCATTCATGTAAGGAATAATGTAAAGCCAGTATTTCTTTTTTTGTTGTTTATCCTCTTTTCACCTCTCTTTTGTCTCCTGCGCAGCAAACAAACCGGCTTTTCTTAGTAGTGGTTAAACAGACCACAGCTGATCTGTTAAACATATTTTGGATCATCCCCCACTGTTCCGTTTCGCAAACTTTCACACATATATGTGTCTTAAAGAGTTTATATTTCTTCAATCACTGCTTCGCCTTGACTCCGTTTTCCTCTCACCGTGTCTGTCTTCATCATGCAGGTATCAGCTGTTAGGATTTAGACTTGCTTGCTTTAGACCAAACAATTCATATATAAATTGAGAAAGTTTCTTCCTCGATTGATAATGATGATTATAGTAAGTTGTAACCCTGTAGATGAGTGATGGTATTTCTCATTAAGGAGTGTGTGTTCTGGATTAGGATGATGTTTCAGGTGTGGCCTCGGCCTCCCGGCTGGTCCGTAATGTTTACGGCCTGTCATCACCAGGGGCCTCATGTCCAGGATGTTAGCCTCTGCAGCACAGAACCTGCTCGGTCTTTACAAACCGCATTTCTCTTCAGACCTTCTAAACAGCCTAATCATTTCTTCATTTGTAGCATTATGATGAATTGGAGGGTCATTTACCATACAGGTGTGCCATTTCCAATTTGGTGCCTTGTGGTGTTTACTGTGACCACACCTCAATGTAGTCATCAAGGCTGTTTATAGTTACTACTTCTATGAAAAGTCAGAGTATGTGCTGTAAAAGAAGTTGGTTGAACATCACAGCCTTGCATTCTTAGATGTTCTAAATGTTCTGGTTGTTCAAGACAAGTGTACAACAATTATAGGTCAGAACGCAAATGCAAGATATTTTCTAAATTGATGAGTTTTAAGTGGGGTTAATTTTTTGAGTCGCTGTCCCCTATGAACAGCTGCAGATACTCTACCTTCTTGTCACCACTGCTGTAGCTGGCTGAAACTGGATCTGTGCATTACCTCCAGCCTGACAAGCATTCATTGATTGCATATTGATTTGGAAACGGGTCATTATGTCACCCTATGAATAATGCCTTGGCTTATAGCAGCGCAAGAATGTAGCAAACACCTCGCTAAAAATATGTAAACTGTGTCATACAAATTGTTTTACAAGTGTTCTGCACTGGTCTGACATTTCTTACACTTGTGACGTAACCGTTTGGCAGCTGAACCGGGCAGCAGCACAACATGAGGGATCAGTGTGTGTGTGTGTGTGTGTGTGTGTGTGTGTGTGTGTGTGTGTGTGTGTGTGTGTGTGTGTGTGTGTGTGTGTGCGTGTGTGGGAGAGCAAGGTCTGAGGCAGCTTGTTGAATTCAGCAGCACTGTGTTAGAAGAGAAAATAGGATTTCTTTTACCAGGTGGTCCAAGTTGGAAAAACAAGAGCTGAGTTTGCCCTTTAAGTGTCTTTTTTTATTTATTTTTTTATCCACTGTCGTCATTTGAGCCAAACGACTCTCCATTCCTCTCTGAAGGATTTAAAGACAGACATCCTGATTTTGTCCCGAGTCATTTAGTCTAATGGATGTTTCATGTTTCTGATTTATTTAACTCACAACGGCAGCTTTGTTTTGTTTCAGGGCATTTCCAAACTCAGTTGTAATGATTGATTGTCTGTGCTCGGTTTGCAGGCAATGTGAAATATTTCAGCTATTTATCTTTTGAAATAAAAAGCAGCTGTGAAACACTTGCTGTTGGATCGCTTGAGTGTTGCAGACTGAGAAATCCTTCACCATGTGCACTGAATCAGAAAAGATGCTTGGCTTTTAAGTAGTCTGACCAATGAACTCTTAATTAGGAGCGAGACAAACCCTGAACAGGAAGAGGCATCGACATGAACCAGTGAAACATGAACCAGTGATGATGCATTAGACCTCATGACCATCTGTCCTTTAAAAGCAGAGTAACTGATCAGATCATATGATGCTCATGGATGCAGGAGACGGTACTTTGAGCCTCAGAGGCAAAGCTGCACAACGAAAAATCGCACAGAAACCAAACAACTCACCCGACACACCAGACGAACAATCAACGTCTGCACTAAACACGCAGATCAGCCTCTGATCCAGTGATCCGCTTCATCAGCCTGGGTACAAGAACACTAATCTACTGAAGCTTTTCTCCTTTACGGGAAGTATTAGCCTACTACTAAAATGTTCCGAGATGCAAAATCTCAAAATTGTTTTTGTGACTCACCTTAAGCAGTTTTTTTTTTATTCATTATTTAACCAGCCTCTCACCCTAACTCGACACATCAGCTTGTAACAGGGGAACTTTAATTCAGGGGGAGGAGAATTGATTTCATTATTGATCATACTCTGCAGTGTCTCACCATATAGCTTGGATTGCTGCCCATCAGCAGAGTTGAAAAACCATTAACCGACTGGGGGGAAAGACAGTTCTGGCCCTTCCTTTATGCAGAACACACACTGTGCATAACGCCTTATCATCTATTGAGACACACACACACACACACACACACACACACACACACACACACACACACTGAGCTAAGGAGCACTCTTTCTATGTACGTCCTTTAAAAAGCACTTGTTGTTTTTGGACCTCTCTCGTAAAATATCATCTTGTGCTGTTTGTGCATCTTGTCGTTTGGTGTCGTTACCACGTTGGTTTTAATATTCCGTGTAATTAACGACAAGCTGGGACTCCTCTGCAGTAAAAAAATAGATGAACTGTGGAAAACAAATAAAATCTCCACTTCTCTTTGAAGATGATTTAACGAAACAAACATGCTTATTAACTGAGACAACAGAGCAGACACACACAGTGAGCCAAGTCTGATGGTCATGTGACCTGGTTCAGTTTTAAAGATTTGTGAGAATAAACAGTTAATAAGCAGTCAGCGTTTTGTTATAAAAAAATACAATTTCATTCCTTTTACAGAAAAGGTCCATAAAATGCTCAGACCTTGTATTAGTCAGAATCGGCCACATTTGGAATCAGCATGTCAGACCTTGTATTAGTCAGAATCGGCCAAATGATTTGCAGTCGGTGCATGTCTACTGGCAAGCTCGTGTTGCTATCTGCAGATTCAGAGAAGAGGGCTGTAAGGGCAGACGACGTCACCTGTTAGACAAACTCTGATCAGTTCTTATTGTCAAACATTGAAGAAGCAGAGTAGGATTTTCTGGCTAAACTTTACCAACAGCCAAGGTGCATGACGAGGTCAAAAGCTCCAGCAACGTTTAATTACTGGAGTGCTTTATTAACATATTAGACCGAGGCGTTCCGGCTTGTGACCTTCATCAGGGTCATGAGCTTTTTTGACCGCTTCTTGGTCAAAGTGAAAGAAAGTGTCGGCTGTGTAGGAGTCTTGCACCATTTCTCGATGGATCACAGCATCATGCAGTTTGCAACAAAATGAAAATATCCAATCACATAGCTCATCTGAAAAAACAGACGCTATGAAAAATATTAACCTGAATCAGCAATATCAGAATCTCTCTTTCAACAGCAACAAGTAACAGAGTTGTAGTTTTCAGTTAAATTGTTAACAACACACCTGTGAGCTGGACTTATTAACAGGGAAAGTAGCCCTACACAGCCGTAAAGATTCACTTTCTGCACACAAGGGAAGTCATGCTTTCTGCTCCTGCTCCAACTCTTCGGCTTAGACGCATGTTCTCTCTGTCACAATATTCAAACGTAGGCAAAACAGCCTTTTCACTGGTGCTGACTTCAGGCACGACGCAGCAGAACAGCAGACCGACACACTGGAGTCTCAAAGGAAAGTGCTGAGTCAAAGGCAGCATAACCTTCACTGTCATCCTCTGAACTCCTGCTGTCATTGATCCAACAAGGAGACATGTATTCATCTCAGTGCATGGACTACTTTTAATGGATCCGATTGTTTTTTAAATATCTCTTTAAAGTTCAAATCAAGGCTGAACTATTGAACATAAAGCCGGTATTAACACGTACAGAGGTCATACAAGCGTTCTCAACTTTGATAAAATAGTAGTAAAGATGAAACAATATGGACACCTGATTCAATGCCACGGCAGTATAGACACATGTTGTCAATTATTAAAAACTGTAAGCAAACACCTTCATATGCACCTGTCCAAAGATGTATTTTTTTAAAGATTCTGTACTTTTTGACATATGCTTTGGAAATGTAACAAACAGTAACAGTAGCATAGTGCTGTGGTGCCCAAAGTGGGGGTTGGGACCTCCTGAGGGGCCGCGAGACACTGATGAGAGGGGGTGTGAGATGCCTTCCAAAATACCAATATAGAAAAAGTAGTTTAATTTAAAATAAAACCATATTTGTAAAGGGAGATTTATGCTGAAATAAAAATACTGTGTTGAAAAATTATAAAACGATAAATGTCTTAACCACCTTCAGGGACTGTGGGGGTCCCCAGGCTCTCGTGCCGTCACTTTGGGGGTCAAAGGCTGAAAAGTTTGGGAACTCCTGGCCTACTGGTTAGTGAGAGCGTCCCATGTACAGAGGCTGAAGTCCTTGAAAGCGGGCAGCTCGGGTTTGAATCTGACCTGTGGCTTCTTTCCGCCTGTCCTTCCCCACTCTCTCGCTCTCCTTGATGTCTAACTCTATCCACTGTCCTGACTCTAAATAAAGTCATAAAAAGCACAAACACAAATCTTAAAGGAAAGTTTGTCTAATGACTTCCAGTCTGACACATGTGGTCTGATGTCATTTCTTATTTTCGCAGTTCAAATTTGATATTTAAGCCTTTATAAAAACATAATAACATGATATATTGCAGAATGCATTTAAAATTTATGTTGATAGCAACATTATGTTCAAAAAGATTCCTTTAGGTAGTTTAGAATTGTTCAGATTGCAAAGTTTAGTTTCCCTAAAAAGTGCTGTGTCATCTGAGCCCCTCAGAGGTCCAAGGTCTCCTCTGCAGCACATTTCATGAAAAGTAGAGAGGCTGCCTCTCGTCCAATGGCAGAGGATTTTAGGGGTGATAATGCTGAGTCACTGACACAACACCCTGTGATTTTCCATTTTGATTTTATGGTTTATTTTAACATTATTTTATGGCTTTAGTGCTCCAAATTCTTAATTTAATGGTCTTTGTTTTTCTCTTAGACCACTATTGTAACATCATGGAATTCATATTGTCACTCAGGGAGACTCTCCTATCACCTCCAAGTTAAAAGAGTCATCACTGACACTCTGTATTGTCTGCTTCATGTCAGCTCTACCTTCTGTTGTGATGTGACAGCGGAGCGTGGCTGTTATTGGTTGAGGCGGCTCCCTGAGCAGCACGAGGATGAGACGGGACAGCATCAGGGAGGGGTTAGAGGTGGAGAGGTGGAGAGGAGGGAGATGTGCTCCTTTCCTTTTACGATTTCTCTGCTGACGTGCCTGTCAGTGCATGCGTGTGTGTGTGTGGTTCTGTGTGTGCAAGTAGGCAAAAGAGAGGAAAGGGAGTGAACAAAAACACTAAGCTGCCAACTCCTGTGGCAGCAGCAGAGAGAGAGAGAGAGAGAGAGAGAGAGAGAGAGAGAGAGAGAGGGATTGAAAGAGGCTGCCGTTAGCAGAGAGACGGTAACATCCTCCAGCGTGGTGTAGTCGGTGCTGAGCTGACATTGCAGAGCTCCGACTCGACTACTCGGAGACTCAGGAGACCTGCAGCTGGGAGATTGTGAGCATGGATCCTGGAAGGTCTATCCAGCATGAGATCAGCTCTCTCAAAGGTACTCCTCTTGGCTTTTTAATATAAATAGCTTCCTTAGATGTTGTCATCACATCATATGCTTTCAGGACCGCCTTGTTTTCCCACAATCCCTCTGTGGTGAAGACTTCCTCATCGTATGGATGCAGGAGAAAAGAGAAAGTTTGGTTGTGATTGTTTCAGGGCTGCTGAGTTAAATGGAGGAACTGTAATCCTCTGTTCCCTCTCCCTCTCTGCATATTTTTGTGGATAAAAGGAGTGAAAAGCTTTTGTTCTCCTTTGTGTCCGGGTGGGAGCAGCAGGACCAGAGGGTTGGTGCAGGGGTCACAGGGAACGGTTATGCTGGGATGGTGTGTTTTATGAGCGTGTGTGTGAGATGCTGCGGGAGGCTGCTGCTGCATGCGGCACAGTGAATGCGTCTGCGCCGGGAGATGCAGAGCTGGTCGGCTGCTGCAGAGCGGCTGCTGCTGCATCGCCGCGGTAACAGCAGCGGTACGGCCAAGTGGTGCCCTGCCCCTCAAGGCAGGGTCGGGGCTGCTGCTGCTGCTGCTGCTGCTGCTGCAGAAAGCCTGGTGAGAGCATCTGTAGCTGTGGTCTGCTGCGTTTCATGCTGCACCATGTTTACATCAGCAGTATTTGCTCCACCCCCCTCTCTCACTTCCAGGTGGTTCACATACTACCTGTCACAGATTTAGACTTCCAGTCTCACAATGATTCTGACTTTTGTTTTTTTTTAATAGGGCTGCTTATTAAACATCCATACTTTTTGGATTTAACCAGAATGTGTCTGTAGAAACTAGCAGGATCACAAACCCCTTCTTTGAGTGGATTGTTTGCAACTTTCAAAATAATTTCAAGTTTAATTGAAAACATAATATTTGTCTGGGAATAAAAAATGCTTTTTAGTATCTTAAAATATCATTTTGATTCCACAAACAGCTAAAAAAGGAATTTAAGTTAAATTTAAAAAACAAAATAAAAGAGCAGAAATGTGCTACTAGTCAGGTTGGTTTATTTATTTGTTACTAGTTCTGCTCAAGATCTGATCTCGCTTGTTTTCTAACCAGTTAGTTTTAATCTGAACTTTTCTGTCATTTTTCAGTCTTAATATAAAATAATACACTCCTTTTTTAAATTAAAAAATTAAAAAAAAAGGTTTGAAAGAGATTGGTCAATGCATCGATTTGACACTGATCTAAATCAATCAATCAATCTTTATTTGTAAAGCGCCAATTCATAACAGATGTTATCTGGAGACACTTTACAAAAAGCAGGTCAATACCTTACTCTGTATTTAATATTACAAAGTAAAAGCCCGTTGTTATATTCCACTGAGTTGCATGCAAACAAACAGTGGTAAAAGTTGTGGCTATTTCACCATGCTGAATAGATTTGGGTTCATGAACTGTATTTCATTTGTACTAAAAACACATTCCAACCAAAACACAACATTTGAATTGGAATGCGTCCGGCTGTGTGGATATTCAGAGCCATTGTGACCTTGAGACGTCTTAATTAATTTAAAAGCTACTCCTCTCCTCCCATTCGTCTCCCGATCCCTTTAAGTACCGTCTGCATGGCTACTTCCAGACTAAGTTGATCAGGTATTCAGGACAAGGAGGACTGTGCTACTTTTATACCAACTTTTAAATCCATCTTCTTGGTGACAAAGAAAGCCTGGACACTGAAGCGACTGACATTTATTGAAACAGAGGGCCCAAATTTAAAGAGACAGAGCAGACTGGTGAAACTGGCTCAGCCCTGAAGGAGAGTTTTTTTAAAAGCTGTTGTGTGTGGCTTTGAGGTTTTGTCTGATGTTTTCTGTGCCTGCTGAAATGTGGTAACAGTTTGGAGCAACTTTCCAGGCAGCGGCGGCGGCGGAGGCATTTAAATGATCCTGGAGAGGGATCTGAAGGAGTCCCAGCCACACGGGACAGGCTGAGAATGTGTTCCCAAGAGACCCGAGACAAAGGCTCCCTCGCTTCACTGAGCGCTAGCAAATAGACTTACTCAACGTGTTGCTTACTCAGTGCAGCTCAGTTCATTTGTAAGCATGTCGTCACCTCAACACCAGCGCTCCCATTGTCCGGTCTTGTCACCCACTTTCAGCCACTTGGGACAGAATCAGCTCTTTAACATCACAGGGTGTTGTTTGTGCTCTCCTGCATGTGTTCAGACAACGTGGGACACCTTTGATGTGTGGCTTCTGTGATTTATCACTGAGTATAATTCACTCATTAAAACTGCATAATATTCCTCACTCTTCGACCCTCCTCTTACATCGACCCCTTGGCTCTTGACCCAGATATTCAGAGCTCCTTTCAGGCTGATGCAGATATCTGAGGAGGGGTTTTTGGGAGGCTTGTGAAAAAGAAACGGCTGCCTTTAGCTACATTTGCTTAATGACGGAATGAAACATAAATTTAGACGATAATTAACCCATTTGGTCCTCTTTTTCCTTTCTCACCTACTTACTTGTTTCCCTCATTTTTTGTTATCTGATATTTTAAATTATTTTTTTCTTTAGATTTAAAGCATCAAAATGAAACTTTTCTACCTTCAGATAGCAGTTTCAAAATGGATCTAATGGTGCAATCCCTTTCAGCAGGGAGAATGGTGTCCCTCCTATGTCCACAGAGGGCTTTTGCGTTTGCTGTCGTCGCCATGGTTACCGTATGTTTGTTGTACTCCCTTCTTCAGTCAGCTTGCTTCCCTATCGGTGTTCTCCCCACAGAACAGGATTTCTGATCGTCTGGTCGTTTTCCGAGCAGATCGGGGAGGTTGAAATCACTCTTATCACACCTCACACCACAGACATACCTGTCTATGACTCTGCCAAACACATTGAACCGTCGGCTTGTGTGGAGTTTTAACCATGAGTTTCGTCTGCAGGTCTTTGTGTCTCAACACTCCTTGAACTCCGGGGGTTTCTGTCTAGCCCTGATCAGCATGTTTTCACAAACAGCACACTGTTGTGATTGATGCTTCTTGAAGGTTATGTGCTGGTGAAAGCACAAAGTCGGTGACTTTTAAGCACGTCACTGTCGAAACCAGGGATATCCAGTTCAAAAGAAGTTCAGGCCAGGGGTCGGTGCTCTTGACCTCTGAGGGGTTTAGTGTTACAGACCTTCCTGACATTTGGCAGCTTGGTGATTGAAGTCTGCAGAATTCCTCGAGCCACTTCAGTGTTTCTGTGTTTGAATCGTACCTTTTAATAATTTTAACATTCACATGAAAAGTTACTGTATCGTAACGGCATGAATACGGGATTTAAGTCATGTATAAGACATGTTAGAACAACTGATTGCATTAGAGACACTTCAAAAGGTTAAAATGAAAAAATGGCAGCTTATCTAATATCTGCATTCAGGAGAAAAGAAGAATACACATTGGTAAAGTACCTTGACACCAAAGTAAATCGGTGTGAAGGTACTCTGACCTGAAAATGTGTTGTCTAAATAACCAGTGATTGAAACCACGTTGCTGGTATTGACATTCATGCCTGAAGGCAAACCATCTGATTGGCTGCTGTGATATTATGTAAATAATGATAATAAAGATTTGAAAGAACTTCTCATCATTCTCTTTATGATTTTTGGATCATAAATGCCATGGCTGGGCGATATTGACCTAAACTCATATCTCCATATTGTTTAGCTGAATGGCGATACTCAATATATTTATTGAGTAAGCCCAACGTGTTTCGGCTGCACAATGTCAACATGGACATGAGAAATGACATATGAACCGGTAGCTCTATCGAAGACACGTATAACGGTATTTTAATGTAACATAAACTATATCATATAAACTATATTGTCTTACCCTATATCCTGTTTGAAAATATATCGATATATATTAAAACCTTGATGTATCGCCCTTATAAATGCCAGTCCAAAGATAAAATGCCACTGTTGTGCTGAATTGAACCAATGAGAGAACGCCTTTTGTTCTTTCTTGTCACTGTGTCATAATCAAACATTATGATGCTTAAAAAACACAACACAACACGTTTCACCATTAGAACAGATCCTGTCTGTCCCATGTTTACATCACATACACATGACATGTATTTGATTCATAACACCTTTGTTGGACCCTCTCACTTCATTCCTATTTTCACAACAACAGTGTCTCGACAGCCTCCCTCTCTTTTTGTTTTCACTGTGTGAAGAGTTATGTGCTGTATATACAGTCACTGATCGCTGAGCAGCTGACAGCCTGTTAGCCAATAAGACCTGCAGGTGAGCCGGGGTCATCAGCTGTCTTTTCCAAGCTTTGAGGCCTGATGGCAGACGACCATTGTGTCTCAACAAGAGCAGAGACAGACAGGAAGTGCTTTCTCATGTCAGGGATATAAGTGACATTGTGTCGACTTTGCAAGGGATTACAGCAGCAGCAGCAAGACTCATCTCTACTACAGATACACTTTTCAATAAAGCAGTGAGACAGTCATGCATTGTCGTGATATATATGCTGTTTAATTTGTTAACTTTGGTTGTTTATGGTCAGAAAAGTGGAATATAGCTCAACATTTTGACTCCTTAATGAGCATGACTCGACACTCTAGCTGCATCAAAGTGGACGGACTCATATGTGGCCTCTCCTTCAGATCAGGTTATGATGTGGCTCCCTGATAAGTGTGCATGTCTCAGATGGGGATCTGTATTCTTGAGGTAAATGAGCTGCATCCTTATTTGCTCATGATCTCCTTAACGTGTCTATCTGCAGTCATGCTCAGTTTGATAGATAACGGTTTCAGTCCAGCATCAGATCAGCATTTTCTCTTTCCTCCACTGCTGCACTTTCTGCCTGCCAAGAGTTCCCAGCATAAAATGATCCATGAGGACAATGCAGGGGATGAATAGGCAGCTGATGCAGTCGGGGCGGGGCAGAGAGGGGGGTTTAGGAATATTTGATGAATGCACTAAATAATGTGAAGTCTACATGTTTCTGTGCAGCTGTAGGTCTAGATCTGAGGTGAATCATGTGTCCAGTTGCTTCAGTCATGTAGTGTGTCTCTTGGAGGCATCCTGTCTGTATTATAATGCTTGGAGATGAAGGGCTCACATGTCACTCCCCTGGTCTGAGCTGCAGCAGTATTCAGGATTCACGATCTCTGAGATGGTTCAGCCGCTATTTGAGCTGCCATGTTTCAGATTGTTCACCTTGTTGTGCAAAATGTAGGTTACACTGCATGCTGACACATCAGTCAATAATTCAGATTTGACTCAGAGTATGACTTTAGAAAGGTTTTGTTTTTGAGCTGCACTTTTACGGTTTTGGTTCAATTTGAGTTATCATTGTAGTTTTAAACTGTTTATCAAGTGAAGTAGGACATTTTCTTGATTAAAAAAAACACACTGATTTACTCACTTCTCACTATCTGCTGTGCACCAAATGGAATAAAAAGTTATCAAAAACTGAATCTTAAGAGCCAGACTTTCTCTAAGAAGTTGATGCTGACCAAAACTTGTCCAGGAGATTGCGAGAAACATAATTTAATAAGATCATCTTGGCACCTGTGCCTGATGAGATAACGGCCAATTGTTATCAAAGGTAGTAGTAATATGTTAGAAATGTTTCTGCTGCCCTCTAGGAGTAAAAAAAAAAAAAGAAGTATAACATTTATAGAGCACTTTTCACTTCTGACTGCCCCTGAAATGTACCTGAGTTCGATCACACGTGCTTCTTGTGAGACTATCCCTGTCGGACGAGATGTGGGGGATCTCAGGAGGCAAGACATGATGTCAAAAGAACAGTGCAGAAGTGTTGGAAGGCTATAAACTTCATCATCCTGTCAGGCTCACTAGCTGTGAATTTTCCTGAATGTATCCTGCTGCGTTCTCACATCAGCTCACCTCCATTACACGCAGAAAATTGTGTAGAGGGCAGACGGGAAAAATTCCGGGTTAAGTCAGAGAGAAAGATTTGAGTCATGTAGCTCACCCTGAAAATGCTTTTGTGCAGGAGTTTTGTGTGAAGTGTGAAAGCATCGTTGGAGAGAAACACCCCTCCTAAGGGCTGTATGTCCTTCAAGCTAAAGTGTGATAATCCTGTCAATAAAGAGCATCACTGACGAACATTTATTAGATATTTCTTGGGGCCCTGGACAGAGTGAGGATGAAGGCACAGACCAGAGGGGAGTGATTCTCTGTCTTTTTTTTTTATCTTTCCTGGGCTCTTATTTGAACTTTTAAAAATCTCTGATTTGTTTAACATGTGTCAAAGCCATGAAGTGATTTCAGCAACAAATTACACAATTATGATAACTTAAACATATAAAGGATTTGTTTGTCTGTATGGAGTCCCTTGCATGAAGAAGAGTATTCTAGTTGTACATATCAGTGGGTGATTGATGTGTGGTCGGCTGTGGGTCTGTCGTCCTCCATAGTGGGCGATGTAATCCCGTTAGAGCTGTCAGTGACTGTCAGTCATGCTGGTTGATATTAAGTCTGGCCACCATCTTCACTGAATTACCTTCTAACTTAGCTGATGTGATTACATAATCCCGTTAACCTCAGGTTTCCTGTAATTAAGAAGGGCAACTGCCTCAGTCATTTGACACATCCTCCCTAATCATCCACTCCTCCTTCTAATCCTCGTCTCGCTGGGACTTCATGCTTTGTTTTGTCTGGGAGAGGAGAACCAGCTGGCTGATTCAATCCAGGTGACTCTTGAACCACTTGTAGATTTTTAAAAACACTGCTTCATCTTGAGTTTTGCACTTTCCCTTAAGTGGCCAGCAGGTGGCACTGTTCGTGAAGCTACTGCAAGCTGATACAAATTGGGAGAATTGATAATGAGATAGCATTCACAGACTTTAGTTCTTTTAAAAAACAGCCACCATAACCATGATTCTGGGCTTTATTTTTCCTTCTTTTCTCCTGCCTAGACTGGTCCTGTGGTCAGCGCAGTAATCTGCACATTAGATCATTAAAAGCATTTTCTCCAGGAGGCCTGGCAACCATTCGATACTCGGTGTTTGTGTGTCAACATCAGTGAAAATGCTTACTCTCCGTTTAAAGAGGCAGTAAAATTTTTATTAAAAAGTGGATTTTTTTTCCCCCCCATTATAACAAACTGAGACTTTTTGCTAACTCTCCTTTCTCTTGTGTTTTTCTCTTCTAGGTAAGTGTCTGTTCCTGCCTTTGAATCTGTGCACTGGTGTGAGGTGTTGCTCTCAGGTGGGAGTGCGGGTCAGTGGAGGCTGTCAGGTCGCACAGAGAGGCCGAGGGTGAGCTCTTCCTGTTTGTCCATCAGTACATATATGACCTTTTTTAAATCCTAAAGTGAACTCCTGAAAAGACAGGAGTTTTTTTTTTTTTTTATCACCATAGCAAACAGCGCAATTGGGATACAGTCAACATTTTTCTTTTTCCCTCAGAAACATTCAAAAACCCAGTATCCCTTCGCCCTGTAAACAACCCTCCCAGACCAACAAATAGACCTCTTAGTTTAAAGACAAGAATAAAAGTGCAAGATTGGAAAACTTCACAGAAAAAATAAATAAAATACAAAAAACAAATAAATAATAATAATGAAAATTGACGAGACAAACATAAACAAAAAAAATGAATAAATAAATGAACAAACAACATTTATACCACATAGGTAAATAGGAAAAACAGTAAAACCTGTAAAAGAGACAAAATCTGGACAGGGGCTGGACAGGCACGAGAGGACAGGATCAGTATCAGCAGGCGAAGGTGTACTACTACAATACCTCGTCAGGTGAGAGTTTCTCAAAATATTGAAGCAGAGGTCTCCAGTGAGTGTAAAACCTATCAGAGCACCCTCTAAGAGTAAGACAGGAGTTTTATGAATCAATAATCGCTGTCTCTGTCACAATGTTCTCATAAAACGGATCCAAATTCCCTCTGTATGGTTCTTGGCCCTCATATGAATACAGCTTTTTATCTGAAGTAGAAGTGACTGTGAGTGTGGAGACTGAGCTGAGTGTGTTTGGTGACATGAAAGGCCGCAGGGTGTTTGCCATTATGTCCGACCCGTTGCTTCGCTTTGAGGCTGAGCCAAGCGGATCTGATCTGCAGCTCGAGGACGTTTCTCTGTGTCCTTCTGTCTTTTTTCAGGACTTCACCAAAAGAACTGTTTCACCCCCTTTCTGAGAGGGGAAGAAGTGTTTGCTGCAACATCTGTTCCAGCAGTCTGAGGGTCTACTTTATTGTGATATTAGGGCTTAAAATGATTCATAGTTTTTGTTGCACTTTTACTTTCAATCTTTCTGTCTGTGCAGAATCACTACTTCCATCAGACTGCGGTGACATTTTAAGATGACTAATCCAATATCTCAATTATTGACCATTTTTCCTTGATACATGACAATAAATTCCTGTCAGTTTACTGATCAATCCACCAGCTAATAGTTTCAGAACAATGACTTGCTATATATTTGATGTCTTCAAGTTTTGTACTCCCTAAGTCTGCCTGATTCTTCTTCATGTTTCCCTACACGTACTGTAAAGCTTAGATTTTGCTTCTGTAACTTTTTTTAAATTCGAGCATGAGGCTAAAAGTGATACCCTTGAATTTTGTCTTCTGTACGTCAAACTAACATTAAAGTTTGTCAGTAATTGTAAGTTATAAAGACATCCTCCATTTCTAGAAGTTGCCTGGCATGAGACAAAGTTATAAAAGCTGCAGGGGCTGTTTGTTTGCCAACCCTCACCACAGGCAAAGCAGCACATCCAGCCGTCGAGGCGCCCCGCCGTAAAAAAAAAAAAAAAAAAAAAGAATCCACTGTTCCCTCATAAGACCTCGTTTTCTCCACTGGAGGCCAGTTGTAGTTACTATCATGCATTTTTCTCAGGGTGGTGCAGAGTGTGGGCGTGATGTGGAAAAGAAGAGAGGTGAACGCAGGACAGAATGAATAGCTGGACAGAGGGGAGGTGCAGCACTCAGTGAAAGGGGTTATTTTAAAGTCGGCCCTCTCACACTGTCACAGCAGAGTTTATGAGGAGGGCAAGGTGATATATAGGACTCCGCTAATGGTACCCCACACACATCATGCTGACAGAGTGGCCTTGGAGACTTTCCTGTACCAAAGAGGGGTCGATTCTGCGGGAGTGTCATCAAAGATCTTTGCCAAAGTGCCTCCGGGTTTTGTTCCTGCTTATTGGGCAGTCAAAAACACCCACCATGGATACATTACCCATTACTACCTTAGATTCCCTCAGGCGATATCCGCACAATAACAGCAGAGAAGACAAAGTTTCTTCTCATTCTAGTCAAAGACTACAGTGTTCAGAGTCTTACGATTAAGGGTTTTTAATGATCCGTGGAGCTGGCTGATTAAGACATGGAGGCCTCCATAGAGAAAAAACATTCTTTAGTTTAACCATATACTACATAGTACCCTGGGGGTTTATTTTAGACATGTTTAAATGACAGTCTATTTTTCTTCTTTGTGTCAGTAGTGAACAGGCTGATTTTATTAAGCTCATTTCTCCATTAACCTCCCTAGCAGGGAAGTTACCATACCCTGCAAAATAAAAAATCGATATAGATGTGGACAATTTTAATCAATGTGGAAAAAATATATATGGCCAAACTCTTTTTAAACAGCAGAGGGCGCTGTTGCAGCTGGTTTTTTTTTTGCTCTTCTTGTGTCTGAAGAAGAGAGCCGTACAGACATATTGGAAGCTAGTGAAGATTTTGCAATTGTGAAAGCGCCTTGTGTTTTAAAAGGAGGTGAGTAGCATCACAGAAGACAAATACGGGTGTGCAATTTTGCAAAAGACTGATGAACGACACAACAAATCTAAGCGAATCACGTTAGTTTTAAACCTCTAAGCCCAGAGAAGTGAACTTAAAAAGGACTGCTTGTGGAATTTGGCAGCTGTGTCCAGTTTGTATTCACAGCAGTTCAAGTGGATTCCAATAATGACCCAGTGTCACTGCAGAAAAAGCATCTCAAAGAGTGCTAAATGTTTTGAAGAATTTGTTCTGGCCACTCCTGCGGCAAAACACAGTCTTCTTCTTCTGTTGATCGGTATGTACAGAATGTTCGACCAATCCTCGCCACACCAATAAATAACTCAAAATGTTGCAAAAGGCAGTCGCATGAGAGGTGAACAAAGTTACATTGTGAAGACAATGTGCATGTTTTATACACGATCAGAGGAGTTTTTTAAATTCCAAATATTGGGTTTGGTTTTATAGACTGGAGATGAAAGTGTGTGCATGGCAACTTAAATAACACGCTCTCTCCAAAGCAATGTCAAAGCAATGTCCTCCCTCACTTTGTTCTGTTTCGACGCTGCCAGCTCTCCTGTTTTCTGAAACACCTGAAACTTTCTGATGTTCTGGTTGTGTGGTGAGGAGCCACAGAGGGACTCTCACTTCCAGGAAGAGTCTATTTTGAGCGTTGCCAGTAGCAATGCTATCATCTCTGACCACCGCTCTGGCCTTCTGAATATACTCATATTTCTACGGTGTGTCATGTTTCTATGGTTACAAGCATTCCTGGCCGACCACGCCCTGCCATTGGTTTTTGATGACTCATTGCACACACACAGAGACACACTCAGAACCTCTCATATTTCCTCTTCTGTTGCCATGGTGCACTTCCTCATAATCACACGATGCTCTTATGATCCGATTTGGCCCACTGGCAACTCTGGCAAAGTGCAGCCCTCCATTAGCTGCTTTCTCACTGCGCCATTTTAGCTCTGTGTTCCTTTATAAAAAGTTCCACCTCTACAGCTTCCACTTTATACTGCTTTATATCTTTCTGTCGACGCCGCAGCTTCTGCCTCTAGGGGTCTCCTAATAAAGGCTCAGTGGTTTTGGCTAAAATCATGGTGCACCGTTCTCTGTGCCTCCATTAGCTGCTCTCTCAGAAAGCCGTTTTTACCTCAACTGCTCTCTGGATGGATCACATTCGACGCTTTTATGCTTCACATTTGAAGCCTGAGTGGTTTGCACAAAACCAGCTGTAACTTTTGTCAGAATGTTTTGAGCTGCTTTGATTTGTCATGTTCAATATCCTGTTGCAGATTAACTTTATGATTTTCTTTGTCTAATATCCCCCAAAAATGTGTCATCTGTGTCGCAGATTTATTTGTAAACCACAGGAAGTTGCATGTGTAGATATTTTAGTGAAGAGACAATCGCTCATCAACTTGAATTAATTCGCTGATAAATACTTTACGGCATCATCTTTCTGACATTACTTGTCATCCTGCAGACTTGTTTGAGTTTGAGTTTCAGAAATTTCTCTCCTCTTTTGATACAGATCAAATTCAGCATCTTCTTCAAGGGAGATTTGGGGTCAAAGGTGGGAGCACTGGGAAAGCTTTGGCGCCCTCACATGTTTATTCAACTAGATTTGGATTCAGTCTTTGCTGGTTTTCATGTTTGTGCTCCTTCTCTTTATATTCTATCACTTGTTCTCATTTTAAATCTACAAAGCAGCATGTTTGTGTCAGGAGGATTATTTAAAAGAGTTAGATCCTGAAATTGGCTTCAGAATTTAACACGTTTTTGAGCATAGTTGTCTTAACAAGGCACATCAGCAGATAATAAGTCTGCATTGGAAAAAAATGTACTTCAAATGAGTGAAATACTTTTGAACATGAGGTGGACATATGTAAGAACCAACTCTAGAACAAAGAGAGCAGATGGTACGCAGAAGAAGACCAATTCAGTGACACCCTGGATACTTACAAATCCTGTGAAATCGACTTTTATTTCAGTTAACTTAGCAGCACAGAGTGTCTCTGTACCTGCCTGTGTTTCCCAAGCAGTACAGTGTGTTACTGTAAAACTGTGTCGGTTGCAGAATAGTTAGAGAGATTATCACCAGATGTGTTTGAATACCGTTCAAGTCATTTTCGATCCAGTGTTTTTCCCTCTGCTTCGTTCCCAAACGTCAAAATGCAGAGTTGCATTTAACGACTTGGAAGACAACGATGTAGCTTGAATAACTCTCTATAAAGTCTGCACTGGAATGCAGAGAGAGCATTTAATCTCTGAGGACTTGAATGAGTTCCTTCTGATAGCAGCCACCGTCAACTTGACTTGTCTCCATTCTCTCGGGCTCTGCCTCTTCCACCATGGTGATGATGATCTTTCATCACGGCAGATTGATTTGTATCCAGGCGAAGGTTTAGCACGGGTTTGCTTTAGTGTTACACAAATTCACATGTGGCAGCTGCTCAGGATAAACAGGATACCTTTCTCAGTTTGTCTGTCAGGAAATTTCCACTTAGTATTCCCTTCTGATTGTTCATGAATATCTTGCTCTGGATTGTTTATTTACACATGTGGCTTCGTTCAAGACTTGATAGTTTATGTTTTGTGTGTTAAAAGAAAAGGCTTTAGTTGTGATCTGGTAGGTGGAAAGGTTTGACGCAGGTACAGACATCTGCGGTTCGTTAGTAGTAACCAAACAGAAATCTGTTGTTGCCGCTCCTTCGTTTGATTTAGAGCCCACAGGACAGGTAATGGAGAGCACATGGAGATAAAGTCGCTGCATCCAAGGAATCAACTCAACGCAGGCCTCAAGATTTTAGATAAAACAAAATCTCACTGAATTCCTCCCCATGTGAGATGTGTTTTCCTCTAACAAGTATAAGTGGTTTTGTCTGCTGTGTCATATATCAAGACCTTACCCATGCTAGGGAAGAAGCACTTCACCCATGGTTATGATTTGGGATCCGTTCCTCTAGCTAATCTTCACTTACCACCTCAGTATATCATCTCTAACATTGCTCTGACAGTCTATCAAAATACCAGAGAACTGGCAGCAAATCGTTTGCGTGGTGGAGCCTGGTCTGGCACAAAAACTATTTGCAGTGATTGTTTTGACGCTGCCATTCCCCAGAAGGGTGGGGTTATCTCTGAAGAGTTCAACTGACTTTTGGGTACCTATTATAAAAAAAAAAAGTGTCCATGTTTCTTACCAAACTGTCAAAAACAGACGCCATGTGGGTGACATGAGGACACAACATCCTCTATGGAGGCGTTTGCTTACAGCCCAGCAACGTGCAGCTCCATTGGTATTTGCCAGACCAAAATTGGCAGGTCCACCATTTGCACCCGTCACAGATGTTAGCAGAGGGTACTACAACATCTCCAGGCTCTTTCACACCTGTCACATGTGCTCAGTGTGAACCTTCTCTCACCTGTGAATAGAATGGGCGCCAATAACTATTCACAAATTATGCAATATGAGGACAATCTATTGCATAATTATATGCATTAGTGTAGGAAAAAAAGCACTACTAACAGTGCCATACAGTGTGATAACAGTTATAATGACACACCCTGAATGGTGCATCCTGTTGGGTTTGCACAATGGTTTATGTTGTTTGTGTTATGGAAAGCCCCTATTTGATGCTAAAAATGATTTTCTAATAGTTCAAGCTGTAATTCCCAGTGAGTTATTTTTAAACATTGCTCCCAATAGATGAAGACTCTGTTTCACATTCATTTGTTTGACTAACAGGGTGACAAGTGGGCCAGAGGGGATTGCAAAACGGTTGCAAAGGGATGCAAAGTTAGGTATATCTCATTACTTTTCTTAGGTTCTGAAGCTCTTTTTTTGCTCTGCAGTAGTAACTGTTGGCTTGTGCACTATCTACGCCTGATATTACGTTTTTGGATGAAAGTGAAACAGAGGCACAGTTTCATCACCTTATTGGCAAATGGGGAAAAAACACTGTGCCCCTGCAAATAGTTTCCAAATCTCCTGCTTATATTTAACTCTACTGGCAACGGAGATTACCCTGGACTTAGCAGTATGGATCATTCCCAGAAGAGGTTGAGTAACAGAAAGTGAAACACAGGCACAATTGTCTTCTCTTGAGGGAGAGAAATAGCTTGATGGTTTTTCTTTTAGGTTTTCCAGAGTTGACTGGTTGGGGATGTGGGGACTGCTGTGGGGAAACTATGGAGCAGAATATGGATTCTTTGAGTACTCTCTCAGCAGCTGACCTTTTTAGTTTTAGTCTTTCCAGAAGAAAAACAGGACCTTTTTGACGCAAGTCCCAACCTTTTAATTCTAGGAGAGCTTTGACAGTACATCACATTGGTCTCAGCAGTTTAACTTACAAAGAGTGCTATTCACTTTGTTTCCTAGCGATTTGTCAAAATTACATGTTGAAAAAAAACATTGATCGCTTGCGTTTAAAAGTTGCTTGCTTTCTTTAGCACTCTGTTATGTGGTGTGATTTTGGTGGATAGAGGTTTTTCCTCAGGCCTGATTTTGTGAGTCATCTCTGATGCGTATCAGATGATGTTACTTCTTATCTCTCGGCTCCCTGCCTCCTTCGGTTACACTCAACCTGGTTCTCTTAACAAAGCATTAGTTGTTCATAAGCTGCTCAGTTGAATCTGGGATTCATGGTTCTCTGGTGCATATTTACACACCAAACAAAGGAAATAATGTTACCAAATACTCTCCATCACAACTTATTAAAAAACAGCAATAACTATTAGGTACACAAGGTACAAACCTTTTTTACATTTCTGCTGTTGGTCCTTTGTTTACAGTTTGCATCCTTTGTGCACACACCCCCTTTGATTCTCCTCCTTTCTTCCCTCCTGCTTCTTGCCCACACAGTTTCTGTTTCGACCGGGGACAGAGAAAGGTAGGAGTGGTTTTGAGCATCGCTTTCTCCATGCTTACTCATGGTGAAAATTTGGTCGATACGTCCTCTACCACATTGAAGCAAAACAGCTGGGGAAGGGACAGTTTTTGAAAAGTTGTAGCAGTCAGATTTTTTTCTTTTTTTTTTCCCTTAAGGAGCTTAAAAAAAATCTAGGAGTCAATATGGTGGCTGGAATGGTAATGCCCTTAGCCGATCTGAGGGCCATCTATGAGCTTCTCTTCCGAGATGGTGTCATGGTGGCCAAAAATGACAAGCGACCTCAGTCCATGCACCCGGACGTCAAGGGAGTTACCAACCTAAAGGTGATCCGCGCCATGGGCTCTCTCAAATCTAAAGGTTTTGTCAGGGAAACCTTTGCTTGGAAGCACGCCTATTACTATCTTACTAACGAAGGAATTGCATACCTGCGAGAGTACCTGCACCTGCCACCGGAAATCGTACCTTCAACCCTTCAGCGTGTTCGACACCATGTGCGCTCTGCTCGAGTCCAAACAGTAAAAGGTCCCACATCGTACATCTCAAAACCCGAGCCTGGAAGAGAAATCCAAGAGGAAGTTATGGGAAGGCGTGTCTATCGCCACAGAAAAGAAGAGGAAAGAGAACATCTGGATAGGCCCTCAAAGAACTTCAGAGGCCTCAACCAGTGTGATACGCCAACCTACCCTCCTAGTGTTCACACCCAGACCTTTTTTAGGTTCTCTAAAGAGACGCCAAATGTTCCCAAGAAAGTCCTGCAGGAATCTGATAAGATGACTACTGCTCATCCAGTTGCAGCCTTTGAAGAGGTTAAACTTGTGAACAAGCAGGAGGCCAGGATTAAAAAGCCCAAACAAGATAATACCCCAGATGTGACAAGAAGAGAAGCTTTTAAATTAGCTTTGAAGGTACATGCAAAGGTACTACCCAAAGGTGGAACTGGTGGACAAGCGTTGGACCAGCAAGTGATGCCTTTGTCGGAAGAGCTTACTAAAGAAGAAAAACGACTGGTTGAAGATGAAGAAGGTGTTCTTCAGGAAGCTGATGTATCAGCTGAAGATAACGTTGATGAGCTGTCACGAGAAGGCGACATGATGAAAGGAGTGAATGCTCAGGTTGTTGGCTCTGTGATCAAAACTGACCATGACTTGGCCGCCCCTCATTCAACAGTCCTCAGAGACATGACAAAGGAGAAGGGGGTGGATAATACTGCTGATGTAGATGATACCCAGAAAGTCTTGGAGAAGACCATTCCAATGACAGCCATCTTTGAGTCTCATCATGCCATAGAGACTTCAGACTGTCCAAGCCCTGTAGCCCTCACAGTGAGTCCAGTTGGCGCCCTTAAGAACACTTTGCCTCATGGAGACGAGCACTTCCCATCAGAGCAGAAGCAGGATGATCAGAGAGTCTGTCCTGACATCCTGGAAGGTTTGATTTTATCTTTCTTCCTCCTCCTCTGTGTCCTCGTCCATCCTCTTGTCAGCAGTAGAGGCTGTCCGGGCGTTGCTATGGCCACCACTTGTGTTTGGAAACTTGAGACAGGGATAATTGAATCTTCTTACAATGAAAGTAATGCTCCTGTCATTTTCCATACAGCTAGACAGCAACCAGACTGCTCATTAGCTTTCATCTTACTGGGTGCATGAAGACTTTTGCAAATATTCAGTGTTAGTGAAAGATATTGTATCCAATTTAAATCATAATTATCTATTTTAAAAAGATGTTTGCACAAAGTTTGGTGTTAATCACATGCTATAACTGCTCCATGTGTGAAACAGAAACAAAGTACAAATCAATAATTTAATTTGGGTTAATTAATTGAATTTACCAAATATCAGATATCAAATGACAATGATTCCACGCAGTATGAAAAATAATGGTATTTCATTTAGATAAGTTACAGGATTGGATAAAGAGACAAAAGAAAAGAGTATAATAAAATAGTTGTGTTTCCAGACCTTTAGTTCTTTTCTATTTTCTTATCTATTGTATATAGAAAGCAGTTATATGAAAAGCCAAAATACTTTTTTTCTCTTCATACAGTAGATGTGTTGAGCCTAATTTCTTCAACACTGAAAAAAGGCAGTGCATGAAAGAGGATGGTGATGGTTGTGGGGACGACACAGTCCGATGGTGGAGGCTGGGCGTCAGGGACGAATTGAATACATACAGTAGGAGTGTTGCTGAGTCGCCATGGTGTGTAAATGCAAATATTTCAATCGCTGTCTTGAGTACTGCAAATGTAAAAGCTGACGACATATCTTCATACCGCGTCAAAATGTAACTAACAAAGTTTTATACAGAATATAAATAACTTCCATCATAAATAAAATGCAAGTTTTTACTCTTATCTGGAATATCGTCTGGTGAGCTACAGACAGTCTGGAAATTTGAACCTTTAAAGTTTGGAATTTCAAAATGAAAAATGTTTACAAACTCTGTAAAAATGAACAAAATAAGAACTCATTGCAAAGCTTGTTTTTTAAACAGCAGTGGTAGATGACTCAACTTTTCTGTTTCGTTTTTTGCTTTGTGCCCATTTTTCTTGTCCCAAAAAAAGGAATCTGAGACTTTCTTCACAATTAGGCAACACTCTTCTTCCCTTCATGCCCTGTGATGCTTTACTTCTGCTGTCTCATCTCGGCTGCAAATATTTATTTCAGCATCCTGTGAAACATTGAAAGAGGAAGTCTGATTTAATATATGGGGCCCTGTGTTTGACAGACAGAGGCAGCAGATCATCAGGTTGGCAACACTGATTTATTTGTGTTCTCTGCATGTACAGACACAGGCAGTTAGCCTATAGAGCTTTTATTTATAGTCTATACTGAACTTACACTAGCACGCATATATTCAGTGTTTCCAGCTTCCCCATTGGGAGGCGTGTCTCTTGCTTAATGATGCTTTAAATCAGCCTCAAAGCTTGGCTACAAATCAACATATACATGCAGCTAGCTCAAGAGCTCTTGGGCACACTGGAGCACATTAAAGAACACTTGATATCAGATTCTAAATGGCTACTTAATTAGGACTGATTACCAGACGTGGTATCTTTGTGTTTTAACATGTACAATGGCTCGTGCAGAATCAAACCTGTCAACACATTTGCGGAGATTTTAACCAATTTGAATTTATAACACTATAAAAAAACATTTTTTATGGAGTTGTTTGCACATCACTGATTCTGGTGTTAACTCTGCCATCTGCTGGGGTGAAATTGTTCTGCCCTCCTGCTGCTGTATGGCACATACATTTTTGTGCAAGACCTTCTTGTTAGTATGCAGGGCTTCAAGTTAGTCTCTCAATTTGACAGAAGCATTTCTAAAAGTCTCTCATGTGGACATTTTTCATTTTTAAAAACTTACATAAGTATTTCACTTGCAAATGATCAGTGCTCCTCCATGAGCCATGCGCTGTATTAAACTGCCTGGTTTGACCTTATTACCAAGCCCGTCTGAGAACTTTCCATCTTCAGGGCTGATATATGACTAAGCAGAGTCTGGGAAATGTGAGTCCAATCAAAGCCACACTCAGCTTTTCCTGCCTCTGTGCCTCCGCAAGAAGGGCGAAGCAGCAGCAGAACATGTGCCACCTTTCATCTGCCTTTCAGTGTTTTAGCCCAGCCTGCTATGAAAGTCAAACTCCAACTTTTAAAATAAACTGCACACTGAACTTGAATGGAGTAGCCACAGCAGCACACAGTCACAAACCTGCTGTGTCATAGTACTATGAGGTACATTTATTACCTGATGCTGTGACTAAGAGAAAGCAACAAGAAACCCCTTTTTTATTTTTTTTCTACGATGGACGTGAATTATTCTAGAGACTTCATGGAGGCTTTGATTCAGCACGGTCAAGGTAGGAACAGTTCTGTCTTCTTACCAAAAGGTGTCAGCACACAGATGCTTTATGGTGTGTCTGAGCTTGCTCTGTGGACCAGAGAGGATGAAGCAGCTTAGGGTGTGTCCCTCTCTCTCTCTCTCTCTCTGTCTGTGTATCACATAACACACAGATAACTGCCAAGGACCTGGCTTTGCATCTCTGATTAAGTGTCAACACATTGTTTTCAGTGTTCAGGTTGTTGCTTCCTGTTTTTTTCTGGTTTACTCTGAGATGTTCTGCAAGTGTTCATTTAAAGGTAAACGATCGAAGCAGTTTATAGTTCCTAACTTAACACTGACTTCTTTGAGTTGAGACAGCAGCCTCTCTGCCTGGCATTGTCTGGGATCATATTCCCTGCTGGTGTTAAGTCCAGGGGGTGGGAGCTATGGGACGGCCCCTCACTGGCTGCTCCACGTCTCTGCCTTGCACACGATGTAATGGGTGCAAGAAAGGCATGAGACGGGAGTACCAGGCCTGCGTGGGCTCAGGAGTGAAGCACAGCTGCATAGATAGCATGCCTTTAAGATAAACAGTCTTTAAGCTGCCTTGAGCGGCATACTCTAATTTGGTATCGTCATGTGTTTAAGAGATTAAACTGTTTATTTTCACTTTATTAACTACTTTAGGAGAGACCCTACAGTTTACAGAATGTTAATTAAAAAAAGGAGAGTCCAGATTTTGTCCACAGACCAAAACCAAAGATATTCAACTTGCAATTAAGTGAAACCATGAAAAGCTGTAAATTGTTATTTTAATGATCTGGAGTCAGTTCAAATCAGAATGTTTGACATTTTTGTTTGCAAAGAAGACTTTTTTCAAAACTCCGTCTAGCACTGAGTGGATAGTTATGTCTTCCTGCAAAGTGGACTTTACAATGGACAGTAAACGTTGTTGAGCAACACAACGAAACTGCAGTACAAATATGACTTCTAAACAACATGTTGCTTTACATTTACAGAAATAAGACTGTGTAGAGTTGTGCTAATCTGACAAACATGTTGCATAAAATAACTTAAATGTCTTCCTCTTTTAATCTGCTATGTCCTAAGGTTAGTCAAATGTTCCATCTCTCTCAGTTTGAAATCAAAGCCGTGTCTGTAATAGTCATACAGAATGAGTCGTATCCTGTGGGGGGGGGGGGCTGTCTCCAACTGTTTTTATAGCTCCCACATAGAAGCCTTTGTTATGGTAACTTGCTGGGGAAAAAAATCATACTTTCCGCTATTTGTCTAAATCCTGTTAAAAAAGAGAGAGAGAGAGAGCGAGCGAGAGAGAAAGTCTCTGGGAGTTTCTGCAGCCCTGCACATGGATTTCATCCAATGACGCTCGTCAGAGCCCACCACGCATGAGATGCTGTTTCCACTGAGGAAAGCCTCACAAATTGAGTCAAACTCGCAGCGCCGTCTGCTTTTAGTTCCCAGCCAAGTCTCTGCTTCTCCTTTTTTTTTTTTTTTTTTTTTTCTCGTGCTTTTTCAGCACGCCCCCCCTGGTTTTCATCAGAACACAATGTCGTGAGGTCAGATCTGACTCTTTGGCAGTTCAGTGTTTTTCTCTAAAAGTTGTGGAGACGCTGAGGAAAGATGGACTTATGCTGCTGTGTCTGTCCCGGACCACGACTCGGTAGGTTTGCTTTTGACTTGAAAATATGATTTCAGACTGTGTATTTGAGCGTTTAGGGATGCTACAGCAGGCATTGACTTTGTAGAGATGAATTCCTTGTGTAATGCATGCCATCTGAGGACAGAGCCACTCCCAGCATCAGTCTGGCGTTAGAAGACTGCCGATCAGAACCATCTCTGACATTCCTCTCATCGCTCACCTAATCCTACCTCGCTCTCTGCGGCAAGCTCATCATTAATAATTAAGACAACTGCAACTCAACTTTTCACCTAACAGTCTAAAGAGTCATGTAAGGTTGGGCAAAATTGCGTCCGTGTGGGTATGCAGAGTATGCTTCACAATATGGAAATCATTGAGCAAACACATGTGAAGCGAGTGGGAGTGGGCTGACTCCGCCCATGAAGGAAGGAGCGGTGGAGTGAATTTATTCCAGACCTCCTACCCTTTGGTTTTATTCCCTTTGCTCTCTTCTCTGTGACTAATTGGCAATTTGAGATGCCACTTTCAGAGACTTTGGGCATTAGGTTGACACTTTCCATCTGGGATCACATGAGGTCTCAACCAGAACGAACTACCAAAACGTCAAATTTTAAATCACTCCTTTGCCTATGCCGACATTCAGCTTCTGTTCCCAACTGAGGAAACTTTTAATGTGTGTGTTAAACTCTGTCATAACACACCCAAGTTTCACAGAGTAGGTTAAAGGCCTTTACTTCAGAAGAATGCTCTAAATTCTCCTCTACATAAAAAGAGACCGTGCTCATGCCAAAGGCGACCTGAGGTCTAGGTTGTTACGTCTATTTCTGCTTTTTTTATAGAGCACGGTCGGCATGCAGAATAGCACCGCCGTCAATGTGTGATCACGACACCGGTGTTATGTTTCTGTTGGTCTTTAGGGATGAAAGTCACGCTGTTTGTACTGCACACCAGCTGATGCCCCTGCGCCGTCTTCTGACAACAGAAACACTGGCACGGGAGTTTAGCCCGCAGCACGATGCTTTTGATGCACACAGGTGTTGTGTGTGTTTTTGCAGACACAGCCTGCAGTATACGAGCGGGGTAACACTTTTTTTTGCACAAGCCTCTTTGCACTGAGGTGGCACTAAATACAAAAGTATGCAGCTTAAATCCCGAGAATCTGTTGAAATGCTCCCAAGGAATTTACACAGTGACAGCTTTACATACATCTAAATTACTGACTTTGCGTTGACATTGTCAGATTGGGATCAGCAGTCTAGTTAGAGACGACAATTTCCCTCACGGCTGTTCTGTGTTTTAACAACAGGGTTTGTCAAAAGAAAGAATGTAAAGCACTTTCTGAATTACAAGTTAAAGAAACCCCCTTTTGGCTGCAGGGTTTAGGGGGTTAAAAGAGGACTTTTGTTTTTTTAGATTCAAGAGTTATGAAAGTGCTTTCTGATTTAAGAGGTTATGAAAAGACGATCTTGAGTTAAGAGTTAAAAACAGATGGTACCCTTGAGATGTTGAAACTGTTGGTGGTAAAACAGAATGTAGTTAAATAGTTTTCTGGGAAGCTTATAGGCGGCTGCTTGTTGAGTCCAAGCATGAGGAAGCAATTATCATCATCTGTGGAAACATAGTGAAGTTATATAATGAGCGTGAAGTGATAGTGAGCGGGTTATTATACGAAGGGGAAAAATACAAATGTGGCGGCTTGGGATTTAGTATAAACATTTTGGAAAGGAGGAAGGGGGGGGGGGTTGTCCTCGCATGAGCTATGACTCAAAAACCACAATTGGAAAATATCTGCAGGGGCATTATGGGTAAAAGAAAAACCTATAGAGTGAATGAGGAGGAAGCTTTGACGACAGGCTGAAGGTAGATCTCAGCTGCGCTCAGTTTGGCTTCTTATCTAGTCCGACCTGACTGATTGTGTTGTGTCTGTGTGTGTGTGTGTGTGTGTGTGTGTGTGTGTGTGTGTGTGTGTGTCTGTCACACAAAACAGCCTCATATATTATTAACTCCTGCAGATAGGCTGCAGCAGGAGAGGGGAGCAGAGAGACGGCTCCTGCACAGCAAAACCAGCGGAGTAATTCAAGCCATGAAAAGAGGCCAAAAAGTTTGTCTTAACTTCTTCAGTTTCTTGTGCTGAAGAGAATTAGAGCTAATTTTGGAAAAGGTGCAACTTTAAATAACAAAGAAAGCAGAAAGAAAAAAAGGGTAATTGTTAGAGTAAAGTACAGAGTAGAAGGGGGAGGGAGGGAGGGAGGCAGGGAGGGAGCGCTACCAGAAGGACTGAGTCACAGCGCAGAGAGGCGAAGGGAGGGAGGGCTGCTCTCTCGTTCTTCCCTCTATCGTAAAAAAGTCACGGACAACTTGGCTGCACCGCTTGTTTTAAAGTCCGGGATGGCACCACACCCCTTAGGCGCGTAAGCCCCCTCCCCACCACTCCCCCCTCACCTTTCAACCCCCCCCTCCTCCTCCTCCTCCTCCTCCTCCTCCTCCTCCCCACCTGTCTTCTGAGCCGGGGACTCTCCACTTTGTACCAGGCCCGATGCCGGCAAGCCCCCCAGGAAACGTGTTCCCAACCCTGGTGGTTGCGGGCCACATCGTTACCTTAATCGCTGTTTGGAAGTGGAGAGTTCGGCAAAAGCAAGGTAAGAAAAAGAAATAAAAACCCTGTCGCTAAGAGTCCTACTTTAGGAGAAGAGCCTTTACTGCCTTAAGAGGAAAAAGTTTTTCTGTCAGAGTATTTCTCTCCGGCTGTCCTCGTCCGTCGTCTCTGCTCTCTCTCGTCGCTGTGTGTTTGTGTGCCGCACACTCCTTCCCTCACCTCCCCCCCCCCCTTTTTTTCCCCCCTCACACGTCTCGGTTTCCTGTGGTATGGAGATGTTGCAGTTAACCCTATAAGCGCCGGCTGTAATGTGATGACGTAGGAGCCTGGAGTATTCTGCCAGACTGGAGGCTTTTTTGACTTCGTCAGAGCTTTTGAAGTGTTCACCTCAGCATCAGCTTTGCTTTTCCTCTAGTGGGGGGCGGGGTGGGGAGGGGGTGGGGTTTCCCTGATTAGTGTGTCTTTTTAAAAAAAGTTGCTCCATCATTTCATCCAAGTTGCGTCTTGTTGGAGAGATTCATTGTTGGTTGTGTGACTCCCTTGATTTTGCGTTTAATCCCCCCCCCGACTATAACGAGGATCTTGACTTCTTTTGTAGTTACATCTGTTCTGTTCAGAGGCTCGTTCGACCAGTTTTCCCTGGAATTGTCTCTGTGTTCAAAGTATTTCCTCCTCACGCTCTGAACATGTGCAGCCGCAAAGAGTATAAATAATTATTGGACCCACTCAAAGCCTGAAGGTTACCTGTCTCCTCAATTTACCAGACACACCTCTCCCAGGCCTGCTTCATGTTGACACAGCTCGCCACCATGGCTGCTGTCAAACACACACCTGCAGGCGACACGCCCTCGGGCAAACGTCTGACTGACAGCGTGCGGGTGAACACAGAGGACAATTGTTTTTTTTTTTGTTGCCTCTGAGAAACGAACCAGTTTGGCCACCAGGCAATCTGATCAAAGCAGAACTGCTCTGCCTACGAGGAGCGTGCACTTTAAAGCTCCTGCGAGGTTTAATCAGGTAGTCCTGAAATAGACTGAAAATAATGTCACTGACTTGCAGTTTAAAGCCTGACTATTCCTATATCTTTATGTGTAACGCCTGAAGCTGCTGCCGCGGGGTAGGTGTCAGATAAAGTGATTGACAGCACGCTGCAGAATCAGCGTTTATTTAACATCTTCCACGGCAAATGTTCTCCATGCAGGTTCTGTTCAAAGACATTTATCGGTTCCAGCTTCTTTTAAGTGACAATTTGCTGCCTTTCTTTCTCATTAATGAGAGTATGAGATGAGTCTTTGGATGTTTGACTGTTGATTGGATTTTGCAAAATTTCAGTTTTTCATAGTGTTCTTACATTTTATTGCCTACAAGATAAATCAGGAATAAAAACAGTTAGTTGAAGCTCTACTTTAAAAGAATGCAGTTTTTTGTAGTGGGATGCACACCACAATGAAATGTTTCGTCTTTTACTGAACTGACGCCAGACCTTGTACTTTTCCCTTATCGCTCCCTGGGGTCCACGTCGAGTAATAAACCGCACATTCCCTTTTGAAAAGGAAGTGAAGGAGGACACACCTTGTGCAGATAAGAGAAGTTTTCACGACATTGACTTGCCTGCTTTTGTTGTGGCAGGATGAGTCACTTTCATAGCAGAGAAAACTCTTTAAACGAAGAATCAGACCTGCAAAAAAATGAAAACAAAACCCAATAAAACCACGATTCCCTGTGCAGCATGTCGTGGTTTTTTTTTATGTCTCCTCAGGTAAACGCTCTGATCAAACAGAGGTTGCCCGGGCGAGTGGTTTGACTGGTAAATTAGGGGCAAACATTGCATTGCAAAACGAGGCTGTGTGCTATCTCTACCTTCAGTCAATACGCAGCACATTTGCATTGGAAGAGATCTGCTATCAGCTCTGATCCTGCCGCAGTGCAGACAACAAGTCTACACCCTGTATATCAACGGTCATATTCCCTCTCCCCTGTCTGTATTTATAACAGAGGAGGGAGGTGTTTCCATTGATTTCTGGCTGTGTGGAAGTTGTTCTCATTGTTTACATTGCAGATCAAGGCAAACATCAGCAGAGTCACATGCTGGATGTAAGGACACGAGCTCGTCCACTTGTTGAACCTCGGTTTGCGTGAGCCCCAAGGTGCCTTTGACACAGTGGGAAGGTGGAAGTAGGTAAAAGGGATTTTACCCAGAGCCAGGTTTAAAAAAAGCTCAGCATGCGCCACACATGACGCCCGGGTTGTAAACTCGACACTGGGGACGGTGGACTGTGTATCCTGGAGACAGTCATAACAAACCGCAGCAGGAGGAGGAGTGCGGCCTCGTCCTTCACGAGGCTTCACGCTGATCCTCTGGACCTTTAAGGCCTATGAACGGCTGTGTTTGTGCATGGATAATTAAAGAGTCATTAGCGTTGAGTGATCGTGTGTTTCTATGAATCACAAGCTGTAACAAGCTCCCACAGAGTGTTTTGATCGCTCCTTCAACAACCTTTTTTATCCCGTCCAGACCGTTTCTTAGCCATGAGATTTCCGCTCATTGTTTTTGTTTGATTCTGAAAACTCAAAAGATTAGAAAGCTTCATCCTCCTCAAAACTTCAGTCTGAGTCCGCCAAATCCATTTAGGAAGCCACACCCAGATCTGCCCCAAGTGTGGAGGACTCGCCACTGGCGGCTGTGTGCTGGACCGCATTCAGCATACTGAAGGACTGGGTTTGGATTTTGTGGCGTGCAGCTGTGACTCACCTTCCTGTCTGCGCTCTCTGTGGCAGTAATGACAGACTGGAGGAGGGCGGGGAGGCAGGGAGGGACGGGGGGGGAGGCAGGGAGGTCCCGCGCTGCTTTAACTGAAAAGTGAAAAAGCACGCTGTAATTGAAACCAAGTGTGGGAAAACAATGCACGCCCACCGTGTCCCTACATGCCCTTCACAATAAGTAACTAGAGACACATCATTGGGTAAATCAAGCTCGTATAGCCAGCCTTGTTCTTTGTCATACAGAACATTGTGTACTCATGTGGAGGCCGCCGCTGGGCTCCGTGTTTACGTCTCGGAGGTCTCAGAGACACGGTGTGGTCTCTTCTTTAAGGAACATTTAAAACCTACTTCCTTTCATACAACAGACCACAGAACACCAGATTAATCCAAGTTATTTATTTAAGATTTGAGTTATCAAGTTAAAGTCATTTTTATGTAGCACACCGGGCGGTAGAGCTGCACGAGGTTGAAGTTAAAATCACGCAATAAAAACATGATTAAAATAAAGATGTGTAATAAAATGTCTGGAAGTCAAGCTCAACTTCAATTAAGAGACAAACACAAAGTCGTTGATCTTGAGCAAACATTTTCAAGGGTCGCTGCATTTATTTAATATTTAAAGGTGGTGTGTTCGAGAGACGGGGAGGCTCTGTCCTCTCTGGGTTTAAACCTTCATCTTGAAGAGTCTAAGAGCATCTGGTGGCTCGACCGCGATGCTCTGACTTTATCTACAAATTTATAACATGTTGACATTCTAGTTATTTCACTCATGAAGGAAGTGGTGTTTAAATGTTTATAATAGAATAGAATAGAATAGAATTACTTTATTGATCCCAAACTGGGAAATTGTGGAAATAAGTAGAGATAAGTAGAAAGTCAGTAGTCTTACTCCTCGTGTTTCTGTTACATGTTACAGTGTTGTTGTTGTTGTTGTTGTTGTGATCCAAAGTTGCTTTAAGTAACTTATCCCACTTACTTTCTGTCTTGAGATACAAACCATGCAAACCTCACATAAAGTTGTTTTTGATGCAGTCCTTTCTGTAACTTTCCTCTCACTTGATGTGATACAGATCTGCACTTTTCTAACTAAAAGAAAATCAAAAAGATGCATTCTTAAAAAAAAAAAAAAAATTCATTTGAAGATCATTATTCAGCTTGTTCTCAGTTTAATTTCAAAGATGATTTTCTTTAGTCAGTGGTATACAGGGAGGAACATATGTAGCATTAAGATTTAGTTCTATGATGCAAAAAGTACCTCATGCTGAATGTTATTGTTGACAACATAGTCAGATGTCTCTTGTAAACCACTCCCCGATGTGAAAGAGTTGTATTGCTTTAGCACCGTCAGAGCCAGTACCTGCCTGTGAGTGTGAGGTATTTCTCAGTGTTCCGCAGAGAAACAGAGACAACAATCCTCCTCTGTGGGTCTAATTTATGACCCACAGCTGTTGAAGATGTGGAGGGGAAGTGAGGATTTACGACCCGCGGGCTCACAGTGCTTCTGCACGCTGTCAGACCTGCTCTGTGCCTTCCTGTGAACTGGCTGGGACAATACAAAAACGAGCGTCTCTCTCTCACAGCCTTTAGTGATCACATCAACAATGTCTTCCCACAATTCAAGTCCCACGGAGTCTGCTTTGCATTAAATTGCCCTGAGGGGTTACATAAGCCTGGGAGAGTCACACGTGCTAAAATAAGGACGACACACTTAGTGCACTGTATGTCGTCCTCCTCTCCGGTTTGAGTATTTCGGGATGTCCCTCCCTGCGCACATTAATGGACACAGATTACGCACGAAGGCGAAAAACAGAGAAGCAGAATGGAGCAGCGGAGAGTTTTCTACTACATCTAACTGCCCACAACAAAAGTGGGCCGGGCCTGTGACAAAGACTCTGCAATCTGATACGACCCTGAGTGTGTGTTTTTTTTCTCTCTCCTCCATGTGGATCGAAAGTTAAAAGTTTTGAGGGCTGATACCACACACGACAAAACCCTGCGAGTAAACGAGTGGGCGTTTGTCGACAAAGCCCGCAGCGCGCTGTGTGCCTTTACGCGCGGCACAAACACACGCATCAGGATGGCAGGAGTGGAGGAAGCGATGCGCGCGGCTGTGCCGTCCTGGCCCGGCGGGATGGAGCGGGAGATCGTGTACCGACGAACTAACTACATTCACGAAATGAGCTGCGGAGAAGTGGGCTCGCATCTGTACAGCCGAATGTGCTGCGCAGGTAGGTCCGAGCGCTGCGCCCGCTGCGTGCGTCCATCTCTCTGTCTCTGTCTCTCTCTGCGTGGGTCTGTAACGGGAGGAGGTTCTGTGTGCGGGAGGGGCTGCTGATGGGGATGGTGTTAACCTCTTAAATGCCTCCACCCACGATACAACAGGCCCTGAGGGTCAAAATAGTGGGCGTCCAGAAGGTCTCATATCTGAGCTTTTATCCTTGCTCCTGTTTTTTTTTTTTGGTGTTATTTATTTACTTTTTATTTAACTTTTTAGGAGGAATCACAAAGATAAGGTTGTATATGAATAATACCAATTTTTTTAGTAAAAATGCACAAACAAAATGTTTGTAGCTTCTCGAATGCAACTTTTTTAATGACAATAAATGAAAAACTTTTTGGCTCTCTGTAACTTTAAGTGGGCCAAAACAAACAGTACAAATATGTCAACCTTAATCTTGTAACTTTTGACATAAAAAAACAAATATTTTTGAATTTCACTAAAGTCAGAAATAGAAGAAGTTGGTTCATCCCTTCACTAACTTTTGCTTTTTGTGTCTTTTTTTTAAATTATACCCACTCTTTATGTCCAGATTATTAATCCTAAAGAGACAACATGATCGATGCTGAAAGACGAGGTGTGTTTCTGTATGTCACTGTTGCTCTTTCTCACTGTGTCGACATTTGAAAACAATAACCGTTGATGGCTGAGTAAACATTCAGTTACGATGATGGAGCTGAGTAGTGTTCATGTTTGTGTACATACTGACGATCCCTACTGTATGAATCACAAGGATTATAAATAATTCATCTGTAATTCATCTTCTGAATAAATATCTCTATTGACTCGGAGGTTAAAGCACTGTGGGATTCCCCCCCCCCCCACCCCCTCTTTAAAGAAGAGCTTCCAGATGTTTTGGGCCAAAATGACTCCTCTGCCAAAAGCCCTCTGACGGACTCTCTGCTTCTGTGTGTGTTTTTGTTGTGTTGTCATGGCAACAAAAACTAACAAATCACCCTTCCCACATTCAAGAGTCACTGCGTGTGAATGGACGTCAACACTGCAGATTCCCGAGTGACCGTGGACTTTCCTAACAGTAGCCCGAGGTTTGATGAAGGAGAAAAAAGAAGGCCGTCTGCTCGTTAGGCATTAAGGAGGATTATAGTTGAGACTTGGGCTGATGTTTTGCAGTGCAGCTTTTCCAACACAAGGGGGAGACAAACAGTGATGAGCAGCAAACTCATCTTTCCGGCCTGTCACATCTGATCCTCATAAATCCAGCTATTATCTAGCCTTCCATAGTTTCGTAACCACACGATTTGAACACCACATGTTGCTAATTACATGTGTTTTTAAAATGCATGCGGCATAAAAATTATACTCCGAACTCAAATAAAGGAGTTGGTGTCATCATTATCTCTAATTATGGAGAGGCAGCATGATGTGGGCAGCTTTGAGTACAACTTTAAACTTCTCTGGGTTCATCCAGTTTACGGTCCATCTGCATCATCCAGCGCTTGTCTTTCCATCCTCCCATCAGCACCTGAGTTTGTCTTGGAAAAAAAAAGACATTCCTCACAGACTGACAGAAAGAAAAAGCTTTGTCTTTTTTATGCTTTCATACCTTCTACGCTGCCAGTTCCAAGGTTGGATCTGCCCCATAATGCCCTGCAGCTTCCATTCCTCACCTTGGCAGAGTTCCTCCCTGACCCGTCCAACTTTCATCCCCCCCCCCCCCCCCCCCCATCTGATGATCCGCAGTGTGTGTTCACATTCCTGTCAGAGGGGCTGACACTGCATGCTGTCACCTGCACACATGAACAGGCACACCGTGTTTTTTATCACGTCGGGGGGGGGGGGGGGGGGTTGTGTTATCGCAGAGAGGCGGCTCCCCCTGTCTGTGATGAGGGCGGGCGCGCCTTCTGGAGGAATGCACAGACTTGCATGCTTCTCACGGCAGAAATGTCATCGTAAAACTCCTATCAGCTCTCACTGCTGGGGCACATCACTGCATGTTATCAGTAACAGGGAAAGGAGAAATATCCACACAGTATTGCATTGTTCTCCTGCCTGCATGCCATTGATACGATCATTTTTAAAGTCACTTCTAAAGTGTTTTGCCACTTTTTTCAGCTTGAACATTGAGCAAAATTAGGTTTTCAACTAACAGAGCCGACTATGTTTTTTGCAATTACACAATCACTTTTTGAAATCAGCTCAAATTCAGGTGTTTGCATCCAAAGTTTTCGGACCAGCACCAGATAAAGTTAAAAAAGCAAAGTGAGTTTGAAGGTTATGAGCATTCTGACACTTTCCGTTCAACATTTTTTTACGTTTTCTACTCACTTCTTTTCTCACTGATTTCAAATATACGAAGAATTCTGTGTCTTAAAGTGAAAATGTCCATCATGTGGTTGCATTTTTTGCACACAAACATTGCTTATAGAGTGGAGATTTTGGTTTCTGATTAAGGTGATTAACATCAACACCTTCCAAAATCTCAAGTCCCGACAAGCCGCCTCCCTGCGCAGGCATCCAAAAACATCTCTCTGCTTTACGGTCTGATGTCAGTATCTGCACGGAAAATTGATGCTTCCAAGGGTGAAAGGTGTTCCAGGTATTTAGGTGCTATGGGACATGAATGTGGTAGTGCAGAGGTGCTATTTCAGAGCAGCTGAATGCCTGACGTGCAAAAAATAAGAAGAGTAAGAAGCGAGTAAGGAGTTTTATTGCATGGTAAAAGATGAATATTTTTACCACTCATGCACATAGACACACACTGTTCAGTCCGCACAGAGACACAATAGCTGCTTTGTGTCAGGGATCATTTTCTGCAGCAGTGTGGTAACCCTATAAAGAGTTTTTTTCAGCATTTTTCGTCGGTTTGGGTTTCTGGCTCAACAGAAGTTTTTTATTCAAGATCGGAAATTCTTCGTAGAGAAGCTGTCCAAACCCGATTCTTCGATTAAAACGTTCAGTCTGACAGGCTGTTCTCATTAGCGTTAAATGCTTCTATTATTCTATCTGCTGGATTGTCTCCTGTAAACATCCGCCCCCAAGGAAAACAGAGCGTCTGCTTCGTCTCTTACATGCGGACACAAAACCCTCAGTGCCAGTTTCCTCCTTAATTGTGTCCTGGTGGAGGAACTGAGCGCGCTCGCTGGAGGTTTCCATGTGATTGTAGCATGTCGAGAAATGGCACCGGAGTCTGTTTCCAGTCTGTGTCTCGTGGCCTGCCCTCCTCTGTGTTCAGAAACAGGCTTTTCATTGAGAGTGGCACATAAAAGCGCCCGACCACACGTTGACTGCTAGCTTGCACACGAGGAGTTCAGCTGGGGTTAGCAGGCTCCAGTGGACTGTTTCGGGTACACTTTGGTCTACGTGAGGGAATGCACCCTTTTTTTTTCTTTTGAAGAGAACTGTACACTTTTTACAACTTAAGTTTAACGTTTAGACACACTTTAGTTTGACACAGTAGCTTCCTGTCGCTTCCTGTCGGGTCTGATGATCGCCCTCCATTGAGCTCAACATCGTCTTTGTTGGCACATACGCTGTTGCTTTTGTTGAGTGACCATACTGATGGTTTGGCTGGTTACTAATGTTAACATAATTACAAACCTCTCTCTGTAAAATATCAAAACCTTTTACAGCTCGTAAACTGTTTATCCCGTATCAGTCGTTACTGGAAACTTCTTCTGGATTTCTAATTTGAACATTTCGACTTCTTTTAGTTTTCAGAAACTCTTTTGTTTTTATTCTAGGAACTATTCATGGTGATTTTATTCAATTGCTATCTTGGCGAGTCTCTCATACAAGACTTTATTTATTATGTTAAGATAAGACCATCCTTTATGGATCTCCAGTCGGGGAGAACATCTTTCTTCTGCTTCATTCTGCTTTACTCTGAGTGTAGGATGTACGGCTCACAATGAATCTTAGGTGTGTTTTTTGTTTGTTTGTTTTTTTAAAGCTGTTTCAGCAGTGTGCTATAAATCTCTTTGTCTGACACTTCCCTCCAGGCAGAGGTGACAGACATATAAAATATCTATGAAGAAATAATCCGTCCTCTCTTTCATGGTCAGGTTTCCTTTTACAACCATCAGCATGAATATCAGTCTGCTTCATTAGCAGGAGCTTTAAATAAAGATAAACAACAGAACGAACAATCAAAAGAAACTAAATGGAAAGAAAATCAAAGCAGAACATGTATTTAAGAAAGTGTTTGTCTGTAGCTGTTGTCAAAAGCAGAGCTCAAAGCTTTGCACAGATTAGTAAATAGTAAACTGCACATTTCATTTGTTTTAAATGTTCGTAGTGGAATCGATTTTAAGTTGATTTTATGTTCTCTTTTAAGTTGATTGAAAGCTTTCTATCATGTTTTTTTTTTTATGAAAGTCTCACCAGAGTCAGCCTCGTATACCTTCTGTAAAATAAAGCTTAAAGAATGCAGAGTGTAGTAAATCATTTAAACTGAAGAAATAATCACATTTAGCTCTTCAGACAATGAGTAGCAGTGACAATGATTACTTTAAAGACACATAGACTGTCTGAGTGTCTTTGTATTTGGATGTAATCAAGGCAGATGTCTGTTGTGGTCGGGTGCTGCTGAGTGAGGGTCTTTTCTGAGGTGTGGTTTGTTGGGTGGGGTCCGGGTGTAGATATCAGGTCTGGGCCCGCAGGAGAATCTCCCCTCACTCTGAGCTGACTGACAGCTCCTGACATCGTAGCCTGCAGGCAGGCATTTTGCGAGAGCTGGTGAAAAAAAAAAAAAAAAAAAAAGAGCAAAGCGTAGAATGTGAGAGAGGAGAAAGGGAAGAGGAAAAAAGGGAGTAAAGAAAGACTTGTGTTGAGGAACTGAATGAGTGGTTTGAACACTCCCACTTAACTACAGGATCCCACTCCGAGGCAGAGTTACAAGAAGAAGAAGTTAGACAAGATCTGAACCTGCAGAGGCTCCTGTTTTGTTTTTGAGTGAACTCGAGCGTGGAGATGGAGCAGAGATTTAGAAACTACTCCTCTGACAGTATGGGCAGTGACGGGGTCTTCATAGAGGACTCATACTACCAGGGGATGCTCAGGTCCATGGATCACAGGAAAGGTAGAGTCTGGCATCTTTACATTGATTAAGAGGTCTTCTGTATTTGATCTTTAAATTAATTGTTTTTATTTAGAAATGTATCATGTGATCATTGGTACTCACCTGTTTGGAAACCTTTGTTATTTGTTTTCTATAATCTGAAGAAATGGAAAGTTAAATGTCGTGAAAATGGAAGTTTGTCTGTGGTGGTCTTCTGCCTCTCTTTTATCAAATAGACCACGCCCCCTTCATGTGTCACGGCTTTTTCTCTTTTTATTGGTCAGTTGTGCTGACACCCACTCTTCGATAAAAGACACACTAATACAGAATAGAAGAAGAAGAAGAAGGAGTAGGAGGAGTAGAAGAAAATTTGAATTAGAATTAACTGAATTTTCATTATAAAAATTACTCTAAAACTTTCAGTTGCATCTCTGCAATAGGAGCAACAATAAAACCAAATCAATCACACGGAAATTAGTAAAAGGTGTGGGAAAGAAAGTCATGAATAGCAGAATCGTGTTGCACTGTAGACCGTTGTGCAAATATACATATACTGCCCTGGGCTTCTAGCATGCAGCACAATAACAGTCTATGAAAAGAGGTTCTGCTGGTGGTGCAATACTCAACCATAAAGTGACAAGATTTCCTCTAGCTTGTTTTTTTGGGTCAGAAGAAATATTTAGATCTGCGTGTTTGCAGCTCAGAAGAAAGGCTGCTTGTTCTAGTCAGAAAACGTTGCAAAGTTCATCTTTTTGAAGTCGATGTAAACACTCAGCCAAACTGTTCTTCGACATGCAGGTTTGCTTCACATTTGAAAAAAAGAAACGGACTTAAAAAGACTTTAAAGGTCACTTATTAGATTCCTTTTCAACAAGTTTAAATAAGTCTCAAAGCTCCTCAAAACATGTGTGTGAAGTTTCTTGTTCTAAATCCACTCTGATCCTGTATTTGATCATGCCTATAAACACCTCTGTTTCTGCCCTTTGTGATGTCATGAAGGGAAAATCTCCGAACGGCCTGTTTTAGCACACATTTTCTGAAAAGAGGATGGACTTTTCTTATAATTGGGGGGTTTGTAGGCAGACTAGAGACACATATTAGTGTTTTTATCAGGTTGGGGTGAAGTGTATTCTGCAAAGTATGTAACCTTTAAACAAAGTTGAGGTAACCTTTTAAAAGGTGCCACCTGCTCTTCAATAAAAGTTTGATTATTTTAGTGAGGGTTAATGTTTTCTGCAGAGATTGTTGTTGCTGCATGTCTTACACTCAACATTTTTGCACTTCGTACTTGTATTTTTGGCGACACAATTTTGCCGATAAGAAACATTTGATGAATTCTGTTCAGTTTTTTTAAAGTTATTTTTATTAAAACAAAAACGTGTCTCCTCTTGTGCAACACCCCACATTACAGCTGCATGTTAGTGATGTAATAATGTGCGGCCGACCATTAAGCTTTACGGACAGACGCATTCTTTCAGGAGACCTGATATCTGTCGTCTCATCTTAAAGAGTCTTCTACTCCGAGGATGAAAGGAAAACTTCACACTCTCCGTCTGCTGCTCCAGGCTACAAAAACTCAGCCGAGCAAACACATTATTTGTCCGAGGGATCAGGGAAGTTTGCTTTACTGCAACACGTCTTTCAGCATCTTGAACAGCTGGAAGAACGGTTTTGTTTTCTACTGAACAACTTATTTCTTCTCATATCAACTGGAAAAGTTTTTTTTTTTTCTGCTTTTAGGTTTAATTTTCACTTCTCAGTTTCGACTCTTAAACAGTCACCATGTGTTTGTGACTCATTGACATGATGCCACCCTGAAATGGGCGTTGGCACCGCGGGATGTCGTCCTCTATGGTTTCTCTGTTCCCTTTTCATCTGATCACTTCTGCTGCATGATAACTTTGATGCCAGTTCCCAAGTAGATAATGTCATCAAGCTCCTTTTTTTTTTTTTTATGTGACTTCTGAGAAAATCAAAGTTTGTGAAAATCTGTAACACTCAAGTCATTGTGTTGACTCACAGGCGCTCTGGTTTGGCTGTGTCACGTCGCTTTCCTACAGTGAAGGAGTGAAAGTCTTCTCTTTGTGGTTTTCTCTCTGGAGATGCTTCATAACATTCAGTGAAAACATTGCACAACACTCCTCGTACCTGCTGGTATGCGATGTGATCTGACAGCCGTGTTTGGAATAATCAGACGGTGAAATCAAACAGAAACAGAAACAGTCTTACAAGACGGAGCTTGTTTCTTTAAAGGTGATAATCACAGGGATGTCGGTGTTCGTGTTTCCCCTGACAGGAACGACAGCTTTGTTTTCTTTGTTTTCAGACTAGCGGATTTAATCCACCAGAAGAGGGAGTACAGTCGCTCTCTGTGTCACTTCAGGAATCTCCTGATGGAGTCAGATGTTTAGTGTTGTTTTCTTTTTTGGCTCTAGGGGAAAACGATCATTATCAAACTGTCTGTTAGGCTGGGTAAACATGCTTTTATTTAACTAACTGATGCTGTCACATAGGTTCTGATTGGATTGGAAGGCGTGTCCACCTAGTGCCAGCATCTTTTTTAAAATTGATTTCAATGAGTAGAGAGCGTCTGCTTTCTGCTGTGCACGCCTGGAGAAAAAGCACAGCAAAGGTGTTTTGGCGAGAACAAGTGTGTGTAGGCTTGTTCTGATTGGATGATAAAAGATGTGTGTGGTTTGGGGGGGTTTCAAGGTTAAACCATTGTCAATAAAAACAACCTCGAGATTTGGACCGTATACATCTCAGCAAATAATTGTGGTTTTGTAATTGTTGTTTAGTGTTCAGATATTTCTTTCTTGTTGGCGAAACAACCAGATTTTTGACACATTGACCTTTGACCTGCTGTGTGTTTGATAGCTGATTCAGCTGACAGCCCACCTACTGTACTCTACTGTCCTACCAAAACTCACTTATCTAAATATGTTACCTATTATTTATGGGGTTTATTTTAACTGTAAACAAGGTGAACTTAACAAGTTTTTTTTTTGTTGTTCTTTCCTTTCACAGATGAACGGGACCGAGTCCAGAAAAAGACCTTCACAAAATGGGTCAACAAGCACCTGATGAAGGTAACATCCCACCTCCACAACACTCACTCATACAAATAAGTGTTTAAATAATCAAAGTAAAATAAAAGGCTGATTCAATGTTCACCTCAGCTCATTGGAGAAAAGACGTCAGCTGTCCTGAAATAACCTAAAGATTGTTCTATTTAAATTAAATTCCTGCAGAGGTTTTTTATTTCCCATCTGGTCACCGTTAGTTCATTTACACGGAAATGTGTCCAGAGGAGATCACAGACTCTCTGATGTAACTGAGTGTGGGAATAATTAGCAGGAAACAACAACAAATTGTGGAGACACATTCAAAGCTAATTCACATGTTGTATCCTGACACCTCCCTTAAAAAAACTTTGGAAAACTTAAAGAAAGAAAACATCCACAATCGCTCTGTGCATCATGAAATCCACACATGCTTTCTGCGTTAACAGTGAGTCACACACACCTGGTCTCACTTTGGTACTGTGGGCCGGTGCACGCTCAGGTTTCACATCTGTGCTGCAGACTTTCAGGGCGGTTCCTCGGGGCTCTTCAGGGCAACAGGAAGCTCCAGGACCACGACTAATCTCTTTACACTGAATGTGAGGGCGGCAGCGCTAAACATGCCTGCAGGCAGGATGCTGTAAGAGCAACGCATGAGAACCCTCTAAGAGGAGCCACTTCCCTCTGTCGTGTGGAGAATAAAGAGCTGCAGCCACAGGAACAATCCTATCTGCTACACATTTCTGCCGCGATGCTTCGTCTGGTTTAAAGCTCACATGTGGAGCGACAGTGCATGCCCTGACCATCACTCAAACTCTGTTATGTGCAGGTTTAGAAATGAAGGATTCTGATGGATTGAGCTCCATTTAGAGGAATCTATTGATTAGATGTTAGACAGTAAACCATATGAATTATTTACGTAAGAAGCAGCTGCTCACTTTAGAGTCTGTCTCATACAAAACTGATATTAGATTGAGGAGATTTCTTAAATAAATAAGATAAACAAGCTACACATTCACCAGTTTCACCTTCTTAAACATTCAGATTTTTCTAGCTTTATTTTGCACATGAAATACATTTTTTGCACTTTTGGTTTGACTTACAAAAGCATTAGAATGTATTTGTTTTCGGCTTTTGTTCAACTGATTTGTGTTATTTTGTTGAGTTACTCTTTTATCAATTCTTCACTAAAATATCTATAAATTATCTGACAATAAAATCAGTCCATAAAACAGGTTACAGCCTGTTCTGTCTTCAGGTCGCAGTATTTTGTTTTTACATCATACACATGATAACTTGTTATGAGGTACAACATGGAGAAGATCAAATCTGCACATTTTGAAAAGGAGCTTGGCCCAGATATGGAGCTTGAATTTGTTTTGTGTAGTTTGCTTGAGAGAGAGAGATGACTATAAAATAAAGAATTAATTGTAAAATAGTTGTCATTTAATTCTGTGGATCAGTTAAAAGACTTATAACAATTTAATGACATATTTCCCCAATTAGACAATAAAGTGTATCGTAAGGTAACATTTTGGAGCCTATTGTATCTTATTGCACTAATAGTTGGAGCACCTGTGCTGATTGCCTCGACTGATAGGTGGAGGCAAAATACAGAATTATTTACATAAACATTGATAAAAGATTTACAGACACAATAATTTGCACTACACTGCAAGCAATGTGATGAATAGTTAAATAATGATTGTTTTGTAATCAGAATCCATGTTTTTAGTACTAATAAAATCCAAACATCACTATCAAACTGTTTTAATTCAGCTCTTAAACTAAAGCGTTTCACCTGAAGTGTGTGGGCTCGGTCTGCTGCTGTACCGACACATTCAGGTTGATGAGTTCTTGTTTTCACAGGACTAACTGAAGTGTATCAAACTGTGAAGAATGTCCGCCGCTCTCTCAAACTGCGTCCTGTGACACCAGATGACTCACAGGCCTTTGGCGTTGTCGTCTTTTTTCTTTGTCGGGAAATCCCTCAGATTTTGGGCCAAGAGACCGGAGCGGGTCGGCGATAAGGCCGCCCCCCCCCCCCGAGGCCTGTTGCACTCATGGTCACAACAAAGTCATGGGATTGAAAAACGAAGCCAGGAACATTTTGTTTTTTTCATGGGCTGATGTCTCAAAAGTGCCCTCTACTGTAACGCATCACACATCTCTCATCGAAGCAAAGTATCCCTCTGATACTCAGACCAAACAAGAGACGGACTAACATTCATAAAAACAATAAAACAACACTCAGTTCTAAAAGATTTATCTGAAACAATGAGTCAAATTAATAATTAAAGTACCTCTTCATCAAACATCGTATCAAAGCAGCGTCTGCACGTTTGTCTTTTGTTTCCTCTTCTCCCTCACGAGTCCCTGCAGATTTATATCTTCTCTCACCAAACTCTTTCTTCTTCCCATCCTTCATCCTGTCCTCCCATCCTGTCCCATCAGCACTGGAAGGCAGAGGTAGGTGCTGTCTGTGAGCAGAGTGCTGAGTGGACACACATCCATTTCTGCCTGCATGTCTGTGTTTCACATTTTTCACCCTCTCTCGCTCCAAAGATTCTAACCTTCAACCCTTTTTTCACCCCCCCCTCTTTATTTTAACACTCAGGCTCTTTTCTATCTGCTGTGAGAACTAGTCTGCAGAGCGACTTGTCCTTAAATGTTCTGCAACTCACTTAAAATCAAAAACAGAAAAACACAAATAAAGCAAAGATGATCAAAAACACATGCCTGAGGTCTCAAATGAAATGTGTTTATGTTTATTCAGCCATATTCATTGTTCTCACATCATCCATTGTGATTGCAATATAAATTAATTTATTGCTGCAATTAGGTGATTGCGCAAAATGGCCACAATCAAGAGGATGATGGGAGCTAAATGATCAAATACAAGAGATGCTCCAAACAAACCTCCAGAGAATAGTAAACAATCTGTCCCAAATGACAGTAAGAATTTTCTGATGAAATAAAATACTAGACTCGAGGGACGTGCGTGACTAAACAATTAAACGTCAACACAGTTGATGATCGGCTCAAGAATTACAGGTCAGTAAATCCAATTATGCGGGTAAATGTTGTGACGAACTGTAACGCAGCTCTCCACCACTAGGTGGGGCTGCAGCCATAGACTGCCTGTAGTTCCTGCTAAAATTAGAAGGGGGTGAATTTTGTTGAAGTAATCCGTTTTGATTTAATGAAGGATAAGTGTAATCCAGAGTAAGACGCCTAGCTGACCTTAATGACAGGCGGGCGCGGTCTAACAGTTTGTCAAGAGGTTTAAAACCCGCCTCAGCTCTCAGTCTGTCGTTAGGTTGACTGAAAGTTAGGGTGTCCCATCATGGTGACCGCCATCTATGTGAGTCCAAAGTCCCCTGCAGTAACAGATGGGTGACGTCACTCACTCAGACTTCATCCATTCATATCTACAGTCTATAGTCTTCTCACAGTCAGCAGATAGAATCTCATAGAAGCAGTAGCAGGTTTTGCATTATTTTGATCTATAAAATAGAGATAGTTTTGTTTAGACTATTTCAGATTAAAGTGACATAACCACATTCAGCACAAAGCACAGGCATGTGGACGTAAACCTGCAGGTAGGAGTGAAGGCTGGCAGGGCTAGAACCAATTAGAGGTGGTTACCTGCAGATGCTGTGATCCTGCTCGGTCTGAAGCGTGAAGTTCATCACAACAACAATCGCAAAAAAGTGTGCTTCCCCTAAATCTAAATAAACAGTGTTAAATTTGAGGACTGTTTTTTTGAGTGTTTTCTTACCTTTAGACTAATCGGCTAATCTGAGTTTTAATTTCCATTTAACAGAGCAAGGAATCATCCCTGTAGAAACAAAACCTTAAATAATTTATTTTAAAAATCAGGAATCAAATAATTTTCTATGTCTGAACTATGATTTTCTTATGTCTTAAAATCAAACCCAAACTGATTATTCTGTTAATCAAAGAATCACTTCAATAGTTGATAACTCATTTATCCATCGTGCAGCTCGACGTCTTAATACGCTTTTTGCAGTTTTGATCATTGGGTTAAACAGACATCTGATTCATGCTTTGCCATTGTTTTTATTTGATTGTGTCAAAGGATGCTTGATAAATGGCAAAGCTTTATGAAATGTTTGCATCTCAGTGTGCAGGAGTTTGCCTACAAAGAAATTACCCAATTTTGGGTTCCTAGGAGTCGGATGTATATTTTTGTTTCTGTGGCATCAAAACAGCTGTAGATGTTTGAGTTTCATTAGTATCATATCAAAGTTTTAAACTCTGGTATGTTGACAACCCTAGTCTGTTTGCGAATTCCTTTTTTTTTTTTTTTTTTGACGTGGTTCTCTTGCTTCACTTCTGATGCTGACATGAGTCTTAATGAATCAACGATGCTTCAAGTGTAAAACATGTCTCCTCTCTCCTCCCATCAGGCCCAGAGACACATCACGGACCTGTACGAGGACCTCCGAGATGGACACAACCTCATCTCTCTGCTGGAGGTGCTCTCTGGAGAGACACTGGTGAGAGATATTAGAACGCCAGCTTAAAGCCCCTCTTGTGTCCAGACCTTTCTTCTTGTCCCCCCTCCTCCTCCTCTTGAATTAATTTGTCGTCCTATTTGTCCTCGTGTCTACATGTTTGAACTCACTGTGCTTTAAATATGATTCTGGTTGTTTCTTGTCTCCACTCCTGCATGTGTTGACTTTGATTCTTTGGAGGTTTTTTGGGACATTTCAGAACATGCTGAGGTTATGCGCACTCTTTTATCATTTGAAATATCCGAGCACACCTTCTGGTGCCGTAGCCTTTAAAACACTAATTTCATCCTTTGCTTCCATCTCGTAACCTCTCTGCTCTGACTTGTTTGACCCCTGGTTTTTCTTTGATCTAATTCCTGTTTGCTGACGTTTGCCCTTGACCTTTCCCCCCCCCTCCCCCTCCTTTGCCTCTGCCTTCCTCTCTTGCGATGCTCTCGCTGTGGTAGCCGAGGGAGCGCGACGTTGTGAGGAACGTGCGGTTGGTGAGTGGCGCCTGGCCTGCGGCTGGCGGCCTCCTCGGGTGGGGCATGCGTCACCACCCCGGGTTGCTGCTCTGTCGTGCATGATGACACTCTTCACTCCCTGTGCCGTCCCTTTTCTGTATCAACATCTTCCATTGAAGCAGCCAGCACGGTCAGGCGTCATGCTGACACTTAGAAATGCGATTAGAAGTGATTTCCATAGTTCCATCGTTGTTCAACAAAGTTTGAGTTTTCTTATTTGAACCTGGGTTACAACACTCAACTTTCATTTAAGTCGCTGTGAGGAGTTTTTAGGTGACAGACATGAATCAATACTGATGGTTCTTTAAGAGCTACAAATGCAAAAAGACTATCCGCCTGAAGATTGAATATTTCTAGATGGAAATGTTTAATTCTTGAAAACACTGCTGTGGGGTCTGGAGTCAGACGAAGTGATCACTGAAGCTGCAGAAAAAGCCTTTGTTTACATTTTCCAATGCAAAGAGATAAGAGTTACTGCTTTGTCAACAGGGGGGGCGCCAAAATCAACACAAACTGAAAGTTCCTCACAGCAGCTTTAAGACGGGAAGAAATAAATTAATGACATGTTAAATCCTGTCTTCTTAAGATGAAACTGTAAGTGTCAGGGAGCTTTGAAATGCCAAATCAGGAAAGTAAGAAATGAAAATCCTTCACATCATGAATGTCATAAATCTCCCCAAGCATTGTTACCTACAAAAAAACATGATATTACCCAACTACCTATACCAATGTTTTTGGGATACAGCCATCTCTGCAGGCCAATAAAATCCCTCCTGACAAAACGTATCGTCAAGTCAATACCTGCTGGTGTAAATGATCTCATAGGTGTTTCTAGATTTTGTATATGGATGATAAAACTGATCAAGTAGTGATTAAATGCGTAAAACCACGTCTAATTTGAGTTGTTAATGGTCACATCTCTGGTTCCCTCGCCTCATTGAAAACAAAGGCCGAAGTTTCATCGCTGCAGGCTGATATGTTGACTCTGCTCCAAGGCTTCGTCTGGCTTAAAGCTCACATGTGGAGCGACAGTGCATGCCCTGACCGTCACCTCAAGCTCTGTTTAGTGCAGCTTTAGAATTGATGGATTGATTGATTAGACGTTAGACAGTCAATGAGGTATTTAGGTTTTTTAATTGGATGCTGGAAACTGTTGTTGACTGTCACTGACGTTCAGAGAAATCATTGCGGTCGTGTTTCATTCATCCTCACGCTTTCACCTGCAGACATCCTGGCTGGTCTGTTGACGCATTTCAGTCTCATGTAGCGGTCAGAACTGGTTAATCGAATTTGAATCACACTTCAAATTTGATGTATTTAGTTCTTTTTTTGTTGTTGTTTTTTTTAAATAAAGACCATGACTGTAATGATATATATTTTAGAGTATTAAATAGATGTTTGTTTAAACACAAAAGGTTTGCTGGACACCGAAACACCCGATCCTCAGTCATGGAGGCCGTGCTGTTTGCTGATGATTCAGAGCTCATGTGTTTTTCTTCTTGCTGATTGTTCGGTGTCCTCTCGTCTCTCACAGCCGCGGGAGAAAGGACGGATGCGCTTCCACAAGCTGCAGAACGTACAGATCGCCCTGGACTTCCTCAAACACAGACAGGTCGGTTTAGAAAAGAACATAATTAATGCATCAAAGGTGCACTTTAAATCTGATTTCTTCCCCCTTCTTTTTGAGTTTTTTTTAATTATGTGTCCTCTTTTTACATTCGATTTTGTGTTTTTCTGTTTCTCTCTTTCTTATGATTCAATCACACAAACTCTAAACTGACCGTTAAGTTATTTTGTCTCTGTGCCACTTGTAGGTGAAACTTGTCAACATCAGAAACGATGACATTGCCGATGGAAACCCTAAGCTGACCCTTGGCCTGATATGGACCATCATCCTGCACTTCCAGGTAAAGCAGGACGCCTTGAAGGGCCAGTTTTGTGATAAATGACTTCAAATGTGAGCGCTTGATGAGAGACAGAATCAAGTAAGTTAGTTGAGTTTATTTGGTGAAACACTTTTCACAGAGTGAGGTCACAAAGTGCTTCACAAAATATTACCACGACAATGATGTGAAGTGAAAAAGTGTTATCTCGAGACGCTTTACAAAAGAGCATATGGGATAATAAGCAGGAAGGATTTCTCCTTTGTATTCCTCACTGTTGTCCACACTTCCTTGCTGCTGAAGTGGAGGTCGGAGCAGGCCGTGGAAGCCGCTGGTTTTGGGGACAACACAGTGCGATGGTGGGGTCTGGGTGTCAGAGACATCGGGTGGTAGTAGTGCCCGATCAACATGATGTCATCAAACCCAATTTACAGATGTTCAAATGACTTTAGCCGCTGTTGGTTTTCGGTTTAGAACCAAAACATTCATTTATCTTTCACACCTCAAGTGTTATGACACCTGCAGCTTCTTCTTTGGATGCCTCTAACCTGGCACCTGGTTGCTTTTATAAACAGTAGAGTCCCGTCCTCACACTCCTGCGCTGTCATTGGCTGAAGGCTCCACACCTACTGCAGAAAGGTTGACGCCCAGAAAGATTCCTAACGGCACAAAAATCTGAACTTTCAGGCAGAGGGCGGGGTCGACACAGACACTGCTACAGATTTATAGTAAAATATTAGAAAACAAGTCAACACATCGTTTTTTTCTATAATGATCCTACTCATTCTGCCTTTGAAGAAGAAATCTGAGATAAATGCCACAAAAGAAGTCAGTCTTTATTTGGATTGCAGGTTCTTGATGTTTGCATGTGTTGAACATGAACCAGCTGAACCCTGTTGAGCAGCTGGACTTCATATGGTGTTTATCTTTCAAACTGCACACTGGCACGTAATGGCATGAGATCAAATTCTTCCTTTACACAAGTCACTGTACATTTATATAGTTTGCATTTATTTCGTTTACATTGTGATTGGTTTGCTTCCTCTGCACTGTAAGCTTCCTGTTCCCTCAGTCTGGCTCAATCATCAGCCTCCGTTTAGCCGAGTGTTGACACAGCAGTTTCAGTGCAGGGGGAGTCCAGCAACCAATCATCTCCAAACGGGTTTTATTTGACTTTTGGCAGCTGCTCTTCTGCACAACCACCACCACTGTGTCTCCTGCCCTTGAGTGCACAAAGACTAAACACTGAAAAAAAAGCTATTCATTCATTATTTTAAGAACATTCAGATGTCAGAATTTCCTCTTTTACTCTTTTCTTCGGAGCCATGCAGATCTATAGGAGCCGATCAGTCCAAATGTTTTCGCTCGCCCTGAAACATAAACAGAATTAAACGGCCCGCGGCAGCTACCAAAGGCCGCAGCGCAGGAAAGCATTAGTCAGTGTTCCTGATACTTAAGATGTTGGAAAACAGAGTGGAAGAACTTGATGATTCTTTGAAGCTGTAATGGGTATGATGGTTATGCTGGGATGTGGGATCCTGTTCCCTGTCCTGTGTGACTCAGTGATTCCCTCGAGAAGGCTTCATGGAGACGTGGGCGTTGCTTCCTTGCAGTTTTTTTTGTATCGAGTAAGAGAAATGATCTCCCATCATTCAATCTAACTGAGAACAACAGTGAACATTTTTAATGGACGTGGATTCTGTTCAAGTAATAAAATCCAACAAAGAGAAGTCAATGCAGTGACTCCTAGTCATCAGGCGGCTTTCATTTCTGCAAAACAAACTCATAATTTCTTTTTTTTTTTTGGCTGCTTTTAGTCACCACAAACAATGGTGGATTTCCTGTGAGCTCCCCAGGTGCAGCTCACTCTTTACTGCTCCACAGGTGACCAGTGTAAATAAAAGGGGCCTGACATGTGACAGAGAGCCAGTCAGGATCCTCTCAGCACTCTTAAAATGAAAAGACGGGCGGAAAAGGGCGGAGGTTCTGTTTCCATCGGGCCTGCCTGAGTCTGAGTCACTCCGTGCCCACGTCCACCCTGCAGCACCGGGGTTTCCCTTCTGAAAAAATAGCAGAAGGAAGAGATGCCTTCTTTTTTTTTCCTCCTCCACCCTTTCCTGTAAAAGAAAAAGGAGCCTGCGTGTAAAATTGTTAGTTCTGCTGTGACTCATCGGCATACCAAAAAAACACTGAACACAGTGTATGATGATTATAAAGCCGCACTTGTTCCAATAAGAGACTGTGGCGTTTATCTGGAATGGAAGAAGGGTTGTCATCATACTAGCTGTTTAAACTTCAGACGAGTCTAGTGGAGATTGAACGATACCACAGCAACAGAAATAGAAGCCATGGACCCTCATGTTTTCTTTGTAATTTACCAAAAATGCAGGGAAACTTTTTCTCACTGTCTAAATTGCAAAAGTAGATTGGAAAGCCTTCGTACATGGGGTTGGACCCAACCACTAGGCCATCAGCACCCCAACTTTTGGACATTTTCTGGTTTTATTTATGGACTAAAAATAGAAAAAGAGTGGATGGACAGACAAAAAAACTGAAATGAAAGTTACAGATACTTATTTTAAAGTATTTCGAGCAATGAGCAAGTGAAACTTTCTGCAAGACGAACAGTTAAAAAGAAAAGTTTGAGCAACCTGTGCATTGTGTGTGTTGCACTGTAGGGAGCCTCGTCCATTTTGCACAATGAGCAGATCATAATCATCAGCAGCGACCAATAAGTGATGGATTAATGCAAAAATAAAAAGCTCAGTAGCGGAATCAAATTGTAAAAATCACCTCAGGTCGTTATTTCTCTCATCTTCTTTAAAAAAAAAAAAAAAAAAGACACATCACTGAGTGTTATGTGTTCTTGTGACTCATAGTTTAGCCTCGCTGCGCTTATAAAAAGAGGAATTTGCCTGTGGTTCTGTTTTGTCAGTCCAACATTGGCTCCTCACAGCAGACGGTGCTTAATGAGAATTTTAGTTAGAAACACATAATGTAGCTTTGTGAGAGCAGTGAGTCACAGACCTCTCCTCTCCTGTGATTCCCGTTTTGCTCCCATATCTCTGAGACTTTGATGTGTGGATTGATTTTATTTTCCCTTTCTTTGAGTAAAAGTGGTGGATTTTGTCTGCGGTTTTAAAATGTGACTCATCTCAAGCCGGGACGAAATGAGCGGAGGAACTGAAATAAGTTCTCCCGCCACAAAACCAACATGTCAATCACACACGGTAAAAAACACAGAAAAAAAGCAGAAGCCAGATTAAATATGGGAGCCCTTTTTAATGAGGAGTGGAAAAACGTTCTGATTTGTTTGTGGGTCGTTTATGTTGCTGACATTCCGAGTGTTGTCTCTTTGTCATCTTTACATTTCATGACACTGATTTGAAACTTGCTTTTGTCCAATGTGACTCAAAAAAAAGTGCATTCAAACTCCAAAGGATCCATAGTTGGACACTCTCCTCATAAAATCAGGAAAATCAATCAAAACAGGAGCTCTGCGCTAACATATCAAATGAGAAAAAGTGTGCACAATACTTGACCATTTACATCCTCTCCTCCTTCAGATCTCAGACATTCAGGTCAACGGCCAATCGGACGACATGACGGCCAAAGAGAAGTTGCTGCTGTGGTCCCAGAGGATGGTGGAGGGATACCAGGGTCTGCGCTGCGACAACTTCACCACCGGCTGGAGGGACGGGAAGCTTTTTAACGCCATCCTACACAAACACAGGTGAGACTCACAGTTGACCAACAGTCTGATAATGCAATCACAAGAAATGACTCAGTTATAAAACCTTGAAACAAAAAAACATTTATGTAAGAAAAGATTTGTTGCTGTGAAGCACTTTTGGAAACATTTCCTGCTTAGAAAAACTTGCCTGTACTTGGCTTCTTGTAACACCACAGGGCATTCGTTTTCTCAAAAAGGTCCCCTCTGTGACCTCTCCATATTTCATGTTGCTCTGTCTTATTTTATTTATTGCAGTCAGCGCAGAGAAAGGAATGCCAAATTAACATTTGACTTTTACAGCAGCACTGCCCGACTTGTCAGGACAAAATGTGGTTCAAGTGAAATAAACAGAAACAAATATCAGCACAGACTCCATCCACTCACAGAACACTTTATTTCATCCCCTCGTTTAATATTTATAAACAGGATATAAACACTTTATTACATAGCTGTGGTAAATACTGGATTCTGATTGGCCGATTACACACAGCAACAGTTCACTGTCGTTAAGTAGAACAAACCTTTACTGAGAAGCCGCTCGTCACAGACTCTGGAGGATTTGACATATGTATGTTTGCTTTGGGGCAAAGACAAGGGGACAAAAACAGCGTTGAAAAGAGGATAACAGACATAAAAAACTGTACACTACACCGAGATGGCACATGAAGTAAATACACAGAACGTGGGTTCAAATCCGACCTCGGCCCTTTGCTGCATGACGTTCCCCATTCTCTCTCCACTCAGCATTTCCTGTCTCTCTTCAACTGTCCTGGCTATAAAGACAAAAAGGCCCCAAAAAGAATCTTTAAAAAAAACAAAAAACAAAGTTGATTTGGACAGACGGCGACAATGATGAGGCAGAAAACCTCAGATGCTGCACAGATTTATTTAGATCTGGGGGTTCTTTCCCTGACAACATCTATCTCACTACATTATCCTGCTCATAAGTACCAACATTAAGCTCTGCATGTCCCCAACAATCACATCAAGCTAAAGCTCAATGCACGCTGATGTGTTGAAAGTCAGACAACTGTTGCTGCAGCAGAAGATAAAACATTCTTTTAAATTGCTGCCCCATTAATTACATGACTTTTAGCTCACCACACCTGCCGTCTTCCTTCAATAAAGGAAACTTCAATCTAAACCCTGCAGGAGTTTAAAAAAACCAAACATGTGTTTTGGGTGGAGTTGCTCGCACAGAAAAACAAACCCTGGAGGATCATTTGTCTCACACCACAAAAACAACATGAATACCCAGAGCAGGCATCAGTCAGAGTGCAAAGAGAGCGTTTTCTCCTTTTGCTGTGTGGGTGTATCACTCTAATTTAAGATTACCCTGGAGGTATGCTCACCAGAAGCTCGGCAGGTTGTAGCAGAACACAGGTACGCTAAGCGCTCTGCCACAGATTCTCTCTGTGTGGAGGGAGAGAAGGACGTGCGGAGATTGAGCAGCTGCAGCGAGGAGTCTCTGCAACACCGGACTGAAACAGAAAACTAACCAAATGCTGACAACGAGAAGAGGACTGGATGTAATCAGGACCTACCAGTGGACATGAATCAGAATGACATCGATCTGGAAGCGTCTGCTGATTTGACTTTTTTTTCTTTATAACTTTTTGCAAATTAGAGGCGCAGACTTCCGCCTCACTCTCTTGGAAACCTTTAGCCCTTACTTTAACCTTCCACAATGCTGAAGCTAAAGAGAAAGTTTCACTCAAAGCGGCGTCTGCACAGCGCGTCCAGCAGCACCGCAGGCTCCGTCAGCGACCTGGAGGACCGGGTGATCATGATGTGTGAGGACATCCCCACTGAGAGCTCTTTCGATTCAGGCCGAGGGTCCCAGAGCCCGGGGGCCCGCTCCAGCAGGGGGTCCCAGAGCGAGGAGCACGACTCGGGATCAGATCCTCACATCCTCCACCTGAGCAGGGACAGACTGTCCTACAGACAGGCCTGCTACGGGGACAGAGAACCGCCCCGGGCTCCCAAAGAATACTACATCCAGAGAGTTGTGCAAGTGTATGAAAAACATATTTACTGAACTCTTGGAAAAGCAGGATGTCTGTATCTAAAAGTTATCTCTCAGGAGAAACACTTAAATCCCCGTGTAGTAATGAGATCCTCGGTGCTTGTTCCTGCATGTTTTTACACTGCAGTTATCTTCCTGGCAAAGTGCACTGGAAGGCGATGTGTCTGTCTTTTTGTGTTTCAAATGTTCAAAAATGTAAAGCTTCTATGGCAGTGAGAAATCGTGTTTTTGCTTGCCTTTCCTCTGTATCAGGAATCCTCACTCTACTCATGATCCAACTGCCTCCAGCTAGTTGAAATAAGAAATGTGCAAAGAGACATTTTTTTTTTTTTTTACCTCGGAGCCATTCATTTTGGAGTACGACTGGCAGGTTAAGAAAACAGAAAGAAATTGCAAAAAACGTAGTTGTAGGGGTAAATGTCAAAAGATAATGAATGCATTTCTTTCTGGCTGACATTTCCAGCTGTCACACATGATTTAAGCAAAGTGTTGATTGACAGTAAAAGACGACGAGCCGTGTTCACTCTGTGTGCTCCCTTCTCTCTCCGCAGGCCCTCTCTCATCGACATGGGCCAGGTGTACCGACAGAGCAACCAGGAGAACCTGGAGCAGGCGTTCAGCGTGGCAGAGAGGGACCTGGGTGTCACCAGGCTGCTGGACCCCGAGGGTGAGATGAGTTAGAGAGGAGCTGTAGACCCAGTCAGTATCCCCCCCCCCCCCCCCCCCCTTTAAGAGAAATCACCACTGCAGGGAAGGGGAATGTTTCAGCATGTGTGCTGCGTTTAACTTCAGCTTCACACATAATATAGTCGGATTAGTTCTGCTGTATTGTGAGGGAGGTGGGGGCAATGAAGATGGTGCATTTACATTTGGATAGTCGTTTATTTTAACAACTTCAGTTCAGGATCTATCACACCTGACATGAGAGAGATGCACCTTTCCTCTTGGATTTCACTGAGTCTTTCTCTCTCTCTCTCTCTCTCTCTCTCTCTCTCTCTCTCGCTCTCTCTCTCTCTCTCTCTCTCTCTCTCTCTCTCTACAGATGTGGATGTACCCCATCCAGATGAGAAGTCCATCATCACGTATGTCTCCTCCCTGTACGATGCCATGCCCAGGGTACCAGACATTCAGGACGGAGTCAGAGCCAATGTAAGTCCTCCTCTTCTTCTTCATCATCATCATCATCATCATCACCTCATTTCAGAAACTCTGCAGCAGACTCAAGCTTGTAAAATGGAATATGCTTTTATTTAAATTGTTATGTTTTTATGGTTAGGAATATTCACGTTGAATTAACCACATGAAAAATTCATGATTTGGAACATTGTCTGGAGTTTCATGAACACAATCACTCGTGTAAACCAAAGCTCTTTTCACTTTTGGCCATATTTGTTTGTCTCCTGGCGTCTCCAACCGGGCAAGATGCAGAGACAAATAAACTGACATGGCTGCAGAAATGAAGAGAGGACCTTTTTCTGTACTCAGAACACATCTGCGTCCTCTGACCTTTAACATTTTGAGTGCATGCATATTAAAAGTACCTTCATTGTACTGGATCATCAGCTAATAGAAAACAGATCTTTCTAGTGAGCAACATGACAGACACGTTCTTAATGACAACTGGCTGCAGAACACAATTCTCTAAATGTTGTTTATTTGAGAGTGGCATCAAGAAAAGCACTCTGCACAACATGCTTAAGAAGACTGATTTATTCACGATGTGTGAGTTGCACATTTAATGCTCCTAATCCTCGTAGTTTCCAATAAAAATCCACAGTAAAAAAAGGTCCAAGAATATCACAGCGAAGAGGAACAAAGAGTTCAAACTGCTATCAGTAATATCACTATAGCCCCTTAAAGAGGGATTAAAGTCCTGGGAGGATTAGTGTCTGTAACAGAGAGTCTGGCTGAATAAAGAAGTCATTGTATTCAGTGTCAAATCAAATCTCAAAGACAGTATGCAGAAAAGACGAGTCCGGACGCTGAGTGTCAGAACATCACGGCTTTGGAACTTCTGGGCAACGAAAATGAAATGTGTTTGTTTACTTTAGTTCACTCAGGAGAGCTTTATCCACATTTTATTAAAGTTCTGTGTGTGTGTGTGTGTGTGTTTGTGTGTGTGTGCTGCAGGAGCTGGAGCTGCGTTGGCAGGAGTATTACGAGCTGGTCACGATGCTGCTGCAGTGGATCAGGCACCACATCCTCGTCTTTGAGGAGAGGAAGTTCCCCACCAGCTACGAGGAGATCGAGGTCAGTCATTAAAAAAGTGTTGTTGTTATCTTTTACTGACATTCCAGTCGAATAACAGAAAGGATGAAGCTGATGATGCATTTTTTGTTCATCTGTGTTCTGACCTGCAGGTTCTTTGGCGTCAGTTTCTGAAGTTTAAGGAAACAGAGCTTCCTGCAAAAGAGTCGGACAAGAATCGCTCCAAACACATCTTCAAGTCTTTTGAGGTGAGCCACCTCCACACCTCCGCACTACAAACACATCATCACAGGCAGCTGTCCATGGAGGGTTCCACTTTTCTTCTCATAAATAAAATGAAAAGTCTGAGTTATCATTTCTTTTCTCATCAACATGTCTGAGAAGAATCCCAGTTTGACACAAAACAGTTCAGATTTAACCTCCCTGTGTTTGGCCTACAGGTCACTCACACTCTCTGAATCCTTCACAGACCGTTCACTTTATCAAAGGTCATAGGTCAAAGGTCACAATTGTCAACATGTATTGTGTTCAGTTCATCAGTAGATTAGAGGATGATATACGGTCTCTCTAGCTTCAGAGCCTTCTGGCTTTTCAACAAGCTCAAAACTGTTTGTTCAAAATCCTCACAAACAGTCTGGGCCTTAAAGATCTTTAAAGTTCTCCTCCTGATGATGACGATGTTGAGGATGGTTTTTTGATGCTGACTAGAACTCTCGAGAACAGCTGTCGATATATATACTTTAAAAAACGTCCTGTCAGCACGTGTGTGTCTGATCTGACTTAAAGCTTTTTGTTTGCACTTCCTGACATTGTCTCCTCCTCTCTCGATCCTTGCTCGTGTTGTTCTTACTCTCTGATGTACTTTGAATAAAAGCGTCTGATGAATGAATTGTGAAGGTCAAAAGTGATGTTAAGCCAGGCACGATCCTCTCTGAAGTAGAGTTTATTTTATAATTTTTGAAGCCAGAATCATCACAGTTAATCACAGTGATAGTCAGAGTAAATGTTTGACTTTTTATTGCTTCAGTGAGATGAAGAAAATCAAATATATTTATAGCTTCTCAAGTGTTATTATTGGATCTTTTTCTTTGTTTTCTTTGATAATAAACTGAATTCTGTTACGCCTCTGGACTTTGGTTCATAAAGCAACATATTTATCTATTTCCTTTGGTTCAGATAAATTGTGTTTTTCCTTCTTCACCGTTTTCTAACATTTTAATAAACTAAACAACGAAAGGAGAAATTAACGAGGCGATTAACTGATGATGAAAACATGTTTCTTTATTTACAGTCCTACTCGTGTTTGTGTTTCTGCAGGGTGCAGTTCAGGCAGGACATGTCAAAGTGCCGCCGGGTTACCACCCGCTCGATGTAGAGAAGGAGTGGGGTCGTCTTCATGTCGCCATCCTGGAGCGAGAGCGTCTCCTCAGGACGGAGTTTGAGAGGTAAGTGTGGCACACTCCTAACCACGTCATGTGATCTGTTGCCAAAGCAAAGCAAAAAAAAAAAAAGAAAAGAAAAAGTGACCAAAAAAACCCACAAGATATTAAGAAATCATCACTCAACGGTTTGTGTGTGTAAGGATGACTCATATCCTAATGATGAAGTCTGCGGTTGGCAGTAAAATGAAACTGCTCTGTGGGAAGGGAAGAGGAATCATATTAGGGCAAACACATGACAACCGTGCCATCGCCAGAGCAACAATAATATGGTCACTTGATCGCTCATAAACGTTTTTAATCACAAGGTCGGCAGGGCGTAGCTTTTAGTGTTCTCCAAACTCTTTGAGAAAATACTGCAGAGGCTTTGAAAAGCTATCATCTGTACGTGAGTGGTCAGACAGCGATCTATCATGGCGTTCATGCACCAGGGATACGATGCAAAGTATTTATTCCACCAGAGGAAAACGTGAGTGCGTTCACTTCTTTTTCACCAATTTATTTAATTTGTCAAGAAATGGAGCTCACTTCAGTCAACTGCTTCAGAAAGAGCTTCAAGGTACCCTGGAGGTGACTCAGGTAGTTCAGACCGTCTGAAGCACTTTTCTAATGTTTTGTCTCGTTGACTGCAGACTGGAGCGACTTCAGAGGGTCGTCAGCAAGGTCCAGATGGAGTCCGGGGTGTGTGAGGAGCAGCTCAACCAGGTGGAGACTCTGCTGCAGACGGTAAGACGCGACACTTAGTTTAAAAAAAAACAAAAAACAACCTAATCCGTCACATAGCAGGCATGGCTGTAATACCTGTGTGTGTGTGTGTGTGTGTGTGTGTGTGTGTGTGTGTGTGTGTGTGTGTCTGTCCTGCAGGACGTGAGGATGATGAGCGCAGGTAAACCGGCCCAGCACACAGCAGAGATGGAGGCCGACCTGGAAAAAGCCGAAGGAATGATTCGCCTCCTTTTCAACGATGTGCAGCTGCTCAAAGATGGACGCCACCTTCAAGCTGAGCAGATGTATCGCAGGTGCAAATCAGTTAAACTTATCAAATTATGCATCATCAAGATAAGAGCTGCAGCTTGGGACTATTTAATTAAACATGTACAAATGAATTAAACATGAACTGGCAAAGGATTCCTCTAAAGACAGGACCTTTAGCAGTTATTTAAAAATAGATTTGAAAATAGATTTTCAGAATCTTGCAGAGGCCGTAAATATTTGGCATTTTTTCTCATAGACTCTAAAGGCTCAACTATGCTCTACGTCCTTTACCCTTAAGGATGCAGATGGAGCCTTTTTGTCCGAGCTTTGTGTTCAATTCATCTGTATTTGTGCAAGTTTTCTGGAAGTTTACGGATACGGTCCAAACATTGGAATACCGCCAGAAAACACGGGGGCAGTGTCGAGCAGAACAAGTCAGACCAGCAAATAACTATGAAGTAGAATACTTTGGAAAATGTCTGAACTGGCTGAAAGTTGGGTCAGAATTATAGACATATATATGTTGTCAGCTCGCTAGGACACAGGGACAGCGCCCTCTAGTGCATACATGTTTTGAAATCTGTCTATTTAATTTGTTAAGGAATCATAGATGAGCTTTTAGCCAATTGTAAAATGTTATTGTTTGTTTATGTCATGTTGTTTAATTGATAAAACTACCTGACCAAGTCTCCACTGATTCTGTCTCCAGAGTGTATCGTCTCCATGAGAGGCTGGTGAACCTCCGCAGCGAGTACAACCTGCGCCTCAAGTCCGGTGTGACCACCACGCAGATCCCCATGACTCAGATCCACACCGCCCAGGTCCAGGTCCTGCAGCAGGCCCCCATGAGGGTGCGGCCCGAGCTCGACGATGTCACCATGCGCTACATGCACGATCTGCTGGGCTGGGTGGAGGAGAACCAGCGGCGGGTGGACGACGGGGAGTGGGGAACCGACCTGCCCACCGTTGAGTCCCAGCTGGGCAGCCACCGCGGCCTGCACCAGTCTGTGGAGGAGTTCCGCTCCAAGATCGAGAGGGCGAAGGCGGACGAGGTACAGACAGCTGATACTAAACATGATGACACACATGAGAATTAGAAGATATGATCTTATTGGACTCCTGATTCCAACCCGCCTACACACAGTCACAGCCGACATCCTGTTTACGTTAAAGGGTGAAACTAAAAAGTATTTGGATAATGTGGAATGAAAAAAACAAAGTCACAGGGTCCTTTAAGAAAAATATAAAATATATTCACAAGGATTTCGATTGTATGACAGGCAAACATCCTTTTTTTTCTTCTTTTCTGATAAAGATGATCCTTTTGTCACTCTTTTTTGTTGTTGTGGTTTTAAAATGCCATAATCGAGGGGCGTCTGATAGCCTCGCCGTTCCCTGGATGCATATGAAGTCCTTATCACAGCGACGTCGGGTTTGAATCTAACTTAACGGCCCTTTGCTGCACATCGTCCCTCGCTCTCTCATTTCAATATTTCCTGTCTCTCTCTTCAGCTGTCCTATCCAATGAAAAGGCAAAAAAAAGTCCCAAAGAAATACATTTGAAAAAATGCTATAAGTTCTGCTGCAGTTTTAAACACAACCCTCAAAAGCTGATGTTAATTAAGAATACATGATTTTAAGATCAGAGTGATAATGTCTGTGATTCTTGACCGTCTTGTTTCTAATGTTTCTTTGTCTTCTCTCCGGCTTCAGAGTCAGATCTCACCCGGCAGTAGAGCTGCCTACCGCGACTACCTGGGAAAACTGGAGCTGCAGTACGGCAAGCTGCTGGTAAGTTGTTAAAAAAAAAGAAACTTGTGAAAATGTAATAATATCGATATGATACAATACTAATTAAAACCATGTCAACTTATTAATGATCCCATTTAAAGGTTTGATGAACTATTCATCTGTAAAACAAAGGCAGTATGGCTGATGTCATTATTTAAAAACAGGGTGCCAGCAGGCCAAAACGCAGGTCCCCTCTGCTTGATTAAATCCTTGGAGAATATCACAAACAATGTTGTAAAAGGTACAAAAAATACAGATATAAGATGTTCTTGGAAATATCTTCCCCACTTTTCCGACTTTGGCTGTGATGATTTTCCTGCATGTGGCGCTGAGCAGGTTTAAAATAGTCAGACTTTTAATAACTTGCTGGACCCTACGTCAATTGTGGATGAAGACATTTTCAAACTGAAGTTCATACTGAGCTGTTGCTTCTTTTCGAGCAGTATCAGAGATGTTCGGTGAAGTCAAAAACAGCAGAAAAGAATCCTGACGTCACCTTGCAGTACTTTGTTCCCCTCCAGTTTCTTCTGAACCACTGTGTCGGTCCCTCTGAATGTATCCTAACATCCTTCTCATCTGCTCTTTGCAGAACTCCTCTAAGGCTCGCCTGCGTCACCTGGTAGAGCTTCACGCCTTCGTTGTTGCAGCCACCAAAGAGCTGATGTGGCTGAACGAGAAAGAGGAGGAGGAGGTCAACTACGACTGGAGTGACAAAAACACCAACATGGCTGCCAAGAAAGAGAACTACTCGGTAGAGGAGTTTGTTTTTAATAACACAAACAGCCTTTTAGTGATGCCGGTAAAGATTCTCACTGTTGTTTTTCTCTCTGCAGGGTTTGATGAGAGATTTGGAGCTCAGGGAGCAGAAGATGAACGGCGTCCAGACCACAGGAGACAAACTGCTGCGGGACGAACACCCTGCCAGGAAGACCATAGAGGTGTGTTTTAGGGTGCAGGACTTATTTCACAACAAACTAAATGCACAAATCTTACTTTGAACATTGAAATGATTAATTTCACCCTCCATCCTCAGTCCTTCACTGCAGCTCTGCAGACTCAGTGGAGTTGGATCCTCCAGCTGTGCTGCTGCATCGAAACCCACCTGAAAGAGAACACCGCCCACTTCCAGGTATGTTTACAGTGCCTTCAGAAGAACTTTCTTTGCATACTTAATGGGGTTAATTTATCCACAGAGTTCAATTTGCATCCCTCTTTTCTCACCTGTCCTTCTTACTGTTGCTGCCTGTAAATTTAGGTTGAGGTCTACAACTTTAATTTCTCCCCCGTCTCTTCCTCGTGTAGTTTTTCTCTGACGTGAAGGAGGCGGAGGACAGGATCAAAAAGATGCAGGACACAATGAAGAGGAAGTACACCTGCGACCGCTCCATCACAGTCACACGGCTGGAAGATCTCCTGCAGGATGCAGCTGTAGGTTTATTCATTCATCAGGATTTTTGTTTACTTCCAAAAACCGGAACACTAATTCTGCATGAATCACCTTTAAAGATAGTTTTTTAGGGTATTTGGTTTGAATTCTTTGTTCTTCACAGGATGAGAAAGAGCAACTGAATGAGTTTAAAACTCACGTGGAAGGCCTGAAGCGACGAGCCAAGACCATCGTCCAGCTCAAACCTCGAAACCCTGCTACGGCAATAAAGGGCAAACAGCCCGTCCAGGCCGTCTGTGACTTCAAACAGATGGAGGTTACTATCTCTCATGACATTTTGATCATCTTTATTATCCTAAAATTCATATTTGTGAGGATTGCTACATGCTTAATCCCAGGAAACAGTATTATGAAGCAGGTAGAAATGAGCATCGATGTTTGTCTTTCTTCAGATCACAGTCCACAGAGGAGACGAGTGCGCTCTGCTGAACAACTCGCAGCCCTTCAAGTGGAGGGTGCTGAACGATAAAGGCAGCGAGTCCACTGTACCATCTATCTGCTTCCTGGTTCCCCCCACCAACAAGGACGCTGTCAACAGTGTTGCTGGGTGAGTTCAGAGTCGCCTCAGGATGTTTTAGATGAGTTTTAAATCCAAACTCTGTGTGCTGATCTCCATGTCTCCTCCCTCAGACTGGATGGAAACCTCCAGAGGCTGCAGACCATGTGGCAGACCATGTCTGTGGACATGAGGAGCCTGCTGTCCTGGCAGTACCTGATGAGAGACATCCACATCATCAAGTCCTGGAACGTCACCATGGTAACAACACAGGACAAACTACACACAAATGCATGCACAAAAGTCCTGAAAAGTGGACTCCAAACAGACAAGTTTTTCAGCTACTGTTTCTAAACACTGAATCTTGTGTGTGTGTGTGTGTGTGTGCCTGTGCAGTTTAAGACCATGAGGGTGGAGGAGTACCGTCTGGCCCTCAGGAACCTGGAGCTGCACTACCAGGACTTCCTGAGAGACAGCCAGGACTCTGAGATGTTCGGCGCCGAGGACCGCATGCAGGTGGAGTCGAACTACAACAGAGCCAACCAGCACTACAACACCATGGTCAGCTCTGCAGAACAAGGTGTGTGTGCACGGATTGTTTATTTTCAATTCATCCATCCATCATCACCCGGACATTATCTGAAGGAGCTGATGTTCATCATAAAGCACATTTATTTCATTTAAAAATCATTTCTCAGACATTTGTGTTGATTTTTTTTTATCATGGCCATTTGTGTGTAAGTTGACTGTTGGGTTCACGTTTCAGGCTACGAGCCACCCAGGGCAGGTAAGGTGTTTCAGTTACAGCACCTGATGTGCATTTTGATTGGCTGAACCCGACTATCTGTGTGTGTGTGTGTGTGTGTGTGTGTGTTTGCACTGAGGGCTGTTGTGCTGTCATGATTCATTCATTAACTCGATCACCTTCATCATCCTCACTGATTCGTTTCCTCCTCCTTCCCTTCACTCGTTCAGCATCCCTCTCTCTGTGCATGGGTTTAAACAGCAGCTGATGAACTCCCTCGATTAATCAAACAACCCACCAGATAGTCATCTAACGATTGTTTAAATGTGACATAGAGACATTAACAAATCATAGAGAGTCACCGTACTAAACCACATGTAGCTATTTTTAGCTTTTTATTCATTTTATTTTTAGATTAGATTAAAAAACTTTTTTCATCCCCAGCTGGTCAAATCTTACACACAACAAACATTACCGACAGTCCAGTCACAGTACACAACAAGTAAATAAATAACAAACACCACTGAAACCATTTGACACATCATTAACAGCATTTTAGGTTCATTTTTGGACTTTTTATACATTTTTTTAGAGACAGGACAGTGGATAGAGTCAGACATCAGGGGCAGAAAGAGAGAGTGGGGAAGGACATGCCAGAAGGAGCCTCAAGTTGGATTTTAACCGGGGTCGCCCGCTTGGAGGACGACAGCACAGCCCTAACCTCTAGGCTACTGTCGTCTCTGAATTTAACAAAGTTTTTAAAGTTATTTAAACAATTTTAGGGTTCAAGTCAGTTAAACACAAAACATCCCCAAAAAAGAAGATCTGTTGAATGAATTGCAGATTATGAAACTAACTTCCGCTGAATATGTCATGTTTCTATGCAGATGTTTCACTGTTTGATTCTACAGGCTGAAGTTTTTCTTGCATCAAATCAAACCTGGGACTTGAACTAACAACCAACTTCTTTATTCACACTTTTCTCGTGTTCTCTGCAAAATAACAAAAACAACATCCGTTTAAATATGTACTGTGTATATATTTTTATTCAATCAGGAGAGCAGGATGAGTCCATGTGCAAGACTTACCTGACTAAGATCAAGGACCTGCGTCTGAGGCTGGAGAGTTGTGAGAATCGAACAGTGACTCGCCTTCGCCAGCTTGTTGACAAGGAGCCGCTGAAAGCCTGCGCCCAGAAGACTGCAGAGCAAATGGTAACAAGATGAAAAGAGAAATTCACAACATAAACACAAATTTAGCTGCATTAGAAGTTAGGATGGAGATCATAAACCCAGTAAAGACCTGCTTCCACTTTTTTCAAAATCCGAAAATCAGTCATGTTGGAATATAATAGAAAGTCTTTATTGTCATAATACAATTGTACCAAATTAGAAAGCACTAAAAGGAGAGCCGTGAACCGCAGCAAAATGTGCGCCACCATCTTCAAATAATCAGGTCCAGTTAGAGCTTATTGATGCTGCTGTTGAGTCTCCTGTGTCCTGTAACCTGACGTTATATCTCGAGTCAAGTCCCGTCTTTTAAATCAAATCACTGGTCCACAAACGCACATCGATTGACGGATAATCTCATCATCTCATAAATAATCTGAATCATGTGAATTGCCAGCCAACAAACGCATCAACACTGCGAAATGCAGCAACTACGACTGTCAGGTTGCTGCGAGACAGTCATCTTCTTCCTCCAATCAAAAGCAGCCGTGGTAAAGTCGCCCAGACTCTGCAGCTGGTCTTGTTAGTTTAAAATTGTCATCGGTGTTGAAATCAGGAGGATAACTCCAAAGAATGGTGTTGAAAAATTAGAGAGCAGAAGACAAGTTCAGAGAGAGGAGCTGATCTGTGTTCAATCTGGTATGCATCTGGAGAAATCAGATTGAAAAACAGCAAGACTTCATCCAGGCTGACGTCTGAGGTCATTCTCACTTACTTGTTGTGTTTTAAACTTAGAAGGTGTCTTGGTTTCATATTTCACCACTGCAAGAATCAGTTCACCAAATCTTCTTCCATTTTTTTTTCCACTGATAGAAAGTCCAGTCTGAGTTGGAGGGCTTGAAGAAAGACTTGGGCTCTATCACAGAGAAGACGGAGGAGGTTCTGGCGTCTCCTCAGCAGCTGAGCTCCGCCCCCGTGCTGCGCTCGGAGCTGGACGTCACGCTGAAGAAGATGGACCACGTCTACGGCCTCTCCTCCGTCTACCTGGACAAGTGAGGCTTTGTGACTCTCTCTGTTTACGGATGTATTCCAGCTGATTTGGTGCTTTTTTTTTTTAATTAAGTATGAACTTTTTAATTTCAGGCTGAAGACCATCGATGTTGTGATCAGAAACACTAAAGACGCAGAGGACACGCTGAAGAACTATGAGAGCCGTCTGAGTGATGTCAAGAAGGTGCCAGCGACAGAGAAGGAGGTGGAGGACCAGCGCAGTCAGCTGAAGGTATTTCCTGTTTTAGAAGGATGTTAACTTTATATTCATTTGGATGCATACTCTGATTTGTATTTGGCTATGAATTAAACTTAGTGTGCTTTTTCCTAAACTAACTTAACTTTTCTTGGTCCGTCAGTCGATGCAGGCTGAAGCCGAGGCCGACCAGGTGGTGTTTGACCGCCTGCAGGACGAGCTGAAGAAGGCGACGACCATCAACGACAAGATGACGAGGATCCACAGCGAGCGCGACGGCGAGCTGGAGCACTACCGCCAGCTGGTCTGCAGCCTCCTGGAGCGCTGGCAGGCCATGTTCGCTCAGGTCGACCTCAGGAAGCGGGAGCTCGACCTCCTCGGACGCAACATGAAGTCTTACAACGGGAGCTACGAGTGGCTGATCCGCTGGCTCGGGGAGGCGAGGCAGAGGCAGGAGAAGATTCAGGCCGTGCCCATCGGTGGCAGCAAGGCTCTCAAGGAGCAGCTGGCAGAGGAGAAGGTATGAAGGAAAGGAGGAGCTGTGTTAGGAAAAGAGCCGTTAGTGCGCCCTCTGGTGGTCACACTGAAAGAGTACACTGGACATTCATCAGAACTGCCTTTCAACGTGTGCTACAAAATGAGATTCTTATTGTGATAGTTAGAGAAGGAGCTGCATGTCATCTTCTTATTTTAAAAGAAAACACACTTCTTGTCTTTTTACAGAAACTCCTGGAAGAGATCGAGACAAACAAGGACAAGATTGAAGGGTGCCAGAAAAATGCAAAGGATTACATTGATTCAGTCAAGGTTTGATTCATTATTTTACAGCTTCACAACAAAGGGAATGATTTGTTCGGCTTGTTTTGAGAATATTTTCTTCATCGTCTTTTAGGACTATGAGTTCCAGCTTCTGACTTACAAAGCCCTCCAGGATCCCATCGCCTCTCCGATAAAGAAACCAAAAATGGAGTGTGCGTCTGATGACATCATTCAGGAGGTAGGTTAACTCTTTTACCTTGAAGATCAGAGGCATGTGGATACATCCAGTCTGGGTGATTTGGTGGATTGTGACTGTCTGCAACGGAAATGTAATGTACTTAAAGGAAAGACACAAAACAGAAAGAAAATGTGTTTGTGAACCTCTCACCATGTCTTTGCTGCTGCATCTGTTTCAGTATGTAACTCTGAGAACCCGCTACAGTGAGCTGATGACTCTCACCAGCCAGTACATCAAGTTCATCACAGAAACACAGCGCCGCCTGGAGGAGGAAGAGGTAATTACACACATCTCTTTATGACATGCAGCAGCAGCAGCAGCAGGTTCCCACTAACTCAGACAAACACCACCTTTACCTGTTCATTTAACCATGTATGGGAAATAATTTGTCATCAATTCTTACAAAATGTTGGCACCTTAGATCACGACTCTCTCGCTCAGAGTCTAGAAAACGGTCGAGTGAAAAGACGTGGCGCGCAGTGGTGAAGCAAACAGTTTCATCCTCGTGTTTCAGCACATCACATCCCCACTACGGCACATGTCTGTCATCCCCCTGCAGTGTGTATTCACACCAGTCATATCACACAGTCTGTACGTAGGACTCTGATCAGTCACATTTTCTCACTGCTTACCCAACAAGGTTTGATTTGGTGTTTGCGTCTTTATTTCCTCTTGAAATCACCAACACTTTGATGATTTAAAGGCTTTGATTTAGCACCTTTTCCCTCTCTTTTCTTTTCTAACTTTCTATTGTGTTTGATCCTTTTGACCTGCTCGCCAGTGCTTTGTCATGCTGAGTATTAATCACACGCTTAAGAGATGATTTAACCCTCAAAGCACCAGGTATTTAAAAAACCAGACCCTCTCACTTCATCCCCGTCTTCATCTCGTGTTTGTGTGTAGTGGCCGGAAGGTTCAGGAGTATTAGAGACCTTTTATATTTGAGCTCATGATCGGTTCGTTAAGAACATAGCATTAGCTTCCTGTTGCCTATAATACGCTTTGTTAATGTAAATGTCAACATGTCCATTGTCTCAGTTTTATAATGAAACACAAAAGCACTTTTAAGATATTTAACGCTACTGTTTCTAATACTGAGGGCTCATGTAATGATTATTTTCATCATTGATTACCTTCAGAGTTTTTCTTTGTCTGAAATTTAACAAAAGTTGATAAAATAGTTTTATTTATGTTCATTGAAGTAGAACAAAGAAGAACAGCAAACCCTCTAGTGTGAGAATCAGAAAAGTCTGACATCTTCTCATTCTCAAAAATTAATAATTATGACATGAGTTGTCGTCTACGGAAGCCCTTAGCGGACATACTGTACATCCATACATTATATTTCACTCTGTTTTCCTGTGATAATGAGAACATTTCTTTACGACTTACTGGTGGATGTACCTCAGGATAACAGCTCTCTCTTTCTTTATCTAATCTCTGATAACGAGTTCATTTCTTGAGATCTTGTGAAAACATCTGAAACGTGCTTCTCTTGTTATCATTAGAAAATCTGAGTTGTTATCCCAAGATATCAAGAAAAATGTCTTGAGATCTCTGGGAAAAAAAGCGTTGATTTGCATTATGAGTGGACTGGTGCTGATACACCGTATGTTGCTGTCCTTAACAGAAGTTGAATCAGAGATCAGTTTGATAGGTTTCTAAAGTCTTGGACCTTCCCTTTAGGTGTCGATCACCTGCACAGATGCACCATGAATCATCACCATTTTCACTAAAGATTAGGACTCACCCCATCAATACCTGTCGTCATAAATAAAGCATCTTAATCCAGGATTTATGTCACTGTCACTTTGATTTTAAACCGGCATACTTTGTGTTCAGTGCAACATGACTTCATGCTTTGTTTGCTGCATCACTTTGCTTTTCTTAGAAGTGATTTTCTTGTTTTCTGACCTGTCTGTGACTGATTATTGGGCTGTTTCTGAACTTTCTAACCTACTGCAGTGAATACTTTTATGCATGCTGCTGATGATTTATTCTTTACTAATACTTTACTTTAATGGTGACTGAAATATGCAACCATCTTCCCATCATCCCACCTTTACAATATTTAGGATTAAAAGCAGGGTTGGTAATTTAAAAAAACTAGCATGATTTTGAAAGTAGCATTCCCTCAGTGCTCCGTCTACACCCACCTCGTCCCCTCTGTGCTCCCTCAAAAGCCACGCCCCCTCACTTACATGCACAAGCGCCATTGGTACATGCTTTGAGTGTGGGCCAGTGCACACATGGGGTAGAGAGCGAGCAGGGAGACAGGGAGGTGCCTGATTGGTTCATCAGATTGGTACCTCGTGGCAGACATTCGTTGAAGTTTTTACAGGCTCACAAACTGCTACAGATGACGGATTTTCTTAGTTCCTTTCTCAGAACACGAGTTATTCATTTCTGTCGGGACCTAAAGACAATTTCCACCAAAATTTGAAAAAGTGGATCTGGAGGAAATTACCAACCCTGCCTTTAATTTGACATCTAAATCAATACACGTATTAATCTGTGACAAAAGTTTAGTTTATAGTTTGATATCATCAATAGATTTGATTTGTAACAGGCTGGTATTGTAAATGTTTAAAATGTGACCCAGAGGGATGACACAGCTGATGTAGAACAGGAATCCTTCAAAATATCTGCATGAAAGCCGAGTGTCTTTTCGTGTCGTGTCGTTGTGAAGTGTCAGTTTGTGTGCCATACATTGAAAACATGACAAGCATTTCCCAATACATACATAAGAGTTGTCTACATGTTGTAGATGATTAACTGTAACAGATGATCATGTATTTACATTTTCATGTACCTACATGTTGAATAACTATTTTCATATTGAAGGTCTATTTTACAGTCTAACACCTTTAACATTCTCTTTCTTCACCTTTACTCCCTCGTTGCTTTACTAATACAGAAAGCTTCTGAGAAACTCAAAGAAGAGGAGAGGAGAAAGATGGCTGAGATTCAAGCTGAGCTAGATAAACAGAAGCAGTTGGCCGAGGCTCAGGCCAAATCCGTGGCCAAAGCAGAACAAGAAGCCGAGGAGCTGAAGATGAAGATGAAACAGGAAGCCAGCAAGAGGCAAGATGTGGCAGGGGAGGCTGAGAAGCAGAAACAGAACATACAGCAGGAGCTGCACCAGCTGAAGAGTCTGTCCGAGCAGGAGATCAAGTCCAAGGGTCAGCAGCTGGAGGAGGCTCTGAGCAGTCGAACCAAAATTGAGGAGGAAATCCACATAATTAGAGTCCAGTTAGAGACGACAATCAAGCAGAAGTCCACAGCTGAGACTGAGCTTCAGAACCTCAGAGACAGAGCCGCTGAGGCCGAGAAGCTCAGGAAAACTGCTCAGGAGGAGGCAGAGAGGCTTCGCAAGCAAGTGACTGAAGAGACTCAGAAAAAGAAGAATGCTGAAGACGAGCTGAAGCGGAAATCTGAGGCGGAAAAAGAAGCAGCCAAACAGAAGCAGAAAGCTCTGGAGGACCTCCAGAAATTCAAGATGCAGGCGGAGGAGGCAGAGAGGCGCATGAAACAGGCTGAGGAGGAGAAACTGAGGCAGATCAAGGTAGTAGAGGAGGTGGCACAAAAGACGGCTGCCACACATTTACAAACCACATCCATGTCATTCAACGAGAAGGCAACAAAACTGGAGGAGTCCCTTAAGAAGGAGAAGGGCACAGTGCTTCAGCTGCAGGAGGAGGCAGAGAAACTCAGGAAACAACAGGAGGAAGCCAACAAAGCTCGCGAGCAAGCAGAGAAAGAGCTGGAAACATGGAGACAGAAAGCCAACGAGGCTCTCCGCTTGAGGCTGCAAGCTGAGGAGGAAGCTCAGAAGAAGAGTCAAACTCAAGAGGAGGCGGAGAGGCAAAAAGTGGAGGCTGAGCGGGATGCCAAGAAACGGGCTAAAGCTGAGGACGCTGCTCTGAAACAGAAGGAGAATGCAGAGAAAGAGTTGGAAAATCAGAGGAAGTTTGCAGAACAAATAGCCCAGCAAAAGCTGTCTGCAGAGCAGGAATGCATCAGACTGAAGTCTGACTTTGAACACGCTGAACAGCAGAGAGGCCTGTTGGATAATGAGCTCCAGAGACTGAAGAAAGAGGTGAGCGACACAGAAAAGCAGAGGAAACAACTGGAGGGGGAGCTAGCCAAAGTCAGAAGTGAGATGGACTCTCTTCTACAGATGAAGATTCATGCTGAGAAGCAGACGCTGTCAAACACAGAGAAGAGCAAGCAGCTTCTCGAGTCTGAGGCATCAAAAATGAAACAGCTTGCAGAGGAAGCCGCTAGACTGAGATCAGTTTCCGAAGAGGCGAAGAAGCAGAGGCAGATCGCAGAGGATGAGGCAGCTCGCCAGAGAGCCGAGGCTGAGAAGATACTCAAAGAGAAGCTGGCTGCCATCAACGAGGCAACTCGTCTGAAGACCGAAGCTGAGATTGCTCTGAAAGCTAAAGAAGCAGAAAATGAGAGACTGAAAAGAAAAGCGGAGGAAGAAGCTTATCAGAGAAAGCTGCTGGAGGATCAGGCCGCTCAGCATAAACACGACATTCAAGAGAAAATCACACACCTGAAGAGCTCATCTGACACCGAGCTAGTGAGACAAAAAACAATTGTGGAAGAAACTCTGAAGCAAAAAAAGGTGGTTGAAGAAGAAATCCACATCATTAGGATCAGCTTTGAGAAAGCATCAAAAGAAAAGTCCAATTTGGAGGCTGAATTGAAGAAGCTGAAGGGTATCGCAGATGAGACGCAGAAGAGCAAACTCAAAGCTGAAGAGGAGGCGGAGAAACTGAGGAAGCTCGCTGCTGAGGAGGAAAAGAAAAGGAAAGAATCCGAGGAGAAGGTGAAGAGGATTACTGCAGCCGAAGAAGAGGCCGCTCGGCAATGCAAAGCTGCCAAGGAGGAAGTGGAGCGTCTCAAAAAGAAAGCAGAGGAAGCTAATAAACAGAAGGAGAAGGCTGCAAAAGATGCAGAGAAGCAGGTCGTTTTGGCCAAAGAGGCAGCGCAGAAATGCAGTGCAGCTGAGCAGAAAGCCCAAGACGTTCTCAGCAAGAATAAAGACGATGCCCTTGCTCAGGAAAAACTGAAAGGTGAGTTTGAAAATGCTAAGAAACTTGCCCAAGCCGCTGAGAAAGCCAAACAGAAAGCAGAGAAGGAGGCTGCCCTGCTCCGTCAAAAAGCTGAGGAGGCTGAAAAACAGAAAAAAGCTGCAGAGGAGGAAGCTGCAAAACAGGCCAAAGCTCAAGGAGATGCAGAGAAACTGAGGAAAGAAGCAGAGGCCGAGGCCTCCAAGCGAGCAGCAGCTGAAGCAGCGGCTCTGAAGGCGAAGCAGCAAGCTGATTCAGAGATGGCCAAACACAAAAAAGAAGCAGAACAAGCTCTGAAGCAGAAGTCTCAGGTGGAGAAAGAACTTACAGGGGTTAAACTGAAGCTGGATGAGACCAACAAGCAGAAAGTTGTGTTGGATGAGGAGCTCCAGAGAGTCAAAGGTGAAGTTAATGATGCTGTCAAGCAAAAGGCCCAGGTGGAGGATGAACTGTCCAAGGTTAAGAAGCAGATGGACGAGCTCCTGAAACTCAAGCTGAAGATTGAGGAAGAAAACCAACGTCTCATGAAGAAAGATAAAGATAATACACAGAAACTACTCAAAGAGGAAGCAGAGAAAATGAAGAGCCTGGCGGAGGATGCTGCGAGACTAAGTGTGGAAGCCGAGGAAGCAGCAAGACAGAGACAGGTCGCTGAGTCCGACTTAACTGAACAGAGGGCTCTTGCAGAGAAAATGCTAAAGGAGAAAATGCAGGCGATCCAGGAGGCTACAAAACTGAAAGCCGAGGCACAGGAGCTCCAGAAACAGAAAAACCAGGCACAGGAAAAGGCTAAAAAACTACTAGAGGACAAACAACAGATCCAGCAGCGCCTTGACAAGGAGACTGACGATTTCCAAAAATCATTGGAGGCCGAGCGCAAGAGGCAAATGGAGGTTTCCGCAGAGGCAGAGAGACTGAAATTGAAAGTGAAGGAGCTCAGTGATGCTCAGGCAGAAGCTGAAAAGGAGGCAAAGAAATTTAAGAACCAAGCTGATGAAGCGAAGGCACGTCTACAAGAGACAGAAAAGCAAAGTGGAGAAGTTGTTGTGCAAAAGTTGGAGACACAGAGGCTGCAGAGCACCAGAGAGGCTGACGGCTTGAAGAACGCCATCGCTGACCTCGAAAAAGAGAGAGAGAAGTTGAAAAAAGAGGCGGAGGAGCTTCAGAAGAACTCTAAAGAGGTATTTTTTATACATGAAGTTCATTGACACAGCCCATTAAATTAACCAAAACGTATAAACACACTAATATCTGTGGAAGCAGCTGTAACATTTCATGTAAATTGCAGATTTTAAGTAACATCCAGCAATTTATATGAATTCAAAATCTGATCTCTGCAGAGTTAAATGATGACTATTTTGTCATTTTCAAACTTTCTCTGAAATATTTGCTCTAAATATTTCATTTTTTACAAATCAAACAAGATACAACAAGTGAATTGTAGTTGGTAGACTTTGTTGCCTTTGGACTGAGACTAGATATCTGTTCGTATTTGTCTTCATAATGCACTAAGCTATCTGGTTTCTGGCTGTTTTCTAACATAAGATAAATACATGAGAATGGGTAGTAGTGTAAACTCGTGTAAAGCATACTTCCACAATTGTTGAATTGTAATTGAGACCTACTTTTCTTTGACATGTAGGAAATGGCTTATATCCTGTTTAAATCTTATTGTTCTCTTTTTTTCCAAATAGATGGCAAATGCCCAGCAAGAACAAATCGAGCAACAGAAGGCCATTCTTCAGCAGTCCTTCCTCACAGAAAAGGACGTGTTGTTGAAGAGAGAAAAGGCAGTAGAAGATGAGAAAAAGAAGCTTCAGAAACAGTTTGAGGATGAAGTGAATAAAGCCAAAGCTCTTAAGGAGGAACAAGAACGTCAGCGGAAGCTAATGGAAGAGGAGAAGAAGAAGCTCCAAGCCATTATGGATGACGCTGTCAAGAAACAAAAGGGTGCTGAGGCAGAGATGACCAACAAGCAGAAAGAAATGGAAGTGCTTGAAAAGAAACGGCTTGAACAGGAAAAACTTCTGGGAGAGGAAAATAAAAAGCTCAGAGAGAAACTTAAGAGTCTTGAGGTCACCTCCAAACAGGCTACTTCCAAAACAAAGGAAATGGAGGTCCAAACTGATGACGTTCTTAAAGAGGAGTTAGTTTCTATGACAATGGTGGGAACAACAAAGAAAGTTTTCAATGGATCTGTCGACGTGGACGGAGCAAAGAAAGATGGAGAATCACCTTTAGCATTTGAAGGTATAAGGGAGAAAGTCCCTGCTGAAAGGCTGTTTGACGTTGGTGTCCTGACCAAAAAGGAGTTTGACAAATTGAAAAAGGGAAAAACCTCAGTTCAAGAACTTGGAAAGACTGATAAAGTTAAATCATGTCTTAAGGGTCAAAACACGATTGGAGGCGTCTTGACTCCATCCAAAGAGAAAAAGAGTGTCTATCAGGCCATGAAAGAGAAAATGATCACGCCTAACACTGCCTCGATGCTGCTGGAGGCACAAGCTGCTTCTGGTTACATTGTAGATCCAGTGAAAAATCAGCTTCTCTCTGTAGATGATGCTGTCAAAGATGAGCTAATCGGCCCTGAGCTTCACGATAAAATGCTCTCTGCAGAGCGAGCCGCCACAGGCTTCAAAGATCCCTATACTGGAGCTAAAATCTCTCTCTTTGAGGCCATGAAGAAGGGACTTATTGAAAGGGAGCAGGCCACAAAATACCTAGATGTACAGCTTGCAACTGGCGGTATCATCGATCCCATCAATAGTCACAGAGTGCCACTTCAGACCGCCTACAAACAGGGTCAGTTTGATGCAGACATGAACAAGAAGCTAAGTGATCCCAGTGACGATTGCAAGTTATTCATTGACCCCAGCACTCAGGAGCAACTCACTTACAAACAGCTCCTGGAGAAATGCACCAAAGATGCAGAGACAGGAATGCTGATTTTACCAGTGTCAGAGACAGCTGCTGAAAGTGAGACAACATACACAGACCAGGAGACTAAAGAGATGTTAAGTAAGTCAAATGTCAGTGTGCCTTTTGGAAGGTTCAAGGGCAAAACTGTCACCATTTGGGAAGTCATAAACTCTGAATACTTCACCGACGAGCAAAGAAGAGAACTGATTCGCCAATACAAGACAGGCAAAATCACAGTAGAGAAGATTATTAAGATCGTCATCACTGTTGTTGAAGACAAGGAGAAGAATAATGGAAATGTGTTCAGTGGTTTGAGGGCTCCTGTCTCTGCTAGTGAACTGTTGGAATCCAAAATTATCAACAAAGACTTGTTTAATAAGTTGAGTAATGGCAAGATAACAGTTAAAGAGATCTCAGAGATGGAGCCTGTGAAGAAGGCACTACATGGAACACCCAGCATTGCTGGACTGTTGAATGAACCCACTAAGGAGAAAATGCCTTTCTATCAAGCTCTGAAGAAAGAATTACTGTCTCCAGAAACTGTGGCAAATCTTCTTGAAGCTCAAGCAGCAACTGGGTTTGTAATCGATCCGGTCAAAAATGAGAGAGTCCCTGTTGATGAAGCTGTTAAGTCGGGTCTGGTGGGACCAGAACTGCACGAACGACTCCTGTCAGCGGAGAGAGCTGTTAGTGGCTACAAAGATCCGTATACTGGGAAAAACGTGTCCCTGTTTGAGGCCCTGAACAAAGGCCTTATCAAGAAAGACCATGGCGTTCGTCTGCTTGAGGCACAGCTCTCAACAGGTGGAATCATTGACCCTGTTAAAAGCTATCGTATCCCACACGAGGTTGCCTGCAAGCGTGGATATTTTGATGAGGAAATGAGCAAGACCCTAAACACCAACACAGATGAAACTAAGGTCTTTTATGATCCGAACTCACAAGAAGATTCAACTTATGCCCAGCTCATGAAAACATGTGTCACCGACAAAGAAACCGGACTCCCATTGCTTCCTCTTTCAAAGAAGGCAGCCAAGCCAAAAGAAGAGAAACAAATTACAGAGGCTAAAACAAAAGAGGCTTTGAACCAGACAACTATGGAGCTTGACTATGGCCCTTTCAAAGGAAGAAAAGTCACAATTTGGGAAATCATACACTCTGAATACATCACTGAGGAGCAGAGAATAGAGCTTATTCGCCGGTATAGAATGGGACAGGTGACGATTGAGAAGTTGATCAAGATTGTGGTTACAATGGTTGAGGATAAAGAGGATGAAGCAAAGGAAGAGGCCTGTTTTGAAGGCCTTAGGGCTCCAGTCACAGCCCGCTCTTTGCTTGATTCCAACATCATTGATAAGGCTACATTCGATGAACTGGAACAGGGTAAAAAGACACCTAAAGAGGTTAGTGAAACCGACAAAGTCAAGAAGTACTTGCAGGGAACAGTCCACATTGATGGTATTACTATGGGAGATTCAAAAGAGAAGTTAAGCATATATCAAGCAATGAAAAAGAACATCCTGCAACAAAACACTGGGCTTGCCTTACTAGAGGCCCAAGCTGGAACTGGTTTCATAACTGATCCAGTCAAAAGTCAGAAATACTCTGTGGATGATGCTGTGAAGGAAGGAGTTGTTGGTCCAGAGCTCCATGAAAAACTTCTTGCAGCCGAGAAAGCAGTGACTGGATACAGAGATCCTTATACTGGCAATAAGATTTCTCTGTTCCAGGCCATGAAGAAAGAGCTTGTTCTCAGAGAGCATGCCATCCCCATCCTGGAGGCTCAGTCTGCCACAGGGGGGATCATTGATCCAACCAGTAGCCATCGTGTTCCCAATGATGTGGCCATTCAGCGCGGCTATTTGAGTAAACAAATGTCCAAATCCTTCAATGAACCTTCAGGTGACGTTAAAGGTTTTACCAATCCCAACACCAATGAAAATGTCACTTACAAGCAGTTGGTGGAGAAATGTGTCAAAGATCCCATCTCTGGTCTGTGCTACCTGCCTTTGACAAAGGTGGAAGCCCCTGCTCCTGTTGAGAAATCCTATCAATATACAGAGGAACAAGCCCAAACAGATCTAGCCAACACTCAAATTGAGATCCCTCATAAGAACTTTGCAGGAAAGAGTATGACCATTTGGGAAGTAATGAATTCAAATATGCTTCCAGAAGAGGAGAGACGCCGCCTCATGGAGCAGTTTCGCTTAGGGCAAATCTCAAAGGACAGAATGCTCATCATCATTATTGAAATCATTGAACAAAGGGAGACCCTAAAATCAGAGCAAGGCATGTCCTGTGATGTAATCAGAAGAAGAGTTACTATTGATGAGCTGTACAGTGCTCGGATTATTGACTTGAACACTTACAACCTCTTGAAACAAGAGAAGATAACTATTCGTGAGGTCATGGAAAGGCCGTCAGTGAAGCAGTACCTCTTTGGTACTGGTTGTATTGCTGGAATCATGTCAGACAGCCCCCCAAAGATCAGCATTTACCAGGCTATGAAGAGTGGAAAAATCAAGCCTGAGGTTGCTCTGAATCTGCTTGAGGCGCAAGCAGCAACAGGATTCATGATTGACCCAGTGAAAGATGAACTTCTGACTGTTGATGAAGCTGTACGCAAGGGGCTTGTCGGCCCAGAACTTCATGACAAACTGCTCTCTGCTGAAAGAGCAGTTACAGGTTACAAAGATCCGTACAGTGGGAAAGTGATTTCTCTCTTCCAGGCAATGAAAAAAGACCTCATTCCTGAGGATTATGCCTTGGGGCTTTTGGAAGCCCAGAATGCCACTGGTGGATTAATGGATCCTGAATACTACTTCCGCCTCCCCACTGATGTTGCTTTGCAGCGTGGCTACATCAACAAAGAGACTCTTGACAGAATATCTGAACCCAATGCGGATGTGCGTGGTTACACCGATCCTACATCAGAAGACAAACAGTCCTATGCTCAGCTGCTTAAAAGATCCAGAGTTGATAAAGAGAGCGGGCTGCGCCTGCTTTCACTGTCAGACAGAAGACTTCTCTTCAAGGGTCTTAGAAAGCAGATCACTGCAGAAGAGCTGCTTCGATCCCAGATTATTGACCAAAAGACATACAATGAACTCACCGAGGGTACCATCACAGTGGAGGAGGTCAGCAGAGACCTGAAGAAATTCCTTGAGGGTACCAGCTGTATTGCTGGTGTGTACGTAGAATCAAGCAAAGACCGTCTGTCAATTTACCAAGCGATGAAGAAGAACATGATTAGGCCCGGAACTGCCTTTGAGCTTCTTGAAGCCCAAGCTTCCACAGGGTATGTAATTGATCCTATTAAAAACCTGAAGCTAAATGTGGCTGAAGCTGTGAAGTTGGCAGTTGTTGGCCCGGAGTTTAAAGATAAACTCCTCTCAGCTGAACGAGCTGTTACAGGGTACAAGGACCCTTACTCTGGCAAGATCATCTCACTATTCCAGGCGATGAAGAAGGGTCTTATTCTTAAAGACCATGGCATTCGCCTGCTAGAGGCTCAGATTGCTACCGGTGGAATCATTGATCCACAGGAGAGCCATCGCCTGCCTGTTGAAACAGCATATGAACGTGGCCTCTTTGATGAGGAAATGAATGAAATCCTCACCGACCCATCAGATGACACAAAGGGCTTCTTTGATCCTAACACAGAGGAAAATCTCACCTACCTGCAGCTGATGGAGAGATGTATGACAGACCCAGAAACAGGTCTCGCTCTTCTGCTGCTTAAAGAAAAGAAGCGAGAGAGGAAGACGTCTTCCAAATCTTCAGTTCGCAAACGTAGAGTCGTCATTGTTGATCCAGAGACCGGCAAAGAGATGTCTGTCTACGAGGCGTACCAGAAAGGCCTTATAGACCACCAGACTTACATTGAGCTTTCAGAGCAGGAGTGTGAATGGGAAGAAATTACCATCACCTCATCTGATGGAGTTGTGAAATCCATGATCATTGACAGAAGGTCTGGTCGGCAGTATGACATTGATGACGCCATCTCAAAATGCCTGATTGACAAGTCGGCCCTTGATCAGTACCGGGCAGGCACCCTATCTATCACAGAGTTTGCAGACATGCTGTCTGGAAACACGAGCGGTGTCAGATCCCGTTCATCGTCCTTTGGCTCCTCTTCCTCTTACAATATGAGCCCAGTACCTTCTATAAAAACACCAGCAACCACGTGGAACGACCCAACAGAGGAAACTGGTCCTGTGGCTGGCATCTTAGACACAGAAACACTGGAGAAGGTATCGGTCACAGAGGCTATACACAGAAACCTTGTGGACAACATTACAGGCCAAAGGCTGCTGGAGGCTCAGGCCTGCACGGGAGGTATCATCGACCCAAATACTGGAGAGAAATTCTCTGTTGCAGATGCAATGAACAAAAGTCTCGTGGATAAAATCATGGTGGACCGCATCAGTCTAGCCCAGAAAGCATGCAATGGATTTGAGGATCCGAGAACCAAGACTAAAATGTCAGCAGCCCAAGCTCTAAAGAAAGGCTGGCTGTACTATGAGGCTGGGCAGAGATTCCTTGAGGTCCAGTATCTCACTGGTGGATTGATCGAACCAGATGCCACCAGCAGAGTCTCCATAGATGAGGCTGTAAAGAAGGGCACCTTAGATGCACGCACTGCACAGAAGTTACGGGATGTTAGTGCATACTCAAAATACCTCACATGCCCTAAAACCAAGTTGAAAATCTCTTACAAGGACGCCATGGAAAGAAGCATGGTAGAGGAGGGGACTGGTCTGCGACTACTTGAAGCGTCATCTCAATCCAGCAAAGGCCTCTACAGCCCCTACAGCATGAGCGGGTCCGGCTCAGCTACCGGGTCAAGGTCTGGCTCAAGAACTGGCTCAAGGTCAGGCTCCAGGAGAGGAAGCTTTGATGCCACAGGATCCAGTTTCACAACAACCTTCTCTTCCACTTCGTACGGTTCACCGAGCTACAGCCGCCGATACTGATGAGTCTGACAGGAATGATTTCTAAAGGAAGGATACACTACAAAACCACAGTGTTCACCAGATGCCTAATTCTCAGTGGAATAAGGGCTACCTTTATTCTGCTCTGCATGTGGTTGTTACAGGTCTTTTAATATTTAATTTTTTACAAGTTGAATATTTGTTTATAGTATATTTCACTTTTCTTTTAGTTGTTTATGCTTCCTCCTGAAAACTGTACTGTACCAAGCTTATGCAATAGCTGTTGATTACTTCTAGTGTCTATTGCAGAAGTTATTCTTTCTCTTTTTCTTTGTTTAAAAAGTACATCATAAGAATTTACCATTCAACAAACAAGATTTTTATTTAAAATATTGTGTATTACACAATAACCAAAACTATTCATTACCAATAACCTGATTGTCAAGAGGAACCAAATTTTTGTTGTACAAACAGAAATCTTTGTACATGTGTATATTTCTGAAAAGTTAAAAAAAAAAAGATAGCTGAAAAGAGATAAATACAACTCTGCAGAGCAGAATAAGGAGTCCTCCGAATATGAATAAACACTAAAAGTGTCAGCTTTAATAATGCCAAGCTTCAAGATCTTTTCTCTCCTGGGCTACACTGCCAATGTCTACTCCATCCCCAATCTTCATTCAACCTGGAAATACAACAACACGAAAACTCAAAGAGCAAGATCCCTCACCTGGAAGATTCATCCAGTCTGTTATGACCATTCAAACCTTAAAACATCAAACCTCAAAACCAACATAAACAAGTCCCTGCTTTTCTTCACACCTCAAAAGGTATGTAAAAAATAGATGTGTGTGTGTGTGTGTGTGTGTGTGTGTGTGTGTGTGTGTGTGTGTGTGTGTGTGTGTGTGTGTGTGTGTGTGTGTGTGTGTGTGTGTGTGTGTGTGTGTGTGCCATTCTTTATATGCAGACCATTAAAGTCCAACGGCTAGGTATTAGCTCTTAGTCGACTTAACAGTTAAAAGTCGTCACCCTTTGCTAGTCGGCACCAGAATTACTAGTGTGTTAAATACGTTGTTATTATTCTTATACATTGGCCTTCAATGCTGGTCAAATGGTTTTGCTCAAACTGCAAAGCAGTCACCCACCACTAGTTGGGGCTGCTCTCCCCGCTCTACTACCCAGATATAAACAAGCACACTGAATGATGAGCATCTCGTAGGAGCAGAGTGGTCTGGCAGTATTTTGATTGAGAAAATGGAGATAAAAATGTACGTAGCAATGGCATATTGACCGGAGCAGTGTGTAACCACATTGAACACAGGCATGTTGATGTCAAAGTGCAGGGGGACCGAAGCTTGCGGCGCTAGCAATGCTAATGTTAGCCACACTCACCAGCCATATTATATGGTTTACGGGCTGAAACTAAATAAATTTAGCCAAAATTATAAAATTAATTATTGATTTACTCTTTTCTTACCTTCAGACTACTTGATTAGTCTGAGTTTAAATTCCCGTTCAACAGACGAGGAAATGAGTCGTCTAGCATCATGTGATGTTAATCAGTGTTGAATTTGTCTGTTTCAGATATTGTCTACAGGCCAAGTCTTCTCCAGTGCTCTCCTCAGATGTCTTCCAACGGCCTGTGGCATCAATATGAACTCCACTGTAATCAATGATTTTATGCAACAGTACAGTAACACACTTGCTCATACACGTCTATGTTTCATCAGATTCCTTTAACAGTGAATCATTTTTAAACTTGTATCTAATCTTAAACTCATTTAAAGGCCTAAACCATGCTTTGTAAGTGCCTGCAATATACTCTTGAACCCTTCAGTGGTGTGTTGAGTATTAATAGATGGTGCAGTGGTTACACTGTAACCACACTGATGCATGAGCAATGCTAACCATAATGGTATGAGTACTGTGTTATCAGGTAAGCCTTTGTACAGCGACTGTACGTCACAATCGAACTTTAAAACAATAACTGTAAAAGCATTTCAGAGTCTACAGTGTGGTAGTCACACAGGGCTAAAGTGATCGGTCTGAATGTTTAATAGTTAAGATTGATGTTAGATGAACATTTTCCCTTCACAGATAATAATGTATGTACTGTACATTGATAACTATATGAAGCACTAATGCTAAAAGCCATGAATTAACATTTCTTTGAGAGAGATCTTTAAGCTTTGCCACCAGACCCAGTATTTGTATTTTTCACGACATATACTTGTTTTAATTTACAATTCTACTTTGTAAAGCAACACTTGCAATCTATATCACTTTATTTTCATACTCTATATTCTTGCTTTGCATGATTTACTAACATTTAAAAGGTGCGGAAATGAAATATTGTATCCATTAAAGCATTTGTTTTCCTATTGCGTTTGAAAAGGTTTGAAGGATGTATTTTAATGAGGGTTGCCAAGCCTTGGTTAAAATGGTGTATTTATAATAAAAGGGTGACAAGGAATTTTATTGCAACACCTTACGCTATGTAAATAAACATGGAAATAAAATATTCACTCTCAAAGTGTATTTATTAATTGATTGGCAAAACATGTTGGCTTCTAACGGAAGAAAATAGACTTTATATCAGATGATAGATGAATTGATATTAACATGGAAAACTGGTGTTGTTGCCTGTCCTTAGAGGTCACATATTCTCCTCCTTTTCAACCAGTTTAAATAAGTCTCAGAGCTCCCCAAAACATGTGTGAAGTTTCTTGTTCTAAATCCACTTTGATCCTGTATTTGATCATGCCTATAAACCCCTCTATTTCAGCCCTGTTTAGAACAGGCTGTTTCTGTGTCTGTACTTTTAAATGTAAATGAGTTGTGTATGACCACGCCCCCTCTCTGGAAGGGCTTGGTTGGTTGGCTTGGTCTTTCTCGCTCCATGACCTATTGTTTACAGTGAGAAGGTAGACTCAGAGGGCAGAACAAACACCTAGCTGGTGGAGTGTCACCCACCTGGGGGAGGGGTTACTGCCCTTTGTGATGTCATGAAGTGAAAATCTCTAAACGGCCTGTTTGAGCACACATTTTCTGAAAAGCGGAGCAGGCAAAAGACAGAGAGGATGGACTTTTCGCATCATTGGGGGGGTTTGTAGACAGAGTAGAGACAGATATTAGTATTGAGAAACATGAAGTGGATTTTGCATAATATGTGACCTTTAAAATCATAAATATTTTTTTTAAGTGGGCTTGTATGAGGTACTTATCAATATTGTATAAGTGTATCATGTGCAGTCAAAAAGAATCAACATGGATCCTGTTAGGAGAAGCCAGCTGGAGTTTCGCTGTAGAGAGGTCACAAGAAACACCCACTAAAGCGTTATGTGTAATACAACATGTCAGGTAAGTGTATGCTGCATCTGTGGATATTTCCATCCCTTTAATTCTGAAGTGTATTGACATTAAGACTTACGTTTTATACATTATAATGTCCTTATTGTATGAGAGTTAACAAAGGTTGTTATATCAAATATAGTGATTCACTTTTACTTACAGTAAACCTAGTTGATGTCTTAAAATGACTCCACCAGATATGACTTTGTATCACACTGAACTTTCTCATGTGAAAGTTTTCTGACCAAGCAGCACAGCAACTAAACTCAAGTCACTTCAGCTTTTGATTGGTCCCTCATTTGTATCTGGCAACGGGCCAGTAAATTATTCCCACACCTGGAAATGATACACTGTCATGCAAAGTTCAGTCGGGGTCACGAGTATGTATTTAATCGGGGGTGTCTACTTAAAGAGCAGATGTCTAAAGAACAGGTGTCTAAAGAGCAGATGTCTAAAGAGCAGATGTCTAAAGAGCAGATGTCAAGACAACCAAAATGCAGCCGGTGCAGACACCATGGCATCATTGTCCCGCAGAAGGGCCACACAAAGCTGTGCCCTTTGCTCAAATGTGACTGCTGGAAGTGCTGCTTGGTGGCGGAGAGAACAAGAATCCAGCGAGGACTGAAGAAAGTCAAAAACGGAGAGCAACATCCGCGCGTCGACTCAACTCTCAGCGTGAAGAAACCTGCAGCTAAGAAGACACCTTGTGCGGCCTCGGGCACATCTGGACATCTGTGCCCCACACCGGGAGGGGTCCCGGTCCTGGAGCGGGACACCAACAACAACCCCTCGACACCTCTGGATCTCCGGAGCAGACCTGCCGAGGGACGACAGAGTGTGGCCGGTTTGGAGAGCAGGAACGGGCTGCCTTTCGCTTCAGGTGAGGGAGAGTCGTGCACCCCTTTTAGTAAGTTGATTATTATCGAAACATATTTCTTCTGCATAAATACTGACCTTAAAGCAGCTCTGTTATCATAGTACTAAGGACTATGCATGTACAAATTAGGTTATTATGCAAGCGGAGCATGAGTTTGATCAAAACCATTTTAGTTTCTCAGGGTAATGTTCAGATTGTTTTTTTTTGCAAGTTAAATAATTGTGTTTTTAACAAACAAAGCAACTGAGATCATTCATATTACGTGATATTAGTTTAAAGCTTATTCATTTATTAGAAATTTAAAAAAATTAATTCTAATTTTTTTTTTTTTTGCGACACAAAAGAAAAAAAAGGGGGGAAACAGACAGTGATGTCATCACGGCCTATGATCGTGGGGTGAAGAAGAATACAGTCATACTTTTATACATAAAAACATACAGCTTAAAGTCTTTCACAAAGGAATAGACAGGAAATTCATAGAAATATTGAAATTGCAGAGAGACTTAAACAAGTAGGAAGATATTAAAATAGTTTATAAAATAGAGAAAACGTTTAATAAAATGAAATCAATCGGCTACAGTAGTAAATATTGGAATAAGACAAAGTAAATACCAGAGTTTAAACAATACAAACATTGTAAAGTTAAACCTACATTTAAAGCCAGATTAAAAAGGTTTTTTCATTGACTTTTCAAAATGCATTTCTCATTACTTTGGATAAAAAATACCAGTAGCGATACGTAAGAAAAATAGTACGTCAGTATTACTATAAATATTTACTTTAAAGATCAAAGATTTCTTAATAAGCTCTATTTTTTGTGTGTAAGTTATTTAATTAAGTTGTGTATTTCCATAAAAACGGATTCTAACCACATTAATAGTCTCAGGGTCTTAGATGTGGGGATTGGTTGCTTGGGGATTGGTGTTATGGTTACAATAAAAACATTTCAAGTTAAGATGGACATAAACCAATGAGAATTTTTTATAAACAAAACCATCAATTACTGAAGAAATTAAAGGCAAAGCGATAGACAGTCTACCTCCAGACGCCCCTATAACTAAAGTCTAACCTTTCCTTCCTAACGCCCCTATAACTAAAGTCTAACCTTTCCTTCCAGACGCCCCTATAACTAAAGTCTAACCTTTCCTTCCTAACGCCCCGATAACTAAAGTCTAACCTTTCCTTCCAGACGCCCCTATAACTAAAGTCTAACCTTTCCTTCCTAACGCCCCTATAACTAAAGTCTAACCTTTCCTTCCTAACGCCCCTATAACTAAAGTCTAACCTTTCCTTCCTAACGCCCCTATAACTAAAGTCTAACCTTTCCTTCCTAACGCCCCTATAACTAAAGTCTAACCTTTCCTTCCTAACGCCCCTATAACTAAAGTCTAACCTTTCCTTCCAGACGCCCCTATAACTAAAGTCTAACCTTTCCTTCCTAACGCCCCTATAACTAAAGTCTAACCGTTCTTCCAGACGCTCCTATAACTAAAGTCTAACCTTTCCTATAACTAAAGTCTAACCTTTCCTTCCTAACGCTCCTATAACTAAAGTCTAACCGTTCCTATAACTAAAGTCTAACCTTTCCTTCCTAACGCCCCTATAACTAAAGTCTAACCTTTCCTTCCTAACGCCCCTATAACTAAAGTCTAACCTTTCTTCCAGACGCTCCTATAACTAAAGTCTAACCGTTCATCCAGACGCCCCTATAACTAAAGTCTAACCTTTCCTTCCTAACGCTCCTATAACTAAAGTCTAACCTTTCTTCCAGACGCTCCTATAACTAAAGTCTAACCGTTCTTCCAGACGCTCCTATAACTAAAGTCTAACCTTTCCTTCCTAACGCCCCTATAACTAAAGTCTAACCGTTCTTCCAGACGCTCCTATAACTAAAGTCTAACCTTTCCTATAACTAAAGTCTAACCTTTCCTTCCTAACGCCCCTATAACTAAAGTCTAACCTTTCCTTCCTAACGCCCCTATAACTAAAGTCTAACCTTTCTTCCAGACGCTCCTATAACTAAAGTCTAACCGTTCATCCAGACGCCCCTATAACTAAAGTCTAACCTTTCCTTCCTAACGCTCCTATAACTAAAGTCTAACCTTTCTTCCAGACGCTCCTATAACTAAAGTCTAACCGTTCTTCCAGACGCTCCTATAACTAAAGTCTAACCGTTCATCCAGACGCCCCTATAACTAAAGTCTAACCTTTCCTTCCTAACGCCCCTATAACTAAAGTCTAACCTTTCTTCCAGACGCTCCTATAACTAAAGTCTAACCTTTCCTTCCTAACGCCCCTATAACTAAAGTCTAACCTTTCCTTCCTAACGCCCCTATAACTAAAGTCTAACCTTTCCTTCCTAACGCCCCTATAACTAAAGTCTAACCTTTCCTTCCTAACGCCCCTATAACTAAAGTCTAACCTTTCCTTCCTAACGCCCCTATAACTAAAGTCTAACCTTTCCTTCCAGACGCCCCTATAACTAAAGTCTAACCTTTCCTTCCTAACGCCCCTATAACTAAAGTCTAACCGTTCTTCCAGACGCTCCTATAACTAAAGTCTAACCTTTCCTATAACTAAAGTCTAACCTTTCCTTCCTAACGCTCCTATAACTAAAGTCTAACCGTTCCTATAACTAAAGTCTAACCTTTCCTTCCTAACGCCCCTATAACTAAAGTCTAACCTTTCCTTCCTAACGCCCCTATAACTAAAGTCTAACCTTTCCTTCCAGACGCTCCTATAACTAAAGTCTAACCTTTCCTATAACTAAAGTCTAACCTTTCCTTCCTAACGCCCCTATAACTAAAGTCTAACCTTTCCTTCCTAACGCCCCTATAACTAAAGTCTAACCTTTCTTCCAGACGCTCCTATAACTAAAGTCTAACCGTTCATCCAGACGCCCCTATAACTAAAGTCTAACCTTTCCTTCCTAACGCTCCTATAACTAAAGTCTAACCTTTCTTCCAGACGCTCCTATAACTAAAGTCTAACCGTTCTTCCAGACGCTCCTATAACTAAAGTCTAACCTTTCCTTCCTAACGCCCCTATAACTAAAGTCTAACCGTTCTTCCAGACGCTCCTATAACTAAAGTCTAACCTTTCCTATAACTAAAGTCTAACCTTTCCTTCCTAACGCCCCTATAACTAAAGTCTAACCTTTCCTTCCTAACGCCCCTATAACTAAAGTCTAACCTTTCTTCCAGACGCTCCTATAACTAAAGTCTAACCGTTCATCCAGACGCCCCTATAACTAAAGTCTAACCTTTCCTTCCTAACGCTCCTATAACTAAAGTCTAACCTTTCTTCCAGACGCTCCTATAACTAAAGTCTAACCGTTCTTCCAGACGCTCCTATAACTAAAGTCTAACCGTTCATCCAGACGCCCCTATAACTAAAGTCTAACCTTTCCTTCCTAACGCCCCTATAACTAAAGTCTAACCTTTCTTCCAGACGCTCCTATAACTAAAGTCTAACCGTTCTTCCAGACGCTCCTAACTTTGGTGGATTTGACCAGCCTCCTCCACCTCTGCCTTTAATCCACTTTCCGTTTTGGATGCCTGGTCATTACTCCGGCAGCTACGCCCTGTGTCCAAACTTCATGCTCAACATGCCGTGGTTGCCACCTGTGCCTCCGGGGCTTTACGACGACGCCCTCTGTGGACCCCTGATGTTCCCCCATTTCCAGCCAGGTGCTCTGTATAACCCGCCTCCGCCTGAGCCTGGACCTCCTGCTGTAAGTGTTCGCTCTCCTTCACTTCAGGCTACTTAAACCTAAACTTCTACTATAACTTTGTAAACATATAGAGGGATAGAGAGCAGGGAATGACATGATGGAAAGAAACCAAAGGTTAGGAATCGAACCCTTGTTGCCTGCTTGAAGGACTACAGCCTCCGTACATGGGGCGTGCTCATACTAACCACTAGGCTACCTGCGCCACACCATATGGATTTTTATTATTAATTGACTTGACAGCAAAAATAGGTCCACAAACAAAATGTACCCACAGCAGCACTTACAAAGCAGCCCAAATCAGACCTGGCAACCCAGACCGTAATGTGTGTACACGATGTTTTGACTTCTTAGTCGTGTTATGAACGACGAGGAGGTCAAAAAAATAATATCTGTCCCGTGTTTGTTCAGTTGTCAGGATTGCAGGACATCCTTCACCCGTCAGCCAGCTCTGCTCCAAGAGGCCCTCCAGGAGGTCAAACTCACTGAGACTCTTCGATGAAAGGAGGATAAGAAAGGTAGCAAGGAGAGTATAAACGTTCATGTTCGCAGTCAAGTTCAGATTTTCATGCCTCTCTCATTGTGTTTGTTTATACTGAAAAATCTGTTATGCTATGTAATGTTATGGGTTGTTCTTTTTGTACCTAAACATAAACATAAATAAAATGTTCTTTTGAAGAAGCAATAACAATTCATTTTGCTTTCTTTGTTTGTGTTATTTTTTTGTCAAAACATTTAATGACTATTTGATCAGTTAAATGGGAAATCGACTTGAGCTTGTACATTTATTTTCTAGTCTTCTGACTACTCAAAGCTCTTTTACAGCGCAGGTCACACCTACACATTCACACACTGATGACAGAGGCTGCTGTGTAAAGACCATCAGAAGTAATCTCATTCACACGCCATCGACAAGGCAGCGGGAGCAACTTGGAGTGAAGTGTTTTGCCTAAGGGCACATCGGATATGTTGCTGCAGGAGCTGGGGATTGAACCCTCGACCTTCCGGTTAATTGAGCAACAGCCACCCCACTAGTTAGCGGTGTAGTCAATCCAATATTTATTGTTTTGAAATTTAATTTAATATCAAATCTCATTGGTACTAACCTTCTCAGTCTGCTTATAGAGAAATTAACAGAACAATAAAGACTGCATTACAACTATCGAGGCATTAAAGTGTGAATAACTTTTATTTGTTATATTTTGTACTGTTTGTCTGAGATGAAAAGGTAAAACACTTCAGAAATACTTCAAGTGGGCTTAAACTTTTATTCCTCTTTGACTTTAGAGGAGAAGAAGTTTAAAGTGGCAGTTGAACTAAACCTTCTACTGGTATTATCCATAACAAAGAGAAAGCAGCAGGGTATCTGGAGGACACTTCAGTACAAATCAAAGGTTTACGTTTTTCTTTTTGGTCATTTTGGTGCTTTTAAAGATTTTGCACTTTGTAATAACGTCCACCAGGGGGAGCTGCCTCACTTTCAGTTCCTGCCCCCTCAGTTTTGGGATTATTATTATTGGGGGTTTTTTTTTCAGTCTGTGCTCAAAGGAGATGTTGCACATTAGATGTTAACACAGCTATGGACAGCATAATCCAAATACTGTTAGACTTCTACATGACATAGACCACACACACGACCACCGCCGTCCTCATTCATGCACGGCCTGCTCACAAGGAAGTGTGGACAACAGTGAGGAATACAAAGGAGAAATCCTTCCTGCATCTTATCCCATCTCCCTCTCTCCCATTTTTCTTAACAGTGAGTAAGATCTTTCACCCGCTCTTTTGTAAAGCGCCTCGAGATAACACTTGTTATGAATTGGCACTATACAAAGAATGACGGATATATTGACATAAGGCATGGCAAGTTTATTTAGCACCATTCAGACACTTGGCAGAGTGCATCACAGGTACAAAGAGCACCCAGTTCTGCTGAATGCTTACACCATTTACACAAACAAGACATGTGTGCAGGATCAAAAATGTACAAGTACATGTACACACAAGCAGAACAATAAAAGTGTGACATCTGTGTTGCTGCTTATCTTATGTTTGCTGCCATTTATATGTCTGTAGTTGCAGTTTTTATGTCTGTTTAAGAGTGTCGTTGTATCATCTGTGTGTGTTATTTCCTAAAAGCCTGACGAGGGACGACGACCGCAAATGAACCCTGACTAGAAGAAGTCCTATATATGTTGCATTGGTTGCACTTTAACTAGATGCAACAATGCCTACATGTATTGTCCCTGACAAATAAACGGATAAATAAATAAACATACTGTAACACCAAAAATGAGTCTGCAGCCTGGGGCCTCATTTTTTGAATGCAGGATCTTAAACAGTTGTGGAGTACATTTTACAGTGTTGATCAGTAGTAATTTATTATGTTTAAGAGATCTTAATACCTGTCTGTATTCTTTAGCAGACGACTCTGTTCACCCATCTGACCCTGTGCTCATTTATTGTTGTTCACTGATATTTATCACCCGAGTGTCAGAGCTTTATAAAGACTAACAGGAGGAGGTGAACAGCAGCAACACAGCTCTACTCGTTCCTCTCCACGCTGGTGGGATTTTTCATCAGAAGGATTCCTGTTAACATCAGCAACTTCAAAGAGTTCACAAAGTGCAGTGAGCAAGAGGTGAGGAGTGTGTGTGTGTGTGTGTGTGTGTGTGTTCCTGTGAACTGCCTCATTGTGTGATCCTCTGAATTCCTGAGAACACTTTGGCAAAAAGGAATCACATCCCCCCTCCTTCTTTCTCTTTGTCTTACTTCCTGTCTTTATCGCTGCAGAGTTCATGGTTTGTAACCAAAGAGAACATCTTTGTTTGTTTGTTTTAGCAGACTCTGTCACCATAATCTGGATCTGGGACCAGACTCTGTCACCATGATCTGGATCTGGGACCAGACTCTGTCACCATAATCTGGATCTGGGACCAGACTCTGTCACCATGATCTGGATCTGGGACCAGACTCTGTCACCATGATCTGGATCTGGGACCAGACTCTGTCACCATGATCTGGAGCTCTCACTCTAAAAGGCCACAGCAAGTGGTGTGTGACAATACATTGTAAAGTATGAGAACACAATGAGCTGCTTCCTGCCTTTTTGATGACTGTTGTTCGTTTGTGTACTAGCTAACACTTCATGCTACCATCTTCTTTTAGGCACACTGAAGCTTTGAGCTAAATGCTAACACCAGTATGCTAAAATGCACGGTGCTTGCATGCCTATAATCTTCAGGAATTTGTCCTTGAACACAGGTTAGCATGCTCCACAGACTTCATGCACAGTGGATATGAATTCTATGTTTAAGATATTTTTGCCTTTATTAGATAGGACAGCTGAGAGACAGGAAATGTTGGGAGGAGAGAGTAGGGGGACGACACGCAGCAAAGGGCCGAGCTAATACTTAGCCTTGTCTCTAGTTGGGCCTTTGAGTATAGAGGCATGCGATAACCAGTCGAAGACTGTATAAAAACATGGACGTCAACCATTGGTTTCTGAAAGGCTGTTTTGGAAGTCCGTCCATGGTGGTTACCGTATTGGAAATGCCGACTCCATCAAACTTTTGTACAACTTAACACAAAGCAAAGAGCCTTCACTTACAACGCGACCACATGCAGTCAGATCTGGACAAACTTGTCCCATTAGCAGTGTGAAAAATGAAGGGCAAAGACCATCATTCTGCCAAATATAGACCAGATGTTAGAGTATAGGCACAGCTGGTACAGAACAGCAAACTTGATCCTTTCAAAATAAAATAAAAATGGTTAGCAGTCTGTTCGTGAGATTTCCTTCTTACTTGTCAAACATTTGGTTAGAGTGCTGCTGATCATCTCGATGTTAAGATGAAGAAAAGAACAGAAGCTTATTTTGGAGGACACCAACAAAATAAAAACTCCAATCAATCAGCACAAACTTCAAACAGCGTAAAGAAGTCATCGCTGGTCACCACAGAATGAGCTCAGCAGTGATAACGCTTTCGAAAACAATATGAACCTCTTTGTTGGAAGCATCAACACCCCCCTCGCCTGCCTCGACTCACACCCTCAGGTATAAGAGGATCTCTGTCATTGCTGACAGGAGCTGTTTTCAGTTTGTGAGGGAGGAGAACGCAAAGGCAGCATTCACTGGATGGGTTTGAAATCAGCGACACAGCCTTAAGAAATCCTCACTCCCTTATTGAAATAGCAACACAAACAATGGAAAATTCACTCAAACACAAGCACAGATTTCAACCACGCCTAACATACTTCACTTAGACTTAAGTTGTAATATGTTTTATATAAAAACACAGAGCAGCACTGAGGCTCTGGAGATTGGGAGTTTTAATCTTTAAACTGTTATCACCTTTTCTACCTGGCAGTCTGCTTTTGTTTGTGTACAGTTTTTTGTGCTGCATGACTCCAGAATTATTTTTAATAGACAGTAATGACAATTGTAGAGACAGGTGCCTCATATTTTCTGTAACACAAAAGCAGTTCTGAGGAAATTCATAGCGTTCCTTGGGGAGGGCATTCCAAGTCTGTTGTGAAACGTTGTAACTGGAAGTAGATATGCTGCTTAGAGGGAACTGTTTTCTATTCAAGCGAGGCCTCAGGCTTCTGTGATTCTCCAAATATTTGGCAGAAATCTTCACTTCTTTATCTCTGCAAAGGTTGAGCAATGAGTCCACACTGAGCTGATGTCAGCCCATGATGTACAAAAAGAACAGGATCTGGATACTTAAGACTTAAGTTTAAGGTTCTGTGTTTGTACAATGCTCAGTGATTACAGAGACTTTCACTTCTATGATAACCTCTGTCATACTTAGTTAAAAAGTCTGCATAGGGGCTAACATAGAGCCTGTGCCCCCCCCCCCCCCCCCCCAACATTTCCTGTTTCTAAAAATAAAGGCAAGAATAACCCGAAAATATCTTAAGATAAAAGTATGCATCAATGTGATTATGTGCAATGAAAAAAAGTGTGGCTCCTCTTTAATCTGCACCTCATCTCTACTGATAACTGAATTTGAATATAGCGCTGATTCATAAAAATGTTATCTGTAGACACTTCATAAAAGAAGAGGTCTAAACTGTGCTCTTTGTTAAAATGCAGTTAAAAGTCAGACTTCATATAAGTCCTGAGGTCACTCACTGGTTAAAGATCATCCTATTTGAGCTCCCAGTTTGAAATGTTGGCTGTCACCATCCTGAGAGGTCAAATTCAGTGACTTTAACAAGCTGAGGTAAAACCCAGCAGCCAGCTAGCAGCACTCACCAGTTAAAATAAAAAGATTAATTATTTATTTTCTGCTGTAAAGTTTGGTTATTAAATATTGTGGTTCAAAGTGGCCATTTGAGGAACTGCAGTTTGTATGTTTAGTTCTTCAACCCTGGAGGTTACTGCTGGTTAAAACAAAGTTCACTTTTTTTTTTTTCTAAACAGTTGTGGGCTAAGGGCATTAGTTGGCAGAAACATTACTCAAGTTGAGTCAAGTACTGCAAAGTGTGTGAGCCATAAAACAAGCCTACCTGCTGTGCAGGTCAAATGCCACAACAATTATACTTCAATAGCATGCATGACTTTACCAGATGACAAACCAAAATGACTTGGCATTTTACCAAAACTCTTAAAAATGACCTCTTAGAGACACACCTAAAACTGGGCGCAGCATGTTAACAAAATGCAAATCTGAGAGTGAGGGGAAATCTCCGCCCTGCTCACGATGTGCTGGTAGAGAAATCTGCTGAAGTGTGAAATGTAATGCTTTTCATTTCACTGAAAGTTACAAGAATGTTCAAACACACTTCCCCGTTTTCTCTTTGGACACGAGTTAATGAAGCTGTAAGTGCACAGATGATGCCTCTGACCCAAAGATAACAGATTTGTGTGTCTCTGCTTTTCATCGGGCCATCGGTGCATGTTTTCATATTTGCAAAAAAGCGATTCTTGTGAAATGTTTTTTATGCACACTTTCTAAAAAAAGCTCCAAGTTTATTGACCAGTTTTTCATCTCTGCACTGGAGACAAGTTACCATTAGAAAATATGTTTCAGTATAGTCTGTTGTGAAACGTTGTAACTGGAAGTAGATATGCTGCTTAGAGGGAACTGTTTTCTATTCAAGCGAGGCCTGAAGCTTCTGTGATTCTCCAAATATTTGTCAGAAATCTTCACTTCTTTATCTCTGCAAAGGTTGAGCAATGAATCCACACTGCTAACATTTCCTGCTTCTAAAAATAAAGGCAATGACCCGAAAATATCTTAAGATAAAAGTATGCATCAATATGATTATGTGCAATGAAGAAAAGTGTGGCTCCTCTTTAATCTGCACCTCATCTCTACTGATGGATTCATCATAACTGAATTTGAATAAAGCGCTGATTCATAAAAATGTTATCTGTAGACACTTCATAAAAGAAGAGGTCTAAACCGCGCTCTGTTAAAATGCAGTTAAAAGTCAGACTTCATATAAGAGTGATCAGAGCCACCTGGAGGTCACCCACTGGTTAAAGATCATCCTATTTGAGCTCCCAGTTTGAAATGTTGGCTGTCACCATCCTGAGAGGTCAAATTCAGTGACTTTAACAAGCTGAGGTAAAACCCAGCAGCCAGCTAGCAGCACTCACCAGTTATCTATTTATTTATTTAGACGACCTTCCACCTGTTTCTTGTGTAACTTTTAACCTGGTTAAAATAAAAAGATTAATTATTTCTTTCTTTCTGCTGTAAAGTTTGGTTATTAAATATTGTGGTCCATGGGGATGGACTTGCTTTAGGAGCCATCCTCAAGTGGCCATTTGAGGAACTTATTAGTTTTTATGTTTTTTTTTCTTCAACCCTGGAGGTTACTGCTGGTTAAAACAGAGTCCACTTCTTTTTTTCTAAACAGTTGTGGGCTAAGGGCATTAGTTGGCAGAAACATTACTCAAGTTGAGTCAAGTACTGCAACGTGTGTGAGCCATAAAACAGGCCTACAGGCTGTGCAGATCAAATGCCACAACAATTATACTTCAATAGCATGCATGACTTTACCAGATTACAGACCAATATGACTTGACATTTTACCAAAACTCTTAAAAATGACCTTTTAGAGACACACCTAAAACTGGGCGCAGCATGTTAACAAAATGCAAATCTGAGAGTGAGGGGAAATCTCCGCCCTGCTCACGACGTGCTGGTAGAGAAATCTGCTGAAGTGTGAAATTTAATGCTTTTCATTTCACTGAAAGTTACAAGAAGGTTCAAACACATTTCCCCGTTTTCTCTTTGGACACGAGTTAATGAAGCTGTAAGTGCACAGATGATGCCTCTGACCCAAAGATAACAGATTTGTGTGTCTCTGCTTTCCATCATTTTCATATTTGCTTGAAAGATTCTCGTGAAATTCATTTAAAAGAGAAAATAATCTCCTCAGAATTATTTTTATCTTTTGTTGGCAGGAATGAGTGATGTCAGGAGATCACACAGTTATGAAAGATGTGTGTGAAATCTTTTTTATGCACACTTTCTAAAACGATCTGCAAGTTTATTGACCGTTTTTTCATCTCTGCACTGGAGACAAGTTACCATTAGAAAATATGTTTCAGTATAATCTAGTTTGAAGCATCTTTCCCACTTTCTCTGCTGAAAAATGACACCTCATTATCTGATTGACCACATGAAATCTAACACACTCTTGATTTAGATCATTTTCTTTTATATTTAGCATGTACAAAAGTTCTTTTGGTTTCTTGAGTTTTTTTTTTTTAAACCCAAGAACATTTTCCACTCAGTAAACACACTTGAAAAGCTTGTCATGGCAGATTGAAAAAGAAAGTAAGAGTGATGATTAATGAAAGCGATAAAGGAGACGCAGCAGCTTCTTCCACAGAACCGATAAGATATGTGAGATCTCTGCAGAACAATAGGACGCCTGCATGCCAAAGAAGACACACCTCAAACTGTATGCTGGACACTTCTCTGCAGATAAACAATCATCAAAGGTTTTGAATCTATAAAATGTCATCTGTCAGAACATTCAACTCAATATATGAGTCATAACTCCACATTACTGGTGAAATATATTGGGAATAGATTTTAATCTGCACAATGATCAGAGTACATTTTCTTTGGGATGTATTTGCAGATGAAATGTAAATGTGAAGATGTTCTGTATTCTGTGAGTTTTTAAAGTTATGCAATAAAAAAAAATAGAGAAGTAGATTCAAATAGTTAATAATGTGGTTGGTACGTAGATATGGAATAAATGTTAAGGGGTTATTTCAATAAGAACTTATGATAAGACGTGTCTGCTTTGGTCTTAAAAACTTAGACTGGCGACACACTTGACCAAATAATCTAAGTGTGAGGTCTTAATGTGATTATTTTACTGCCCCTGATCGAGTCATATCCTCCCCCTCTAACTGTAAATCTCTCCGACTGACGACCTACAATAGCCAATAAGAGCGAGCAGACTGGAAAGTGTCACCAGCCGAATGTTGCCGCCTTCAACAACTCACCTCCAGCTTGCACTACGAAGTGTAAAAGCCGCACCTATATCGTTTAATCATCCAGAATTTCACTTAGGGTCCCTGCGCTGCTCTTTCACCTTGAAGTCATTCTGCATATATACGTAGCTTAGCATTAGTCATGTCTTCTTCTGTCTTTCATCATAAGCTAAAGGGATAGCATGGGTCACATTTGAACCAGGAGTAAAGTGTAGAGTCTGTACAAAATGTACAAAGCTGAAAAGTTGACGTTGTTTTCACCGTTCAAAAAACAACCACCACTTTGAGGTTTGCTAACTTTGCCAACTTGTTCGCAAAGTCAGCCGGAAGAAGGTCCAGTGGTAACAAGCACAATCAAGGCATAAAGCCACATTTATCCATCATTAAATCGATTCTCCTTCGGTGTTTGAATACTTGGACAAGGACAGAAGTCCATTAAAATGTCCACATCGAGCTGTAATTGTATAACTGAACTTGACTGTGTATGTAAACGTTGTGACATACTTTATTAATCCCCGAGGGGAAACTCTGGTCCTACACTCTGTCATTGAGAAACATGCTTCTCACACAGGCTTGAATCACACACATGCACAAACAGGAGCTGTGGACATGCATTAGTGGAGAGCTGTCGGAGGTTCGACTTTACACATCAGGATACAGTCAGGTATTTCAAGTTATTATGGTAATCCTCCGGTAACTGCAGGTTGTTTCTGCTGGAGTCGTGTACCAATGTAAAATCATTTAGGTTTTTGTATCAGTAGTGCCTTTGCATACGTCCTTTAGACCTTTAAGATGAATGTTTTGCATAGCTTCTATTGTTCCTGGGGTTGTATCACTCGACCTGTCAGATGACCTTTGGGTCTGTGTATATGTGGAGGTGTGTCCAGTCACATGTTCATGTCTGATGATTATAATAATAATACATTTGTTTTATAAAGCGCTTTTCTAAATACTAAAAGACGTTAAAACAACCAAAAACAAAAAACAAAACAAGAACGACGAGGACAGTACAACGAAGGAGTAATGTAAGAGGGGGTGGGAGTTAGTGGTTGTAGGCAGTGTTGAAGAGATGAGTTTTTAGGAATTTCTTGAAGGAAGTGAGTGAGGTGGAGTCTCTAATGTTTTTTGGGAGTGAGTTCCAGAGGGTAGGAGCTGCAATGGAGAAGGCCCTGTCCCCCCAGGACTGATATTTAGCCCTGCAGGGGTGATTCAATTCAATTTAATTGCAGCAGCTTCTGGTGTGCGGACTGTTAGTTCTGACATGCATTCCTCCTCTGTTGAGCTCTTCTGACATGTGTGGTTAAGCAGTGTTTAAACAGCTCGGTGTCAGCGTGCTCAGCCGGTACAAAAGCTGTCAGGACTTTTGTTCTCTGTTGCTGATGTGTGTGAGGAGGCGTCTGGGCGTGCCTGAGATAAGACATACTGATAAAAACCTGTCCAGTGTGCTCCAGGAATGCAGAACAAACCACATGTTGTTTAAAGATACGCTGCCCTGATTAAAGCCACGGATGATTTCAACACCTGGCTGCTAATGAGTGTTTCTATAAGGATCAATCCTGTAAATCCTTCAGACGTGGCTAACTATTAACTAAAGCAACAAAGACAGTGTGGGACGGGAGAAGGTTTGAGCAGGATTTTGCTCTTGGATCTATGAAATGTGTGCATTAATATTGATTTTTTAGAATACGTAACACTCAGTGCTGGTGTTAACAGTGATACCTATCGATACGTGCTACCAAGCGGCTCTGTGCATGACTGGGAGCAGGGTTATTCATCTATCCAGATACACTTCCTCTGAAATCCTAAAAACATGTTTTACATATTATCAGTGTTCTGTGTAATAATAATAATATCTAACAACAAATCAGAAGTGTTTAGCAGAGAAAAATGTGCATACAGTCGTGAAAATTATCCTTTATCTTTTAAAGCAACCAAATCATCTAGTTTGAGGAATAACAAACATGATGAGAGCGTCGGATCTAAAGCTGCAGCTGCTGAGAGTTTTGATAGCAATCAAAGTGCTTCACTAACAAACAGGACGCTCATTAGGTGACGCATAAGAAACCCAAACATTAGTCCGGACACACCAAGACAGTACAAACTTACAACAAAAAGCAGGAGGAGGGAAAATGTAAAAAAAAAAAAACAGAAAGAAGAGTAAAAATGGTTAAAACAAATCAAATTAAAATAAGAAAGGAGTCGTTTTGAATGCAAACATATAGAAAAAATCCATTCATTATCTATACCGCTTTTCCTGTTCGGGGCCGGGGGGTGTCTAGAGCCAATCACAGGGGCAATTTAGAGTCACCAGTTTACCTAACGAGAATGTCTTTGGACTGTGGGAGGATGCCGGAGTACCTGGAGTACATGCAGTCACACAGAGAGGCTCCTGTCTGATGATTTAGAAAAATATTCAGTGAAAATATAGATGAAAAAAAAGCAACAGAAGGGAGAGACTAATTTTTGAGTTTCCTTTTCATGTTGTCAGATCTGGACCTGTCGTCACTTGTTCAAGAGTTGAGTTTAGGGTTCAGGATTAGAGTCATCATTTGGATAAAGTTTACACAAGGTTTAGAGAGCTCAGGTAAGAAAGTATTTAGTCAATAAAGTCTTTATGATTATGATCGATGTTAACAAATAAAAAACCTGTAATCTTCTTCTTTAGAAAGGCGGACAGAGACTAATGAGGGGAGGTATTCAGGGGCTCTGTGAGCAGAGCGAGGCGTGGTGCCAAGTAGAGCAGACAATGGCAACGGTATAAAAAAAAACATTCCTGGCTCGGTGCAGGAGTCGATGGCAGCCTGGGAACAAAGTGAGCAATATTCTGCAGAAGATTTGACAATGAGGAGAGCCAAAAGGAAGAAATGTTGTGGTCATAAGTGGGCGACGAAAGATTTATGACGATGGTGGTGTGCAGAAAAGTGGCATGGAAGGAGTGACTTTTATTATACTCACTTGTTTCAGTCATTATTCTTTGACTTGAAATGTAAAATACACAGTGTACACACAGAGAGGCATTCAGATGTATAAAAGTATTACAGGAACACTTTCCCCAGCAGATATTCATCCCACTTCTCCTTTAAAGGTCACATAAAATACACTTCACCATGTTTCTCTAACACTAATATGTGTCCCTAGTCTGTCTAAAAATAACCCAATGATGAGAAAAGTCCATCCTCTCTGTCTTTTACCTGCTCCACTTTTCAGAAAATGTGTGCTCAAACAGGCCGTTCGGAGATTTTCCCTTCATGACATCACAAAGGGCAGTAGCCCCTCCCCCAGGTGGGTGACACTCCCACAGCTAGGTGTTTGTTCTGCCCTCTGAGTCTGCCTTCTCACCGTAAACGATAGGACATGGAGAGAGAAAGCCAGAGCCGACCCAAGCCCTTCCAGAGAGGGGGCGTGGTCAGACACAGCTGATTTACATTTAAAGATACAGACACAGAAACAGCCTGTTCTGAGCAGGGCTGCTAAAAATAATGCATGCTGTAGGCATGCTTAATTACAGGATCAGAGTTATGTTCTCTGAGCTTATTGACTTCAAAGGCTACAATTTACCTTATCAGTCCGTATGACACACACTTTTATAATTATTTATGTAGCTTCTAGTCGGATCTGTTCTTGCTGCTTCTGAAATTAAAGAGACAAAACGAACACAGACTCAGCAGACAACTCTTTAACATGAGTCTTGTTCTGCTCGAGATCTCTGCTAGCTTTTCCTCTCGACTATTAGTTTGCTAAATGGTGCCAAGTATTTAGCTCATGGTGCATTCAAATTTGTATCTGCAACTAATATACTGAGTACAGTCTAAGACCTGCCTTTAACATATGAACTTGCACAAATAATAAAAACTGAAGAAAAGTTAACACAGGCTGGCTTTTTCTCACAAATCACTCCACTGTCACCCTGAATGATGTGAGTCTGTTTCCTGACAAAGATACAGCTACAGGAAATGTATTATGTTTATTTAAACTGGTAAATGGACTTGAACTTGTAGAGTTCTTTTCTAGTCTTCTGACTACTCAAAGCGCTTTTACAACGCAGGTCACATCGACACATTCACACACTGATGGTTGAGGCTGATATGTAAAGTGACCATCTGTATAGTGACTAATCCCATTCCTTCACATTCATATGTTGTAAGTGTCTTGCCCAAGGACACATCGTACATGTTGCTGCAGGAGCTGGGATGGAACACCCGACCTTCCAGTTGAAGGACAACCGACCCTACCAACTGAGCCGCCCCGGGGACACGTGCAGTGAAATACAAAGTAGATGCCATGCGTACAGGTTTATAGCCGTGGATAATTTCCACCCCGTGTCCCTGGTTAGGCTTTTAGGATTAAAAACAGAATCATTAGACTTTACAGAAATAGTGATTCTTAGAGGATGTGAAGCGCAGTGAAATATGATGATTCATGCTGACTGGTGTAGGTTGACATTTGTTAAAAAAAAAAAAAAAACACAAAATTGGCTTCAGTTCATCATCTGCGCACAAATCAATCAGCGCTGTCTACCTCCAAATGTTTGTCCTCAAATTAAACATTTTGACGATGCCAGATGTTGACAGGTTTTGTCACTTCTTTGTTTTGTATTTTTGTTTTATAAGATTTATTTTTATGCCTTTATTGTTGAGACAGCACAGTGGATAGAGCCGGAAATCAGGAAGCACAGGTCGGACCCGAACCCTGAGGACCACGACCTCCGTACATGGGGCGCTCACTCCAGCCACTACGATATCGCTGCCCCATGGTTGTGTCACTTTTAAAGAATGACTCTTCCTGGTTCCAGGGAATGCAGAGGTGTGAACCTGTAACTACATGCAACCAAAACTTTCCCCCATCTTGCAGTTTTAATCTGTCCTTCCCTTGTCCTCACCTTTTGGCGACCACACCTGGCTTTAACTGACAGACGCTGAGTTTGATGATTATGATTGAGAAATTTGAAGCAGCAGGTTACAGAGTTTGTCACAGGTGAAGTCATCACCTGGAAGTCAAGTACACACTGGCATGATTGAGTTTCACATTGTTTAATCATCCAAATTTCTGCCACACCGGCTGATTAAATCATTTGACTGACATTGGGCGCACTCGTAAGTATTTCTCAGGAAACCAAAAACAATTATCACATTCCTCTAGTTCTTTTTTCATTGAAGTGTTATAAACAAAGGTTCTTCTGATGCTTATGAAGGAAAGTTATATTTTCTGTTGGAAAAATGAACGAAGCCTGTTTTTGCAAAATGTTGCACGACCAATAAAAACCTAAACATTTGATTTTCACTCATGATTCAGGAGAGGTCATAAAAATCTAAGCGCTATCTTCAACTTGAAAATAATTTTAATTTTCATCCAAATTGAAGCTCTTAAACTGTAGAATTAGTTTATATAGGATCAATTTTTAAATTTATAAACCTTTACAACTCAAAACTTTTCTTAAACTTGACGTCAGTTTTTTTTAAAAGGTGTTAACACCTGTTCTGGTTTCACCTGAAACAAATGTTCTCATAAGTGTTTCCACCTGCACAGACGTGGTTGAGCAACGTTAGGCGTCATGATTTTAAGTGATTAATGTCTTTGTGTGTCCTGTTACTGTTACAAGTAACAGGTGTTTTCTGATCAGGTTGTCTGTTTAGTGATGCAATTGATTTTGTTAAAAGTAGATGAAGTCCAGATCCCCCTCCTCTTCCCCCTCCTCCCAGCTGAGGCTTTAAGTCTCTTGCAATTTGATCAGACTTGAGAACCTACCAAACCTGAGGCAAGTTCACACACAAAGACAAAGTCTCAGGGTATCCGGCTCTGCTTGTTACAACCTGGTTGGAAAGATAAGGAAGATAACAACTGCAGCGTGGCTCACTAACTGTATGTTCCCTGTAAAAAATACATTTACTGCACATCAATAAAAGACAAAGAGGGTCAATACAATACTGTTAATATATCATAAGGGAATCTGGCTGAACTTCTGCTCACTGACAGTACAGTAAGAAAAGCTCAATTATCATGCAGGTATTGTTTAAGAGCACAATGGACACGCTCGGAGGAAGTCTGCAGGAATTTCTGGCATCCTGAGTTCAGTGCCGAGAGTTCCCCGCCTGTTACTCCCCTCTCAGTCTGAGGAGAGGAGGCTGTTCCTGTTCGAAAGGGGCCGGGCTAAACCGCTGGACCTTTCTGTATATCTGACCAGTCAGCACAGAGGATTACTTCTGAGATGTTTGGAGCACCTCAGATGTCTCCCATGCCAGCTGAGACTGACCGCTAACAGAGCGGGACTTTCCACAAACGTCAGGTAAGAGCAGATTTTCCTCTAGTGTTGTGATTTTAAACTCAAAATATTTCTTGGTATTGTGCCCACAAGATAAAGAAAGTGCATGTCTCTTTTAAAGAATTATTTCCTACACGTTAAATCTAGACTGAACCCATATTGAAACTTTCCTCGCTGTGCTGTGAAAGTGTTATAAAAGTGAAGTGAAGAAATAACATGAGTATCCTGCCAACAGCCCTCTGACAAAAAGGGAAAGCAAACATTCCTCGCTGATTACCTTTGACCACAGCAGCTGTTAATATAAAGTTTGGGTAAAAGTAGGCCTCTGTGTTTTGACAGGTCTGAACATAGTGTCTATATCCCCGTGCTGTTGACACATGAGAATCCTGCATTTTTCCATATGTAGAGTAACTATTATGCAACATCAATTGATGTGATGCATTGCCTCATTCACACCTGTTGTTGTCTTTATTGCTTGGGTAGGGTCAGGAATGCAGAGCGGTGATAAAGACTTGAGTTTCATGGATGTGATGTGATGCAATGCGCCATAATGTGTGTCTAATGAATGTATAGTAGGCGAGTTAATTGCGTCCCCAGTGTCTTTTCCTTCTAGTCACACAGGTAGCTGGTTTACCAGGGTTCTCAGCAAAAATGATGTCAGAGTGATTTTGACAGATTCTTGGCTCAGTGATAGTTAGAAGTCACATAACTCACTCAGACAGGTGCCTTCAACACATGTCCAAGTCCTGCAGGAAACTTACACTTTTCTTGCAGTAAATCAATTTTAAAGGAGACAGTTTGATTTTGTTTTACGCTCGTTAATGTCAAATGTTTGGGCACATGTGGCTTAGTGGTTGGTGCGCTCGCCCCATGTGCGGAGGCTGTGGTCCTCCAGGCGGGCAGCCCAGGTTCTGATTCAACTTCCCCCAGTTCCCCACTCTCTCTCTCCCTGATTTTCTGACTCTCTCCACTCTCCTATCTCTAAAATAAAGGCATGTCAAATCTTAAAGACGCTGAATTATCTGTGTAGGTGTTAATTATATGAAATGTTTGACACTGAGGCAATAATTAGTGGTGATGTTGTGATCTGCTTTTTATTAAGAGATATGTCTTGTATTATGATGCATGTATGAAATATATGTCAATGGGTGCATCCAATCAATAAATAAAAACATCACTCAAATCTAGTTTTAAGCTACATTTAAATATGACCTGAAATTACACATTTCTGAGAATGCACAAATAAGTGAAGACGTTAATCATGTAAGGGATGATGTATTGAGTTACTTTGGATTCTGCAGAAATGTATTAAGTTGTAGCTAGGTGTTTAAGGGCGCGGTCTCACTGGCCATCCGTAACGTGCCCAAGCATGCTTCAACCCTAAAGTCCAGTTCGTTTGGCCAGTGTGACCGCTCTGTATCGTGCTCAGGCACGGTACACTTCCTTGACTTTGGCACACTTCGGGGGGGTGTGCTTCGGCACGGAACACTTCATGCACGAGCACAAGCACGCAGGTACACAACGCTGACAACCTTCATTAAGGAGAAATCCAGAGTTTCATGGCTGTATCTGACTAACATGACACAATATAAGACACAAAGTAGTTGTCATGTTCTCTGTGTTGTTCTCTGATGTGCGGGCGCGGACTCGGCCGCGCATCTATTTTATTTTTTTATTTATTTATGGTTGTGTCTTATTAAAATGGCTTAAAATAAGCTGCAAATCTCATAATCCATTCTAAATTCTAAACAATGCGGACCTTTTTTTTTTTTTTTTTTTAAAGAAATGCAACTATGAACATAAGAAGTCACTTTTTCTCAAATATGAAGACCAAAGCTGTCGTTAAAAAGAGCTGTTGAAGAGTGTTGCTTTAATGCCTGACTATCTCTCCTGTCGGGCACGGCTGTGAATTTGACTAAAGATTCATCAGTGAAGCTAAAGTATGCGTGTGCTCAGTGCAGTTGATGCATTTGCCTTTTACAGCATGATAAGTAAACTCAAAAGATGTAATAAATGCAAAGTGACTGTTTGTAACATCCTTCAAACAACTCAAACATCGATCAGCAAACTAAGCACTCAGCAGGCAGAGGTATTGCAGCGCTGCAGAAAGTGAGTTTGTGTGACTCATCCTGTTGCATCTCAGAGACGTTATGCTGAACTTTGACATAGAGACCTCGCAGGTAATGACTTGCAAATAGTGAAAACAGTACACACCTTTTGTCCAATGGGATTAACTGAGATCATTAATGATAACAGAAAACTATTTTTTAACAATATGGTGCTTAAAAGCTATTGTTGTGTTTTATTTTTGTATTTAAAGCAGTGTGGCAAGAAGAAATGACAAACTAGTGTACATTATAACATACAGACAAAAGCCTCGTCTTTAATCTGTATTTACCCTCACAGTCGGGCTTTCACAATGAGCAAGTTTGTGAGCTTCACGGCCCGGTTTCCATTCACACCCCTTTTCCAGAGAGTGATTACATTCACTCCTAGTGCTGGAAATGACATCACCCTAACATTAAACACAGTGATCAACTGTATGGGTGGAAAAAAACACAGGTTTCTAAAAGAAAAAAACCTGTATTCACAAGTCTCAAGTGTCCTGATTGCTTGATCGTTATTCCCTCAGGTCCAATGTGCATTGGCACTTCTAGGGTCTGTTCGGGAGCTCAGATAAAATTCAGGTGGTCCCTTCGTCACTGTTATAATATTCTATATTATGCTAATTAATAAAATCACACCAGGATGCTCTGCTACCTTAGTTAGCTAATGCTAAACGTCAAAGGACAAACATAATGTCATGCAAGCAGCAGTTATGTTATTCAGGGGTCTCTTCCCAGCCACATTCAGTCATTTAAGATTCTATTTAATCATCATTATCTACTTGTGTTGAGTGCTGAGTGCTGTCAGATGGGGCCCCCTTAGGGCGGTTTCCTACTGTCATTGCACATTTTGCACATTTTTAGCCACTGCTGTGGTTGGAGACTGTAAGGTGCCATTTCTTAAATCTTCACTTGGACAAACTGCTTTTTCTGGTCAGGGGGATGTGAACATGTGAAGACCTGCAGAGCTTCAACTGGATCCGGACTGGAGTCATTTTAAACTCAAACTGAACCCGTTTTAAAGCGGACTCAGTCTGGTAGTCATGTATGATATTTGTTTGGTTCTGTTCTGTTGGTTCTTGATTATCTGTTGTTGAGTTTGATGTATTTTAAAGGCCCATCTAGGGACGGTCAATGAAAATGACTTTAGACTATGAGTGCTGTAGTGTGTGACAACAGTTTACTTGCTTCAACTTGTCTTGAAATGATTGCAATGAGGTCATTTTGACTAGAAATTGGACAGATATACGTGCTGATGTTGGAGGTTTTGCAATGTATTATAAAGTAATATATTTTGTTCAAACTTGCAGAAAATCTTACTGAGGTTGGTGGAAGTTTGTTTCATTGCTGTATTCTCTTATTCATAAGGTAAACTTCTGCACTCTGTCTTACTTGCAAACAGATGTTTATTGGCAACGTTACAGTACTAGATTTTCATCAGGCAGACAGTTGGTAAAAATAGGTTGGATATCTTAAATAGGAAGTGGCTACAAGCATTCAACTAATCATCATTAGGACGACAGCAAATAAACGACAAATAAACACCAGCTTCCTTTGAGAGTGAGATCATACTTACCAACACAGCTACCGGAAGACTAAGAGGCGTTTCTAAATAACATGTCAAAAACACACTGTTTTTGTTTGAGGAGAATCTGTCATTCTACAGAGGATTTTAAAGAATAGGCTTTGGATGCAACAGAGGTTTCCAACATTGTACATCATCATGCATATAAACTGGCCTTTAAAAAACATGCTTAGTCAAAGAGAGTGTTAAAAAGGAAAAGAAAGTCACCATGAAATTCAACACTCTATTCACTCGAGCACAATCGGATCTGTCGGCTCTTTGACAGTGAACTTTCCTCTGTTTTAAAGGACCCTCCCATGTTTGTAAATAAAAGGGGGAATAAGGATTAAAGGTCCCATATTATGCAAATCCCACTTCATGTTTTTCTGACACTAATTTGTGTCCCTAATATGTCTACAAACCCTCCAATTATAAGAAAAGTCCATCCTCTGAGTCTTTTGCCTGCTCCACTTTTCAGAAAATATGTGCTCAAACAGCCCGTTTGGAGATTTTCCCTTCATGAGTTCACAAAGGGCAGTAACCCCTCCCCCAGATGGGTGACACTCCCACAGCTAGGAGTTTGTTCTGCACTCTGAGTCTGCCTTCTCACTGTAAACAATAGGGCATGGAGTGAGAAAGACCAAGCCACCCAAGCCCTTCCAGAGAGGTGCGTGGTCAATGTATGCACATGGTCAATGTATGCTTAGCACCAAACAGCACACAGACACATTTAGCTAAAAAGCTTACAGCTGAAGAGACGGCGACCAAAGAAAAAGCTAAAAGAAAGTAAATGTTAAGGCGTTGCAATGTTAAGGGTTAAAGGGTTCCATGTTTCAACGCCTGTTGTTACAACACTTACAACACTTAAGTTTCAAAGCGTTACGTCTTGGTATGCCAACATAAACAACACATGCTTTGTCAAACACATTCACGAGCTGGCAGAGAGTTGATTTGTAAAGTGTGCATGTAGATGATAAATTGACAAGAAAATGTAACGAGAAAAACAACATTTATTACCATGTGCACCGTGTTATAATGTAAACATTGTTTAAGAGCCAAATGTAACTTGGACTATGCATTCAAAGCAAGTGGGTGAAGCTAGAGAAGGAACAGACAGCTTTCAAGATCCGAGTAATGTAGCCCACACCAGACTTGTTCAGATAGACTTTAAAGGTCACATATTCTCCTCCTTTTCAACCAGTTTAAATAAGTCTCAAAGCTCCCCAAAACATGTCTGAAGTTCCTTGTTGTAAATCCACTCTGATCCTGTATTTGATCATGCCTATAATCCCCTCTATTTCAGCCCTGCACAGAACAGGCTGTTTCTGTGTCTGTAGCTTTAAATGCAAATGAGCTGTGTTCGACCACGCCCCCTCTCTGAAAGGAATTGGGTGGCTTGGAGTTTCTCGCTCCATTTTTTATTTTATTTAACCTTTATTTAACCAGGTAAATTAAGAACAGGATCTCTTTCACAAAGGTCAATGCCCGATTGTTTGCGATGAGAGGGCAGACTCAGAGGGCAAACACATAGCTGTGGGAGTGTCACCCACCTTGGGGAGGGGTTACTGCCCTGTTTGTGGCGGGAACAAGATCCCTCTGAAATGATGTCATCGATGTTACAATCTTTCTAATTCTATCTTTGTTGATAGATGTGTGTCTATCAGTTTCGTTTCATAATGTCACTTAACATGTTAATAAAGTAATAAAATGTGCAAACACAAAAGAGGTTTGATTAACAGAATATATTTTGTCTGTCTTATCTCCAGAGGGACGAAGATTGAAGGCCCCAGGGATCTTACCATAAAAGCCCTGGTACCTTTGGTCTTTATTGCAGATTTCGGAAATTGCCACCAGGGATTCAAGGCTCCTCAAACACTCATAAGGAAACTGAAAGGTTGGTCACAAAGTTAGCCTAAAACTTGAACTTTCATTTTAAAGGTCCCATATTATGCTTTTTCTGGTTTTATATGCCCTTTAGTGTGTTTTCCAAGTGTCCTGTGCATGTTTAGGCACATCTATGTGCAAAAATTCAAAGTCCACGGAAACGCGGCTTCTCCTACGTCCTCCTGTTAGCTGCAGCATTAGCTGCATGTAATGCTCTGTTCTAGCCCCCCTCGATAAAAATTTGTCAGTCCGACATCATTGTCAGTGTGAGATCACTGATCTAAGCCCATTGGCTCGTTGTGGCAAGCCCAGCAGCTCATGTTGCACGCCCGTTAACTTCTGTAGCACGCCCACGATATGCCGTAGCCTGCGGTAGCACAGTAGTGCTAAGGTGCTAATGTTTACGCTCCCCTCGGACGGAGCCAGTGGCTGCATTCCCAATATGGTAAAAAAGGCGGGACATTTCCGAGAACCGTGCTGAGCAACTGACCAATAACGACAGAGCGGATCGGCAGACCAATCAGAGCAGACTTGGCCCACGCGGGTCTAACAGTGTGCATGCAGTACATGAAAACAGACACTTTTTTCGGACTTTAGCTATTGTGAATGTACAAAAGTAGGTACATAGATTAAATATACGAACCCCAAAAAGGGCATAATATGGGCTCTTTAAGTCAGAGTGAGCTTGGATACACTTATTTTTCCTTTTTATTTTCATGCTTACACTGATAGTTTGGCTGGAAAAAAATACCAATCACACATTTTAACCTCAGTATTCTGCTGCAGTATGTTTAACAGTCTACATAGTGAGGCTGGGCCATGGATAGAAAATGTTCACCTTTACATAAACTGAATTAACTCGATAAAGATTACTCTACTCTGATAACTCAATTAAGGCTCTGCAAAGACAACCACAGTCAATCAATCAATTAATTAATCTTTATTTGTATAGCGCTAATTCAAAACAAATGTTATCTCGAGAGGCTTTACAAAAGAGAAGGTAAAAGACCGAAAAACGGGTTAGGGGGAGATGGGATGCAGGAAGGATTTCTCCTTTGCACTGAACATCATCTTTGCACAAACACAGTTCTTAATGGTTTTAGGGTTCTGCTGTCCTAATTAATTCAGGACAGGTTTACAAAGTATTTTGACTATTTTACTATTTTAAGTAAACAACTGGCCATTTTGGGTTAACCAGGTTTTACAATAAGTCCACAGTTTAAAATAAACAGACAGATGTGAAGTGACCAAGAGAGCACACTATGTGGAAGAGAAGAGAAGTTTTTTCAAGCCATACCACTGTTGTCAGATGTCATACAGTCTAAAAGGAATATGCAGTATAAAATTTGACGAGATTTTCAATATAATGGTCATTTTTACCATTTAGAGTGGAGCATTAGTAAGCTAGAGCTTTACATTGGAAATCTCTAAGAGTGAACTTCCTGCAAAGGACTGATTAATATAAATATGGTCAATTAATGTGCAAACTAAGATGCAAGGATTCTCCCTTCACACAGAAAAGTGTTTTTGAATCCCTTTTTAAGGAAGTTTTCAGGCTGCAGAAATTAGGGATGTATGATTGTACTGCATTATTTAGATATATATCATAGATATGGTTGAGACTCCAATATAACTTAAAAGCAACTCCTAATAAACATGACATCAACAGCACAATGAACTACAGGCTACAAATTTATCATACAGTTGCTTAAAGAAAAACCTAAAGTAAACAAAGATTGTCAATTGTTAAATTACGAAGGCAGGATTTATTGCTTGACTGTTTAAAAAAAAACGTGACTACCTTTGATACATAAGATTGAATTGAACCCCGTACAAAGCTTCTTTTTAAAAATCTGTATTTCTATATAATTTTGTGGTGGACATGAAACTTTATTGTTATTTGCAGAAAAAGTGATGAGATATTAAAACCAGTTCCAACTTGTATTTATTTGTCACACAGTGTTGTAAGCCAAGATGGCCTCCATCAGTCAAGATTCTGAAGTGAAGAAAAATGGCTACGCTGAAGGCCATGGACCTGTGGCTGGTATTTTTCTGGAAAAGACAAAGGAGAAGGTAACCATATACCAAGCCATGAAAAAACGTCTACTCAAGCCAGGTACGGCATTAGCCATGCTTGAAGCACAAGCAGCGACAGTGGGCATCGTAGACCCATTAAACAATCGAATACTTACGGTTGAAGATGCTATTAAAGAGGGAATAGTTGGACCAGAGATGAAAGAGAAACTCCAGACAGCAGAAAAAGCTGTCACTGGCTATGTAGACCCCTACACAAATCAAACAATATCTGTATTCCAAGCTATGCGAAAAGATTTAGTCCCCAGAGATTATGGATTGAGGCTCCTGGAAGCACAGATAGCCACAAAAGGCCTCTCTGATCCATCTGATAAGACTAACATGTCAGTTGAGACTGCCATTCAAAAGGGCTACTATGAAAAAGGTTTGCTCAATGATCAGATGTCAGAGCTCAAAGTCTTCTACAATCCAAGCTCTCAAGAAAATCTTGATTACCAAAGTCTCCTGGAGAAATGCACTGTGGAGCCTGACACAGGCCTGCTGCTCCTACCCGTTTGCATCACCTTCAAAGGTCTGCGAAGAGGCATTTCCTCTACTGAACTCCTTGAATCAAAGATCATTGACAAAGAAACATTTGATGACCTTCAGAAGGGGAACACCACAACTCAGGATGTGATGCTGATGGAAACAGTAAAAGAATACCTGGAAGGCAAAGGTAGTATAGCAGGCATTGCTGTACTCTCAACAAATCAGAGAATGAGTATTTACGAAGCGATGAAACAAGGCATACTGATGCCAGGAACAGCACTGGTTTTACTGGAGGCACAAGCCGCTACTGGATTCATGATTGATCCTGTCAAAAACAAAAAGTTCACAGTGGATGAGGCCATCAAGCACAAGCTTTTTGGCCCAGAGTTTCTCGCAAAGCTGCGTTCTGCTGAGAGAGCAGTAACTGGATACAAAGACCCATACTCAGGTGACACTATATCACTGTTTCAAGCCCTGTCCAAAGATCTTATAGTGAAGCAGCATGGAATACGTCTACTTGAGGCGCAAATTGCTACAGGGGGAATAATAGACCCCATTAACAGTCATCGACTTCCCACAGTGATTGCCTTCAAGAGAGGTTATTTTAACGAAGAAATGAATGCCATACTAGAGGATTCAGGGGATGACACCAGAGGGTTTTTTGACCCAAACACAGAAGATAACCTAACTTATCTTCAGCTGATGGAGAGATGCGTCATTGATCCTGCCACTGGACTGTGCCTTCTCCCTCTCCTTGACAAGTCAGACAGGCTAAATTTTAATTTCATTGACTACCAAACTAAAATGGCCTTCAAAGAGGAAAAGGTGAAAGTGACATGTGGAAAGTACATGGGAATGACAGTATCTCTGTGGGAACTCCTGATGTCAGAGTACTTCGATGAAAATCAGAGAAGAGACATCTTTAAAAAATACAGAGAAGGGAAGCTCAATATGAAAATGACCATCACAATGGTTGTGGAAGTCATAGAAAAGTCTGTGAAAACGACTAAAGTTGTTTTTGAAGGTATCAGAGACACTGTCACAGCCAAACAGCTTATGGAGGCAGACATCATTAGCGAGGAGGTCTTGGAGGATCTGAAAAAGGGAAAAAAGTCAGTGAAGGAAGTGGCAGAAGATGAACGAGTAAATGTGTACCTTCAAGGGAAAAGCAGCATTGCAGGTATTCTGCTTCCTGATTCTCAAATCATGACGATCTACCAGGCCAAACAAAAAGGCAAGCTGATGCCAGGAACTGCTTTGATTCTACTGGAGGCACAAGCAGCAACAGGTTTTGTGATTGACCCCATTGGAAACCGGAAGTTTTCAGTTGATGATGCAGTTAAAGCAAAAATTGTGGGGCCTGATGTCTGTCAAAAGCTGCGCTCAGCAGAGAGAGCTGTCACTGGGTACAGAGATCCACATGATGGCAAAATAATCTCTCTATTTCAAGCCATGCAAAAAGATCTCATCGTGAAAGACCATGGAATTCGACTCATGGAGGCACAAATTGCCACTGGAGGGATCATTGACCCAGTCAACAGCCATCGCATACCTGTTCATGTGGCCTATAAGAGGGGTTACTTTGATGAGACAATGAACCAGATTCTGAGTGATCCAAGTGATGACACGAAAGGATTCTTTGACCCCAACAATCTTGAGAACCTGACATACTTGCAGCTCATGGACAGATGTGTAACTGATCCAAGCACAGGCCTGTGCCTCTTGCCACTCAAAAGCAAGATAAAGAAAGTTAACATAGATGATAATATCAGGGAAACACTCAAAACAACAACAGTTTCTGTTAAGTATGGCAGGTTCAAGGGAAAGCACACAACACTCTGGGATCTTATCAATTCAGAGTATCTGACTGAGGACAAAAGACAGGAATTTTTCAAGCTCTTCAAGTCGAGGAAAATCACAATTGAGCAAATCACAGTCACCATTCTGGAGATCATTGAGAGCAAGGAGATAAAACAGCAAGCAGGGCTGAACTTTAAAGGTCTTAGAGGAGAGGTTTCTGTTGTGGATCTCTTGGAGTTGAATATTGTGGATGAAAAAACATACAAGAGTTTGATCGATGGAAAGATAACAAGCACTGATGTAATGGAAATCGACAGTGTGAGATCCTACCTACAGGGGAAAAGCTGTGTGGCTGGTGTAATACTGCAACCCTCCAACCAGAAGCTTAGCATCAATGAGGCTCAGAGAATTGGCATTCTAACACCTGGCACTGCCCTCTGCCTCCTTGAGGCACAAGCAGCTACAGGCTTCATTGTTGACCCCCTAAAAAACAAAAAACTTACAGTGGAACAAGCCCTCAAAGAAAAGGTAATAGGGCCACAGACTTATGAAAAGCTATTGTCAGCAGAGAGGGCTGTAACTGGTTACAGAGATCCATACACTGGTCAAAAGATCTCACTCTTCCAAGCCTTGCAAAAAGATCTAATCGTCAAGCAGCATGGCATCCGTTTGCTTGAGGCCCAGATCGCTACAGGTGGTATCATTGATCCCTTGAAGTGTCTTCACTTACCTCTGGAGGTTGCATACAGAAAAGGATATTTTGATGCAGAACTAACTCAAATACTGTCAGACCCAACTGATGACACAAAGGGCTTTTTTGACCCAAAGACTCAAGACAATCTGACCTACATGGAAATGTTGGGTAGATGTGTTAAAGATGAAGAAACAGGATTGTATCTACTGCCTCTTAATGACAAATTAAAAGCCTCTGACGCCAAGACCAAAGTGTATACTCCCACTGAGATACAGCATGAATTTGAAAAGACGGCCGTGAGCGTAACAGTTGGACGCTATGCTGGAAAATCAGTTTCGCTTTGGGACTTGATTCATTCGGGGTACTTCACTGAGGATCAGCGGCTCGAATTAACTGAAAAATACAGAACAAGGAAGATTAGCACACAAACCATAATCACATTGGTCATTTCAACCATTGAAAAACTGGAAAACAATGAAACTCTCATGGTAATGGGACTAAGAAAGCCAGTCTCTGCACAACAGTTTCTTGATGCGGATATCATTGATGCAGAAACATTCAAACAAGTAAAAGAAGGAAAACTCACTTTTGAAGCAGTTGCCCAGTGTGGACCTGTAAGGGGATACCTAAAAGGAACTGGAAGTATAGCTGGAATTAAAGTTCATCCATCCCAGAAAGTAATGAGTATATATGAAGCAAAAATGGAAGGTCGGTTGACACCTGGCATTGCACTTTTACTGCTTGAAGCGCAGGCTGCCACAGGAGGAGTTATTGATCCTGTCAAAAACAAGGTCTATGCTGTTGATGTGGCAGCAAGAGAGAAAGTCATTGGACCAGATATTCTTGAACAACTTCTCTCAGCTGAGCGAGCTGTTACTGGCTATAGAGATCCATACACAGATGCAACTATATCCCTGTTTGAAGCCATGAGTGAACAGCTAATTCAAAGAAGTGATGGCATTCGTCTTCTTGATGCACAGATGGCAACTGGAGGAGTAGTTGACCCGAATCAGAGTCACAGACTGCCTGTTCATGTTGCCATTAGAAAAGGGTGTCTAGATGAAGAAATGAGCAAAATTCTGTTGAACCCAACTGATGATGCAAGGGGATTCTTTGACCCAAATAACAAAGAAAACCTCTCTTACCATCAGCTCATCAAGCGATGTGAGAAAGATCCTAATACTGGACTACTTCTTCTACCCCTGTATGAAGAAGAATCCCACATGCTTCACACAGATGAGAAAATACAGCTTGTATTCAAAAACAAAACTGTAGCAATAAATGCAGGGAAATTTAAAAATAAAGAGGTGACATTGTGGGAAGTAATGCTCTCTGAATACATATCAGAACAAAAAAGGGAGCAGATCATACAACAGTACAAAACAGGAGTCATGAAAATAGAGGAGATCATTGAAATACTTACTGTAATAATAACAGAAGTATCATCCAAGGAAAGAAAGTTTAAAGGTCTAAGAAAGCAGGTCTCCGCCAGTGAGTTGTATGAGTCAAAAATTATCTCAAAGGAGCTTTTCACACAGATTATACAAGGAGAAGTAACTGAAGAAAAGATAAACAAAATGGAATCCATTCAGAAGTACCTTGGAGCAACGAACTGCATAGCAGGTGTCAGAGTAGAATCTACCAAGAAAATCATGAGTATCTATGAAGCAAAAACCAAAGGCCTGCTGACCCCTGGCACATCTCTTGTGCTGCTGGAGGCACAAGCTGCAACTGGATTTATTATTGATCCAGTGAAAAACAGAAAACTCCCTGTAGAGGAAGCTGTAGTTCAAGGTGTGGTTGGAAATGAGTGGAAAAACAAACTGCTTTCAGCAGAACGAGCTGTAACAGGGTACAAAGATCCATACACTGGAGACACAATTTCTTTGTTCCAGGCCTTGAAAAAAGACCTCATCGTCAAGGATCATGGAATTCGCCTCCTTGAAGCACAAATTGCAACTGGAGGCATAATTGACCCAGTGCATAGTCACAGAGTTCCTGTACAGGTGGCATACCAAAGAGGTTACTTTGATGAGAAAATGAATCAGATTCTGTCTGATCCTGATGATGACACCAAGGGCTTCTTTGATCCCAACACTCAAGACAACCTCACATATCTCCAACTGGTGGAGAGGTGTATTACAGATCCCATCACAGGCCTTAGCTTATTGGTCATTGTAAAGAAAGGAGAGTATTACTTCTTTGTTGATGAGGCAACCAAACTCATTCTAAAATCTACAACAACAACACGAGCAGGAGGGCAATACCAAGGAACCACAGTGTCTCTGTGGGACCTGCTCTACTCCAAATACATCACTGAGGAAAAAAGGAGAGAGCTTGTACAACAATTCAAGTCTGGATCAATTACAGTTGAACGTTTTCTGGAAATCATCCTAACAATCATTGAGCAACGGACAACAACAACAACCTCATCTTCATCATCATCAATTGTCATGTGCACACCACCTGAGACAAAAGTGGACAGCAGCACAACAACTAAGATAACAACTACAACAACAGAGACACAGAGTTTTCATGGAATTAGAAAGGACGTCACTGCCACTGAGCTGCTCGAATCCAAAATCATTGATGAGAACCTTTACAAAGATCTAAGCGCTGGTAAAGTAACAGTGACTGAAGTAAGTGAAATGAACTCGGTGCGCAAGTACCTTGAGGGGACCAACAGTATTGCAGGAGTGTACCTGCAGTCCACCAAAGAGACCCTGAGCATCTATGAAGCCAAAAGCCGTGGCCTGTTGACTCCTGGTACTTCTCTGGTTCTGCTGGAGGCGCAAGCTGCCACTGGGTTTGTCATTGACCCAGTCAAAAACAAGAAACTTTCTGTAGAGGAAGCTGCAGCTCAAAGAGTAGTTGGCAATGAGTGGAAAAACAAACTGCTTTCAGCAGAAAGGGCAGTCATAGGATACAAAGATCCATACACAGGATCTACAATATCTTTGTTCCAGGCCTTGAAAAAAGACCTCATTGTCAAGGATCATGGAATTCGCCTCCTTGAAGCACAAATTGCCACTGGAGGCATAATTGACCCAGTGCACAGTCACAGAGTTCCTGTACAGGTGGCATACCAAAGAGGCTACTTTGATGAGGAAATGAATCAGATTCTGTCTGATCCTGATGATGACACCAAGGGCTTCTTTGATCCCAACACTCAAGAAAACCTCACATATCTCCAACTGGTGGAGAGGTGTATTACAGATCCCATCACAGGCCTTAGCTTATTGGTCATTGTAAAGAAAGGAGAGTATTACTTCTTTGTTGATGAGGCAACCAAACTCATTCTAAAATCTACAACAACAACACGAGCAGGAGGGCAATACCAAGGAACCACAGTGTCTCTGTGGGACCTGCTCTACTCCAAATACATCACTGAGGAAAAAAGGAGAGAGCTTGTACAACAATTCAAGTCTGGATCAATTACAGTTGAACGTTTTCTGGAAATCATCCTAACAATCATTGAGCAACGGACAACAACAACAACCTCATCTTCATCATCATCAATTGTCATGTGCACACCACCTGAGACAAAAGTGGACAGCAGCACAACAACTAAGATAACAACTACAACAACAGAGACACATGAAGCTCAGAGTTTTCATGGAATTAGAAAGGACGTCACTGCCACTGAGCTGCTCGAATCCAAAATCATTGATGAGAACCTTTACAAAGATCTAAGCGCTGGTAAAGTAACAGTGACTGAAGTAAGTGAAATGAACTCGGTGCGCAAGTACCTTGAGGGGACCAACAGTATTGCAGGAGTGTACCTGCAGTCCACCAAAGAGACCCTGAGCATCTATGAAGCCAAAAGCCGTGGCCTGTTGACTCCTGGTACTTCTCTGGTTCTGCTGGAGGCGCAAGCTGCCACTGGGTTTGTCATTGACCCAGTCAAAAACAAGAAACTTTCTGTAGAGGAAGCTGCAGCTCAAAGAGTAGTTGGCAATGAGTGGAAAAACAAACTGCTTTCAGCAGAAAGGGCAGTCATAGGATACAAAGATCCATACACAGGATCTACAATATCTTTGTTCCAGGCCTTGAAAAAAGATCTCATTGTCAAGGATCATGGAATTCGCCTTCTTGAAGCACAAATTGCCACTGGAGGCATAATTGACCCAGTGCACAGTCACAGAGTTCCTGTACAGGTGGCATACCAAAGAGGTTACTTTGATGAGGAAATGAATCAGATTCTGTCTGATCCTGATGATGACACCAAGGGCTTCTTTGATCCCAACACTCAAGAAAACCTCACATATCTCCAACTGGTGGAGAGGTGTATTACAGATCCCATCACAGGCCTTAGCTTATTGGTCATTGTAAAGAAAGGAGAGTATTACTTCTTTGTTGATGAGGCAACCAAACTCATTCTAAAATCTACAACAACAACACGAGCAGGAGGGCAATACCAAGGAACCACAGTGTCTCTGTGGGACCTGCTCTACTCCAAATACATCACTGAGGAAAAAAGGAGAGAGCTTGTACAACAATTCAAGTCTGGATCAATTACAGTTGAACGTTTTCTGGAAATCATCCTAACAATCATTGAGCAACGGACAACAACAACAACCTCATCTTCATCATCATCAATTGTCATGTGCACACCACCTGAGACAAAAGTGGACAGCAGCACAACAACTAAGATAACAACTACAACAACAGAGACACATGAAGCTCAGAGTTTTCATGGAATTAGAAAGGACGTCACTGCCACTGAGCTGCTCGAATCCAAAATCATTGATGAGAACCTTTACAAAGATCTAAGCGCTGGTAAAGTAACAGTGACTGAAGTAAGTGAAATGAACTCGGTGCGCAAGTACCTTGAGGGGACCAACAGTATTGCAGGAGTGTACCTGCAGTCCACCAAAGAGACCCTGAGCATCTATGAAGCCAAAAGCCGTGGCCTGTTGACTCCTGGTACTTCTCTGGTTCTGCTGGAGGCGCAAGCTGCCACTGGGTTTGTCATTGACCCAGTCAAAAACAAGAAACTTTCTGTAGAGGAAGCTGCAGCTCAAAGAGTAGTTGGCAATGAGTGGAAAAACAAACTGCTTTCAGCAGAAAGGGCAGTCATAGGATACAAAGATCCATACACAGGATCTACAATATCTTTGTTCCAGGCCTTGAAAAAAGACCTCATTGTCAAGGATCATGGAATTCGCCTCCTTGAAGCACAAATTGCCACTGGAGGCATAATTGACCCAGTGCACAGTCACAGAGTTCCTGTACAGGTGGCATACCAAAGAGGCTACTTTGATGAGGAAATGAATCAGATTCTGTCTGATCCTGATGATGACACCAAGGGCTTCTTTGATCCCAACACTCAAGAAAACCTCACATATCTCCAACTGGTGGAGAGGTGTATTACAGATCCCATCACAGGCCTTAGCTTATTGGTCATTGTAAAGAAAGGAGAGTATTACTTCTTTGTTGATGAGGCAACCAAACTCATTCTAAAATCTACAACAACAACACGAGCAGGAGGGCAATACCAAGGAACCACAGTGTCTCTGTGGGACCTGCTCTACTCCAAATACATCACTGAGGAAAAAAGGAGAGAGCTTGTACAACAATTCAAGTCTGGATCAATTACAGTTGAACGTTTTCTGGAAATCATCCTAACAATCATTGAGCAACGGACAACAACAACAACCTCATCTTCATCATCATCAATTGTCATGTGCACACCACCTGAGACAAAAGTGGACAGCAGCACAACAACTAAGATAACAACTACAACAACAGAGACACATGAAGCTCAGAGTTTTCATGGAATTAGAAAGGACGTCACTGCCACTGAGCTGCTCGAATCCAAAATCATTGATGAGAACCTTTACAAAGATCTAAGCGCTGGTAAAGTAACAGTGACTGAAGTAAGTGAAATGAACTCGGTGCGCAAGTACCTTGAGGGGACCAACAGTATTGCAGGAGTGTACCTGCAGTCCACCAAAGAGACCCTGAGCATCTATGAAGCCAAAAGCCGTGGCCTGTTGACTCCTGGTACTTCTCTGGTTCTGCTGGAGGCGCAAGCTGCCACTGGGTTTGTCATTGACCCAGTCAAAAACAAGAAACTTTCTGTGGAGGAAGCTGCAGCTCAAAGAGTAGTTGGCAATGAGTGGAAAAACAAACTGCTTTCAGCAGAAAGGGCAGTCATAGGATACAAAGATCCATACACAGGATCTATAATATCTTTGTTCCAGGCCTTGAAAAAAGATCTCATTGTCAAGGATCATGGAATTCGCCTTCTTGAAGCACAAATTGCCACTGGAGGCATAATTGACCCAGTGCACAGTCACAGAGTTCCTGTACAGGTGGCATACCAAAGAGGTTACTTTGATGAGGAAATGAATCAGATTCTGTCTGATCCTGATGATGACACCAAGGGCTTCTTTGATCCCAACACTCAAGAAAACCTCACATATCTCCAACTGGTGGAGAGGTGTATTACAGATCCCATCACAGGCCTTAGCTTATTGGTCATTGTAAAGAAAGGAGAGTATTACTTCTTTGTTGATGAGGCAACCAAACTCATTCTAAAATCTACAACAACAACACGAGCAGGAGGGCAATACCAAGGAACCACAGTGTCTCTGTGGGACCTGCTCTACTCCAAATACATCACTGAGGAAAAAAGGAGAGAGCTTGTACAACAATTCAAGTCTGGATCAATTACAGTTGAACGTTTTCTGGAAATCATCCTAACAATCATTGAGCAACGGACAACAACAACAACCTCATCTTCATCATCATCAATTGTCATGTGCACACCACCTGAGACAAAAGTGGACAGCAGCACAACAACTAAGATAACAACTACAACAACAGAGACACATGAAGCTCAGAGTTTTCATGGAATTAGAAAGGACGTCACTGCCACTGAGCTGCTCGAATCCAAAATCATTGATGAGAACCTTTACAAAGATCTAAGCGCTGGTAAAGTAACAGTGACTGAAGTAAGTGAAATGAACTCGGTGCGCAAGTACCTTGAGGGGACCAACAGTATTGCAGGAGTGTACCTGCAGTCCACCAAAGAGACCCTGAGCATCTATGAAGCCAAAAGCCGTGGCCTGTTGACTCCTGGTACTTCTCTGGTTCTGCTGGAGGCGCAAGCTGCCACTGGGTTTGTCATTGACCCAGTCAAAAACAAGAAACTTTCTGTGGAGGAAGCTGCAGCTCAAAGAGTAGTTGGCAATGAGTGGAAAAACAAACTGCTTTCAGCAGAAAGGGCAGTCATAGGATACAAAGATCCATACACAGGATCTATAATATCTTTGTTCCAGGCCTTGAAAAAAGATCTCATTGTCAAGGATCATGGAATTCGCCTTCTTGAAGCACAAATTGCCACTGGAGGCATAATTGACCCAGTGCACAGTCACAGAGTTCCTGTACAGGTGGCATACCAAAGAGGTTACTTTGATGAGGAAATGAATCAGATTCTGTCTGATCCTGATGATGACACCAAGGGCTTCTTTGATCCCAACACTCAAGAAAACCTCACATATCTCCAACTGGTGGAGAGGTGTATTACAGATCCCATCACAGGCCTTAGCTTATTGGTCATTGTAAAGAAAGGAGAGTATTACTTCTTTGTTGATGAGGCAACCAAACTCATTCTAAAATCTACAACAACAACACGAGCAGGAGGGCAATACCAAGGAACCACAGTGTCTCTGTGGGACCTGCTCTACTCCAAATACATCACTGAGGAAAAAAGGAGAGAGCTTGTACAACAATTCAAGTCTGGATCAATTACAGTTGAACGTTTTCTGGAAATCATCCTAACAATCATTGAGCAACGGACAACAACAACAACCTCATCTTCATCATCATCAATTGTCATGTGCACACCACCTGAGACAAAAGTGGACAGCAGCACAACAACTAAGATAACAACTACAACAACAGAGACACAGAGTTTTCATGGAATTAGAAAGGACGTCACTGCCACTGAGCTGCTCGAATCCAAAATCATTGATGAGAACCTTTACAAAGATCTAAGCGCTGGTAAAGTAACAGTGACTGAAGTAAGTGAAATGAACTCGGTGCGCAAGTACCTTGAGGGGACCAACAGTATTGCAGGAGTGTACCTGCAGTCCACCAAAGAGACCCTGAGCATCTATGAAGCCAAAAGCCGTGGCCTGTTGACCCCTGGTACTTCTCTGGTTCTGCTGGAGGCGCAAGCTGCCACTGGGTTTGTCATTGACCCAGTCAAAAACAAGAAACTTTCTGTAGAGGAAGCTGCAGCTCAAAGAGTAGTTGGCAATGAGTGGAAAAACAAACTGCTTTCAGCAGAAAGGGCAGTCATAGGATACAAAGATCCGTACACAGGATCTATAATATCTTTGTTCCAGGCCTTGAAAAAAGATCTCATTGTCAAGGATCATGGAATTCGCCTTCTTGAAGCACAAATTGCCACTGGAGGCATAATTGACCCAGTGCACAGTCACAGAGTTCCTGTACAGGTGGCATACCAAAGAGGTTACTTTGATGAGGAAATGAATCAGATTCTGTCTGATCCTGATGATGACACCAAGGGCTTCTTTGATCCCAACACTCAAGAAAACCTCACATATCTCCAACTGGTGGAGAGGTGTATTACAGATCCCATCACAGGCCTTAGCTTATTGGTCATTGTAAAGAAAGGAGAGTATTACTTCTTTGTTGATGAGGCAACCAAACTCATTCTAAAATCTACAACAACAACACGAGCAGGAGGGCAATACCAAGGAACCACAGTGTCTCTGTGGGACCTGCTCTACTCCAAATACATCACTGAGGAAAAAAGGAGAGAGCTTGTACAACAATTCAAGTCTGGATCAATTACAGTTGAACGTTTTCTGGAAATCATCCTAACAATCATTGAGCAACGGACAACAACAACAACCTCATCTTCATCATCATCAATTGTCATGTGCACACCACCTGAGACAAAAGTGGACAGCAGCACAACAACTAAGATAACAACTACAACAACAGAGACACATGAAGCTCAGAGTTTTCATGGAATTAGAAAGGACGTCACTGCCACTGAGCTGCTCGAATCCAAAATCATTGATGAGAACCTTTACAAAGATCTAAGCGCTGGTAAAGTAACAGTGACTGAAGTAAGTGAAATGAACTCGGTGCGCAAGTACCTTGAGGGGACCAACAGTATTGCAGGAGTGTACCTGCAGTCCACCAAAGAGACCCTGAGCATCTATGAAGCCAAAAGCCGTGGCCTGTTGACTCCTGGTACTTCTCTGGTTCTGCTGGAGGCGCAAGCTGCCACTGGGTTTGTCATTGACCCAGTCAAAAACAAGAAACTTTCTGTGGAGGAAGCTGCAGCTCAAAGAGTAGTTGGCAATGAGTGGAAAAACAAACTGCTTTCAGCAGAAAGGGCAGTCATAGGATACAAAGATCCATACACAGGATCTATAATATCTTTGTTCCAGGCCTTGAAAAAAGATCTCATTGTCAAGGATCATGGAATTCGCCTTCTTGAAGCACAAATTGCCACTGGAGGCATAATTGACCCAGTGCACAGTCACAGAGTTCCTGTACAGGTGGCATACCAAAGAGGTTACTTTGATGAGGAAATGAATCAGATTCTGTCTGATCCTGATGATGACACCAAGGGCTTCTTTGATCCCAACACTCAAGAAAACCTCACATATCTCCAACTGGTGGAGAGGTGTATTACAGATCCCATCACAGGCCTTAGCTTATTGGTCATTGTAAAGAAAGGAGAGTATTACTTCTTTGTTGATGAGGCAACCAAACTCATTCTAAAATCTACAACAACAACACGAGCAGGAGGGCAATACCAAGGAACCACAGTGTCTCTGTGGGACCTGCTCTACTCCAAATACATCACTGAGGAAAAAAGGAGAGAGCTTGTACAACAATTCAAGTCTGGATCAATTACAGTTGAACGTTTTCTGGAAATCATCCTAACAATCATTGAGCAACGGACAACAACAACAACCTCATCTTCATCATCATCAATTGTCATGTGCACACCACCTGAGACAAAAGTGGACAGCAGCACAACAACTAAGATAACAACTACAACAACAGAGACACAGAGTTTTCATGGAATTAGAAAGGACGTCACTGCCACTGAGCTGCTCGAATCCAAAATCATTGATGAGAACCTTTACAAAGATCTAAGCGCTGGTAAAGTAACAGTGACTGAAGTAAGTGAAATGAACTCGGTGCGCAAGTACCTTGAGGGGACCAACAGTATTGCAGGAGTGTACCTGCAGTCCACCAAAGAGACCCTGAGCATCTATGAAGCCAAAAGCCGTGGCCTGTTGACCCCTGGTACTTCTCTGGTTCTGCTGGAGGCGCAAGCTGCCACTGGGTTTGTCATTGACCCAGTCAAAAACAAGAAACTTTCTGTAGAGGAAGCTGCAGCTCAAAGAGTAGTTGGCAATGAGTGGAAAAACAAACTGCTTTCAGCAGAAAGGGCAGTCATAGGATACAAAGATCCGTACACAGGATCTATAATATCTTTGTTCCAGGCCTTGAAAAAAGATCTCATTGTCAAGGATCATGGAATTCGCCTTCTTGAAGCACAAATTGCCACTGGAGGCATAATTGACCCAGTGCACAGTCACAGAGTTCCTGTACAGGTGGCATACCAAAGAGGTTACTTTGATGAGGAAATGAATCAGATTCTGTCTGATCCTGATGATGACACCAAGGGCTTCTTTGATCCCAACACTCAAGAAAACCTCACATATCTCCAACTGGTGGAGAGGTGTATTACAGATCCCATCACAGGCCTTAGCTTATTGGTCATTGTAAAGAAAGGAGAGTATTACTTCTTTGTTGATGAGGCAACCAAACTCATTCTAAAATCTACAACAACAACACGAGCAGGAGGGCAATACCAAGGAACCACAGTGTCTCTGTGGGACCTGCTCTACTCCAAATACATCACTGAGGAAAAAAGGAGAGAGCTTGTACAACAATTCAAGTCTGGATCAATTACAGTTGAACGTTTTCTGGAAATCATCCTAACAATCATTGAGCAACGGACAACAACAACAACCTCATCTTCATCATCATCAATTGTCATGTGCACACCACCTGAGACAAAAGTGGACAGCAGCACAACAACTAAGATAACAACTACAACAACAGAGACACATGAAGCTCAGAGTTTTCATGGAATTAGAAAGGACGTCACTGCCACTGAGCTGCTCGAATCCAAAATCATTGATGAGAACCTTTACAAAGATCTAAGCGCTGGTAAAGTAACAGTGACTGAAGTAAGTGAAATGAACTCGGTGCGCAAGTACCTTGAGGGGACCAACAGTATTGCAGGAGTGTACCTGCAGTCCACCAAAGAGACCCTGAGCATCTATGAAGCCAAAAGCCGTGGCCTGTTGACTCCTGGTACTTCTCTGGTTCTGCTGGAGGCGCAAGCTGCCACTGGGTTTGTCATTGACCCAGTCAAAAACAAGAAACTTTCTGTGGAGGAAGCTGCAGCTCAAAGAGTAGTTGGCAATGAGTGGAAAAACAAACTGCTTTCAGCAGAAAGGGCAGTCATAGGATACAAAGATCCATACACAGGATCTATAATATCTTTGTTCCAGGCCTTGAAAAAAGATCTCATTGTCAAGGATCATGGAATTCGCCTTCTTGAAGCACAAATTGCCACTGGAGGCATAATTGACCCAGTGCACAGTCACAGAGTTCCTGTACAGGTGGCATACCAAAGAGGTTACTTTGATGAGGAAATGAATCAGATTCTGTCTGATCCTGATGATGACACCAAGGGCTTCTTTGATCCCAACACTCAAGAAAACCTCACATATCTCCAACTGGTGGAGAGGTGTATTACAGATCCCATCACAGGCCTTAGCTTATTGGTCATTGTAAAGAAAGGAGAGTATTACTTCTTTGTTGATGAGGCAACCAAACTCATTCTAAAATCTACAACAACAACACGAGCAGGAGGGCAATACCAAGGAACCACAGTGTCTCTGTGGGACCTGCTCTACTCCAAATACATCACTGAGGAAAAAAGGAGAGAGCTTGTACAACAATTCAAGTCTGGATCAATTACAGTTGAACGTTTTCTGGAAATCATCCTAACAATCATTGAGCAACGGACAACAACAACCTCATCTTCATCATCATCAATTGTCATGTGCACACCACCTGAGACAAAAGTGGACAGCAGCACAACAACTAAGATAACAACTACAACAACAGAGACACAGAGTTTTCATGGAATTAGAAAGGACGTCACTGCCACTGAGCTGCTCGAATCCAAAATCATTGATGAGAACCTTTACAAAGATCTAAGCGCTGGTAAAGTAACAGTGACTGAAGTAAGTGAAATGAACTCGGTGCGCAAGTACCTTGAGGGGACCAACAGTATTGCAGGAGTGTACCTGCAGTCCACCAAAGAGACCCTGAGCATCTATGAAGCCAAAAGCCGTGGCCTGTTGACCCCTGGTACTTCTCTGGTTCTGCTGGAGGCGCAAGCTGCCACTGGGTTTGTCATTGACCCAGTCAAAAACAAGAAACTTTCTGTAGAGGAAGCTGCAGCTCAAAGAGTAGTTGGCAATGAGTGGAAAAACAAACTGCTTTCAGCAGAAAGGGCAGTCATAGGATACAAAGATCCGTACACAGGATCTATAATATCTTTGTTCCAGGCCTTGAAAAAAGATCTCATTGTCAAGGATCATGGAATTCGCCTTCTTGAAGCACAAATTGCCACTGGAGGCATAATTGACCCAGTGCACAGTCACAGAGTTCCTGTACAGGTGGCATACCAAAGAGGTTACTTTGATGAGGAAATGAATCAGATTCTGTCTGATCCTGATGATGACACCAAGGGCTTCTTTGATCCCAACACTCAAGAAAACCTCACATATCTCCAACTGGTGGAGAGGTGTATTACAGATCCCATCACAGGCCTTAGCTTATTGGTCATTGTAAAGAAAGGAGAGTATTACTTCTTTGTTGATGAGGCAACCAAACTCATTCTAAAATCTACAACAACAACACGAGCAGGAGGGCAATACCAAGGAACCACAGTGTCTCTGTGGGACCTGCTCTACTCCAAATACATCACTGAGGAAAAAAGGAGAGAGCTTGTACAACAATTCAAGTCTGGATCAATTACAGTTGAACGTTTTCTGGAAATCATCCTAACAATCATTGAGCAACGGACAACAACAACAACCTCATCTTCATCATCATCAATTGTCATGTGCACACCACCTGAGACAAAAGTGGACAGCAGCACAACAACTAAGATAACAACTACAACAACAGAGACACATGAAGCTCAGAGTTTTCATGGAATTAGAAAGGACGTCACTGCCACTGAGCTGCTCGAATCCAAAATCATTGATGAGAACCTTTACAAAGATCTAAGCGCTGGTAAAGTAACAGTGACTGAAGTAAGTAAAATGAACTCGGTGCGCAAGTACCTTGAGGGGACCAACAGTATTGCAGGAGTGTACCTGCAGTCCACCAAAGAGACCCTGAGCATCTATGAAGCCAAAAGCCGTGGCCTGTTGACCCCTGGTACTTCTCTGGTTCTGCTGGAGGCGCAAGCTGCCACTGGGTTTGTCATTGACCCAGTCAAAAACAAGAAACTTTCTGTAGAGGAAGCTGCAGCTCAAAGAGTAGTTGGCAATGAGTGGAAAAACAAACTGCTTTCAGCAGAAAGGGCAGTCATAGGATACAAAGATCCGTACACAGGATCTATAATATCTTTGTTCCAGGCCTTGAAAAAAGATCTCATTGTCAAGGATCATGGAATTCGCCTTCTTGAAGCACAAATTGCCACTGGAGGCATAATTGACCCAGTGCACAGTCACAGAGTTCCTGTACAGGTGGCATACCAAAGAGGTTACTTTGATGAGGAAATGAATCAGATTCTGTCTGATCCTGATGATGACACCAAGGGCTTCTTTGATCCCAACACTCAAGAAAACCTCACATATCTCCAACTGGTGGAGAGGTGTATTACAGATCCCATCACAGGCCTTAGCTTATTGGTCATTGTAAAGAAAGGAGAGTATTACTTCTTTGTTGATGAGGCAACCAAACTCATTCTAAAATCTACAACAACAACACGAGCAGGAGGGCAATACCAAGGAACCACAGTGTCTCTGTGGGACCTGCTCTACTCCAAATACATCACTGAGGAAAAAAGGAGAGAGCTTGTACAACAATTCAAGTCTGGATCAATTACAGTTGAACGTTTTCTGGAAATCATCCTAACAATCATTGAGCAACGGACAACAACAACAACCTCATCTTCATCATCATCAATTGTCATGTGCACACCACCTGAGACAAAAGTGGACAGCAGCACAACAACTAAGATAACAACTACAACAACAGAGACACATGAAGCTCAGAGTTTTCATGGAATTAGAAAGGACGTCACTGCCACTGAGCTGCTCGAATCCAAAATCATTGATGAGAACCTTTACAAAGATCTAAGCGCTGGTAAAGTAACAGTGACTGAAGTAAGTGAAATGAACTCGGTGCGCAAGTACCTTGAGGGGACCAACAGTATTGCAGGAGTGTACCTGCAGTCCACCAAAGAGACCCTGAGCATCTATGAAGCCAAAAGCCGTGGCCTGTTGACTCCTGGTACTTCTCTGGTTCTGCTGGAGGCGCAAGCTGCCACTGGGTTTGTCATTGACCCAGTCAAAAACAAGAAACTTTCTGTGGAGGAAGCTGCAGCTCAAAGAGTAGTTGGCAATGAGTGGAAAAACAAACTGCTTTCAGCAGAAAGGGCAGTCATAGGATACAAAGATCCATACACAGGATCTATAATATCTTTGTTCCAGGCCTTGAAAAAAGATCTCATTGTCAAGGATCATGGAATTCGCCTTCTTGAAGCACAAATTGCCACTGGAGGCATAGTTGACCCAGTGCACAGTCACAGAGTTCCTGTACAGGTGGCATACCAAAGAGGTTACTTTGATGAGGAAATGAATCAGATTCTGTCTGATCCTGATGATGACACCAAGGGCTTCTTTGATCCCAACACTCAAGAAAACCTCACATATCTCCAACTGGTGGAGAGGTGTATTACAGATCCCATCACAGGCCTTAGCTTATTGGTCATTGTAAAGAAAGGAGAGTATTACTTCTTTGTTGATGAGGCAACCAAACTCATTCTAAAATCTACAACAACAACACGAGCAGGAGGGCAATACCAAGGAACCACAGTGTCTCTGTGGGACCTGCTCTACTCCAAATACATCACTGAGGAAAAAAGGAGAGAGCTTGTACAACAATTCAAGTCTGGATCAATTACAGTTGAACGTTTTCTGGAAATCATCCTAACAATCATTGAGCAACGGACAACAACAACAACCTCATCTTCATCATCATCAATTGTCATGTGCACACCACCTGAGACAAAAGTGGACAGCAGCACAACAACTAAGATAACAACTACAACAACAGAGACACATGAAGCTCAGAGTTTTCATGGAATTAGAAAGGACGTCACTGCCACTGAGCTGCTCGAATCCAAAATCATTGATGAGAACCTTTACAAAGATCTAAGCGCTGGTAAAGTAACAGTGACTGAAGTAAGTGAAATGAACTCGGTGCGCAAGTACCTTGAGGGGACCAACAGTATTGCAGGAGTGTACCTGCAGTCCACCAAAGAGACCCTGAGCATCTATGAAGCCAAAAGCCGTGGCCTGTTGACTCCTGGTACATCTCTGGTTCTGCTGGAGGCGCAAGCTGCCACTGGGTTTGTCATTGACCCAGTCAAAAACAAGAAACTTTCTGTGGAGGAAGCTGCAGCTCAAAGAGTAGTTGGCAATGAGTGGAAAAACAAACTGCTTTCAGCAGAAAGGGCAGTCATAGGATACAAAGATCCATACACAGGATCTATAATATCTTTGTTCCAGGCCTTGAAAAAAGATCTCATTGTCAAGGATCATGGAATTCGCCTTCTTGAAGCACAAATTGCCACTGGAGGCATAATTGACCCAGTGCACAGTCACAGAGTTCCTGTACAGGTGGCATACCAAAGAGGTTACTTTGATGAGGAAATGAATCAGATTCTGTCTGATCCTGATGATGACACCAAGGGCTTCTTTGATCCCAACACTCAAGAAAACCTCACATATCTCCAACTGGTGGAGAGGTGTATTACAGATCCCATCACAGGCCTTAGCTTATTGGTCATTGTAAAGAAAGGAGAGTATTACTTCTTTGTTGATGAGGCAACCAAACTCATTCTAAAATCTACAACAACAACACGAGCAGGAGGGCAATACCAAGGAACCACAGTGTCTCTGTGGGACCTGCTCTACTCCAAATACATCACTGAGGAAAAAAGGAGAGAGCTTGTACAACAATTCAAGTCTGGATCAATTACAGTTGAACGTTTTCTGGAAATCATCCTAACAATCATTGAGCAACGGACAACAACAACAACCTCATCTTCATCATCATCAATTGTCATGTGCACACCACCTGAGACAAAAGTGGACAGCAGCACAACAACTAAGATAACAACTACAACAACAGAGACACATGAAGCTCAGAGTTTTCATGGAATTAGAAAGGACGTCACTGCCACTGAGCTGCTCGAATCCAAAATCATTGATGAGAACCTTTACAAAGATCTAAGCGCTGGTAAAGTAACAGTGACTGAAGTAAGTGAAATGAACTCGGTGCGCAAGTACCTTGAGGGGACCAACAGTATTGCAGGAGTGTACCTGCAGTCCACCAAAGAGACCCTGAGCATCTATGAAGCCAAAAGCCGTGGCCTGTTGACTCCTGGTACTTCTCTGGTTCTGCTGGAGGCGCAAGCTGCCACTGGGTTTGTCATTGACCCAGTCAAAAACAAGAAACTTTCTGTGGAGGAAGCTGCAGCTCAAAGAGTAGTTGGCAATGAGTGGAAAAACAAACTGCTTTCAGCAGAAAGGGCAGTCATAGGATACAAAGATCCATACACAGGATCTATAATATCTTTGTTCCAGGCCTTGAAAAAAGATCTCATTGTCAAGGATCATGGAATTCGCCTTCTTGAAGCACAAATTGCCACTGGAGGCATAGTTGACCCAGTGCACAGTCACAGAGTTCCTGTACAGGTGGCATACCAAAGAGGTTACTTTGATGAGGAAATGAATCAGATTCTGTCTGATCCTGATGATGACACCAAGGGCTTCTTTGATCCCAACACTCAAGAAAACCTCACATATCTCCAACTGGTGGAGAGGTGTATTACAGATCCCATCACAGGCCTTAGCTTATTGGTCATTGTAAAGAAAGGAGAGTATTACTTCTTTGTTGATGAGGCAACCAAACTCATTCTAAAATCTACAACAACAACACGAGCAGGAGGGCAATACCAAGGAACCACAGTGTCTCTGTGGGACCTGCTCTACTCCAAATACATCACTGAGGAAAAAAGGAGAGAGCTTGTACAACAATTCAAGTCTGGATCAATTACAGTTGAACGTTTTCTGGAAATCATCCTAACAATCATTGAGCAACGGACAACAACAACAACCTCATCTTCATCATCATCAATTGTCATGTGCACACCACCTGAGACAAAAGTGGACAGCAGCACAACAACTAAGATAACAACTACAACAACAGAGACACATGAAGCTCAGAGTTTTCATGGAATTAGAAAGGACGTCACTGCCACTGAGCTGCTCGAATCCAAAATCATTGATGAGAACCTTTACAAAGATCTAAGCGCTGGTAAAGTAACAGTGACTGAAGTAAGTGAAATGAACTCGGTGCGCAAGTACCTTGAGGGGACCAACAGTATTGCAGGAGTGTACCTGCAGTCCACCAAAGAGACCCTGAGCATCTATGAAGCCAAAAGCCGTGGCCTGTTGACTCCTGGTACATCTCTGGTTCTGCTGGAGGCGCAAGCTGCCACTGGGTTTGTCATTGACCCAGTCAAAAACAAGAAACTTTCTGTGGAGGAAGCTGCAGCTCAAAGAGTAGTTGGCAATGAGTGGAAAAACAAACTGCTTTCAGCAGAAAGGGCAGTCATAGGATACAAAGATCCATACACAGGATCTATAATATCTTTGTTCCAGGCCTTGAAAAAAGATCTCATTGTCAAGGATCATGGAATTCGCCTTCTTGAAGCACAAATTGCCACTGGAGGCATAATTGACCCAGTGCACAGTCACAGAGTTCCTGTACAGGTGGCATACCAAAGAGGTTACTTTGATGAGGAAATGAATCAGATTCTGTCTGATCCTGATGATGACACCAAGGGCTTCTTTGATCCCAACACTCAAGAAAACCTCACATATCTCCAACTGGTGGAGAGGTGTATTACAGATCCCATCACAGGCCTTAGCTTATTGGTCATTGTAAAGAAAGGAGAGTATTACTTCTTTGTTGATGAGGCAACCAAACTCATTCTAAAATCTACAACAACAACACGAGCAGGAGGGCAATACCAAGGAACCACAGTGTCTCTGTGGGACCTGCTCTACTCCAAATACATCACTGAGGAAAAAAGGAGAGAGCTTGTACAACAATTCAAGTCTGGATCAATTACAGTTGAACGTTTTCTGGAAATCATCCTAACAATCATTGAGCAACGGACAACAACAACAACCTCATCTTCATCATCATCAATTGTCATGTGCACACCACCTGAGACAAAAGTGGACAGCAGCACAACAACTAAGATAACAACTACAACAACAGAGACACAGAGTTTTCATGGAATTAGAAAGGACGTCACTGCCACTGAGCTGCTCGAATCCAAAATCATTGATGAGAACCTTTACAAAGATCTAAGCGCTGGTAAAGTAACAGTGACTGAAGTAAGTGAAATGAACTCGGTGCGCAAGTACCTTGAGGGGACCAACAGTATTGCAGGAGTGTACCTGCAGTCCACCAAAGAGACCCTGAGCATCTATGAAGCCAAAAGCCGTGGCTTGTTGACTCCTGGTACTTCTCTGGTTCTGCTGGAGGCGCAAGCTGCCACTGGGTTTGTCATTGACCCAGTCAAAAACAAGAAACTTTCTGTGGAGGAAGCTGCAGCTCAAAGAGTAGTTGGCAATGAGTGGAAAAACAAACTGCTTTCAGCAGAAAGGGCAGTCATAGGATACAAAGATCCGTACACAGGATCTACAATATCTTTGTTCCAGGCCTTGAAAAAAGATCTCATTGTCAAGGATCATGGAATTCGCCTTCTTGAAGCACAAATTGCCACTGGAGGCATAATTGACCCAGTGCACAGTCACAGAGTTCCTGTACAGGTGGCATACCAAAGAGGTTACTTTGATGAGGAAATGAATCAGATTCTGTCTGATCCTGATGATGACACCAAGGGCTTCTTTGATCCCAACACTCAAGAAAACCTCACATATCTCCAACTGGTGGAGAGGTGTATTACAGATCCCATCACAGGCCTTAGCTTATTGGTCATTGTAAAGAAAGGAGAGTATTACTTCTTTGTTGATGAGGCAACCAAACTCATTCTAAAATCTACAACAACAACACGAGCAGGAGGGCAATACCAAGGAACCACAGTGTCTCTGTGGGACCTGCTCTACTCCAAATACATCACTGAGGAAAAAAGGAGAGAGCTTGTACAACAATTCAAGTCTGGATCAATTACAGTTGAACGTTTTCTGGAAATCATCCTAACAATCATTGAGCAACGGACAACAACAACAACCTCATCTTCATCATCATCAATTGTCATGTGCACACCACCTGAGACAAAAGTGGACAGCAGCACAACAACTAAGATAACAACTACAACAACAGAGACACAGAGTTTTCATGGAATTAGAAAGGACGTCACTGCCACTGAGCTGCTCGAATCCAAAATCATTGATGAGAACCTTTACAAAGATCTAAGCGCTGGTAAAGTAACAGTGACTGAAGTAAGTGAAATGAACTCGGTGCGCAAGTACCTTGAGGGGACCAACAGTATTGCAGGAGTGTACCTGCAGTCCACCAAAGAGACCCTGAGCATCTATGAAGCCAAAAGCCGTGGCCTGTTGACTCCTGGCACATCTCTGGTTCTGCTGGAGGCGCAAGCTGCCACTGGGTTTGTCATTGACCCAGTCAAAAACAAGAAACTTTCTGTGGAGGAAGCTGCAGCTCAAAGAGTAGTTGGCAATGAGTGGAAAAACAAACTGCTTTCAGCAGAAAGGGCAGTCATAGGATACAAAGATCCATACACAGGATCTATAATATCTTTGTTCCAGGCCTTGAAAAAAGATCTCATTGTCAAGGATCATGGAATTCGCCTTCTTGAAGCACAAATTGCCACTGGAGGCATAATTGACCCAGTGCACAGTCACAGAGTTCCTGTACAGGTGGCATACCAAAGAGGTTACTTTGATGAGGAAATGAATCAGATTCTGTCTGATCCTGATGATGACACCAAGGGCTTCTTTGATCCCAACACTCAAGAAAACCTCACATATCTCCAACTGGTGGAGAGGTGTATTACAGATCCCATCACAGGCCTTAGCTTATTGGTCATTGTAAAGAAAGGAGAGTATTACTTCTTTGTTGATGAGGCAACCAAACTCATTCTAAAATCTACAACAACAACACGAGCAGGAGGGCAATACCAAGGAACCACAGTGTCTCTGTGGGACCTGCTCTACTCCAAATACATCACTGAGGAAAAAAGGAGAGAGCTTGTACAACAATTCAAGTCTGGATCAATTACAGTTGAACGTTTTCTGGAAATCATCCTAACAATCATTGAGCAACGGACAACAACAACAACCTCATCTTCATCATCATCAATTGTCATGTGCACACCACCTGAGACAAAAGTGGACAGCAGCACAACAACTAAGATAACAACTACAACAACAGAGACACAGAGTTTTCATGGAATTAGAAAGGACGTCACTGCCACTGAGCTGCTCGAATCCAAAATCATTGATGAGAACCTTTACAAAGATCTAAGCGCTGGTAAAGTAACAGTGACTGAAGTAAGTGAAATGAACTCGGTGCGCAAGTACCTTGAGGGGACCAACAGTATTGCAGGAGTGTACCTGCAGTCCACCAAAGAGACCCTGAGCATCTATGAAGCCAAAAGCCGTGGCCTGTTGACTCCTGGTACTTCTCTGGTTCTGCTGGAGGCGCAAGCTGCCACTGGGTTTGTCATTGACCCAGTCAAAAACAAGAAACTTTCTGTGGAGGAAGCTGCAGCTCAAAGAGTAGTTGGCAATGAGTGGAAAAACAAACTGCTTTCAGCAGAAAGGGCAGTCATAGGATACAAAGATCCGTACACAGGATCTATAATATCTTTGTTCCAGGCCTTGAAAAAAGATCTCATTGTCAAGGATCATGGAATTCGCCTTCTTGAAGCACAAATTGCCACTGGAGGCATAATTGACCCAGTGCACAGTCACAGAGTTCCTGTACAGGTGGCATACCAAAGAGGTTACTTTGATGAGGAAATGAATCAGATTCTGTCTGATCCTGATGATGACACCAAGGGCTTCTTTGATCCCAACACTCAAGAAAACCTCACATATCTCCAACTGGTGGAGAGGTGTATTACAGATCCCATCACAGGCCTTAGCTTATTGGTCATTGTAAAGAAAGGAGAGTATTACTTCTTTGTTGATGAGGCAACCAAACTCATTCTAAAATCTACAACAACAACACGAGCAGGAGGGCAATATCAAGGAACCACAGTGTCTCTGTGGGACCTGCTCTACTCCAAATACATCACTGAGGAAAAAAGGAGAGAGCTGGTACAACAATTCAAGTCTGGATCAATTACAGTTGAACGTTTTCTGGAAATCATCCTAACAATCATTGAGCAACGGACAACAACAACAACCTCATCTTCATCATCATCAATTGTCATGTGCACACCACCTGAGACAAAAGTGGACAGCAGCACAACAACTAAGATAACAACTACAACAACAGAGACACGTGAAGCTCAGAGTTTTCATGGAATTAGAAAGGACGTCACTGCCACTGAGCTGCTCGAATCCAAAATCATTGATGAGAACCTTTACAAAGATCTAAGCGCTGGTAAAGTAACAGTGACTGAAGTAAGTGAAATGAACTCGGTGCGCAAGTACCTTGAGGGGACCAACAGTATTGCAGGAGTGTACCTGCAGTCCACCAAAGAGACCCTGAGCATCTATGAAGCCAAAAGCCGTGGCCTGTTGACTCCTGGTACTTCTCTGGTTCTGCTGGAGGCGCAAGCTGCCACTGGGTTTGTCATTGACCCAGTCAAAAACAAGAAACTTTCTGTGGAGGAAGCTGCAGCTCAAAGAGTAGTTGGCAATGAGTGGAAAAACAAACTGCTTTCAGCAGAAAGGGCAGTCATAGGATACAAAGATCCGTACACAGGATCTATAATATCTTTGTTCCAGGCCTTGAAAAAAGATCTCATTGTCAAGGATCATGGAATTCGCCTTCTTGAAGCACAAATTGCCACTGGAGGCATAATTGACCCAGTGCACAGTCACAGAGTTCCTGTACAGGTGGCATACCAAAGAGGTTACTTTGATGAGGAAATGAATCAGATTCTGTCTGATCCTGATGATGACACCAAGGGCTTCTTTGATCCCAACACTCAAGAAAACCTCACATATCTCCAACTGGTGGAGAGGTGTATTACAGATCCCATCACAGGCCTTAGCTTATTGGTCATTGTAAAGAAAGGAGAGTATTACTTCTTTGTTGATGAGGCAACCAAACTCATTCTAAAATCTACAACAACAACACGAGCAGGAGGGCAATACCAAGGAACCACAGTGTCTCTGTGGGACCTGCTCTACTCCAAATACATCACTGAGGAAAAAAGGAGAGAGCTGGTACAACAATTCAAGTCTGGATCAATTACAGTTGAACGTTTTCTGGAAATCATCCTAACAATCATTGAGCAACGGACAACAACAACAACAACAACCTCATCTTCATCATCATCAATTGTCATGTGCACACCACCTGAGACAAAAGTGGACAGCAGCACAACAACTAAGATAACAACTACAACAACAGAGACACGTGAAGCTCAGAGTTTTCATGGAATTAGAAAGGACGTCACTGCCACTGAGCTGCTCGAATCCAAAATCATTGATGAGAACCTTTACAAAGATCTAAGCGCTGGTAAAGTAACAGTGACTGAAGTAAGTGAAATGAACTCGGTACGCAAGTACCTTGAGGGGACCAACAGTATTGCAGGAGTGTACCTGCAGTCCACCAAAGAGACCCTGAGCATCTATGAAGCCAAAAGCCGTGGCCTGTTGACTCCTGGTACTTCTCTGGTTCTGCTGGAGGCGCAAGCTGCCACTGGGTTTGTCATTGACCCAGTCAAAAACAAGAAACTTTCTGTGGAGGAAGCTGCAGCTCAAAGAGTAGTTGGCAATGAGTGGAAAAACAAACTGCTTTCAGCAGAAAGGGCAGTCATAGGATACAAAGATCCGTACACAGGATCTATAATATCTTTGTTCCAGGCCTTGAAAAAAGATCTCATTGTCAAGGATCATGGAATTCGCCTTCTTGAAGCACAAATTGCCACTGGAGGCATAATTGACCCAGTGCACAGTCACAGAGTTCCTGTACAGGTGGCATACCAAAGAGGTTACTTTGATGAGGAAATGAATCAGATTCTGTCTGATCCTGATGATGACACCAAGGGCTTCTTTGATCCCAACACTCAAGAAAACCTCACATATCTCCAACTGGTGGAGAGGTGTATTACAGATCCCATCACAGGCCTTAGCTTATTGGTCATTGTAAAGAAAGGAGAGTATTACTTCTTTGTTGATGAGGCAACCAAACTCATTCTAAAATCTACAACAACAACACGAGCAGGAGGGCAATATCAAGGAACCACAGTGTCTCTGTGGGACCTGCTCTACTCCAAATACATCACTGAGGAAAAAAGGAGAGAGCTGGTACAACAATTCAAGTCTGGATCAATTACAGTTGAACGTTTTCTGGAAATCATCCTAACAATCATTGAGCAACGGACAACAACAACAACCTCATCTTCATCATCATCAATTGTCATGTGCACACCACCTGAGACAAAAGTGGACAGCAGCACAACAACTAAGATAACAACTACAACAACAGAGACACGTGAAGCTCAGAGTTTTCATGGAATTAGAAAGGACGTCACTGCCACTGAGCTGCTCGAATCCAAAATCATTGATGAGAACCTTTACAAAGATCTAAGCGCTGGTAAAGTAACAGTGACTGAAGTAAGTGAAATGAACTCGGTGCGCAAGTACCTTGAGGGGACCAACAGTATTGCAGGAGTGTACCTGCAGTCCACCAAAGAGACCCTGAGCATCTATGAAGCCAAAAGCCGTGGCCTGTTGACTCCTGGTACTTCTCTGGTTCTGCTGGAGGCGCAAGCTGCCACTGGGTTTGTCATTGACCCAGTCAAAAACAAGAAACTTTCTGTGGAGGAAGCTGCAGCTCAAAGAGTAGTTGGCAATGAGTGGAAAAACAAACTGCTTTCAGCAGAAAGGGCAGTCATAGGATACAAAGATCCGTACACAGGATCTATAATATCTTTGTTCCAGGCCTTGAAAAAAGATCTCATTGTCAAGGATCATGGAATTCGCCTTCTTGAAGCACAAATTGCCACTGGAGGCATAATTGACCCAGTGCACAGTCACAGAGTTCCTGTACAGGTGGCATACCAAAGAGGTTACTTTGATGAGGAAATGAATCAGATTCTGTCTGATCCTGATGATGACACCAAGGGCTTCTTTGATCCCAACACTCAAGAAAACCTCACATATCTCCAACTGGTGGAGAGGTGTATTACAGATCCCATCACAGGCCTTAGCTTATTGGTCATTGTAAAGAAAGGAGAGTATTACTTCTTTGTTGATGAGGCAACCAAACTCATTCTAAAATCTACAACAACAACACGAGCAGGAGGGCAATACCAAGGAACCACAGTGTCTCTGTGGGACCTGCTCTACTCCAAATACATCACTGAGGAAAAAAGGAGAGAGCTGGTACAACAATTCAAGTCTGGATCAATTACAGTTGAACGTTTTCTGGAAATCATCCTAACAATCATTGAGCAACGGACAACAACAACAACAACAACCTCATCTTCATCATCATCAATTGTCATGTGCACACCACCTGAGACAAAAGTGGACAGCAGCACAACAACTAAGATAACAACTACAACAACAGAGACACGTGAAGCTCAGAGTTTTCATGGAATTAGAAAGGACGTCACTGCCACTGAGCTGCTCGAATCCAAAATCATTGATGAGAACCTTTACAAAGATCTAAGCGCTGGTAAAGTAACAGTGACTGAAGTAAGTGAAATGAACTCGGTACGCAAGTACCTTGAGGGGACCAACAGTATTGCAGGAGTGTACCTGCAGTCCACCAAAGAGACCCTGAGCATCTATGAAGCCAAAAGCCGTGGCCTGTTGACTCCTGGTACTTCTCTGGTTCTGCTGGAGGCGCAAGCTGCCACTGGGTTTGTCATTGACCCAGTCAAAAACAAGAAACTTTCTGTGGAGGAAGCTGCAGCTCAAAGAGTAGTTGGCAATGAGTGGAAAAACAAACTGCTTTCAGCAGAAAGGGCAGTCATAGGATACAAAGATCCGTACACAGGATCTATAATATCTTTGTTCCAGGCCTTGAAAAAAGATCTCATTGTCAAGGATCATGGAATTCGCCTTCTTGAAGCACAAATTGCCACTGGAGGCATAATTGACCCAGTGCACAGTCACAGAGTTCCTGTACAGGTGGCATACCAAAGAGGTTACTTTGATGAGGAAATGAATCAGATTCTGTCTGATCCTGATGATGACACCAAGGGCTTCTTTGATCCCAACACTCAAGAAAACCTCACATATCTCCAACTGGTGGAGAGGTGTATTACAGATCCCATCACAGGCCTTAGCTTATTGGTCATTGTAAAGAAAGGAGAGTATTACTTCTTTGTTGATGAGGCAACCAAACTCATTCTAAAATCTACAACAACAACACGAGCAGGAGGGCAATACCAAGGAACCACAGTGTCTCTGTGGGACCTGCTCTACTCCAAATACATCACTGAGGAAAAAAGGAGAGAGCTTGTACAACAATTCAAGTCTGGATCAATTACAGTTGAACGTTTTCTGGAAATCATCCTAACAATCATTGAGCAACGGACAACAACAACAACCTCATCTTCATCATCATCAATTGTCATGTGCACACCACCTGAGACAAAAGTGGACAGCAGCACAACAACTAAGATAACAACTACAACAACAGAGACACAGAGTTTTCATGGAATTAGAAAGGACGTCACTGCCACTGAGCTGCTCGAATCCAAAATCATTGATGAGAACCTTTACAAAGATCTAAGCGCTGGTAAAGTAACAGTGACTGAAGTAAGTGAAATGAACTCGGTGCGCAAGTACCTTGAGGGGACCAACAGTATTGCAGGAGTGTACCTGCAGTCCACCAAAGAGACCCTGAGCATCTATGAAGCCAAAAGCCGTGGCCTGTTGACTCCTGGTACTTCTCTGGTTCTGCTGGAGGCGCAAGCTGCCACTGGGTTTGTCATTGACCCAGTCAAAAACAAGAAACTTTCTGTGGAGGAAGCTGCAGCTCAAAGAGTAGTTGGCAATGAGTGGAAAAACAAACTGCTTTCAGCAGAAAGGGCAGTCATAGGATACAAAGATCCGTACACAGGATCTATAATATCTTTGTTCCAGGCCTTGAAAAAAGATCTCATTGTCAAGGATCATGGAATTCGCCTTCTTGAAGCACAAATTGCCACTGGAGGCATAATTGACCCAGTGCACAGTCACAGAGTTCCTGTACAGGTGGCATACCAAAGAGGTTACTTTGATGAGGAAATGAATCAGATTCTGTCTGATCCTGATGATGACACCAAGGGCTTCTTTGATCCCAACACTCAAGAAAACCTCACATATCTCCAACTGGTGGAGAGGTGTATTACAGATCCCATCACAGGCCTTAGCTTATTGGTCATTGTAAAGAAAGGAGAGTATTACTTCTTTGTTGATGAGGCAACCAAACTCATTCTAAAATCTACAACAACAACACGAGCAGGAGGGCAATACCAAGGAACCACAGTGTCTCTGTGGGACCTGCTCTACTCCAAATACATCACTGAGGAAAAAAGGAGAGAGCTTGTACAACAATTCAAGTCTGGATCAATTACAGTTGAACGTTTTCTGGAAATCATCCTAACAATCATTGAGCAACGGACAACAACAACAACCTCATCTTCATCATCATCAATTGTCATGTGCACACCACCTGAGACAAAAGTGGACAGCAGCACAACAACTAAGATAACAACTACAACAACAGAGACACAGAGTTTTCATGGAATTAGAAAGGACGTCACTGCCACTGAGCTGCTCGAATCCAAAATCATTGATGAGAACCTTTACAAAGATCTAAGCGCTGGTAAAGTAACAGTGACTGAAGTAAGTGAAATGAACTCGGTGCGCAAGTACCTTGAGGGGACCAACAGTATTGCAGGAGTGTACCTGCAGTCCACCAAAGAGACCCTGAGCATCTATGAAGCCAAAAGCCGTGGCCTGTTGACTCCTGGTACTTCTCTGGTTCTGCTGGAGGCGCAAGCTGCCACTGGGTTTGTCATTGACCCAGTCAAAAACAAGAAACTTTCTGTGGAGGAAGCTGCAGCTCAAAGAGTAGTTGGCAATGAGTGGAAAAACAAACTGCTTTCAGCAGAAAGGGCAGTCATAGGATACAAAGATCCGTACACAGGATCTACAATATCTTTGTTCCAGGCCTTGAAAAAAGATCTCATTGTCAAGGATCATGGAATTCGCCTTCTTGAAGCACAAATTGCCACTGGAGGCATAATTGACCCAGTGCACAGTCACAGAGTTCCTGTACAGGTGGCATACCAAAGAGGTTACTTTGATGAGGAAATGAATCAGATTCTGTCTGATCCTGATGATGACACCAAGGGCTTCTTTGATCCCAACACTCAAGAAAACCTCACATATCTCGAACTGGTAGAGAGGTGTATCACAGATCCCATCACAGGCCTCTCTTTATTGCCATTGCACCGATAAAAGAAGGAATCCCTTGCTACAAAGATTCATGTCCTTTCCTTGCAACACCAAATTTTAGTAAGGACGAGACAGATTTGCAAGAAGCATTTTTTTCGATTCCTCTTTTTTACTTTTTCTTGGAAAACAAAACGAGTGAAAATAACATGCATACTGTTCTGTGCAAAATAGCTTTAACATTTAACATTAAGTAAAACGGTTGGGCTTTTGAATTTAGAGGTGTTTTGGATACAATTTCTGTTGAATATGAGTAAGACTGCAGACGTTGACTCATTTGAAGATGAATAATATTGTCACATTCTTACTCTACACTAAATCTTATTAGTTAAACCCGTCTTTGATATGTCCAAATTTTAACTGTGAAATTTGCCTTCTGATCTTTTACAAGTTTCCACTCATTTACCCCTCGTGACTTTTGAGGTTTTTTGACAATTTTTTAAACATCTTTTTATCAACTGATTCTGATATTCTTAACTGTGGTATCCAATATTTTTGTGACTTGGGATCCTTATTTCACCTGTTTTAATATCTTTTCATTTTTATTGCACCAAATACTGATTCGACTGACTTTACACTACTGACCTACATTAAGGTTTAGTCAATTTTCCCTTGCTTGTATAGGCTGGAGTTATGTTTTACTTTTGGCAAAAGCTAAAATCTGTTTTTTGTTTTTTTTAATAAGTGAATAAGTAAATGTGACATCAATGAATAGAGTGGGCAATGCTTATATGTTTGTTTTCTGTACTTCTGACAAACCCTTGTTGGTAAAATTTTTGATTAAACATCTCCATAAAAAAATTATGTCTGAAAATCAAATGTTTGCCTTTTTTTTTTAACCATTTTGCCAGATCAACTTTTTTAAAGGAACTTTACTACAATGGTCTTGATGTACAGTAGCCCGATACAACACATACTGTACAACTGGACTCTCTGAAAAATGAGCACCTTTTGGAAAAATATATTGAGCTTCTGAAGATCCCATTAAGTCTATGATTCAACAAAATTAGAAGGACAGCATCCTCTAGTGGAAGGTAATTAAACCTACTTAAATGTGTCATACTGATTTTTTTATTTTACTTCAGATATTTCTATAAAAATGCATTTGTTGGGAAAAACTAAGTTCGGGTGAAACAAAAAGCACAACGTACCTTTTAGATATCCTGGTATACACTTCTGAATAAATGTGATTCAGATAATTGCAACCCAACATCTCTGTCATTGTTACGCTCTTACCCACTGAGTGACATTAGAAGAGCAACATGTTTGGTTTCTGCCTTCTTCTAACAGTAAGGTTAGCTTTTATAGTATATTGTCTGTTTTGTGTTTAAGTGAGTGAGTGTATTTATAAAGCACCTTTCAAGGGCAGATGTCACAAAGTGCTTTACAATAAACAGTTCAAAAAGTAATTTAATATAGACAATTACATGAAAGCAGACATAGATGGATCAAACAAAGGCAAGTCTGAACAACTGTTTTTTTTTAAATATCTTCAGAGTTCACAGCTCTCAGTTCCAGTGGGAGACTTTTCTAAATATTAGGAGCAAAAACCTGAATGGCACACTCTTCTTAAGATTCAAGTCTGATGTGAGGATCCATCATCAAGCCCTGATCAGAGGACCTCAGGGTCCTGCTGGTGTTGTACAGCTTCACAAGTTCTTGAATACAATTAGGTGCTTGTAAATACAAAATCACAAGAATTTCTAACTGGATTCTGTAATGAATGGGAAGCCAAAGACACAAAGACATGTGTAACATGAGACCTTTAAGATGATTTTACCAGCTGCTAAGCAGCAGCATTTTTTTATTTGTAGGCGGTTCAAGGTGAGATGCTAAGATGTATGAAAAGAGAGTTGCAGTAGCCTTAGCTCTGGACACATCAAGCCTGAGTTTAGCTATTTTTCTTAAATGGTGAAGTGAGGAGTATATCAAACATGCTGATAACAGAAATCATGTAAAACACATTTAAAAAAACATTTCAGGGTAAAATACCTACATTACTTTACAACATAATACAAAAAGAGGCATTCTAAAATGTTTACATCAGTAAGAATCAGTTCCCTCATTTCTGTAAGCAAAAACATATGAAATCTAGTCCAATTTGTCTAGCAGCTGGCGAATGTCTTCTTGGCCTCTGTAGATTCTCTTCATTCCTCTTGGAAGATAACGGCATGATGAAAGGTTGAGGTAGTTAAGAGAAGTCATCTGGCCAATGACTGACCTAAAAAAACAAACATTTTTATTTGGGAAATCTTTGGAAAAAACCCCTACAGAACTAAGGTTTAGAATATTTTACTGATTGATTCTCAGGGCGCACTAGGCAATCCGTACCATGCCCAAGCACGCTTCACCCTCAACCTATTGTTTGAATAGTGAGTGCTCCGATCTGTACACTTCCTTGGTACGCTTGGAAGGTGTGCTTTGGCACGGTACAGTTCATGCACAAGCACAGCACGGGTACACGTGGACAGCCTTCATTATGGAGGAATCCCAGAGTGTTCTGGCTGTATCTGACTAAAATGACTCAAAATAAGCCACAAAGTCAGTGAAGTAACTGTCTAGTTCTTTATGTTGTTCTCTTTATGTTGTCCGGACGCGGATTCTTTCTTTGACATTTTTTCATTTTTTGAGTCTGTCTTTCTTGTAAACTGAGCACGCTTCATGATAACGTAAAGCCGTGCAAGTGTTGTATAACGGCGTATGTACAAGAGGTAACCATGCTCAGGCCCAGTTAGTCCTGGAGCAGTGTGAGTGCAGCCCAGCGGGGGAATCAAAATATCTAAATGAGGAGCAATCGTTGCTTCAGCATAGTATGGGACAACTGGGCCTAGTGTGAGTGCTCCCTCGCTCAGTTCCGTCTAGTCAACTTGTCAGTGAATTACTTTTAGATTTCTTTTTGACAAGTCAAGTTAAGGAGATGACTTTGCATTAAATACCTGAGTGCAGGGGGCGTGATCCTGGTCCCACTCAGGTTGAGTGAACGCAGCGTGTCTGCCTCTGTTCCCCGACCAAAGTAGCTCATTGCTATCTCCAACTCCTCCTCAGTGAAGAGCTGATTTGCAATGTCAAGCTGTTGCAGTGTTCGACTCCACTTCTCTGTCACCATGTGAAGTCCTTTTTTAGTGGACGACGACCCAACGTTACTGGTGAAGTACTGTCCCCAGTAGAGACACTCAAGCTCTGCCAAACACAAACACAACAAAGAGGACGCAGTCATTTAATTGGGTTTTTGATGCAAACTTGGATCAATCAATCCAAATCCAAACACAGCTAGGTTTTAAATAAGTGTCTTCAAAATATGACCTAGACTTTTGTGTAACTGTGTGGTCCAAGAAAACGCAGCAAGATCAAATCATTCTACATCTCAAATTATTTTTTGGGTCTTTGTTGGTTACAAATAAAGAACAGTCAAACAAACACTTAAGTATCGGGCTCTTTCAAAATCAAACATAATTTACTTCATAAAATATAAAAAAATTGAAGTATATGTTGTAAGAAAGTCCTACCATCACAAGGCAGGGCTGCAAGACCGGAGGGTGTGATTCTCGAACAGCCTCGGAGGTCCAGCACGCGCAGCCTGGTGGAGCCAGAGAGAATGTCCCTCAGGTCTTTGTCGGTCATGTAGGAATAAGACGTGGTTGCGATACACATCTCCTCCAGCAACGGGAAGCCTAGCGTTGAATCGGCATCGTTGCGAAATGTCTTAAGCAGAGGTCTGACATTTAGCATCCGGAAGGTCTGACGGTGAGTATAAAGGATGAAGAACCGGATGGTGAACACGATAACCACTGATAGTTTACTGATTAATTACACAATCATACAACATAGACATGCAAAATATAAAGTTTCCCCATCACAAGAAAATAAATCATTTATGGTTGAAACTGCCCTCGTTGTATTACACTGCATGTGTAATGACCAGTTTCTTTATTAAAGGCAGGGTTGGTCATTTTCTAAAAACTAGCATGATTTTGAAAGTAGCCCTGTCTGCACCCACCCCCTCCCCTCTGTGCTCCCTCAAAAGCCACGCCCCCCACTTACATGCACGAGCGCCACATGGTGTAGAAACTACGTCGTCTCATGTCGCATTCAGCTTCAGTATAAACTCCGTCATCGGTGACGCGCTTTGAGTGTGGGCTAGTGCACGCAAGGGGTAGAGAACGAGCAGGGAGACAGGGAGCCGCCTGATTGGTTCATCAGATTGGTACCTCGTGGCAGACATTGGTTGAAGTTTTTACAGGCTTACAAACTGATACAGATGACGGATTTTCTTCGTTCCTTTTTCAGAGAACTTGAGTTATTAATTTCTGTAAGGACCTAAAGACAACTTCAACCAAAATCGGAAAAAGTCTATCTGGAGGAAATTACCAACCCTGCCTTTAAGCAGTGCTTCCACTTTGAAGCGGGGTCATTCTAGTACCAGATTTAAAAAAAACAACAACAACATGATCATACAATCATCATCTACTAGTCAAATGAACAGTAAGTCTTATAGGAAAAGGCAGATTGTTTTACCTTGAGGTTAGGGCATGCCATCTGAAGTGCCTGGATGTTGATATGAAGTTCACAGTCCTTACTGTCAAGTTTTGTGTTCACCTCCAACAACTCCAAATCCGGACAGAGTCCCCTCTGAAAACACACATATCATCTGTTGTGTATAAAGTTCACCATGTGCTCTGTCACATTAGCTCAGTACACAGTAACATCAATAAAACCTGTAGCGGCGTTCCTGAATATGAAGCTGCTGAGAGGCTAAGGTTGGGCTTAATATATTTGTCAGACGCGCGTTCAAAAGAATACTGTGATACATAAAAATAAGTTTGACTTTTTTATTAACGTAAAAAAAGATAATCAACTTAACTTATAATAACGTGCATTAACTCATAATTACAGTGAACCAGAAACAATAGCGGTCAACATAAAATACGGCAACCCAGCTCACCCCCTCTCTTCCACTGAGAACAAAAAATGAACAGGTGAGTTAAATCAACACATCTCCGCCCATACCCATGTGACCCGACATCCCCCCCACTCAACACAATAGTAATACATGATATAATAATCAATAACCCAAAATACCAATATATAACAGACTACCTTAACCTTAAATAAATACCACAAAGACAATTATGTCAATCCATGGCTCCAACAAAACCCATGAAGAAAAAGAAGAGGGCGGGGCTTACTGTGACGGCAGCCAGGACTCTGTTATAACTTATTCCATGAGTGTACAGCATTTGCTTGATCTGGCTCCCATGGCTTTCCAGGAACTCCAGGAATCCTTCAACCTGAAACTAAAGTGAGAAGCAGGTTATGTATTTTATTGTAAGTTGATAATGAACACCTGTTGGGGATAGCTGGCTGTTGCTAGTGTATCAAAAGAAACAATAACAAGCCATACGTTATAAATCTCTTAATAATCCTTTTTACTTCATTTGCTGAATTACAAGTGTTACACATTTTGTCATTGCTTTTATCATCGTATTAACACAGGGAGCGCAGTCTTTCAATAGAAATTGCACTGCTCTGATTGGTCCAGTCTCTATGAATGAGAGCTGACTAGCTGACAGGGAGTCTGTGGCTCAGTGGGTAGAGTCGTCGTCTGTAAACCGCAAATTCGAGGGTTCAATCCTCAGCTCCTGCAGCAACATGTCCGCTCTTGTCCTTGGGCAAAACACTTAACCCCAAGTTGCTCCCGCAGCTTCGTTGGCGGCTCATGAATGGGATTAGTTACTTCTAAAGGTCTCACTACATATCACTGCCATCAGTGTGTGAATGGGTTGGTTTAAAGGTTTAAAGGTTTAAAGTTCACTGAAGATAATAAACTTTTGGGGACATCTTTTTAATTAATGAGTGCAAAATCTCCATCAAAAACTAAACCCCTGCTAAGCCTGGTTCCTGACTTACCTCTGAATATTGAAGATTGATGCTCTGCAGAGACCGGCTGTGCAGACTGAGGCTGTGGAAGGCGTCCCCCGTCAGGCCCGTACAGTACGAGAGCGTGAGGGAGCGGAGGTGGGGCGAGTTCTGCGACACCGTCTAAAATTGATCACAACATGAAACGAAAAAAAAAACATTTGGTTGATCAACATGTGTTGAGATGTTTAACTCCTCATTTTGGAAAAATGCAAACAACTTTCAGGGAATCTTTTGCAAAAAGAAAAAACATACAGACGACTGGTACTTTCACCCTCGCTCATATTTTATACAAAGACGGATCTCGTCTCTCAGATTCACTCATTATACTGTAATCTGTACGTTTTGTATGAAATAAAACTGAACTTCTGTTCAATGTTGTAATTGGCAAATAGCATTATATTAGAAAAGAAGAATAAAGGTTGGGATGACTGACCTCGACTGCATAGTTAACGTTTTTTTTCCAGTGATAGAGAGAGAAGTCTCGAAGCTGGGAGAATCTGGAAAACAAGAAATAAAAGGATTTTTTTTAAAAACCTGAAAATATCAGTTCACATAATGTATATTTTTAACTAATACAACCAGACCTGTTCTGTGACAGCCAGGTAAGGGTTCCCTTGATCCTCTTCTCAGTGGTTGGTTGTTGGCTTTTCCCAGGTGCGATCCAGCAGTGACCTATAGTGACCTTTCTCCACAGGGCAGGACTGGAGGCAGCGGCGTTCCACAGATGACAAACTCTCCCCACCCTGACCAAATTATTAACAAATACAACGATCAGGAGTTGAAGAAAAGAACACAACAGCTATTTCAAGTGCTTATCTTATTGTGAAAAATATCTGCAGAATCTTATGGAGGTTTAATGTGATAAAAAATTGTAAAAAACATTTTAAAAAACTATTTTTTTCCCGCAAGTGTTCAATAGCGATTTTAAAAATATTAATTTTGGAATATAGAATTTTTTTTACTAGCACGTTTCAGCTGAGTGAACTAACAGTATTAATGAAATAAAGGATCTGTATGCTCATAATATGAATCTATGTTTGAAGAATTTGCTTATTGCAGTCAAAGCGAATCAAAACAAACGTGCGTTCATTACCTGCATAGAAATGGTACAGCACCGTCTTGGGTGACCACGAATTGAAAAATGTTGATGAGCACCTCCTCAGGAACACTTTGACCCCACCTGTGGTCCATAGCATCTTGAGGCACAAAGAACGTAACGTCTGTTTTTTCTGTCTTTTCAACGGGCACAGCCACCAGTTTAGGCTTGGGAGCACGAACGGTCTTTTTTCTCACACTCTGCCCAGCTTTACTTTTTCCTTTCGCTAGCTTTTTCTTTTTGCTGCCCTTCTTTGGGGGCTTCCAGGCAGAGCCCTCATACTGAGAGGTTGTACTCGATATGACAAAAAGCATGTCTTCCCCTTGTTCCACTCTGTAGCCAGGCTGGGAGACCCTGGGCTTTTTTCGCTTTTTGGATTTTGCATTTTTGGGCTCACCGGTGGTCCTCTTCAAAGACGCTTTCTTTGGCTTTGGTGCGTCTTGTCCATGGCCTGATGTTTTTGATGTGCTCGGTGCCGTGTCCTCTCTGCTGTCACTGCTTGGTAAAGGCTGCGTTTCAGAGGAATCCATTGCATGCTGCTACCTAGCCGAGTTTATCACGAGTTTTGAAGTGACGGATGAGCATCTGAAAGAAGAATCAGAAGATGATCTATTTGTATCTGTGCAGGAGAATAAATCTCTCCAGCGTTGATAGGAAATGTCAACAGTGGAATAAAAGAAATTAAACTCAACAGATCAAACTATAAAACCTAGTTTATTAGTTTAAGTCCATCAGGACAAAGTTCAGCTTATTTGATATGCACTTAAATCTCATGCCGGTGTCACATTATGAATTTAATTCTGCTTTTATCTCCAATTTTTTTTGTAAAAGACGCACAAAGCTAAGACTTAAAAGCAACATTAGAGCTCCACCTTTATTTTTCAGCAGTATTGGTATTCAGCCATCGAACATAAATCAATTATTTTAAACAATATAAACAGTTAAAAAAACAAAGTCGACAAAGAAGTGACTGAACAGACAGCTTATAAAAGCCTGTCCTACATTCTCACCAAATTAAGCTTCCAGAAGAATAAAGACAAACAACAACAGACAAATTCACATTTATAATCCTTCCTTAGCTGTGCAAAGCATTTTAAAAAACACAAACAGAGCCCCTTAAGTCCGAAAAGTAAAAAAAAAAACAAAAAAAAACATATTCTGGGCACAATATTCTAACCCAGCGCACAGGATTTTAATTTTCATAACTTTTTGGGACTTCAGGTGTTCCTACTATTCCATAAATTAACCCCAACTATTGAAACACATCCCCTTTAAAAACCTGTTTTTGCATTTTGCACAATAAACTTACAAACTTTTTAAAATCATATTTGCTCTGCCGGATTGAAAACAACTTTTGTATACAGTCTAGGTGTGAATTTAACTTTGCTCTAATCATTATTTACATTATTTTTGTAAAAAAATCATTGAATTTCATAATAAAGTCTATGGAGGATTTGTGTGTGCATAAAAATGACTTTGTTACTTAAACCCATAAGGAATAAAATAAGCATATATTTATCAATAACCATCATAGAAATACAAGTTATGGATTTATGTGGCATCAATCACAAGCAAGCCTCTTAACTCATAGAAGCACAAAATGTTAAACTGCTTTGTTACATTACTTCGATCAAACTGCCTGCACTGTTACAATGAAGTCCTCAATAAATCATGCAATATCAAAGGCAGGAAAAAAATGCATAACAACTGTTTCTACGCTGACAACTCGTAATATATTTACACTCTTCTTTCTAAATCAAAAAATGGCACTTTGTATTGTTTGTTGTTAGATTACATTACCTGCTGCTAGTTCCTGAAAACGGCTAGCCTTGCAGCCCCACAATGCATTTCAACCCCCCTCTGTGATTGGTGGACACTTCAGAAAGGGGCCCGCCTTTTTGTACAACCATCCAATCCGCGGACCCAGCCAACTGTATCGCCTCTGTTGCCAAGTTGCATTCACGTGGTGTCGGACACATGGGAAAAACGAGATTCCGAGTTGTAAAATGAACTGCTCAAGTCGGAAACTCGGGAAAGAGTTTAAAGTGCTTAACGTCAGAATCGTCATCACACGAGGGGGAAAATATGTTTTATTAATGTTAACATGCTTTTTTATGAATTCACGTATCGTACATCAACTTTCTGCTCAAATATAACTTTAAACAGTTACATTTCACACATCTTCTTCGTAGCATTCACGCTTTGTTGTGCTGTTTTTACAACATTCAGACTTTCCGAACTTAAAAATCACATGAACACACTGAAGTCGGAAGAACGACTTCACATCTCGGACACTTGGATTATCCGAGGAGCACCTGAACGCAGCATTTAGCTAGTCTGGGAAGCAGCGAGTGTGATGTTGTGGTCATGTGTGTTGTAGTCTCAAGGTAAGAATAGGTGACTTTGTGAATTTACTTTTGAACTTCTGCTTTAAAAATATTAATTTAGGTATTCTTTAGCTCTACTCTGTTAGTTATGGAAGTTTAGTTTGCCGTATTTCCTGCAGTGAAAGTGAATGCTAACACAGAGCTAACATTAGCATGCAGTGCTGTGCAGATGCTTGTGTTCCCTAAAGTCCTACTTATTGTTTGAGACAGTACACCACATATTTTAATGTATATCAAATTGTTATGGGCAAGATAGGGGGAAAAGGTCCACACTTTTTACATCAATGAAAGTTGACATAAGTTAAAAAGTTAACAAAGTGCATTAGTATGTGATTCATCTTCCTCAAATCTATAACTTAAACAACATTTTGTCTTTTTCAGGAGTGACAGATCGACTCTTCCTGGCATTTTTCTGCAGAGGTGAATCCAACAACACTGACGGTGTGACATATTGCTTTTGCATTTTTTTTAATCTGCTTTGCTTCATGTTTGCACAACAGCAACATGTCTCATCTGAAGCCAAAAAAGCAGTTTTTTTAAATACTAAATTTGCAACAATCAATCTGAAGGTTGCTAAAAGTTTGCTTGGGGTTGGGGGTGCCTAGTGGTTAGTGCGTACATCCCATGTACAGAGGCCGGGGGGTTCTCCAAGCGGATGGCCAGGGTTCGAATCTGACCTGTGTGGGTCCTTTACCGCATGTCATTCCCCTCTCTGTTTCCACTTTTCTGTCTCTAAAACAAAGGCATAGAAAATCTTTAAAAAATCCTCATGTTGGGGCGCTGGTGGCGCAGTGGTTAGTGCGCGCGTCCCACGTATGGAGGCTGTAGTCCCCAACACGGGCGGCCCGGGTTTGAATCCGGCCTGTGGCTCCTTTCCTGCATGTCATTCCCCACTCTCTCTCTCTCTCTCCCTGATTTCCACCTCTATCCACTGTCCCATCTCTCCATTAAAGGCACAAAAGCCCAAAAATAAATCTTTAAAAAGTCCACATGTTGGTGAAGCTTAGTCTGCAGGTCAAATGTGCACAAACTGAGAGAGCAATAACTTCTTCTTTAAAATGTATATATATATATATATATATATATATTGTGATAAATTCACACTCTTCCAATGTGTTTATTGTGGATGCTCATATTGCAGTTGTGATAAATTGTGCAGGCCCATTTCATTCCCTTAAATGTATGGAAGTCAGCCTTCATTTTAAAAGTGATAATGCATTTTTTTTTAGAAACATAAATCAGACTTAAACTTCACACGTCAAATGACAGCACAACTTTAAAGGCAGACAACACACTGATCCCTTTTGGAAATAGCGATATTTTGTTCCTTCCCGTTGACGTACCCTTTCTCCTGTGACTGTTAATGTTTCTATTTGCTGAGATGAATAACTTTCTGACTGTCTGACTCTCTTTATGAACAGACCACTATGGAGGAGTATGACAACTTCACCCTCTGTGGGAAAGCAGCTGTCACTGAAGCTAATCTGAGTGAGTAAATTAGAAGTGTGTTAAATGTTGTTAAGATGACTAAATTGCTTAATTCTTTATATACAATCCATTGCTTATCGGCTCACTTTATCCCTTTTCTATTTTCAGGAGATGAGTACTATTGGAAGCTTGTTGCAGACTTCATCGGTGCTCAATCAGGAGAGGGATTAGAGCTGGAAACAGAACCATGCAAGAACAGAGTTTTGATTCAAGTAGGACTGTTGAGAGAGGACAATAATTTCCCGTGGATTGCCATCGTAGCGTGGCTCAAGAAAATTTTCCCGCGCCATCAGTCGGCTGACTTTCGCCGTTTGATTGAGAGAGGCGTCGCGACAACGTTGAGTCTGGGAAGCGATGCGAGGCTCACCTTCTTGGAATCTGGCGTCAACTTCAGCTTCGTTGGCCCGATATGCGACAGCATCGGAGTCGAACGAGAACATCTTTTGGAAATGAGGGATTTTTCAGAGCAAGCCCAGCTAATTGAGGTCACGAATGGATTGATTCTAGAGCTGAGCAACTTTGTCGTCAGGGAAAAAATTGCGCCCGTCGTAATAGTTCCTTGGCTTAGAAACTTCAATCCTGAGTTTTGTAAGAGGGGGAATATTCGAGGTGCGTATTCAGTGCTAAGAGGCAGGATAAAAAAGTTAAAACACCACTGCTGCAATTCTGAAACGAGAAGTAACAGGAGGAATGCGGTGTTGGAAAATCTCCTCCAAAGTCCATTCGAACTGGTGCCGAAAAAAACACCTGCATTTATCGTAAAGAAACGTATGAGAAGAGAGCCCGGCATGAATCCTGAAAAGGTTACAATAAAGGAGGAAAACGAGAGCCATGAAATCTCGCAAGAAGACGGATCTGACATGAACAGAGGAGAGCATGCTTCTGAAAGTGGTGAAAGCGACGGCGACACGGATGCAGCCATGAGTGACGAGGATACGTACGACACAGACGAGGCCTCCAGCCTGCTCGACATCACGATGCTGTCGGTGGAAAAGCTTCGGCGCAAGTACGGCAAGGAAACACAAGCATGCAAGAAACTCTCCTTAGACCTCCTGAAAAATCAGTACACTCTGACATGCAAGGAGCACCCGGCCCTGGCCGAGTTCGATAAAACACTCGCCTCCCTGTGTGGAGACATTTCGCTCGCCTCTCCCGTGGTGTTCATACACTACAACGCCCATTTCCTCGTTGACTTGTATGAAAGTGTTGAGGAGCAGATTATGAGCTTCGAGAGAGAGATTATTTTATCCACGGGAGAGAAGCTCGGCCGGGACAAGCTTCCAAAGTTTCAGAACTTTGTGAATGTTTCAGAAAGTGCAACTTCACGGTTCATTCATATGGCTTGTGATATTCTGAGCCCTCGCTCGTCTGACGTGCAAAACTACAGAAAGCACTGGATAGCTTTCTGCGAGGAGAAGAGGAATCCATCCAGGCTCGCGATGACTCAATCAAACAGAATTAATAACTACTTCAAAGCTGCAGCGGGTCTTATTCACCATCACAAAGAGATCGCTCTCTTCATCTCTGATCTGCTGTCATTGGACGACGACAAATGTCAGAATGTTATTCTGGAGAGTGTCGCTGCTGACGCCAACGACCCCGTGATACAGAGCCTCGTGTGCGTCCTGGCCATCGTGCACTGTAAAATCCTCGGGCCTTACTGGCAGCTCCTGAAAAGCGGGGGGGAATACTCGCTGTACAGTCAGAACATGCTCCGTCTTTACCAAAAGTTCCTCGACTGGTCCAAAGATCCCGCGACTCTGCTGGAACCTGAAGAGGCCACGAATTGTTTCCTGCAGTTCCCGTTGCAGGAGAAAACCTTCAGTGGCGTGTTTCATTACTGCGGCCAGTGGCACACAAACAGGGACATGATCAGAGCTTTCCTGAAGAGGATAGTGAAGGCGATCGCTGCCGTCACCGATGAACACCTGAGGGCTTTCTTGCCAGGAGGAACATTCGCAGAGGTCCCCCCTCCAGATTTGAGCGTACAGCTTGTTAGCTGCACATTCTCCGTCCTGATGGCGGAGTATCCCTTCAGCGGACAGAGCCCTTCCAAGAAGAGGAAACCAGAGGAGGACATGGAGTGGTCATCGGATAGCTCTCAGGAAGACAATGACGGATCTGAGTCCTCAGACAACGGTGACAATAAAGCATCCAGTTTGCAAGTCGTAAAGAAAGTGACGAAAATCGTAGAAAAGGCAGAAAAAGAACCAAAAGAGGAGTTTGAGGAGAACATGGACAGGGATTACATCATAGATACTGCAACCAGAAATGGAGGGCCGTGCAAGACGCAGTGGGATGTTGATAAATTGATGCTGCGTTTTGACGGAAAGTCCCGAGCTGAGAAACGCGAAGGAATCCGCTGCGAGATTCTTTACCAGAAAATGATCCTGAACAACCCGGACCCTCGCCTTGATTGTTTTCACGAGAACAGCACAATGATGGCAATGAAGCTGAAGAAGGTGCTCCCACGCGTGCAACCCGGATACTCGCTTGTTTGGGCCCCCAGAAAGACGAAAGTAAAGGCCGTGCCCCAAGACACAACGGTTGCAGCGATAGAGCCGAGTGAAAGCAGCGTTACATCATCGCTATGAGGGCATCGAAAATTAAGTTAGCATGTGACTTTATCATATGATTCTGTTTACAAACTGTACAGAAACACACACGATGACCTCAATCCTACCACACAAATACTAAATTATGCAAGATTCTGTTTATGCCAGATGCAGCTGCCAAGAGAGGAAATCATGACTGTATTCCCTTTAATCCATCATTTTGTATTATATTAATACTTTTCAAGAAATGTACGTTTGTGTTGTTGAAGAATACCCTTTTTTATTTTAGATTGTACCTATTTTGATCATGTGACAATATTCATAGCTGAATTTAAGAGTGTGTGGCCTCTAACAAAATAAACATCTTTGTTCATATTTTTATTGATATTTACTTTTTAAAAATTGACCCAGTTCATGACCGTTTTCTTCTAGCAGCTTGTTTTTGTCCGTCACTCAGCGGTAATCCTTGTGTCTCTTACATTTCCAGGTCTTGGAGGTCACATCCATCAGTTCATGTATAAAAAAGATTTGTCTGGTAGGAACTCAAGACAAGAAATGTGGAAGTTAAAAAACTTTGGGTCACTATGGAAGAGACTTACGAGGACACACAAAAAAGTTTTGTTTGATTTAAATTAGCTTTATTATAATCCTAATTTCTCCAGTAATACACAATTCATCATTAATTAACTTGTAATATTATCCAGATTCGACATTCACAAAATTACATTTTTACAAGAAATTTCCTTCTTATTTTATGTTTAAAAAAACTGATTCAAAGATATTCTTTCAGACACTCTCAAATCTATATTTCTGCCAGTTAAAAAAATAAAAGTGAAAATAATAAAGTCATAATTATGAGATAAAAAGTCGAAATTTACGTATCATTGACTGTACCGTTAAACTATCAATGTGTCACACAGTTATTTTGTAGGCTAAACTTCACGGTAGTTGATGGTGTCCCTGACTTTTTATCTCATAATTTTGACTTTTTATCTCATAATTTTGACTTTTTATCTCAATTTCGACTTTTTATCTCAGAATTTTTACTTTTTATCTCAATTTCGACTTTTTATCTCATAATTTTGACTTTGTATCTCATAATTTTGACTTTTTATCTCATTATTTTGACTTTTTATCTCATTATTTTGACTTTATTATTGTCATTTTGTTTTATTAACTGGCGGAAATGGGCTTCCATACAACCTAAAATCACCCAACAAGAACTTAAATTAAACTGAATGCATGCGGTCACTGTAATGTTTTCTGCAACCACAGGTCCACGAGGATGCTTCAAGGTATGGTGCGTTCGTGACTTTTGGAAAACGGAGTTCTATACCGAGCTGGAACGACGTCGATGCCACGGTTACCGATCGATCAACAAAAGTTGTGGAGCAAATTTCCCACAGTAATCATCATCAACTTTTATTATGAGACTCCAGGTCCATTTTAAAAGACATACAATACAAAAAATAGACAACACACATATACATTAGAATAAAAACATTCCCGCCTCTTATAAAAGGCACTTATACCAATGTCTCCAAAGGTATGACTGGTAGCGTACTGCACTATAAAGATAAAGATAAAAATAAACTTTATTGATCCCTGTGGGGGAAATTTGTGCATGTGAATTTGTACAGGAGCTCAAGAAAACAGGGGACGGAAAATAATTATTAAAAATAAAAATAGAAGTTAAAATCAAATCAAACATATTTACATCAGTTAAATAAAAAAAAAAAAAATACAATAAAAATACAATGAATAAAAAAAATGCAATAAATAAAAGAAAAAATACAATAAATAAATAAGAAAATACAATAAAAAAATAAAAAAATACAATAATAGAATACTCTAACTTGGGTTCAACAGCAGCATTATAATTACATTCTTTGTGTCATTCAAGCGACAGATAAATCTGTACATCAGGTTCCTCAATAAAGCTTGTAAGGTGTTAACTCCTGCATTCACAAATAGCTCACTTACACTACTCCACCTTGGCTGTTTAAGTAAGATCCTAAAACAATCATTGTAAGCAACCTGAAGTCTGTGCATACTTGATTTTTTTTAACTTAGTAAGTAAGTAAGTAACTTAAGCTAAAAGATAAACGTTACCTGTAATGTATTGACTTCAATTTATTGCTACTTTGTGACTTAACAAGAAGTGTTGAAATAAAAAATGACGGCCACTCAGACGCGTTTTAAACTGAAAACGGGAATTTTCGAGGAGAGCATGAATGCAACCAAAGGGGCGGGAACTTTGCGTAAGTGTCCACCATTGTCCAGGTTACGACAGCGTGAGGGAGAAGACGCCGTATTTCATCAGAGTCAAACGGCACAGCAGCCTACATTTCATTTAAATCGTGGACCCGGGGTAAAGCGGCAACATGTGGGGCAGCTGGTGGAGCGGTGCAGCGGTGACCCACGGGCTCATAGCTCTGTTCGCCATGGGCTCGTGGATTTCCGTCAACAGTCTGTGGGTCGAGCTCCCGGTGGTTGTGCGCGTGCTGCCCGAAGGTCAGTGTTTCTGCTCGTGGGGTCAGAGTTCACCTCAGACTGGCCCTTTACTGGTCTACAAATTATATTCTAGCCTCTGGATCTGCTTTAGTGGGATATTTACCCCCAAACTTTGTGACGTCAGCTTGTGCTAAACGTTCAGAGGTAGCTAATTGACCCACTGTTGTGACGTCAATTTCAGCTTACGCCACAGGTGTGCAGCTGTTGTGAAGGTTATTCAATTAAGAAGAAGAAAATAAAGTAAATGTTTTATGATGCAGCTAAGATCGGGTCTAAAAGAGTCGATGAAAACGCATATTTATCTTCTGAAACTACAAGACAACCTGAATCTGACGACGTTTAACAAGTACTGCTAATATAATGTGAGCCATACTTCACATGTGCTTAACTTTTTTTTACTTTTATTTTACTGAATGGTTTATTTGGTGACATTTCGGTGGGATATATTGCACTAATAACCACTATTACCGTATTTGTTTGAGTGAAGAGTGTCATATTAAAATGACTGAGAGGTCATTTTGCTGTTCATATTTTCATGCTTTTATTTTGAAATTTTCCCTACGCAAGACCTTACCTTGTGACATGATGGTTATAAAACAGGTATTACATATTTAAAAAAAAAAGGTATTATAATATTGAACTATTTGATTAAACCCTGCAAGACAATTTCAAAATGTTATGACTTAAAATAAGAGACAAAATCATGATCATAAGGCTGCAGCCATGCCCCCTCCTCTTTGTGTGCTAATGTCTGTCTTTTTTGGAGTGTGTGTGGTTTGTACCTCTTCGATGATAAATAACTTTACCCCAAATTTCATGTTACACATCCTTTCCCTAAAGAGCTGGGTCGTAACGTTTCTGTGTTTGACGTTTGCGTCACATATTTCTAATACGTGTGAGACATCTGCACATCATTGCTCGTAGTTCTCCTCTCCACTCATTCCTTGAGATGTATTTTAGGAGGATATTCCTCTTGATTGCATGCTGGACAGTTTCTCGGGTCACAGAGAGGGGACAGAGGAGCCCAAGAGGCACAAAATGAAGGAATTTGAAAAGTCCTTCACACCGATATTTCCACTAACATACATCTGCCTTCCTCTTTCTTTATTTCTTTTTTAGAATGGAACCTGCCCGCCTATCTCTCAGTACTAATAGCGTTTGGGAACCTTGGACCTATAGCGGTGACCATTACACACCACTGCGCTCCAGGACGTTTAAATGAACGCCTCATCATCCACTTTATCCAGCTGCTGGCGGTGGTTGCGTCTGCTCTTCTGGCTGTTTTCTGGTCACACACCGTCACAATAGCCGGAGAGGAAAGATCTCTGCTGTTCCTTCTCTTCACCTTCGTGCTAGCTTTGGTCTGCTGCACTTCCAACGTCACCTTCCTGCCTTTCATGTTCCGCTACCCTTCTGAGTATATCCGCACCTTCTTCATTGGTCAGGGCTTAAGCGCCTTGTTCCCCTGTATCGTGGCTCTGGGACAAGGCGTCAGCAAGCTGGAGTGTAAAACCGTGAATGGCACGGTGACGCCGGAGTATTTGCAGGAGAATTTTCCGGCACAGAACTTCTTCTGGTTCCTGTGTGTCATGCTGTCGATCTCATCAGTGAGTTTCTGGGCTTTAACACGGAGACAGACAGAGGCACAGAAAGACGCTCTGCCACAGGACGACGACGACAAGACAACAGCAGCCAAAAACGGAGAGGAAACACACCCGCTGCATAACGGAGCGACGACACCGGTGTCTGAGGAGCAGGTGCAGGTCGACGTACAACCTCCCGCTCAGACATTTTGGACACAGCGGAACATCTACCTGCTGTTCCTGCTCGCCGTCTCCAACGCTCTCAGCAACGGGGTCCTTCCCTCTGTGCAGAGTTTCACCTGTTTACCCTACGGCACCATGACCTTTCACCTTTCCGTGGTCCTCGGAAACATAGCAAACCCCCTGGCCTGCTTCCTGGCCATGTTTGTTGTCCTAAGGTGAGAAAAATGGAAAAGTTATTGAACACAATACAATTTATTTTAGCTTTTACACTTTTTTCACAGTTGTTGTGACATTTTATAGTTTTGGCAATTTTTGTGACAGCAGTGTTTTGATTGGCCCAATTTTGTCTCCCAGGTCCTCCGCTGTTCTTGGCTTCTTGTCTTTAGCAGGGGGAGCATTTGCTGCATATCTCATGGCGTTAGCAGCACTCAGCCCCTGTCCTCCTCTCCTGGGAAACCCCACTGGCGTTGCTTTAGTGGTGAGTCCAAATACTTCGTCAAAGGTTCAATTTAAAATGAGTCTAACGCCCACTAAGAATTGGATTTGATCGAAAAGAAATGTATATAAAACCCAGCTGCCTACTATGACTAATCAAAGTAAACAACACGCAGCAGCCCTAACCTGGTGTCTCTAAACATGAAGAACATCTCCTTGTGAGTGTGTGAATGCGTGCTCCTAAAATCACTGATACGTGTCCCGATCCGGTTGGGACGAGTCCCTCCAGCACAGTTATGATGAGGCACAAAGGGAGGCAATCTCTGTCTCAAGCAGCTGCTGAACGACAGCACTGGCAGTCTTCTTATGGCTGAGTTGACACGTGCTCCCCTCTGATTGGTTGATTGGTCTTCTGTGCACCAATCAGGCTTCTTCAGTGGCTGTACAGCACAGGTAGATGGCATCAGCATCAACTTGAGAAAGCACCGCCCACTTTCCATCATACACACGACCACACTGAGGTAGAGTGGGACTCTCTCAACAGGAAGAGTCGGGGGTTTGATCCCCAGATCCTGCATTCACATGTTGAAATGTCCTTGGGCAAGACACTGAAACCGGAATTGCTAACATTGTGGATTGAATGGATTAGTTACAACTGATTGACACTTTACATAGCAGAGTCTGCAGTCAGTGTGGGTATGTGTGAGACTGGCAGTAGAAAAAGCTATATAAGCTCAAGTTCATGTACGCACGCACGCACGCACGCACGCACGCACGCACGCACGCACGCACGCACGCACACACACACGCACACACACTCATAGAACACTCCAAAAGGGAATTTAAAACACGCACAGAGGAGGGGGCGCAGCTGCAGCAGTAACAGCGGGGGGGGGGGGACACTTTGTACAACACAACTCTGAGATTTGAACAGAAGAATCCATTTCAGAGCTAAAACAAAAGTGTAAAAAAAGAACATAAAGAATAAATAAACATAAGAGTCCAACCTGAGATTTAAGACGATATCCCATATTTTATTTTAGTTGGTACGTTAAAAAGTATAAAATACCCCAAAAACTGTGTTTTTCCTCTCACGGATTTAATAAAAAAAATCAAAATGTCTTAAATATCAGTGTCTCTATGCAATTTGAGCAGAATTCAACTTTAATTATTTAAAAAATTCTACAGTAAAATCTGCTGAAAAGTCTCAGGGGTACAGCCAGGGACATGAGGAACAAGAATCCATGGAAAGTTTCTCGTCACCTCTCGTCAGCTTCTTTATTTCGGCAGAAGGGTTCCTCAATGAATACAACATAGTAAAGACTTTTAGTTCTACAATTGTTTTGTTTTTTTTTAACGAGTGTTTTCTGCCGTTGCTCTTTTCCTCGTGCTGGTTTAAAGTTGATGAGCGGCAACCTCCAGTGTGGAAAAATGAAGTCTATGCAGAAGTTCAAAATCCTGCAGTTCATCGAGTGTCCACTAGAGGCTTGCTGCAGAAGCACAGAAAGCCACATACACACCCATTAAAGAAAACACATTTTTACAGCAGAAGTTTACATCTTTACAGCCTGGTAAAAAAAAAACTTAGTAGGTCTGATTAGCTCATGCCTGGAACGGCACACACTGCACAGGGGATGAATTTTATGATGAGTCATCCGTTTTAATTTCATGAAGAATATGAATTATTCACAATAAGGTGCTTAGCTGACCTGATTGACAGGCAGGTGCCATGTAACGGTTCATCAAGAGGCTTACAACGCGCCTCAGCTCTCAGCCTGTCGTTAAGTTGAGACAGAATTTACTGCATGGTGACCGCCATCGATGGGCTTCCAAACCCCCCCCTGCGGTAACAGATGGGTGACGTCACTCAGGCTTCATCCATTCATATTTACTAGTCTGTGGTTCTCACTGACCTGAGCTGCTCTCTTGCTCCCTCTACAGGTCACCTCCTGGATCATTTTCACGGGCCTCTTCTCCTACCTGAAGGTTGTGATTGGGACTTTGCTTCACGAGGCCGGTCATGCTGCTCTGCTGTGGTGCGGCATCTCCATCCAGGCAGGCTCCCTCATTGGAGCTCTCACCATGTTCCCCATGATCAACATCTATCACATGTTCGCCCGCGCTCAGGAATGTGTGGATAACTGCAGCTAACCGGAGAGAGAGAACTGTTATGGTTTCACAGACAGAGTCCCCTTTCATTTTCCTGATAACCCTGTTTTTGGGGTTTGTTTTTCCCTGAGTGAGGCACCTGATCTGTCTCCACCTCATCTGCCCTCTCATCCTCTCCTGGTTCACAGGCCTCCAAGGCAGCGAGAGCACAAACATTCCTGCACAATGGGAGCATTGTGCTGCTGCACGTTGGCCCAGGGGATGTAAGATGCATATGATGCAGTAATACCACAAGTGCTTTGTGTGGTGTTTTATAAAGAGTCTCTGTGATACAAGTTGTTTACTTTAGCCAAAACAGACGCTGATGGAGTTGTTTGCCACAACAAGAGACCACATGGAAAACGATTCTCCGAAGGGATGCAGTGATGAACTTATTCATCCAAGTTTCTTCTTCTTCAGTTTAATTTGTAAGAAATATTTACACTATGAGATGTAAGCTGTGATCCTGTTCATACACAAGAGCCTAGGAGTGTTTGTTTTGAATCTTTTTTTTAGTTTTTAATGTTTCACTACCTCTGATCGATGTATCGTTAATCGTGATCATAGCTACACTTTCATCACCTCCAGATTTTTCAGTGACGCTGCGCTGACGTCAGCAGTAACTGGAAACATGCGGTTCATTTTGATTCAGCACCATTCCTTTATTTTGTGATAAAATTATTTCTTTGTGCCTGGAACTGTCGAGCTACTCGTGCAGCGAGTCTTTTGGGTGACGTCGTTTCTCGTAATGTTTTATACAAACATTTTGTATCATTTGAGATTTTTTCCATATTCCTTATAAACACTAATGCCATGTGACCTCTCAGGAATAAAGTCTGACTCCGCTGAGTCATAAAGTGAACAGTTTTGCACGTTGTGTAATCTCGCTCTTTGAAGTAACTAAATGTATACCTCTGAGATGCACTAATACCTTGTAAGGTCATTTTATTAATCATGCTGCTGAAGTACATCACATTTAATAACATTATTAAACTCCTCAGAGGTTTACAGAGTCTCCGTTAACGCCGCCTTAACTTTATGGTTTTAAGCTTATTTTTTTTAATTGATCTATTCGCTGTTAAATTCTCGTGCTGATTTTGGACTTGTTTATTTTTGAACACTGAAGTGATCTGTGACTGTCTTTTGTTTTTTGTAATGACCATCAATCAAAAACCAGATGTTTTTGATTGATTCTCATACATGATGTGACTTCAGATGAATCATGTACATTTTACTCTCAAAATGACTGATGAACATTAAACATTTTTTTTTTAAAGGACCTGAATCAGTTTTGTTTTGTTTCTAAGCTTCAGAATTCAGGATGTGTTTGTCCTCTCTGCCTGTTTGACTTTTTACAGCCGAAACTGAACGAACAACAACGACCATTAATTACTTTTCTGAGCCAACAAATATGTTAAGGGGTGAATGAAAAACAAAACCTTTAACCAATAAAAGTGCCGTATTATTTGTCATTCACATACAGCCACAAAGCAAGTAAAGACAAAAAATCTGATACCATTGGCTGATATTTTTCCTAGAGCTGTGTTCGATCTGTATGCAGATCAAATGCAGTTATGTAATATTTGTGGAAAAGATATATTATGAAGACAAGATGGTCACTCAACTGTAAAATAACTGAATGTACGTGCGTCACAGTTTGACATTATGGAGTGTGATGATGCTTGTTGCAATCCATACAGCGCCCTCTGCTGGTGACAGAGAACTGCTAGTGTAACACAATGAAACTAAAATAAAATGCCAATTGATTGGTGAATAAATCGAATATCGGTGCATATCTGAGTTAAAATTAGTTGATACGATACTCACTTGAAATGCTAATATCAGCTGGCCGATTAATCGGTCGGGCTCTGGCAATAACAATAATAAAGAGAAGGCGAGAGAGTCACATGAGCCACAGATAAGAGGATATCCATAAAATAATCAGTTCTCACAGGACGCTGGAAAGCCTAGTGGTTATGGATGCCCCATGTACAGGTGCTGTAGTCCTCATCGCAACGGCCATAGGTTCCAATCCGACCTCGGCCCATTGCTGCATGCCCCCCCCCCCCACCCCCCTCTCTTTATTCTCCAACTTTTCCTGTCTCTCTTCAGCTGTCCTATCGAATAAAGGCAACAATACATTCATAAGTTCCCAGAGACAATTAAAAGAAAAGAACACAAATGTTACACTATAATCGAAAAGGCAGAAAGCTAAACTGATTTATGCCAAGCTAACTGCCTGAGGCTTTTTTTTAGAAATAGGACTGGGAGTGTGGTATCGCTCTTATCTTACTCCATCCTGTGACGCGTTTTGTTTGTTTCTCGTAAATTTGAATTCCTCTTAATGTGCACCATTGAATTCACAAAGATTTTATAAAGCTTGAGTTCTGATAAATATTTTTTCCTGACGTTATAACAATCATTATTTTTCTGATAAAGTGCACACAGGTTTTTTTGTTAAAATCAATCAGCCATGAAGTCGTGTACCCTGAACAATGTAAACACATTTTCACATGATCCCCTTAAGCAGCATTAACAAATTCTGCAGGTTTTGAATGCATCTCACTCATACAGAAAACACTCCCGAGGCAACAAAAGAAAAAGGAAAAGGGGATGCAATGGCTCTAAATCTTGACATGTGATGGTTTATTGATGATCCTAGACCCCTGACAGAGACGGTACTTAAGGTCGAGACAATGATCAGTTAACTAAACATGTGCCATGGTTGGCTACATGCTCTCACACCCACTGGAACCAAGGAGGGTTTAATCCTCTGATGCACACACACACACACAAAGTTTACTGCACAGGACTTTGGCTTCTTTCCCTCCGCAGAAAACTTCAAACCATCCACCAAACAGCATGTGAGTATTTGCATGGATGCACACCGTCTCTGATGTTTGTAAATGTGTTAACAAGAGGGAAAAGGATCTGTCACTTTGCATGCATTTTATTGTTTTGTCTTGCAAAAGTGCTCATCATCTAAATAGATTTACTTTCCCTTCTTCTCCTTTCCTGAAGCTTCTTCTGCACTTTCACTAAATCAAACTTTAAGTCTCGTCTGTGTTGGGATTCTTTAAAATCATCCTCTGTACGTCTTTGGCTAACACACTTCTCTTTTTTTTTTTCAAACACTTTGCAAACATTTCTGAAGATATTTAAACGATCAAAGACTCCCTCACATGCACTCTCTCTTCTCCCAATAAACAATGCACAAGTCACGTGTTTTCTTAACTTATGTAATGGTTACTTATGCAGCAGGTGGTCATGTTTCCTTTCGCTGTATGCTTGGTGTTTTAAGCCGCTTTAACCCACCGCCTCTCTGTGATACAGTGTTGACTACACAACGATTCAATATGTTGCTGTTGCAGCTCACTTTGACTGAATGAGAATCTGCACGGAATAAAAAATCATTTCCTGGCTTGCAGATCAGGAAAAGACAAGACTTCAAGAAAATATTAACCAAACATAGTAATAAGTCAACGTCTGTGCCTTTAACACGTGTTGGTCGAGGGATGATTCCTCATGGTGACATATTAATGATTTTGAGTTTACAGGAAGTTGTTTGGATTTGGATTTTCTTGGCATATCTTTATGTTTTACTAATTTGAATCATTCCCATTTTCTGCTGCTGGAATATTAAGTTAGGATTATGCCGATGATTAAGTTTTCCTTTCTTCAGTTGAGGGAGAAGGAGACTTAGGAACTTTCCATCACGTCTCCATAAACTACATTTAATGCAAGAATGGTTTGTTAGAATAGATACAAATTTAAACTCCAAGGATCCTTCAGAACCTCTATTCTCCAAACTCAAAATATGAACTATGTTGATTTTCAACATAAACGTCATAGAAACATGTACCTTCATTTAAAAAGTAAAATATCGAGGCGCTGGTGGCCAAGTGGTTGGTTCGCATGGCCCAGGTTTGGATCCGACCTGTGGCTCCTTTCCCACACGTCCTTCTCCACTCTCTCTCTTTCTGTCTCTCCCTAATTTCGCACTCTATCCACTGTCCTATCTCTCCAATAGAGGCATAAAAAAGCCCAACAACAAATCTTAAATAATATCTACCACACCATTTCAACAATACTTTTGCATAAAATTTCCAGCTTTCATTTCTTGTCTAACTCAAACTACCGACATGTTACGCAGTGTCCCACCACCAGGGGGCATTATTCTGTTAAATACAGAGGTGTTTCACTTCGGAATAACCACCTAGGCTACATCTTTATGCATCTTCAAAAGAAACTGATTATAGAAAGCCTCTGCAGTATAACTGTAATCTGTTGTACTCACTTGCCCGTCTTGTAATCTTTTGATTGTGTTTTTTTAATTTCTCTCTTTATTTGTTCTGTATTCCTCTTTGTGTCCTGATTAAAATTTACTGATTTGTTGACGTCCTGCATTATAAGCCCTCCTCGGGTTTCTAACCTCACCATCACAAGTATTGTATTTTATGTGTTGAACTATTGCATGACTTTTGTGCAAACAAGTGAATAATAAATAAATAAATAGAAGACAATGATGGGCCTTAACTTAACCAATACCTAAATCTTAACTCTTTAACTTTATGGTTAACATGATATGGACAGTTGGAAAGTTTGTGGTTCTTGGTATCCCATAGACTTGTAAAAGTAGATAACATGTCAATCAAGATAACATTACAAAGTTACTGTGTAACATTTTAATTAAAGTGTAAATCATTTTCTCTTCAAAAGGGTTTTCCCCTTTTCACACCCAAGTCAAAATGTAATCATTAATTCTCATTAGAAAGCTTAATTCTTGTGTGCTTGAGACAACCTTAACAGGATCGGGTGATTTAATGTTCAAACCAAAATATACTCTTCTGGTTAAAGTGAAATCATGCTCCCTTTTTAGCATTTATTAAGGAAATTCAACAAAGCAGCTCATTGTACAGTTACAGGCTTTCATCTGCTAGTAGTTCCTGAACCTCATCAATTTCTCTCAAGCTAAGAGTCTGGATGATTCATAAAAATGTTTACTGCTTTTTGTGGTTGTTGTTGTTGTTATCTATCACTTTTCAGAAAGACCCACCTCCACTGTTTGAGCTAACAAAAGCTAGCTAACAAAACGGGGCATAGCCTAGCCTTTAGAAATGTGTTACAATGTGGACCAAATCGAAAGCCATGCTAGCATCTCTGATCCTTTTGTCTTTTTCTAGAGGAACACAGATCTCCACTATGTCCCTCCTCACTCACCTGTTGGCGTGCCTGTTCGGGATGGGCTCCTGGGTCTCCATCAACGGCCTGTGGGTGGAGCTGCCCCTGATCGTCCCTCAGATCCCAGAGGGCTGGTTACTGCCTTCATACCTCTCTGTGATCATTCAGATGGCTAACATCGGGCCCCTCTTTGTCACCCTGATGCATCGCTTTCGGCCCGGCGCCTTGAACGAGATTGCCGTCATATACTTGATCATTGGACTGGGAACTGTGGCGAGCTTCCTGCTGGGATTCTTCTGGAAGGAGACTGTGGTTGTAGGTGGCGTTCCTCGCAGTGTAGCCCTCCTTGTGTTGACTTTCTTCCTCTCTGCGGTCGACTGCACTTCCTCCGTCACCTTCCTGCCCTTCACTATGCGGTTAAAGCCCCAATATCTGACCACGTACTACATCGGGGAGGGTGTGAGCGGCCTGCTGCCCGCTCTGGTGGCGTTGATTCAGGGTGTCGGGGTCGTCAACTGCATAAATGGCACACAGTCTCTAAACCACACCCTGAACACCTCGTATAGTGCTTCGAGCACTGAGCTCAGGGCCGAGTATCAGCCGGCAAACTTCTCAGTGGAAGGGTTTTTCTTCTTCCTTAGTGCTATGATGCTTGTGTGCCTGGTGGCGTTCTTGCTGCTGAACTACCACCCGTCTGTGGCGAGGGAGCACCCGAACAGTCGCTACACCACCGGGGTGAAAGACAAATCTCAGGCAAAAAAGAAGTGGGCCGAGCAGAAGCCCATGATGGATCCCTACAGAGCTCCAAACCTGAAACGCAAGAGCAGCTTCGGGACTGGATCCTACAGCTGGATTCAGGTGTTTTATATCTTTGCAATCCTGGCCTGGGTTAACGCTCTGAGCAACACAGTTGTTCCCTCGGTGCAGTCCTACTCCTGCCTGCCATACGGGAACAAGGCGTTTCACCTATCAGCCTCCATGGCCGCAGTATCAAACCCTCTGGCCTGCTTCATCGCCATTTTCTTCCCTATAAGGTCAGTGTACTGCTGTGTAACCATTATTTTCTAATTGAAATATTCTTGTTTGTGCAACCACCAGCCTCAGCCAGGACCTCATTATATAAAATCAGGATTTGGTAAATGTTTGGCTCTACATCTTAGAAAATATCCAAACAAGTATTCAACAGACTTTACATGGTATCATGCCACATTGTGTGTGATGCATCTGTTTCCGCTTTGATTTTGGCTCTTAAATGAAACCCTGAAGCAGCAGATATTTATAGGTAACGTGTCATTTCACAGGTCTTTACTGCTGATGGGAGCTCTCACAGTGACAGGCAGTGGAATAGGTGCTTATATAATGGGCATGGCTGTGATGAGTCCATGTCCATTGCTAGTAAATGAAACTTCAGGTGGTGTCATCATGGTGAGTACACTGTCACACTGTCGCCGTCTTATTGCTTTTTGAATCTAAAATACAGAAAAAACACGCAACTGATTTGAACCTCACCTCCTTTCTGCTCCTCAGGTGTTGGCCTGGATCCTCTTTATTCTCACTCTGTCCTACGTGAAGGTGATTATTGGAGTGATCATGAGAGACGAGGGTCACAGCGCCCTCGTGTGGTGTGGAGCGGTAGTGCAGCTGGGCTCTCTGCTGGGGGCTGTGACAATGTTTCCCCTGGTCAGTCTTTACAGCTTCTTTTCATCAGGGGACCCGTGCAACACAAAATGCCCTTAAAATTAAGTAAGTGGGACAGTAGCAGCCCCTGATGTGTCACATTTTTTATGCGTAGATTATATTTGTGTTTTTTTGTGTTGATTTATTTGTATCATATGAATCTGAGCCTGTTTTTGTTACAAGAGAAGCAAACTGTAGACACAGTAAATCTGTAGTTTTTTGGTGTTGCATTACTGACCTTTATTTCATAAAGGAAGATACCTTTGCATGCGTTGAGGTACATTTTGTGTTTATTTATACACAATACAATACGTTTGATTGATCCAGATTGTACTTCAAACCTTCAGAAACTTTATTCAGAAATTTGGAATTTTTTCAAAATTTTGGGGAATTTTCAAAAACCTCCATCAAGAAATCTTAGGGGAATTTGGTCAGAAAAAAACTTTAAATTTAGCAAACCTATAATTGAAATATCCAGAAACCTAGTTCGTAATCTTTGAACACTTTCACCAGAACTTTATTTTTAACCTTAATAAACTTTGTTCAGACTTTTGAGAAACTTTCAAGAACTTTTTTATTTATTGTAGAAGACCTCCTGCAGTACCTTCATGACCCACTAGGGGAAAATAATCACTATATCAGTTTTAGAATAATCCCTCCCCGTCGGTTTCATATCAGCATTATAATGAGATAATTTTAAACTAAGAAATGCAGATTTAAATAGTTATGGTAAGAAAAAGCTGAAACAACAGCACTGTTTTTTAATCGCCATAAAATTGTATAATTATTTGTTGGTTGATTTAGGTCATTAATAATGTGCAGTTGTATTTCTCTGAGACCGAAACAAAACATTAGTTTCAAATTTTTCTTCTTCTGTATTTCTGTTCATAAGAGACGGATCTGAATGTTCTGTGTACTGAGAATAAAAATGTTTGGTACTGTTTGTAGATAAATCTATTTTTAAAGGCTGTGGAAATAATGATGATTTGTAAAATAAAAATTATATAATAATGCAATTTATTTTGTGTTTCCATTAATCATTTTGTTTCTTCATGGTACGATATGATATAAGACTTAGACATTGTTATGTTCACCGAGATGGCTAGTAACAATAAAAAATAAACTAAGGGAAAAGAAGGAGGAACTAAGTATAAGCAAATTTTAAATCATTTATTTTCAAACTAAAGAAAAGTGTACAGCAAATGGGCTTCATAAAAACACAAAAATAAAAGAGAAGCCAGTCTTTGATTAACAAAGCCCAAAAAAACTGATAATCCAGAACACAACTATTACAGGAAGAATGTGCAACTGTTTTGATCCAGTAGATGTCGCCCGCCCCCGAGCTCCAGCATGTAACCAAAACAAACTACTGATTGGAGACACCTCCGCCAAACTGAATCCTCCGCTCTCCTCCAGCGACACACCTCCAACCCCTCTCCCCTCGTGTTTGCATCAAAATAGATATCAAATTAGAACACACCTGGGCACTAGTGGCGCAGTGGTTAGTGGTTAGTGCATGGGCCCCATGTATGGAGGCTGTCATCTCAAACAAGCAGCCCAGGTTCACATCCCACCAGTGGCTCCTTTCCCACATGTCATTCCCCACTCTCTCTCCCTGATTTCCAACTCTATCCACGGTCCTATCTATCCATTAAAAGCCCAAAAATAAATCTTTAAAAAAATTGGAACACACCATAATAAAACACTAAGCACAAGCGGCTGACAAAAATGTCCTTGTCTCGAGCTGCATTGTTGTGTTAGCATGCTAATGGTAGCACTCTTTAGTTAGCTCGCAGCCTAACATGGCATGTAAATACAGGGAATGACCATGATCTAAAAACGCTGACTTGACATTCAAATAAGCAGAATGTTCTTCTACTTTGGTCAAATGAAAAATAATTGCTCTCAAACAGCTGGGCATATAATATTCTACACTGCCTGTACATCATCGGACATTTGATCCGTAATAAAGTGCCCTTAATCACACTCAGCACCTTTCTTGACAGGTAAAAAATTGTGTTGTTGGATTCGTCTTTCTTGTAGAAGAAGAAACTCGAAAGACAATTATCAGATTTTTTTCCCTCTCTTCAAGCAGGGACACAACTTCCCTTGGGTGGAGAGGTAAAAGAGCGGATGCACAACACTCGCGGCAGACAAAAACACAATACACACAGGTGTAGTCACACAGGTGTACATGAGATCATTGTAGAACGTCAACTGTTGCATTATGGTAACAGGACAGTAACACAAGACGATGATGAACGACGTGGCACAGACAGTTCTCAGGGCTCTCTTCTTGACTGGATGCAGCGCGTCTCTCCCTGGCCCGGACTTCTTCAGCTCCCTGACGATGGTGATAGTGCACAAAACCATCATGGACATCATGAACCCCATAATAAAAATTGGGAGAAATTTTATCATAAAGTTGGCCAGTTTAGGGGCTTTTTCTTCAATGACAATCCTCGTGAAAGCAATGGGCAAAGAAATGAGCCACACACTGACGGCACAAATCTCCCTCAACCTGTATATCTTCAGCAGAGGATACGACGTGGGGAAAACCACAGCACAGTACCTCTCTAGGGAGATAAAAGTCAAACTCATTGGCCCACCAATTTCTACATACACAAACAAAAACTTGACGATATCCAAGTGTATTGCAGGCCATCTGAACAAGCACATAAAATGCACGATGGACACAAAGTACTGAAAGTTATGGAAGAGAGCTAAATTAAAATTCAGGATATCGATTGTCTTCTTGGATGTGAAGACCAGCCACAGCAGTTTGCCGATAACTGGTTGTCCTGTGATAAAAGTAACAATGTCGATCATCGAGAAAGCCGCAATATGAGTTGGTTGAAACTCACAGCCTGAAGGTGTACTCTGGTTTTGTGTGTCATTGTTGTACACTGTCTCCATCGTACCAAACTGGTGTTCAGAGTTGAAAAAGTCAACTTTCAGAAGCTCCTGATAGGGAAGAAAAACAATTATAAGTTAGTTTTACTCCTAAATAAACCATAGTCTGGATGACTACTCCATTCTGATTGGCTGCAGGGTGTCATTCATGATCATACAAGAGGGTGTACTGTTATACCGAAGTCAGTCATGGAAGTGAAATATTAAACATTTTCCTGAATTATATAACTTTATCTAACTTGTGAGAAATTGTAGACCACTATACAGAAATGAAGAAAAAAATAAAAGTGTAATATTGTATTATACTCAACAGTCTTCATACTTATTTAAAAATAGAATATTTCAAAATTAAACTCTCGTAAGGTCGTGGCTTACCTGGTATATTCAGTACAGATGTCATCAAAGAGTGATCAGCACAATAATCCACAGACTGAGTAGAAGTGACACCTGATTTCCCTAAAAGACGTGTGACAGGTGCGGAGCCGCCGAGCTCAACCCTCAAACTGTGAATCAAACACGTCCTGATTTTCATAACAGCCTCAGTCACGTTGTCAGTCAAACTCAGAGCGTGACAAAATCAGACAACACGCACAAAGAAAAAATATACAACAACAGCTGATCTTCGTTCCCCTTGTGTGTGACAATCACAGGCAGTTGCCACTGTGACCACCAGGTGTCAGTGTGCACCAGATCACAACAGACATCCAACTGCAACCTTTTTTGATCCAGTAGATGTCGCCCGCCCCCGAGCACCAGCATGTAACCAAAACAAACTGCTGATTGGAGACACCTCCGCCAAACTGAATCCTCCGCTATCCTCCAGCGACACACCTCCAACCCCTCTCCCCTCGTGTTTGCATCAAAGTAGTTATCAAATTGGAACACACCATAATTAAACACTAAGCGCAAGCAGCGGACAAAAATGTCCTTGTCTCGAGCTGCATTGTTGTGCTTGTATGCTAATGGTAGCACTCTTTAGTTAGCTCGCAGCTTAACATGGCATGTAAATACAGGGAATGACCATGATCTAAAAACGCTGACTTGACATTCAAATAAGCAGTGAGTATGTTCTTCTTCTACTTTGATCAAATGAAAAATAATTGCTCTCAAACAGCTGGGCATATAATATTCTACACTGCCTGTACATCATCGGACAGTTGATCCGTAATAAAGTGCCCTTAATCACACTCAGCACCTTTTCTGACAGGTAAAAACTTTTGTTGTTGGATTCGTCTTTCTTGTAGAAGAAGAAACTTGTAAATAAATTATTAGATTTTTTTCCCTCTCTTCAAGCAGGGACACAACTTCCCTTGGGTGGAGAGGTAAAAGAGCGGATGCACAACACTCGCGGCAGACAAAAACACAATACACACAGGTGTAGTCACACAGGTGTACATGAGATCTCTGAAGAACGTCATCTTTTGCATTATGGTAACAGGACAGTAACACAAGACGATGATGAACGACGTGGCACAGACAGTTCTCAGGGCTCTCTTCTTGACTGGATGCAGCACGTCTCTCCCTGGCCCGGACTTCTTCAGCTCCCTGGCGATGGTGATACTGCACAAAACCATAATGGACATCATGAACCCCATAATATAAATTGGGAGAGATTTTAACATAAAGTCGGCCAGTTCAGGGGCGTTTTCTTTGATGACAATCCTCGTGAAAGCAATGGGCAAAGAAATGAGCCACACACTGACGGCACAAATCTCCCTCAACCTGTATATCTTCAGCAGAGGATACGACGTGGGGTAAACCACAGCACAGTACCTCTCTAGGGAGATAAAAGTCAAACTCATTGGCCCACCAATTTCTACATACACAAACAAAAACTTGACGATATCCAAGTGTATTGCAGGCCATCTGAACAAGCACATAAAATGCACGATGGACACAAAGTACTGAAAGTTATGGAAGAGAGCTAAATTAAAATTCAGGATATCGATTGTCTTCTTGGATGTGAAGACCAGCCACAGCAGTTTGCCGATAACTGGTTGTCCTGTGATAAAAGTAACAATGTCGATCATCGAGAAAGCCGCAATATGAGTTGGTCGAAACTCACAGCCTGAAGGTGTACTCTGGTTTTGTGTGTCATTGTTGTACACTGTCTCCATCGTACCAAACTGGTGTTCAGAGTTGAAAAAGTCAACTTTCAGAAGCTCCTGATAGGGAAGAAAAACAATTACAAGTTAGTTTTACTCCTAAATAAACCATAGTCTGTATGACTACTCCATTCTGATTGGCTGCAGGGTGTCATTCATGATCATACAAGAGGGTGTACTGTTATACCGAATTCAGTCATGGAAGTGAAATATTAAACATTTTCCTGAATTATATAACTTTATCTAACTTGTGAGAATTTGTAGACCACTATACAGAAATGAAGAAAAAAATAAAAGTGTAATATTGTATTATACTCAACAGTCTTCATACTTATTTAAAAATAGAATATTTCAAAATTAAACTCTCGTAAGGTCGTGGCTTACCTGGTATATTCAGTACAGATGTCATCAAAAAGTGATCAGCACAATAATCCACAGACTGAGTAGAAGTGACACCTGATTTCCCTAAAAGACGTGTGACAGGTGCGGAGCCGCCGAGCTCAACCCTCAAACTGTGAATCAAACACGTCCTGATTTTCATAACAGCCTCAGTCACATTGTCAGTCAAGCTCAGAGCGTGACAAAATCAGACAACACGCACAAAGAAAAAGTATATAACAACAGCTGATCTTCGTTCCCCTTGTGTGTAAAAATCAGGCAGTTGCCACGGTGACCACCAGGTGTCAGTGTGCACCAGATCACAACAGACATCCAACTGCAACAGAGAAGCCTTGAACATTAGTATTTAGGGTAAAGTAATATCTAAGTCTGAGAGATGTGTATTTGAATAGATATCTGGTTGATTGTTTAATATTAGGTTGCTTAAAATTACATACATAGTTAATAATACATCTACTGATGCACAGACTTGGACACATCATCAGTGTTGTTTCCTGGAGTCACTGGGTGTTTCGGGTCTTGCAACAGACACCCTCCTCGAGGCGACCCGACCGAGGCTGATCAGACCCTGGCCTGTGTCCAAGTGGCATTCTATTACCCCCACTGCTCTCTCCTCTTCAACTAGAGCCATCTGGAGGCTTTTTCAGCTGCCTCCACGTTGTTGCCTATGGCTCTTTTTCGGTTTGCACCTGTTATCCCCAGTGTGCCGTAGGCTTTGCTCAGGGAGTGACTGGCAAACCCCCGACTTCCCACCTCCACTGGCATACACCTGGTCTTCCACCCGTTCCTCCGACAATCCTCCACCAGCTCCTGGTACTTCTCCGTCTTTCTTTCTTGAGCCTCCTCCATCCTGTCCTCACATGGAACCATCAGTTCCAGCAAGAAGAGGTATTTTGTGGCCTCTGAGACCAAGATGATGTCAGGTCTCAATCTGGACTGGGTGATGTGTGGTGGAATTTTCAGCTGCCTCTCCAGGTCAACTGACATCACCCAGTCTCGGGCCGTGGGGAGCAAACCAGCAGAGCGGTTCTTTGGTGTTTTCTCCGGCCTTTGTCCTTCCTTGACAAAGTGAATGGCATTAGCTGTGGCTTGGGTGTGTCGGCTGCCCTTGATCCCCTTGCTGATTGCTTCAGCGATGGACTTGGGGACCTGGTCGTGCCTCCATTGATACCGGCCCCCACCCAGCGCCTTGGAGCAGCTGCTCAGGATGTGTTCCAGTGTCCCTATCTTGGAACACAGGGGGCATGCAGGTGTTTCTATTTTGCCCCATATACATCGGTTGGATGGGCTTGGGAGGAAATCATAGACTCCCTGAATCAAGAACTTGATCCTCTGGGGGTTCCACTGCCAGATATCCTTCCAGGTGACACTCCGCTCCATCGCCTGCTCCCACTTCATCCAGGCGCCCTGCTGCCGCATGGTCACTGCTCTGCTGGTTCGCTCTTCCTCGACTGAAGCTCGCACCTCCTCCTGCACCAACCTCTGCCTCTCCCTTCCGCTGGCAGAGTCATATCGGGCCGCTGCTAGGCTCTCAAGTCCGGCTCTGCCTTGCGCCACTGTTCCAAGGATGGCCTTGTGCTTCAGTTGAGTTTCTGCTTGCTGGACTGCATCCACTGCCCTCCACTTCCTCCCTGTCCTCACAACAATCCCTGCCCTGGACACTTTGGCGTCTCTGGATCCAGAGTACTGCAGATGTTCCCGTGCCCGTGCCACAATGAACTCCTCCCTGACTGAGCTGAAGGGGAGCCTGAGCTTATTGGTGTTCCCGTACAGCCCAATGTTAAAATACACAGGAACTCATGTAGGCTTCTTGTAAGACAATGCTTTATTGTGTGTGATTTCATATACTAAATAACTATTAAATCTTTTTGTGCTTATTGGTTACATCTGTGTTCAATGTGAAGTAACAGTCATTTTAATTAAAATCAGATAAATGTAGTGTAAATATTATTGTCTGCTTGATTAGCTACATTCTGTTGCTGCATCTGTATTGATATCTGTAGGATTGATGCATGGTTGGTGGTACTCATACATATGTTTGACAACTTTAATTAAGTTAATTAAGTAACAGTGTGTGATTGCATATGTTCTTGTGTGTATTAGAAAGAGTGCATCAGGGTAAGCTTGCATGACTCAGAGCTCAACTTGAACTCCAAGTCGTAGACAAACCTCCAGTTATGCTGCTCTGTGTGACAGGATGATCATACATCTTTGATTATTTGATTATATGGAAAACCCTTTGTGAATCACCCTAATGTGTGCAACAATGCAAAAGCTCTGACCTGCTGTGAGCTTCAGTGCTCTTCAGGAAGTGAAACATGTTACAGGCTGCGTTCATATCAAACTATCGTATGTGTTAATGAACTTCATCTTCATATCCCATAAAAACCATCAAACATGATTACACTTTTCTATGAGCTGACGGTTTGATGGTCTATGGTAATTGTTAATTTCATTTAAAAACCAATACAATAGTGAATTCAGGCCATTCACAATACAGCAGCCATCCTAGTTGTTTAAAGGCTCTTAAACATATTTTACATAACCAGATGTGACTCGTTTGAATGAGGCCAAATTAGCTTGAAATTGGCTACATTAAGAGAGGGAACAGACAACTCCAGGAAGAAATAAAAATAAAACTTCATAGATTAGTGTCAACGCTAGGTTTTAAAGCTGCTGCAACACTGCACTTACTGCAGCAAATCCGAAGATTGCAAACAAGTAGCCGCGTATTTGTTATTTTAAGTAGCAATAGATTTATGGTCATCCAAATCCTAGTGTTCTTAAGGCATGCTTCTAGTTTAATTGGTATCATCTGGCTTCATTGATAAGTACAATTGAGTATCATCTGCATAAAAACGAACATTTATGAAATGTTTCCTCATAATATTACCAAGAGGAAGCATATATAAGGTGAAAAGAATCGGTCAAAGCACTGAATCCTGTGGAACTCCATGGCTTTCTTTGGTGTGCATAGAAGACTTATCATTAACATGAGAGATGAAGACGCATTTATTGACAAATACACAAAATAGGTCACAAAGCACACGTAATGAGCTGTGTAGTCTAACAATATCTCCACGGTAAACATTTCCGTATGGCTTCTTTTAGGCCTTCAGTTACAAAGATTAAGACTCATAAATACATATAAAAACTGGGAACAAGTGTGAAAGCTCATTCCGTTTTTCTATAATAAACAAATGAGTAGATAAACCACAGTATGTAGGTAAGCATGTAAAAGATGTTTTTATGATAAACATGAATAAACAGAGCACATGCTAAGAGAATAAATATGAAAATACAAAAAACATGAAAGAACTTATATTTCTGTATTGCTGTTCACCGCTGTTCTTTGGATTAGAGACGTTTTTATGTTGTATCGGTGATTGTTTACATTCTTTGAGAGGCTAATGCTAACTGCTCATTGCATAGCTTCCAGGGAAAAGTCATGCTTTGACAAACCCGAGATGATTTCTTCTTTAGATACAAGTCAAGACAGAATAACTGTAGCCAGCAGTTAACTCCAAAGTTAAGGTTAATTTCAAGTCTGTAAACACGTTATATGGACGGAGATATTTTATTCTAAAAGTGACCCAAAATGACTTATCAATCTGTGACTTTTTAAAAACTGTAAACGCAAACTCCAAGGTTTGGCAAACATCATCGGAAACGTTTTGGCGTTGTTCTGTAACTTCAAGTGATGGTGACATGTTGTCTCAATAAAACAGCCCGAAGTAACACCACAGGTTAAGTGGTTAAGTGCTTATTGTTGGTAGTGAATACAGAAAATTTATTCAAATATTCAATATATAATTGCACGAACAAATGTCAATAAAAATGTCTAACCAAATATTATATGAGCTGGGGGGGTTGGGGGGGGGTGTCCACATGCTAGTCTGGTCCTGCTCGAGTTTTCTACATGTTGTTGTTTTCTACTCCACTGTTGCTAGGTGCTTAGTTATGGTGGATTATTGGGTCTATGTAAATGATACTTCAAAATGTTCAATCTCGACCTGCTCTGGATGTTCAATGTTTATATGACTTTTGTTGTGATTCAGCGCTATATGAATAAAAAAAGATGTATTGATTGATAGTTGTTCAGGTATGACCATTAGCATTTTGTAGCTACTTTTAGCCGTTATTAGAATGACAATCATTTACTGTTTAAGCCGTGCCGTCCCTGTGACAATACTCCATTTGTGCTATTGGTACTTGTCATAACATTTCCCCTTATTAGATACATGTAACAAAAAATATATATATATATATTTGTGTAACTTCAAAAAAAACTTTCATAGTTCATTTTGAACATGAAAATGTGCAGGCCACAATTTTCTGTTTCCAGTTAAAAAGGCACTTCTCTTCTCATTCTCTCTCTCTCTGAAGTCAGATATGCAAACTAAAGCACTACACATACTGTATATACAAATCACATAACTCAAAGGCACTGAATCAATTTACAATCGCAGCACAAAAAAAGAGACATACAAAATTATGTTTGGTCCTCTAAAAGCATACTTTGCTGTGTGGGGTTGGGATGGCAGTTTTGGTTGCTACATAATCAATTTACATGTATTCAAAAAAGGCAGTCTTAGTTGGATGTATTTGTCGTATAATTCATTTCTAAATGCATTATATAAGAAAAACAAGGCACGTGTTGGACCCTGGTCATCTGCACGATAGATTTACATTTGTTCTCCTTGCATTTCCTTTTTGCCGCTTCCTGCATGCTGTAGTCCAAGCATGAAAAGCATAAAGTCTATTTCAGTCTGGTGTTTCCCTTTCTTCTTGTTTCCTGTGACAGTTTTCGAATGCGACAGGAAGCTACGCATGGCTGTGGACGGAGATGCTGGACAGGTCGTTCCTGATGATCTCATTGACTGCAGAAGAGAAGAGAGAAAGGACGGTCAGTGTGTTGTGTGTTTGTGTGAGGGAATCTGACATAAACAAAAAAGCTTTCTACTGGACATCTCTGGAGTATGACACTTAACAGATGACTGTATTTGTGCCTTTTTCCCTTTGCATTGGTTTTCAATTGGACAACCGTTTGCTATAAAATAAACAGAATGTCATATCGTTACTTACACTAAACAGAATTTTAAAAACATTTGAATCAAAACTGATGAAAGATGCAAAGTTTTTAATTTGTGTTGGAAATATTGGAAAATCAAATCCTAAAAGTCATCATCGTCTTGTCAAACAAAGCCATCATCATCATCAATATCATTAATAAGGTCAAAGGTGTTCATAAAGAGCTGGGTCTTTAGCTTTTTCTTAAAGGTGCAACGGGACTCTGCAGATCGAGTGGAGTTTGGTAGTTAATTCCACCACCAGGGGGCGACAGAGGGGAAGAGTCTAGCTGGAGACTAAGTTTGAGCTCCACTGTCTTAAAGTAATATCCGACTGTTAACCTACTAAACGCTTGGTTAATGTGACCTGCTAGTCCCTTACAGTGTGCACATTTGATTCTTAAAGGTTGGGCTATTGGCGTGTAAAATAGCTGAGTCATGCTGGAGGAAGTGATGCAGAATTGTGTGTTTCATCACATCTCTCACATCACGCACCCTTTTTCCACAGTTTATATAAAACATTTACAGTTGCAGCTTTAAGGTAGCATCTTCAGCCAATATGAAAGCAATCCTCTGAGCTCTATAGGAGCTTTTATTTCCTCTGAGTCATCCTAATAGAATCAGGCTCGGCTATATCTTAGATCCCCAGACCTTTTTCTTTTCTTTTCTTTTTTTTTTTTTTTATCAGGAGAGATGATGCAACCTCCCGCTGTCTCTGCAGGGTCCAGGTGCACTTGTTTATCTGTTTTTATCAGCTGTGTTCTTTGGCTGCAGAGGGAGAGAGGGAGGAGGATCTCAATGTAACGGAGCAGTCTGACTGAGGCTCAACCAGAAAATAAATAGAAATAAAAGCACTGATAGCAACAAGAACAAATCATTTCCCCCCTCATTTTTCACTATCTTTCCCTGCAAAGTAATTTATTTCTTTAAGAAGAATCCTCTCCACCGTTCCTCCCACCGTAATCAGCTTCTTATTATTTAAACCAGCCACAAAATCAGGCCTCTCGCTCTCCTCTCACAGGGGTGAGAAATATGCAGAAGAAAACGGGAACACCCCTGGAGCTGGCCCCGGGAAAGCGAGCCAACAGGCCGAGGGAAGGAGTTCCCTTTGACTGACTGGACGCTGGAAAAGCAGCCTGGAAACCCGAGATTCCCCTAAACACAATGGAATTATCTTTTTTTTTCATCTCAGAAGTTTATTTTCATCGCAGGCAGCAGAGCGGGCCTTCCCTCTGTGACCCAGCTCTGGCAGACTCGTTTCCTACCAGAAATACCACTCACTTCCCATCCTGAAAAAAAGATGACTGAGTGTACGTGCCTGGCAACAAATCTGCTTTAAAAGTATCTGTGGGTTTTTCCAAGTTTGCAGGAGGCTTTTTTTGTAAAAAAAAAAAAATTGCAACATATAAACGTGTCGTAACCACCTTGAGGTACTAAATAAAAAACCTGAGGAGGAACTTTTCTCTTCTGAGCAACACATATTTGAAATTTTAACTGAAGCTGTTTATAATTCCAGCGCTTACAGAGATTTGTTTGACATGAATTTTATGTGTTTGGCTCGCCGATCTTCTCGCTGCTAATAATAAAGGAACAAGAAGATCCCTCATGAGGTCTGATAACGGCAGAACAGCAGCGATCTCACATGAGCGTGTCGCACAAACACAGGGACACACTGAACCTATTATGTGACCATGAGCGGGGTGAGATTCACATCAGTGCGTGTTTGTGAAGAACTTGGCAGCGAGGAAGAGACTTGTCAACACGGCTCTCTCTGACATTTTCTATTCAGGTGGTCTAAAACGTTTTCTCTTGATTCAGCAGACGATCAAGCAGACGACCAAAAAATAATGTTTAAAAGGTTCATCTTAAAGGGGCACTACACTAAAAAAAAAAAGGAGAAATAGCTTTGACGACCAGTAGACAATTCAACATGGATGATGAATCAAAGTTGTACTGATTCTGTTAAAAAAATAGTTAATGCTTTATGTATGAGAGGCCGACAATGATGCTACAATTTCTGTGTAAAGCCTTGTCCTTATTGTATGCACCAGCAGACATTTGACCAGTAGACATAAATGGAAATTAAACATGGGGTGAAATGCATGTAAGCATGACTGGAGAGGATTTATGTTCCAGTGTTAAATCTAGAGATGTGCACATTTAGTCGACTAAACAGTCAAAAGTCACCCTAGCTAGTTAGCACCAGAGTTATTAGTCGGTTAAAACATTTTTATTAATTATTTTAGATGTTGGCCCTTGATGCCAGTCAATTGTTATGCTCTGACTGCAAAACAGCGGTCTGCCACTAGATGGGGCTGTTGCCGTAGACTGGCTGTAGCTCTGGTTAATGTGCCTGTTCTCCTTCTGCTCTACTACCTGGATGTAAACGAGCTCAGTGAACGGATAGCATGGATAGCAGTGAGGTTAGGCAGTATTTTGACAAACTGCGCTGCGATCTCGTCCTGATCCAGAAAACAGAGATATGAAAATGTATGTAGGCTGTGTCAGGTTTTAGTGACCAGCGCAATTTGAGCCTCATTTAGCAAAAGGCATTGGGATGTTGACCTGCAGGGAGGGTCGAAGGCTGGGGGTACTAGCACTGCTAACGTTAGCAACACTAGGCAAACCAAATTACGTGGTTTACTTGCACACAATATTAAATACATTTTGCTAAATTTTTGACTGATTACTGAGTGTTTTCTTACGTGCAAACTAGTCGGTAAAACTGAATTTAAATTTCCATTTAACAGTCGAGCAAATATGGAGCACACAGCCTTAGATAGCCAATATCCTGACCTGATCATTTGATTGACTCAATGGATCTATTGGACTGGGCAGGCTGTGAGCTTACAGAAACATATGTATTAAAAAACGACACAAATAAAACATAAATCCAAACGTGCCAGAATGAGACCTTCAAAATTAAAGCTGAGAATTCAGCGAGCTAAAGGAGGACCTTTGCTGTGAATCTCTCTCCTTGGCTCCACGGACGCCACAACATCGACTGTTTATGTGTCCGTTGTCATGGCCCACTTTTCACCGTGTCGTCACTTTTGAAGGGGAGGATCTAATTGAAACAGAAGTCAATCTATTGATCTCTTAAGTGTGTCTACAACAAAAATCCTTAAAATAGAGCCAGCACCAGAGTGACATCTGTGTCATCATGTGCTCTCTGCTCACATCGATCTGCTCAGGAGAGAGTCGAGAACAAACCAACAGCAGGAAACACACGGAGCGAGCGCAGCAAACAAGTGGGTTCATTCAGAAAACAACTGAACTGATATTGGTTGTGACATATAAAACATATCTTAGTGAAGACAGCTCCATTTGGAAAACAGTTAAGAAAACAACCTTTCTGTTTGTCTATTTGGTAACTGTTCATGATGTTTCTATCATATCTGTGTGATCTGTGTTGCCTGTCAGAGTTGCCCTGTTGTTCTAAAAGTAAAACTTCATCTTAACCCTTTCTGAACATGTTCACTTTGCGTTGAATTTGCCAAGTTTTTGGGGCGGCAGTAGCTCAGGGTGTTGGGACTTGGACCAAGTCTGGAAATCGGTCTGGTATCTGGAGAGGTGCCAGTTCACTTCCTGAGCACTGCCGAGGTGCCCCTGAGCAAGGCTCCCCCCCCCCCCCCCTCTCTTTTGGCCCAAGTCTAGCTCCACATTTCAAACAGTGACAAATAAGTTGTGGGTAACTAAAACAAACACATGACTGTTAGCTGCGATGTTAGTAGGTTAACAGTTATTCAAAATAAGGGTTGGGTTTGACATGAAGTAAACCAGGAACTAGTTTCCTGTTGACGGCAGCTGGAGCGGTCTGATACAGCTCGACGCCCCCCAGCCAGGAAATCCCCGACAGACGAGGAACTCCCAAACAATCTAAGACGACAGCACTGTTAGCCTCATTAAGGGCTGAAACGTATCAACGTGATCCGGTCTGTAATAACACAATACTACAGAGGAACTGATCAGGTGATATTCAACCACACCACCAACCCCCCTCCTCATTTAAATGATACAATACAAATACAATATGCAGAATTTTATTAGAATGTTTACATCAAAATATCTAAATTCATAAAAGAATGGCCTAAACTCATGTTATATACATTTTATGTTGAGTACTTACATTTGCTCAAATATTTCAAACAGTTATCAAAGCCAAGATAAATCCTTAATTTTAAAGTTGTAACGGGACGTGTCTTGTTGTGGAGGCCGCCATGATAGACACGAGATATGTATCGTTGCCGTGGTAACACAGGTTGTTAGAGCCACAACACCATCTTTTGTAACTGTTTTGATTGACAGCCCCCTGGTGGCGAAATTAACAAACTGTGCCTTTAACCATCCGTCTCTGTTTACCGCCACGTCAAATCCAGGCCTCAAGCCATGAAATGTTCTTAAGGCTCCTACTGCCTTACTGCAAGTCAGTCCCACAGATCCGTCCCCCAGTTCACCACAGATTTAGACAGATTTTTTTTTTAACCCTGGTTGTATTTCCCAGTGGTGCTGAACCAATAAAAAAGAGGGAGGGTTCCAACAGTTCCTAGAACTATGAAAAAGTTCCTGCGGTGTGAAAACGCCTGTTGACATTTGTCAATAAAGTTTCCTTTGAAAACTCCCAGAGATGGAAGTAGAAGTCAAAAAACACTCTTTGCTTTCTTTCTAACAAACAAACCAGAGCGCAAACACAAGATAACTAGAAAGCTGAATCATAACCAAGCGGGAGTTCTGCAGCCATTTCCTGTCAACTATTCACTCCTTCATTTATTTCTTGATAGGAGGGGGAAGACAGGTCAAAAAGGTGTGTCTGCTGTTGCCATAGTGATTTCAGACGCTGTGAGAGAGTCGGTACAGGCACAATCTGGAAAAGAAAGCCCTGAAGTTGGGGAGTCAGCTCGTGGCTCTGCTCTCACTGAGTGTTTGTAGGTGTACAAAAATTCAAATTTCAAATTTCTCCGAGCAGTCGGGAGCAGCAGATCAGGTTTGTGATCAGCATTTGTGCCACCCTGCACGCCGCACAGCACATGATGCATTTCAGCCTGGCTTCAGAATCTGTTATGCTTCTCAAAAATTATCTGAAAATCTTTAATGTCTTTTAAAAATTGATTTTTGGGTTTTTTGTGCCGAGAGATAGGACAGTGGATAGAGCTGGAAATCAGGGAGAGAGAGAGTAGGGAATGTCATGCGGAAAAAAAGAGGCCACAGGCTGGATTCAAACCTGGGCCGCCCGCTTTGAGGACCACGGCCTCCATACATGGGGCGTGCACACTAACCACTGCGCCACCAGCGCCCCCATTCATGCTAGACTTTAACCCAGAAGACAGCTGAATGTGTCCGAGAAGAAAACAAAACGATGCATTGACGGATTATCTGCAAATATGTGGAGCTGCATAACATCAGATAGTGATGATATCTGTAACATTTACTAACTTATTTAACCACTAAGGATCTCTACATAATCAAACTCAGACTCTTTTACAGCATCAACTATGTGCTGTTATTTCCATGAAGAAAAAGACCAAGTGACTATTGTTACCATAGCAATGGTCACCTGTCCGTGCAATGCTGTTAAATGACCATTAAAAAAGCTCGAACATGCACATATGACCTGACAAATGTTCTTCAGCGTGCTGAGCTTCTTATGCATTTGGGATATGATGTCTCGAGGCTGTAAATTAGCTAACGCTGGAGGGGCCCTTCAGATATATTTTTGCAGCTGTTGTGTTGCTTCTCCACGTGTAACAGTTTTATCCGTTTTGTATGAAACAAAAAACAAAAAAATCAAATTGTTGGGTCATTTTTCCAGCTGCAGACTTTGCTGCTTTGGATTGCATTTTATTGTCAATTTTATTCTAATGTTCATACAAACATCTATTCAACCAAGAGGACGCACAAGTCCAATCTTACACGTCAGCTAAACTAAGGCGGGGAAGCAGGAGGTTGTTTTTAATTACATTTATAATTGGCTGTTGAATTTAATTGCGTCATGCTGGTGTTTTTACTTAGAAATGCTTCAATGACTTTTTCTGGCTACAAGAAAGACTTTGCAGATGTGAATGTCGAGGGATTTGCAATAAGCCAATTATACTGTATATTCCTTCCAAAGGCATCGTGTCGTTTCATTAATTATCTGATTTTTCATTCCAACTTGAGGTGGCAAGTGAGTTTTGAGTATAAAATGGGACTGATTCTCCAGCCAGGCTTTAGTCACATGTTCAACCAAATACTTTTCTCATGATCCCCTGCTGCCTATGGTCGTCAATTGTGCAGTCCTGACATCTAACAAGGCCACAACGCACCATAAAAAAAGCCTTTCGTAATGCTACTTGGCTCAGATCTGACTTTAAAATGCACGTTTTGCTCATGTTACCTCACCGCTGACCAAAGTCTTCAGCACACTGCTCGTGCAGCATAACGTATGGCTTTGGCCGTGTCCTCCAGACTCTCGCTCTGTGAGCCAAAGGGAAGCATGCAAACCTCTGCAGTCAGCAGGTTTTATGGCAGCGTGGCCGGCCTCCATCTCCCTCAGCCTCAGCAAGTCCTGGAGTTCAGACCGTGCTCCCTGCAGCCTATAGCTGGAGCTCTGGCTCGGGGGCCAGACAACACTGCTCAGACTTTCCATGAGCAGACATGTTCGTAACCTCTCAGGGGGACTGTTTGAAAAAAAAAAAAGTGTAACAGCAGGGGATCATGGTGAATACGAGAGGGCTGAAAAAACAAAAGATATCCGCTCTGATGATGGAGAAAGGTCAACTACAAAATCTAGTTTAAAAAATCAGACTCTCTGAAGTCTGATTGGCCACCCTGTCGTGCTAAACTATAGCTCTTTGTGGATTACATTTACACAAGAGGAACAAAGCTCTGCCATCAGAATGCTTTTGTAAAAGTGGGAAATTGGTGTGAAAGTGAGAGATTTTACGATGTTGCAGAAGCGCGGCGGAGCGACTGTGGGCAATAATACCGCCTCAGTGCGTTACACATTGCAGACAGAGGGGACGTAAATATCTCCTCTTGAACTGGCAATACATAGGCAGCTTATGATTGGCTCTCTGCGCAGTCAGAGGCGAGATATATGTTCAAATTAACTTATAGGGATGTGCTGCTTTTTGCTTTTGTGAAATTTTTTGTTGCACGTTTCTCTTGTTGGTTCTCTTTGCTGTGACTTATGCTGATACTTTGTCTTTTTGAGTCTAAGCATGGCAGATTTCTGTTTCCAAAAATGGTACACAGGAAAAAAACAGAACACACCTTCAAGTTAGCAGTTAGTAAGATGTACTCGATATGATAATGGGAGAAAGAAATGTAAATCTGGAAAATGTGAGTCATGCCCCCCCCTGTGTAAGTTGGTGCCCCAAACGGGCCGCCCCAGTCAGAAAGAGTCCGGACACGGCCCTGTTCGAGAGGTTTGTGATAAGAAGTTGACTGGACAAGTGGTTTAAATGAATCTGTTCAATTATTCACGTGGGTCAAATTGTTTTGATATTAAATTAAATTGCCCTACATTAAAAACATAAAAATGTAACGATTATCCTTTACGTCTGTCAGTCATTTTAAATATATTCACACTAAGTGACAGCCCACAAACACACACAGTCATACTTTCACTAAATTCTTTTAATGAGAGTCAATGTCTCCCTAAAAATCTCAGGTGTCTTACTTTGAGTTTTAATGATCTTGGCCCACATATAATTGCAGAAACGCCACACCTGAGCTCGACCATAAAGAGAAGAAGTCGTATCAAACGCTGCCAAAGTTTTTCATGATGTGAGAAGCCACATTAAATCTGGGAATGCTTTATGAATATCCCCTCAATCTGCCAATGAAAACAAGGGTAATTGGTGCACCCAGATCCAAAGAAATATCCATATTGGAGTCGATATACTTCCCCCCCTTTAACTACCCTGGTTTAAACTTAAAGTCCTCAAGAGGCATGAGCAGTGGTGGCACCACTGAGAGCATAACAACCAATCAAATCTCACTCTTAAAGAGCAAAATATCCGTGCAGACAGCGCTAACAAGTGTTAATGTAATTACCCAGACCGTTCAGAGGAAGTGGCATGGGAACAGTCTGAGTCCTGCAGTCCACGGCCCAACAACAGCGTCTCACTGGCCGTCGTCAGGAAACCGGAGCAGACGATTCAGCGGGGAGCTCTGGTTTCAGATCAAAGCCCCCGCTGCTCCATCCACTGATAACTGCTGGTTAGTGTTGCTTCATCTATTTGCACACGGCCAGGGAATGTTTTTTCAAGCACAGAGGAAGGATCATTCATCCAATTTATTTCAAATCACCGCAGCGCAGACCGCACGGCCCCCCCTGAACCTCAGCGGTGAGCGCCGAGGGCCAGAGCAGTGAGATCATAAAGTTTGTCCTCCTAAAACTCTGCTCTCTCGGAGATAAATAACGGGGCTCACAAAAAAAAGCTGCAGTTATTTTATCAGAGGGGTTTGGACGGTCTCAGTCTGATTCTAGGTTTAAAACGTTATGTATTAAAAAGTTTACAACCGGGTTTCTTTGACCTTATTATTAAAAAAAAAACCTGACAGCAGTGGAAAGAAGTACCAAAGGTATGAGAATAAAGAGATATTAAAACAACAAGTAAGACGTGTCAAAGTGTTGGTAAACCCAATCTGCTCCCCCGACAGAGTCCTGTAAGTGACCCGAACAGTAACATCATAGTTTAACGTTATGAAAGTGAGCACGCCGAGGATGTTAACCACTTCTGTGCTGAATCACTTGAAAATAAAACAACGGGTCATTTGATTGTTTTTGTCCTGACTTTTTAGGGCACAGAAAAAATTGTCAGGCAGAAAATTATTTAACATTCGGCAACATTTTGAATCGGGAAATTTACTTCCAGAACCAGAGCTGACAAAAAAAGATGGCGGTCACTGTCGAGCTCTGTAGTTATCAAAGTCAATGCTCTCGTTTAACTCAACAAAGAAAGCAAAGCAACTCCCCCCCCCCATCTGCAGGTTCATGAAACAGAGTTTTAAAGGCCAAAAGTTCAGCTCCTGCTGAAATAATCAGTGAGTCATATGACAATGATCAAAAGTCCCCTCTGTACCTGAAGATTAATTGGGGTCATTTCATGCTGGAAAGGCAGAAAAAAAAACCCTTTAGTGGCTTGGACAGAATGTTCCCTTTGTAATTATTTCCATGGACTGGATAGAGGTCATTAATAGTAGCCGGATCCTTTAAGTGAACAATAGGAGGTTGTTATTGTCAAAAATGACTGACTGAAGTGGTACTAAGTGAAGAGCTGTTTGCAGAAAGACGAGGCCAACTCGTTTCTCGGAGCTGAGCCAAATAATCTGATCACTGAGGAGACTACTTGATTTAAAGTCCGTCTTTATGTGGTGTTAATCACTCACCATCATCCAGGTACATCTGGTCCAGCTCCTGTGGTTCTTGTTTGATGCTGACAGCCAAAGCAGGGGGGCTGCCTTCCTCCTGCAGGTCATCCCGCCCACTCTCTGACGCCTTGGGGTGCTGCTGAGCTCCTGGGCTGGTGCTAATGCTAACAGGCGGCGCTGCTGTCATGCTGAGCGGCGGGGAAAAGGGGGCGTCAGTTGGAGTTGAGGGTGAGGCCGGGGAGGAGCAGGAGGAGGAGCTGCTGGGTGGGTAGAGGCTTGGCGGCTGGAAGCGCCCGGGTGTCTCCTGGATGATGGAGACGTGCGGGATCGGGGACGGTTGGATCGCAGGGGCCGCAGGGAGGCACTTTGTGAAGAGAGGCGGAGACAGGTCGTGCAGTTTGGGGCTGGTGCAAGGAGAGGACGGGGAGGGCAGCCGTGAAGGCTTGGCTGCCAATCTTTGCTGGCTGAGAGAGTAAGCTCCGCCCACCACACATGGCCTGGGGTCCGAGGGCACCATCGGGGTCACGACCTGAGGGGAGAAGTATGGCTTTTGGAGCAAGGACAGGCCGGGGGCGTGCTGGCCGCACACCAGAGGGGCGTCAAAGTCGTCATGTGGCTCCGTCTTTATTGTGGGAACTAAGAGAGGAAAAGAAGAAGACAAATTAAAAAACATGTAATCCAACTGTTCTGCAGCAATGTGAGTGAGTGAGGGAGGGAGTGAGGGAGGGAGTGAGGGAGGGAGTGAGGGAGTGAGGGAGTGAGTGAGGGAGTGAGGGAGTGAGTGAGGGAGTGAGTGAGTGAGTGAGGGAGTGAGGGAGTGAGTGAGTGAGTGAGTGAGGGAGTGAGGGAGTGAGGGAGTGAGGGAGTGAGTGAGGGAGTGAGTGAGTGAGGGAGTGAGTGAGTGAGTGAGTGAGTGAGTGAGTGAGTGAGGGAGTGAGTGAGGGAGTGAGGGAGTTAGGGAGTGAGGGAGTGAGTGAGTGAGTGAGTGAGTGAGGGAGGGAGTTAGGGAGTGAGGGAGGGAGTGAGTGAGTGAGTGAGTGAGTGAGGGAGTTAGGGAGTGAGGGAGTGAGTGAGTGAGTGAGGGAGTGAGGGAGTGAGTGAGTGAGTGAGTGAGGGAGTGAGGGAGTGAGTGAGGGAGTGAGTGAGTGAGTGAGTGAGTGAGTGAGTGAGTGAGTGAGTGAGTGAGGGAGTGAGGGAGTGAGGGAGTGAGTGAGGGAGTGAGGGAGTGAGTGAGGGAGTGAGTGAGGGAGGGAGTGAGGGAGGGAGGGAGTTAGGGAGTGAGGGAGTGAGGGAGTGAGTGAGTGAGGGAGTTAGGGAGTGAGTGAGTGAGTGAGTGAGTGAGTGAGTGAGGGAGTTAGGGAGTGAGGGAGGGAGTGAGTGAGTGAGTGAGTGAGTGAGGGAGTTAGGGAGTGAGGGAGTGAGTGAGTGAGTGAGGGAGTGAGGGAGTGAGTGAGTGAGTGAGTGAGTGAGGGAGTGAGGGAGTGAGTGAGGGAGTGAGTGAGGGAGGGAGTGAGGGAGGGAGGGAGTTAGGGAGTGAGGGAGTGAGGGAGTGAGGGAGTGAGTGAGTGAGGGAGTTAGGGAGTGAGTGAGTGAGGGAGTTAGGGAGTGAGGGAGGGAGTGAGTGAGTGAGTGAGTGAGTGAGGGAGTTAGGGAGTGAGGGAGGGAGTGAGTGAGTGAGTGAGTGAGTGAGGGAGTTAGGGAGTGAGTGAGTGAGTGAGTGAGTGAGTGAGTGAGTGAGTGAGTGAGTGAGGGAGTGAGAGAGTGAGTGAGGGAGTGAGTGAGGGAGTGAGGGAGGGAGTGAAGGAGCGAGTGAGTGAGTGAGTGAGGGAGTGAGTGAGGGAGTGAGTGAGGGAGTTAGGGAGTGAGGGAGTTAGGGAGTGAGGGAGGGAGTGAGTGAGTGAGTGAGTGAGCGAGTGGGCGAGGGAGGGAGAGAAGGAGTGAGTGAGTGAGTGAGGGAGTGAGGGAGAGAAGGAGTGAGTGAGCGAGTGAGCGAGTGGGCGAGGGAGGGAGAGAAGGAGTGAGTGAGTGAGTGAGGGAGTGAGGGAGTGAGTGAGGGAGTTAGGGAGTGAGGGAGTGAGGGAGTTAGGGAGTGAGGGAGGGAGTGAGTGAGTGAGTGAGTGAGTGAGTGAGGGAGTTAGGGAGTGAGGGAGGGAGTGAGTGAGTGAGTGAGTGAGTGAGGGAGTTAGGGAGTGAGGGAGTGAGTGAGTGAGTGAGGGAGTGAGGGAGTGAGGGAGTGAGTGAGTGAGTGAGTGAGGGAGTGAGGGAGTGAGTGAGGGAGTGAGTGAGTGAGTGAGTGAGGGAGTGAGGGAGTGAGTGAGGGAGTGAGTGAGGGAGTTAGGGAGTGAGTGAGTGAGGGAGTTAGGGAGTGAGGGAGGGAGTGAGTGAGTGAGTGAGTGAGTGAGTGAGGGAGTTAGGGAGTGAGGGAGGGAGTGAGTGAGTGAGTGAGTGAGTGAGGGAGTTAGGGAGTGAGTGAGTGAGTGAGTGAGTGAGTGAGTGAGTGAGAGAGTGAGTGAGGGAGTGAGTGAGGGAGTGAGGGAGGGAGTGAAGGAGCGAGTGAGTGAGTGAGTGAGGGAGTGAGTGAGGGAGTGAGTGAGGGAGGGAGGGAGAGAAGGAGTGAGTGAGCGAGTGAGCGAGTGGGCGAGGGAGGGAGAGAAGGAGTGAGTGAGTGAGTGAGGGAGTGAGGGAGTGAGTGAGGGAGTTAGGGAGTGAGGGAGTGAGGGAGTTAGGGAGTGAGGGAGGGAGTGAGTGAGGGAGGGAGGGAGAGAAGGAGTGAGTGAGCGAGTGAGTGAGTGAGTGAGTGAGTGAGTGAGGGAGTGAGAGAGTGAGTGAGGGAGTGAGTGAGGGAGTGAGGGAGGGAGTGAAGGAGCGAGTGAGTGAGTGAGTGAGGGAGTGAGTGAGGGAGGGAGGGAGAGAAGGAGTGAGTGAGCGAGTGAGCGAGTGAGGGAGTGAGTGAGGGAGTTAGGGAGTGAGGGAGGGAGTGAGTGAGTGAGGGACTGAGTGAGTGAGGGACTGAGTGAGGGAGTGAGGGAGGGAGGGAGTGAGTGAGTGAGTGAGGGAGTTAGGGAGTGAGGGAGTGAGTGAGTGAAGGAGTGAGGGAGTGAGTGAGTGAGTGAGGGAGTTAGGGAGTGAGGGAGTGAGTGAGGGAGGGAGTGAGGGAGTGAGTGAGTGAGGGAGTGAGGGAGTGAGGGAGTGAGTGAGTGAGTGAGTGAAGGAGTGAGTGAGTGAGTGAGTGAGTGAGTGAGTGAGTGAGTGAGTGAGTGAGGGAGTTAGGGAGTGAGGGAGTGAGTGAGTGAGGGAGTGAGTGAGTGAGTGAGGGAGTGAGTGAACCTGCAGCCAAACAAACTCTCTCATCATGAGTCTTTGTGTTCGAGCCTCCTCGTTCAAAATATTCACAAAAAGCAGAAGAGAGAAAAAGCGGATGAGTCATCAACACGAGAAACATCCAGCTGCTTCTTTAATGAAATGCTTGTTTTCTTTGGATCCTGCTCTGGTGCTAAAATCCACTAAATGTGCGATATGAAATATGTTGCTATTACAGCAGCTTCAAACACAGCGGGAGTCGGCCATTTTGAATAAATGACGGCTTTCTCAAGAAGACAAAGAAACACTAAAGCTGATTATTAACTCAAGGCGTACATGTGAGGTCTGATGGGTTCAAATGAGATTCCAGTGAAGAACATCGAGGTTGAAAATGTGGACTGTCAATCTGCCGCCGCTCCTGACACGACATCCATCTTTTATAACAAGCGTTTCAGTCCAGATACAAGCAGACGAGAGCGAGGCTCCGACCCTGAGCTTCAACACTGCATCACTAAACTGGATCTAGTCCTTCTTTTCTTTGTGCAAAAGCTGTTTTAGATCACAATATGACGCATGTGCTTGAAATCAAAGCTGATGCAGTTACATTTCTCAGACTTTACTCTACCTCCTACGATTCATATTCTTATTCCACCGAGACGTTTTCAGATTTGAGTTTCCTGAACGCACTGGATACATGTTTTTGTACTTATTTAGAATCCACTAGGATTGAAAGAGGATCTGATTTTAACATGTGTTGCCACTCCAGATAATTGCCGAAGGAATCTTCATGGACGTAGTGTCAGTGACATCACTTGTTGGTTTCTGAAGAGGTATTAAGAAGCCCCTTAACGGCGGTCGAACATATTGGAAATGCTGATTCACACCAAACATCTGGCTATTCGAGACTGAGGTAAGAAGAAAGACAGCTGACACCCTCCCTGTTTCTCTCTTAGCCTTACAACTCATCTGTAGAGTGAAGAAATGAGCTACAGAGACCAAAACTGTAAGCAGGCTGTAATCATCATGTCTGCTGTATGAATGACATTTTAATACAAACTCTAATCGGGAGCACTAGGTGTCAGAGTGATGTGGAGAGAAGATCCTCCCTTTATTCTGTTGTGTATTAAACAACAAAAGAAAAAGGATCTCAAACAGGAGCTGGCTCCCATCCTTCACATAAGAGAAGCCGGTGTTCTATCAAAGACTGCTACCCATCGTGATGTGCTTCCATACTGCTCTGTGCAGGACATGGAGCATCATGCTTCCCTCTAAAATATGAAAAACATGTTTTATCAAAGAGTTGTAAAACAGGCTTCCAGTTTTCTTAAAGTGCAGATGCGGCGAGTAGAGTTGTTTAAAGTGACTCTATAACGGGAGCATTATTTGACAGGAGAGAATTGTCCATCGAGATACGTTTTCCCTGAACTCTTCAATAAAGAGAGAATCATAACACGCTCCCCATACTCTCACAATGCATATACAGCGAGAAGACAATTAATAGAAGTGGTTCAGTGCTGCTGAGCAGGCTTGTTGGTTATTGAAACATCACTAATTGCTCCCTCTTGCACATGTGATAATCTTAATATTCCCTGTGGTGTAATGTGCCTTCTTCTTAATCTACTGTAGCATGCTCATGTTTGAGAGGAGAGAGAAACTTTACCATGCAACTAGAGTTAAACTGGTTTGTATTTTTAAAAACCTAGAAGTCTGAATCCAGCTCTGGGAAAACTTTAGAAAAAAAAGATGTTTTTAATCTAGCAGGATTTACGCGACAAAAGTAAATTGCTAATTAAAGTCGAGAGTGAAACGTGGATGTGTCATGCTTTAGCGAGGCTTCAGCTGTAAAAGAGGAACTGCGAGGAGATGGTTACACCGACCGCAGAACTAAAATAGCTCGTGCTCCACTATTTTAAGGCTTGTTTGGGAGGAAGTGCGTGTGCTCTGCCCGTGGAGGATAGGCAGGCAGATGCAGACGCACAGAAAGAAACCAGGAGACGTGCAAATGTTTGTGTAGCAACAAAAGATAGAAGTTGGGTGGGTTTCCGGAGTGTGAAATCAGCCGTGCGTAATGTATCTCCCAAAATAAATCTGTCGCTCTTGAATAAGATGTTGTAACACCTGCTGACGCTGCTGCAAAGAAAAGCCCTTTTTCAGTTTCCATCTTTTTGTTATGTTTTCATCTTGAGTGTTATCATCATCAGAGTCTTTAGTTCTCATCTAAAAAAAAAGTCTCTCCTTGATTTATCTTTTGTGTTAAAGCACGTTACCTTTCTTTCCTTTTTTTTTAAACCTTGATATATTTAATGAAAAATCGAACCTTATACAGTTTTTTCAACAAGTGGCAGCTTAACCTATAGCCTATTTCAATAAGTATTTTGTTTAGATAAACATCTGTATAAAACATATACATATATCTAATCTTAAGTTAATTAAAACTGCTGTTTGGTTTTGGTATTTGTCTTTAATGTTTTTACATATCGGTTCTTTGTGTTATTACTTTATTGTGGTATTTGTGCGGGCACATCTTCTTCTTCAGTGTACAATATGTTCCCCCAAAAAACAATTTATTTCCCCCAGGAGCTGCAGGAACTCCTGCTGCAGGAACAATTCAAGTTGTTCAGCTTTAGCTCTTTTAATAAAGTTCCTTCATTAAAAACACATCGAAAAACAGAGAATGGTTTAGATGTTTTTTCTGTCTTCTCATTGGTTATGAACTTTTTCCAAAGACTTGCAGATCTTAAATCTTCAATTGAACTTTTCTGACTCTCACTTTTTCACGAGGTTCTGACCAGACGAGCTGTCCCCCCGTCTCTCCCCCCCCTCCCCCACACCCTCTCTGCATCCAGAGGACAATGCTCCACTTTCACAGCGGGGCACTCCGCTCGCCCACGTACAGGGCTGGGCCCCGCTCGCTTGAATCACAGCTTTGAACCACCCACTGGATTTTGTGCTCTGAGCCCAAAACGCAATTAACAGCGGTTTTTACTTTTCATTTGCTCGGTCAGTGTTTATATTTAGCTTGGCAGTAGGTCCTCTATTCAAATAACTTGCTTTTCCCATGCTCGTCTCCCCGCCCTGCTGCTGTCCACTCAGCGCTGCCTTCACGCAGCTACAGGTACGGAAAAGAACAGATTTTATAGATGTATTTTGTTTACTGTGGAGGAATAATAGAGTTGCTTTGTTCCTCCCTAGAAAACCGCTAAGACAAAAGGGAAAACAAACTGTTTTTATTCTGCTCTTCAGATGTGAACTCTGGTTTTTAACGCTGGTTAAAAAGTTTCTCATTAGTCAGGATATGAAGGAAAGAGAAGGCACAGAGTGGAGAAGTGATGACGGGGAAGTTAGAGAGGCAGAATATGAAAGGGTGTGCAGAGAGGTTTGAAGGGTATTTTCCTTTTTTGGTGATACATCTGAATGAACATCAAACAGATGATAGTGGTTTTAGACAAAGGCATTCAAAGGCCAAAACGTAACAAAACACTGTGTCTGCTGTACTGTATAATTTACATTCGACTGCTGTGATTGGATGCTGACATCATGACCACTCTCTTGATATAATAAACCTGAAGACAATCTTTAATCTGATCCAAACCGTGAATTAAAGAAGTTCAAGAGAAAGCAGCATTTTTTTCTTTTTGATAATTTTGTGGGCTTTTATGCCATCAAAGGTCAAAGGTCAAAGGTATCTTTATTGTTCCCACAAGGGGACAGATAGAACAACAGTGGATAGTGTCGGAAAGAGTGAGGAATAATATGCAGCAAAGTGCTGAGGGTGGGAGTCGAACCCTGGTCGCCCGCTTCAGGGACGGCAGCCTCTGACCATGGGGACTGCTCGATGTAACGGCGAGGTTAAACTGCGCCAAGAAAGATATGCTCTCTGAAAACTGAGCACTACTTTGACATATTTTGAGATCAAAATGACCAAATGTACAAAAGTTTTGTGATTGCTTCATTCTGCAGCGGAAGAAGCTGGAACTGCTGCGATATAATCCTTTGGGGAAACTGCAACCGATCAAAGTGATGAGGCTCAGATTGAAATTCTTCTGACGTTTTCCACACATGCAACTACTGAAAATGTCTGGAAAGTTATACTGTTCATGAAGTCTTTCTGAGTTGGTTGTTCACACTCTGGATAGCTGGAGACTATCCAGAGAGAGAGTCTACTATACGACGCTACAATGAGCCTTTATATCAATGCTACCTCTCCTTTGACACATGCACAATGCCAATAAAAGTGTGGAGGAAAAAAAAAGGCTGCATACAGTCTATGGCAGGGGTGTCCAAATTGCGGCCCGAGGGCCATTTGCGGCCCTTGAGGGGATTTTTTGCGGCCCGTGACTTCAAATGAGGCCTTGATTAAGATTGGCACATTATCTTATTTTTCTTTTTCATGTTAACAAGGGCTGAACAATATTCCTAAAATAGAAAATGTTCAGTAACATGTATGTTGTTTTTTTTTGTTTTTTTAAAATCTACAGCTTTTACTATTTTTTGTAAACTATGAAAAAAAACTTATGCAAAGTTTTTGCAAACAAGCGGACTGTTGTTTAACCATTTAATGACCTGAGCTAAATGCAGAAAGCTTTTCCAAAAAACATGAACCACGTTACAGGCTTGATTCTGAAAAAAAAACAAATAAAGTAGAACGAAGAAATCAAAATATTTGATTTCCTTTTATTAAAGGGTTTATTCAGCGAGCCTTTTGATTCTGATCTACAAAGCCTTACTGTTTTTTCAACTATATTTTAAAAAACAAAACCTGTGGCCCGCGAGCGATTCTAACACAACAACTTTGGCCCGCAAGAAAAAAAGTTTGGACACCACTGGTCTATGGTCATGTCACCAACGTTACCAACCCCCTCCCATCCTCTTGCTGTGAATATTCCTGAGAATTTCCTGCGGCGTTCTTACAGCATCTCACCCCGACTTCACAAAGACAATTTACTGGGCTGGCAGTAGAAAATGTGTGTGATACAAGTGGTTGTTGGTGTTAACACAGGCAGCTCATCCCAAAGGTAGGAACACCTCGTCCCCCCCATCACTCCTCTGTGACATTCACATCGAAGGAGAAAGGTCGCAGAGTGGTGAGAAGTTCTAAATGTTTAGTTTGATGTAATTTGATGAAAACAAATAAAATAAATGAATTCAGTGACTCCTCTACAGGACACTTCATCTCTCTCTGTTCAGAAAAACTACATAATGATGTCAGAGGTGCAGAGCTTTGTTTACCATTAGCAGGGACGTAGGTGAAGCGCTGGTACTGGCTTCTTTTCCTCTTGCCGTTGCAGACGTAGAAGTTCACGTGGACCGGAGTGGAGAGTCTTTGGTTTCGATACGGAGGAATTTCAACGAGCAGTGAATTCTGCAAAGAAGAACAAAAATGGAAAACTTTACTAAAATTGACCAACAGATTCATGTATAGACTCTGATTTCATAGTATGTATGAACAAAGTTACACCAGTGCAATGTTTCTAACTTTGACCTTTAATTTAAGGTAACGTTTGTCTTTGAAGTTGCAGTATCATTACTCACCTTACTTACTTTCTACCTGTTTTAAGATTTCAAATTCATGAAGTTTTTCTAATTTTTCTATCATATTGATGCCAGATTTTGTACCTTTATGTTTTCTTTAACAGTGTTTTTTTGTATATATTTTTAAAGGTCACATATATAATTCACAGCTTCAAGACGACAGGAATGTGATTTAATATTTCTTTTAGTTCTACATTGCTTTATAAAATCAAGTTGGATCTTTAAAGGAACCGTCAGGGTCAGAGCACTGACAAAGTTTTTGTTAAACACCGATACAAACGCAATCATTTGAGTTTTAAGATGGAGAAATGTGATGTTTTTATTGTTTTCCTTTGTTGTTTTGGTTTTATTTCTTGGTCTTGGTTCTTGTTTTCCTTTCGTTCCTTTGTATCCCTCGCCTGAAGGTGTGTCTGTTTTTCTGGGCTGAGAATAAAATCTAGAAAATCTGGTTGTAATCCCAAACAAGAGAGAGAGCCACAAAGAGACGGCGGAGCGAGGTGATAGAGAGCCGTGGTTGTTTGCACAGTACGTACCTCAGCTGATGTTAATAAATTGGATCCGGGACCGTGCGAATAGTTTATTTCCCCAGCAGAGTTTCCTGCTGTCTGAGAACGGCTGAAGGCCAGCAGCGACCAGGTTCAGTCTGTGGCCACATCAGATCCACATGTGTGTGTTTCTATACGTGTGTGTGTGTGTGTCTGTACATGTGTGTGAATATATACAGCACATCAGAGGTTGAGGTGCTGCTCGGTAGCCCAGGAGGAAGTCATCTGTCTACCAAAGTGTGCTGCAGAGAACGAGTGACCCCGACATGCACAGGTGAGAGCTGACACACGTTTTATTAAATCACTGCAGTCGTAAAATCAAGTGAAGCCAGATGAGGCTTTTAGGCTTCTCTTATCCATAAAAAAATCCTAGAAAAATATCTGATAATACTCTGGAAGCTGTCCACCATTTCTACTGCCTACAGTCTAAGTGTCTTCTGCATGAACTGGATTATTAACATCTTTTAAAGCTCCTTTGATGAGGGTTTTTTTTTATACTTAAGATGACACAGACTGAAATAATGACGACTCTATATGACCTAAATATTTGATTATATTCTGATTTATAATGCCTTTAACCACTGGGGGCGGGGGGGGGGGTGTAGGTGTCAGACGAGACAATTTAAAGCACACTAAAGAAAATATATATAAATTATTTTATATTTTTGCACCAAAGCAAATATTCACAGACTGTTAAAAGCTGATTTGAACTTCAAAAATTAAAATCCACACCCTAGCACATGTAGCGGTATATATCTACGAAGAAGCACAATTAACCTGACATGCACCTCCACAAAAATGTAACTACGTGTCCTCACCACGACGCCGTCCACAAGCCCTGTGATTGGTCAACTGGTATCATCCTATTTTATGCATTCACCATTTTCAAAATTCTGCAGACTGAAGAAAGCTAATCAACTCAAACTTCCACAACACAGACAGGTATCAGACGCCATCAGTGGTGTAGTGGTGAATAAAGAAGTGGGTATCCTCTTAATTTCCCCCCAAATGTTTTTTTAAGCGACCTGTCCAGCAGAGGATAAACTGCCTCTGTTATAAACTGTGACAAGTAATGGTCAGTGTGTACTAGCCAATCAGAGACGGAGTAGAGAGGGTCATCTCTTCACCATCGTGGGAAAGAAAATGGAGCATCCTACTGAATCAGTCAATCAATGGTGTGAATCAGAGGAGATTTAGAAGTGGGTATACTCTATGGAGACTGTAAATCAGTGGTGTACTCCATATACCTGCGTATACCCTGCACTACACCACTGGTCGCCATGGTTTCCTGTACACACACAAGCAGAACATGTGGTTGAAACGTCAACAGGAGATATTAAAAACGCACCGTCAGCTAGCGTTTGTAGACAGAGTACTGCAGAGCTACACAGACACACCTACACACAAGTGCTCACAACGGCGTAGGTCATAACAGCGTCCTTTCGAGGTCATTGTTCCGTCTACCAAAAACCAACACTGTCTGTTAGGGAAAATCTCCCACTGTAAGGGTCATGTGTGAAAAAGTAACTCAGGAAGAATTTGGTTGCAGGTTGTCCTGAAATATTCTAGAAACTTCCAGGAGTGAAAGTGTGAAAAGAGCTACTGTACAGATTTAAAAAAAAAACGAGGTTTAAGTGACACCATGCTGTTATTTTTGACAGTTTTAAGCAGACCTGTGTTTTATTGCGAAATGATTTCAACCCACTGAGGACTGAATGGACCTTCAATCTGTGTGGAAAAGCAAGAAACTCACAAAAACAAGCAGTGAGATGTTTCTGCCTGTCAAAAAATAATTTCTCTCATGTGTGAGGGAGGAGGGAAAATCAGCAAAATCGTGCATGAAGAAGCGTTTTGGACTCCTCAAGTGAGCACTTTGAGACCATTTACCCAAGTTTATAAATCTGACGTGTCTAATTGTGAATAATTCTCGTAATTATGAGCAGATCGTTTCTCTCTCGGGGGAAGGTCAGTGTGCGCAGGTGACGGAGGCAGTGAGGTATTCCGAGCAGCAGAGGTTGAACCTGGCCAAGGAAGCGTCAGTGTTTAAAATGGGACCGGTCCAGCAGACTGAGGGCAGGGAGGGGAGGGGGCCTTTTGTCTATTCAGGCTGACAGATGTGTCCCAGTAGTTACTGTATGTGTGTGTGTGTGTGTGTGTGTGTGTGTGTGTGTGTGTGTGTGTGTGTGAGAGAGAGAGAGAGAGAGAGAGAGAGAGAGAGAGAAAGAGAGAGAGAGCGAGAGAGAGAGAGAGAGTGAATGTTTTGCACTAAGAGGAGACAGGGAGCAGGTGCAGCGCCTCACATACAGACACCCTCTAATCCCCTCGCCTATCTCCCAGACTCCCATCACTATCTCTCTCTCTCTCTCTCTCTCTCTCTCTCTCTCTCTCTCTCTCTCTCTGCGTCCTGGGCCAGGACAGAACACACCGCCAAGCACTAACTCCCACAGGTTCAGGGTTGAACTTCTGAAAACCTTTTCCACACGTCTCAAACACAACACTGCTGTTTCTCCCCCCTTTGGCCAACAAAATCGACACTCATATTCCTGTAAACCCTCCGCGAGTCTGACCACTACGTGTCTATTCCATGTTCACAATGTGGAAAACATACTTTGACATACTTTGAAGGAAAACTTTGATTCACTTTTCTTTTCTTTTTTTTCACTCCTGAGAATTACACAAGAATTCGAGGCCACTATAAAAAAAATGTTTTAGCAATACATTTAACCCAAAAAGTCAAGGTTGGAGCTGGGAGTGACTTTACACCCACCTGGGTACCTTCCTACCAGGGTGTAGGAGAAGTCACATCACGCCACGCTCAGGGTGGGAGCTTTAAAGAGCGTGTATGAAGTCAGTGTGAAAACGTCTAAATGGACGAGCAGCAATTTTCTTCACACAGATCGACAACTGGGCTGATAAAATTGTTTTAAAATTTGATTGAATTATTTCCCAGGAAGTCAGAAATACTTTAGAAATCCCCAAGGGGAAATCTGGGAAAGTGGCTGAATGCTAAGCTGTGATGGCAGCCAACGCCTTATCAAAACGTTTTGTTTTTTTTTACTTTAAATGCGGCTCTCTGTCTCTCCAATATTTAATATCTTTGAAGTTACTTATCTCGACAATTAAAACCTGGAACAAAGCAGGAAGACCTGACGGATGGATTTAGATTCCCACCCTCAGCGTGACATCACAGGGCGCGGCTGTTGTTTGAATAAGGTCGACGCTATCATGTTTTTTTTGTCGCTGTTGCTATTATTGTGCACTGGCCCTTTAAAGTGGAGTTGAATGAAAGTGCAGATGTGCGCTGAGTGGAGCTCTTTAACTCTCTTGATTTAGACATCTGTTTGTTTCTTTAGTCAAGATTGAAAATATTGAGCCACTTAGCCCCGGTTTGAATTGAGAACAGCTGCTTACTGCTTTTTATTCCGAGTCTCTATTTGTCACGATAACTGGGTCACATGTATCACTCACCGTCTTTGAGGCGTCTCGGTCCACCTTGGCCTCGGTCTCCCAGAGGTGGTGACCGTCTGAAAGTAAAAAACAGAAAAGGAGTTTTGTCATGACACATTTAGGAAATAATTCAACCTACTTGGCTGCGACAGAAAATGAAGAAATGGAACAAGCGTTGTTATTATTATCTGTTGCATCAGTGATTTAAAAAACAGAAACAGAGAGCCAGGGGTATCACACACGTCATGCTGTCTGACCCGCCACTCATGAGCTCATATCCTCAGTCTGACAAACCTGAGACGGAAAGAGACACACACAGACACAAACACAAACACACACAGACACAGACACAGACGTAGACGGAGAGTAGAAATCTGATGCAATCTCCCAAAAAAAACAAAAAAACAGATTCATACCAAAGAGATGAAAGCTGAGAGGAACCTTGACTTCATCGCTGTAAGGAATCCCGACATGCTCGAACAGCTGGTCGCCTCGTTATTACACAACGGCTGGAAAACGACAACTCCACTTTGAGACTTCTTAATTCTTGTGTTCTCATAGGACACTCTCTGTCATCCCCATATAATGATTGTTAGATGCTTTCTGTATTACCTCTATTTCTGGTAATCTGTTGGGTTCTTTTTCCAAACTCCTTAAATTTGCCACATTAAAGACGGTTTCCCATCAGGCAATAAAACCGGGCATCACATGAACTGTCGGGAACACAGAGGCCAGCTGAAAAGAAAGTCTGATTTGTCATGCTGCCCAAGGAGATGTGAGTGAAACTTCAGTTTTTTTTTTTACCAATGTATTAAACACGGAGGGATTGACTCATTAACAAGCCCTATAGAAAGACACTAAAATGATATGGCTTTACATGGGAAGGAAGCTGCAGTTTAAAGAAAAAAAAAGTGAGCAGATTTTGTAGAAGAAATTCAGCGAGAGTGTCGCTGATCAAGCCGGAATAACTGGAGTACTCTCGGTTGAAGTTTTAGCTGCTGGAAGATCTCCCTCTACACTTAATGAAAACAAAAATCTAATAAGAGGACCAGTCTTGCTGAGCCACGTTGCCACAGTGCTGCAGGAAGACCTGGCTGAACACATCGTTATTCTGCTCAAACAGAAGACAAACAAACCAAGTCTGGGTTGTTTGGATTCCTTTAAACCAATCAGAGTCTTTCAGAGAGGATGTCCAGCCAGCAGTGACAACAGAACATGAAATGGAGAGGTTGTTACGCCCCCACCATAAGGCGGCCCTATGGGGCTGACAACAACCCTCAATGAAACACACTCTGCACCTTACAAAAGGCTAAATCAAGTAACTAAACTAATGTAACTAAACGACACAATCCCCAACTCCAACACCCCTCATCAGCTAAACTCAGCACTGGCCCTTTAAGCTCTGAGGCCAGGAGCGCCTGGGCTGGAGACAATGGCAGGGGAGAAGGGACAAACAGCACAGTGAGACATACAGATGTAACAGAGGTCTACAGCAGGTTTTACAAAGTTGTAGAAAAGTCAAACTACGGGGAGAAAAAAATGGAACCTAGCTTCATTTTTTTGTCCTACACAAATCTCCTGTCGACAAACGAACAGATAATTTATATCTCGGTTGATTGGTCTTCTTTATATGTTGTGTATATTTTTGTATTTGATAAATGAACGACAGGGAAAAGAAACAAAAGGTTTCTAGTTCAGACTTGTGACTTTGACCACTAAACTACCACAATAACATTTTAGAAAGACATGAAACCATGCATTCTTGGTGACAGATAACCCAAACTGTGCAGCCCCAAACCAAAACCCTTCACCAAGACGGCCTAAGAATAGTAGAAAAAGGTGGATATTTCTGTTTAACAAATATTTAAATCTAGATTAAGACAAATAGTGCTAAATAGGAACTGCTGAGGTGCAAAGCAAGGTGCAGAAATCTGGCATGCACACAAACACACCAATGTGTGGTGAGTTGAATTAAAAATAACATTTGCAAACTATAATGTAAGGAAGCCTGAGGGTAAACAATAGACATGAAAAAGGAAAACAGTGTGTCACACAGGAAGTTTTACAGGATCAGCCCTCATGCTAAAATCTCAACATGGTAGCCTCTTCTAGAAAAAACGTAAACTCTTGATGGAAGCAGCTTTGACTTGAACGTCTCGCCAGAAGAGATCTGACGAAATCAAATCAGCTGGCGAGTAAACTTTGGCTTCACTCGCTGAATCTTAACTCAACAAAATGAGATTCAGAGCTCTGTCTCTACAAAATTGTTTGTTTGACTGAAACTTAAGTCCGTGTCTGTCTTTCCTCTCGTCTCTCTCTCTCTCTCTCTCTCTCTCTCTCTCTCTCTCTCTCTCTCTCTCTCTCTCTCTCTCTTCCACTCCGTCTCTGGCTGCCTCTCCTCACTTCGGGAAGCTCTCCAGAAGGGAAGCCTTCGCCACCGATGTCAATCCACAGGAGGTAAACATGTTTTTCAGATCTCTCTCTTTCTGTCTCTGCGTCTGACTCACGCTCACATCATTTTTCACATCAACACTCTGATAGAAAAATTCAATTCAGCACTGTGTCTTCTGTGCCAGGCCACCTATAGCCAGGAAACTTCTTGAAAATAAGAGCTTTGATATGCTGAATGCGTGGGATGCCTTTGTTCAAAAAAAAAAAAAAAAAAAAGAGCGTAGCAGATAATTGATTACCACAGAATGTAATTGATAACCGCAGAATGTTCCAGATTTATAGAGCAACATCTGCACAGCGCCTGGACCGATCCAATGAAGAAATTTAGCCGCAGTTACCCTCCACTTCTCCTCCTACTAAATTTCAGCAGGCATAATACGGTTTCCAACTCCCCTGGCCCACTGTGCTGGATTGAATCCAATATTATCTAAGTTAAACAACTCAGCCGAGAGCCACGCGGGGCATATAAACCCTGTACCCCTCTCCAGCTCTCACTACGCCCAGGCTCCTCTCGCCTTTGGCTGCGTCCCAGAAGTCTTTGCAAATTCACATTTCGTTAGCAATGGTCTATACAAATCCTCAGAAGAGACATAACACAGAGCCGTCAACGACACAGCGCTGGTGTGCTGCACAGAGTCACAGCAGCCGAGGGGGGGATCAAACAATATACAATACACTTATTTGTCATGTTGGGTTTATAAGCAGAATCAAACAGCTCCTTGTGCTCCTTAATTGGAGTTGGGTGGAGTGAAACGCTGGTGCCCAGAGTGAAACAGCGGGATGGCGTGTACCCAAGCCCACATAACGTACAGTAAATATAAACACATGCTCTACCCTGAACCATGTGGCTGGGCTGAAAGAGTTCCCTTGTGCTCTGACTGATGACTAAAAACTTCTTCCTTCCTGACGCCCTGAAAACACATGGATCGCAGAGGATTCATGCAGGCCGCCGCGGTGTGGAAGGATTGGTGAGCAAGCAGAGCTCCGACCTGATAAGTGGCTGCAGTGGAGGAGGAGGGGGAGGAGAAATGTACGTACATTTGGTACTTAGAGCACAACATCAGCTGGATGCAAGACAGCTCTTACAGCAATACATGAATAATAATGTTAATACCCCCTTTTTAAAGTGCAGCAGAATAAAGTGAACGGGTCATGAATTCATCAAGGGTTCAAAAGAAAAATAGCCTTTGATGTAGGGCCGAGGACAGTGTGTCATACAGGAAGTTGGATAAAATCCTTGTGTGCCAAAATTAGGGAGAACAGGCAGACACAGATTAGATAATTTAGAGATCTAAATGGTCTCAAAATTCAAGTTGAATTAAAACAAGGAAGAGCCAGAGGCATTTTCAAAGGGTTGACCTGTGGCCTTCTCGCTGTAAACAATAGGGCATGGAGCGAGAAGGCCTGAACCACCCAGAGAGGGGGGCGTGGTCAGACACAGCTCACAGAAACAGCCTGTTCTGAGCAGGGCTGAAAAAGAGGGGTTCATAGGCATGATCAAATACAGGATCAGAGTGGATTTAGAATAAGAAACTTCACAGAGATGTTTAGGGGAGCTCTGAGACTTATTTAAACTGGTTGAAAAGGAGGAGAATATGTGACCTTTAAAAAAGTCAGAGACATAGCAGAGAGAAGCGCCATGGGAGGACTTAACAGTAAGCAGTGAAATCTTAAAATCTATTCTCATCCTGACTGGGAGTCAGTGTCAGGGGTTCATTTCTTGGTGTCATTTCTTTGGTTCTGGTTTAAAGCCTGGCAGCTGAGCTCTGAATCAAACCCTGGAGCTTCTGACACAGGCCTGTGATTTTAACAAATCATACACTGTAATTTGTGAAAGAATAAACCTCACTGTTTATGTGGCCGTAATTGATTTGTTTATGAAAACAGCCATTGTTCTCAGAAGTGTCAGAGGCAGCCAAACCCACTGGACGGCTTCGAGGGGAAGTCATTGTGCTGTGAATGCAAAGAAACCCTCCGATGCCCCCTGGCCACCCCTCCATCCAAACCAAACCAAACCAAAGCAAATGACTGCTTCAAGCTAGTAAAGAGCTGGCCCTGTGTTTGTGTTATAAACAGCCGTGTTGCCTCTGTTGTTACTTTGCCATCATCTAGCTCTCGTGGGCTTTAAGGAGGATGGTTATCTGTCATTTCTGCAGGTAATTCCAGGCACCATCTGGCAGCCTTGCAGTCTGATAATCCTCTCACAGTTCAATTTCAGGTCCTTTTATTTCTGCAGCTGCTCTGGCCAAGAACAATTAGGCCAAATTATTGGACGGAGAGCTCTTTTTTTCAAAAGTTATTTTAAGGTCCAACCTCTAAAAGAGATGGACAGGTGAGGAAGATGGGTCAACAAGAAGGCGCTACCTCTTAGCTGAGGAGTTTGATGGATCGGGGAAATAGTTATTCCCAGGGAAACTGAGTGCAGCAGAGCAGGCAGCTGTCCAGTGCAGCAGGCCAGATGTGAAAGTGCTCTCTTCACCAGAGGGTTTTTTTTTTTCCCCCTGCAAGGATTTCCTCCAAGATCTCCACTCAAATTAAGTTATTATCAATCATGGTGGGGAAACACTGAGGAGAAAACCACACTTAAAAAAAAACCATTGAATCAAAATAAGAAAAACTAAGTGACCATGAATTGGGCTGGACAGAACTGGATTTTGATTGGCTGTGTGGGTGTGCATTATTTTCAGATATCTACAAGTCACTTAGCAGACGCTTTTATCCGAAGCCACGTACATCAGAGAGTAAGAACAACACAAGCAAGGAGTTGCAAACAACCAGCTTTGAGTCTGATTGGACACACAGGTGCTGACAGGAAGTGACCAGAGGCAAAACACAACAACAACAGCTGTTCTAGAGCGGTCGAATCAGCAACTAAAACGTCCTAAAAAATGTCATCATCATCATCAAACTCATCAACGTCAACAACATCAATATCATTAAGGTTGTATATAGGTTTTCATGAAAGAGCTGGGTCTTTAGCTTTCTCTTAAAGGTGCAAATTCAGTGGAGTTTGGTAGTTCGTTCCACCACCGGGGGGCGACAGAGGGGAAGAGTCTAGTTAGAGACTTAGGGCAATTTTCCCTGAACTTCTTCAGAAAAACACAACAACATTGGGTAAGTTGATCACAAAAAATATAAAACTATAAACAAGTTGACTCTCTGAGATACATATTTATGGTTTGAAGAAAACATTAATCAGATTTGTATCATTCCTAGTTTCCTCTCTGGGTTTGATTTTTGAGCCTCACTCTTTCATTAGTGTTTGTATTTTGGCACTTTTCCATAAGACAAAAGCTCTGAGAGGGAAAGAAAAGCAGAACACAACCACAAACTGAGGTGAATACGGACAGCAGGGCTTAATTTCCTAAATGGAGTGAATGTGACTTATCAGAGACAGCATCTTCTCTGCAGGCTGAGGCGCGTGAAAGCAAGGTGAGATTGAGTCAGGTTTAGATTACAGGCTGATGTCTGCAGCGCCAAGGACATACAAAAATCTCTCATGGCAGATTGGCTGTAACCAGGAGTGACAACTCAACTGATGCTATCTGTCTTATTTTTTTACTACAGGCAAGAGGACACGAGGGGACATGTTCTGTAGTTACTGTTTTCAGATGTTGTGCTGTGACTGAGGAACAGGTGACAGAGGGTGTCTCTGAGGGAAACAAGGGATTTCCTTTTGAATGAGTCATGGCTAGCAACCAACAACACAAAAACATGAACATGAAACTAAGCCTGCACACAAACAAAGCAGCAACTCCTTGGCCTGAGTAGTGAAGCTGTTACCGCAAAAGAAAGCTGCAGTTCCTTAAATGTCCACTAGAGGCTGGCTCCAAAAGTGAGTCAACCCCCACAGAGCCCCATATTAAAAGGCCCAACTTTACAGCAGATTTAAACATGTTAGCCTGGTAAAAAATGAAATGTTATAGTTTCTGTTGCTCATTTCTATTTCCATGATTACTGTACAGACGTTCATTTCAATATGAATAAAATGTAGTGGAGTCAACTCAGCTAATAGTGACAACTTGTTTATGTTTGTTGAACCTTTTGGGGATTTTTCATGGAACGATCGGACAAGTAATTTTTCCCAGAAATCTTTGCTTCAGCTTTTTGAAATCTACCAGTTACATGTCAGCACTAATTAGCAGGTACTGGTGTCTGCGCTAACCCGGCTTGTTAGCTTTTTTAGTTTATTTTTTTCATGCAGTGATATATCCGGGGCGGCTTGTGCAGATACATAGACTGTATACAACATGGATGTAGTGTCAGAGTCTTCACCCATTGCTTTCTGAAGAGATGTTATGAAGCCCCTCGATGGCGGTTGCTATATTAGAGATGCTAATTTTGCTCAGTCTAGTAAAAAGAGGTGAGCCTTTAGCCTCCTCACAAACAACTACAAAAAGCCTCGAACTGTCAGTCAAATCAGCCACGCCCTTAATTATGCTTAGCCAGCTTCAAGTGGACACTCAAGGAACTGCAGTGTTATAAACTTCTGCATGGGCTTCATTTTTCAACACCGGAGGTCGCCTCTTGTGTCGTAAGAGTCTTCAATTTAGAGATTAAAAAACTTCAGTCAGCAAGTAGCCAAAAAGAATCTCATTAATTCAGTAGCTAACAAATTAGCCACGGACTGTTTAGCTTTAATAACGTTGTGTTTGCCAAGCCCCTCTCTGCTCTCCACAACCTTACAGTCCAATTGTGGTGACCTCTGACACTAGAAAAAATGCTGGTGGCCAAATGACGAACTTAAGGCTTTATAAACACAATCAACAAACCATATAGTGACGCAACAGTTAATACAATCTACGAGATACAATCCCAAACAGGCCTAAACAGACATTCTTATTCCAAGATGCACACAGACAGGGAACACACACACACAAAAATTCTGTGTGTCCCCAGAATCTCATTTGTCAGCAGAGAGGGAACATCATTTAGACCATCAGACACCAAAACAGAAACAATTTAGTGTGTGTTGGCAGCCTTGAAAGCCAGAGTGACCCTTCCAGCTTGTAATGACAGAGGAAACTCTTACACACACACACACACACACACACACACACACACACACACACACACAAGCACACACACACACACACACTTGTAAGTACAGCATACAACCAAGCACACAACATGTCAGTGCCCACATGTTCTCTAACCGCAGCTTTATAAACGTTATTTTGTAAGAGCTTTATTGGAAAATTTGCAGGAAAATTGTCCATCGGTAAAAATTTTAATGCCTAAGATCTTTATGGCAACTAAATCCACCACTCTGGATTTATGAGCCGGGTCGTTAAAAGTGTTTCTCAGGGCTCTGCGCTGGCACAAGTAAATAAGAATATTACATTTCCAATTCTTTTAGTGAGAGTGTGAAAGCAGAGATGAGTTGAATGTTTTTTTTTTTAACTAAACAAGTTCTAAACTGTTTTGCATCTTAGCTTTATTAAACGCCGTCTGATTCCACCAATGAGGTCATTTCACCCCTTAATGATGTTAATGGTGTTTCTCCTTGTATCTATTTACCCATCTATTTATACAGAGGGATCCTCTGGGAGCCCACAGTTTGCAGAGCTAATGAGCAGAGAGCTGGTGGCACAGAGGCAGCTTGGATGGAGAGGTGGAAGGATGGAGGGAGGGCAGTGTTGTGGAAGCCTGGCTTCAGGGTGTTTCCATGCTAGGATTGCCCAGGAATCTGATGCTGGTGCCAGACGCGGGGAAACCCTCATCAAAGCAAGGGAGCACACCCATCAGCGGGCCGTCCAGTGATGCACATGGCCTTAAAGTCGGCTGGATTCAGGGCGCAGACGCTGTAAACACAAAACTGTGACACAAAATTGTAACAAAACAAACTGCGCGCTTGTCAAGGTCAAAAGACTAGTTCAGACGCAGGGCGGCTGTGGCTCAGCGGTTAAGTCGGTCCTCTCTCAAATGGTAGGTCGGGGGTTCGATACCAAGCTTCTGCAGCCACATGGCGAAGTGGCAAGAAGACACACTGAAGCCCTGCTGCTTATGAATGGGATAAGTTAGGATTGATGAACACTTTCCTGAGCAGCCTCTTCCCTCAGTGTGTGAATGTGGGTGTGAATGTGGGTGCGATTGTGTGTGTGTGTCATGCCTCAGTATGACATGTAGTGTAAAAAGTGCTTTAAGTAGTCAGAAGACTAGAGGAGCACTTTACAAGCTCAAGTCCATTCACCACATTAAAAAGGCAGATTGTATTAAAAGATAAAACTACATCATTTGAACTTTTATTCTTGACCTTGGAAAGAGGCCCTTTGACAAAATGTGACCTTAAGAAAAAAATAACACTTGTTTAAGCTTTCTCATGTTTTTCTTTGCATCTCATGGTCTTGTTCAGTAGAGCTCAAATAACATTAAAAAGTAAAAAATTCTAATATTTCAAATGAACTAACTCCTAACCCTGACTCCTTCTGTTTTGATGTAATAATGCAAAACTGTGACTCTTTGACCTTTCCTGTTTTGTTTTTAGCATGCATTCCTGTACTATTTATGTTTCTCATGTGTAAGTCTGTGCTTTTTTTCCCTTCTTTTTTTGTGCTGTATAACACGTAAAAATTCAATAAAAACTGAGTTAAAAAGTAAAAAATTCAAATATTTCAGGGGCGCCTGTGGCCTAGTGGTAAGCGCTGGTTCCCCATGTACAGAAGCTGTACTCCTCCAAGCGGTGGGCCCAGGTTCGAATCCAACCTGTGGCTCTTTTTGCACATGTTATAACACAATATCTCTATTTAAAAAACAAAACTTTTAAATAATTGGTACACACGTGTAGATTTCCTGGAGTGTCGTTTAGCTGTTTATTTGATGGATAAAAATGTCTGAATTAATTTTGTTGTCCTCATGTTTCCTGTAACCATGCAGCAGAGTCAGAAACCCTTTAAAGGTGATGTAACTCTAAAATGTGATTTTTATTTATCTTGAAGTTCATTTAAAGTCTTACAGCCATCTTTACAATATTTAAAATAAATACCAATCCAACTGAAAATTTGAATATTAGCGAGCTTAGCATAAACTTATCTGATAACCTCAATGATAGCTAGTCAGTTTATTCAGGTAGCTTCAATGTTGACACAAGCCAAAGTGCATAAATGAATTACTCTTTTTGTAACCTTTGCTCCGTCTTTGCTGGTCAACTTGTGTTTGAGAAGACGTTTTTCTTCTTCTGTGTTCTGAGGTTCAATCTAACCTTGATATCACCTTGATATCACAAATGCAGCTCTGACTTTAAGAAGTGTAACATGACTCAGACACTAATCAGCCGTCCTCTCAGGAAGAGATCAGGCTTAATCAGAGAGGTTGTTATGAGGGGAACAAGGCCTCCGCTCCATTCAATCACTTCTTGTTTTGATAAACAATCTCACTGAACTATTGTACCGTCCTGAAGGAGGAAGGGGGGGGGGGGGGGGGTGTGTTTTCTGCCTGTGTGACCGGGGCAGCCTTGAATTCTTCCTTTCACAGGTGGAACAATGAGGCTTCCCTCTCTTTTCAATGAGTCACCGTGGCGATAGGATCAAACGTGTTTACGTTGCTCAGGTCTGAACCCCAAACTGGAGCTCACGTTGCTCTACTCAAGCTAATCAAGGAAATTGCAGTTTGTAAACCTCCTCGTATCAACATCTGGGAGCAGTCGCCTCTCCCTCCAAACCAAACCCCGGCTTAAAGTCAGAAAAAGAGAAACAAATACTGAGGATGGCACACACACACAAGTGCATGAATCCAAACCACGTGCACAGCCACCCACGCACGCACGCACACACACACACACACATCTTGCATTTGTGCTCCATTCCTCTGCTGAACATGCAATGGAAACTTCTGCAAATGTAAATCTGCTGGGTTAAAAATACAGCGCATTAATGTGCTCCACATGTGGCGCTCTGGCAGGACAGAGGATATTTTGACGGCGGGGGGAGACGAGCAAAGGAGGGAGGGAGGGAGACCTGGGGTTTCTCCAACAAATGGAGAGGGAGACACACAAACACACACACACACACACACACACACACACACACACACACACACACACACACACACACACACACACACACACACACACACACACACACACACACACACACACACACACACACACAGCTGAACCGAGACGACACAGCACTTAATCCAGACGTCCTTCTTTTTTCTTTTTTTTTTCTTTTTACCTTGAGCCTTCTCCACAAACACCACCTTGGAGTCGTGCTGGAAGTTGTGTCCGTTGAGGAGCATCCTCTCCCCCCCGGGGGCGGGACACGTCTCCAAACTCTGCTTATCCACCAGCGGCAGCTCCTGGGCCGATCTCTGGGCTGTGGGAGGGGGGGGGGAGAGAGCGAAAACCGGCCTCATCGTTCTGCTAATACACACCCACTCCCCATGCAGACCTGAGCATCCAGACAGAGGCTGAATCACTACCTAGACAGCTTTCCCAGAGCGTCAAAACCTCAACGTCTTAAAGTTTGAATCAAGCCTCCTGCTTTCCAGTGAGCAGGGAGAGGCTCTGTGTTTTGTTTATTTGTGTTTTTCTTAAATTATGGCGAACCATTTCCATCAAATCTTCTTTTGAAAGAGTATCCTTCTTCTCCTCGGCTTCATAACTCATCCCTCTTTTACTTTTTGGCTTTGTCTTCTCATTCCTCGCTTGCTCTCAGTTTTTCTGAAATGATACTCAACTTGCCATGAAGTATTTGCAAACCTTTTTCCACCTAAATGTAACTCTGATGGCTCAGTTCTCTTCTGAAGAGTTAACTGTAATTTCATTGTGATTGACCCAAAGAAATTAAGAAATGAAGGTTCAGTGAAAGCTGAATAGTTTTCCCATGTGAGGATAAATCTTTTTGCAATCCAACGCTCCTTGCTTTCTGATTTGGATAAAACTTGAATTCTCTGTCTTTGGAAAGCATCGCTCTTTCCCACATCTCTCCGTTTCTCTCCTTCTGTCTGTCTGTCGTTCTGCCTCGCTCACACACTAAGTGAATTTTGGTTTAAAAAAACAAAAAAACAATTGCTTTGTGGCAGTCGTTCAGAAACTAACAATGGTCTATTTCAAGAGGTTGAGCTCATGGTTTAACTACTGTCTTTCATTTAACTCATAAGACTTAATCTCTATGGCAGCTCTCAGTGCCAGAACCACACAGAGTGGTCGATCTGTTGAGTTCATCCCGCTCCAGTGAGAGGTCAACTCCAGTGCAGAGCCCGGAGTCAATCCAGTTTATTGAGCGCGGCCTGCGTAGCCCTCACACAGATACAAACTGTTGTGTTACAATGTGGTGCACAATTACAGCCATCCCTTCTGCAGTGGCTTTTATTACATGGAACGGTTACGACTTTTATTGGTTATTCTCTTTTTATTTTAATGAAGCCATTAACTGTTGAAAAATCACAAATTCAAACTGTTTCTTGAAAACCTAAAATATTTCATCCTTAATTATTGAGTGTTGTCTTTTTTTTGATGACCTGATTTATTCTGTTTTCTTAACTTTTTTGTCCATTATTATTTTAAATAAACTCTCCGTATTGAGTCTTTGCCTCTGAGTTATGAATTAAACTCAAGAGATCACCAAAATGATTGAGATTCATCCAAATGTGAACACCAAAAGCTGTAGTAAATTCAATATCCATCCAATGAACGGCTGAGATCTTGCATAGGAGTTGGGTTTTCATGACACCAGGTCAAGATAGGGTCAAGTCTTAGGCTCCCAATATTGTCTAATTTATTTTCTTTAAATACCAAAAATGCAGGCGAACTCCTGCACACTGTCTGACTTTCAAAATCATGTTGGCAACGTTTTGTTACCAATATCATATTTGTGCAATTTAGACAGATTTGTCTCTATTTCACTCATGGCAGCATTTTGTTAAAAAATATGTGCGTCAGTTTTTTCAAAGCTTTAGTACTTTTGGATACTCTCCATCATTACATAGTATCAAAAAGTATTAAGTCAACCTCTCATCGACCATGTTGGTAGTCTAGAAGTTGAATTATCTTCTCGTTTAAAACACTATTTAATAGGCATTAGGATACTGAGGAGTTGGGCTTCATATTTTTTTTAACTTAAAAATGAAGAAGAAAGGAACTCACAGCACTCTATGGGGTTTGATGCAGCCTGCAGAGAGACCGTCCTCCCCGTGGGCTGGTTGATGTGAACTCTGAAAACCATCCGCACACGCGTGTTCTTGCGTCCGATGTCCGTCTCCCCCTTTCTCAGCTCGATGTCGGAATTACGCAGCTTCAGGATCCCTGCACAGTCGATCCTGTGTTTGATGAGACACAAGATAAAGAGTTTTCCCAAAGTCTGTCTGTCGACACACGGCGGCTCATCGTCTACATTAAAGACACATGTTCGTTCACAGTTAATCAGGCTGTGATTTAAAAAACGCGCTGCAGCCAAATCTAAAGTGATGTTCACTCTGGGATTTTTTTTTTTCAGCTCAATCCTGCAGGAGGCTTCAGGCATGTCAACAGCAGATTAACACCATCAACCCCAAAGGAGCTTTTTACATCTCAGTGCATCTACTCCTGGGTAAAATTCAAACTCTTTAGAAACAAATGGTTGGGAACATTCATTACATCTTTGTTATTCTCCACAAGAGATTAGTCCTGACATTCTGTTCACCTTCTATAAATCTCACAACAAGAATCAGCTGTTTCTTTGTCAAAGTCTTCCTCCGACACTTAATAAAAGCCCCCTTCCTCTCGTCCCCGGTTCCCCCTCGTCCCCCCCCCCCCCCCCCGTCCGTTTGGTCTGCACTGCATGTATCGTATTTTTTCATACTAAAATATCTCGAGCCTCTCCAAACTGTTTCTGGCATTTCCATTTGCGTGCTTCTTGATGCCGCATTCCTCAAAGTCTAGTTAAAGTCAACTTTTACACACATCTGAACACTCCCTAACATTCTTCTCGCCCAGACACCGGGGTCTGCTGCGCTGGCGGAGCAATCAGGTGTCGATGCTGAAGACCCCAGCTGTTTAGCTCCTCGCCTACACAGACAGAACCACATACTGTGGCGTCCCCTCTGCTCCTGAGAAACATTTTAACAGAGAAAAAAAACACAATTCTCAATACTCTCATGGTGGCCATTTTGCTCTGATGGCCCACTCAAGGTTGGAAGCTCAACTACTTTTATGTAATATTTAGCTACTTTACAAATCATACACGTAGGTAATTTTAACAGGTTTTCAACCGAATAATTCTCAATGGGTTAGCAAAAGAAGAGACAATTATGAGGGATGCTATGGAGGGACACCAGGATATATTTAAGGTTTAAATATCAACAGCTTTAGATGGGACAACAGCAAAAGTTGGCGTTCAATACGTCCTAGCTAGCTAAGAATGCCTTTCCTGGTGTTTTTTTATAACTCAATCAAACGGTGATGTTGTCATTCAACCACTTCAACGATAATCTTCAGAAGTGACATGATACAAAGAGAAAGGAATGGATATTTAGCTAGCGTTGCCAACAGTCTGGCGACACGCCTCCTGTCCCTTGAATGGGCATAACTTCTCCGGCATCCAATCACAGCCACTGAATTCTTAGCTTGAATGCTAGCATTAGCTGTCAAAAAGAAGCTAACAGAATATCTTAAATATGGTTTAAACTTGTAATGTGGCCAAATGTCCCTCCAGATTTTAACTCTCTGTTGTCTTTTTCGCTTGCTGATCAATCTGGGAGTAACAAAAGATCCACGTCCAAAAATAAAACAGGGAAAAAAATGAAAAAGCAGCGCGACATGCTTCATACAAATACTGTTAGCAATCACTTCTTACATAACATTATATATCCCTGAAGTGACTTCATACAAAGATAAAGGCATGAGGTAAGGGTAAAATAAGCAAAGGACGGAGTTGGATGCTAACGTTAGCTGTCAAATGATAGCTTTAAACTTTAGCCAGATGTCCCTCTTGATTGTCTCGATGCATCGTCTTCATTTTGGGTTGCTGAGCAGTCTAGAAGTGACAGAACGCTTGGGCCAAGTCCATACGTTTATATAATTTACAATGTGAAAAACAAGTACAAGTACAACTTTGAGTACAATATCAAAGCCACATTTAAGCATCCTAAATGACAAAATGGCCAGATTGTGAAAAAACTGAATACTGGGAAGCAGGGCAGAATTATTTCTGATTTAATTTATTAAGAGTTAATTGGAGTCATACCAAGTTGCGACCAACGCCTTTTGTGGCTTCATATCAGCTGAAGACATCTAAAACTGATGTTGATTGATGGTGTAATTTTAAAGTGCCCCCCTTAACCATCACGATTTAAGAAATATAAGAAGGCTTGTATTCTATACCACATAATAAAACTTCTATATGTTACACTGTAGTACATGTCAAAACCAATGAATCTCCCATAAATCCCTCACTGACACTGTAAGTACTCTGAGGCGTGTCCTGCGTGAGAGAAGAGAAACCATATCCCGAGGTGAAGTCGTTGTATAAGTGGAGCCTATGTGTTACATCCATTAAATCGCAGAGAAAGTGCTGAGGTTAGCAGGCTGCTACCGCCTGCAGCTCAGACAGAAAGCCCAGATCCCTGTTAGCAGCCCTGAGCTTCCCCGGTAATCTGATCTTGGAGGCTTATAAAATGGGAAAGCCACCCCGTCTGCGAACAGAGGGCAACACTTTTACAACCATAACACTGAAAACACATAAACTCACAAATACACACATAGCACCTTACATCAGAGCAAAACTTCCTTTTTCCAGACTGGAAGCAGTTTTTCACATGTTTTTATGAGGTTTCACAAATACAAGATGAAGATTATTTCCTCCTTTAAAGGGTGGGGAGGATACCTCAGTTCTAAAACTCCTTGAAGTTTAAGAGATAGAGATTTACCAAAGATAAAACATTATCGCATCTCTGCAGGAAAACTGGGGTTTTCTTGTCTTGGATAGGTCCGGACTAACTCAGAAGTCAACTTGGACCGGTCTAAGATGATATATTTGACTTGTCACTCATAACTTTACCCTGACTTACTCTTTTTTTATGTACCAAGGCCTGAAGCGAACTTGTTTCAAATAAAGCTCAACTTTATGTGGTGTTGTCTCCAGCATACTTTGAGACTTGTCTTATGAACAGACATGGACTTGTTTCAAATGACTCGACAGTTGATAAAGACCTGTTTCAAAATATTTATGACAGGACTTAGACTTTCCTTATATACTTTAAAACTTTAAAAGAAAAAAACTCAAAATGGCTAAAATGTTTCCCCTTTTAATCAATTTCAGTCTTCTTTAAGGACAAGTCCAGGTCTGAAGTCATTTAAGACAAGTCTATTTCAGTTCTTAAACAAATCCCGACTTGATGTTGAGGACAAGCTCTATATTATGCATCTGATTTTTCTCCAGTCATGTTAGTAATTTTGGTTTCTAACATCCTAATTGACAGGTCTGTTGACAAATGCAGCGTCTATGTGTGTTTTGGTTGGCCGAATGGGTCATACATGAATTCTGCGGCTTCACCAGCTGATCTCTCGTGTGCAGACTCTGGCTCCAAATGATTACCAATGCAACAAGTTAATCCCAATTGCGGAGGTATTTGGCTTCATTTTTGTTAGGGGAGGAGGTTGAGAATTGTCGCCCATCTTTATATACGATCAGCGGCTTTAACCCACTGAATAAATGTTTACATATTTAAAACTTCAAACATCCTCAAACCTCTCTGGATGGTTACAGACACTGATACTCACATGGCCCTCATGTTGTTCTCAGGCAGCAGTGGGATCTCCAGGATCTTGGTGTTGGTGTGCAGGGCCTCGTGGCTCGGGGTGGACACAGTCTTCCCAGTGATACGGTGGACCTGGTAGAAGGCGTGGGGCCTCAGCAGCCGGTCGTCCGCTGTGCCGATGAACAACTGCAGGGTGAGAGGCTCGCTCTCCATGTAGCCGTGGAGCTAAGAAAGGCAAAGGAAATAAAGACACAGATGTGGTTAAGCATCCATATCTTTAAAACGAGGCATCAGCTTGCATGCTGTTAAGAAAAAAGGCCTTTCAGAGGTCAGGCTTTCAGCAGGGAGGTTTTTAAACAAAGTACCCATTTAGGATCTTGTAATCACCCGTTTCATCTTCTTAAATTTACAACCAGTGGCCTGTTTTTACTTCCTCCATCAGCTCATGTCAGGCCTGCCGACATGTTGATCCCACAGTAGCTGAATCTCAGGGGCAGCCGCTGCCAGAGAGCAGTAAAACCACCTACAGCGAGCACTGTTGTGATTTGTGAGCCAGCACTCGCCTCGAGACAAGGCCGAGCTTGTGTTTCAGAGAAGTCGAGGTCACGTCAGTTTCACAAAGCCCCGGCCAATCAGGGTCAAGAAAAAAACGTTCAAAAGTGACCCGGCTCTGATTTTTATCAGTAAAGTGATGCTCGGTGAAGCTGATGAGCTCCTAAAGTACCCCCAGAAACTTCATAGGTGTTTTTTGAAAAGAGGCCTGCCAGGATGACCTCAACCACCCAAACAGCAGCGTGCAGGCATGACCCCCAAACTTACAAACTGAAACCTGAGACCAGCTACTACTCTAACACTGCTGGAGAGTTATGTATGTTATCCATACAGTGTGACAAGGGAACGAATTAGGGCTTCGCATTTAGATGTCAAAACAAATGAAAGAAACATAATGTGAATAATGAGAAATTAAATATGCCCAATTAGGAATGTACTGAATAATATTCATGGATCAGCTGTCATATTTAATGTTGTTAAGGAGCTTAACGATGCAAACCGTAACCTTTCTCTCATTTGTGAAACTGACATCTCACACAGTTCTTGTTGGATGACACAGTACACTCACATTTGAAGCTTATCTGATGTTATCTCATCGTATCTCATCTCTTTACTGTAGATATGGAATATGAAAACACTGTCCCTGTTAACCACAAATAGCCCAAACTTTATTCTACACACAACACATATATGTTGTTTTTAGTGTCTGAGCAGCACACCGACTGATATGATAAAGACACATTCAGGGTTTTTGGATTTCTGATCTAAATATCTAGTTCTCCCTCCCACTAAAAGTCCTTCAGTTCTGAGCCGAAGCATTCCTGTTTGATTAAGTTTAGTTTCAACAAAAACAGCTAAAACCTTCATTCCTTTTTCAAACTGAGCATCTGCGCTGCATTTGAAATGCCACATAGTACCATATTTTGTTGCTCAGTCAGGATGAAGTGAAATGACTCGGGATGCATCTGTTAAACATCAGAATCAGCCGATATCGGCCTTGTTGACAGACTTCAGGACATCCGCAAATCATGTGCCAATAAACGGTGTCAGCTGATGGTTATCAGTTGTGTTGTATCAATTTAATGCTGGCAAGCGTTTGTACCTAACTGCTGATTCAGATGAGAGGTTTTTTTTGGACCGATTAAGTCACCTATTGGACAAATTCTGATCCGTATTTTATGGTCAAACATGAGAGAAAATGTTGGCATTGTGCGAGTCTTACTCCAACAGAACTGATGAAAAAAAACATTCAAAATTGTTATTTTAAAAATTGGTATCGGCCCTGATTTTCACCATCGATGTATCTCTACTAATTCTTGTTTAATCTCTGAGACGTTTATGTTAACACCCTTAAATTGGCCTACACCTAATTACACAACATAAGAAATAGAAGTGCTAATTTACGCTTTAGCATCCATAAAAATGTCACTGAAAGTTATGGACCTTGGAAGTCAAACTGGCATGAATGCGAAAGAAAAAGAAGACAATATGTTAACAGTTAAAGTGTTATGGAAGCAGACAGTGAACCCCACATAACCATATGCCACCGTGGACGAAAATTATCTGTTGAAACAATCAGCGGAGAAATGCTGACATGAAAACCAGAGTTTTCTCTTACATACTGAGGAGTGCACACGAGGAGAGGAGCGCCCGCAAGCGAGAGTGAAAGGCTCAGAGCGGGGGAGGTACAACATGTGATTTGGAGGAGGATCCCTGTCGGGGTTAAGAGCCTGCAGAAGCCAGGATATTTGTGTAAGGAAATGGGTTGCTGCCTAGCAATGCTGTTTATTTAGGCAGCAGGAAGGAGTTTGATGAAGTGAGGTAGCCCGCTCGCATGGTCAGACGCTCACTTTCAAACAGTGATTACTAACAGATCACTGATTATGTGCTTTGAATTATTATCAGAAATATTCAAACTAGAGATGTCATCTGAGCGATTTCAGCTGCTTTTTCTTTTTTCTTCTTCTCCCTCTGTGATCTGAAGCATCTCCTTCATAATAAAGCAGCTGCAGCAGACAACCGCTTTGATTTGTTGATGCAATTAAATCACAGTGATACCACTTTGCTCCTCCACCCTGGCAGCTTGCTTGACGTTGGCAATGCAGCCACCCCTCCCTACTTCATATTATCACCCACAGGAGGAATGCCGAGAGTCCGGCTGCTCAAGGCACCGAACATCGAAGGAGAAAAGGGGTTGAGGGCGGTCAGGGCTTCCTCTCCATTCCTATCAGAGACCCTCCCAGCTTTAAGAGTGCACACACACACACACACACACACACACACACACACCACATGTCGACTCCTTTTTGTGTATTGTCAAGAAAATAATTGTTTAGGCGTGACTGAAAACCAATCTTGACAAGCTTTCTGCTTCACGTGATGTTTGTTAATTTCACATTGTTTAAAAATCGAAATTGAATCACAGCAATCAAAGCCAACAAAGTGCACAAGACTACAACATAATCCGCAAAAATGTGCTTCAAAACAGCTCCCTGGATGGGTTTTTTTCGAGCAATAAACAGATCATGAATGCCGGCTTCATACAGCGAGAAAAAAGAAGACCTCACAGACATGAATAGAGGGTATTTCCTCTCCACCAAAGTACAGCCTGAAACCCTGAGCATTAACTGTGGTGAGTGCTGCACACAGCACTTCAGAGGGGCATACTTCAGTCTGCTGCTGGCTGCAGGGCGGGTGTGGTTGGGATGGCATTGAAAAAAAGAACAGAAAATAGCTGGCTTAGCTGCGCAGGACGTGGAGAGAGACTGCACCGCACTGATCAGCCGCGTCCAGAATAAACTCTGTAAAGTCTGGTAAAGGTTTGAGTCAGAGGAGTGACGGGACGAGCTGCAGAGGCTTCGTCAGCCAGCGTCCACAGAAGACGTTGCAAGCGCTGCGTGGAACATGTTATCAGGAAGTTTAAAAAGAAAAAAGAAAAAAAGTGGGGGCTGCCTTTTCTGAGCTTCCCTCAACATCTTCATCAGAGCCTGCCAAAAACGTGTGTGGTTTAGTCCCTGCCGCCTCCGCGAGAAGCAGCGGGAGATGATGTCAGAGGCACACACGGGAACTTTCCTAAACAAAGGGCAGTCTGTGTGGTTGGGGTGGAAGCTGGCGGAGAAGCAAAAGGGGGTGGGGGGGTTTGGGTTTAGGTTTAAAGAGAACACACACTCTCTTTTTCATCTTGCTGAACCCAGACCCCTGTCATTAAATCATTAGCACCTTCTTATGGACAAACAAGTCTGACACAAGTGTGCGGCTGAACTCATGAAACATGTTTTGGTTTGAAAAGGTTATGAATATAAAACTTTTTTGATGTTTTCTTACTTCAACACTGCTTCCTCAACGAGAAACACACAACATTAAATCTAACCTTTAAAACTTGTTGGAGACATGAATATTCTGTGGAATAAAACCAAGGACTGTATAAAACATGGATGTAGTTTCAGTGACATCACCCAATGGTTTCTGTCGAGGTGTTGGTGAAGCCGAACTATGGCGGTCGCCATATTGGAAACGCTGACGCTAGCTAACTTTCTGTCAATAACAGACAAAGACGAGGAGATGAGGTCGGATGGAAGAATATTATGGTTGCTGAAACATGGCCATCTATCTCAGCATCTGGTAAGTATGTTCCAAAAGATGAAAACAACACGAACAAAGCAGACAGTTTAAAGTTTAGCCAAAGCCTAGCCGCCTGGCAAACAACAACAACACGCCCACCTGGCAGTCAAGTCGGCTAACACGCCACCTACTTAAATCTGTTTCGAGTATGTTTGAGTAAGCCTAAGGAACATGACTTGGCGTTATTGGCTCTAAATAGTAGCTTAGCAACATTGCTATTATCTATTGAAATTACACTGCATGATTTGGCAGCTTCTCTGAGACAACATGCAAACTACTCTTGCAATTTTTATTTAAATATAAATGATAACAGGAAAATGGCCCCATATGTGACAAAATGCTTTGTTATTTTGCTAGTTTAGCTGCTAACTTCACTAGCTAGGCGCTAACTGTGTGTCAGGGAGGTAGAAGACTATCAAAGTGGGAATACTTAATTTTGTGGCTTTGCTGGTTTGAACACAGTACTTAAAACAGTAAGCCAAATCTGCCTCGAGTTAATGTGTATTTTGGAATAGCTTCATAGCTTGACTGTACTTAAAAGGTAGTTTAGAAATGTAAGCAAACCCCATTCAAACTTAAGATCATGAATAACGAACTCCTCATGTGGCAGTGAAGAAATGAATCATGCCAAAAAATTACACATTTGATTAAAACTGAAGGACAAACACAGAAAACTCTGCCCCAGATGTGACGAATGTCTGGTAAACTTGTAGAAATATTGCTATGCATTCATAAAAATGTCAAATGGGATTAATTAAAATGACAGCTCGGCTCAGCGCTCACTGTGCCTGGCTTCTTGCTGCAGACCCTTTATTTATTCAGAGACTGAGGTCAGCAGTGAGGAGTAATGGTCCGGGGACCAGATGGGTTTCTAACCAAAACATATCTGCAGTTGTCCACATTTTCTTTTTTTTTTTTTTTAAACTCGACCACCAGAGCTGTGGTTAAAGCTCATGACTAAGCTCTTACTGGCCATGCTACCTCACTTTGTAACTGTCTGTGCTGCACTCGAGAACGTAATGGAAAAGACTGAGTCACAATTGTCTGGACAGGAACTGACTGAGTGGACCGGCCTGTCTAATGGCATACCTATGGTATTCCATTCAGAAATGTGACATCTCTGAATAACATAACAGCCGGACCATGAAACACATGTCGCACCAATCTATTTTAACTGGCGGTGTTGAGGTGAGAAGTGACGCGGTAAGAAGCAGGAGTGAAAACAGGTCTAATGGCTGTACCGTATGTTGGTCTAATCATTACAGGAAACCGAGCAGACTGGCTCTGCGGTTCTACCCACAAGGTTTGGGGTCCTGAGAGGGTTGCATAATATGGCTGCAAGATTATAAATGTGCAATTTTTTTTACTTATAGTAAGTTATGAATTACTAATTTATCCATAACGGCTGAATATAAAGAATGGGAGTGGAAAGAAGGGGTCTTAAGTAGTTTGTTGTTTGTTCGATTGGGTCACAAGACAAAAAAAGCAAAAAGCCTTGGTAAAGCAGACCTGAACTACTGGGTGTCCTCCTGCCAGGGCCTTCACTGCTCCCCTGCTGCCCTCTGTCTCATAGTGGGCTCTGTGGTGGGACTTGGGCTGCACATCGATCTGTAGGCTGTACGGCCCCGAGCTGGATGGCAGCTGCCAGTCGAGAGCTGGGAGGGATGGGCTGTCAGGGGCGTAAAAAAACATGTCCAAAGTGTCAACTTAACAAGGAGGGAGGAGGGTTTATTTTAGACATCCTTATCAACGTAGAATGTGCAGAATGTACACAGGGATATGCCAAACCCTGTTATGAAATTTCAAGTTTTAAGCCTGTTTTTTGTCTATTAATATTCAAAGTCCATGCAAACAAGGTGAATGTAAGCTGAAACTCTTGAATTAAACACTGAAACAATTCAAACTTTATTCACTGTTTTATACATTAATCAATCTTGAGCCTTTTCTTACAGATTTTCAGAGCTCAAATCTTTAGCTGTATGTCCTTGCTTACCTGACATATTGCTTTGGCTTGGACCAGGTGTACGGGTGTTGTGGTACATCCAGAAACCCGCTGCAGAAGCCTTCCTTCTTTAAAGGCAGGCGGTGTGAGGAGTGGTCATCCAGACAGAGCTCCCCTGGACTCATCTCCTCACCCCCTGGCTCAACCTTCAGATTGACCGTTGGGATGTTCTCCATGCTGGTTTTCCGGGCCTTAATAGGGATGCCCTCCCCGAGGTCGACCACTCCGTCCGTGGTCAGGGCGTTGATGGCTGCCAGGATGGCCGAGTTGGTGTACTGGTTGGTATTTGGCAGCCAGCTCTCCTCTGTGATGCTGAGGCGAGGGGAGGTATGCGGGGACAGTCCCGGCGAGTGGTTGGGCGAGTACGGGTAGTGCTTTTGCGATACCCCGCTGCCATTATAGCTGTACTTCCTCTTTGCACCACAGGGGGAATTGGGCCTCGAGCCTCGCTGGCCCAACCAGGTGTCATCTGTAACGCTTGTGCGAGGGGATGTGGAGGGGGAGTGGCGAGGGGAGCCGGCAGATGTGCAGCCGTCACCCGGTAGGGCGAGGGTGGAGCCCTTTGGGGACACAGACGGTGACTGCCAGGGCGAGTTCTGGGGCGAGTTGTCGTAGTTGTAGGAGAAGCTCGATTCATAAGAGGCATCGGAGTGGCAGCTGCGAGACGAAATGCTGCTGGCTGGACTGAGGCAGCTGGGGTCTCGGTAACCGTCGGCACTGGGGAGGGTCAGCGTCACGATGGAGTTGACCCGCTTGGCAACAGGAAGGCTGCTCTCCTCGACTTCATCCTCAGGAAATTGGCCGTAGGCTGTGATCTCGATTCGAGGGCTCTCCAGGGTCGGGGCTCCATTTGGACGGACACTCGAGGTTGAAAAGTATCCCGCTGCTCTCATGTCGTCCTGGCTGTCGTAACTGTGAGGCTCGGAGACGGATATGACCGGGCTGGTTTGGAGGCTGTGGTACTGGGAGGGAAGACAAGGGTTGCCCAGTGGGAGGGAGATGCTGACATTTGGCGTGTAGCCATACGCATCTGGAACGCAAACAGATCAAGTTCATTACCATGAAAGTCTTCTTTACTGAGAGGGAGACACTTTACTCTTAGGAGAGCTGTTGCCTATAATGGAGAGAGAGCCTACCAGATTTGGCCCGGTCCTCTAAAGTAGAAATTAGTCGAATAATTAGTTGAGCAAACGCATTGTCAATGATTAGATTGGGTGGTTTTTTTTATTCAACATTTAAAAAAATAATAATTTGGTGATCCGAGAATCAAATAATCAAAAGGAACTGCAGATTAATTGATGATGAAATCGATCATGAGCTACAACTTTATTGACTTTCTCCTTCTGAAAAGGCATGCAAGTCAAAACTCAACGCCTTATTCAATGGGGATCCGCACTGAAGCAACTCAATGACAATATCTCCAAATGGTTGAAATTACACAAAGCAAAGGTGGGAGACATAAAAAAATATCTCCATTCTAAAAATAACCCATGGCGAGTCCAGGTGGTTTGATTTTCCACTCAAAATGTATGCCACTTAATGCGCACGCTGCAGCTCATAAACGGTAAGATTAAAAAAACACACACTGATGTTTTTGTTGGCGAGTTTCATGTTCCAACAGCCACTGAAAAATAAACACAGGAGGGACGCGATTCGTTTATTTGCATGCAGTAAAGGTGCACACTGTACCCAGCTCGGGGAAGCTCATGGCCCTGTGCCAAACGCTCCCACTGGGTCACATGAAACTCTTGCTTGTCTGAGGTCACAGCCAGTGGCAGAGGAGGGGGCAACATGGGGAAAAGGAGTTGTGGTTACAGGATGCATGCGACCACAGTGGAGCGCATTGATACAGACATGAGGCGGCTTCTGCAGACAGACGGATGCAGTCACTGCAGCTCCTGTCTGCTGTAAATTAACCAGAATTAGGGGCCCCACCATAAAGACTATGACATCAGCGCTGCACCATACGACTCCTTGTAATAAAAGAAAATGATGCTTGCATTTAATGCTGTTTGTGGTGTGTGACACAGCAGCACTGACACGTTTGTTTTCTATTATTAGACTGTTGTGAATTAGTTAACATCCTGACAGGTACCCTGAGGGGCTCCGCCATCACATACTCACCACACCGTTACCCACAATGCCAAGTCAGTCATTAGCATAGATTCTACTCAGACTATTTTGGGAACACTTTTAAGTCATGAGAGGCTCTCAGGAGCCACGCCCACCTTGCCCAAATCAGCAAGGAGGGGCTCGCTTCTTTAATGCTGTTGCACTGGTTAACTGGGCGTTAAGTGCAATTGAATAAACACCAGGTTTTGTATCACATCCGGGTGCAGAGTGTCAAACAAGAGTGCAACGAAAATAAATGTCACAAGACGGAAAGCAAACTGTCACAAGTTTAAAGTTAAACTCACCCTCCTCAGCAGATTTCATCTTCTTCTTCTTCGCGCAGAGATCAACGTCTGAGATCAAACTCTGGGAACAGCTGCAGACGGCAGCGATTCCGTATCCATAAAGCGGATTTAATATAGTCCCCAGCTGCTGCTGCTGCTGCTCCGGATCCTCTGCCGTTGTATCGCCGTAAACAAACAACGCGAATGAGCAATGACAAAGTAAAGAAAACAGCTGTTGCTACTTCAAAAGGGGAAAAAGTCGCATCCGAAACGAAAAGATCTGAGAGTCATGCGATAAAATGTTAAATCATGTAGGGTAAGATGATAAAAACGCAGGCGTATTCACTTCAAAAGCTTTTTTCGAAGCTGTTCTTTAGATCCTGGACTCTGTGTCGGGGGACACGGACTCTGCTGGGTCGCTGTGACGCACTGCTCCGGCGCACTGAGGATCTCTGCGCTTTTAAACTGGGGGATCACCTCGGCGGCGGCGGCGCACCGCCCTCCACACTGTGACGCATCTACCGCCAGACGGGTCCAATGGAGATCCCTCTCTCTCACCGGGGTTTCCACAGGCATAGGAGGGCCAATTAGCGGAGCTGGCTGTGAAACCCTAAGGCTCCTAAGGTGGGGAGAATAAACCACAGGAGAGAAAAGAGGCAAACCTCTGTAGTGTGTGTTAGAGATAATCCAGCAAAATCTGAGGGAGGCTGAACATCCTTCTCAATGGAATAAGTAAAGAGAAACACTGTAAAGAGACGAGAATTGGAATAAACATTATAGATGTGAAAGACAGACTGTGCTTGAAAGTTAAAAGTTCAAACAAAGTGTGATGAAGGTGCATGGGGAACAGAAATTCACAACAGGTTTGAATATTATTTCTTTTTTATTTTGTAAAATAAAAGCCTCTATTCAGCTGACAACAACAGTCGATTCATGTAAAAACAAACAAGCTAAGTGAAACTCATGTTTCTTCCAGGTGTCCTTGGGGAAGGCTAAACACAACCTGTCTTTGTTTTTAGAATTTTTCTTTAGGATATAGTCGAAGGAGGTAGATGAATAAACCTTTTTCAGATAAGACAACACTCATAAGTCCGTTTTTAAAGAACTTTGTCTTGCATAATAAGATTGTCAATCCTCACCGAGGGGCGACTTCTGCAATAAACTGCAGTTCTGTAAATGCCAAATTTGACGCTGATACGTTTCACTAAATATTTGAGTCGGCATTTTCAATTTGCCCACCTCAATCAAACAATTTTTCACTCTGCTGTGTAAGCGTGAGTTGGAGGAGATGAGAGGAAGTGACCTCGTGAATCGGATGTTTTTGATTAGTGGGTTGAGCTCTAATTGGATGATGGATTTTAGCAGAGTTCAGGTGAGATTGTGGAATGTTAAAAGAAAAAAATAGGGAAGTTAATGCATAAAAAACAACAAAAATGTATCATAATTTATGGAGGTTCACAGAGGTCACTCCTCTTGCACAGAAAAAAAAAATAGATTGCTAAATCTAGACCCATAATTAACCTGGGTTACAATTGGGCTCCCTTTCAGTAACCAATGGGTGACGTCGCTGAGACTACGTCCATGTTTCATACAGTCTAAAATCATAATCCTCACATCTCCATCCCATCAACTGTAAGAGACAAAGTCACCACTAAGAACACAGTCAGGACGACTGAATCAGAAAAACAACATTTCAGCCATTAACTATTCGGATGTTCCCGTTGGTGGTTGTTAGGAGGCTGGAGCTGAGCCCAGCTGTCATTGGGCGAGAGGCGGGGTTGCACCCTGGACTGGTCGCCAGTCAATCAGAGGGCTGACATATAGAGACAGACAACCAGCCACACTCACAGGTTAAATGTAGAGTTAAAAACAACATAAGATACAGTGTAAAGTCACATTCAATGATTTTACCCTCTAAACTTAAACTTCTGGTTGACAGATGTTTCATGAAGCTTCGTAACAGAAACTCAACATGCACCAATGATCCACACTTAATGAGCACTAACAACTTGAATATACAGTTTCCACCCACTTTATCTACAGTATCTGCTCCCATTAGCATCATCATCATCATCATCATCATCATCAGAGCAGTCATCAATGTGCTGCCTCACGAAGCGGCACATGGAGTCTCCTTAATCAAGATTTATGTGCAGCTTAATCCTCACAAGCATTTCACATTAAACTGCTGCCATGTTCACCCTGATGGAGCCATTCATCAACGGTTCAAGGCAGCAGACGGATGTTGGGTTAAAGGCGGGCTGGAGTCGCGTGATTGCAGCTGGAGAAGAAAAGCAGAGACACTGACAGGTGAGTTGATGGATATGAAGCTGCTTCATCAGACGTATTAAAACATCAAACTTCCCCTAGATGTTACACAGGGCGTCTCGTGGGGTTTCCAAGTTATTGCAAAAGGCAAATAATTGCTTTCCACTTCCTCCTGACAGACTGCACGTCTGCGGGGCACAAAACACATAATTATCCATACTTTCATAGGAGCACTATATAAAAAAAAAATCATACCCCGTCATTTGACACGCTGAACTGAGAGTCTTCACAGAGGGCCGCTCTCTCTGCGGTCGGTGTATACTTATTCGTCCTCTCTCTGCAGCAGCGCTCATAGTCCCATGCAGGCTGGCTTGTTGCTATCTTTGGCAGGTCTGGAGCTCTCGGCGGCTGGCAGTGGACCTGTGGTTTGTGTGATGACAATCGGTCACATGGCGGCTCTGTGAGAGGCCGCCTGTCCCTCGAGGTGCGGAGATGCTTTACTGTTCAACAGAATCTTATCAGCTGGCCCGGTTTGGTGTGATCCTAAGTGGGGCTGGAATGTCATGCAAACACTAATCTCAGCCTGGGTATGTTTAGCATTGTCTTTATTTAGAGGTCATTAGTTCTTCTTGTCTTGTAATTTGAGCCCCTAATGAATACCATTGTTTAGCGAAGTATTTTTCCTAGTGAGATAGTTTTGTTTAGTTTAGTTTTCAGGATTTTCTGTCATTTCCAAGACGCAGCAAATTGGAACAACGGCGTGCACTTTCAGTATTTCTGATACATGTTAAAAGGTCAACGTGGTTTAAACAAGAAGATTTCTGCAGAAGCACTTCAAAGATTTAGCCAGTTTTCCTTGGAGCTCTGGACACCCGGGTGCACTACACTTGTGTTTACTTCCTTTTCAAACAAGCAACACTTAGCTGTGCCTGCCTGCTGAAAAACTGAAATTACAGAGTTCTGACGTCTAGGTTGCCTCCAGTAGGAATCAGTTTGAGACCGATGGAAACGTCGTGAAATCAAAGACGCTGTCCAACCGACTGAGAGAAATTCCTTGAACCACACTGCTTATGTGGCCAGGGTCAGGCCCCCCACTTGAACTCTTATTTTTCACACCCTGAAAGTCTCCTACTAGAGGGGGTCCAGTTCTGTAGGGGGACAAGCAGGTGATGTGGTCCGCTTAGCAGCATGTCCAGAGCCAGATAAGTAATCATGAACAAACAGTTCTGAGAGGGGAAAGCATGACGCAAGACAGAAGCAGGCTGAGGGGTCAGGGAGGCTGCAGGTAAGTCAAAGAAGTCGACGGGTAAAAAACAGGGAAAGTCCTTCTGAAACGCTGTCATACACCAAGAAGCCAAGGGGAGAAGTCGACTGAAACAAGGGTACAGAGGCAGAACTGGTGGTCAGGGACAGAGGGCTGATGTAATTTCCACCATTACATAAAAAGCAGGAAGGGTCACCAACAGGGAATCAGTCCAAAGAGGAGTGCTGGAAAGGCCTGCGTCAATGACAAAGAATGATCTGGCAAACTTTGTGTGAGCAGGAGAGGCTTAAACACTGCCTTATGATCACTGATGACGAGCAGCTGTGTGCACAGGTGAGCTGAGCTGAGCTTGATGAGGCGGGCGTGGCCGGCAGGCAAAGTGGAAAAGTGCAGAGCAGGTGAGCCGAGCTCTGACAGTGAGTCAGGTTTGAGTTTATCTGTTTTATGTTTGTTGGGTTTGTATTGGATTAAACAGATTCTTGTTTGTTGATAATTGGTATCCTGATCATGGACTTGAAATAAATGAATAAACGTTCATATCAAAACTTACGCTGTGGCTTGGACATTTGGTTTGTCGTCTAATCCTCGCCACAGCGTCTGTGGGTTTAAACCTAACCTCAGCCATTTGCTGCATGTCACGCCTCTCTCTCTTCCCAACATTTCCTGCCTCTCTTCAGCTGTCTTATCCAATAAAAGCAAAAATGGCCCAAATAATCGAACTTAGAAAAAGATCTCTTTTCATAAGTTTTCTTGCATGAAATCTTTTGGAGTGTGCGTCTTTCTAATCCCTGCATCGAGGAAATAACTCCTCTCTGTTCCCTTTAAGTATCAAACTGCACAAAGATATCTTCCCCTCCCCTCTCTTAGATATCAGTGATTGGTTGGTTGCAGAGGAACTGTTTTAGTAATCAACTCTTTTTGTGCAACAAGATGGTATGCATGCCCCCTGAATCCAAAGTAATATTCCCTCCTCGCCCGTTGGGCCGTTATTTTGGCAGAGCGTGCTCTCCTGCCGAGTATGCGAGGGAGTGACGGCACTTGTGAAACCCTAGCCGTCCGTTTCATCATGGGGACGTGGCTCTGCGGCGCTCCAATCATTTGAAGAACCCCGCTACTTTCTTTGACCTCATGGAAAGCTCTCATGGGACTGAGAGAGAGAGAGAGGGGGGGCGGTGTTGCCACTCCAAAGTTACATGTAACTGAAACATGTGCTGCAGTAAACACTTCCACCCGTCTGCAGTTAATAAATAGCTCTGCTGCTGATTGACTCGTGGACCGCTCTACGTCAGGCCAGTGCTGGGACTCGTAGTTTTTGCCAGACGGGGCCTGCTGTTGGTTAGCGGACACCTTAGCAACAGGCCGGCCACGGACCGGATAGAGCGAGAGCCAGTGAAGTGAAGGAAGAGCACAGCAGATAATGAGAAACAACACCGGCATCCTGAGTTGATAATGTAGACAGAGCAGAGTGAGCACATAGACTCGCTTTGATATCAACAAGCTGCTCAAGACTGCTCGAGCCAGAAACTCAAAACTCTGAGTTTATTTAAAACTGAAGTCGTTTTTTAAGTTTCATTGGAGATGTAGAGATAAAGTCACAGATCAGACGAGCAATTTTTTGGCAAATGCTCCCCTGAAATATAATGTGCAGACTTCCCCTGTATTCTACCTGAGTTATCCTGTTGACACATGCTCCTCACAGCGGGAGATTAACCCTGTCGGAGAAGAGTGGGGCGGGGATCTGAAGAGGCAAAACATCATGTAAAAAGAACGATGCAGAAGTGCTGGATGAAGAAACAGAGTCCGACACTGTGATAATCCCTTTTGCCTTCATGTCTATGCAACCTGTAGTTCGAATATTTCCCACACATCAGCTCACACTGCCTCCACCAATCAAGATCAAGAAGGGGCGGGACTTTTAACATCAGCTTTGTCAACAACAATGGCGGAGGAGACGCTAATTTCCGGGTGTAGAGTTGCTGCTAATGTCAGGACATGACTCCTTTACATTGTTTTCATGTTTTTTTTTGGTGATAGTTCCTTGAGGTAAAGCAAATATGAAGCACACTTAGCGATCTAAAACACACCTAGGAGGCATTACTGAGGGAAACAGAAGGTTAACTTTCGTAACCTAGCAACAACGAGCGCTGGTCAGAAGGAGGCTGTGGTCGCTGTCGGTGCAAAAGGCCCTTTTAGTATAAATATACAGTTAGCCAGCAAGCTGCAAGAGCACCTTTAAAAATGTTTGTCAATCAAATAATTTAATTTCTAAAGATATCATGAGGTTCAAACCAGGCCATAAAAGCCGTGTTTCACTGCTTTAAAGTGTGTTTGTAACCATGTCCATCAGTGATGTCACAATGTGCTGACATGCCCCTAGAAAAGACGTTATCATCAGTGAAGCAAAGTAATGAGTTTAACCTTAAAAGCAATTTGAAAAGCCAAACAAAGACTGACTTTCTCCTTCATTACTGTTACACAGGGAAACTGGCTCGTTGCTGTTCCTTTAATCCAATAGGAACATCCCGTTCCCAGGAAACAAGTTAACAAAACCCCACGGCACACTTTTTTAGCTCATCGTGATCGCCAATGTGCTTCTATTAAGTTAAGCGATTTTAGATGGTTTACATGTGAAAATGTGTTTTTTTGCCGTTACAAAGATGTCGCATCCTGACAAAAGGAAGGTTTCAGTCCCTTCATTGAAAATGGTCGAGGGAGTTTTTCATGCTGAGAGTTTACAACAGCACAAACACAAAGCAACATACACTGCATTCAGATGTTGCAATCTTTTGAGTGGCACAATCAGAGTGCTTAATTTAGTCCGGCTGTAGATCATCTTGTGTCCTGGAAATTAATTCCTGACCCCCCCCCCCCCCCACCCGTCTCTCTGGGATCCTCGCTGCCTGGAGAGTTGCCCAGCGTTCCCTTGTTATTGTCTTGAACATCATCATTTTAGAAGTCTAGGAGTGGCCATGATTGGACATCAGATTTAGGGGGTTGCTCTCACTTTTAAAAAAAACCCACACATATTTTTTTTTTTTCTTTCAGGTCTACCATCCCGTATGTGACCAGCGCCAAATCTGGTGAATACTCTGCTCGGTATGACGTGGTTTGGCCGCAGCGAGGTGGAAAAGACCTCAACTCGCTTTTCTTTCCACATTTCTAACCCTCAAAATCCAGCGTCTGGATTTATTTGTGTCTGAACAAAAACACGAAGGAACATTGGACCGCGTTTTAAGTTATTCATAAACTGAGAAACAAGCGGGCCCAAAACGCTGCCTTTCCCACTGCTGAATCACCTGTTTGTTTTGGAAAAATGGATTGGAAGGAAACTGAAAAAAAAAATTTAAAAAAACGATATTACTGTAGCTCTTTGTGTTTCTGTGTCTGCTCACACACCCCTCTAACCATATGTGCACTCTGAACCGCTATTTTATAAAGTGTTTCTTGATGAAGAATAATAACACATAAAAAAAGAGTCTCTGTGGCCACAAGTTGAGTCAGGACTGTGACCAGAAATCTGGCTACAGGAGACGTGAAGCAATCAACCTTTACTGGCAAGCGAAACATCTATAAAACAAACTTTTTGAGCTGCGCAGCGTGACCTTTAGAAACACAAGACATCAGAATTACGATAGTGAGAGCTGAGATTAAACAAATACATTTGGTTAGGCTGGAACAGACATGAAGGATGCTGCCTCTTTTCACTGATTGGGATCTGAAGTGTTGAGTTTTCATCGGCAGAAATGTTGCATCTAGCAGAGTTGTGATGAAAAATACTGTTTCTGGAGGCGATGTCTAAAACTGATTTTTTTTGCTGCATAAATCAAATATGTGTGTTTATAGAGATCAGTATAAAGCCAAAACAGTTTTGTGATTGCATTAGTGAGGATGTCCGTCTCTTTTGCTCTTCACACAAATGCTTTTCCTGCCGCCTGCAGTAACGCTAGTGGACTACAAATATTACTCTGACTACAAATGCAAATTTACCAAACTACTATTCCTTTGCTTCACATAGACGACAACTCACTGCTACATTCTTCTTTTAACTCGAGCAGAGGAAATCAATTTCGGTATTTCAAAGACAGAAAGCTCACGGCTGAATGATCACTTGTCTGCGTTTCTTTACAGCGTGCAACGTTCTTTCTCCCAGGATGCTACTGCTCAGACGTTAGCATAACCTCGCCCGCAGAAACGATGTCAAAAACCACCGGAATCTTGTGTTGTCGTCGGCTGTTTCACATAAAAGTAACGAGTAACACATGCTGTTAAATGTCAGTAATTGTAAGGGTGTCATTGAATCTGGAAATAACTAACATTAGGGGGCCCCAAAGCAGTGGTCGAAAATGTGCAAATTTTTAATTGACGGTAGGAAGCCTCCCTAAGGGGGCCCCATTTGACAGCAATCAGTCTCGTTGCCCTGCTGAACACTGGTTGGAGGTCGCAGGTTGGAGGTCGCAGGTTGGAGGTCGCGGGTTGGAGGGCCCCCAATTGATTTTTGCCCAAGACCCCAACAGACTATAGACTCGCCCCTGAATAGATATGTTATAGTAACTGCTTTTAGACATTACAGTAACGCGTCAGTCCAAACACTTATCACAAGTTAGGTGGAGACAGTGTTTCAAACATGGGGTCCGTCATTGTCAGGCTTCAAAACACTTTTTCAGAACCAATGGGCGACGTCACTGAGACTCTGTCCATGTTATATACACTCTGACAGAGACAGAGGGGTTGATGAATTTAATATTTTTAACCAGTCCTTTTCTTTAACAGCTGCTTTTTTGTACTTCTTCTTGAGCAGAGTTCTGGTCATATCTTTATAGTGTCTGTGGTATTGATAAACCCTGTTTGGACGTCACAGTCAGTTTAAGTAACATATCTGTCTTTTTCACCTTTTAAATTGCCTGTTTTGAGGATCTGTTGTTGCAATTCAGCCGGTAAGACGACTGTTGACCCCCTCACAGCATCACACACCGCTCCACCCTCCCTGCTCGCCCTTACAGTCAGACTTCCTGTCTCCCGTCAATGTTCTCCTTTTTTCTCGGCCGCTCTGACGGAATCCCCTGCTCTGTTTCCTGTTGTGAAGGCCCGTTGCTCGGTAACAGCAGAGGGAGGAGTTTGCAGGAGGAGGCTGGGAGGTTCAGTTTTCTAAAGCTGGAGCACAACACTGAGCGTCAGCACCCAGAGGCTCTCCGCTCTTTTACTCTCTCTCTCTCAGCTGTTGGTCAGGCTGCTCAGACTCCATGTGTCAGAGGTCGTCTGGCATAAGTCAAGCCTGGAGCGAGTGTAACAACAGAGGAGGGTGGTTGCCATAGACCAGTTTGTTGCTGTGGTACACAAAGATCAATCTGTGAACCATCTGAAGACATGAGGAAGTTTGAACCAACACAGTTTGTTTAAAGTTTGTTTTGCTGGTTTTAACAGAACCCCTCAGAGTAAAGTGAAAAACGTATTAATTTCACCTTTCAACATGTTTCCTCACTATATTCATTGTGAATCTGACCAAATAATGGAACGACTAATCAAGTGCATGAACAAAATATGCTTTTGTCAGGACAAAAAAACCTTCCTGCAGCCTGCATATTTACACTGATGAGGATTTCTGATGTGGTGACACAGCAGTGTGACTACAGGGAGACACTGCAGAGGTCCCACGGTGCACCTAAAGGGACAAAATAGCATGGGATAAAGTTATCATTGTTGGTAGTTAAAGGTCACATATGCAGTAAACACTTCACCATGTTTTTCTAACTCTAATATGTGTCTCTAGTCCGTCTACAAACCCCCAATGATGAGAAAAGTCCATCCTCTCTGTCTTTAACCTGTTCAACTTTTCAGAAAATGTGTGCTCAAACAGGCCGTTTGGAGATTTTCCCTTCATGACATCACAAAGGGCAGTAGCCCCTCCCCCAGGTGGGTGACACTCCCACAGCTAGGTGTTTGTTCTGCCCTCTGAGTCTGCCTTCTCACCGTAAACAATAGGGCATGGAGCGAGAAAGCACCGAGCCACCCAAGTCCTTCCAGAGAGGGGGGCGTGGTCAAACACAGCTCATTTACATTTAAAGCTACAGACACAGAAACAGCCTGTTCTGAGCACGGCTGAAATAGAGGGGTTTATAGGCATGATCAAATACAGGATCAGAGTGGATTTAGAATAAGAAACTTCACACATGTTTTGGGGCGCTCTGAGACTTTTTTTTAGTTTTTTTTAAGTAGGATGTGGCCTTCAAAGAGTCTGTTTGTAATTAGGTATAGACAACAATCCGCTGCACAGATCTGAGCTGTGAAAAGTAAAAATCATCAGAGTGATTTTGTCATTTTCAGGAACGCCCTACTCAACAACAGACTTCACCTCACTAACAGTCACTCTGCTCTTAAATTCAACACGACAAAAGAATACAAGGTTTAAATGTTGTCAAGAGTACTCATAGTTTGTAAGAAGCCTTGCTGATATTGAAATGTGAATATATACTGTTTAAGTATATTAAAGAAGTTGGAAACATTTTTACCAACTGGACCCTTTGGATGAGAGACGGCCTCGTCTTTTCCAAGACATCTTAACTCCAGCCAGCGAGGGAACATCATCCCTGTAACTTTACCTCTGATGGTTGTTGTTTCTGTCTTTAAACTGGGAGCTGTGGAATTTTATAACAAGCTCAGTCACATGGAATAAGACTACATAAGCCACTTAGCTGCTGGGTAACAAGATAGCATAATGGCATAATGGCAGGTCTTACTCCTGCGTATAAAAAGCAGCAATATTGAAAAACGAAAAAACACTTATTTGACGCTTAATGTTCCATGCATCTGAGATTTCTGCAGCATAAGTGTTGCGTGCACTCACGGCTCAAATTGAGTTTAGACAAGAAGTGCTTTTTAAAGAGGCACATCATCTTTCAGGGCTTAGAATAAAGTCTATACAGTTTTTTTTTATACAGCTGACTATCTGATGTGAAAGTTAGTTTGCTAACTTTCATTTTGTCTCTGCAGCAGCTCCACACTTCAGAGTCCAATCTGAGCGAGCAGCTCATGCAGCAGCTTCTCCTGCAGACGGCTAAAAGCTCAGAGCGGTGTGCGGTGCAGTGAAGGTCTGCGGAGGTTTTACATAAAGTGTGCACTCTCGATGTATGTAAACACATTTGACTGTCAAAGTGCTGTAAGGAGAGACAAAAACAAACAGCGCTCAGATATCAGAGCGTTGGTTATGACTGACTTTAAATCTCAGTCTGGAGCATGAATAAACACAATGTTGGCTTCTTCTGCTAAAAGAAAAGTGATAAAATATAATCTTTAAAGTCATTATCTCGAGGAGTTTAGACTGGAATCAAAAGCTTCTCAGTTAGTTTGAGCTTTTGGCCCACAGTTGAAAGCGTTTATGCATTTTCAGCGTTAAGGAGGTTGGGTGTTTGTGGCGACATTATGGGGAGAAATCACACACTGCTCTCTATGAATCACGTGTTTCCAATCACCCAGCAGTCGTTGGCCCACCAGAGACGCTGAGACCAGCTCTCCAACTCACTTGTGTGTATAATGTTTGACTTGTTACTACAGCCAAACCAGCAAAGACGTTGTAGCTAAATGCCTACAGGTGAAACAAACGTGTTAAATATGAGAAGATCCAATGGAAAAGAAGGAAACAAGGATGAGATTAAACTGATTAAAAACAAGTGCCAGCAGGATAACTAAACACAGACCTTCACGATCACTGCTTTAGTTTCTGCGTCTAGTTCTCCATTGTCTCAAGAAACTTTATTCAGAGGACGCTGAAGTGCCTGAGTGCTCGGGCTGCACAACAAATCAAAATGTGATCGTTATCACAATATAAGCATTCTCAATAAACACCTCGTAAAAGTTAGTTTATGGCAATCATGAAAAGTATTTTATATAAGCAAGCGATGCTTTCACACCCAGCATGTGTGAGATGAAACTCAAGCTAACCTTCAGCCACCCTAAAGTTTGTTTGTGCAAATCTAGTGCGAAAAAAAAGCTTTTTCTTGCAAACAGCTTTAGCTAATATGGATTCTTCAACATTTATTTATTTATTGCACTTCATAAGATAATCTCAAATTGTGTATCAGATTTTTTCTCATACCATGCAGGCAAAAGAAAACAGAGTCCAAAATAATAATGTTGTTTTGGTGTTGTCATTAAGTTGCTGTATTGTTGTTGTTTGTGCTGCGATGTTTTGTGTATTTTGTTCTTTTGGAGATCATGTTGACCCCAGGAAGAGTAGCTGCTGCTGCTGCTATACAAAAAAGCTAATGGGGATCTAAATAAGTCTGTCGTCTCTCAACCTGAAGGTCGAGGGCTCCTGCAGCTACATGTCCGATGTGTCCTTGGGCAAGACACTTCACCCCAAGTTGCTCCTGCTGCTTCGTCGGCGGTGTATGAATGCGATTAGTTACTTCTGATGGACACTTTACACAGCAGATCATCAGTGTGTGAATGTGTAGGTGTGACCTGCGGTGTTTTCTAGTCAGAAGACTTGAAAAACGTGATACAAGCTCAAGTCCATTTACAAACAAACGCTGATGATGGTCTCTATTATTTATAAGATAAAGATGATGCACGCTGGTTGGAGGGCCGGACACAGACTCTAGAATCGCCGATGCTTTTTTAGCTGCTGGAAGAAATTACTTTCTCCAAATGTGGGATCGATACACTTTATCTTTTCTTATCTATCGTGAGCAACTTCAGGCCTCACTAATGTAACATTTAACAAAGATTTTTTTTTTATAGGCTTGGCTAAAGTATTTTTTAAACCACTTGAAAGTGAATCAATAAGAGAGTCCATTAATTCTAATCATCTGGTTTTCTCTTAATATATTTTGTATTACACACGGAGAAGACTCAGAGCCTCCACTGTTTCATCAAGTCACCATCAATTAAATTAATAGACATAAAAGAAGAGGAGTCCAACAAAGACGGCCTGTTCTACGTCCGGGCTATAAATCATTAGTCATATGAACATTAGCCGCTCCATCACAGCTCCTCATGCAGCACATTACGGGCAGCTGGTTTGGAAAACAAGCCGCAAACACACTGCAGGGACAGTTCAACATGATGTCTGTTGAAACAGGGGGTCCCCCCTCCGTGCAGCTTTAAAGTGAAAACCAGCGGATGAAAGTTCTTAACATGTAAAAGCCATCAGACCATCACATCCATCACTGCGTCGCCCTCCTCCTCAGACTACTTCCTCCTCTTCAGGACAAATTGATAACACATTCTCTGTCTGCAAGAACTGCCTTTGATTACACAGCAGAACTCATCTTTCTTCGCTGTATGCGCTCCAGTTTCTCCTGCAGTGTGCTCATGTGAAAGCACAATCAGTGCTAAATACATGTTTCGAAACAGTTTCATATATTTAGCTCTCCTTACATAAAGGAAATAGAATATTTAAAATCTGCTTCAGCACATGTTTTAAATCATCGTTTGTGGAAGATTTAGACGACCTTTTGGTGGGCAAGTGTTTATTTTTCCCATGAAAGTAAGTTCTGTTGTGTTCAGAACGTAGACAGTAAATATGAATGTGTGAAGCCTGATTGACGTCACCTATCAGTTACTGCAGGGCGCTTTGGAGTCCCATCAACGGCGGCCGCCATGCTGGAAATCCTGTCTCATCCTAACGAGAGGCTGAGAGCTGAGGCGGGTTTTAAGCCTCTTGACAAACAGGCGCCCGTCTGTCAATCAGGTGAATAACCCTATCCTTCACAAAATCAAAATAAACGAGTTATCGCAGAAATCCCCTCCCGTACAGTGAGCTGACTGAGACATGAGCTAATCACTGATATTGTTTTTTGTATGTATGTAAACGTTTTAATTTCAGCAGTAAAAACAAGCTTTTTTAATGGGTGTGTATGTGACTTCAGCAGACACTCGAAAAAACTGCAGAAACTTGCACTTAGTTCTGACTTTTCCTCATGGCTGTAAATGATTTCTGAAATGGTCTCAATGGTGTTTGTTGTTTATTTACTTTCTGTGTATAGTCTATATTGTTTGTTGTGTGAATATTGACAGAGTGGTCGTTGAGTTTCTTCTCTGGGGATTAATACCGTTTTCTAATCTAATCTAAGTGAACTTCTGTTTTAACCATCGATTGCTGGGGACAGTTTGGGACAGCTTCTTTTTTTTTTTTTTTTTTAAGATTTATTTTTGGGCTTTTTGTGCCTTTATTTAGAGATAGGACAGTGGACAGAGCCGGAAATCAGGAAGGGAGAGAGAGAGTCTGGTAGACATGTGGGAAAGGAGCCACAGGCCGGACATGAACCCGGGCCGCCCACCCGAAGGACCACAGCCTACACACACGGGGCGTGCGCACCACCACGTTTTTGATTGTTTTACTTGTTTCTACTTTTTTAAATGTTTTGACTTATTTTTTTTATTATAGCAAACGCAGGAAGAATAGTTGTTGGTCCCATAGATTGTGGGGATCCTAAATAAATACATGAAACTTCTCTTGACAAGAAGTTTGGTGTCTGGCTCCACCTAGTGGCCAAATAATAAACTACATGATAAATAAAAAACATGAAGACAGACTGATATAAGTGTAGAGTGGTAGTACGAGACAAAGTAAGTCAATGGCATCTGAGGTTCCTTTTATTATTCATCAAACAATAACAATATTATAAATAACAGACATTGTTAGAAATCGCAGTGTGGGACACGGAAAGCAAAGTTCACAGAAAGGAAAAGTTGAAACGACATCAAACACACACAGAACAAAGATCCCGACGCTAAACACAGGAATCAACATTTGGAATTTCTCTGCATCAGAACATTTGAACCCTAAAGTCCCAAATCATTACCTCCACCTATTTTCAGCTCTCTGATCGTGTAGCTACATTTTACAGCTCTGGTCCCAATGTGTAACTAAACAACACAGCTGTGTTTAGGAATGATTCATTCACCTGAGTTCAACTCAATTATGATTCAGCGAAATAAACGGTGACCCGACTTTTCTGTTTCCTTCATTAGCCACTTTAAAGATCACTTTACCTTCCTCTCGTCACTGTGCTTAAAACAGACTCAACACTCACAGTGCACGGAGTGAATGATAAAACTCATTCCTCCTTTAAAGGAAAAGATCTGTCAACGTCTGCTCCACGCCATGAGTCACAGGGAGGCCCAGGGGAGTCATACAGTCAATAAAGACCTAAAAATACACATCAGGGTCCTTCTTCTTGTGACTCTTAAAGTACTCTTACCATCAGAGAAATCAGGGGAGAGAAAGCAGCAGGATTCAAGAGCCAAGACATCCACACCTGGCCGCGGACGTGACAAAAACAAAACGCTCACAGAAACCTCTGATTGTTGAACAAACGATGTTGTGACGATGCAGCTTCAGCACATTTCAAATAAACATCATGATGAGGCACAAACTGAGCCGCCGCGGTCCTGATGTGGAGGACTGCTGGCCACAGACACAGACTTCTTAAAAGTATGCAGAGTGATGAAGGCCGACGATGCTGCGTGTGACGTCGCTATGGAGTGCTGGTTTTATACGATTAAGGTGACGGATAGAAATTTGAGCAGCAAATGGAAAAGGAAGTCAGTTTGAAGTGAGTTCCAGCATTTTCTTCACGACCGCCATTGTTCATGTTTTTTTTATTGTAACGCGTGTTTCTCTTGATTTAACTCTGACAGCAGAGGGAATCAATGCTGCATGTGAAGGCTTTATTTACAGGAACGTAGGAAAACATTAAAATATAGGATCCCTCCCCCTTAAAGCAACTCAACACTGTTCAAAGATGCAGGCCGGCAGCTGTACTTAATACCCAGGATAAAAAATAACACTTAAAAAAAGTCAACATATAAAAAGTTGAACATCGAAAGTAATGCATCAGAAGAGTATAAAATGACGTTTGAAGCGGTTTAAAACCAGAGAAGGCAGATTGACCCCTCACAGCGGGGGGTGGGGGGGTCCAGTGTTTCATTCAGACCTTCTAAGTGCAGACACCATCTCCCCCCCCCCCACCTGTCCGACTGAATGCATCCTTTTATAGTCTTATTTTATGTGCTCTGTTTTTTTCAAGTTATCCCACGTGTCAGTGTGACATAATCCAAGGTTTTAGTTTTTACATTTTCCTCATCCTTTATTTTTTTTTTGATTGTTCCAGTGTTTCCTCGACCCCGCCGTCCCAGAGGGTCAGTGAGTTACAAAAAAAGTGCTGCAAATAGCGCGAAAGCTCAGCGAAAGCAGGAAGCTACAAAAAACAAACCAGGTAATCCGAAGTTCGAGCTCACGAGGAGAGTTTGGAGTAGCTCGGCGGTGAAAACTTTCGCTTCAGGTATTTGATTATGTAGAGAGGAAGACAGCTGACCAACGTGATGGCCGACACCTTCCACAGGAAAGGCCAAGTCGTGATGAAGGACAAGTCTGGGAGAGCAAAGAGGAGAGAGAGAGAGAAAAATAAAAAAAAACAGCGTCACTGAACACGTCTTCAAATCTGGTAGTGAATTTGAAAAAGGAGAGGGAGCATTCAAGAGAAGTCGTGCAAGAGATGACGTCGCTTGTAACGAGAGATTAAAGCGACATGAACAGCAGAGAACCTGCGTCCAAAATCTGCTGTTTCAAACATTTTGGAGAATATGAATAATGTGACATCATGAGCTTAAAACCGTACGATGCAATGACACAAATACCACACTGTGACAAAGACCTGAAGTGCAGACAGGTTACACATCACAAACTAACAGAAACAGACAAGAGGAGGTGAATTTACAGGCTGCACACCTACCAAGAAAAGCTCCTAAGGACACCCTGCCTATGCCTGTGGCGGCCAACAAACAGCGGCAAAAGGAAGCGGCAGTGAAGGACAAAAGGTTAGCGGGGTAGAGAGAAGCAAAAAATTAAGAGACGGACAGAAAGAGGAGAAGCAATAAAAGCACAGAACTCAAAGGGCTGAACTAGTGCAGTATCAACACGTCGGTGTCGGGTAGTGTTACATTAAAATCAACACAGAGGAGCGGGTGCAAGTGAAGAAGACTTTGGTCTCCATCTATTCAACTCAAGACTAAAATCAAACAAACGGATCAAAAGGTCGAGGCTACATGGCACATCAAGGTCAAGCTGCAACAGTTTCCGAGCACATTTAATGTGAGCAGCTGGTGTAGGGATGCAAATGTAGGAATTGGCTCTGCTGCTGCAGGAAGTTCTTTTAGTTTAAGATTTGGTTGATGGACGGATAATAACATTTGGAATGATTCCTCTTCGGTTCTTTGGGGTCAAAAATCAGCATTATGTCTTCCCTGCAACATTGTACAGACACAAATTATAACAGACAAATTAAGCAATCAGAAGCAGTAACAAAAACATCATCCACTTTTCCTCACCTAAATCCTCTCTTGTGTAGTTTTATGACGGTAGTTGTAGATTGCAAATGTTCAGCGATGTGTTTATTGAACCCATATTTACATCACATTCTTAAAAAAAAGGTATAATATGCAACATTTTAATCATTAATACAGCAGATATTAAAGACACCCTTACTTGATATATAGTTGAGGACTTTCTAAAAAAAAAAAAAAGTCAAACGCTCAGAGGTTCAAACGTGTTTTGAACTGTTTTCTTTTTTTTACTTGAGTAAACCCGCCCCTCTCTAACCGCTAAGCCTGCCACCACATGGGTGAAGAGAGACAGCCCCGCCCACTAAGAGTCAGGGACACTGTTAGTAGAGGCATAGCGGTACAAGAGTACAACTGAAGGAGGACCAACACACTTTCCAAAGGAAAAAACGTGTTTGGTGCAAAATACTTCAAAAAAAGGAATAACAAAATCATCTTTGGGTTTTATATCAGAAAAGAGATCAGTCCTACAAATGGTTGCAGTCGGTCGATACACTAAGAGTGGGGTGGTGGAGGAGGGGAGGCGAGTGCTGAGGGACAGAGGAGCCAAAGAAGAGGGTTTTTTTTTTTGTCTGAGAGACTGCTGCTGAAGCGCCACACCTACTGGACATCTTCTCTGAAAGCTGCATATTCTACCTCTAAGGTTTAGAAGTTTAAAAAACTTACAGGAGAAATAAATGGTTACTCACCAAAGTACTCGTTGAGGAAGGCGAGCGATGCTAGGTAGCAGCCCAGGCTGAAGAACTCGGCGACCACCATGAGCCAGTGCCAGGTCCGGATGGTGAGCGCCACCATCAGCAGCTCGGTCAGGATGAGCGCCGTGAAGGAGATGGCGACCACGTGCACAAACTCCGACTCAAACAGCACCAGCGCTCCGTACATGAGGATGCCACCTAGTGGCGACAGATGGATCACAGTAGTGTTTTAGTTTATTTGTTTAATAGAATGGGATTGTGTCTGACTTGTTCACATTCTTACTGTCTGGACATGAGCACTAATTTAATAACTTTATGAGGGGGAAAGACGCACAATGAGCTTCAGTGTGTTCTCATCTTTCAGCTCCCAGACACTCACTCATCTTTGGGCGCCGCCTTTATCTTGATAATCTTCCAGTTTATCATAACACCATACTAATTGAGCTTGATAGCCGCTAACTGATGAAATTATTGCTTCTTCTTATTCAGTCTTCATACAGCGCATTCCAGCGAGGCACACTCTGTAATAAATTAAGCCAGATCGCTGCCTAATGTACGTCTTCATGTTTCTTCTCACAGACCTGGATTTGGCTTTTAATTAAAACCCTGGAGCTGTCAGGAAGTCACGCTCGAGCTGGAACATAGATCTTTCTCACACGCTGCATGGCTTAGCGATTACAGAAATATCGATTTACTGGACAGACAAAAGCCTGCGTGTAAAAAGCGGATGGCGGCTGGAAACTTAAGATACTGAGAAGCAGAGTGTCTGGGAGGTTGAAGGGGCCCGGGGACTCCGGTATGAGACGGAGCAGAAATGATGAAATGGTGGTTGAAGTCTTGATGTGACAGTTTACAACACCAGACGGGTCTTTAGTTACAGATGGTCATGATGAGGTCACACAGATTATCTTAATGAAGCTAACGTTTTTATCTGACAGACACTGGTGTTATATTATAATCTTTAAGAACGAGTCGGAGCGCCTTACCTTGATACACGCTGATCAAAACCCAGATGAGGAACGTCTTAAAGGACAACGAGCGTCCCTGAAATAGAAAACATGAATAAATGTTACACACTGTTTTCACCTGGTAAGACCCGCCCACTAAATCAGAGAAGGCCCAACACACAGACGAAAGGTTTTTAACCACACAAAAGAAAACCACAATTTGATGATATTTTTATGTATTTTGTAATACAAAGTCTTAATTCGGCCAAATCTCAAATCTCGTCTTTTAACAACTTGCATTGTTCGGTCATATTTTTTCATTTTGGGACTCGTTGCCTTTATTTCTAGTCCGAAATCGAGAACAGAGCGATCGGGGGAATTTTTTTTTTTTTTTAACCAGAATCCCACTGTGACGTCACAAGGAGAGCAAATTTGAAACAGAGCATTTTTCTCTTGGTTGTAATACTTATGCAGACCACAATCAAAGGATTTATTTCACATTTTGTGGGTCGGTAGACACTCAGGTTACCCAAATATATGTTCAACAACACTGTAGCAGTGGATTTTTCACAATATGTCCCCTTTAATGTCATATTTTTATGCATTTTATTTAAAGCGTTAAACTTTCCTTGCCTAAAGGTTGTAAAAACTTAGTATAGTAAAAATAAATTCTAGACAAAGTGTACCTTGGTGAGGTCTTTATAAAGCTCTGGGTACAGAAGAGCCATCTCTGGCTTCACATCTTGGTCCAGAACCAGCGAGAACACGGGGAACATGGTGTACATGGTGGCATACCTGCACAGAAACGAGTGGAAATAAAAGACACCATCAGATGGAGAAAATAGGCGGGTAAGCTAGAAGCTCATGAACGAGCTGTGTTTTGGTTGGGCCTTTATTTGAGTTCAGCACGCTTCTCTTTTATTGTCTTTTTAAAATGTTAATGCAGAAGAAAGCCCCCTGAGACAGACTTATCATAGTCAGCAGTTATTGTCACTATGGTTACTTTAACGACCGGGTGAATCTGTGAGGTGGTGTGTCAGTCTTTAATTGTATTTTTCCAAATTCTTCACAGGAGGTGCACACAGCGTTCAGAAGGGAAACATACCCGACCATGAGGAAACCCTGGTACAGGGGCACGGAGGCGAAGTAGAAGACTGAGGAGAAGACAGCCTGAGGAGAGAAAACAAAAGTCACAGTTAGTTTAAGTTACTCGTAAACTTTATAGTCCGCAGTCTGGAAAGAAAATCGTCTTTGGCCTCACCGCAGAGCAAATGAAAATAACTGAAAACAGACAATAAAAAAAACAAAACGACAACAAACTTAATAAGACGCAGATGATCATAAGATGTTTTTGTTTTTTTGAACCTTTATTCAAAACATGAACACACTCAGTCAGCGCTTTAACGGTCTCAGTACCTGCATGGTGCTGATGATCATGCCTCTGTGCATGACGAACTGACCCAACGCAGCAGAGCGCTTGTAGCTGTTCCTGCCGTGGACCATGAGCAGGCGGCCGATGTGTTTAAACTGAGTGATGGAGAAGTCTGCAGCCAGAGACGCCTGCTTCCCCTCCTGTTGGAACACAAGGGAATGATGCAAAGCTACAGCGAGGTCGTAAAGCAGATAATTCAGAACAAACTACTTATTTATAAAAAAACATGAAATGAGTAGATTGTCCTGTGAGGTGTCCGGGGATTGCACATTTGTTGAATGTTTTCTGTTAGTACCTGCCTTACTGCACGGATACTATTGACCTTTTGTGCTAATTCTGGCAAAATTACATGGATGTGATTTGATGACATGTTGATAATGTGCTCAGTCCTAATCCAATAAATAAATAAAATGAATATTTGGAGTAATGAGTGCTTATAAATGTTATTTTTTTATTCCTATTTCTCCCTATATGTTGAGTTGTATACTTGTAATGTAAATATATTTTACCTATTTCAAAAAAAGAATAGGCCTACCTACCCAAAACCTCTCACAACTCGACTACAGGGCCCTGACTCACCACAGCCCAGGACCCCTCACACCCACTCCATCCACTCTTTTCTTTTCTGCCATCAGGTCGGAGATACAGAAACCTGACCTGGAAGAGGGCACGCTTCAAAAATAGCTTTGTCCCCTCAGCGACTGAAGCCCTAAACAAGCCTTTGTTGTGTTTCTACGTTTTCTTTATGTGTACAAACTGAGCAACGCTCTGAGAACAAATTTCCCCCTGGAGGACAAGAAAGTATTGTATTGTATATTTCTCACTTCTCATCATATATATTCCTTGCTAATAGTCTTTACAAGAGCTCAACCTGTGATAAATGAAGCTGATGTCTGATCCTAACAAATCAGAGACGGACTGTGTTACATCAGCTCCAAGGTAGCGTGGCTCTGTGTGATTATTTGAAGAGGTCTCTTTGTGATGTTCACATTGTTCTTCACATTTTGTTAAGACTTTAAGAATTGAGTTTTTATTACGTTCACTCAGGGTAACATTGAGCGTTGAATAAGTAACAGGATGAAAACTTTTTTTTTAACTCCACAAGCACATAGAGCTTCTTTAAGATGGCCTTTACCTTTCCTTCAATCCCGATCCCACAGTCTGCAGCCTGGATCATGCTCACATCGTTTCCTCCATCACCTGCAACCCAAAAAGAAACATATATCATTCTAATTTTAAAAAAGCTTCACACTGCTCCACAAAGTGTGGGGCTGCTTGGTGAGCTTTGACTGCCATCTTGTGGAAACAATGGGTAATACAGGCTGTACAACACATTAGGAAGATTACAAGCTGAGGCTGAAGCCCCCCACAACTTTCAGGGCTCATAATGCTGCAGCCACAGAGTCTGCTAAAACTCACCTATAGCGCAGGTTCTGTTGGCCGTGTGCTGCTGCAGGAGCGTGACGATCTGGGCCTTCTGAGTCGGGGAGCAGCGACAGCAGACCACCGCTGGACACTGACACGCCAGCTCCACAAACTCGTGCTCGTAATACCGCAAACAAACCTGCAATACAAACAGAGACGGAGAATCAGAGCAGAACATATAGTTTCTCTTCCTTAGCTCAAACTAACAAGATCAAATTGTTCTGCCTTGAGAAGCCATGAACAATATGTTTGTTTTATCTGTTTCCCCTCCAAATCCCCAAAGGCCTTCATTGAACTCCTTCATATTAGCTTTGGCTTGGAGCGAGTTTTTATTCTTTCATTGCATGTTTGGCTTCATCCTCTGCATCATCTGCAGCATCAGGAAGCGTCACTGTGTGCTGTGTGTTGTGTAGTACCTCTAAGGAGTCTCCAGAGATGACCAGAGCACAGTCATGTTTCCTTCTGAAGGCGTTCAGCTCCAGATGGGCCTCTCCTCTGTTCGAGACCTGCTCAAGAGTCATACAACACAATCAGCAGTGAGGATATTAGGGACTTTAGTCATTTATTAATAAGTAGGTTCTTTGTGACTTTAAAGCAACAATATGTAGCTTGTACCTCTTAACATAGTTTCAAAAGTCTTCCACAGAGCACCCTGGTCGCCTGTTTTCAGCACCATGTAACTTTAGCAGCCGGTGTACGGCTTTAAGGCTTCATGGTACAATCTAACACACCAGACTTCAGCTAAACAGAAGTAGTTAGACAGTCGGGTAATGTTTGATATGGCTGAGGCTAAAAGAAGAAACAGGAGGCTGACGGATGCTAATAAGAGACAAAGAGAGAGAGTGACCGAGCAAGAAGCACGATTTAAAAATGCTTTTGGTCCGTTTCTGCCTTCTGCTGACAAAAGACAGGAAATACTTGGAGGAGAAAGTGGGGGGTGACACGCAGCAGAGGACCGAGGCCAGACTCGAACCCACATCCGCAGCAACGCTGAACAACAGCTTCTGCACATGGATCGTCCCAAACAACCACAAGGCAACCCGGCACCCAGCAAGATCGCATCACACTGATGTACTACATAATGATGCTTTAAATCAGAGGAGAGGTTTTTTTTTTAAAATAAGCATACCGGTTTAAAGATGTGGATGTCCTGGTTTCTGGAGACCAAATGGGAGCTCTTGGCGATGCATGTGGCCGTTTCAAGCTTGTCTCCTGTCAGCATCCAGATCTGAGCAGAGAGAGAAAAAAACATCACCATGAACACACATTTTAAATACTGTTGCTTTTTTATTAAAACCTAAATACAAACAATGATGAATAAAAGTGTCCTTATTTTTGTTTATCTGTTTACAAGCCTACATCGAGATTTGAGGGTTTTATAGTTTTTCTCATTCAGACGTCAGCAGCATTAACCTGGAAGACGTTTCTACATCCTTGCTCACCTTGATGCCAGCGTTTCTCAGCAGCTCCAGCGTGGGTCTGACGTCCGCCTGCAGCTGATCCTCCACACCGGTCAGACACAGAAGCTCCATCTCTCTCTCCAGGCTCTCCACCACCGCTGCCACCTTCAGGCCGCGGTCGTGGATACTCAGCTTGGCCTGGTTGTAGCGGCTCTGCAGAGGGGAAGAGGAAAAGAGGTAGAAGGAGACGCATGAGGGAACGGTTGTGGAAGTAAAGAAAAATGGAGAAATAAACTTGACAACAATGAGAATAAAAGCATACAAGCAAAGCATGAGGCAATAACTCAGGGTGTGGGATCAAAAGCTGCAAAATAATCAAACCAAATGAAAGGAAACAAGCAGAGGAGACAATTGCAGATGGTGATACTTCCTCTGCTGAATACAGATAATGTTCAAATTAATGCATTTGAACATTTCCTCTCTTTTTACATTAAAGGATAGAAATCACATCCTTCGTTAGGATGATGCATTAAAGAGCTGTAAGAGGACAGACTAACTCACATAGATGAACTACAACACAGTCCATACCTCAAAGTCCTGATACTGCTCCTCGGACAGAGACTTCTTGGCCACTACGAGCGTCCTCAGACCTTCTCTGGCCATGTTTCCACACTGACAGGAAGGAAAAGAAAGATGCTGGTGAACAAAGGTGTACACTGATTCTGTTGAGGAGGATTTCATGGTTTAAATGTTTGTTCAATGATTTACTGAACGGCTGAATTTGAACTGTGAAATAAATGGGGATGAAGTCCTTTCCTAATATAGATAAATATGATTGAAATAGAGGGCAGATCATGGGATCCGTCAGAGCAGCTGCAGTATAAGAACACCATGTTCAGAGCCGTCGATAGCAGCATATTGTTACCAACACCAAAGAAATCAATAGTGAATAACATCGCCCGGGGAGGAATTCAGAGGACACAGTAAAACAAAGGGATGGATGGCGGTTTATTTTTGATATGAAACACCGATGGGGCGAATCTGTCCTGCTGATTGGTTATTGACGAGCAGAGGAACCGTAGCGCCGGCTGATTTGACAGCGGGATATTACAGCCAACAGGACATCATTAGCACCATTGTTCAAGAATATGACATACTGTAATTACCACGACTTTATGTAGGTCACTAATTAAATCAAATGCTGCCCCCAGTGCTAAGTGACTCAATAACGCCAATATAATTATGAACATACGCACACGAGACCTTCAGCCACCACGCTGGTGGAGACACGGCTGCGTATCTCTGCAGGAACGTTCTGATTGGAGGAGGGAGCTGGACAACAAAGATATCATTTTGTATGTGAACACAGAGATTGTTTTATACGTCTCTGTTTCATGAGAATTAAAAAAGTTCTCATGTCCGGCTCATTTTAAGTGAACAGGTGAATATTTCTGACACATGACTCACGGCAAACTGGCAAATGGAAACAAAAAGATTTAGCAAACATTTTGGACAATAATTAATATATATATCGTTTTTTTGTTGTATAGCCTCTGGAAACTCCTCATTTTAATTTTCCATCACAAGTAGGGGGAGTGTTAATCTACAGCAGACAACAAAGTAGTGTGTTATCAGAGTCTGAATACTGAAACCTGTGGGTACTATTTCAGAATTTTTGACATGTGGTGTTTTTGAGTCATATAATAAAAGGAGGTAAATATGAGCAATCAGCCTCAGTCGATTTGTCTTGATACGATGTGAAACGATTCAATGAGAAATGGTTTGATGCCATATGATACCCTTTATCATATCGCAAAGTGCTGCTCACATTCAGCTCCTCTACAGTAAGAGTTAGGAAAGAGCAGCATATGAGTCTTAGTCGCAGCAGCAACAACAGTGTCAACAGGCTGCTAACAAAATCTGCTTTCAGCCCCGACTGCTGGCAGTTAAATCTAAACTCAAGCAGCACAATAGAGCCATCAGAATTCAAAGGTGTTACATGAAGAGGTGACTTACCGACCACAGGGTCAGGGAGCAAAAGAAAAAAAGAAGCTACTCAGTGTGTTTCCATCTGGTTCAACTCCAGGCTAATTTAGGTTTTTTAAAGTGGCAACAATATGATCATTTAATATTTAATATTTTCACTTTTGGAAACCTCTGTGATAGCTTTGCTTAATTTACAATAAATAAAGTCATTTTTTTATCTCGTCCTGGAGGCCTCAGTTCAGCCTCTGACTGACACAGGTGACCTCAGGTACTGTCTCCTTAAAGTTCTGATTTAGCAGCTCTCCAGAAGCCCGGGAATGTGGGCCTGTTTGTTCAGCTGTGGCCTGGGGGGCATATGACCATAAAAGGAGTTCTGTGACTTTGTGATGTCACAAAAAGTCCAAAGTAAAAAAAATAAATGTGTGAAACCTGATGTTAAAGAGCAGCTCACAGGCTGAGCTCTGATGACTAAGAGATTATCATTTGCACACATTTAGTATGAAGATCCAACATTGTGACATTAAATTAAACTCTGCAAGTATAGAACAGCATAAAACCTCCCCGGGCCGCATTAGTCTAATATGTATAATACACACACACATCTTCCTGTCCTTCTCATTCTGTAAACATACTGTAGTTTAGATCCGAGACACATCTAGAGTCTTTACCTCTTCTTCCAGCCAGTCGTTATACTGGACGATGCTCGCCATGGCAACATCAGCACCTTTCATGTAGAAAGTGATATCCCCCGTTGACTCCTCCTAAATCAAAGTTTAAATGAACATTAGCAGGCTCTCTGTGAAACACAAAGTCACAACACACAGTGAAGGCTCTGACAGCTACAGAACCACATTGAAAGTCCGTGTGAAGAATATTAAACTCGTGGTTCAGGAGACCCACACAGGACGCAGCATCCACACATCACATTGTTGTAATACGAGTTCACACACCCTGACGATGATGCCCATCCTCTTGCTCTCGGAGGTGAAGGGGAAGATCTGCAGGATGAAGAAGGAGAGGATCTGTCCCGATGGAGTCCTCAGCTGCAGGGAGGTCAGGTCTCTGTTCACCAGGGTCAGACCGACGCTCTGGGTCCAACGCACCAGCTCCACCTGAAGGAGAACAGACCACACTATTTGGTATGCTCATTGCAACTCACATCGTCAATCGCAATAAATTGAACAGTTTTATTGGCATACTGATCTCGTGTCATTCAGGCCATGTTTTTTTTAAACGCTGTGACTGACACACAACATGGTGCTTTATTAAGACGCCTTGTTTCAAATCTGTTGCTGTAAGAGTTACAGCAACTTAAAACTAAAAATCTGTTCAGATTGATTAGACCTCTGGAACAGTCTGAAAATGTAAGTTGATTATTTAGTTTCTTAAAGCTCCTGTGAGGAACTTTTAGTTTGGGCTGATTTTGGCGCCCCCCTGTGGACAAAATGGTGCAACTCAGCTCTTTGCTGGTCTTGTACTGTACATGCAAACGTAGTGTTTTCTGATAATCTCATCCTGTTTTCCTTTTTCCACAGCAAAAATTTAAGGGAGAGTGATGCATTTGATTTGTTTTGGTTATTTCCTTGCCTGGCACCCCCCCCCCCCCCCCAGTCATGGTTAGAGGCATTAAAAAAATGTTTGTCACTGAGCGTTTTCTTTCACCTTTGTAGCTATAAAAAAAAGTAGCAACATTAAAAACTTCAGTAACTTTCATGAACAGATAAAAACCCTCACATGGGCTTCAATATGAAATCAAACATTTATAATAAATCATGGGAGGGTTTTTGAGAATAAATGTATTTAAACTCATCAAATAATAGTCTCTTTGTAGATTTTTAAGTATGATCACTCCCAACAAGTATTTCTCAAGCGAAAAAAAATCAACAACGATTGTTGACCATAAGCTGATTGGATCTTATTTCAGCTTTGGTTTATAAAAAAAAGAAAAGAAAAAAGAACGGCATGAGTGAGTAGTTGTATCTCCAGAGCTGCTGAGCGCTCCTCATTCAGCTCCTCATAAGTGTTTTTCTGTTTCTCTTTCCTCCTTCTCTCCTCAGCAGGAACTGCGGCCCCCCGAGTGAGCGTTCAGCTGCACACGACTCAATTCTCAATGGCTTCATTTTCAATTTGCTCACTCAAAGGTTGTTATTATACTCTGACCTACAAATTGGAACTTCCTGTTAATACCCCATCATTTCTCCCGCTCCCCCTTTGAGCTCCGTAAAAAGGGCTGCCTATATTTACTTAACACACATCTGTGTGTCATTATCCTGGTGTGTGTGTGTGTGTGTGTGTGTGTGTGTGTGTGTGTGAATGGACACAAACACCATGAGCTGAGGATCCTAAACCTTGCTCTTAAATCTTCTTTATCAGCTCTACAGAAACGACTAAGCTATGTCAGCTTTGATACAAACTGCACATGAATCAATGAATCATGTGTTGCAGCTTAAAGAGAAAAATAAACCGACTAGAGTGGCTTAAACGACCCGATCAAACATCGCAGCTCTGTTCTATAAGCTGTGTAGTGATCATGTACATCACAACGTCTGCATCACCTTACAAATGATCAGCAACTACAGCCCGTCATAATGAATATTAACCCTTGGAAGGTGAATTTCTCTCCTGTAGTGTCGCCGGCATTAAGTGCATGCTTGAACTTTTACTTTGTAGTTTGGAGAACATATACAGCATCTAATCCACCATCTTGGATTTATACTGTACTACTAATGAAAGCAATAACAGAAATGTTCGTCTTTGCATCTTCCTGCGGTACGAGACTTTAACAAAGAGCATGACAATGTAAATATTTTGGTCCAGGAGAAAAAAATAACATTTTTGGGTGATTTTTTCTTTTATTTCTAAAGGACAGTGGAGAGACAGACAGGAAGTGCTTGAGGAAGAGAGAAGGGGATGACATGCAGGAAATGTCGAGGGTTTGGACCTGAACCCTGAACGGCTGTGAGGGCTGTATCCTCGGCACATCGGGCGCACATCCTGACCTCGAGGCCAAACTGGCGCCCTAAAACCTCAAAGCTCTAACACAAAAACCCTACATGATGATATCGTAATATACTTAAAAAGATAAATGTATGAACTCATGTGGAAGGCAAAGTTCAGTTCAGTATTTTGAGGTCAAAGTGTGAACATTATACGGCGCTCTAAGAGTGCACTACAAAGATTGTTTTTATTTTGATGATAAAATAAGAGGTTAAAAACAGCAAGACGAGAGAGGCAGTAAGATGCTCAGGTACTTTGGGAAATGAATGTAGAGGATTCTGTGATGGTCCAATCATATCATTTCTTAAAGCAGTTTAAACACATGACCTCATCTCTTACAGTTTTATTGTGAAATATAGTTTTATATCAACTTTATTTTTTACTGAGGGCATTGATTTGATATTTTCTACTTCCAGTGCTGGATTTATACAGAAGGAATCACTTCAGTTGATTGACTTTATTTAACTGTTTTTATGCTTTAATATTTCATCTCCAGATCAAACACAACTCAAATTTGCTTCATGAACAGAGAGTGAATTGAGTGAAATGTTTCTGTGATTAAAAGATTTGTAATTCTTCACATCTGGCTCTCCTCCTAATAACACCTTTATTCGTATATTTTGGATACTGTCTTCCGCCATGACGGTGCTCCTGCTGTCTCATCCAATCAGAAATGATAAAGCACCTACTTTCCAAAACATGGCAGTCATTAAGGGCCACAGTCTAATGCTTTTGTCTGATATTACGAGGGTCAAAGGTCACAGGAGGACCCTGTTTGCAGCCTGACCGACCAGCAGGTCAGATGTCCCCCTTAGCGACCAGCACACTTCATCTCCTTAATGACGGCTCATCACATTAGAGAGGCTGAGCAGAGAGCTGGGGCCAAACAAACCAACACTGACAGAGGCGCAGCAGCCAAGATCTGAGGCTGCAGTCAGTGAGAGTGAGAGTGAGGAGAGAAGAGAGAGAGAGAGGTGGAAATAAAAGAAGTGTGACAGAACAAAGAATATGGTAGAGACGGAAGGTAGAGCGCTATCAACAATCACAGACCTCCAGCTCTCATCGCTCCGGAGAGAAAATTAAATATTGATCAATCCAGGCAGTGTGAAACGACACAGAGAGGGCAGGCGGAGCTAAGTGAGTCGGATTTATAAATAAATATATACATCAACACAGGAGGGAGGACACATCGGCAAAACGCTGATAAATCTTTCACCACCTTTTTTTTTTTTATCTTCTTTTTGACTGCTCGTCTTGGCTGGGGGGGCTCGACGCAGAGCATGCAAGAAGCCTCACATGTCATGGCTGATAAACGTGTCCACAGGAGTGAACCTGGTGCGTGCTGGAAGATTAACTACCCTTCAAGACTTCAATACAGTGCTAGAAAATACAACTTCTTTCATTGTCAAAGTAAACGTCGTGATATTTTGGGAATGAAAGACATTATAAAAGCCGTCAATCTCTCCTATCCAAATCAGTCAAAGTGGAATATTTCAAGTCTTCTCCACCTCCCCTTTGTGGTTTCTAATCAAGCGGCACGTACTCAAACTGCATTTGATATCTACCTCGTCCGGACTGGAGGCCTGGTAGGTTCGGTTGTCGTCACTGAAGTCCTGGTCGGCTTCGGCAGACTCTGTTTCCCCGTTGACTCCGGCGTGGGACTCGTAGACGGGGGTGACGTTGTGGCACAGGGCGATGGCCTTCACCGCCTCGTGGATGCGGCTGCTGACGCTCTTTCGGACCTTCGGGCCCGATGTCTGGGTCTTCCGCGATGGAGTGGAGCCGCTGGTGGCACTGGTGGAGGTCTGGGACGTCCCCTGAAATCAATAACGAGAAATGTGAGACGTGGAAGAAATCTATGATCTACGAAACCCCCGATCTTTCAAGTTGAGAGAATACAGACTCTGGAACTGACCCACAGCCCCCCCCCCCCCCCTCACCTCCACATATGTATACATAGTTAATACATATTCAAAGTATGCATATGCAAATGCAGTTGCTGTTGCTATTTTTTTTTTTTTTTGTGCAAAAATATTCTAGAGGTCAGAACATTTTAAATATGCTCTGATGTGGATCAAATATGAAACAATTCATCGAATAGTTGAAAGGCAGAAAATGTCAAATATCTGCTGTTTCCACTTTCTCAAATATGAGGAGTTATTACTTTGTCTTTGTTCAATATGATAGTAAATTAAGTCTGTTTCCATATTTGACTGATAAACAAAACTAACAATCAGAATTCACCTTCATCTCCAGGAAAACTGTGAGGAGTATAAGTTGCTGCTTTTTGTTATATTGATGATTGAACAGTAAAAAAGTCAACAAGTTGGAATAATGCTTAAAAACGGTGATGACAATGTTTGAAATAAGATTATCATGTTGTCACTGTGGCGGTAAAGAAACAACAACAACACAGTGGAAATCTGCAGCTCTGCTCCGGCTCTGCAGCCTGAAACAGATGAGTCATTTTTCATTAGCTGAGATTACACATGAGGGCGTGGGGCAGATGGTGTCAGAGGCGAGCAGCTGTTTGGAGCTGGCTGAGTAAGAACAATCTCATTCTGTCAACACGGCAGCCAGATCTGCAGCCACCCAGCGAGGAAAAAACACTCGCTTACAGTACGAGGAGTCGCTCGGGGACGCTGCATGATGAATGAACGATATGAGACGTTTTTTCCTGGAAAAAGACTCCTCAGTTTAAATATAAAAATGGATTGAACCAAACAGCAGGGAGAGGCCGGATGAAGCTGTAACAGGACGTGGAGTGAATGGATTATGGAGAATGTGGTTTCAGCTTTTTCATAGATTCAAGAGTTTTTTTTTTTAAGGTGACAGAATAAAATGAGATAAAACTCTTCAGGTAAATGGATGATGGTTTAATGGGTTTTTGTTAGAGATGAAGAAGTCCTACCTGTCCATACGACTGGATGATGTGGCTCTGTATCTCGTCCATGGTGTCAGTGCCGTAAGAAACTGTTCCCAGGTGCAGCCGCTTGAAGACCATTTCGTTTTGTGTCAGAGTTCCTGCAGATCAGAGGAACAGTTTCATTAAAAGGTGAATAATTCATGATTTGATTTCTGATATCTTTGGAGCCCAAAAGAAAAACAAAAGGCAGAACTAAATTGTTATTGGTTTGCATTAATCTCTCAATGGTTTTATAAACTACTTTTTCGTCAATAACTTTTCTGCACTCTTGTAAAGCACTTTGAATTGCAATTTAATTTGTCTAAAAGGTGCTATATAAATAAAGTTTGATTGATTGTTGAACCAGAACAAGACAAGGTTTCAAAGCAGACTCTGATATATTGATAATACTTGTTCAGACTCCAGTAGATGGTCATGTTAACATAAACACAACAACAACAGTTTTTACATTTAATCCATTTTACACCAAAACTCATCTCTACAACGGACGGTAGACGCTTGCAGAGTCGTATTTGCTGTGCATTCTGCGACAGTGCAGTTTCACTTGAGTGCCAAAGTTGCACCAAAGCGAATTCCTGCATATTGTGGCTTTACGTACAATGACTGGGTCGACTTTTGAAAAAAACAAGAAGAACAAACAGGTCGGCCTTGTTTTAGGATTCTGATTGTCAGAATGAATGCTTAGAGGGCGTCTCACCTCCAAAAACATCAGGGCCATAAGGTTATCCAATTCTCCTGGATCGATAGTTTCTTCTTCTCTCCATGTGCTTTAACTTTCCACCAGGATGAATGCTCCCAACAGATTAATCTATTCCTACCTGCAACAGCCGGAGTTCATCACTCTGACACTCGCTGCTCGTTGTTAGAGAATCAGACCCTGACTGAAAGAGTCCAGGGAGGAGAATAAATAACGCCTGGACATTTTTAACTTTTGTCCATTGTGTATTTATTTTAATCAGAATTTTGACATGAATTAAAGTATTATGACTTTATTTCTATTCATAGCTTCACAGTGACATCACACGCTTACCATGGCGGGCAAGAAAGGCTTCCTACCGCTGTCTGCTGCCAAGAAGCCACTTTAATCTGTTTTATTTCTTTAAACTATGGACAAACGTTTTTAAACTTTGAGTTTGATAGTTTATTAAATCAGATGGTGAAATGTTATTTTGCGTTTATTAGAACATCACAAACAGATCATGTGTTTTGGATGGCTGGACACGTACCTGTCTTGTCGGTCAGCAGGTAAACGAGGCGGCCCAGCTCTTCTGGGATGGTGCTGGTTCTCACCACTGTGCCGGGGATGTTTTCATCTTTCATGATCATCCAACCGTAGGCCGACTTCCCCATGTCCAGGTTTACACGCAAACTACACATGACAAAAACAAGGCGGTTATCTACCACAGGAGACAAAAACAAACGGCCAAACATGCAACCAAACCAAAATAAAGAATGAAGTGTGATTTAAGCGGCCCGGGTTTGATTCCCGGCCAATGCACCATCCTTTTTTTTTTTTTTTTTTTGAATTTCCCTCGGGATCAATAAAGTATCTATCTTCAGAAATTATTCTGTGAAGTGTAAAACTGAGGGGTAGCTCGGGTCTCAAAGCTGTTTAATTTTTTAATATCTAGAACTAAATATTCTCTGTCCAGACGTGATTGGCTTATTCGATTGTGACGGCAAAATAAACCGACTTTAAACATCAACAGGTTTCTGAAAATAAAGCAAAAGAATCATGAAGTACCTGATGGGGATGATGTATGAGAAGAGCACGACGAATCGAAAAAGGTTCCGGAACCACGGACCCACAAACCCCTGCACCGCTACCATGACAATAGACAGAACCACCTGGGCCAGAAACAGGGCCTTGGTGAGGCGGTTCAGCTCCAGGTCCAGGAGGCCGACCTATCGGGACATGAAGACGGAATAGATATTAGCATCATCATGCTACGCTGTAGTTTTCTTTCAGTGGGAATCACACAAGTTGTAAACTTGAAATATTTCAAATAAAACATAAAACAGCAGCTCAGAGGATGAACCGGGCCAGTGCTGTGTGGATACAATGGTTTTTGAAGCCACAGAAGCCGTTGAATTATGCCCGAGACCACCTCTTCAAGACGGACTCAAGACACTGTGCTCGAGTACGGCACATTTGTGTTCACTCTGATCAAATGGACCAGACTCTGGGGTCAAGCGTACTCAGATCCTGTCCTGGGTCCCCCAGTGTGAAACCCTTAAACTGGATTTTGAGAGCTGCCTGTTGTATCTTTCTTATTCCTCTGTTTTGCATTTATATTATCTTTGTAGACTCCTCTCTGTTTGGCTTTGACTGATGACGTCTGTCAAGTTGTCGTCCTGAGTTCATCTCTTTGCTTTGTCAGTCAAAGCACTTTGTAAATAAAGTTATTATTATTGTTTACAAGCACATGGTGCGAAGCCGGCAAAGTCTGACTGACGGTATGTTTTTATTCTTCACTGCTTTTGATTCACCTCGTTTTGATCTGGTCTTCCTAAAGGTTACCATTTTGAGTCTTGAACACTGTGGTCACTTTGTTCATCATGTCTCGTCCCGTGCTGTTTGTTTGTGTAAAAAGTCGACCCCGGGTGGTGGAATGAACTTCCAAACACCATTTGATCTGCAGAGTCCCTTTGCCCCTTTAAGAAAAAGCTAAAGACCCAGCTGGTTCATGATTGTTTTGATTGATAACGATGATTTTAAGATAGTTTCTTTACTGATTAGAGCTCTCAAGAACAGCCGTCAATGTTGTGGTTTGCCTCTGGTCACTTCCTGTCAGCACCTGTGTGTCCAATCAGACTCAAAGCTGATCGTTTGCTCTTACTCACATTGTTCCCTTTTTTCTAGATCCTTGCTTGTGCTGTACTTACTCTCTTTGTTTACGTCGCTTTGGAGAAAAGCGTCTGCTAAGTGAATTGGATAATTGTTGTAGAAAAGGAGGCGGGATCACTCAATCACTCACTGTAAAACAAATAAAGTAAACCTCACCTGTCCTGACCTGATAGTCTGAACTGGATATTTGGGGAAACATCTTGTTCCTTTCCTGACTCATTTTACTGGAGAAAACTCTTTTTAACTTCCCCATCTGCTCTCAAAGCTGTACAATATGCTGCACAGGAAAACAAAGACAAAGCCACTGAAAGACATTCTTGGCTGCAGGCTTTTATCATGCAAACCGTCTTTTCTACATAAATACGTTTATCGCTGACGGTATTTTATTGTACACTATGAACTTCATTATTTGCATATTGAAGTATTATCCATGAATGCACCAGAAGGTCAGAAGGCCTCAAAAATAAATAAAGTTCTTGAGATGAAAAAAAAAAAAAAAAAAAAGGACAGAAAAGGGGTCAGAGTTGTCTTTTCTTTTTCGAGTGTATCTCCCAGCCAATGGAGCATGTGGGAAAAAGATGTCAAATAAAGAAGCGCCCTTCCCCTTTCTGGCAGCGCTCACAGCGAAGCTCTGTACACAGAGGGCTTTCTTCTGACGCACCACGCTTACAAAAACAGCAGAACATAACATCTCTCCTCCCTCATATAAAGGAGCTGCTCTGAAAAGGAGGGGAGGGGGGCACGGAAGTATAAAAAGCAGCAAAATTCCTCCAGTGTCTAAACCCCCACCAGGCCCATTCCCCTGAGGACTGGGAGAGCAGGGAGACCAGTGTGACTGATTTATCAGTCGCCGTTAAACTCCCAGGAGCACAGAGCGGAGAGGAGGAGAGTAAAGGGAGCGAGTGAGTGGGTGGGTATCTCCCCACCCCTCAGCCTCACTACATGGTTCATGGTTGAGCTATTGAGAAAAATAGGGGGTTTGGGTGGATTAAAATGAAGAAAAATTAAGACACAGAGCACAGTGCATGCCTGAAAAGCAAAGGATCCCCTTCTGCTCGAACAATGGCTGCTGGACATTTTTTCCAGGCCTTGCCGGGGATCAGATGAAGTCATTATTCATTCAGTCAAGAGAAGGGAGGGAGAGAGGGACTCAATTACCTCGACCTAAAGATGCTATCAATGAATAAAAAAGTGCATATTTTACTCCATTCATCCCCATGCCATTAAAAGTGAAAGGAATGATTCGATCTGCCTGTGTGGCTCGTTTTGTTTTTTCTAGCATGCGTGTGAAATGTGGTGACGGTTTGCAGCCCGAGGACATGAATATTCATCGAGTTAAAACCAAAGAATATCAGGACTCCACTCAGAAAGAAGTGTACTGCCCCCCTTTTACCTACTGTAAAAGGGGGGCAGTACAAAGGGGGGAAGAGTTAGAGAGGTAAACTGAAAGTGGCTCAAGCTTTCCAGCTGACTAATAAAAGTAAACGAGTTGAATCATTTATTGAATCAAATCATAATTTCCTTAGTCGAATATTTGCACTAGCAAAGAGTGCTGCAGTCTCTTTAAAACACTGAATAAAGAAGTTAAAGGTTGAAAGTTTCTTTGACACTTTTCATCATCAGTCTCAGGACCAGGACTGAACATTTCACTTCTTTGTTATCCTGATACATGCATTCAGAAATCACCTGCACAGGTCTGACTTTTTTGTTTTTGTTTTTTTTGACAGGAAACCTCAATGAGTGAATTTTACCTGTACTGTTGGATCGAGGCCCATGTATAATGATCATAGCTAAATGTCAGCTGCCCTCAGATTAATTTGTGCCACCTTCAGTGGTGATTCAAAAATTAAAGTACGTTTTAGATTTATTTTGGATTTGAGAGCGACATGTCTCAAACACACACAACAGTGAACAGACTGAAAAACAGTGTGCTAAAAGCTAAAAGGCGCTCTTTAATTCAAGTGTCTTTAGCACATCTCACATCTTTATCATAATATTGAGTAATGTTATTGCACAACGTAAATTCTTCTCATCTCGTGCAGGAATCCTCAGGACGTCAGAGGCGTCTGCAGCCCAATCTGATGCTAACCTGGTTGACAGAGATTAACTTGCTTCTAGGATCATATGTCCCTGTTTTTATGTTTTTTTTACCCTGAGCCACATTTTATTCTTTGGGTCTCTGCTGCTTCAAAACAAACTGACCAGGTATCCAATCCTCTTTAAAGAGATCGTTCTTCTGCAAAATGTATCTCACTTGCCAAACAAATGTTTATTCAGACAATCCAACCTGGAATCATAAATATCAAACATGTTTGATATGCACGATTCCAGATGGGGCAGGCTCCGACTCAAGGTGGTGGTGGGGGGGGGCAGTAAAATAATCGTATTGACACAACACACTTAAGAATTCAAAAAAAAAAAAACGGATACGACGAGCCTCAAATCAGGACATGCCCACTGATCGTTTTTTAAATCAGGCCTTAATTGGTCTGGTGTGTTTGGCAAGCTTAAATTGGCTGTGAATGTTTTCATGTACTGGTGTTTGGTAAAGAATGCAACTCCTGCAGTTTGGTGAGATGAGCAGATATTTAAAGCCTTGTACTGGAGTGGGAAATCGGATCGACTGAAAAACGCTCTTCCTCTGGTACAGCCCTCTTCGTTTTTTTTTTTTTTACAATAAGAGCTTGAGAGACATGTGAAGAGGACAGAGTACTGGGCCTTGGAAATGTACTTCAAAGAACAAAGATCTTTATTGGCGGGCAGCCTCCTGTCAAACGACATTGTTCCGTCTCTTTCCTCAGACAGAGGCCCGTCTAACAACACTGAGACAAAGAGTGAATCTATGTCTGACGTCCTGTCAGATTGATCAAGTGCTGGCTTTGTCCTGGCCGGTGTCACAGCAGATTATATGAGGCCAAAACGTTCCTGCGACTTCAGCCTCACTGTATCGACTTTCTCCCCCAATCTCCAGTCTCCATATTGGCACTTCTGACATCATCTCCTTGAAATATTGAATTCCTCTCAACAGTGGAGCTTACACAAAACAGCGGCTCTCACCGTTCGACCGGCCACATCAGCGTTCTTAATAAAAGACACTGGTGTCAAAACTGTGCCGCAGTAAGACGAGGCTATGTAGAACCACGGGGAGCTTTAGTGCTGCAGACAGCTGTAGGTGATATCTCTGTGTGTGAAAGTCGCACGCATCAAAACGCCGTCTCTGAGATGCTGCTGATTCCCCGACTCTATCAGGGAACTCTGGTCTATCTATCCTAACTCTCTTCAGGGTAAAATCTTATATTTAGACTCAAATTTTCATTAATCTCCTCGATCTGGGGACAGGACGCTCGATGGGGATTCTGTGGGATTAACTTTCCCCTGAAAATGTCATTTAAATCCTCCCTTAGTTAATTTCCCTTTTGGTTAATTAGCAACTGGCTCCGACCTTTTGCATTGACAGGTCCAACTTTATCTAGAAAGTCAAGGTTAGAAAAGCAGCTCGCCAAAGTGATTGATTGGTGATTAGAGGCAGGGGGAGGAAAACCTGGAGCAGACGTTACCTTCTGAGGTGTTTCTCTCTCTGCAGCTTTTATAAAGATATTTGAGTTTGTGCTGGCATCACATCAAAGACCTTATTATTTAGTTTTCATATCATATGAGAAGTTTAGAAAGTGCTTTGAAGGTACTAGGGGGAACTCTGGGGTTGTGTGGATTTTGGCGCCCCCTGTGGACAAAACGAGGCAATCCATCTCGTTGCTTTTATCTTATTTCGCTTTTTGACTCGTCTGTTTGCTCGTTGTTGTTTTTTTTTCTTAAACTGAGGTCATATCTGTAAAACTAAGATTTATAATCAGAAAAAATGACTTACACATGTACAGGACAAGATCAGCAAAGAGATATGAGGCACCAACAGGGGGCGCTCAAACTAACACATACAGAGGGAGCTTTTGGAAAACTTTTCAGGGCATTTTAAACACTGACCTTTAAAATATATCAGTATGACTTACTCTCTGCATAAAAACATTTACTTTAAGAGAATTTAAAGCGTCCCTTTAAAGCATCTACATCAAAAATAACTCTCACACAGTTCACTGAACTTCCTGTTTTTTCCTGCAAAAACTAAAAAAAGTATTCACCTTATTCTTGGCAAAGGACGTGTTCAGTACGCTCCTGGTCTCTTTGCCCGTGTAGATCACCACTCCGATCACCGTGCCTGCCAATGAGAGAGACAAGGAAAGTAATGCTGCTCATTAACTGCCCCCCCACCACCACCGTCTCACACACACACACACACACACACACACACACACACACACACACACACACACACACATATGCAAAAACACAGATGCACTTATCTTGGTCAAGTAAGATGAACTGCATGAGAGGAAACACAATAAGGCCGAGCTGAGGCAGTTTCATCTCGTTGCCGCTCAAGCCAACAGACAGGAGTTTAATACGTTTAGGCTCTCAGGGCCTTCAGCACCCTATGGAAGCTCATAAAACCTGATCAATACGCTGCCATCTTTATTTGCCAATTCATTACGGCCGCCTTATTACAGAGGATTAATGAGTCATTAATATTAAATGAGCTTAATGGGAGAGCAGAGAGCAATAATAAAAAACGAAACACAGCCCTGGAAATCCCAAAACGATAAAAATGGAAAGTTAAAAAGCAAAACGAGGAAAAGTGAAGCGAGAGAAAAGAAAGAGGGAAGTCAAGCCGTTAAACAAGCAGAGGAGGTGAATTTGATGAATCGCTCTCGTTGACTTCAAAAAAATTTGAGAAAAGTGACAAATGGTGTGTGGCTCAGCATGCAGAGGGGCTTCAATTTGAATATATACGAACGACTAATTCACTCGTCACAGCTGGACTGCTGCCGGCCTGTAAGAGAGCGAGACGAGGGCCGGTTCAAGTCCCCAGAATGCCACTGCAGAGGCCGTGAAGTGTCAGGGAGAAGCTTGAGGAGGACAATGACATTCCCGAGCAGAAGATGATGTAAGGGGTCTAAGTTAGGCTCTTTGTGTGAGAGTGTGTGTAAGTGTGTGTTAGTTCTTCTGGTCAAGGTCAGGCCGGAGGGGAGAGCAACACCGCAAATCAATGGTGTAGGCATCGCTGAGAGCGTCACAAACACTCTCAACTGACACAACCGTTTCTGTGGGGAATCGCTGAGACGGAGCGAGGGGAAGATTACCTCAACTGTGGGTTTTTTTTTTTTTCCTTTCTCAGAGCTCTCCAAACAAGCACACAAGTGGTATCAAATCAAACACCCCGGAGGCTTAATGCCACGTATCCTCACCGCTGCTAAAACACACGGGCAAGGATTGGTCGGCCTGCTCTGACTGTAAAGAGGGAATTCTTCAACCTGATGTCGGAGATTTTCACATCGTTTAATTGTGTGTTTAAAGCTCCTGTGAGGAGTTCTCATCTTGTTATGAAGCAGCCTGTCTCTGCTGCATTCAGGTAAGGGTCAGAAAATGTGATTTACTGCATGATGCAGAAACTGCCACCTCACCCCTACTCCCCTCAGGACGGAGGCACAGAGCCCTGAGGTGTAGAAGGGCTCGCCTCGGGAAAAGCCTGATCCCTGCTGTTAGAGTATCCCTGAACTGAAGGCCTCGCTGAACAAGCCAGAATGGAAACTCTTGATTGTTGTTTAACTTGGTTTTATACTCTGTGTTTTGTGTATTTAGTGTTCTTTGGTGGGAATTGTCTGTTGGACAGAAATGGCGCTGTGAAAAGAAAATTCCCCATGGGGACAATAAATTCTAAAGGCAGAAATGTGTCTACAAATATATAAAATAAAGAGAGTGGGTTGAGAGGGGTTGAGAGGGGTTGACCCAAAAATACATTTCTGGAATATTGGAACACTGCAATGCACGAGGCGTCTTTCTCTTTGTTTTAAGTGATTTCTTTCTCGACTCAGCACCCACCCTGGAAATGAAAAATGATCATTCGGGGACACTGGTTTTTATGTACAGAGGCGACAGTCCTCGTCACACAGGTTGCAGGTTCAACTACATGTCCTGACGCATCTTTAGGATAGTACTTTATTGATCCCCACAGGAGCTGTTCCATCAAAATCTTAAAAAAAAAAAAGTGTTAATCATTCCGTGTTTTCATCACTTACATCTGTGTTAAAAGACGTACTCTACTGATCCCTTTCAGGCTCCTGAATGCCTCTATGGTTTTTAAGGGGAGATGGAATTCAAACAAAGGCCCGTCTCTACACTTGAACCAGGGTCGCTGAGGTTACATACATTCCCTCTTTTCATCCGTCCCCCCTTTTATTCGTGGAGTGGTGTCAAGAAATGCTGAGTCCCAGTTTGAGATTGTAAAACCTAAAGAAATATCTACTCTGCTTCTTCAAACGTGTGAAATGACACTGTGCATATAAACAAAACTTCTGATGAAAATAATACAGGTCTCTGTTTAAAATCTTTGACAGAAATAAACTGTGTATTAAACTTTGTATCTAATTTCAGGAATTTGAACACAAGTTGTATTAAACTTACCAGATGCAACGACTGTGCTGGCCCAAAGAGTGTTCTCGATGCTCAGGCTCTCGTTGATCTGTGGATCTGCGTCTTCCTACAGGACACAACAGAATTAATTAATTTAAACTAATTAAAGGTCTCATATTACCGTATGTAAAATACTCTTCACCATGTTTCTCTAACACTAACATGTGTCTCTAGTCCGTCTACAAACCCCCCCAATGATGAGAAAAGTCCATCCTCTCCATCTTTTGCCTGCTCCACTTTTCAGAAAATGTGTGCTCAAACAGGCCGTTTGGAGATTTTCTCTTCATGACATCACAAAGGGCAGTAACCCCTCCCCCAGGTGGGTGACACTCCCACAGCTAGGTGTTTGTTCTGCACCTCTGAGTCTACCTTCTCAACATAAACAATAGGACATGGAGCGAGAAAACCTGAGCCACCCAAGCCCTTCCAGAGAGGGGGGCGTGGTCAGACACAGCTCATTTACATATTTAAAGGTACAGACACAGAAACAGCCTGTTCTGAGCAGGGCTGACATAGAGGGGTTTATAGGCATGATCAAATACAGGATCAGAGTGGATTTAGAACAAGAAACTTCACAGACATGTTTTGAGGAGCTCTGAGACTTATTTAAACTGGTTGAAAAGGAGGAGAATATGTGACCTTTAAGACTAAAGATGATGAATAATGGATAATCTGCTTAATTCTAAATATGTGACCTCAAAGAAAAAAAACATTAAACATATATTATTTTTTAAGCATGTAAGCTGCAGCTGATTGACCCGCAAAAAAAACTAAAAGTTTGACAAATTTAAATGTAGTTGTTTCTGTTTCTGAACTTTTTGTAAGCAGAAAATAAAATCTCAAATAAAACTTCAGAGTCATTAAAGAGAAAAAGCCGCTCCATGTTAATCATTTATTTTACCAGTCAGGAAACTTTTGAGTCAGGATTATTCTTCGTAAAGAATAAAAGAAAACTAAACCAGAAAATAATGTATCATAAGATATACAAAACCTAGTCCTGTGTTAATCATTACTATTTCATTAACGATTAACAGAAACCCGCCTTTTAATCCTGATATATTTCAGTATTTATGACTCAAACATGAAATGTCTGAGAGTCATAACAGATAAAAAACTGATATGGAAACCACATATAGAAAACATAAAGAGTGTCAATGTGTTGGTGTTTAGAGCAGAGCAAAGGACAGTTTGGATTCTGCTTCTTTTCCTGTTTCGTATTGTTCACTTCTTTTTCTTCTTCATTTCAGTTATTGCACCGACGTCTGGGCCAACATGTGTATGAGTAATAACTTTTGTATGTATTACAGAAAAGAGCGATTAGACTCATTAACGAGGTGAACGTTTGAGAATGAATATTAATTAAATATGATGAAAGTTTGCCATCACAGAGCTGTTCTGTTCTTGAGTTGTACTCTTTCTTGGGTGTGATGTCATTTTTGGTGTTTTTAAATCCTTTTAGAGGAAAACTAAAACATTTCACACAAACCGTAAAAGTCTCAGTTAAATCATTTCTTCTGTTTTGCGACAAACGAGCAAACAAGGTGATCAAAAAGTCCCTGAAAACAAAGATTTGTGGCGTTCAGAGCTGAGGAACATGAGCCCGCCTCAGAGTGAATCCAGCTCTCTGGTTCTGCTGTGCGATTAATTCTCACAAGCACCTGACACAGTAGTGCAGACTGAAGCAATACAGTAGTCCCTTCATCAATACTTGCTCTAGATTTGGCATGGCGATAGAGTCTCCTTTTTAAAAGAACAGTATAGAGAGTGCACATAGATGAGATTTCAGAGATAAATAAGCCCCCGGAGAGCCTCTTGTTTCACCCTGCCCATTTTACCCCTCTCTTAAATAAAGACCAGCGCTGGAAACAGCTCGAGTCAGGAGTGCAGAGTCAAGGCTCCAGTTTCGGCTCAAATTGCCTCTCTGATATGATAATTATGATACCTAAGCAGCCACATCCTGGCACTGCACTCAAACATGGGAAGAGGTGCATGAAAAATAAATGGCAGCTTGCGGAAAAGCTTGACCGCGCTGACATTGGCATCAAACTTAACGGTGTTCATAACTGCGCAGGGTCTCAATAAGGACGGCAGAAACAAAGCCACCATATCCGTCCCAAGGAAGAAAAAAAACTCACCCCCCCCCCCCCCCCACCCTCATAAATAGGTAAGTTCATTTGCTGCGGATCTGTGGGAACCCATTTTTTTTTCCCATCCTGCTCGGACTAAAAGCACACGCTATGCAAAGGAAGGCCGCGGAGGATGAATGAGCGGAGGAAGTGCTCCCTCACTAAGCCTGGTGTGTGGCCAAGAGTGAAGACGGGCCACAAAGCCTCCCTTTGTACCGGAGCTCTCCTCTCTGTGGGGGCTGCGCTAATCTGCTATTAATAAAAAAAAAAAAAAAAGAAAGAAAAAAAAAAAAGAAAAATCACTGAGCAACAACCAAGACGGGATGGATGGAGCTGGAGCAGCGAGAACCTGCCTGTGATGTAAGAGGTACGCCTGCCGGAGATAACAGCGAGGCCCCGGACGGACACACACAAGCTCTCATTGTTGCCGCTTGTCAACACATTGCAGCGATACACATCTTTTGTTGTCAACCCAGCTGCTGGAGAAGAGAAATCAGCAGGTGTTTGAGACTCGTTTAACAGCTTATAAATATGTCAACGAGCTACTGTACCCGGGTGAAGTTCCCCTCGAAACTGTGGATGTCCAGCTGAGGCTTCTGGGCGTAGACGTAGGCGCTGATGGAGAAGAGATCCTGAGACAAAAAGCCAGAAGAGAGACCATGAACACTTCGACGTCATTTAATTTATCTAACATGTCATTATTCGTTTATGGAGGAATAGAGTTTTTACAGATTAATTTAGATTTTAGCACAACAAGATGAAAGTTTCTACACAACATTTTCTCAGTTTGACTTCTTTCTCCAAGTTTTTTTTTTTCTGGGGGGAGATAAATGTGGCCTTCTACCTTTTGTTTCGACATTCACACAAATGTGGAATCAAAAAGGAAGCAGAACCTAAAATAAGACTTCATTATAAACAATAAATCACAAGGCTTCAATCATCTGTCTGTCGTCTCTGCAGCCTTCAGCCTGTTAAGGACCAAAGTCTCGCCCCCGAGTGAAACAAAATTGATTGTAAATATTAAATTATTCAGGCAGGCGGCCTCTGCAGCAGCCAGGCAACCCCTCAGTCATGCTCAGATAGTGTTCTCCTGGTGAGAACACGGGCAGAGCGGTTAGAGGGGAGCAGGGTGGATTGTTTTACTCAAACCCCCTCTGGAGGGTACGGTTGCTGCTGCTGCATTTTACAGAAGAAGAAGAAGGCTCAGAGACGCATTAGAGCCTGATAAAAGTCATATTGGTCTAAGCGGTGGCTGAACATGGAGTTATAAAAAGTGGACTTATTTAGCCGTTAAGAGCAAACAGAGGATTCATAATGGTTTAACTCTTCCTATCATTAGTCCTCTTGAAATCCAATATGGACGCCATGACTCAAACATCAAATTACTTTCTGAAATTTTAATTCTCCGATCACATGACGCAGCGTTGAATGTACCTCCAGCTAACGGAAGCTGCTGTCAGGTTCAGGTTTTATCATCAGTCTCCAGAACAGTTAGAGGACTTTATTTGACGGCGCTTTTGGTGACACACTTAGATTCTCTCCGTGTTGTGTTTCCTTACCCCCACTGCTGGAAGTCTCTGCGTGCAGCCGACAGCAACCTTCAGCTTCCAGTCCGTTTCTCCGTCCAGCTGATCTGTTCTGATGAAGCAGGAACCTGACAAAGAGGAGAGTTGACGCCATCATTCACGTTGTGTTGTTGGGGCGCTGGTGGCGCAGTGGTTAGTGCGCTCGCCCCATGTGTGGAGGCTGTAGTCCTCACAGTGGGCGGCCCAGGTTTTGAATCCGGCCTGTGGATCCTTTCCCGCATGTCATTCCCCACTCTCTCTCTCTCTCCCTGATTTCTGACTCTATCCACTGTCCTATCTCTCAAGTAAAGGCATCTTTAAAGAAGGTTGAGTTGTTATGTTCCATGAGGTCTCTGAAGCTCTTCTCACAGCGGCGCAGTAAAAAAGCTCTGCCGTCATTATTTGACTAAGTCTCTAAGGAAGTACAAACATCTAAGAGAAGTCCAATGTTTGTTGGAAACGATACAATCTAGAATAGCAGCAAGGCAGCTGTTGGTTAAAAAACAAGTGTAAGTACTGTTCCATAAAAACTTTAAGTTCATAAGTCATAAATGAGTGTCTTAATTTCATGTATTAGATAAATAAATAAATAATCATTCATGTGATGTAAAGCCAAGAGGTTAAAAGGAAAATAAAGCTCAGTTTTTTTGGTTCAGGCACGGAAACGCTGAACACACGTTAACCCCCCCCCCCCCCCCCGCAATTTCTTTTAGACGTGCATGTAGACTGTTACCACTGATGTCTAAAGTTCAGGCAGATTGTTAAAGACACTGTTTATAGACCTTACAAGTTAATTTGCACATTATAGTTCTCACTTTTTTGTTTGATAGCATCTATCAAACAATTAAAAAACCTTAAAATGATGTACGTGTAACAAACTGGCAGAGCAGCAGAGCAGCACGGTGTACATTGATTGAGCCTGCAGCACGATCCAGAGTGTCTGAGCAGCTGCTGCGGAAACTGTGAGCTCCGCTAAACGTTGAGCAGTGGTGACCTGTATTGATCGGAGGTAATATTACATATGAAACTGATGGATGAGAGCAACTATTTGACAGAGAGGTTAAAGGGCAGCGATAAACCGTCCCTGGAGGGTTAACTATGATGGAAAACATTAACACAAGGAGGATGATTCATGCTTTCCTTCTGCTGCGATGGCACTTCAGCTCCGCACATAACATCACTGAGATCAGTGTGTGTTTCTGTGTGTGTGTGAGAGAGTATGTGAAAGACAAAGTAAAGACAGAGATGTGTTTATGTGTGTGTTTATGTGCGTGTGTTGGAGGCATAAAGACATCAACAACTCCCTGCCAAGCATATTGGCACATCAATGATTGATGGAAATGATGTCCTCTGAACATTTCCTCCCGATGCCCCTCAGAAAAAGAGCCGGATCTGATGCAGGCTCATTGATTAAGTGGAATCTGCATCGTCAGTCACCAGAAGAATGTGGCATAAATCATATAAATCACAGGCCGCCTCGATCGGATGGTGTCAAGGGACTGGGAGTGCGGGAAAAAAAAAATCACATTTCTCACCCGGATGATCTTGACACAGTTTGTTAAAGGGCCACAAAGGGCAAACAAAGTTCAACTGTACGTATTTTAAGACCCGAGTCAATCCAGGAGGAGGTTTTTGGCCGACCGTGATCGTTGTGTTTTTCAGCACCGACCTGCTTCACATTCATAGAGTCACACCAACGTTTGCCTGCTCACCTGCTTTCTCTGAAGTTCTCAGGAAGATCATGTCTGCAGGAATCCTTTGGTTCTACACAAAGAAAACAAGAGTGACATGTTATTGAGATCTGCAGTATTTTATCATGAATAAGAGAACAAGGTCAACACCTGAACCAGAGGGTGAAGGAGCGAATGCTTTCTTAAAGGATCTCTACCACAAAGTCATGACACCTTACCCTAGCTGCGGCTAGATTTCAGGTTTAATATCCTTTGTCAATTAATTGTTGTTACTTCTATTTTCTTGGTTGCATTATATGTCATTATATGTGTCTCTATCTCTGTGGGTTTGTAGGAGGGATGTGGTGTGTGACTGTGTCTGTGTCACACTGTACTGTTTGGTGTTTTTTGTGCTGGACCCCCTTGAAAACAAGGTGGTTCATCTCAAGGGGCTTATCCATCAATAATCCGAATTTACATTGAGGTTAGCCGAGCAGATGGTTACCAGATCAGTGAAGTTTTTAGTACTGAAAGAACATTTACGGTATCAGAATGACAGAAAAGCAGAAGTGTGATAAAAGCTGTGTACTGTGACTTTAAATCCAGTCATTCATTCACTTTGCAGAGGACAGTCAGCTTCGTATTGGAGGTTGTCGTAAGTTTAACCAGGACTGGACTCAAATCATGCTAACATATTTTTGGAAACTTAAAGCTCCTGTGAGAACATCTCTGTTGGTGTTAATCTGGCGCCCCCTGTGGACAAAGTGCTACCTCTTGTCTCATAGCTAATGATGTGTTATCTGATGAGAAATCTCCTCCTGCTGCCTTTTAACAAACAAATCAGACTTCTTCATCGTGCAACTCCCCACACATCATTACGCCTTAAGACATTCAAATCGATTCCTCAATGGCGCAACATTCTGGTGTCCCAGTCTTTTTAAACTTTGCATGAGAAGACATCTGCAGAAACATTTCAGCCTTACCTTCTCAACAATGATCAGGTCCCCAACTTGTATGTCTGAACTCTTCACTTGGATTTTACCTGAGGATGACAACAGCTTTATGAAAAAGGAAACAGACAGAAGAAGACCTGATCTATCTTCACCTTTTACATTTGATTTTTTTAAGGACAAAGCTGCTGTGTTTTTTCAAATCTATGAAATAAAAGACAAGTATTGATCTCTGGCTCCTTGAAAATGACCCCGACTCTTAAAACCACAAGCCACTCTGTGCTGTCGCTCTTCTCTTTCTCTCTCACCTCCTAACAGATTGATTACCTCCTACGTGATCATGTAATACCCTTCTGTTTTCATCTCTGCTCTGAGGCACAAACAAAAACGACGGCACACTCAGATGTGTCGCCTCAATGCCCACAAAGAACCCGTCTTCTCCACTAGTGAATGTAAACGAGCACTAGGGTTATCACTATAGTAGAATTTTAAACTTCCATATGATACTAGTAAAAATCAAACAATATCAATACCATGGCAATAATAGAAGTCCTAGGGATTTATTATTGGCAAATCTCTTGATTTTAATTTCCAAAAATTGCCAGCAAACTTCTGCACACTGTCTAAATTACACAAATAGATGTGTTTTGAGTCTCCTCCGCTGTCACCTCTCTGTCTGTTAATAGGAGACATAAACGTCATTTTTGCAAAGGGGTCAATACTTTAAAAGGACCTGTGAATTTGAAAAGACCACCACAACAATCTCTCCTTTGCCCGGAGCAGCTTTGGGTTCAAAAATGACTGAAGATCTGAAGTTTTTAAAGCTTCAGAACTCTCTGATACTATAAATCATTATAGGAATAAAGATTGTATTGTTTTGAAATATTTGGTTTCGAAAAAATGTGAAAAGCATAAAAAAGTTTTTTTTACATTCTTAAAATGCACATGAGGGAGTCATGAAGCTACATCCTCAGTATTGTTAAAGATACCACACAGAGGGATTCATCACATATTTAACAAACGGGCCAATCATCACACGGCCTTTAGAAACTGAGAAAATAAATCAATGTAAATCACAGCAAGAACATCGACTCCTGTTACAAGTGTAGACCCAGCGGAGTGCTCTCTAGAACCTCCGAGCATACAAGACTTCTTTCAGACTTCTCACTGACCTCGCACTGTGAGCTTGCTGTAGAGTTGAGAGTTCATCTCTTTGTCCCGTTGGTACCGTCGCACTTCATCCACAGCCTCACGCACCATGGTAACGGCCATCACAAAACCCTGAGTGACAGAAGAGGAAGCAAATTCAGATCACTCCAACCATGATCACTCACACCATGATCACTCACAAAGCTTCATTATTTGAAGATATTTATTGTTGAATAAGTTGAGTAACTTTGGAACTTAATGAGTCTATTAAAAAAGAGGTTACCAAAAAACAACCTGTAAGCATTTACTCTCAAACAGAGGTGTGTTTTTCAATCTCTCTCCCCCCCCCCCCCCCTTAGATAATAAAAACCAAGATGTGAATTTGTGAATTTACCAGCGGTGCCCAGTATGTGTACAAATAACCGATCTTCAGTGATGGCACAAACTGGGAGCAGGCCACCACCAGGAAGTAGAGATTAAGGAAGAACTTGAACTGCTGATAGAGAACCTGAGGGGAGAAAAGGATTCAGTGAGGCAAGTCAGAGACGACGACAGCTGCCAAAAAAAAACAGTCTGCATGGGTAACTGTACGAGATGGTTTAAGATACGAGTTAGCGCTGTTAAGTTGACCTAACCTGATAAAAACTCAGAAAAGCTCTTTTTAAAAGGACATATTATCCTCCTTCTCCACCTTCTCAAACAGTCCCCCTGTGGTCTAAATGAAACATCTGTGCTGTGCTTTGGTCAAAATATAACATGAATCAAGCACCAGAGGAGGTTTGTGACCCTGTATAAACCAGCTCTCTCAGAACGCTCCGTTTTGGTGTGTGTGTCTCTTTAAATGCATTTTTCAGAATATGTCCCCTTTAAGGCAGTTGTTTCCGCAGTAACGTGGTCCAGTGTTGCTCTGCAGATTAAACAAACTGACCTGAGAATAAAAATAATGAACGAAGACAAAAACAGGCAAACTTTCCCTCAATCACACGGACCAAAGTGCCACCTGTGACTTACTGATGGCTCTTGGCTAATGGACCATCCGTCAGCAGCTTTAGCGTTCTATTCATCTAAGGTCACATTTTGAATAATGTGTGCAATAATGAGAGTCTAGCATCTAGCCACAGATTATCAGAGACAAAAGGATCAATGGACGATGCTCTACAGTTAATGAACCCGCTGACCTTTAGGGGAAAATGCACACTGCTAAACTCAATTTGTGTGTATTTAATAATTCAAAGTAAAGGGAGGAAACACAGCCGTTTGGCTCACCGTCGATGGGAATATCTACGTCTCTAATAGACAGTTGACATTTTATAGCCTGGGCTAAAGGCAGCCCTGCTTAATCATGGCACCATTAGTTAGTCTGATGGATCCCCTACAGTGGAAACCCTTAACTTAAAGAAGGAGCAGTTAACAATGAGATCCAGTACATGCTACGAGGTTTAATTCACTGTTTCACTATGACGAGATATTTCATCTGGAGGAATGTGGGGATTATTAAAGTCACTCATAGTTGGAATATTTTCTCAAAATGCCCACATTTTTCTGCCGCTCAGCAAATTTAAGCTGTTTTCACATATACACACTGAAGATTTCTAGATAATATCAGGAGGGCTGCCCCTGAAATCCTCCTGATCTGTTTGCTCACACATGCACCTCACAGCAGGAGACTATCAGACGTGAGGGGAAGCTGGGGGGGGGGAGGGTCTCCTGAAGTAAGACATGATCACGCAGAAGTCCCCTATATGACGCTATAATGAGAATATTTGCTTTTATATCAATGCCACTTGTAGTTCCACATAATCTCAATATCACCAAAAGTACAGAGAAGAACAAAAAACGTAATGCAAACTGGGTAAACCCTATTAATGTGGAATTTGTCATACAAGGACAAAATCCTGACTTCCTCACCCCAGGCACAAACGTGAAGATGTTGTACTTCTGGTTCTTGATGGCGTTTTTGGGGTACTTCTCTTCACATTTCTCCGGACAGCCGAGCCACACCGTCCTGGCCTTCAGCTCCTTCTTCCTCCGACATATGTGGGCCAGACAGTCACAGCAGCTGAGAGGGGAAGAGATGTAAACACACATTACATCATTTACATGCTGCCAACTGTACCGGGCTGCAGACAACAACCGACTTCATTCAGCTCCAAGAACGATAGATTGATGTAGTTACTTCAACAATTTATCAATCAATTTATGATCGACATATTAACCTGATTGGCTTTGGTGGAGCGTTTTAAAGGTTTGTTTTTAAGTTTTAATTAAACCCATAGTAACCAAGTATAAAATGGAAAAATACCCACTGATGCCTGGGAGTGTTTTAAAAAATATATAATGTTTGTTATTGCTTAAGGGCTGATTTAAAAAAGTATAATGCAAATATTGTAACAAATGGGGTGCCGGTAGCCTAGTGGTTAGTGCATGCGCCTCATGTATGGACGCTATTGTCCTCCAGGTGGGCAGTCCAGGCCCGAGCCTGGAGGACTAAGCCTCTGTATATGGGGCGCACACACTAACCACTAAAATACCTGCACCCTGTCACAGTCTGCTGCACAACGTCAACATGGACATGAAAAATGTCGTAAAAATAAACTACCTGTTGGTGAAATAAAAAAATATTAAATAAAATAGGTCCAAAATGTTACTTTCCTGCACTACAAAAAGACACACAGCGGTGTATTTGGTTATACAGGTGGTTTTTATTTTTTTATCAGAGAGGGAGAAGTGGAGAAGAGTGACGAAGGACCGAAAGTGGGAGGAGAAATAGGTGAACTGGTGGCTTCATAAAAGAAACGTATAAGGTTAATTTAACTTGACATAAATTGTATCGATTTAAACGATATTTTCTTACCCTATATATGTTTTGAAAATATATCCCAATATCTTAAAAACGTGATATATTGCCCAGCCCAAAGCTTCATGTGCACAAACATAGTGTACATCAGGATGAGACACATTTGTCATCGTGTTTGTTTTTAATCTCACTTTGACTCCGACATGAAAAGTCAAACACGTTCCTTTGCATCATCACATTTCTGAGAGGAGATTAAGAGAGAAGAGGAGATGGGTCGCAGATTAAAATGTACTTTTTTTTTTTTTTTTTTAGAAAGTATTTGACTTTCCATCAACCTGCTAATGACTACATTGGTGCTTATCGACCATATCTGATATCAAATGCAAACAAGAGGTGTAGTGTGGGGGGATGAATTACAACGGGAGCAGCGTGATGTGACCTGAACTGGCACCTCACGGGGGAGCGATGGGAGAGTGGCAGTGTATACCGTCATGCTGATCGACTTGGCTTTTCCACTTTTTAAGCAAGTTGGCAAAACATGAAGCTAAATAAATCAACTTTGGTAAAAGTCTTGTTTGTGTTGGCCTCCGTGTTCTCGGTCCCTGTGCACTCCCGGTCCACTTTCATAAGAGCGATTATTTAAGCAAATGAATGCTATTCAAATAATATGCCATTTGAACAGTCAGGGCTTATTCAGTGTGAATTATTTGTGTTTTATAATCCCACACTAAGCACACATAAAATTACTGGAAAGCATCAAACTGGTCAGCTGTGAAAAATCCGATTTGTTCATTAGTGGGGGGGTGGAGAGGGGGGACGGGGGGGATCAATATGCAGCTTTAACTGGAGACGCACCACTAAAGACAAAACAGCACAGAAATGATTCAATGAAATTCCTGCATCAATCACAGTTTCTTTTTTTTTTTTTAGGAAGGGTGGGAAGGGGGGGTGCTGCTCAAACATTTGCTAATAAATGTTGCATTGTATTGTTGGTACGTAAACAAACACGCTCCTCTTAGCCAGACAGCTGCATCTTTAGAGGGCGAAACTTGTCACATTAATCATCGGCTGGATAAACCTCGTCGTTCTGTTTGACCTGAAAATCTTTTTGGGCTGATGGTGCGCATCGAGGAACCCGACCAAAAAACATGCCCTTATCCTCTCTTTGCACTTCATGCACAGCTACCGGTGCGTTTGAAAGCCAAACTGATCATCACGGGGGCGCGGCGCTCACCGACATTATACACGTTATACACATTTACAGAATGACTAAACACCGACGACTTTCAGAGCAGTTCAGGCTCCGGCACAGTAACTGAAATCTACAGATTTATAAAACCCTCCATTGGACTTCACAGTCAGGCGATTGTCTCGGATTTGAAACAGCACATATGAAGGGTGTCAAACATTTTCAAAACCCTTATACTGCATGTTTGAAAACATTACAATCTCTTTTTTTATACCGTAAAGTAGTGAGCTACCCTTACATTTCTCAAGTCCTTTTAGCGTCTCATAAAGTTGCAACAGTTGTTTATGTGTCTTACAGACACAGAGCAGAGGAGGAGACGGGGGAGGCTTGTTTTGTTTGTTTATTTGGATGCCCATTAACTTCAGCAAAGCAGGAAGAATAGCTTCTTGCTTTGCTGAAGTTCATCTCTAAAGCCTCTTGATGCTCTCCATCACTCGGCCCTCAGGTTTGTAACTCGTGATGGATTTGGCAATCATCGCTGTGACCTGTATGAGAAGGTGGGTTGTCCCTCAAGCTTTTACTGAACTCGGTAAATCTGCATTTTCTTTTGATGCCCAGAACTCATGGAGCGCCCTCCAGCAAACACTTAAGGATCGGAGTTCTTCCCTCTATTGCAGAGTTTAAGGATTTAAATTCTAGCCACTTTGTTTCAAATTGTAACTGTTTTTAATTCATCTCTGTGCTTTTTATAATTGATTAGAAGTGTTTGTTGTTGTTGTTGTTGTTGTTGCTTTTGCTCGGTGGCATTGGAAATGAGAGAAACCTCAGTGTCCTTTTGAGACTAAATAAAGGTTTGAATTTTAGACACTTTGCAGGAGAGTGCTTGCAATTTTTGCCAATTAAAAACAAGAACATCCTCAATAGTGGGGAACCTTGGGTTTCTATTTTGTTGATATGTGTCGCTGTTGTTTGATTTTGAAATAGTGTCATATTGAAGTTTAAAATTCTGGTATTGTGACAACTCTAGATCACATCACTGTGGATTATTCCCTAAAAACAAATGGGTAATCAGTTTCGGGCTACAGTAAAAATCTTTTTTTGCAGTGAACTGAAAACTCTCTTACAGAAATCTTGCAAATTAAAAATCAATGTTGTGATAACTGAAAACACTTAATGTTACAGATTACATTGAAATGCCCAGACAGTGTGTGGTAAAGAAAAATGTCAGAGAGGGGGGGTTTTGGCGGGGAAGCAGAAACAGAAACTATTTGAAGAAGCATGTATAAATTGAGTGTATTCATAAATGTCTCACTTCTCCAAAGAAGTGAGACTGAGCTGACGCATGAGACGAGAACATGAATCATCCCACACAGATAACCGACACAATGTCACTACCTGGTTAAAAAACAAACCCCTCTTTTAAGTAATAACCGAGCGATGGTGTAGACGTACCTGCCACAGAGGACTTTCCACCCTCCGCACAGGAACCAGCCGAGGCCTCTGTGTCGCTGGTTGACTCGAGCCCGAGGCAGCGTCTGGTAGTCGCTCTCTTCATTTTCAAAGCCCTCCTCCGACATCATCAGAGGCATCTCGTCCAGGTTAGAGGGCTCATCTTCTAGAGAGTATCTGTCAGGACAGAGGACGGTCACATATGGAGGAATGGGGATGGATCGAGTTCAGAGGGAACCCTGTGCTTTCTATTCCAAACTTCTTTATTCACTTGAGATTATCATTCACTTGAAAACTTGAAACACTTAAAACTTTTAAAAAGTGACTCTACTTGTTTTGATCCCTATGGGAGTCATATTGTTCTTTATCTAGAAACGGGCTGTGTGGCCAACTCCAAACATTTAGAGGAGGAATACCTAAATGCTCCAAAGACTGAAGAAAGCTCAGATTAAAACTAGTCAGAGCAGTTGGCCCCGTTTCTCCATCACCAAGTGCCGTTGAGAACGTCCCCTATTCACGTTCTAAAGGAACAGTGGAAACACTCTGGAGAGGCTCGTCATGTCTTATTCATGAGGCCACTCCGAAGGATCATGAGAGTCTGCAGCCGTACAGGAAGAACCTACACACTCTCTCTCCATACGGGAGAAACTCAAGTCAGATGAACAAAACACAAAAAGAGGTGTCAGATTCTTCTGATGGAACAAAAAATATATTGAAGGAGGAGCTAGAAAGACGAGCAAACCTTTGTGTCATACATGAAAAGAAACTGGTTTCAGAATTTACTCAGAACAAACTTAGAAGAAAAGAAATGAAGATATTAAACCTTTTCTTTATAGAAAAGTAAAGAACAATTCTCTTTCTGTGAACACATTTAAAGAAAGATATATCTATATATCACTAAAAGGAGAGCTTATTATATATATATTATATGATTTTACTTTTTACTTGTTTGATTTCAGTTTTTGATTTGATTTGAGCACTTTAAGGTTTGCTTTTAATGTAAAGTGCGTTATGAAACTTTATTATTTATTGTCCAGATCTTAATTTTCTAAAACTTCTATTTTGGTTACTGTGGTATCTTAACATATATCTTTTTATATTGATTAACTTTTACCTCTCTCTCTCTCTCTCTCTCTCTCTCTCTCTCTCTCTCTCTCTCTTCTCTCTCTCTCTCTCTCTCTCTCTCTCTCTCTCTCTCTCTCTCTCTCTCTCTCTCTCTCTCTCTCTCTCTCTCTCTCTCTCTCTCTCTCTCTCTCTCTCTCTCTCTCTCTCTCTCTCTCTCTCTCTCTCTCTCTCTCTCTCTCTCTCTCTCTCTCTCTCTCTCTCCTCTCTCTCTCTCTCATCCCCAAATAAAGTCACACAAATCCCCCAAAATAACCTTAAAAAAAAAATTTCTGGCTAGGCTGAATAGCCCGTTACCAGCTACAACATGTTGTGTTTCACCAACTCCAACATAAAATCCACATAATCATAGTCCATGGATTTTCTATCACATCATTAACACTTCGGAGAATGACTCTTGCTGTTAAAAGCTGGTTGTGAGAGAGTCAGAGAAAGTGATAACCGCAGGTGTAGAGACCTGCTGTGTACCGCTGATGAATGTTTGAAATGTTTTCCTGCAAGCAGACTGCGAATTTTCACAAAAGCCGAGGACTGATGATAAAAATAACCCCCCTTTTTTCATATGCAGAGAAACTTCTGTGAAAGCTGAATTGCAACACAACAGGTGAGTCATAATTAACTAGAACACATAGACGTTGTGCATGCAGTATGTCAGAGACTTTGCACTGCACAGGTTAGTTATTTCCAAACATTATAAGCTGGTTGCAAAACTTGACCGCATTCACAAGCTGGATTGTGTTTTGGATTGTATTTATTCAACTGCTTGCATAATGTATAATTCTAGAAACGCTTATAAACAGCCTGCATTTCAAATTCCAGTTTTAGGCTAGAAAAACATGATGTGAAAACGTGTGTGGGCAGGCCGCAGAAAATCAAATCTTAATTCATGAATGTCTGGAATATGAGCAGTATGAGAGCTCAGTCCTGTGTGCATCGTTAGTGTCATGTAATCGACATTTAAAAGTATAAAATTAAACTCGGCAGGATTGTGAGCTTAATATCCATCATGCACACTGGTTCTCATTGTTACAGCCCTCAAGAGCAAAACATCCAGAATCTCCTGTTTTAACTGAGAGATCCCGCAGCTTCAGGACCACAGAGGACCAGAGCTGAGTGATTGGCTTTAAAATGGAAGTGCTGGAAGCAAACTAAAAGATTTACCCCAAAGTGAATATTAACAAGCATCTGTGATGAAGTCGGGTTTAGTTTGAAACCAACAAGTCCTGCGCTTTCGTTCCTCAGCAACAACTCGGCCTCGAGGAATGCGTATGAATCACCAGCGGCTTTTCCACCGCTGCAGTTGTTGTTCTTTGTTTACACACACCGCTGAGACTTGCCAACAAGAAAGCGTTAATAGCCGCAGTGTTTCTTGCTATGGAACTCCTACATCTGATTGCATAATAACTCAACTCTACACAGAGCCGAGTTGTGGGCAGGTTTGTAAAAAAAAAGAAAAAAAGAAAGGTTTTCTGGCTTTAAGTGCAGCGATTGTTGCCAACAAATGTTTCCTGTTCCAGTGGAAAAAGCTTTATTGTTTACCGCTCCAGGGCCTGTGCTCTTTAGCTTACCCAGCAGTGTGACCTCTAGTGAGGTCAGGGTCCAATTACCTGTCACATGAATTTTATTACTGAGAGAAAAAGGATTGCAGAAAAGTGTTTCCATTATATATCTGAGCTTCAAATCAGGTCAGTAAACACCCTTATAACCTAAGATGATCTAATCATACGCCAAACCAATCTAAGTTCATATATAAAGAGGCAGGTTACCAAAATAAAACACAAACACCTACATTATGTCAACAGTCAGAAACAACCTACTACTTGCTCTTTAAGTACCTGGTCATGGGACTAGTTCACTTCCTGTCCATTCCTGAACCAGAAGGCTTTAAAAGCTCATCCTCGTCCAGTCTGTAAAATGAACAAGCTTGTGAAGGATGTCTACAGCATGCAAAAACACTTTAATAACATGAGGTGAAGTTGTTGTTGTTGTTGTTGTTGCTAACACAGGTGATCTATCGTGTGCGGGGGAGCAAGGCAGGTATCTGATGTTAAAGCGTACAGACAAGTTATCAGGACATTGTGGTGGATTAGGAAAGACAAATTAGTCGTGAGAAGGATTTAAGAGCTTCATGAAAAGATGGTATTAGCAAGCCAAGCACATGTCAAAACGGGAGAGGATGCGGAGGAGCTGTCAGACGCAGCGCTAATAGCAACACAAGCTAACAGACCCCGCACACAAGACACGGAGCTCAGGCGGCAAAAGCGAGGCAGGAATGTGTTATTATCTCAAGACAGGCGGCTGTTTCCTCAGTTAGCGACTCGGTTTATACAGCCAAACAAAACCCACCCGCCCACTCTTACCGTGAATGTCTGGCAGAGTTGTAATACGGGATCCTCTTCGAGTTCTTCCGCACCGGATTCAACGGGATGCTGTCAGCCATCTTGGCTGGGCAGGACACATTCTGACGTCACCTTAAAAAAAAACTGTTTAGGATTTATGCTACATTCAAGCGCCGGGAAAAGTCTCGTAAATGTGAATATCACAAAAATAAATACATTGATGCTAGGACTGAGGTTAAATAAGACACAATATATGCGATATTTTCCATCATATTTCCGTATATCTTACACTATAACTAAGACCCTCGGGAAACAAAGTAAATTGTTTTTGAACGCGGCAGCGGATGGTGTCTGATCTGACTTCACAAAATGAAGAATGCGTTTTCCAGAGGTTTCTGAAGGCAGCACAATTAACAGAAAGTTATCGCTGTCACTGTCAATGAGCGTTAAAATGTTCATTTGTTGACTAGTTTATGAAGAAATTAGACCGTGACGCTTTGTTTGATTGGTGAAAATACAATTGTAAATTTATGTTGAGTCGCATATTGTGTTCATCTATAGGCTACATAAATTAGATAACTACCAATTGGCCCCACGCTGGTGAAAACAGATTAAGCCTATAGCAGATATTCCATTATATATATATAATAAGCATGGTGTGATATTAAAAGTATGAAAAACTAACAAGGGGTCAATGGTTTTCTCTTTGATATGTAGGATGTTTTAAATATTTCACCGTTGTCCCTGTAGTCACCCATTAATACAGAGCCCCTGAAGTCCTAAAAAGTAAAAAATATATCAAAATGGCTTAACGAGTTTTTAACTTCAGGCCATTTTAAATAAATCTCAATTAATCTGTAACACCCTGACTTTCTAAAACCACCCAAAGAAATGGTTAGCCCAGTTAAAAACATTTTTTTTTTACATAGTCCTATCTGTAGGGATGATATAGATAATGTAGAGAGATAAGTTAAAACATGTTAATAGTATTGCCATTATAAATAGGATTCATTTTAGAATACTAACAATACTATTATTGTTTTGAGTTATGCTTTAACTTGAAGAGTCTTTCACCTGACAACAGGGCATAACGGATTAACAACAAATCAGGATTAGTGTGCAATAAATGCACTTTGTTTCGTTTGTTGGACCCTATTTTTTAATGCTTTATTAGTCTACATAGACTTCTATTAAACAGATCTGCTAATAATGTTCTGCTAATAATGAATAATGTCATGGGAACATATTCTTTGACGCTCCTGTGGAGAGCTCTTAGTTCGTGTTAAGTCTGCTGCCCCTTGTGGACAAAATGAAACCTCTTACCTTTAAGTTGATATAGTTCTTAAAATTTGTAAGTGTTGTTTTTTTAACAAAATAAATCTCATCCTGATTTCTTATAATATTCAATCATGTCCCTAATCAAGACTATTCAATGTTGAAACGTTTTTTTTCAAGCTGATGTAAATCTTCATGTCTGACACCTACCATCTGGCAGCAGTTTCCTGCATGAAAAATAAATAAAATAGATAATCAATATTTTATTCTCACAGTGTAGTTTGCTTGTATAGCCTATAAAAAGGCATCAAAATTATTTATAGTCTGTTTCACAACCTGCAAAAAAATCCTCACAGAAGCTTTAAACTTCACATACAGCAGACATTTGCACATCTCTCGTTAAAAAATGTGCACGCTCCATTATCTCCTGTGCAGCTATTTTCATTTTTTAAAATATTTTTCATACATTTTGCCATATTTGTTCGTATGTCCATTTACGTTTGTCTTGCTGTTTTAACTCATACAATGAAGTTTCTTCTCCAAAAACATCAAGACCAGAAAGCTGTGATCAGTGTTTTAACAGACAGGAAATAAATTAAAACATGTACAGAGATTGTTCTAGGTTTTATTCGGTCCATCTCTTGTTTAAGAAGACAATTTCTCAACATAACATGACAACATTGCAACTCATAGTTGTGGGTATTTATGAGCATATTTTGTGCTTTGCACCAGCAGCATTGGGCAGCTGTCCAGGGGAGATAGCAGACTCTTTGCATTATTGATTCAAACATATGTTCCCTTCTTCAGAGCAACCATACGTCTAAGCACCGTAGGAATCTTCAGGTACAAGTTAAACATTTAATGTGTAGATAAAAAAAAAAAAACACTCACAAATGATGGCGAAGTAAAATAGCGAAATGTGAATACCCTTCTATTCTCTGTCAATTGATAAAAAGTTCTTTTTAAGTCTCTATATAATACATAAGAACAAACAAGGCGTTTTACAAACACGTCCATCATAGATTGCATAAGTATCAAGTCACCGTCCAGCTTCTGTTCAATTGATTCCAATGTCTTTGCTGTTGTCAATCAGCATAGAAAAATGTCTATTATTCCCCAGGTCCATGCCTGTCTTGGTTCGACTGGTCATCGGACTTCCTGCGGTGCTCATCCGGTCCATGCCTGCAGTGAGAGGGTGAAGCTGAGAGATGCCTCTGTTCTGGATCACTGAGATCTCGTTGTTTTTCGCGGCCAGGCTATTGGCGATGGCTGTCGCATAACGGTTCCAAAATCCAGTGTCGACGTTCATCGCTCGGGCTGCCAGGTCCTTCTGAAACATTTCCCCAAACTTCATCGCCTCTCCCCCCAGCAGGGCCATGGGGTTCTCCACCGACAGCCGCCGGCCTCTCCTGGCTGGTGCGTTGTTCCACATGTGAGTTCCCATATGAACCTGACAATTACAAATAAGATTTTAGATTTAGTGGATGCCTTTATTTCAAACTGTTCAACCTGTTTGGCATGGATTGCACAAATTGACATTTAAAAAGCTGTGATTTGTCTCACAATACTGAACTCTGCTCTTCCTAAGATATATCCTCATTCATAAGTCTTAACAAAGAATGCATCATTTTTCAAATTGACAAATTTCATGGAGGTCTGTGTTTACAACTTCTGACAATAGTATAGCTATAACTCCTAACCCTTGTAGGGTTTTTGGATGCAATACTGATGCAGAGCAGAAGTGCTTCATCATGTGATAAAGAATTTGGCATCCATTAATTAAATCAGCAACAATTTTGACAATAAATCAATATTTTTTCTGTGATTTCTGTATGCAAAATTACCGAGCACATACTGATTCAAGCTTCCAAAACACAAAGAATAGCTTTTGTGTGAGACCTAACTAAAAAAAAAAAAAAAAAAGGTTGTGGGCCTGTTTCCTGTTGGAAAGGGCTTTGGGGATTTGGATTTCTTTTAGTGTTTTATGACATTATTACACAAGGACTTGATTAAAGAGAAAATAAACAGTATGACAAATCAATGAGAAAATAGCTCACAAATGCTGTGATTAAAAGCAGACATGCAAAGCGTGCAAAAAAGATTAAAAAGTCCTCGGGGAATTCACTCTTTTTTGGTTTCTTTGTTTTTTTACAGAGAAGATAAAATACCTAAACAATTAATCACAGTACTGATGTGGTGCTAAAATACTAACAGGAAATGATGAAATGCCATGGATCCTATGTAGAAGGTTTCAGTGTTAGGATTGTTTCATATTACGAACTGGCTTTACTTTTTTGTTTTTGTGAAAGTGCCTCATTACTCTACAAGCATAGGGAGGTGCCAGCAAATCTCTCATCTTAAATCACAGAGATCACAGCTGAGTAAAACTTCATCTACCTTCAGATTGCCTTTGGTGGTGAACGCTCTGCCGCAGATGGAGCACACAAACGGTTTCTCTCCGGTGTGTGTGCGCTCGTGGATCTGCAGGGCGCTGGCTGACGAGAAGTTCTTCCCACAGGCGTTGCAGTTGTGCTGCTTTGGTGTCCGTCGAGGATGAACGGGGCCGAGCAGGGAGGTCATTCCTGGGCTGCCGATTGGTGCGTAAGTCGGAGGGATGTGGACGCTGAAAAGTGGGTGCGGCCCTTCGGACGGGGTGCTTGGTTGACTGTGACCGTTGAGCTCGGTTTTTATCATGCCTGATAGTGGGCTGGTTACCAAGCCAGGGATGCTTTGACCTGCAGCCGAAAAGAAAATCCATATGAGACTATTTCAATGTCCAAAAAAAAGAAAGAACACTTTTTTAAAACAAAAGGATTGCCAACCTACCTCTTTCTCTGCTCAGTTGGAATGACATGCTGTAAGGAGTCTCCTCTTTCACACTCAGATGGCCGGTCTCCATTCCTTTCAGCTCTTGGGCCGCTGCAGCTCCTGATGCAGAGGTAGGAGACTCAGATTGCTCTCTCTTCACTGAGGCTGCCAGAGGCTCATGGTATTCTGGCCTGGTCTTGTTCTCAGCAGGGGATTTAGTGGTTGGTCCTTCTGAGTTGTTTTCAATCAGAGACGCGGACACATGGGGGGAACAGGACGACTCTGACCCATTTGGGCTTTTTGCGCTGCAATGGTCCGTCCTTTTCTCAGATGAATAAACACTGAATTTGCTGCTATCATCACCAAAACCATTTGTTAGAGATTTTATACCAAAAGAGTGGGTAAAGCTTACAGTAGAGTCAATCATCCTCATTTGGTTCTCAAGAGCAGCAATACTTGAGATAATGGCGGAAGACTTAGGAGGGGAACTCCAATCGGAGATCAAGGGTTTAGACGGGTTTACACCTTCCACCATGGTTTCTACCTCGTCTTCTTCTTCCTCGTTAACTTCCTCCATTGAAATATCGTCAGTGAGGTCATTGCTATTGCTGCTTAGACTGTCAAAGTTTCTCTCATTGATGGAGAACTCGCTGTCCTTGTCCTGCAGCCTGTCCACCAGGGTAGAGTCTGGAATCTGCCCCACCATGTGCATGCGGATGTGCTGCTGCAGGACAACAGCGTTGGTGAACTTTTTCTGGCAAATAGGGCAGGAGTGTTGCACCTGAACGGGAGGGTTCTCTCTGTGAACACCAATATGAGCCTTCAAGTTGCCTTTGGTGGTGAAAGCCCTGCCACAGACTTTACACTTGAAGGGCCTTTCCCCAGTGTGAATGCGGTAGTGCATCTTCAGCGCGCTCTGGCAGCTGAGGACACGGTGACACAGGACGCACTGGTTGGGGTCTGTGATCTTTTTGTCGATGTTCTCCACCAGCTGCTGAAGCTTTGAGGTTTCGGATGCTTGCATAGAGTCCAGGGGGCTACTGGTTGGGAGTTTGATTTCGTCTGAGTGGATTGAGATAGGTGGAGAGTTCGAGACAGGGGATGCTGAGGAGACAGGTTCGGGTGTGGTGGCCCCTACTGGGATCGTAGTGCTGGTTGCCTCCGTTGCTGGGTTGCCTCTTGGTCTCAGGGAGCAGGTTTGGGGCAAGTGGACCCCCTCTGCTTTTAATATATTGGCTGCTTCTGTCTCACGGTTAGATAGCGGAGACTCTGAAACAGGAGAAAAATGAGCCTCACTGCCTCTGTGTTTAGGTGACAAAGATAAACATTCAAAAGGAGATGGCTGGAAGGGAGATTTAACGGATGGAGTTACACTTACAGGGTCATTTGAGCCTCCAGTACTAGTAATAGTGGAGGAAAGTGGAAGACCCATAGAGGCTGGTAAAGTTGCTACAACAGGTTTGCTATCAAGCCATGAGGAGCCAGGTTTTTCTGGAGGGATGGACATACCGTAGGGAATCCCAGTAGTGGTTGGCACATTGTCTAGATATTCTGGCACCGGGTAGGGGTTCATCTGGACGTGAGGATACTTCTCCTTGTGTCTCTGGAAGTGTACCTTCAAGTTCCCTTTTGTGGAGAAGCGATTGCCGCAGATGTTACATTTGAAGGGCCGCTCTCCTGTATGGGAGCGCAGGTGGATCTGCAGAGCGCTGTCGCTGCCAAACACTTTGGCACAGAACCTGCATTTATGCTTGAAGAAAGGCTCCTCTGGGCTGGGCTTGGTTTCGAACAAGGACACGTTTGGCAGTTTCCCTTTCCTGTGCTTCATCAGGGCTGCAAGAGGGTCAAGTGCATTAGCTGTGGCGGCAATGCTAGCCAAGGGATTTGGGAAGATGACGCTGCTGGGAGGGCTCTGAGGTAGAAATGGCAAGCTGGAGGATGAGCTGAGGAGGCTGCTCTGGCCCATTGGGAGGGGGCTGGAGGAGCTTAGCGTCTGAGTACCACTAATGCTGCTGCTGTGTGAGCCTGTGTACGGAGGGAGTAACGTGGAGATGCTGCTGCTGGAGAGAGGCGGGGTTGAATTCTCTGAGGAGGCTGAGGTGCATGTTACATCTCTGAAGGAGGATTGTCCAGATACAGTTTGTGGTTGGAGACTTTGTGACTTTTCAAGGCCAGAAGACAAAGAAACAGCAGCCTGTCCATTGACGGACGAGGGCATTGTACCTGACAGAGGCAGGATGGGAGGAGGGATGATGCCTTGAGAAGAAAAAGGGTTAGATGTCAGAGACAGAGACCTGGACACCGGGTTTAACGCCACCTGTGTTGGTTGCCTGTTCATGACGGCTACTTGGTTGCAGATCTGCTCAATAAGCTGCAGCTGGTGGACCTGTTGTTGCTGCAGAGCCAGCAGGTGCTCCAGGATCACGGGGATGGCAGCTGAGGCAGCCTTCCCTCCAGTACCACAACTGTCTATCCCCTGCGAGAACTGGGCGACAGCCACCCTCGTGCTGTGTAGAATCTCCAGAGTCACGTTCGTACTCGGCATGCTGTAGCTGCCAGCAGTCGACATTTGGGGGGAAATGGACTCCGCTGAATCAGGAGGCTGGGGGCTTGAGGGTGCGTTGTAGTCGTCCGGTCGGCAATGCTCATGCTCCATGGCTTCATCCCGATCAATGCCTTCCTCTAAATTATCCAGACTGTCATTGTCATTCAGCATTGTCTCCCCCAGCTCAAAGCCGGCATCTGTGGACTCTGCCACAGACGAGTCACTAGACGCCACACTGGGAGCCGGAGAGGGTCCGATAGGAGATGCCCCTGGATCTGGACCCCTGTTATTGTCCTTTACTATCAGCACTAAGGAGTCCTCAGTGCAGACTTTCTGGTGTTTACTCAGTTCAGTCCATGTGAAGAACTCAGCACAGCATTTGTCACAGATGTGTGTTTCCTCACTGCTGCCTCCATCGGTGCCCCGTACGAGGCCTGAAAGTATGAAAAAGAGACAGATTTAGAACGCAACACTGAAAACATACTGTTCAGATATTTTTCCGAGGATCAAACTGTGTAAACTGTTGTTAATCCAAACACAAAGCACAGAGTCCATCAATCTGACCACAGTTTGCTTAAAAGCATTTTTTTTTAAATACCCAACGAGTGGAAATATAACGTGCAAAATCAAGCTGGATTATTAAGTTATTTAAAGAAAAATACACACAAAGAAAAACATAAATTGATGAAAATGAAACCTCTTCGATTTCTTCTAAGAAAAACTGACTACATACATGTATGAAACACAGACAGAGTTTTGATCATTTGTACTTTCTACCCTCCTTAAAAGGGAAAACTGAAGATGAGTCCAAGTTTAAAGTCCACTAATGGCCCGTTATTGTTCTGTAATCATATTTAATATAATATGACAGAAACCTTACATTTTGTCAACTCTTCCAATGACTGCAGCCGCCACGTTTGCAAGCTAAGTGTCGTTAGTTTTTATTTTGTGTAACCACTTTAAATGATCAAATCAACATTAGAACCCCGTCGTAACAAAGGCTTCACACTCACAGCCCGTTTTCAAATGTTAATACTATTTTCACAACAAAATCAATAAAGTTCAATGAAGTTATCTGACCTCTCAATCGTGCATCCATACAGATAATGAAACTCAATACAGAAAATATTGATTTCTTTGTTTTGTTCAATCGTACATTTCAGTTGATATGCATCATCTTTACACCACATTCAACTTTAACACTATTCTTGTATTCGTCCGACCTGACTGATGTGTGAATATAAAACCGTACAATTAAAGACTTCTGATTCTCCAAGCAGTCGGACACACACTGTTGATTTATTACTTTAATCACTCTACTACTGCTACTTGTAAATTCCTGTTTGCAGAGCAACACATCTTTGATTCTGCGTCAGCAACATAAAACAATCAATGGTGTAAACAAGAGCATCTTATGAGGGAGAAAATAAGTCAGATTCTGAGGGGTCCAAAAAATATTTAAACATGAGTAGATTTTCTTCTCATAAAAAAAAAAAAGTGTATTTTGTCATTGGTCTGAAAATCCCTGGTTGTGCGCCTTTGTGTTTAAATCTATTAAACAAATCTAAAATATCACAGCGTATGTTGTTTCCACGACAACACATGAATAACACCTCTTTCAATGCAAGCCCTGATTTAAAACAAAAGAAGAAGAAAGCAGAAAACATCCTGCTGTGACTAACATGGCTGTCATGTCCTAACTTGTTTGGCCTTTGTCTGTTCACGGTTTAAGAGAAACGTTTATACTGTTTTTATCTGTAAAGATCTCTGAACAACACTTCCAATGAATTCTAATTTCATCATCTTCCTTCAAGTTTGATATTTAAGATCTTATCACATCTTTGTTTCCCATTCTTCTTGTTCACTTCATTTGACACGTGTCCTCAAAGAATGAAGGAAAAGTACACTTTAGATTCAGTGTTGCATCTGTTCAGGCTTTGCCCCATTAGGAAACAGCCAGCAATACCAGATGGAAAAAAAAGTGGGGGAAATCAATAGTAAATTAAACAAACGCTTGGGCTTCCCTGCTCCAATTTAAGAGGAACGGTTAAAACGAGGTCTAAAAACAGACGCTCATTATGAGGTGAAGATAAGAAAATAATTATGTAAAGGATATTTTCAATGCAGCAATAGTTCATGTTTTTTATTTTGTTGTTTACTTATTGACACGTATTTATAAAAAGGGATAACAAATAATGTGTTTGTGTGTGTGTGTGTGTGTGTGTGTGTGTGTGTGTGTGTGTGTGTGTGTGTGTGTGTGTGTGTGTGTGTGTGTGTGTGTGTGTGGCCTACATAAGAGCTGCACGCTTGTTCTTAAACACAGCAAATGTGGACAGGAAAGCAATGTAGACGAGTGTCTGTGTGTGTGTTTGTGTGTTTATGTTCACCCCCATGTCCATGCCGTGTGTGTAAACATGTTGTTGAGTGTTTCTGTGTGTGTGTTTGTTCAGTTAATACACTCCAATCATCGCTGAAAGAAGGAGTCAAAGTGCGCTCAGGCTCAACACAGACAGAGACGTCCGGTGTGTCTTTAGTTTTATAAGAAACTAAAGAAGAGACAAACACAAAGTGCATTCCCTGTGTTTGGAAGTTACACGTTTTTTTGAAGGCATCACAACATTTAAGTTAAAATGATGTAAAGTGAGAGATATTGAAAGTTGATTTTCAGTTTGTTTCAGTTTAGAGATGATGAGTGTGAGCTCAGAAATCTCTTTAAAAGTCAAACTGGTGTGGTCAGTAAATAATCGGAGTCGCTGGCTCACATGGTGGGTGGTCTGAACATCACCCGGGCGATTCAGCAAACACAAGCGCTAAAAAAAAAAAAAAAGTTCTACTGTTAAAGCTCAGGAGTTTGTCTGCACGTTGTAACATTAACTTCCAGGAAAAACAAACCAAAAGATCAGCTTTGAAATAAGGCTGTGGATTTATTTCCAAACACAATAAAACTGACAGGAATTTATTTTAAAAAGTCAGAGCGACTCCATCCCCGGTGTTGGGAGCAGAAAACAGATTTATGATCGTGTCTTTCTGTGTAGTTTGGCGTTAGAGATGAGAAAATGAGGAAAGCAAACAGACCCTCAGCACGGCGGCGTTGCCTCTTTGACTCTCTGCGTGACCCCCGGCTGCAGAGGTCAGCGGTTCAGATGTACTAATTGTATTATGATCCCGTCGTGGAGCACTTGCCCCTCGCAGGGCGAGCCTGACAAAGGTTAAGTCAGCAGGCTCAATGTGGTGTAGTGAACCCCCCCCCCCTCCTCCTGCCCGGCTGCAAGGCTGAGGGAGGGCCTGTTCCACACTCGACACTTTGTCACAGCCACAAATAATAACACAAATAATAACAAAGGGATAAATTACAATAACAATGACATTAATAAACAAACTGACCGAGAAATGAACAGAAAAACTTAGAAATGGAAAAATGAGCGGTGATGATTGAAGATGATTTGTGAAACTGAAACAGATTTCTGAAGGCCTCTTGCTGGTCGTCATGGTGACATAAATGATGAACAAAGTAAAAACTGACACAAATAAATACACACATACATGTAACAAGAACGATATCAAATGATATTAATTAACCTTAATTTTAATGCCTGTTTGAGTTTTAGGTTTTGATCCAATTTGCTTTAAATTTAGAGCGCACACCAAATCCCAATTTCAAATTTAGTCAATTTAAAAAGAAACAAAAATCCAGACATTTAACAATAACTAAAAGTTCAGATATGGGTCCTGATGTGACTTTATGATTAATTATTTGCTGTGATTAAAAGGTTTAAATAAAATCCAGTTTGTCCTGCACATACACTGCATGAGGGGAGATAAAAATGTTAAATGAAATATATTTATTATGTAATATTAGAATATTTAAGGCAGGTTGGAGAAGAGGGACACAGTTACAAATAATGCACACAAGGCAGATCTTTTTTTATAATAATAATTCATATTTTAAAGGTAACATGCTGAGATTAAAAAGTAAAGGATGTTGAGAGATACCTAATCTTAACTTTTTATAAAATAATTATTAAATGATTTATAAGATTTATAAGATCTTTTGTTCTGAGTTTACAGAACATGTTATAAAGCTGTGTAACCGTTAGTGCACGATATCACGTTTATTTCGCTACAGCTCGTTACTGTAAGGCCACGTTTTCATCTCTGAATATTTTCTCAATGTCTCCAAATGTTTGATCTTTTGAATTTAAATGTTTATTTTTAAGTTGAGAAGAAGGCCTCGAGCCCAAACTGAATCCCCTTAAAAACAAAACCTGCAGCCCCACTACTCCTAAACACACTGTTCTCTGTTTCTGTGAGTTCATTCAGTCCTGTCGTTCACCACAGGCCCTGTCTCTGTTTCTGCGTCTAAAACTGCTAAAAATGAATTAAATCAAATATGAAAAAAGGTTTGATTTCGTTCATCACACGCTCTGTAGGTTTGCACTGTTTGCTGCTTGTTTCTGCTTGTTTTGCCACAATGAGTTTAAAAAAAAAAAAAATCAAGATCAGATTTTTGATAAAAACGTTCAACACGAGTTAAAATTAGCGCCATTACATTTATTTATTGTACTTTAAAGATTTCATGACTGATTAAACCATCATTTTATTTTTAACATTTTAAACATTTTAAAATTAAAAAACGAACAAAAAGGACACTTACTCTTTAATTTGCCAAGTTAATGATTTTCAAACTTCTAATTAGTCATACTCTGCTTAGACCTACAACCTTACAATTAATTATTTTTCTCTTCCTGCTGGTGTTTTGTGAACAGCAGGTGAAGTAAAGCCGGTAAAAGTCGCTGAAAGCCTGCGGGACACCTACCATTCGTGCAGAGGAGTCCGCTCCGTGTCGCCTCCTCCTCTGACTGGAGGTGCTTGGGTTTGGCTTGCTTGCGGCGGGACATGTTGCTCTCCGTGTGCGACTCGCTGCTGCCTTCCGCCGACTCATCTACGAGCAGCGACTGGGACCCTTCAGAGGCAGCGGACTCCGTGAAATAAGCGAAGTGAGGCTGCCGTCGATGTCCGTGTGCAGATTGCGCATGTCAGTGTGATTGTGATGGAGGAAGGAGAATGCTTTTACGACTCTTGCTGCCCTTCGCTGGGTGATTGGCTGCGCTCCAGCCAGCTCACGCTAGATATGGAAATGAGGGATGGGGTTTAATAATAATTAGTTCACTTCCTGTCCGGTGCGCGGCGACTTTTACGCACAACTCCGAGCAGCTCCATCATGGTTTTAGTCCGAACAGAACTCCTTTTGCGTTAGTGTCTCAGGGATACAACTTTCTTTCCAGAGGCTGCATCTCCAAGTTGATTAAGATCTAAGTTTCTGCTTCCTTTCTGGGCTCTTGGTTGAATTTCTCGTTACAAAAGAGACTCCAGTTTTAGCTAAATTCCCGAGCTGAGGATGGAAGGATGTCCAGCTTGAATGTGTCGATGAAAGGAGCTGTTATCCTCCCACAGTGGGACAGGATAAAATGCGTAAAGTCCCACGTCCATGCGTTTAAAAAATATATATTATTCTTGCGTAAAAGGCGAAAGATCTCTCAGACGGAGTGCGTAAAAACAAACTTTGTTGCGTTGAACTTTTCACTCCGGTCACGGATAAATCCGACCTCACACTACTGCCTGTCGGAAGTGAGACTCCCTGGCTGGACCGAGGCACCGGCGCTCTCCTTGTTGCCTCCGCCTCCAGTCCATCATTAGATGCCTCTTCAGCCGCCTGCGATAGGCTACTGCCAGGATACCACAGGAGGTGTTGGAGCGCCTGCTTCATTTGTTACGACCTCCCACAATTTGGCGCCATTGTGGACTGAAAATGTCTCTATGCTGGGAAAGAACTCTTTGAGTCCTTTGTGGGATGATCAGAGATGTTTGTAGGTTAAAACCACCTGGATTTAGTTTTTAAACTGCTGGAGTTTATAGAGAATAGGGAGTTAAAATTAAAAATAGGCATACTAGATTTTCATTTTTGTAGTTTAGTTTAAATTGGTTTAGTGGTTAATTGTTTGTTTTTTTATATCAAACTCTTACTTTTCACTAAAGCTGTCAGCTACAGATCATCATGGTACACACAGTCAGTGAGTGTGAGGTTTATAAGTGAACCAGTTCAGATGTGGCTGTGTGATCCTTTTCTTCCTCAGACTGTAGCTATTTCAAAGAACGATACTTGACTAAAGCTGTAATCCCCTCTCACCAGGCTTTGTCCCAAAACTTGTAATTATGTGGTATTAAAAGATGCAGCTGGGGGAGGACAGAATCAGCTGTTGATAATTGCAAGTACTACACAACAGCCTGGTATTGATCGGCATGTCTCCTATTCCCCTGCTATGGAGAGATAAGGAGAGCCCTGCTCCTGCTGGAATATAATTTCTTCTGACCTATCAGGTTGCTACAGACTTATGATGAATAGCCAGAGTGGCCTTATCTGGAAACTCGACCCTCCCTGATTCGATATTGATTCTTTGTAAGCAGCGTGGGCACACAGAATCAAACCGGCAGCTACTTGACCATGAGCTCTTCCAGATTCTAACTTGGCCTACACGAACGCAGAGTCACAGACTGCACTCCAGCCTGAAGCAGCACTTCACTCTGATGATTCTACATCTGTTAGAGGAACAAATTCATCCTGTATTGTTTTAGTAAGATGAGCAATGTCCAAACAAGGTCAAGTCATCTTGTAAAAATGACTCCTTAGTTTAACTTTTCAGTCAATAAAAGTGATAGAGGAGGGATTGAATACATGGAAGTACGCCAAATATATATAAAATGATAAAACCGTAAAATACAGAAAATTAAGATGGTGTGTTGGGCCGATCCAAATTAAAAAAAGGAAAAGACGCCATTAAAATCAGAGAAAAAAACTGTTTTTGTGAGATTACAGAATTGCACATTTACAGGAAAAAAAAACTCAGATTATAAAGTCAAAATGATTTACTACCCAGAATAAAATCACAAGAGATGACCGCTAATTACGAGTGATTTTAGCCTGGAATCATCACATTATCATGAGCATCCAGACCTTGAAGAGACATAGCTGTGAATTAGGACTGTTCAAGAGAAAATAACAAACTGATGAAGACGAGGTGATAGAGTTTGTGCATCAGGAGGAGCTACATCGCACATGACAGATGTCAGGATATCTGTTGTTAAAAAATTATACATTTTTTAAATGATACCGATCTCCATAAATACACACAACCAATCACAACTGTCTCATTTGCAGAACTGATTAAAGCTACAAAGCTTTATATTGAGTGTTTATGTGACCATCTCCAAGCACTTCACATTAACAAATATCCCCGAAAAATGTCACCACCAAACACAAAACAAAACTCTCCTGCATGAATAATAATCAGTTCATCCCAACCTACCCTCTCTGAACTGTACAACCAGTAGGACCCCCCTCTCACCCCCTCCACCACTCCTTCCAGTTACTGCCATCAGGCGGACGCTACAAAGTCTCTCCGACCTGGAAAACATCTACAAAAGAAATCCTTAATTCCCTCTTCAATCATCTCCCTGAACAAAATCAAACAGACACTTTTTATCAGCTGTTGTTTATTTTTTGAGCTCTGTCAAAAGATAATCTTTGTCACTGTTGGGTCATCTATCCATCCATCAATCAAACTTCACTATATTACAGTATAGTTACAATAAAAGCTGAGAACACGTTTTAAAAGTCAGCCCCAAACTTAGTTGAAGAATAAAACACGTACTTTTATTTATGACCCACTCCATAAAAAACTGAGGAGTGTGCAGAGTCGAGGAGATTCCCTGTGACGTGTTTCAGTGTTCATACAGTATGAAGATCACAGTCTGTGATTTACCGTCAGCTGAGAGCACGAGCAGACAGAGCAGCGTCCTGTCAGCCGCTGCCAGCAGAGGAATGTGAGAGCTGCTGAGCGGAGCTATGCTACGACGAGCTAATGGGCCCCCCGACCCGCCGCTCAGACAGACAGCGATCAGCCGGGAGAAAAAATGTAAAGTTCTGCAGCAGGGATAAGTCAGACTTAAAGACATGATGAGAGCTCGGCTGAAGAACCTGGAGACTCCCAATGAATTCAAACCGAACTGTAAACCGAGTCAGAGAAACATTTGATTGAACAGGAGGGATTTTAGTGAAATATCTGCATGGCAGGGTTAGCTACATTTGCTTCTCTTTAACCTCTCTGACACGAGAATGGACGATTCATTAATGCAGCCAAACATTTTTCAATCCAATCCATCCTTAGTAGATTAGTATTGAAAACATTGAGTTTGGCATCTTGTTTTTTGTTTTTTACTCAAGAAGCGACCATGTTTGGATGAGCAGAGAGAGGACATAAGTCATCAGCTAAAAGCACATTTCATTATTTATATTATTGTATTTATTGGAGGCCCAGTTAATGGGAAGTTTTTGTTTTTTCAGTGTCTTTCAGAACATCTACATGACTTCCACCTCGGGGGGAAAAACAGCTATGAGCACAATCACTGCGAGACCACTCGTCGGTTTAATATATACTGTACAGGTCACTCTCCACATTTGAATGAAGGACAGATTGATGATGTCATTCCTCCTCCTGTGTCGTTTTATTTTGAAGGCACCTTGAGCTGACCTCTTCCATTTTCATTTTTCAGTCCTTTGAGCTGACGCTGCGATTCTGTTTACACTCTGCAGTATCAGAAACTGTCACAGATAAGTATGTAGATTTAAATTGATCAAGATATTTACTTGAACTGGTGTAAAAGCAGCAGCTAATTAAACACATACAACATCCCATCCATAATAAGCGACCAGTAAATAACTAGAGGAAGAAATATATGGATCAAGAAATTAGATTCCACTTTTATAAATAACAAACTCAAATGAAGTCAATCTAAAATGCTTTGCTAAAATACATCAAAAATAGAAACATACTTTGTTTGTATATGCAAATACAGTGAACTACGGAAGCCCTCGATGGACATCCACCCTTTTCATTTACTTAATTTCCCCGTGATAAAGAGGTTAATATCAGTTCTTTTCACGAGATCCTGATTTGTTTTTCTTGTTTTCTCGTAGTAGCGGTATCATTTTTGTAGTCTAGAAAACAACATTTTAAAGGAGGTGTTCGCGCATCCAAATATCTCATGAAGTAGAAGCGTATGACGTCAGCATCACCGATGTATTATGGGGAAAAAAAACACGTTTCAGTCTCTCTGAACCTTGACACACTTGGTTCAGAGAGACTGAAATGTTGTGATTTTAGTTCGGTGATGCTGAGCATGAGTAGCATGCAGGATTTATACTTTTCAATGCAATCTAGCAAACAAAACAGGCTGGTCATGAAATGTCATGCTGCCATTGCCCACACTTACGAGGTAAGTAAATCCTATTTCTATGTTTGTTTTGTGTATTTTCTATTCTAGGAAGACAAGAAACAGAAGTCCAGATCTCCAGAAATCAGCCTGAAATTATTGATATCCCAGGAAAAATAATTACAGTAAATGTCCACTTAGGGCTTCTATATTAAAGCTTATATCAAAGCCACCATCATGTCTGCTCTGTCTGATACGTCTCACTAACTGTGCACTAGCCTTCTGTATAACGCTCAAACCTGCACACACACACACACACACACACACACACACACACACACACACACACACACACACACACACTCCTAAACACAGACTATCACAATCGTTAAAGCCTGAGTAATCATGACTTATTGAGCTGATACTGTACAGTATGGTGAAATTCTCAGACAATGGTCTTGTCCATAAGATTTTGCATGGACTTTAATGTTTGCAAAACCTTGGAATATCAATGATCTTTATAAAGAAGTAAAAAACAAATCAGTTCAATGCTTTTGAACCGAGGTGCGGGACAGACTCTACCAGGCAAAAATCTAAAGACTTAAATCTGAGCCAACTGAGCAGAAGTGATCAATTAAAAATGTACTTTTTTGTGATTTGAGTGAACTGACCCTTTATAGTATATTTTAGGAATTTTAAAATATCCTACTCTGGGGGTTGAAGGGTTAGAAATACCCAGCAGTAAGAAGTGCCAAAGGCTGCAGCCTTAGTTTGTAATTTATGAGCCCACCGAGCCCCCTGCTCCGTTTGATTTACTTTTCGATGAACCCGACGGGATCATAACAATTTTTTAGTTGAGAATATCTCTCCTCCGGGGGGGCTTCAGGGTGGCCTCGCACCTTCTCCGTGTGCTACAGAATAGATCTAAAAGAATTACACTCGCTCAGGCTTTGTTTCCACATATAATCACACAAAAGGATTTTTCCTGAAAATAACCATAAATCACAGGCTGGATCAATACGCCGGGCCCGGGCTGCACTAGCCTGATAACACAATCAATACGGGGTATTTGGATTTTAATTAATACATGACAGCAGCCCGGACCTGAAACAGTGAAATATGACCTCAGTCCCTTTTGAAATACGTCCTGCAGAGCATCACACGTCACAGCTCGTCAGATGTCGATGCGATCTGGTACCTGAGGAGCTGAAGACAAGGCGGGAGGAGGGGGAGGAACAAGAGAGGGGACATGGATTCGTTCAAGAATCAGGATAAACAAGGCCAACAAAAATCAGCTACTCTTGCATCTCTATGAGGCTGTATTCAGACCCAGCTGTTATTTGAGCTTAATGCTAAAAAAGAATGAAAAACTTCTCAGGATGGTTCTCTAACAAACACATAAAAACATCCAACTGCTTTTTCTTGTGGAGGGAAATAAAATCAAGGTGATTAAAGTCTTTTTATTCTCTAGGGACCATGAATACACAGTCAGGATATTTCACTAAAATATATGAGTATCAACCTGCTTGAGGTTGCAATTTAAAATCAGTATAGTCATTAGTGTTCATCCTCAGGGGAGCATGAACGTCCGTACCAAATTTCAGAAATCATTTTAAAAGTATTTGACAAAATAAATAAACAATGAATTTATTTGTATTTCCGTTAAAAATATCCGAGGAGCAGAAGATTTATTGGTATTCATCCTCTGGGGAACACAAATGTCCGGACAAAATTTCAGAGTCTTTTACGAAAACATACAAATATCTATCTGCTTATATTAGAGTAAAAGTCAGGGAGTTTGAAAAGTCATGTAGGATCTATCCTCTGGGTACCATGCATGTCTTTTCAAAATGTCTTTACAATTTATTGAAATTTTACCAAAGAAAAGTTCACCAATCTGCTGTTCTTCTATCATAAGAGTTCAGCAAAGCCATCGGCATAGATCCTCTGGGGACCATAACGATTTGTACAACATTTCAGAACATTTGCAGAAGATATTTCACTCATAAAAAAAACATCTTACATCCATCTGCTTCGACTTCCAGTGGGAAAAGGAAGTAGCTGAGCATGGTCATTGGTGTCTATCCTCTGGGGACCATGAACATGTTTGGAAACTCTCTAACCATTCGATTTGAATATTGTCAGGAGGAAGTCTCACAAAAATAATAATATCAATCTCTTTCAGTTTTCAGATTAAAAAACAGGAGGTTCATCATATTCATAAGTATTCATCCTCTGGGGACCATGAACATCTGTCCACATTTTCAGAGAGACTTAAAATCAAATTTGCTTGGATATTTGACAAAAATAAATGAAAGACTCAACCTACATTCCTGGTACAACCTGGTTCATCTTGAGCCTATGAGAATATCTGTAAACATTTTCAGAACAGCTGTAGAGCTCTTGGGATTCATTCAATCTCCTTGCGTTACTTTTTGAATACGTTTGAAGATCTACAAAGTAATTGTTATCCGTCTTCTGGGATCCACGCGTAAGACCTGCGCTGTGTAAATGAGAGAGCAGTCACTCCTTAAAATGTTAAAACTACTTCAGCCTGAATCAAAGTAGTGGACTGAGCATCAGACGCTCCCTAGAGCTGCTCATCCCGCACGGCTAAAAACAAGAGCCTGATCATCCGGCCCCATCCTCACGTCCCTGCAGAGAGACCAACAATTGTCAAAGGCGATATGGAAGCTCAGACGGGCCGCGGTGCAATATCCAAAACCTTCACTCAGCAGTTATTGCCGCTGAATGGGAGCGGGGTCCTTCATCCCAAAACACAAAGCAAACGGGGAATAGACCAAAAAAGAAATCAAAAGTGAACAAAGAGGGATTGAACAGAGAGCTGGGGGTGATAGACAGCAGCGAGACAGGGCTGTTAGGTTATGTAGACTGAGGCCCGAGTGGCTGGGAAAATTTCTGATCGCTTTAATTCACTACACCCAACTTGGCTCTGCGCCTTTTATCTAACACTGTGTTTCTGTATTGATTTTTTCTCTTTATCTTCCCCCGGCCCCGGATAAGAGGACAGAGAAGTACGGGAGTGAGAGTGAATGGAGGAACTTTCCTGAAGATTGCTGCTATTCTCAGGCTTATTGCCTCCTGTCCTTCATGGTTTCACATGACGTCCCGGGTGTCAGGATCGCCTTCAAGTCTTGAAATGAGGAAAGCTGATGATACAAGCGGACTGGGATCAAAGGGGAGCGAACTGGTGAAGGTGGAGAAATACAAACAGGAAATACATTTCTAAAAGTTTGGTGGAAATATTTTTTAAAAGAAAAGACAACAGAATATTTCCTGCAGGAAGGTGTTGACGTAATCTCTCTCTCTCGTTCTCTCTCTCTTTTTTTTCGTTCACATTAAAGCTTCATAATGATGTGTTTGTGACTTTGTTGCCGTCCAAGTTTACATGACAACGAGCTGACGGCAAAAAAAGAAGCTGCAGATTTCAGGAAAAAAGGGGAGGGTAATGGTTCCTTCTCACAAACTGGTGTGGACGCAATAAAACAGTAGTTAATTACAACCTGTGAGCGAGTAATGTGAGACTGGAAAAGGGAAAAGTCAGTGTGTAGTCACGTCCTTTACATGAAATACACCAGGCCCGGTTATGACACAACATCCTGTTTTCAGCCGATTATTTTCTGGCGCCTAAAAAGAAGAACGTTTCACAATAAAGAGAAGAAGTTTTCCAGAGGAGAAGATTTCTAAAAACAAAGAGGGGTCGGTCATGAATGCACCAGCAGGATGCATCTTTTCTTAACCGAGAAAACAATTAGAGCGAACAATCATCCCGCATACGAATGGATTGTTTCAGAACAGAGTAAGAGTAAGAAGTCCTTTCAGAGCCGACTAACAAAGCAGACGGCCTGCAGACAAACCTTTTGTTGCATTAACAGAAACAATTCATATAAACTGCGACAGCTAATCGAGTTGTCGGTCACTTCATCTGAGAAACATTTCAAGTATTCATGAGAAGGCTGAATATTTTAGATTCAGTGCTGACTTTAAAGATATTCAGATGTGCTTTTTTGAAGGCAGAGGGTTTTTTTTTTTTCTATCCTGAAAAACAATCACACAACTTTATTCTTAAACTGAGGTCATGTATCTAAATGATGTGATGACATCAGTGATGAGGAGTCACTAAAAGAGTTTGTTTCTTCTTTCATTTTTAAAGGTACAGGACTTTTGCTGAGCAACTAACATACTAAAAAGTCAGTGTGTGTGTGTGTGTGTCAACATTGTGACCTCAAACGTGTTTTTGGTTCCATGGATATTTAAAAATGTGGGTGAAATGTGTCAGAGTTTGTTTTATGATCTCAAACGGAAATATCACAACAAACACGTCATGTAAACTGGATAAAAGAAAAAGGGTTGAAGTGAGCGCTGCAAGTGAATAAACAATGAACAGTGGACAGAAGTCCCATAGCTTATGAATAAATGACTGTCCTGATGAACTAAAAAAGATCGTCGTGAAGAAACTACGGTCTAAACTGAAAGTCCGAGGCTCTCTGATAAAGTCTGAAAATCATTTTTTAACGGGGATGTGTTCACGTTCGCTTCAACTCAACTAACCAGAGGCTGCTTTGGAGACGTTTTCAAAACTACCTTCATTTCTTTCTTTAAAGAGATGTTTTGGCAGCTTCTGTTTGAGTCAAGCAAACATTTATAATATTATAGTTTAAGAAGGTTTTTCCGGTTGAAGCTTCTTAAAAGTCCTGGAAGAATCACGGAAATATAAAGATTCTTAGAAATTATTTAAAAAACACCGAACAAATCTGTAAAAAGCCCGAAAGTTACAGATTAACCGTTTTTTAAAGCCGTTTCATCTCACCTAAGTTTGTTCTTCTTATAAAGTATATATGAGGGATAACTATTGTACTTTGTGCCTACTTAACAGTCACAAATACACATTTTTGAGCTTTGAAAATACAACAAAGTCATCCGTTTGTAACATGAGGATGCATTTGTAAAGGTTTTAAAGCCCACTATCATATAAAACAGTTGAAATCAAATCCCCTCCACCAGCTCCAACATCAAAACTCTCTCCTGTTTAAAGACATTTTTCACAACTGGACCTTTTATTTCTGATATGCATTTCTGTTATTTCCAATTTAAATTAGAATGAAGGTCAAAAAGTGTTTCACTGTTACTTCTACATGTCCAGTAAAAGCTCACAAACACATGCTGACGCAGCGAGAGAGCGGCCCTGCAGGCATCTGTGACACGTCGGAGTAACACATTTTGTTTTTAGACCCCTGGTCCTGCTCGGCTCTCAGCAGGAGACGGAGAAGAGGACATAGTAATGATCGGGGAAGGCATCCTGACACCCACCAGGAGGAAAAGCAGAGTCCTGAGCAGAAGGCCTTTGACTGCTTTGAGCCCGAGCTGCCACGTCATCAGAGGAAAGAGGTCGCAAATGAAGACTGTGAAAGCAGTGGATTAAAACTGGTCTAACTCCCAAAAGATGAATGATGAGGTTTGGCTTACTCGTGTCTGTGTGGAGGTTTAGATCCGTGTGAAATGTGAAGTCAAAGCTTATAAAGATCCTTCAAACAACATAAAGGTGTTGTTGTCTCGCCCCAGTAAAACAGTAAAAAGCCCCGGCTGCTTGTCTCTGCACAATGAAAAAAAAGAAAAGGAGGCGAGAAAAAAACAGAAACTAAAAAGAGGGCCAGACTGATTTTATGTGAATGTTGACTAAGAATGGTCTCCATCTGTGTAAACCCACTCAAACAGTGACTTCCTGTGAGTAACAGTCTGAAGCCTGGAGCGAATCACTGATATTTATCATGCAGGATGGCACACATTCCCAGGCTTTCACTCTGACTGCTGCTGCTGCTCTGCCAGGCCGACTCAGGCCTGAGAGAGAGATTAAAATACAAGGATCTGATCCTCAGAGTTGTAGGTAAGACCGCTTTCTATTTGGTTTATTTGTTTAATCCACAGAAAACATTCAGCCTCACAAACACGTTTAGATATTGAGTATGGATTAAGAGTTATCGGTTCATGACTAGATTTGGCTTTCTTTTTTTTTTGCTGGCTAAGGCTCGACTTCAGGAAGAAGGCGGTCTTTAAATGATGTGATTGAATAGCAAAATTAGAAATTGAACGTCTGTATATTCCACTGCGGCGTTACTTCATTCCATAGTCGCTTTGGGTTGAGAATCGGAGGGTCGCCGGGTCAAGTCCTGGTACGGACCAGAGTATGGATATTGGTCTAAATTGTGGAACTCTCGACCTTTCAAGACTGACCTTCAAACATATTTCTACTCAATCGCCTTCAGTTTTTTCATCAACCCGTCGAGCTCAGGGATCCAGAGCTCTGCACGTTTCATTGTTACAGCAGACATAACTGTTTGGATCAACTGTGTCGTGTGTAGATTGCTTTATAAATAAAGTTGAGTTGAGAGGTTGCTGGAAAGGCTACATGCCCATCAAGGGTCAGGCTCTGCCAATAAGCTTAGGCTATAAAAGCTGTGAGGTAACGGTTAACTTGCTCCATACTTGTCTCTCTGCAGATAAATAAATAAAGGTGTAAACTCACTTCCACAAGTCCAGCCGAGGTGTCCAGCTCTCTCACTCTGACATCTCTCCACTAGTGCGTGTCCACAGCTCCTGTTTGTGCATGTGTGTGTGATTCAGGCCTGTGTGTGTGATTCAGGCCTGTGTGTGTGTGTGTGTGACGCATTTCTCTCAATATCAGAGCGTAAACCAGAATTTCCCACCCGGGATTAAAAATGTAAAACGTTAGCAACATGCTAATGTTAGATGAGGTAAAAAACACGCCCCCTGAAAAATACCAGAAATGATATCAAACCCTTTTAAGGAGCAAAACATAACAAATCATCAACAGAGGTAAAAAAAAATAAAATAATAATAATAATAACTCCTACAACAAGCTTCCACAAAGTTTGACCAACAGGTGTGGGTAAAGCTGACGTGATGTTTAAGGTGTGCAGAGATTTTCACGGCTGTTATAGTGAATACGGCTTCTTTAATGCCGCTCAAAGACGACTGAATGAACACCAGAAGTGACAGCATGGTCTTTTTTTCTGCTTGTTTTTAGTTGATTTAGTTTGAGTTGGTTTTTAGCTATAAAAAAAAAAAGTGCATTTCGGCCTCACAGCGTCCCTGTTATCGTCTTTTAACAATAATGAATGTGACTTTTTTTTAGAGTAAGGGCCGTTTCAAAGGGCGAGCATGAATATGGTTAACTGTATTTTTTGGCATTGTTGAATCACAGTAAAAACTTTGAAATGTTTATGTTCACTTTTAAAATATCTGATGTCTTTTGGGGCCTCTTTAGCACCTTTCCCCTGAACGTCGACGGCAGTAAACACAACATGTCGTTCTTTTTTAACGCTCGCCCTCGCCCTCAGCTGTCGTCCGGCTCCCCGCGTATTAACGATGCAATAAAAGGCCGTACAGGAGGAGCAGGTTACGGGTAATTGCAAAGTCTTGCTCCATAAGGCCGGCACGGTTTATTTGATTAACCTCCAGTGACAGGTCAGATGTGGGGAATATGTTTTTCAGCCAGATGATCACGGGGTCATTTATGACCTCCTGCTGATGGATAATCAATAACTGAATGGACGGACGGCCCGATGGCTGACACAGTCTGTCATCGGGGTTATGTTTGTATTATGTCTGGTCCTGCAGGCCGAGGGAGAAGATAATATCAGGATGCAGGAGGCGAGGATGGTTGACCCTTTTTGACAGAAAGAGAGAAAGACACATGGACAGACAGTAAGAAAGAGGAGAAAGAGCGAGAGAGGAGAAAGAAACAAGGAAAGAAGGAAGGAGAGACAGAAAGAAAAAACAAAAGAGAAGTGGAGAGAAAAATAAATAAAGACAAAAAAGAAAGACAAAAGGGAGAGAGGGAAAGAAGGAAAGAAAGGGAGAGATGAGAAAGAAAAAACAAAACAAAACAAAACAAAACAAAGACAGAAAGATTTTCTCACTAACTGTTCCCTTTAGTTAAACCCAGTGAATTCTTCTGTTCTACCGGCTTCATGTTTGTTCTCTTGAAGCCACAACAGAGCAAACCTTAGCCTCAAAATGGCAGCAATCCATTCAAAGAAAGCGGGGGGAGGAGGGGGGGAGAGAGAGTGAAAAACAAATGTCATAAGATGCCAACAGTTAAAAGAAAAAGTCAAACCTCCTTTACAACATCCTGAGCCGAGCCGGCCGCCTGCAGACTCTCTTCTGTCACATACGACCACCTCTCCTGCTCGCTGCCTCCTCTCCTCTCTGCCTCTCCTGCTCTCTGCCACCTCTCCTGCTCGCTGCCTCTCCTGCTCGCTGCCTCTCCTGCTCTCTGCCTCTCCTGCTCTCTGCCTCCTCTCCTCCTCTCTGCCTCTCCTGCTCTCTGCCTCTCCTGCTCTCTGCCTCTCCTGCTCTCTGCCTCCTCTCCTCCTCTCTGCCTCTCCTGCTCTCTGCCTCCTCTCCTCCTCTCTGCCTCTCCTGCTCTCTGCCTCTCCTGCTCTCTGCCACCTCTCCTGCTCTCTGCCTCTCCTGCTCTCTGCCACCTCTCCTGCTCTCTGCCTCTCATCCTCTCTGCCTCTCCTGCTCTCTGCTTCCTCTCCTGCACTCTGCCTCTCCTGCTCTCTGCCTCCTCTCCTCTCTGCCTCTCCTGCTCTCTGCCTCTCCTGCTCTCTGCCTCTCCTGCTCTCTGCCACCTCTCCTGCTCTCTGCCACCTCTCCTCCTTGCTGCCTGTTTGAAACCACCATCCGCTTTGAGCTCCACAAGGCTGTAAACAAACGCAATTTTGCATTTCCTGTAGTCTAGACACAACTGAGGCAGAGACACAGCAGCGCTCTCTCATTGACTGTGAAGGGAAGAAATGTTTCCCCACTTTAAAACAACTGTAACGATTAAGATTAAGTCTAAATGCTGACAGAGTTTACTGTAAGGAACACCTGCGCACAACACATTTTAACACGGAGACCACATGAGAGAGAAATATTAATAAAGTGCATTAAAGTGGATTGATCTGTTCTTAAATATCTACGAGTCCTAAGAAACGAGATGTGAGTTAAAGAGGATATAAAACAAGATTTTACATTTTAGACAAATACATTCAAAAAGCCACCAAACAAGTTTTAATTGACTTTAAAAAATCCTGAATGTAAGCAGGTATGAATACGTAAAATTGTCCTTCCAAAAACCTTAAAATTCCTCAACTCATCACTTAACTAATACTTTATTAATCCCAGAGGGGAGTTTAGACTTTGCACTCTGTTACAGAAAGACGTCACACACATGCACAAACAGGACCTGTGGACATGCATCAATGAAGAGATGTCAGAGGGAGGGGGCTGCAAGCTGGGGGCTCCACAAGTAGTTTGGGGGTTTGGCGCCTTGCTCAAGGGTCATCTCGGCAGCACTCTGGAGGTGAACTCACACCTCTCGGGTAACCACACCCATTTCCATACAAAATCTTGAGTCAGCAACTCTTCGGTTCCCAACACAAGTCCCTACAAACTGAGCCACTGCAGCCCTCAAAACCTTAAAACCAAGCGGCAAAATCCAGAAGTGCAAAATCCTGCAGTTCATCGAGTGTCCACTAGAGGCTTGCTGCAGAAGAACAGGAAGCCACATACACACCCCATTAAAAAAAAACAGGTTTTACAGCAGAAGTTAACAGCCTGGTAAAAAAAAAACAAGTAGGTCTGATTAGCTCATGTCGCACACTGTACTGGGGGTGGATTTTTTTGATAACTCATCCATTTTGATTTCATGAAGGATAAATGTTATTCACAATAAGGGGCGTAGCTGACCTGATTGACAAGCGGACGCAATGTAACTGTTTGTCAAGAAGCTTAAAACCCGCCTCAGCTCTCATGCTGTCGGTAGGTTGACTGAATGTTAGGATGAGCGACCGCCATCGATGGGACTCAAAATCCCCCTGCAGTAACAGTCGGGTGACGTCACTCAGGCTTCGTCCATTAATATCTACAGAATATGCTTAAAACCCTTCAAGGCTAAGTAAGTCATAAGTTCAAACAAATCACTCCATGTGATACATTTCAGACCATTAAACATTTCTTAAAACTACCTAATAAGGCATTCAAAATCAATTGACATTCCTGAAACGCCAAAATATCTTTAAAAAGTTTGTTAATTTTAGAAATTATTTTAAGCAGAATCTGAACACTCCCTTAAGAATTCTAAGTAATGTCTCTTTAAATACTTTTGCATCTCTTAACTCCTTTCCTCGTTGTCGTCATCTCCTGTCTCCTTTCCCCACAGGAAACAGATCGACATCAAACTAACCAGACTTCTTTCTGCGGAGTGATACGATTACAGTTAGTCCTCCAGAGTCTGTGATGAGAGCCGTCTGCTTCAGTGACGGTTTGATCTTTTTAACAGGCCGCCATCGACGGATAGCAGACCTAACCGTGTGTACTCGGCCAATCAGAATCGAGTGAACACAGCAGAGTAACAGCAAAACATATCACATACATTTATCTGAAAATAACTCATTTTCAAAATATTTTTAACCATCATTGCGCCAGTGAATGCATCATGTTTGAAGTTCACCGGGTGCTTTTTGTCTCACTGCCGCAGAGACAGTCGGGCGTGTTTTGCAGCACGGGCAAACGAGAGTGAATCAAAGAGCCTTCAGAGAGACGATCATTGATTTAATCACATCATCAGCTGCAGCCTCTTCAGGGCCAAAGTATCCGATCCATAAACATCCAAACTGAATCACAGCGACGCTCTGCAATCATCGCTAAGCGGAGATCAGGAGGAGGCGTTCAGGGTATCAGCTTCTATCACGCTCACTTGTGTTATGAAGTGTCTCAGGATCGATCAGGATAACAACCACATGTACATCGACCGCAGCACACATAACTTTATCGACAAGAGAATTACAGACATAATCGTTCCTCTGTTGTCCAACTCCAACATCACCGTCCCCCTATGAGTGTGTGTGTGTGTTTTCCCTTTGTTAAGCCTTTCTGTAAAAGTATTTTATAGCGTATGAAGCTTATTATTTTCTGAAAATATTTTGTTTGGTGTGTCCTTTGTGGGCCACTGTACAAATAAGGTAAAGCATGCAACATGTGGTGCTGCCTCCTGAGACCCTACTCTAATCCGGCGAGGTACGAGGACAGGGAAATTCTCCCGCTGTGACGTGCAACAAGCAGGTCAGGCGGATCCCAGGGGCCGCCTGCAAGACATTTTCTAAAAACTTTTAGGAGTGCATATTTAGAAAAGGCAAATATCAACAAACGGAGAGGCTATCTTTGACCCACAAATGTCAAATCAAAGCGCTAATTAGTTTAAGCTGTTCACAGCTTGACATCTTTCTGCCACTGTGAAGTCCGTTTTTTTTTAGACTTTAACGTCCAGAACTGGGAAAAGTATCATGACATTATACTGAAGTGGCCATTACTTCATCTGGAGACTTTCTTTATAACGTCAAGAGTAAGAAAGGTGGAAAAATTGACTGGGGTAGCCTCGCGTTTAGTGTGCATGCCCCACATACGGAGGCTGTAGTTCTCAGAGCGGGCAGCACAGGATTGAATCTGACCTGTGGCTTCTTTCCCACATGTCATTCCTCACTCTCTGTCTCTCTCTCTGATTTCAAACTCTATCCACTGTCCTATCCCTCCAATATAAAGGAATAAAAAACGTATTTTTTAAATGCAACTTTTTTGAAGATTATAAATAATCAGAGGAGTTACAGTAAATAAGAGAAGCAAAGGAATAAAATGAGGAAATTAAAACACTTCAGTAAACTGCAGCTACCAGAATGAACTTGAGTACAGCTCTTTGGTTGTTTTCCCACTATTAAATATTCCTAATCTGTCCTTAGAAATAAGCAAAAAAATGCATATCTGATATATTTTATAGTGCCAAGAGGGCCAAATTATTGTTGCTGTCGCTGGATGTAAAGAGCTCAAAGTTTCCTAAGTGTCTCTGGATGTTTCACAAAAACTAAATAATGAGGAAAGAATAAAAAAACATCTTTTTTTTTCAACCAGCTGCTTCATGTTTCTGTGATATCTGTGCAGAAAAGACTTCCTTGGCTGCTCCCTCTCGGAGCATACAGGCCTGGGAAAGCGTTGGGTTTTATTATTGGACGTCCACTGTTAAAGTATTCTCCGACAATCTGATGTTGTGCTCTAATAGAAACCTGTGAATGCTTCTCAGGGGTTAGCGGACAAAGCTACGGCGGGGCTGTACATCTGTGAGTGCAGAAACAAAGCTTTGTTTGTGAGCCTCAATCACTTGTGCTCATGAAAGCAGACACTTAGTTGAAAAACTTTCTTTTTTTCTTTCTTTCAGAGGAGGAGGGGGTTGGGAAGAAAACACTCTAAACCTACATCCTGGTATAAATTTGCAAAACGCAATACAGGCCTGATTGTGTGTGGAGCGGACGCAGGATGCATACAAATAGAATCCCCTCTGAAATGTCTCCCGGCCCTGCATGGCTCAGTGGCTAATGTACAATAAATCAACAAAAGGGGGCTTTAATAGCGGGGACGCTCAGGTCCGGGGTGCTGTTATTTTATCTTTTTTTTTTTTTACAGTATTTAATTGGAAGTTTTCCCTGAAACATTACACCGCGCTTTTAAAATGACTTTGCCCAAATCTAAGAGGAGATTGATAAGAATTTCTCCCCCTCCTTTCCCCCCTCTTCTCTTAAAGTTTTGCACCCCCCTCCCCTCCACTCCTTTTCGTCTTTCAGGAGAGAGCAAGTTTTTAGCCGAGGGGAGACTAAAGTTACAAGTGTGTGGCATTTCATGGAGGGGGAATGAAATCGGAGGCTCGGAGGGACGGATAAGGCCATGCTGGGAAAAAGGGAAGTTGGCAGTGGTAGCGGGTCAACAGCGCGCCTCCGAGCTGTACCCACTGCACCAGGTGTCCACTTAATTCAAATGATACTATTATTCATAGACAGAGGAAGAGTATTGAAACGACTCCCCCCCAATCCCTCCCTCTCTCTCTCTCGCTCTCTCTCTCTCAGTCCCCCTCATCCTCCTCCCTCCTCCAAATCATTTGCAACTGAATACAGATATAATCCTGGAAATATAAGTCTCCATTAAGGCTATCCCATTTAGCAAACAAGGCCCCCATTGTGCAACATGTTGTGTGTATAAATCACCGTCTGAGCGAGCGAGAGAGGAGGGAGAGAGCTAAAGATTCAGACGGAGACGATATCTGAGAATGTCACTCAGTCACACATGACAATCAGGAGTGTGTTTAACTTTCTGATTTGATGCTGCCGCTTGTTTTTCTCTTAACATGTGATTTTTTTATTTTTTTATGCATTAAAGACGACGCAGAGATCGCAAAATAAAACAGAAGGAGACGAAGATCAACTCAACACATCAAACACTCAAATTGTTTAAAATATAGTTAACTAATGAGATGATTTTTCTACCCTTGAGTAACGTGATCAGCGCTTGTTAGGGATGGGAATCACCAGAGGCCACACGATATGATACCATCATGATACGATGTTATTGTGATTTTAAACATTTTGCGATCTGCTGAGAATTTAACTTTTTTAACAGCATATTACGTCCACAAAATTAAACTAAATCTAGAACTGTTTTGTCAAATAAGAAAACTTTCTCACTCTATTCATCTCTCTTCTGTCTTTTTATTTCTCCACAATAAGAGTCGAGCTCACAGACGGACCGACACTGTGATGAAAGTTAAACCCTGTTAAAGGCTGAATGCTCCTCACAATCTGAACGACTCGGTCTGATCGAACTTCACTGAACACAAACGTGTACGGACGATTGTACAGTTACAAAACCTTTCAACAATGCAACGTGTTCAAAATGAATTGAAAATTAACCCCTGCAGCAATTTAAAATTTAAAAAGCACATTTGCTCGAACTATAATAAAAATATCAATACTTGGCGGATGAATCGATGTAATATCACCTCACTAAATATCAAGATACCATGCTGTACCGATTGTTTCCTCCACATCTAGTGCTTGATGTTCATGATCATCTCGTCTCTCAGGATGAAACGCTTAAATCTCAAAACACTTTTAGAAGAAGATCAAATAATATTCGACACCAACAACGACACAGACGATCAAACGACTTAAGCTGTGCCTTACGGAGGCCCTGAAGGCCAAAAAGCCAAAACAAATTCCATAAAATAATTATACTAAAAAATATGGAGAAAAAAAATCCCTTTTTCACCTGCAGCTTATTGTTAGTATGTGTTTTATTAGAAAGTAGTTAAATCTGTGTGCAACACTTTACTGGATTAGAAAAAGATTTTCTTCTCCTCTCTGGTGTCCTCTGGTACCGGCTGCTGCAGCGCCGTGAGCAACAGAAACAAACTTTCAGATGTTCCTTGAGTAATTAATGCTCTTCATACGTTTTAAATCATGCCTGCACATTCAATCAGCACTAAAACACTTTGTGTTTATTTCTTCCATTCCAGTGAAACTCTTAACAAACAGTGACATTTTTCTTTTTCTTGGTTGTGCTTTATCAGCGTGCTGCACCGTCCTACAGTTTGTCTTTTTATCTGTTGTGTTTTTGTCCCACTGATGTGACTCAAACTTCCCTCTCAGGGACAATAAAGGTCTGAATGGAGAACTGAAAGTTAAAAATATTTGAGGCCAAAATCGACTTTTTTCCCCTAAACAGATGAATGAAGAGCAGTTTAAAAATTCACTCTTCCTAATCCGGTTCAGAGTTACGATACATTTTTGATCCTCATGTCTCCCCTGAGGTGATACAACAGGAGCAGGAAGGGGTAAAAAACAACATTTCTTTATTTTACTTTAAAACATAAAAAAGTTTCCATGTTTACACATTCTTTTTGTAAAGTGTCTGTAGCCCCACTGTACAAAGACATCTCAGTATTTCAAATGTTAATATAAAGTGGCTGATGGCTGCTTTACAGTTTGAGCCGACATAAAGAAAAACTTTGTTAAACTGACGAGTAAATCTGCCGACCAGCGAGAATAATAAAGGAAAACCGTTAAGTCAGGTAGCTTAGTCACCCACTTTGTAGTTTCTTAACGTGCAGTTTTATTTCCTTTAACAATAAAACTATTCTCTTTTTCATGGGTAAATACAAATAGTAATATAAATACCAGTCATAAAATCCACAAAAAGATGCAAAAGCTCCCGTCTCCATGAGACTGGTTTTAATGTAAAGATAAGGGGAAATGTTTATGGTGTATTTTAACTGCTGAAAAACATTCATGCACAGATTCAACAAATTGATAGACACATTATGAAAGGAGAGAATCCAAACATGGAGGTTTCATTTCTGAGGTTTTAAATGATTCTTTCCTGGAGTCACTTATAGAGAAAGTATGAAGAGGTCTACGTCCTGAGGCCTTTTCTCTGGAGACAGATCATCACATAAAAACACAAACTATCACCACAACCAGAGCTGACTCCTCGGAGCCTACATTAACATCAGTTTCTCAATCACAGGAAAAGTAAAACTCCGGCTTGAGGACGACAAAGCCCCCCTTGTTCTGCTGTTTTACTTGTTACAGTACAGACTGCAGGAGATGATCCTCAGTCGGTGGATCAATCTAATCCTGCGGAGAAGAAACGAGTGATGGAGCGGTTCAATCAAACCAAACAAAGACCACACGGAGATCTGTTCCCCTCACGGCCCCAACTCAGAGGAGAGAAGAGAGAAACTGCTTCAGAGACACCAGACGACATCGAGCTCCCGATGGCTTTTCTTTTGATTTCAGACACCACAGAAGAAGAGTTCCACTGAGGGACACAAACACATCGATACCAAAACAACAGACACCTCGGGTGATTGTACACGGGGCGATGCAGCGGCGCTCCGTCTAACAATAAACAAGAGCAGTGAATTCACATTTAAATGTCTCTTATGAGATGAAGTACAGTTTGTATATGTTTGATTTTCACCTTTTGACTTTTCAAGACACAGACATCTTCTGCTATCAGAGGGTTTCATCTTTTAGTGACCAATTTAAATCTTCTCCAAGTCGTTTAGTGCCTTAAAGAGTGAAAAGTCAACATCAGAATTATCTCAGACTTTGCTGATTCCTAAAACTCTCAGCAGCTGCAGCCTTCGATCTCAAAGACTCATCATGTTTTTAATTCCTCAAAGTCGCTCCATCATCTTTATCTGAGCTTCAGAATCGCCTTAAATTAGAGCATTTAGTCGGACTGGATGATTTTAAAAACCAGGATGAAGGATCGTTTGACGACTGTTCACACATGTTTCTCTGCTCAACACTTCAGATGTCATTTCTGTTTGTTCTCTGTCTGAAACTTTTACGCTGCCGTATTGAAAAAGAGATCTTGCATCTCAGTGAGAATATTTCCCTGGTGAATTAAGAAAATAATCGCATGTTTGTAAGAGCTGAAAAAAGAAAACGTTTGGAGGATAAAAAATTTGTATCCAGGTTTTTTTTTTTTTTTTTTACTTTTTAAGTCTCGCTAATGTTTACAGTTATTCCCTTAAGACTTCAGAAAATGGTGAAAGAATCATAAGGTAGAGGTTTCATTTAAATCTGGAGAGCTGAATCACTTTTTGAGGGCTTGAGGAGGGGGGGGGCTTATTGCCCTACATCCTTCAGTATGGGTAAAGTCCTCATTTCTCACAGTTTGCATCAACAATCAAAACATTAGCATGACCTTTATGCTAATTTTCAATGTTATCTGTCAGCTAAATTGACACTATTTTTGTATTTTATCATTTTTTTAGTCAGTTTATATTTTGTGATTTTATCTCACAGGATTATCTTTCTATCCTGTCTTTTATACATTATGACTTTTCAACACTGTGATAATGTTCGTTCTGTCTTTTGTCACATGAAACACTTGCTGTATGTTACTTCTTTAAAAATGCATTTCTTGTTTGAAATCTGCTCCACCAATAGTTCCCCGTTTAATCCGATATTATTACAGCTGAAAAGATCAGTCGGTGAATTTATAGACAAAGTTAGCAACCACATTTTGAAACATTGATAATTCAAAAAAATGTCCAAAATTCCTCTTATTTTAGGATCTTTAATCTCAGAGTTTGGGTTTTAATATTTTAATTGTTAGTTGAAATTATTTGTGTTTTGTGACGTTGATCAAATAATTCAAAGGAAATCTTTTTTGGCTCTGGGAAGGCGACATAAAGCTGAATAAGTTTTTAATCAAGCTATCAGTTCCTCTCTTTTAATGTGTAACAAGGCAAAGAAGTCCATGTCATATTAACATTAAAACTCTTGTCGTATGTCTCTTATAAATTCCTTCATTCTCACTTTTCCAGACCGTCTCTCCGTCTCTCTGTGTCTGCGCTGGAGTTCCCATGACCCGTCACAATACAGTGATGATGTATTCAAGCAGTGATGTATGAAATTCGGGCAAATAAAAACCTTTGTCCTCCCACACTGGCTAATTATTTGACAGATTGGAGCCCTGTTGTGTGTGGATACTGTGAAGGAGCCCTCCGCCTGCCCCTCCCCCTCCCTCCCCCCCCCCCCCCCCATCACCATCACCCAATAAAGAGGCCACTTGCAGAAAAAAAAAAAATTCCTCTATAGCCACCCTTTTCTATTCTTTGTTAGAAGATTACATTTTTTCACCACTTTTTGGAATGACAAAATGAGGGTGGGGGGGGGGGGGGGGGGGGGGGGGGGGGGGGCTGTGGTTTTTTAGGGGGTAGGGGGAGGGGGAGGGGGGGCTGGGCTGGGCTGTGTGCTCAGGCAGTGACGGAGGGGGCCGGGACAGCAGTCAGTGGCGCTTTAAAAAGATTTTCTCAAGCAGAAATATTTAATCTTCTCAGGGAAAATAAAGCAGAGAAAAAACAGAGGACAAAAAGAAGCTAATCATCCACAGGTCCCCCCTCCCCCCCCTCCCCCCACTCACTCCCTGCCCCCCCCTCCCCATAGTTATCTGTACAAAAACAAGAGAGAAAAAGATTATGTAAGATTGAGAGAATAAATCTGCATGTATAATTATGAATTAAACATGTTCCCACATTAGTCTGCTGCTTCTCCATTCATTAGAACGCTCTTCTGACGCCTCATTTTTTTTATATTTCACGTTCATGAAAACACAGAGCCAAAGGAAATACCAGTTAACATAAGGACAGAGGAATATTAAAGCAAATCAGTGTATTTTAATTTTTGATTTTGATCTAAACTTAACGATCCTTTTCTCTGTGATCGTCTATACTCTCTCTCTCTCTCTCTCTCTCTCTCTCTCTCTCTCTCTCTGCAGGCAGGACGCTGCAGAAAAACTTCCCCGGGCAGACGTCTGTAACCGGCTAATTAGCAGCGCTGGAAGCTTCCAGTTACTCTCCAAACTGAGTTTTGTTTGTTGCGTTTGTGTAGAAGGAGCATCATTATACTCGCCAGCATGCAGGTGCCAGGGTGGCTGAAAAGAAAAGAGACACCTGCAAACTGACTCCACACCACCAATTCATTTAAATACAACAGAATGTGATGTTTACAGAAGGTTGGAGGAATCCCCATCACAGTTTACGTCCGTCCGCTGATTAATGAAGATAAACTTCAGGGTTTAAAGTTGTTTTGGAGGCGTTAAGTCAGTTTATTAATCAATCTTGATGTACCATTATGACCCGTTTGACAGCAGATTCCCTTATTTGGCTGATTGGTTCCTTCCAAGTTTTTAATACAAAATATCCATAAACTCAATTTATTACCAAGAAAAATATATTTGCTTGACGAATACGCTCGACCAATCAATTTTCTTACAGCTGTTGCATTGAGGCATGGTACCAGCTTAGCGACAGCACTGGTTTTGTTTTGATGTCGTTTTGGCTACGACACCACTTAGCAAAGAAATAAAATGTAAAGCACCACTACAGTTTATAATCATGCTATCACATCAGATCTGTTAATATGCACTCATTAATGGTTGAGTTTCATTATCATTAACATTCTTAACTCATCCAAATGTCACCTTTTTTAAGAACTTTATCTGCTAGCCACGTTAGCTTAGCACAATCACCAACAGAGGCCTGCTTTTCATTTTCTCTTTTTCACGACAAATCCTTTCTGCTGAAATCTGCTCCTTAAATAAACTGGTATTTCCCGACACTTTAGTAAAGTGTCTTGAGATAACGTTTGTAATGAATTGTGGCTTTATACAAATAAAGATTAATTGATCAATCGTGACGAATAGACAGCTTAATGGACATTTAGTGACCGTGTCAAAGGAAGTTCTTTAATTTATTTTCCTGTTTTGTTGTTAAAGTTCGTTTTGAACTTTGCTGGCTATTTTTTTTAGCTACGAGTGGAGCCACAAAATAGCTAGTTAGCATAATTCTAAGTTTGAAGTGACCACGAGGACGGGCAATTAAGTCCACTTATGCTGCTGCTCGCTACATCCTGTGGTTATTTCCTCATAATATCTCTTGTATTGTCTTGTGTTTTAAGTTGTTGTTTTGCCAGACAACATCATGCATCATGTGATTTATGAAGCCAAATCTGGCACCATTCATCACTCTCTCTCTCTCTCACTCTCTCTCTCTCTCTCTCTCTCTCTCTCTCTCTGTGTGAGTGACTAATACCACAAGCTCCAGTTTTGGGCACAACCTTGATGCTGTGCTCCTGAAGCTACCAGAGTTAATCCTCCTGGCATCTGGCTGGAAGGTAGAGGGGACTGAGAGAAAGCATCTGTGGGGTCTCGTCCTCCTCTCTCTCTCCCCCCCCCTCGTGGAGCCGCGGCTGAAGGAAGCCCTGGCACGGACCCAGTGAAGAGGTGGCAGGAGTATTAGCCGCACAACTTCCCCCACGTAGAAGGTTAAAACCCCTTTCACAATCCCCCCCCCCCCCTCCCGCAGCAGCAGAACATATGCTACTTAAAAACATATGGTCTGCAACAAAAATGCAACTGTGAACAATAAAAACACAGAAACACACTGTCTTTGAACCACACCGGGTGGATAAATGAAACTTTTCTGTACAAAATGAAGGCGATTAGAGGCTCTGATGTCAGGCCGTGGTGATTTATCACTCACATATTGTCCCAATTAGCACGATTATGGCGATGGCACAGCCTGCTTGACCTTCTGGTACCATCCTCATTTGTTTCATGTCAACGAAAACGCCGCTCCTAAATCACTGCTCCTCACTCCCTGCTCGACTTACCGCTCACTATTCAAACTTGTGATCCCAAAGACACGGAGAAAAGAGTGAACTTTTCCTGAATGTGATCGTGTCCTACAGCAGAAAAAAGTGAAACATTACTTAAGAGTAATTAAGAGAAAAGTGGAGAAATTAAAGGTCTCAAAATACATCATAATAATAATTTCAGATTTAACAGTTTTAACTTGTGTTTACATTTTCACTGATGATGTTTAGTTGGCTTTTTTTTGGCTCATGACCCCACTCTGACTTCACAAAACTCTAGACCCCATCCACCCGGAACACATACAGCTTATTGCTCAAATTAATTTGTTTTCGGTCGTGTTACAGTTTTTCTACTGTGTTGGAAGTTAACATTTATTTTAGGCGACATTTAGGCTTCCTCCTCTGGGATGACATTTCTGCACAATGGATGACAGACACACAGAGACTCTGCAAGTTTCCTTCATTGGCATTGGTTATGATAAAAGGTGGAATAAGACACAAAGTAGAAGTAAAAGTCAAAATGAAGATTGAAAATGTAGAGTGGTTATCAAACAGACACCGAAAAAGAGGGAAGTAGAAATGAATTACAAATAGAGAAAGTAAAGGTTTAATAGATTTCAAAAATGTTAGATGGACTGATCATTCAGAGGAGGTGAGGGTATATTAGGGCCTCACAATTCATCGCAAATTCATTGTAATCACGATATGAGCATTCACAATCATTCTTAATTGATTGCAATCAATCGGAAAAATGACTTTATGCAAATTGAGAAAGTTTCTCCACTGAGCTGAGAACATTTTACACATTAGATGGAAGTCTGGCTAACACTTCAACTTGATGCAGGCAGATGAAGCTTGAGCTATCAGATACCTACAGATTAATAATTGATTGGTGAGGGAAAAAAATGCTTTATTTTGGATTCAAGAGGGACGTGTTGCAAACACAGGGATTGTGTAAAACCTGAAAATCATCAGACAGACAAAATAGAAACTGAGTTATAGCTAAAATGCACTACGTAAATAATCATTTATTTTACATCACATCAAATGTTTTTCTCTCATCCTGCAGGCCTTTGGTAAATACACACTGAAACACAGAGAGGGTGGATTTAAAACAAGATGTGTAATAGGACATTATTCTTTTGAAAGTAAACCAAAAAAAAGTAAAAAATAAAATTTTGTGCACACAAGATAATAACTTGTGGGAGCCAGATTAATTATATTGTGCGCACATATTATTTTTTCTTCCTTTTTGGCACTTCAGGGGCTCCCCGTACAAATCAGGAAGCAGATGTGCATGTTAGAAATCTGTGAAAAAAAAACCTTTAAAGGCGGAAAAGTGAAAATAAAACTAGTTAAAATTGAAATTTAGCTGGAAATAGATTCAAAGTTTCCAGAGGAAATCAAACTAGAGTTGTGTTTTCAGGAGAGATACTGAATAAAGATAATGTTGAAAAACTGTACAGTGTGTGAAGGTTTCTCTGCTGACTTTGTAGAAATGCAGAAATGGATCAAGATCAGCCCGGACGATGTCGCTCCTCGGGCCCGCCCGTGTGTTGAAATGGATCTCTGTTTTGTTTTGGCTAATGGCTGATGTGTCAGCTCGTATGTCTGTGTCACACCACTGGCCAAGGCGGCCTCCCCACACAGCTTTTTTTGGGTGTGAGTTTGGTGAGTTTAGAGTCAGGCGGTTTTGGGGGGGTCAGGCTTCGAAGGGAGCACATGGAAATGAGACCCATTCATCGCTCTACCCATGACCCCCCCGATTGGCATATGGCATGGCATTGTCCTTGGCCGCTGAGCCAGAAGTGATGCAATTTGTTGGCATGTCCTGTCATTTCACAAACTACCCATCCCATTGAGGCCTCCAGAAAACAACAACAGAAGACATGGAAGGGCAGCCAACAGCTCGGCTCCTACGGACGCTCTGCCAAAGTCGCTCAGGAGGGGGATGAAAAATAACTCTGTCTCAAACACTCCCAACGTTTACCAATTCATTTAGGGTTTTAAATCAGATCAATGGTATTAAAAAAGCTCCTCAAATGTTGCTGACATTTTGTAACTTCAGTTATCATAAAGAGTTGTTTACATTCTGTTTTAGAAAATAACTCACGGAAACAAACACCATGAAACATTCAGTTTCAGTTCAAGCACTGAAAAGGAGTTCAAATGTCAGACTGGCCTTTGTTGATAAATTGTTGATAAATTGAGCTGAAGTGTGGACGAGGTGGACGTGTTAAACGTTTAGATTTGTCTTTTTATGAGTTTAAACTTTGAGAAACTGTCTGATAAAGTTTCGCCTGATGACTGAAAGCAGTTAAAAATGTTACAACATGTAGATAAAAATAAAGAAATAGAGCACATCACTGGGACTTTTCACCCTGTGTATCACTCCGCCTCAGCCAGGTGTTCTGAGTTCTGTAAGTCGCCATGACAACAGACACTTTGTCTTGATTTATCCAGCTGGTACCCTTGAATCACAAAACAGACTCCTAACTTAACTTAACCTGCTGCACGAAAATTAAAAACATAAATACATGTTCATCTAAAGTAAGTGTTGGACTGTGGTAACCATGGACACAAACCAAAACACAAGAGTGCCAGAATGTTTGGGTTGCTCGGCAACAGGTCAGTTTCAGTGAAGGTGAAGAACTAGTTGAATTGGTGGAGCAAAAAATCTGAATCTGTTTATTTTTTCTGTTTTCTTCTCTTATTTGGTTGTTGTACTTTTGTATAAAAGTAATAAAGAAGTAGAGATGGATTCTCTGGCACAACTTCACCAGCAGCTAAGATACATGAAGAGTGAAAAGCTTTAAGAGGTCAAAAAGCTCCAGCAGCACTCGTAGTATGAAGAGCAACTTTTATTACCTTTATTAAAAGACATGTTTTGGCTTGTGGCCTTCATCAGGGTCATCAATCAACATCTTCATCGCAGTCAAGGTGAAGATGCAACTATGACCTAATCTGTGTCAGTATCAGTGCTGATATTCAGCAGAACATCATTCTCTCTCTATCAGAAATAATGATACTGTTGGAGTTCAGCGAAAATAAAAGCACCAAAGTAAGTTCAAGATTGAGCTCAAGGACTAAAAGAAACACGTTTCAGTGTATAAACTGAGATATATCAGCCAAGTTGTGCACATTTATATTGTTTTGCAGTTAAAAGTTTCCAACACTGACACTCAGAAAAAATGCAAATCTTAAGTTTGAGTGGAAGAAGCGACGGGGAGGGACATTTCAGAGGAAGAGAAGATGTGAATGCAACTTTGCACGATGTAAAATCATCGAATGAAGTCGAGCAAGTGAAAGTAAAGAATCAGTTTAAATAAAGGCGTCAAAGCAGTTCAGACTTTTTATGGGACGTCATTTGTCTCCACACATATTCATGTTTGGAAGTCAATATGAGGAGATGATAAAAAGGGAAATCTTTTCTTTTCCTCTTCGAGCCGAGGGTTTGACCCCCAAGCTGTCCAATGTTTAATTAACTCTCACGGACCTGACTGGGGGGGGGGGGAGGAGGAGGAGGAGGAGGAGGCAAAATCTTCAAAGAATATGACCACTCCTTTGTGGAACATCAAATCAAAGCTCTAGATCCCATTGTGCAGAGTTTGCTCATAGTTGACCTCACCTTCTGTTGGGATATCCTGTTGAAAGACTCAGCCGGGCTCGGACCGCCGACACAAAGAGGATTTCCCTCCAGGGAAACTCTGAGCCGTCAGTGGGAGATGCTGCCGCTGCTGCTGTCATGTGTCTGATCTGTTACTTTTAAAGACCCCGGCCTGAAAGGAGAGATTTGTTGTTGTTTTTTCTTTCTGTGTGTTTTGCTGAAAATCCATCAGCCCCCCGCAGAGACTCCTATTGTAGCGTCTGACGGGACACACAACATCTATTAGTCTTTGACAATAACAGCCGCTTTAAAGCACATCCAGTATGGAAACGTTTGCTATCAGACAATGTGAACAAGGACGAGATGATGTTTTATTAAAAGCAGCAACAATGTGTGATTCCTGCAAACTTAATAGAATAGAATACAATACAATAGAATTACTTTATTGATCCCAAACTGGGAAATTGTGGAAGACCTGTTTATTGAAAGTAGATTTCAAGAAGATCAGTTTATTTTTCACGCTCGTACCGCTGAAGTAAGCCTGACTTAAGTCCACGTGTGATCATTATCTACTGTTAAACTGAGATTCACCAGAAACAAATGGACCGACGCAACTTTGGGCAATGTAATGGACCAACGAATGAGAGGTAAAAAATGTAAAATGTTATTAGAATTTTACTCTAAAATATCTAAATTGATTAAAAATGGACTAAAATTATGTTTTTTTTTTACTTGTTGAGTATTTACATGACCTCTAATATTTCCATCAGTTATCAAAGCCAGAGAAATCTGTAATTTCATAGTTATGACGGGGCGTGTCTTGTAGTGGAGGCCGCCATGACAGACACGACATGTTTATCGTTGCCGTGGAAACACCCAATCATACATAAGGAAGCGTTAACTGCTACTAAAAGCTGCCGTTCTGTTTCCGTTTGTGCTTCTGTGATAAAAACGTCATGTAAATTATAATCGGACACATTAGCTCGTCTGTAAACATTTTCTCTTCCTCGGGTCACAGAGTTTGTTTTCATTAAAGGTTGAGGGTGGAGTAGTTAACATTTGTTAATGACCTTTACAGTCAGCTTTGTTTGTGTTGGACTCTGCTGGCTACATGACCAGAAAGACAAAAATAGATGGGTCATTTGCGAGCTATCCATTGGGCTGGCCTCAACTCGACTTCTTCGCCTGCTTCGTGATCAGCCAAGAAGTGAGTCAGAGTTAGCATTTCCAGAATGGAGATCGCCATTGTTGGGCTTCAGAATGCATCATCAGAAACCAACTTTGCCTAAAGTGGTCCAAACAAAACAGGAGCTTTCTTCTAGATAGTGAGAAAACATGTCTGCTGCCTCCACGTTTTAGTCAGTTATAGTGTTGGCCCAGATGTTCCAATTACATCACTTGTTTCCATCTTAGTCTACAGCAGGATCATATCCCGTGTCCAGTAAATTATTCTCTCATTAGGTGATGTCTGAGTTGGTGCTTTACAACAGATAGTAGCTGTGTTGGAACAGAGAGCAGATTGTCAACGGAGAAATGGGAAGCTTGATATCCCCTTAACTATCAGAACACTGTTCTTCCTTTCCTCATGGTTTACACCGCTGATCAGAGACTATTTGCATTTTACAGCCTCCTTATGAAGTAGAGTAGTGTTTTATTTGACTGTGTTACAACCCATTTAATCAGTGTATTGCTCAGGTTATTCCTCCTGATTGACTCAAAATAAATGTGAAAGTATCAAAGAAGGAAATTAACAAACTAATTTAACTTCTAAAGTCAGTTTAAATATTTTCTTGCTATCTCTTAATTAGAAACCAATAACAGTGGAATCAAGCTCAGGCATCATCCATCATTTCATCTGACTGAATAGATAGATAAAGGGTTGGAGTGGGGGTGGGTCTTTAGGGGGTTTGAGGGGTTGGAGGGGGATCACTGCTGGTTAAAGTTGAGGTGACAGCGTCCCATTGGGGAGTCAAACCTGGTGAGCTGATCCATACCAGCTGGGTCACAGCTCGGATGTCAGCGTGTCATTTTTCAGGGTCAACGGACGTGTTTGTGATCCCTCCTCTCCTTTTTTTACATTTTCTCTGCGGATTATTATCTTCTCTTTCTTGAGTTTATTTTAGGCATGTTCAGCCTCATAATTTCCAAGTCGATGAAACAGAAATTTAAGTTCAGACCCTCGTTGAAAACACCTTCAGGAGACAGTCAAAACTGATCACAATTTATCTCAAGTTGTCTGCAGGTTAAGGATGTAATTTGGTTTGTCGAGTGTGGCTAACATTAGCAGTGCTAGCATCACAAGCCATTGGTCCTCATTTCATGTTTGAGTCAACATACCCGTGCTAAATCTGGTATTGTTTCGGTTAACCTGACAGTCTTCTTATATTTTTATTAGGGATTCAACAATACCGTCAGCCCTAGGTTCAACATGCACCACATTTTTTTGTTTTTTTTTTGGTCTCCCAGGAGTTTTAGGCAATGTTACAGGAGCAGCAAGGGGTTAAGAAAAAAAAAACAACAAGAATAGTTTAAATTTGAAAATATAATAAATCACATTGTCTGTGAACATCATTTTTGCCAATCTCAAGTCTGATATATTTTCATCTGCAATGGTGGTTCTTGGAAATTAAATTAAAAATGCCATGATTCAAGCTTCTTCACAAGATCATCAAATAAAGTCTTCATTGAGGGACCCCTAGTGGCAGAAATCAGTAACTGTGCCTTTAACTTGCCAAGCAGCGTTAATATGCAAAAATAACTTCAATACTGGATAAGAAGCTTCTTACTTTTCAGTTAAATCCTTCTGTGTGTGAAACTTAGTTATTCCCTACATACTGTACCATAATGCGTATTGTTTGTCCTGCCCTCTGTTATTTTCACTGTCTGCAAGTCGTCATCAATTAGGAAATGTGTTGGCACCGTGGGCAGAGGGTTGAGTAATGTTGATGATGTCATTGATGCAACCCTCAGTTTACAAATCACAACCGAATCATAAATCATCTCACAGATGTCTCCCTCATTGGATTAACACGGAGTCCATATGGCACACTGTAGTTTATCAATCAGCTGAATACACTCGTTTCTCCACGGAGACAAGCCTTAATGCAAAACACGCAGTCATACATAAACTCGTCAGGTTTTACACTGCGTCTCTTTGCACGCTGTCTGTTGATACTGTCACCCTGCCAGAGTTGTTATCTTCATCACCGCTGACCGTCATCTTTTATTTGCTTATCGCGTCACAGTGTTGGCCTGGGTTTCTGTTGTTTTTTTTGTTTTTTTGACACTTCCTCCATTTTTTATTTTTATGACAATCCAATTTGCAGAGGCAGCCATTTGCATTTCCTGTAAAGTGCAGCTCTTAGCGACAGCTCAAAGCCTGGTGATCTTGCAGGACTCTGAAGGCAGCGCGAGGTTATGATAATTCCACTCACAATAAGGCCGCTGCCGGGCCTCAGTGCTCCCTCTCTGCATATCAAAAACACAACTGCTTATGCACCGAAACATCTGAACTCATCTCATCTCTCATCTGAAGACTCATCCGGCCATTATGGTTTCAGAAAAAAATCATGCAAAATATAATTAAGGGACTCCACGCTGCAGATATGAGCACTAATTATGGTTCTGTCGTGTTTCAAGTTCCCTCCATTGATTTCAGCGCTGTTCCCTCCTAATAACATTTCTTTTATGTCTGTCATGCATTTGTCTGCGGGTCTCATTTACATTCAGGTGTAAAGCTTCACAAATGACACAATAAAACCTTTGAAGAAGCAGAATATGATTTATTCATAATATTCTAAGGTGTTTTTTTTCTCCCCTCTCTGAACTCAAGGATATCTTCTTTAGGGAACGTTTGGCAGCAGCCAAGCAAAAACATTTTATAGACGGACAACATAAGTTTAAAAATCATGTGTTTCCTCTATGTTTAAAAAAAAGTTTAAATGTATTATAACTGTCAGCAGCATCAGAGACTTTCTGACATCTGGATTTACATAAAATACTTTAAAGCACAGACGAATTGAGTGATTTAAAAATGTCAAATCGGGCAACCCCCAGTAGTCTCCAAGAAAGTCCTGTTGGCAAACATCGATGCACTTTACTGAGATTATGGTTCAACAACTGTACAAGCAATGTGGGATGGGGTTCCGACAACAACTGAACCAATCAGAGAGCTCGTTTAAAAACCCCATCAGAGCTGGATAGCTTAGCGGTTAGCTCACCTAACCAAGTATAGAGGTCTTCAAAATGCAAAAACAAGAATCATGTGAGAGGTGCTGCATTATGAGTATTAGCGATCAACACGTCGGGCTAAAACTGAGAAAAATATTGAATGTAAACAACCAACGCTTTCTCACTCAGCATGCCTACATTGTTATCCATTGGATGGAGGCCTGGTTATAATGACCAAGTTATGATGCTTTAATTATTTATTTTGGATTTAAGCATGAGCTGTTGCAAACACAGCTGTGTAAAGTGGGAGTGTGGGACTCGATATCAGACATATTAGGTAAACTAATTCATATTTTGTTTTAATGAAATCCGTCTTGCAATGCCGACCTGATCAAACGCTGTGTATAAACTTAAAACGAACTCCGTGTTGACCGTGGTCTAGAAGAACGGGCGAAACAGACCTGAGACAGAAAATATGTTAACCGTCGACGTATCCGAGTATAATTTATGTTTTTTTTATCACAGCAGCACAGACAGCAGCAGTACGGCAGCTTTCAATAGCAGCTCATGCTTCCTTATGCAGCGGTCGTAACATCCGTCGTTTCCATGGTAACGATAAACATTTTGTGTGACACGTCCCGTTACAACTATGAAATGAGTTTGGCTTTGGCTTTGACAACTGTTGTAAATATTTGAGGTAATGTAAGAACTCAACAAAATAATATTTAACAGGTTTAGTCCATTTTTTATTAATTTAGATGAAAGATTCTAATTAAATTCTACATATTGTACCTTTAAATACATGAATGATGTGAGAGGTGAGTCACAAATATTTGTATATTTAGCGTAAATCCCTAATTGGGTCTTCAGATACAGAATTAATAACTCAATGCTAAAAAAAAGCTGCCCTTCACTTTCCATGTGAATTGATCCTCGCTGGTTTGGGGTTGAATAGCTGATGTATACGCCTCATTGTCAATTGAGTGTTGTCTGGTGGGTACTTGAAAATGCATTAACCTACAAACCTAGGGGGGAATAAGCCAGAGAGGGTCCATGTAAAACCAGTGGAGCCATTAAAAGGGCCTGATCAGAGCGCTCTGTTTTATGAGTGTCTCCACTTCATCCTAATGTAGCTTTTAGATGATGCTAATAGATCACAGGCCATTGTGATCAGACAAGGTAATGGACCTTTGTCACAGCTAGCCGGGTATGGCTTCAGGGCTACACTACACACACACACACACACACACACACACACACACACACACACACACGTTAGACCCACACACGCACGCACACACACACACACGTTAGACCCACACACACGCACACACACGCGCACACACAAACACTATGATATAAGGTTGTTACAACAAATGAATGAACACTCCTATTTTTCTGACACACATCAGACACAGACATGTACACACACACACACACACACACACACACACACACACACACACACACATTAGACACACACACTAACAAACACACACACACTAACAGTCACACACACACTAACACTCACACACACACAAACACACACATCAGAACACACACACATCAGAACACACACACACACAAACACACACACACATCAGAACACACACACACACAAACACACACACACATCAGAACACACACATCAGAACACACACTAACAAACACACACACACACACACACACACACACACACACACACACACACACACACAAACACACACACACATCAGAACACACACACACACACACATCAGAACACACACTAACAAACACACACACACTAACAAACACACACACACTAACACTCACACACACACAAACACACACATCAGAACACACACACATCAGAACACACACACATCAGAACACACACACACACACACACACACACAAACACACACATCAGAACACACACACACACACACATCAGAACACACACTAACAAACACACACACACACAAACACACACACCAGAAACACACACATCAGAACACACACACACACACATCAGACACAAACACGCGTACACACAGACACAAACACCCACTCACAAACGCACATCAGACACAGACATGCACACACACACACACACACATCAGACACACACACACACACACACACACACACATCAGACACACACACACACACACACACACACACACATCAGACACACACACACACACACAGACATGTACACAATACGCACATGTAGCACATCTGCATACAAAAGAAGCACACAAACGTGCGAACACACACTCTTAACCCCGCGCCCCCTCAACACACACACAGACGCACACACACATTAAAACAATGACCCTAATTAATAACGATTAGTCCGCTCTCAAACACACTCACAAAATGTGCAAATGGAACAATAAATACAGCTCTTAAACGTGGCTTTTACAAGTGAGCTGAAACAATCTCCACTAATCATTAGTAAACACGCTCTCCATTTGTCATTATCGCTCTGCGAGGCGTGGAGACGAGGATAAAGCGGGTCAGGTCTGGCAAAGAGTGCAGCTCGTCAAAGTTTAAAAGCACAGAATCAAACAGAGCAGAAAGTTCAAACACTAACTCAGAGCTGAATCCGTTTGGTTGAAGAATATAAATAACTACATGCATTCACTCGATGGACTTCCAGCTCAGCTTTCTGTTTTCTGTTTCAGTCGTTATTTTAACAAACTTTAGGAGCTCAGTGTTTCAGTCTGGATTAATCTACAGACCGAGGTTCACCTTGGGGTTCCTACAAGGGATCACAGTTTGATTTTAAAACATTATCTCTATTTGACACTCATGTTGTCGTCCCCCTTTTACCCTGAATGTCCCTTTTGAGGAGAGGTGGAGAATTTATGTTAAAATCGAGATTCTTTTCTTCTGAGATTTTAAATTGATTCATAACTTCCAAAAATCGTTTTTTTTTTATTTTTTTGGAGCGGGCGGGCTAATCGGTCACTTCCTGCTAAATGCTAATGTTAACTTTTTAATTCAGTAGAAAGCCAAATGGAGCAGCAAGAAATTCAGCCGGTCTCCCAGATGAGTGGAGTCGATCCTGAAGTATGGACTTATTCAAAAATAGACTTTGAATCATGAATCCAGAATTGAATTGTGACCCCAAGAATAGAAATCGAATCGTGAGACACCCAAAGACTCCCGGCTCTATTTTTAAGATCACTTTTTTCCTTTTCTGTGACGTGTTGAATTGTTTTCAGCCCTCGGGCCTCCTCTGATCTTTCATGAATGATCCAAGCTGACAAAAAATAAACTAAAAAGTCATCTTAACTCCAACGCACATCATCCATAAATTCATCATCAAGCAGTTTCACACAAAACGTGCAGTGAGAAGACGTCACTCTGTGTTTTGCAAACTTTTATCGAGTGTTTCCCATTTAATATCATCATTTAGGGCATTAATTTCACATTAATCTGAGGAATAATCATAATTGACTCACATTTCAACATTTATTTCACGTCCCTCAAGTGCGTTTTTAACCCACCTGTTCATTTTGATATGTAAATGTCTATTTTTGTCTTATTTTCATCAACTTAAAAACTTTAAACAAAGAAAAATTAAAAAATAATTGTTAACCAGCCTGCAGTCTATTTTAAGTGAATGTAAACACAATATAATCATTTTAAAAAAAAAGACTTTGCAGGGAAAGTGATTGGGAGCGTGTACAATCCGCTGTATCTTACATTCAACATTTTTTAAATTATTGTTAAATTGCTGGTTTGCAGTGATCGTGTGTCACCCTAAAACAATCAGTTTTCTTCTTTCCACTAAAAATCCTGTCCTCCATCAGTGAGCCGACCATCAGAGCGTCACTTCTGACAAACAGCTTATTGTTTCCGCCCGCAGAGACAGACCGAGGGAGAGGAGAGGGCTGATGGTGACGATAATAGGGGACATAAAAAAAATAATGATTAGCCTACTATGTAAATGGCAATTAAAGGACACTAAGAGCTGCAGGCGTTGTCCTTGTGTTTCACGGTTGGTTTTGATAGGAACACACCCAGCTGCTGAGAGCCGCTGGCCTCTGACACTCATTTGTCAAAATGAGAGAGGGGGGGGGGGGGGGGGGGGGTGTCTCTGGCACTTTGCTTTAAATCAATTAAGTATAATGGAAACGTGATCAGAGTGATTAGTCCAGACCCGGTTTATAACCTAAAGTTAGGCTCATTTACAGCTGCAGTCAAACGTTGCTCACTTAGTCTGAAACTTTGATGCTCGGTCAACAGATCCAAACAAAACACTGATAAATGATGGAGATGATCGACGGAGCGCTGTGTTACCCCGCAGACAATCACCACCATTAGTTTTACTTTAACTCAAAGCGCTCTCGGTGTGAGTGAAGGGAGAGAGACAGTTTGAACCGGATGCTCCGTTAAGTGATCAGAGTTGATGTAGGTAAGGAAAGGGACGAGAGAGAGAGAGAGAGAGAGAGAGAGAGAGAGAGAGAGAGAGAGAGAGACAGAGAGAGAGGGTAAGACAACAATCAGCATCAGGTACACAGAGGTTTTCTACATTTTCAGTATGATTTGCATAGAAGCGCACTGCCACCTAGTGAGAGGTTATATGCAAAAACCACTTAAATGAGAACAAGAAGGCTGACACATGAGGTTCACATTTCATCGTTCCACAATAATAAAGATAAAAACACTTCATTTATTTTAAGGGGAAAACTAAAGAACAACATACATAATATCTGCATAAATTAACCAGACCTGTTCAAATACTCAGTGTAGACAGAAAGACCAATAATACAACTGTTTTCATATTTATTTTTGTTCGAGTTTGTTCAGTTTTCCGACATTTATGGCCAAATTTGAGTGCCCAGGCCTTGACTATAAGTCTAGCCATGGAGGACTTTTAGCAACATGACCTGCTGCATCAGTGCCAGGTATCAGAATGAAATGTTCATTAAAAAACTGCAAGGGAAAAAGGAAATGTACTTCCTTAACAAGGCCCAGAGTAGGCTATATCTTTTGCAGTTGGATGTCAATAATATAGTGTTATATGATATAGTGTTCAGTGTCAGTAAAAGCCTAAAAAAAACATCTTCAACCTCAAGGAACAGAAAAATAAATGCATTTAATCAATTAAAATAAACACACAAAAAATGTCTTTCTAGCCCCTGTGGTGATATAGAGCCGTGCCATATACCTTTATGTAGTTTTGGTAATCAGTCAGTAATTTTTGAGATAGACTTCACAAACCACACTGCTGTGAAACATACTTAAACAAAACAAACAAACAAACAAACAAACCATCTGCCTCACATAAGACAACATTTAAAAAAAAACAGTGAATTAAAAGCTTGGAAGCTTAAGTTCTGGAGAACATCTGCGTCATCTCTTCCCTATTTTTTGCAGAACAGGTGAGCGTACATCATCATCGCCCTCCTCTCCGCCATCTGCCGTGTTCGCGTAGTAGCGAGATCCCGCAAGAATTACAAGATCGCGCGAGAATATGCACCGCGGGAAAGAAAATATTGATAGCTAGATAGATATATAGATAGATAGATAGATAGATAGAAAGTTGGTTAGCTATGTTATCAATGTTTGCAAGGAAATTAGCTAGTTAGTTAGATTTGTGTTTGATAGAAACGATAAAAGGCGTAATTGTTGATCAGTGTGGGGGGCAGCAGAATGTAGAATGACTGTGTTTTTTCACTGGGCCTATTTACAATTCTACAATTCATTTAGCAGTTGCTTTTATCCAAAGCAACGGAAATCAGAGGGGACGAACAGCCGGGATTTTTTATTGTTGAGAGTTCTAATCAGCCTCAAAACCATCCTAAACATCGTCTCCATCAAAATAACGAAGTACACAGGTGTTCAAAACAGGTGAAGGTTTATATCCAATGGATGATTGAGTCACAGTGTTGTACATTTCTTCTGTTTTGAGCACCAAATAAAGTCCTAATTTGTCTAGTTTATGCGCACAAGTCGGACATCTATGACAGAAAAGCAAACCTTCATCGCAAGATACAACCTCAACGGTAGATTTGAACATTTCTCTCTGTTATTTGGGCGAGCACGTCCTTTAAGCTGTGGATGGACTCCTCTTGGCATCATTGGCTCTAACTGGCCCTCACACTTGACCTCTGGGTGAGACAGGAAAGTGGTCTTTGTTCCCAGTGGTGCATTGGGACCAGTAATAAAGTGGACTGGGCTCCTGCAGCAGCTCCCCTTCTGATGATCTCTGCGCGAAACGAGAGCCGCGCTGTGGATGTGGAGTCACAGTTCATTTCATTTTTTCCAGCTGCGATGAGATCTCAACTGTTACCTGATGAAATTGAACAACCATTACTAAGCGAATAAAGCTCCTTTGAGTGCTCCCTAACAGAAATCCAGCACGTCCCTCTCTTTGTCCTCCGTTTTTGAATTCATTGGCCCACACTCGACAAGATGATAGGAATAATCTCGCCAAGTGAGATTGACAGTTCATTTCAGAAATCAATATTTACAATTTACTTCTTTCAAAGTTCATTCTGGGAGAGGGCTCCATATTATCCACCTCCCAAATAAGCTGATCATATCTCCGCCAGCCCTGGAATGAGTTTCCTCCCCAAAATGTGTCGTTTTTTTTTTTTTTTTCTCTCTCTCCTCCTCCCGCTCGCTCCCTCTCAGAAATCAATGTCTGCGTTTGTGCGCTTTAATCTGGCCTCTGATGACAGTAAATCTTTATCTGTTTCTGGGCGAGCAGCAGTGAGCGGCTGACACCATTTCCCATCAGAACAAAGAGCCGGGCCTGTGTGGACTCTGGGAGATACATGGGGCTCTAATGTGGCTGGACATGTTTCAGCAGGGCCATTAATCAGAGAGGCTTGACAGCACAGACCTGCTGTGGTTGTCGTCAAGCCCAGAGAGCCGCACCTTTTTCAGAAATCTGAGCAGTCCATGCAGGGCAGGTGGATAGAGATCAAACCTCACGTCCTGTTATCTGTGTCAGAACAGGGGCGAAGATATTTCTATCTCAAAGCTCGTCTTTCTCTAGAACTTCCAAACCCGAAGATATAACTCTGCCTTAACTGAAATGAAATATATGGAGAAAGAGAAGCTCATAATACTCTGAAACGAGCTTCACAAGTATGGCTAGCACTTCTGTGATTTTCATGCAAATACTGTAAATGAAGCTCTGTAGATACACACATCACAAACCAAATATAGAAAGCAATCAGGGACATCAGAAGTTAAAGAAGCGACAGAATAGCGAGGAAAAACATCAAACAATCGGTACTATAAAGTCACGTCACATTAGCTCATTTAAAAAACAGCAGCAGCTGACCAAAGTGCTGTACAATAAATTAAAGAAATATACATGAGTTCACATCAATAAACAAAAAGTACAGCGTAACGTTATGGTTATTATAAATTCATTAAATGAATCAGTGGAAGAACCAGGATTTTTAAAGAGACATACAAACGTCACAGGGCACCATGCAGTAAATGTTTTCTTTTTCTGAGGGCCACAGGGGACAAAATGAACCATCCTGGGCCCCTTTTCACCCTGTTTTTTTCATTCTCTGGTTAACACTTGTTCTTTGTTGGTTTTTGTTGGTTTGTTCATTTGAAACAGTACTGCTACCCTTAGTTTTTTTTTTTAACCATGTATCCTAGCAACAATGAACTGATGCAGCACAATGGAGTCTTTAAAAAGTAGATTGAAGGTGTTGAAGGAAGATGCTTCAGGTTGTAGATGCTTTTTCTTCTCACTTGATCTGTGTCTGTGCTGCTGCCCCTCTAGGCCAGGACACTAAATATGATTCTTCATCTCAATGAGGTTCTTTCTGGTAAAGTCAATATTTAATAAATAAATAAAATACAGAATTTGTCCATGATGTATTTTAACAGGACAAATATCAGCTGACACCAAAACCTGTATGGTAAATGTTAAATGGACTCAAAGTGTTTATACACCGCAGGTCACACCTACACATTCACACACTGATGGTAGAGGCTGCTTTGTGAAGTGACCATCAGAAGTATCTAATCCCATTCATACACATTCAACAAAGCAGCGGTACAAACTTGGGGTTAAAGGACAAAGGACACATCGGACATGTAGCTGCAGGAGCTGGGGATCGAACCCCCGACCGACTCTACCATCGTTCATTTGAGCATCCCTAGCAAATAATTATAAGCTTTATATGATGCTTACATTTGATCAACCATATCCTTTGATTTAATAAATCAGAATTAAAAAAGACACAAAAGTGAAGTAATCAGAGAAATGTGAAGAGTAAAGAAAGCACAACAAACAAACAAACAAACACTGAGCCCTCCAGTAGAGCGATGATTCATAACTCCTCTGCGTTAATAACACCACCTCCAGCATTAACAGCATGGATGTGAGTTATATTTATTATACAGCAGATTTATGAGGCCCCCTATCATACACAACAAGCCCCCCCCCCCCCCTGCACCATTCACATGTGGCTCCTCTGGGAGTTATCGGCTGGTAATCTATTGTTAAACAGCTTTTTATAGTGATGGATGAAAACGCCTGCGACCTACACACAATCAATTCATATCTAATTAGCCCGTATTATTTATGACACTTTGAATGGGCAGGGTGAGGGTCCCGCGGGGGGGATAGAGACCTCAGCTGCCACCGGGGGAAATGAGAAATGGGAGAGGTTATCAGGCGCGGGTATTGATTAGCATAGATGATCTGCAAATGAATTTCCCACCGCTGGGGGAGAAATCAAGGTTCATTTAGACGACAAAGACTGAAAACAACAACGACAACAACAAACCCTCCAAAATCTAACAAAAGCCTAAGAAACCATGATATCATTCCTGGAGGGGGGGGGGGGGGGAATAATATATAATCTAAACTGCAAACAACCACCAAAAGATGCAAAATGTGGGACAATGAAAAAAATAATTGAAATAAAATAAAAAATGAAAAATAGAGTGAATTAAAGTAATTGAATAGATAATATTTATATGGAAAGTCTTTATTGGAGCATTGCTCTGTGTCGTTAGGGAGAAAGATGTAGCATTTATTATATAATCTGACATAACACAATAAATAAAAAGGAAACAAAACAATGTTGATGCCAGTTTTGACATTCCCACGTTCTGATAACACAACCCCCAAAATAATCTACTTTGCATATACGGGATGGAAAATGTTTCACTTTTTGTGTTTTTTGTCTTATTTTGAAATCACATTCTAATGGCACAAAAACTGGCATTTAAGAGGTTAAATTTCAATAACACAATGAATATTGCTAAGTATGTTGAGGACTGAAGTTAATAGTAGTATCCATTAAAAAAAATTAATAATGCATTCATAGATAATATTTCTATGGCAGTCTTTGTTGGAGCAGTTTTCTGTCGTTGTCATAGAATAACAAGAGAAAGCATAAAATAATTATAAAAACAAAGAATTGAAAAAAACAATTAAATTGCAGTAATTAAAAGCAATGGAAAGAAGAATAAGATAAATAATAATCAGACAATAAGAATGACTAGTGGAAAGAACAAGAAGAGGGCCTAACATTCAAAAGATTGAAGAATGAAAGACTGAATCCTTGTCTGAGTCCGCCACCTGCTGGTCATCTTGGGTTTTGCATCATTACAGCGAAAAGAAAAACCTTTGTTCCTTTCTTTTTGAGTACATAAGTATTTCTTTGTATCTGTAAGCTGAATATGTTTGATAGTTTATATTTGTGTGTCTCTGTCTGTAGACCGCCTCGGCCTGGTCTCCCTTGAAAAAGAGGTCCATAATCTGAACGGGACCAAACTGGTTAAATAAAGGTTAAAGCATATTAAAATCAATGAATTCATCATTACTGGAGGCGGTGTGGGAAATGATTAAAATATCATTGTTTTATATATATCCCTATTGATCGGGCTGGTAGCGATTTCATGGATTTCAGTAAATTTTCTGTTTTAAAGCTCGTCAGTAAACCGCTCAGCCTGACCTCCGCCTCTCGGTGTGACTTCTCAGTTCCATGAGGTGGCTTCACATGTGTGTATTCATTGTGAGTAGATTGGGATTTAAGTCACCGATAAGAATGATGATAAGCCTGTCTCCATCTTGAATTTCAAACATACATGATCACACTTCCATCACAGGTAACATGATAACCTCTAGTGATGTTTTTCTAATTCCTCTAGATTTATATGTTTACTGATTGTACTGATGATACTAGAGGTTTCTTCAAACATGTAGAGGTTTGAATCTTTGTTCAAATATTGTAGTTTTGGTATCCTTTACGTCCTATAGTTGTTCATTTGAATGTGTTACAATTCCAAACGGATTTGTTTTGTGTGCTAAGTTTATCTGAGAAACCCCAAAAGAAACTCTGATAAAACTGAAGATTTGCCTTTTTTTATGTCTCAATCACAGAATCAAAAAAAAACAATCAAAAACAGCCAATAAAAATCAGCTGAAGTGATTTTATCATCGAGCAAAAACCTGACAACTACCGTTCAAAAACTAACATTATTGATGCGGGTCATGATAGATCTGAAAGCAAACTGATCTGTGCTGTTAAATAACATCATTCTTGAACTTGACAGTTTTATAATATCACAGCTTCTTCTTCTTCTTCTTCTGAGTTATTTCCCTGCCTGTGCATTTCAAGCACTAACACTTCTGTACCTGCAGCTCAACAGACATTATCTGCACGATCTCTATTATCTTCTCACGCTCTGAATGAAAAAGACTCTTTCGCTCGTTCCTGGAGCAGAATGAATGGAATGAGAATCAGCTTTTCTTCTGTGTAACAAAGCCTGCAGGGCTTGGAAAACACTGCAGAGAGGAGCAGGAAGTATTATCTTTTTGTAAAAATTCATTTCATTTCAAATCAGAGAACGAGAAGAAACCAGCTCCACACTAAAGCTGAACACGTGTTACAGATGTGGTGCATGCATGAATATGTGAAAGCATGATATGTCTGTAGCATCATTTATTAATTCCTCTGTATAAGACATTGATTTACAAACATATTGTACACTTATTATTTCAGAGGGATTTATGCAAGAGTACGAACATCCACTCAGAGGTGTGTGTGTGCATTTAAATTATATTGAAGACAAACAGGCGCCCTTTAATACATAATATTTCATAATATTTATACCTTCTTTTCATGTTTTTTTCCTTCACACTTTGAATTTCTCACTCCTAATATTCCCCTCATTTTATCTTGTCATTTCAAAGCTTTAATATTTAATGTCATGTTTCTGATGTACACAAGTATAAAGCCAACAAATGTGCATACTGACAATACCAAACATTTAGAGCAGAGACGTCTGATCCCCCTCTTTATGGGAAAAAGTGTTTTTTAAGGTCCTTAAGGGAATAAGAAAAGACGTAGAGTTTCATGTTTGAAACTGGAGGTGGTTTTTTCGTATTACAAAAAGCACCTTAGCACAGGTGAATTTCATCTTCAGGAGCTTCAGTGGCGATCCTAGAGTCTGTTGGGGCCCTTGGCAAAATTAATTGGGGGCCCCTCCAACCACCATTATGTCTGCCAGTGTCCTGACGCTCCTCCTATTTCTTTTTTCACACCCAGAAAGATCATTCCTCTTCATTTTCCTTCAGTGACTTTCATTGGAAGCCATTGGTTTTCACAGAGTGCTGTCAGATGGGGCCCCTTTAGGGAGGTTTCTTACTGTCATTGCAAAACTTGCACATTTTGAGCTACTGTTGCAGTTTAAATGTGTCATCCTTCGAGGGCCACTTACTGGCCTGGGGCCCTAAGCAGCACTTCTGAGGAGCTTAATATTTTCACATGACAATTACTATGTTCATATCGTAAAACTCAGAGTCTGACCATCGCATCAATATGGCATTTTTCTGGCAGTAATTATTGATGAAATGTGTTGGCAGGTGATTAGAGTTTCATGGACCTCTGTATAGTGGCAGAATGTATTCACCATTGTTCACACTGTGTTAAATAAATGTCCACCGATAGATTTGTACATGTCGTTGTTTCTCAAAAATCTGAAGTCTTACATATCTGGGTAAGTACAGTATTGGCCTCAAAATCCTGAAACGCTGATGCTCTGATGACCTGCAACATCAAAGCGTTTTAGTGATCTGGGGGTCGTGAACTTTGATGTTCACGCTGATGTTGGTTGACGGTGCCGTCTCCACCCTGCTGCGGAGGTCTCTGGTGTCGTTCACAGGACACTTCCTGGGTATATGACACCTGAAAACCTGCTTGTAGGAATTCCTGAAGTTCTCCGACAGGAAGGCGTAGATAACTGGGTTGACGGAGGAGTTGCTGTAGGCCAGACAGTGAGCCAACATCCTGAACACGAAAGACGCCTGGTTCAGGGGGAAAGACCCAAACTCCACCCACAGGTGGACGATGTGGTGAGGCAGCCAAGACAGGCAGAAGACCACCACCACCACCAGGACCGTCTGAGCTGTCTATAGAGCACAGTAAGAAGTGGGAATATTATGGGTTATATAACAGGTTAGTTATAACAGACGAAGAGGGACGATGAATGATGAGTAAAGTTTATTGAGATCAGATATAGGCTAGTGTAGTGGTTCTCAACTGGTCTAGCCTCAGGACCCACCACCAACTCCTGCTTGAAAAATCACGTCCCGAATTTCAGGTATTTTTTAACCAATCAGATTTGTTCAATGAAAAATGTTTGTACTGTTTGGACCACGGAGGGTACAAAAAAGTGACAGAACAAAGACAAACAGTATTTTTTTCCCGGCACACATTTGCGACCCACTGAAAATGGCTCCGCGACCCACTTTTGGGTCCCAACCCACCAGTTGAGAAACACTGGGCTAGTGGATACTTGAATATAAGATGACAAAACATGTACTTTCAGTGTACTTTGGTTGTTTTCACATAGAAAACTGAATTTAGTTTCCAACTAGACTTTTCAGCAAAGACTGTAAATAAAAACTGGACATAACCAGTGTGATGTCAGCTTGATGTTTGTGAGCTGCTGGTATGACAGCTTGAGTTTAGCATTTTGTCGGGGGGTTTGGGAGGGGGTGAGGGAGCTAGAGAGTAGCGAGGACGTATTTCATAGACTGTATAAGTCATGGATGTAGTCCCAATGACCCTAATGTGGAAGTGTCTTAAACCTGCATTTTTTTCCAAAGGCCAGAAGGGGCAGCTTCACTGGTGGCAAGCAGAGACTGTATGAAACATGAACGTAGTCTCATGATGTCACCCACTGGTTTCTGAAGGCGAGATCAGAAGCCAAATGATGGCAGTCGCCATTTTGGAAATGCAGTCTCTACCTTACTTTCGTTTAATATCTCAACAGAGACGTGGAGCTGAGGTTGGTCTTTAACTTCCCTGTCAACAGCTATAACGCGCCAACCAAGCCACCGATGTAATCATGCATTTTGCAGCCAGCCTCAAGTGGACACTGAAGGTACTGCAGTTTATTGCACTGGCACATTGGTTTAATTTTTCAATAGGTTGCCGCTTGGTGTATAAACATACACCAGTATTTGCTTACTAGCTTTGAGGCAGGTCGGTAGTTCCAGTTCATTGGATTGCAAAAAAGCAGTCTTAGAAAATAATTAAATTACTGAATAATGGACCAGCATTGTTTCCCAAGCATTCACATGAACTGGGCCGTCTTCCTAGATTGATCAACTGTTAGTTGTGTTTTTTCTCCCAGTGATTCACCATAACCAGTGACTGTGCTGAAAGAAAAGGAATGCAGACTGAAGTCGGCAACCCCTGTCGTTAACCTTCCCCGTTATATCTTTGATTACAAATGATATTAGACAAAAATCAGACGGCGTTCAAATGTTCAAATTAATTTTCATGAAGCGAGGGTCCCTGTCTATATGGATCCTTATAGGCAGGTCCCTTGGTAGCATCTTGTTAATCACAAAGTTAGCCACACCCTAAAAGCAAGCCCTGCTTTATTGTCCTTTTTTACTTAAAAAACGAGACGACATTTACAAAATGAAAATCATGCTGGAATTAAAAAGACTTAAAACTACGGCTGAGAATTAGACTTCAATTTTGACATCTGGCTTTAAACATCTAGGGACCAGTATGACCACATCTCCCCCTGCAGGCTGTAAGAATGAACACAGGTTCATTAAGCGTCAGTATTGGATTCACTTCACACACCCTGCAGCTACGTCCACATATCATATTACTTTTCACTGGAGCCCATTTTGCACATTTAGAACTGAATGTAAGGCTGCAACAAACAACTTTTTATCTTCTTCAGATTATTTTATCCACTAATTCTTGAGGGGGGGGGGTTAGTTTTCTCAGAATCCAGAGTAAAACCATCAAATATATTTAACCAGCAGTCCAACATTTTAAGATATTTCATTAACTCATATGTCATAGAAAATCAACAGAATTTCCCACCTGAGAATCTTTAACCATGACATTTCTGATATTCGTCCTTGGATGATACTTAAAAAAAGATGGTTATCAATGTACTTCATTATTTTTCTATTCAAACGTATCAATCCAGTATTTCTCAGTGGGGATTGTGCATTTATGGTTCAAGCAACACAAACATGCCAGATATAAAGAAACATCTCGCACCAACCTTCTTTTTGGAGAGCTCAGATTTTTTGGAGACATTCTTCAGCTTTTTGTGCAGATGTTTTAAAACCTGCAACATGAAACGAACGATGCATGAAATGAAGATAAAGGAATGGCATGAAGACAGCGCTGTTAATCGAGATTGGTTATGATATATTTGTTTTCCGTTGCGCGAGACATACCAGCTGTTTGACTAATATTGTTTTCCAAACCACTGTGGCTGAATATTTGCAATTTAATGCAATGAAAAAGGATAATGTGGCTTTTTGCAACCGGTTTGGCTAAAACTTGCTGTGCTTAGAGATCAAACTGTTAAATTTCTCCCGTTTAATCTGCAGATTTGACGCGTATGTATCCACTCTGATCCATGCGCTCCCACCTTTGCATAGCAGATCGAAATCAGACAGAGGGGCACGAGGTATCCGAACACGAAGGTGCACATCACGTAGACTTTCCTCTGGTGGTCCGGCCAGACCTCCCAGCAGAACGTGTTGTTGTCCTCCCTCTCCACGATGCTCTGGTAGTGCGCAACCGGAGCTGCCATCACCAGAGACAGGATCCAGATCAAGACCACGCCGAGCAACGCGTGCCTCCTCACCCGGATCGAGGAGGATTTCCTGGCGTGCACGATGGCCACGTAGCGGTCCACGGACATCGCGGACAGAGTGAAGATACTGACCAGCATGGACACGGTGAAGAAATAGTGGATGAACTTGCAGATGAAGGCTCCCAGCACCCATGTGGGCAGCATGTAGATGGTGGACTGGAAGGGGATGCAGAAGAGGAGGTAGGACAGGTCCGCCACGCTCAGGTTCAGGATGAAGATGTTGGTGGTGCTCCGTGGTTGTCCCGGTTTGCTCCGGGCCAACACGGTGATCACCAACGTGTTCCCGAGCACACCGAGGATGAAGATAAGTCCGAATATGAGGAGAGAGACAAAGTTATCCACACCCATCCCCAGGACTATCTGTTTACCCGGCAGCCTCAATGTGCTGTTGTTAAAAGGCTGACTTGTGTTTTCCACCTGTGGCTCCATCTCTAATTCTACTCTTAAAGAAAAGTTACATATTGTTCGGAAAGATGTCCTCCTCGTGTGATCTCTTCTCATGAATGAAGGCTGGATGAATCTCTGCATTTGCTCCCTGCCTTCAGAGGCAACGTCACCAGTCTGATCTCACCACCTGTCTAAGAAAACATTCCTGCTGTTTACAGTCGAATGGGAGCAGACAGCCTCTTGCACACTGTCACATCAGTATTGTATCATACAGGTTTTAAATCTTACAATAAAAATAATACATTTATTTATATAGCACATTTAAAAACAGATGTTTGCAAAGTGCTTTGGCAGACAAAGCAATGGCAGGAACTCAGGAATATGATATGATAAGCTTCAACAGTCAGGCCTAACAGAGTTGTCTACAAAATTCAAATCACAAAATGCAAAAGATCTCAAAGAATAAATTCAAAAAAGGAAGATTGAAATAGAAACGACATGTCTGAAAAGCTTTTGCAGTAAAAGCAATCCCAGAGCCCCCCGACTTGTATCTAAGAAAAGCCGAGCCCCCTCCAAGGACTCACTCGAAAAAAAAGTGAAGTGTTGCTTTGAAAAATGAACGTGTTTTTCTTTGATACAATTCTATCAGAATAAGCCTACACATTTGTTCTTACCAGAATACCTTTATACATTTCCCAGTGATGTTTGAATATGGTTTTATTGAATGTGTGCAGATGTCATTTTGAGAACCTCAGAGCGGACAGCCTCACGCTCAATGGTGTAGTACAGGGTACACAGAGGTATACAGAGTATAACCATTTATTTTTTAGTGTCCATAGAGTATACCCACATCTAAATCTCCTCTGATTCCCACCATGGATTGCTTGCTAATATTTATCCTCTGCTGGATGGGCCACCGAAAAAAAAAAAATTGGGGAAAATGTAAGAGTATACCCACATCCAAAGATCTCAGGCGCCTCCCCTAGGGGGGCTCGGAGCCCATTTTGGGAACTATAGAGGACTGAAAAAATGTCTTTCCCATTAGGGTTTAGTGACAGGGCCGTGTCAACAACGGTTGTGTCTGTTGAGAAAAGATTGGGTAACTAGATGAGAAATTGTCTTGCTTCTGTAGGTACCTAAAAGTAGTAGTTGTTGGACTTTAAAGTGGAGATCACTTTAATGTCCTTTGAACAAAAGTTAGCATGTGAAAACAGGTGTGATGACTTTCTGTGTTCATGGAGTGTGAAAGACAAAGGAGCAGGCCACAACAGTGAGGCGTCTAAAAACAGTCCATCAAGCTGCTCATCAGTCAGTGTACAATCCAGCCTTTTACAATAAATATAAAGAAACAAATAAAAGTATTGCCTCTTTTGTTGCAAGACTTACAGGGAACAAGACATGCTTGTTAAGACATGTCACTAAGAACCACAATTCCTAACGTCATGGTGTTGTTAGAATGAAAGAGGAAGCATCCCCCTAATCTAAGAAATCCTCCTCTGGGGACCTTGAATAGTTTGTTAGTCCCAATGTGCAGCACAAAGACACAGAAATAGTTTTGGTCCTTCTGCTATCACTGAGCTAAACAAGCAGCAGCCATATTTGAAAATAATTATGTGTTTTGGTCCTGTACTTGCTTTTTTCCCGAGCTTGGTGGAACCTCGACTTTTTCTTTAATTTTAATCATTCAGGGGTTTTTTTGGTTTTTTTTTTACCATGTTTTATTATGTTTAAAATCTTCTTTTCTTTAATGTGTTGTTTTATTTCCAATGCAATAAGCATTTCCAACAAGGCCACATAAACAATACTTTTTAACATGCGGTGCATATGCCTTTTTACCTGACTTTATGTGAGTCTTATTTTGATTGAATGTTATTGTTTTATGTAACTCGAGCCTCAACCAAATGTCATTTTCTGTCACTATGTGATAGACAATAACGTTTTTTGCTGCAGTGTGTCATGATGTACGTCATCACCTCACTGGCAGCAAAACAAATACTTACTGGTACAAATAAAATAACCTGAACCTGAACAAGAACCTGAAATGTCTCTCTAACAAATCCCCAAATTATGTGGAAGTGCAAAATTGAACCAGCGGATTCACCCTTTAATTCTCCTAAGATTTTTTTCTCTGAGGATGTAACTACAAAACAGCTTTTTGTTCAAAGCCAAATACTAAACTTCAAAGTGAAAGTTTTTTTCTTATTTTCATTGATCGTCCTCACTCTCTGGTTGTTATTGATCTGCTGTGACCGGGTGACAGGGCTCAGCTGATTTATCATAATGGATCATGTGAGTCCTGACAGAGCAATGCTGACAGATCTGTTTGGGGGATAACCATCTGGATATGATGACGGGGGACGATGAGGCGCTATGTAACCTGAGAGCAGACGCTGATGTTATCTGGGGGGGGGCGCGACGTTTGTCCTCAAACGGTTCCACACATGTGCCGCTTCTATTGTTTCTGAGGCTTCATAATCTGCTCGGGTTAATCAGGACAAGTCAACACGTTAGCTCTTCTTCTTCTGGTGAGGACGATGATGGTAAAGATGGTGATGGTGATTATGGTAATTATGATTATGATGATTACACTGATGGCTCTGGCGATGGTGATGAGGAGGGGGATGTGGATGATACAAATTATGATGATAATGTTGCTGGGTGACGAGGATGATGATGATGATGTGATGTGGTGGTGAAGGTTTTGATGATGATGACCTGACGGTGAGGAAGATGATTATCATGATGATGGTTGGGGTGAAGGTTGTGATGGTGACGATGACAACATGACGACCATGACGATGATGATGACGAGCTTGGGTTTTGATGATGTGACAATTATGACTATAACGGTGACGATCACGATGATGATGATGTTGGCGATTAATGACAGATTTGATGATGACCTATTGGTGGCCAACTCTTCCACTTAGCCTTTATGAAAATGAATAACTGTCATTATGTCACTTTTTAAAATCCCAGCCGTTATTACACTTGTAGTGAGCATGTTATGTGTTTAGTCATTGGCTTCTCCGCTAATGACCTGAAGCAACCTGAAGTTTCCATGGCGACCCTCACCTCCCGGCCACCCAGATGTTATCCATGTTTCTGCCAGGGGAGAAGGAAACTGAGTCGAGGCATCGAGACAGAATCCAATTTTGAAAAGAAATACAAAAAATGATTCCAGCAGATCCTGCCAGTGTGATTTCAGCGCCTAAGAAAATTAGACGGAGTTATCGGTCCGGTTACAGTCGTAGAGCTCTCCGTGGTGATGGAATATTTCAGCACCCCGGACAGCTCACACATCAGATTATCTGCGCGTGGTCCTGAAACCTGCAAAACTCGTTAAATTCAGTTTATCGTCAACCACAAAGAGATGATTTTCCACTTCATCCTGAGATAACATCTGGCTAAGGAAGTAGCTTTTGCATTGAAAACAAATATGTTTTCCTTCTGAACAAAACCCTCTTTGATATGTGGAATAATCGTAATAAAATCAAAGTCAGAAACACGGTGGCGGCCGCCTGACAAAAGGCTATTATAGTTTTTTTCATTAGCTTCGATGTTCAATTCTTTTGCCTTTTTGGTTTTCATTTTCAGTTCAGTTTTAATACAGTTAGAAAGCTGTTTTTTTAAACTTTTATTTTCATTTTTAAGCTTCAAAATAAAGTTTTACCCCAGGATAATAAGAATGTTTTTGTTTTTTTTAGATCAGAGTGAAATAAATGGCTTTTAAATTGTATCCATCCATTCTCTCAACTGCTTTTCCCGCTCGGGTCGCGGGGGGGCTGGAGCCGATCCCAGCTATCATTGGACAAGAGGCCATGTGCACTGTTTTGTTCTGTGCACCAGTAAATCACAGCGCTAACGCATAGCAACAGACAACCAGCCACACTCACATTCACACCTACAGGCAATTTAGAGTCACCAACGAGCATGTGTTTGGACTGTGGGGGGGGGGAGGACTAACGCATGCACGGGGAGAACATGCAGACGCCACACAGAGACCCACATTGTTCCTCTCCAACGAGGATTCGAACCAGGAACCTCCTTGCTGTGAGGCGACAGCACTAATGTCTGCACCACCACACCGCCCCCTAGATTGTATCCTTGATTCTCAAATGTAAATGTTAAGACAATGTCTCTCCTCATTGTCTGTGTAGTTTCTTTAGTCTCTCACAGATCTGGAAGGTGTAAAATAAAAACAGTTGCTCAGATTTCCAGCGTTAACTTGTCTTAAACCTGGAGCATAACAGTAAGACACGATAACAACATTTGCGCTTCCCATCCTGAGCGTGATGTCACAGCAGCATCGCCGCCGTTGGAATATGGTCTGTGACATTTGAATGGAGCCACAGGTTGGACTCAAACCCGGGGCCGCCCACTTGGAGTACCACAGCATCCGCAAAATAGGGTGTGGTCTAACCACTTTAGACCTTATGGCGCTCCAAAAGGCTTTAACGTCTGTAGATAATAACAGCATGCGTGGCCTCCGCAGAGTCTGCTTCTGTGTAAATGACAGAATATGAAATCATAAAGACGCCGCCTGAGGTCTTTAATGTCAGCGCCTGCTGCGTTTGAGGTTATTTTTTTTTCTCAGCGTCAGTCATTCATGTTGAAAGTGAAACCTTGATATCACAACACTAACACAGAGTCCCTGCATCATCTCCATTAGATGCGCTGACAAATAAGCTGCTCTGGACCCTGACGCTCTTTTTTTCCTTTTCCTCAGGTGATTTACTCTTTAGCTCTAACCTGAGTCAGACCTGTTGTTACCATGGCGATGAGTCATAATAGGAGAGCACAAAAAACAGCACATTCATCTTGCCCAATAATTTAAAATGAACCTAACCTGCCGGCTCAATAGACGGGAGCAGCAGCTTCAAAGACAGCCTTTTGGATGAATCACTCTTTTTTTCATTTTAGAAAAAAAACATTATGATAATTTCTCTAAACCAGACAGAGAGGGTGATAATTTGATATAAAGTTCTGTTTGTTTTCCATCTTTCTTTTATTTTCCACTTTTTATGCCTCATAATGGCTGAACAGGGAACATGGCCAGTAGCCTCAGATATCTGATGCAGGCTATCTTCAAAAAATCATCAGAAAGAGACACTTCAGAGGGGATTCAACAATTTAGCTTGATTGCATCCGGTGCATGGATAGAAGCGTAAAAAGGCTGCGCTTGCAATTATTGTTTTTCATATGCCATCATCTAAAATCACTATTTTCAACTCAGTGACACCTGAGACAGTAGGACGGAGTCAGACAAAATGAAATTCATGGGAGTGCAGTTCCTCACACCGGCAGCAGAGGGAGTGAGGGACGTTTGCCTCAACAGCCATATTAACAATGTGAGTGAGCCATGAGTAGCACTGGGCCAGGTGGGAGCCTCCCAGTACAACCAGAGCCAACATGAAAGTGCTCTTCTCATACATGGCCTTTACCTCCTCTAAATATCAAACACGTCTGCAGCGGAAAAGTTCACCAATTAAATTGACTATTTTATAGTTTAAGAGTGAAGGACACACAGAGCTAATGAAACAGAGGTTGGTGTGTCCGTAGAGCCGGTTTCAAGTCTGAGCTGCAGAATTTCTTTAAGATGTTTTTTATGGCAAAAGTTCATTTATTGTAGGAAAGACTGTCTGAGATCGTTTCCTATAATAGGGCTCTTTGTCAGACAGACATCGATTAGGTTGTCCTAAGCAGTTATTATACATAAATACTTCACCATACACAGAAACAGTATAATAACCTGAATGAGGTGCTGCAGCCTGTAAAAGGATGCACCTGTACGTGTGATACAAAGACTTTACATTTGATTCACTGGCCAACACCTGAAAAGAAATTAAGTCTGATGTGTTCAGTATTCACCTCGACTACAGAGATGAAGACATTTATTTTTTAAATTGATGAATAAAAAAGAGGGTGAAGAGGGTGATGTGAGCAGAACACTCTAGCATAAGCTCAAGCAGGACCTGAAGAGAGGCTCTAGTGGTCTGATCCAATCACCCTCTTCACTGTGAGTTTGAGCTTTTACCCTCTGGTCGTCTTTTTTAGAGCTCCTGAAACTAAAAGACTCAAGGTCTCATTTGTCTCTGTTGCAAGTCATATATTAAAATAGACATTAGCCCTTTGGTTTCTCTCTAACTGCACACCTCCACTTTGCACTTTACTAACTTGGTAGGCATTCCCATTTTGGTACGAGCTCTTGACTTGTTTTATTGTGATGTTTTACATTGTTATTCTATTTTGTTGTGTTGTCTGATTTTGTTTTGATCGAGATTTTAAGGTGATGTTGTCCTTGTGTTTGCTGTCTTCTTTGTCTTCTTTCTGCTCCTGCTGCAAACAAATTTCCCCTTCGTGGGACTTTAAAGAATCTGAATCTTACATTTTCCAGGATATCTGAGGACAAAGCAAACTCAGAAGAGCTCTAAATATAAAAAGATACGGCTCTTATGGACATCATAACTCTGATCCTGTGTTGTTTGTTTGTTTCTTGTTGAGAATCTCTAGCCGTGTGGTTCCAGGGAACACAAAGTCAGTCTGATGTTCCTTCCTTTTCTTCTTTAATGATTCTTACATTAAGTATTTAAAAGATGTCCAAAACTGTGCAGAATTTGACTGGCAGTTTTTGACAGTTGAGAGAGGCGTGTCTTTCCTGTGAGTGCGCGTGGTTTCATCATATCTAACGAGCACGCCTACAGCTTCACAGAGCAGAGATTACTGCTCACATTTTAGTGATTTCGAAACTTGAAGGAGCAAAATGTAACTCTGACATGTAGCATTTAAAATGGGTGCAGTCCAAATTACAAGAACTGGAGGGAGCTGTCTCTGAAAAGTGGCCTGATGGTTAATAACACAGTCTTCTGTTCTCTCTACACCGACTTCAAATCATGAAAGGGCTCTCCAATTAAATCAGAGTCTGTTATAAGAAGACACATCAGCGACTCAGCTGACCTTTTCTCCTCTGTCAGATTGTTCCAGAGCCTCCAGGCTATTGTACAAAATGTCTACTTATTTTTACAGTAAACACAGAGGCATGCTGTTTATGTTTGCTCTCTGCAGAATGAAATAATACAAAGCTGCTGCAGATGTTTGTTCTGTTAGAATCAATGAAAACAACAGCAGGCGGTTGGCCGAGTGCTTGTAACCACACTTCACACCTGCCTGAGAAAAAATAATCGGCAGCACTCCGAGTAAAAGCTGTGAAATGTTTTTGGGCATGAAATTAGAAAATGTTATCAAGTTGTATTATTTAAAAAACACCAATATGTTTCAGTCCATGCCAAGCTCATGAACGTGTGAGAACGTGGGAAGCTTTCAGCGACACGCCAACAACGACACTGATGGATGTTTTCATCTGATCTGTTGATGCTGCTACAAAAAGACAACTGGAAAAAATTGAGCAGACTAAAAAGGTTTCACAGATAAATTCATGAAGTTTGTGAAGCATCTGTAGACATGTGTCAGTCCTGCTCCTGAAGACTGGAGCACCCCACATTCGCCTGAATCTAAGACCACACCAACCGAGACCAACACATACCCGAGACCAGAGTGCTCCGAGACAGAGACAAGACCAAGACATTTTAGGATCGAGACCATGACAAGACCAAGACATTTAAGGATCGAGACTGAGTCGAGAACAAGACCAAGACAGGGAGAGACCAAGACAAGACCAGCACATTCAGGGATCGAGACTGAGTCAAGACCGAGACCAAGACAGGGAGAGACCAAGACAAAACCAAGACATTTAGGGATCGAGAACGAGTCGAGACCGAGACCAAGACAGGGTGAGACCGAGACAAGACCAAGAAATTTAGGGATCGAGACTGAGTCGAGAACAAGACCAAGGCAAGGGGAGACCAAGACAAAACCAAGACATTTAGGGATCGAGAACGAGTCGAGACAGAGACCAAGACAAGACCAAGAAATTTAGGGATCGGGACCGAGTCAAGACTAAGACCAAGGCAGAGTAAAAATGCTTTCGATTCCGAGACGAGACCAAGACCTTCAAAAAGTGGTCTTGAGACAAAGACTAATTTGGAGCACTACCACACTACCTGAAACACACTGAATAGATCACATATTCAGAAACCTGGAAACAAAGAGACGTACAGGACACTAAACATCCTGCCCACCTGCAGCACTTAATATCCGAGGAGCTTTCAGGTGCGTGAAGGTCGTTTTCTTCCACATCAGTGAGACTTATGAATATGAAGCTCTGTGAATTATTTTAATCTCTGCCACCGCCACCTGTCTAGTGATATTCAAAAGACCATCCTTGAGAGACGATGAGAGAAATATTTCGCTCATTTGCAGATTATTTCACAGGTGTTTATCCTTCATGAGAAGAATAAAGAAGAGAAAGAACAAATTACTGTGATGTTATAAATTAGATATTTGACTAGTTGAGCAGAACTTTAATATGAATAGTTTCCCACAAATGAGACTCTAATTCCTATAAACTCAATTCACATAAATGAAAGGAACAAATGTGAAATATTTTAGCACCGTCTACTGTTTGTCAGAGTGACATCATTTTATATTATGGAGAGGGTTGTGAAAGTTTTCAGTAGGTCACAGAGAAAGATACACAGTGAACCCTATTTTACCCGGTAATGCTTTAAATTACCTCCTTTTGTGGCACAGCGAGTTTCATTTCTCTCCTTTGAGGATGATTCTCTGTAAGTGGAGGTAAAGACTCGAAACAGGGGAACGATCTAATGACTGGAAAAATGGTCAAATAATCAGAGACGATCAGTGAAGCAATTTATTAATGGACATGAATGTTTTTCTTGCATTTTTTTTTTTACCTATGAAGGCCAACACGAGATGTTTCATTTAGAAAAGAAAACATATACACAATCACATTTTATTTATTAAAGGGGACATTTTCTGAAAAATCCACTTGTAGAGTGTTTTTGAACATACAGTTGCAAGAAAAAGTATGTGAACCCTTTGGAATTTTCTAGTTTTCTGCATAAATTGGCCATAAAATGTGTTCTGATCTTCATCTAAGTCACAACAATAGACAAACACAGTCTGCTTTAACTAATACAACACAAACGATTATATGTTTTCATGTTTTTATTGAACACAACATGTAAACATTCACAGTGCAGGGTAGAAAAAGTATGTGAACCCTTGGATTTAATAACTGGTTGACCTTCCTTTGGCAGCAATAACCTCAACCAAACGTTTCCCGTAGTTGCAGATCAGACCTGCACAACGGTCAGGAGGAATTTTGGACCATTCCTCTATACAAAACTTTTTCAGTTCAGCAATATTCTTGGGATGTCTGGTGTGAATCGCTCTCTTGAGGTCATGCCACAGCATCTCTATCGGGTTGAGGTCAGGACTCTGACTGGGCCACTCTAGAAGGCGTATTTTCTTCTGTTGAAGCCATTTTGTTGTTGATTTACTTGTGTGCTTTGGGTCGTTGTTCTGTTGCATCACCCATCTTCTGTTGAGCTTCAATTGGTGGACAAAGTGGCTGTAAAGACTTGGAACAGGAGAACGATCTAATGACTGGAAAAATGCTCAAATAATCAGAGACGATCAGTTAAGCAATTTATTAACGGACATGAAAGTTTTTCTTGCATTTTTTTTTTACCTATGAAGGCCAACACAGTATGTTTTATTTAGAAAAGAAAACATATACACAATCACATTTTATTTCTTAAAGGGGACATATTATGAAAAATCCACTTCTACAGTGTTGTTGAACATATATTTGGGTAACCTGAGTGTCTACTGACACACACAATGTGAAATAAACCCATCCAGTCCTTTGTTTGTGGTCTGCATAAGTCTTACAACACAGAGAAAAATGCTCCGTTTCAAATTTGCTCTCCTTGTGATGTCACAGTGGGATTCTGGGAAAAAAAATCCCCTCCCCTCACCTGGTATCTCCACCCATGGACTCTATCCCCAGCTTAAAGCAAAACTTTTGCGCAGGTCTGCCATTTTTATTCTTACTACAGAGGAGTGATGTCTACCGTGAAAATTCAGGCCTCATCGCATTTAAAGAGACACACACACCTAAACGGAGTGTGCTTGATTCATGTTATATTTTGACCAAAGCACAGCCCAGATGTTTCATTTAGACCACAGGGGACTGTTTGAAAAGCTGGAAAAGTGATATAATATGTCCTCTTTAAAAAATAAATAGGGGCAATTTTTCAATCTAATTTTTGATATTAGTTTGAATTCCGTCAATCTGTCACAGGATGTTAGAATTCCTATTATTATCTATATTGTACAAATGATCTGGATTCAGTGGCCTCTTGTTGGCTTGTGACTTTGTTACTTTAAACTTTGAACTCTGAAGTAGATTTACTGTTTATTGTTTTAACTTCTTTCAGAGATGTGCCTTCAAAGTATTTTCCCCATCACTAACGTCTCCTGATATTCAAAATCTCATGTTTGCATCAGTAATTTATTTAAAGGCAGCGGTGCCTCAGAATTCTCCTCTGGGTCCTCGGTTTGAAACAAGAGAGCATGATATTGTTGAGATGCTTAACAAATGACAGCATTATGCACAAGCTCTGAGCGGTGTCTCCTGCCAAATGTTGAGGGAATCGTTGGCTTTCGACCATCGAGACATTTGCATCGGGTTGTTTACCAGCCAAAAGCATCGCTGTGAGGACGCACTGTGGGAAAAGAAACCACTCACATCTTACAGTTGATCCTATTAGTACAAACAATGGGAATTTTCCAAGACAATGAAGACACAAAAAAAAAAAAACGGCTCGGAAGATCAGCAGTGCGTCAGGGTTTGAAATGACATGACAGCTTTAAAGGCGCCAGTTTTCGTCGTTCGGATTTTTTTAAATCTGAGAAACATATAGCTTCATTGAAAGCAGGAAGTGTAGATTCAATCCTCTACTCAATGGTGACATCAGCTGTTGAGCGTCATTGCCATGTTGTCATCTATAATGCGGAGACACCAAGAGGTCATCCAGGGTGACAGAGACACACGACAACACAAAGGCTTCTCACTCTGACAGAAAGCCAAGTCCTAAGAACCAATCTGAGATAGAGTGTCTCTTTTTTGTCTTGACTCTGTCATCTCAGAGTGAAACTTGAACCGAGTGGAACGAAGCAATCCAACTCAACACTTCAGTCAAACAACCTATGCAATGCAGTTTGATATTTACTGAGAATTCAGGGCTTTAAAGTTGTTTCTTCTTCAGTTACAGAAAGCTACTCTCTGGTTTTTTTGTGAACTTTCAATGTCAAACTTTATTTATTGTCATGAATGTAAGTTTGAAAGTGGGATTACTCATCTTTAAAAATATAACTGCACTGATCTAAGTGTGTGTGGATGTTTATCAAACAACACAGTAAGATATATAACTTGCTAGACAAATAGCAATGTAGCTAGCTATATCTACAGCTAGCTAGCTAGTTTAAACTACCAGCTAAGTAGAAGCTGGTAGTTTAAACCCCTTCACTTTCCAAGAAGTTTGCCATATTCTAACCTTCTAGTCAGATAGATTGGTGTGTTGCAGACAGAGTAGGCTAGTAGTGCTAAAAGCCAGGTGGCTTGCAAGCGGAAAAGTTAATACCTGAAAATATTCTCTGTGTTGCGTTCATTTACCCCAACGTCTTATTTTAGCTTGATTGTTCTCAGAATTAAGTACATTATGTGGGGCAAAGGATCCTCTCTGCCCTATAGCCCAGATTCTTTGTTAGTAATCAGGCCGGTCTTTCTTTACTTTCTCCTGTGGCTAATAAACTTATTATTGACAAATAACTCATACGACCACATCTCAAAAATACTTTACTATCCCTTTAACCTCAATTAGCATAACGTGAATAATTGTTAATACATGACCTTGTCCTATAGCAAAAGTAAAAACATTGTGGGGGGAAAAAAGAGAGTTTGTCAAAGCTAAAATGTTATCAATGGTCCTCAATGTTAAGAGGATATATTTTCCAGTAAGATGCTACATTGCTATTTTACCTTCAATTTCAAATTGACATATCTTTTTAATCCCGAATCGAATAGCGTCACGTAAAAGCTGGTAGTTTAAACCCCTTCACTTTCCAAGAAGTTAGCCATACTCTAACCTTCAAACAGGATAGCATGCAGGGGATTCTCTGGTATTGCGTTTTTCTCCTTTGCCATCGTGCTAAAATTGGCTGCATTTGCACTTGTTTAGAGGTTGCACATGTCAAAACAGTTTTAACGTGATACTGTCAAACGGGCAAAAACTGTCTGATGTGTTCATTTTCTGCATGAGAACAGAGGACGGCTTTCTCTCGCCGTCTCTCCAGCATATAGATATTCAGCTGCCTCCCTGGGTGGGCGTCTTGGTCTTGATCAACATTCCTGCCGGGGTTCAAGGATATCTCCCGTGTTTGTGTCCCACAGCTCTGTTGCATGGCCCCTATTGTCCCCCCTGTGCTTGGCCTCGACCTTCCAGCCGCAGGAACAAATCCAAGACTCTTCTGGACACGAGGGCACAAGCAGCGTGGTCAGCCCACTCTCCGAATTCCTGTCCCCTGCCCCTCTCTCTCCTGCAGGCCTGTGGGTGCTGCGCTGAGGCCCGGCCCTGCAGGACAAACAGACGCAGCTCTGTATGCAAAGCAGGGTGGACAAACATGTCTCCCCCTGAGTTTATAAGTGTTTATAGAGGAAGCTGGTCGGCCATGTTGGCTCATAGACTTTAATGTAATGGGGGCTCATGTTTAGATGAAATTTCACCCACTTTCATATTCAGGATTCCTCAGCTGATGAGTTCAAATACAGGCCTCGAGTTTCAACGTTTATTCGAGGAATCATGGTGCCTTTCCGTGCTGGACTTGGAGCCACATGAGATAGCCAAAAGATGAAACATTCAGTGGTAGTGAATGTTTCAAAAGGACTCTTGAATTTTAAGCATCTCCTCCTTATGGTTGTTTGAAGTATACTGTGAGGAAGTAGAATTACATGCCGCATTGATACAAACGTAAAAAACTCTCCTCATTGCGTCACACTTTGTGGCTTCGTTGGAATCTTGAATATGTTGAAAACCTTACACCCTGACTTCTACAGCGTCCTTCTTACACCTTGTCTGTAAAACAATGATATGACAAAGCGCATGTGCACGCCAAGTCTAGATGGATGTATGACCTCACTGACATTTCTCACATGTTGTTGGTTTCTTCAATAAACAAAAAAGGGTCTTCCTCTGGAGGTGGAAAAGGTACAGTCCTGATACATCCAGCTGCAGTGATTTTGTGCAGACATCAGCAGGGGGGAGGGGGATGAAGAAGAAAGAATCATGATTAGTGATCATGATCAACCATTATCCTGTAATGATACTCGGTGATCCTACAGCATGACAGAGGAGGGACTACTCCTGTTCACAGAGTGTCCGTAAATGATATTTCATCCAACCACAGCATGACATTTTCTGTTTTCTAGCTCATGTCCATGTTTAGCACATACTGTACCGCTGTGAATGTCCATGAATGCAAAAGCAGGTTAATTATTATTCATTATATATGTTATATCATGCAGCCGCATCCATGTTGCTTTCAAAGTGGACCCTGTCTGCTGGGAATCAAATCCATACAGCATCATCACTTTATTTTACTCTCATCTTCTTTGCTTTCTTTGTGAGTGAAAAAATAGATTTTTTTTCCCTGATGAATGTAATTTCACATCTTTTTCCAGAAAGTAATCGCAGCACATGTATCTGGTTCAGTATATTTTAAACTATATGTCCCGTCAGTCAAAACCTAAAATCTCAAATTTCAGGTTGCTGCAAATTCAAGGTCCTCTTATCTCATCCTCAGCTTCACAGGATCGATGCTACATCCTAAGAGCTGCAGGATAAAAAAAACAATTTCTAAACATCTGCAGCTGCTCCTCCACCTCTGAGTGATCTTCCCCAGCTGCCATTTACATCTCCTGTCTGAGTCCTTCAGTTTAACAGAAATTATCTTTTTTTTTTCTATCTCAAAGTAGCTTTCTGACTGTAAATAAAAAGCGTCAACAAAAACGCATCTGTTCTGAAATATTAATATTCTGATGCTGCATGGGTGTTTTCTAACACAACTTACCCCTCAACAGATCCGGCTTTGTTCTCTGACGGCTGCAGCTACTGCCCATGAAACAACTCGGCCAGGACTCGTTGTGAAGTGATTCAAAGGCAAATGTCGTCAGAATTTTCACAGCCACATATTCACGGATCTATGAAATCATACAGCAAAGACTTATTATAACAGAAGCCTATAACCAAGTGTCCTAACATTTGTGCTTGTATCACGTTGTCTTCATCAACACATGAGTTTGCAGGTGTCCAAACTTCTGAGCACATTGTGCACATATTAGCATACATGTTCATCTTCAAAGAAGCACATTAAAAAACAATAGTTCACCATATCTGCAAGTTTAAAGGGTTATGAATTGATACTTTGGGTTGGCCCCTAATTTCCATCTGGACAGTTGGATTTTTCTCAACTGGAAGGGCAAACCTAGGGGACATCTTCTCCTGATTTCTTTGCTGAAATGGCACCATGAAGGAACACTAATTGCATGTTCCTCACTGAAAGGGACCCCTGAAGTGCCCTTCATCAGGATTTCCACACTTAAGATGCACCACAGAAGCTTAGTCCCTTTTTCCACTGAAGTGAACCCCTTATACATGATCAAGTTTTCTACACTGGAGTGGCACTCTGGAGGGCAATATCTCTGTTTTTCCTTATCCTACTTTCTCCACCAAAAGACCGTCCATAAGGACACCTGGCAACATTATCTTGTTTTCTTCTACAGAAAGGACACTCTTTTCCAGTTTTCTCCACTGGAAGTGCTTGAGGTGCCAGTTATTTCACAACTGGAAAGAGACCCTGTAGTGTACTTTGACCTCTAGGGGCACATGTGATGGTTTTCTCCTCTTGAAGAACGCTCATTTAATCGTCCTTTGATTTTAACTTTTGTCTTGTTTTCTTAGTGAAAGTTATCCCTGGAGAACCCTTTGTCCATTTCCTCTCCACATTAAGTGAACCTTCCAGGTCAGCTGCTTTTTTTTGTCCACTGGGAGGGCATCCTGTTTGTTGCATTTTCTCTACTAGCCGCACCTTATTTTCTCCATTAGAGATGCACCATATAGAGTGAAATGAGCCATGTTTGATCCATTATCAAACTTTAGAGTACAACTTTAAACGCACCGTTTCTCAATAAGTGCAAGTTGTGCGTCTACCTGTTTGTTTTCTTAGTTTCTTTTTACCATATAAAGGGATCAGCTCTAAAGATGCAGAGTCACCAGGGGTTAAGTTTATTAGTCTGCAGAAACAGATTCTCGGCTAATGCTCACAAGTTTTCCAACAAGCGTTTCCTTTCTTCTGGGCCCCTCCATATGGTAATCTGGGTGACTGTACTTCCAATTTAAACACAATCCATTAAGAAAATATATGAGGCCGATTCAACAATGGCCTCACAGTGCGGCGGGGCTGCTTTGCATCAGGGTGTGAGTGCAGACTCAGAGATAACCCTTGTTGTCCCTGCGGCCGGGGTGAAGCAGATGGGTAGAGGAACAATGGGCCGGCCCATGCGGAGGGCGGCAGTGACTGACACAGCCACTGAAGATAGAAAGAATGCCTGGAGCCGAGCCAGATCCATAGATCCAAGGACCTCACTGCCCCCCCCCACTTCCCCCCCCCCTTCCCCCCCAACCATTCTCATGTCCCATGGTGCCCTGGGACCAAGGGTGCAACACCTTCAAAGTCGGCCCCTGTGCGTCAGTCAGAAGAGCTGCAAACTGCCCTGAAGGAGAAGCGGAGTCTAGTGTAGGCACTGTGGACTGGGACTGACTTTGAGGGAGGATTTACAAAGTAGTTAGTAAAAGGTCAACTCCACCCCAACATCGGCAACTACTAGCATGGCTACAGCAGGCACCTCAGGGCAGAGCACTTTCGGGCTCGGGAGGAAAAAGAAGGCTCCGGGTCTCATGGATCAGATTAGCAAGTTCTTTGGAGGCGACAAAAAGAAAAGGAGCAAGGTGAGCATCACTTCATCTCATTTTGACAAGTCTTAATGCGTCTTAAAACTGAAATGAAGTCAGGAAGAAATCTAATCTTTTATTCCCTCATTTTACCGCGAAACTGTGATGTGTTATACTTTGATTGATTGGAAAAAATCCTAGGAAATTCTAGTTTTAGTCAGTGAGGCTTAAGAAAGACTAGTGAATTGTAGTCCCTCCATTTAAAATTACTTAACGGCTCGATTTACTTGTCCTGTGACAACCATGTATCTGCAAAAGATCGGCTGTTTATGAACTTTGACCACATTTTTTAGCTTTTTGACTTTGTAGCTTTTATGATCGTCCACCGTGTCAAAGCTGTGATTAAGTTAAAGATCCAGGAGAACGTTTTAAACCAATTAAATGGCATCAAGACAAAATGTATGTCACCAATATTGGAGGCACATGTGTTTGATTGCAGTGGTAAACCTGTTTCTGTCATATTGTTGGGATTAAACTTAAAGAGATGAGTGACGGGTTGAAAGAGAAAAATCTACATTTCTCAGTTTGGCTTTTTGACTGGAGAGCACTGAGTCTCTTTATCCCAAGCAGACACTCCTTAATCCTGACCAGGCCGCAATTATCTGAGCCTTGGCCTGTTTTTTTAAAGCCCTTTATAAAGCAAAATTCATCCTCACCTTCTGTGATCCAGATGGAAAATTGGTTCTTAGAAGTCTTTTTCCTGGATAGAATTTGAAAACCTTGGCTTTCTCTTTATTTTTTAGATTTATTTTGGGGCTTTTTATGTCTTTATTGTAGAGCAAGGACAATGGATATAGAGTCGGAAATCAGGGACAGAGAGAGAGAGAGAGAGAGTTGGGTAAGATGCGGGTAAGATGCCGCAGGTCGGATTTGTACCCGGGCCGTCCACTTCTGTACATGGGGCGTGCAAAATAACCATTCGGCCCTGTTGATTTTTATCTTTATCCTTTATTACTGCTGCAAAAAATACCATAATTTCACTATTTTCTGAGTATAAAGCCTGAGTGTTCTCATTGAATTAGCACCAGATCTTTTCTAAACTGAAGGAATGATTCAGGTCTTTACGCAAAACTTTTCCATCTATGTTCAGTTTTTCAAAATTTTCTTTAATACATATCTTCTTTTGCCTGCACCATTATGTCGAACCTGTTTAGTTTGAGGACGAATGATTATTACCCAAAAATATGTTTTTCAGCTAAGCCGTTATGGTAGCTGCTCCTCGTCTTTTGTTGCAGGTACATTTAGTTTGTAATATCAGCCTGGTTCTGACGTGCAAATAGAAAATCTCAGACAAAAACTTCTTTTAAGTTCAATATTCAGAGCAGGTTCTGATGGGGAGGGGGCCCCAGGAGCCCGAGCTGCTTTCATACATACGGACCCCCTTTCATCTGACCATCCAAGCATGTTTTTCTTTTGAGTACGTGCGGCATGAAGACATTTGAAAAAACGTTTACACTAAGATCTTTTCCTTCAGGCTCTGTAAAAAAATATATCTTTATATTTCCATGGCACTTTTTGAAGGAGTTATGTTACAGAAAATACACAATAATGCTGAAAATCAGACACCAGCGTGTTTCTCTGTTGACAGGCAGCGGGATGAATCACACTGAATGACAATGTGCGTCAGCTCTCAAACTTGGCTTTGACTACTCATCACAATTCACTCTCTAGTATAAATCTGTTTCTTTTTGAAGAGCTTTAACTGCCTTTAATTCATAAAGTTTGCAGATTGTCATCATGGACCTACTTTTAGTCCCTTCTTTTTTCTCTCGGTCTTTGAGAAACTTCAGACTCTGCAGGTTGTAAAATCATTAGGTTAGGAGGTATAGCTTTGCAGCATGGACTAACGTTCAGGAAATGATTTATGCATTTTCAAGCATGTAGTGGACTATTTCATTCTGTATACACTGCATGTAAAGATTTACCTATGGCATGCAGATTAAGGGGATATAAATCTAGATGGATCTCAAAGTAGCAGTGCTTGATTTTTGTTGTTCACCATACGATAGAAAAACACAAACAAAGTCATCTAACCTCTGTTGATCCTCACAGGGGTCTTTCCGGGGTCACCTGGCATCTTCACCCCAGCAATCCTCGTCTCGCCGCCGCACCAATGAAAACGCCGTGGTGCACTTCTTCAGGAGCATTGTAAGTTGAATGAAACAGTGTCATATTGTTCACTTAACACTATAAATCACATGCATATTTCATACCTCTAATCGTGCACATTAAACCCATTTGTTGTTGCTAACATCTTGAGTTTTATTCAAATGTCTTCAGACTGTTTTTTGAGCTCAACAAATGTATTATCCTGCCATGAGATGCACAAATCAGAACACGTAACAAACCAATTTCCTCCAATTTACACACTATGTTTGCTTTGATTTACTTTGGCAGCATTTCAAACACAGCACGCTCAGCTCTCTCTCTCTCTTTCCCTCTCTGATTACAAAGCTGCGTGGCTCCTTTATTTACATACTGATAAAATAAAAAGAAGGAACTGCGGGGAAGCTCACTTGTTTGTTTATCTCAGAAGTTTGTTGATCTGTTTCTCCTGCAATCAGTCACTCTGTTGTTGTTGTTGTTTGTCGCTTGGTGTTTCTCAGGTTTCCTCTCCTCGTCCTAAATCCAGGGTGAGTCTCATTTTCTCACAATTTGTTTTATTGACTGATCCTGATGTGTAGACGCATACTGAGGATGAAATGATTTGAATTCAAAATGTCTTCTGATTATCTCCTATGAAGGGTTCTCCTGATTGAAACTCATTTTTCTCCATCATGTTTCTCAGTATTGGAATTCAACACCCACATTTATTTATTGATAGTCTTTAGACTTTAATGCATATCCTCTGGGGTTCCAGTGGAAACATTTGGGATTGTTTCCCCAGCGTTAGCATCACAATCACAGGAGATGCTGTGCCAGACAATGACATATTACGCAATCCCCCTCCCCCGCTGATACCATCAAGTTTAAATAAATAAAAAGGTACACTATCTTAATAATTTAAACTTTCACACAAACACTCAGTAAGTTTTAGATTGAACAGTTACTCTTTTGTTGGGTTAGCATGCTTACTGTCAGTATTAGCCATTGACTGTATATAAATATGGACATCGAGTCTTACTCTCCTTCCGTTTAACAAAATTGAAAGAAAAAAAAAATGAAACAAATTTTACTTTTGACATCATTTGGCTGGTGAAGCCGCAGAAATGACATCACGCCCCTTCAGCCACCAAAAACACAAATTAATCTCATCGATAAAACATCAAAGATCCCTCAGGTCAGTACAGTCTACAGCAGAACAGATTTGTGTGTTGGTTTTCTGACAGTTATGGGAAGTCTAATGACTCTTCTGTGATTCATAATTTTCCCTCTGAATGTTCCTCCTCTACTTAGACTATCTGGTAAATAACGTCGCAGGAGCCGCCATATGTCGACACATTACGTTACATTCGCTCCTTTTAGAGTTTCAAGTCAAACCTTTTTAAATCCTTAAAAAGATAAAAACTTGGACATAAATTAGCATGTTAATGACTAACGTAATGGACAAAATCCAGGTTTGAAAAACATTTATTTGAGTTGTATAATCATTTTAAAGTTTGACACATGTTTCATCTGGTAACATGGAGGAGTCAGGGGTATAACCAACATCACAGCCGGTCAGTAGGGGGAGCTTCACATCCAGGGGGTTGCTGTTTCATCCATCTTTTTTTACATTCTGATTACATGCTGTGCTAGTTATCAGCAGGTATAATGCAAGTTCAGCTTAGTAGTTTGTTTTACATGTTAACACAAACTGATTTGAATGTTAATATTTAAGTAAGCACATGCGGCAGAAATTGAAATTTGATCTGATAATTCCTCTTGAAGAAATTCTGGGGATCACCAAAGTCATTTAAAAACATTTTTACTCAAACCCGGTTACGTCATGACAGTTCTTATCAAGCCATTTTGTGTTCGAGTCATCTTTAATTCTAAGCAGTGTTCTTTTTTTAATTAATTATTTAATGCTATAAAACGGTATAAAAGGCCATCATTGACAGTTCTGTTGGCCAATCTGGCTCCTGCAGTGCAGTGTGGACCGAACTAGTGGAGTGCAGCAGAAACATCAAAAGAAAACATACCAAAAACAAACACAAGAGTCGTTGAATTTCTATAACCGGGAGTGTCTCCTTCAAATCAACGTAAGAATCTTTTCCGCTGTGGACTGCACCAAACTGAGGGATATTTGTCGTTTTATCGGTTAGCTTAATTTGTGTTTTCATCAACACAAGCGCCATGAAGCACTGCAATATTCTGGCTTCATCTTGTCCAACTGACGGAGGAGGCAGAGTCAAGCTGTCCGTTTGTATACACAGTCTACGGTCCACAGAGTAAAAACAAATTACAAAATAAGTATCATCCTATAGAGATGAATGTTTGAAACAAAAAAAAGATTCCCACCTCTACGCCCCTTTATCGCGACATCACTCATGTGACACCTGACTGATTCTCAGATGAATTGAGGGATGCTGATGCCTCTACACTTTCTCATCTCATCACATCAATGTCTGTTTCTTTTTCATGTCCAGTGGAGAGACGTCTTGGGCTTGGTACGTCACATGAAATCAAACAAAAGCACCCGTGCTGATTGCATCCCCACTCTGTGTGTGTGTGTTGGTGTGTTGGTGTGCAATGATCCCCTTTCTGTCTGCAGAGAGCTCCTCTGCAACGTGTCCTTTGTCTGCAGCAGCCCACCTGTTTCCTAACCGTCACGTTCACTCTTGTCTCTTTCTCACCGTGTACTTCACCGCTTTTTTGTCCTTGAAGAGAAACATTGTTTTATACCACAGCATGTGGAACAGAGAGATACTGAAATGAGAGCAAATACACCAGCGTTTACATTCAGTACCTGAAGCTTAGAAATAATTTTCCTTTCAGTCCCTGGTTGATAAGTGGAAGATATAAATATATTCATTGTTGAAAACTACAATTATTTGGTTAATTTTATGGTTTTATTTCAATCCCCTCCTTCTTTGCTTCAATCCAGAGCGACTCACTGCTTCTGGATGACTTTGAAACAGCTCGACTATTTATGAACCACAACCGGTAAACATTTTCTCTTAGGACCTCCTGGCCTGCATCACCCCTCTTCTTCTCTTCCACTTTGCTTCTTTCTCTGTAACACCTTCATCCCCCTTTGTGCCAGAGATGACTCACCGATCACTCTGTTTTTGGCTTCCCACCTCCTTTGTGTCCTTCCTTCATCTGTCTGGTGACTGTGGACAGCTGTATGAGTGTGAACTGACAGTGATGATACACCTGTGTCACTTCACCGCGGACCTTCCCCCCATCCTTGTCATCCTTTTTTTCTCTCCCTTGAGAAGGTTGCTGTCATCTGTGTCTGATCCTGTCACAAGTCAATGTCCTTCTCCACGGCTCAGCTGCTTATTCTCTTTACAAAAAAAACATCAAAAGACAAAAAAATCTCTTCTGCATCACACAGCTGCTGTTGCAGAGACAACCCATACCTGCAGTTTTGACTATTTCCCCTCAGCCCTTTGGTTATTTATTGAAGTTTTTTTTAACACGACTTTTAGATCGTGTTATAACTTCTTAAAGTTGTGTTCTCACAAATACCTGACATCAGCCCACATTTAGGATGCACAAGGGAAATTCCGCTCGAGGAAAAGCACTTTGAAAACTCATTGAAATCACAGATCCAGTAGACACAAAAGGTCAATCCATGTGCAATTAAATAAGAGTGATGGTAAACAAGGCATGTAGTGCTGCAGAGTGCTAAAGTTTGGGCTCTAAAAATAAATTAAGCATTCTTTTCTAATGTTTGAATAATGTATAAGGTGTATAGATGTGGGTTTTTTTTGGTCCAACAACAGCAGCAACAGTGCCCTCTGCAAGGATAAATTGTAAAAGTGATCCCACTGTGATGCTCTGAGGTTAAATGTGTCTCGTCTCGTAAAGACAGATCCATCGATGTAAAATGAATTAAACCTTAAAGGTTATACAGTGACAAAGCAGCAAACTGGTCTCCATGTGAGCTCATGGAGCATTTTGTTCTAGGCCTCGTCCCCGCGCCCCGAAAGCGCAAAGTCGCCGGTCAGAAGACGCAAAGACCAAAGCACACTGTCCAGACTCTTCAACCTGGTGAGCTTGACACACGTTTGCCTCCTTTTTAAAGTTTCCCCTTTTCTACTTGTTCAACTGTAGGCCTCATAAGCACTTGTTTCCTGTCTGTTTGCCCAAATGCAACAGTGACGCTCTCCTCAGAGATCAGTGAGTAGTGAATACATAAAGTATAATAACAGTTCAACCATTTCAGTTGGAATATTTTTCACACATCATCCTTTCATCTTCACGCTTTCACAGCCAACAGCTGTCGTCATCATAATAACTAACTAGCTTAAAGTTCCCATGAAACAGCGAGCAGAGAGCTACAACGATCATGTCGGCTAGCTGTTTTTAACTTAATCATTTTCCTTTTATCGTTTCTTGAATGACAAGCAACTAAAAAGACAATGGACAGAAAACATTTAGCCAAATTCTCAGAAGAAAAAAATTAATATTTGACAACCCATTAGCTAGCATCAGACAACGACTTCAGTTAGCATTACACCCTTGGCTAATGATACTGTTAGCGAGGAAGCTACGTGTCTGCGTAGGTGCTCCGAGTCACGGAATTTCAAATCCCAAAGGCAACCAGACGTGTTTAAGGTCTTGAAAACGTTTCCCCTCTCCTCCTGTGAGGTGTGTGTGAGTGAACAACCAGATCAGACGGATTTTGAAAAGCTATTGTTGAAAGCTATTGTCTAAAAGTAGCTAGTGGGTTATCAAATGTGTTGTTTAACTTGAACTTTGGCCCTGTTTCCCTCCAGATTTTCATTAACTATCAATGTAGTTTCTTATCAATCCAGAACCAATAAATTGATAACCACTACATTTGCTTTGTTTATTCTGCAAACAGCAAGGAACTCAGCAGTAAACGACCCTGAGTGTGATGTCAGAGGAACATGGCCGCTATCTGAATTTAAGTTAAAGTGCTGAATGTGAGATCACTTAAAAGAAGACGCAATGACCCATAACAGCTATAGCTAGCTCATTGGTGCTGTGCTGTCATGGGGGAAAGACATTTCAAACGAGCCTTTTAATCAGACGGAAAATTAGTGCATGTCACGCCCTTCGAGAGCAGGATGAGTCATCACATTGTGTTCCAGTAAACAACAAACTGAAAGAGGTTAAAAATGACTTTTTGGTCATTGTTTGTCCAGATTCTAATAACCAGCTCAAGACATTATGTAATCTGGAAACTGGCTTTTAGTCCTTAATTCATGGGAACTTTAAGAGCGACATTTTCATTTTACAGTTGTGATAAACTGTAAACCTGAATCTTACATTTACCCGTTCATTGATGACTTTCTGTAAACAGCATCTACCTGTAATTCTGAGGATTTATTTTCAATATTGTCGATCTCTTTGAAACCTACATATGAAGTCTTTGACAATCAAATCTTCCATGAACTCCAAGCACTGAAAACTACATAACTTCGTATTCACTCCCAAACAAACGTAAGCGATCACTGGGGGACAAAGAAAACATTTATGTACAGTAAAGTCATTGTCCTCTTTCTTCACTCCAGGGAGACACCAAGTCCCGCCCACCCCCTAAACGCTGGAGCACCATCTTCTGAGCTCTCCGCCGAGGACCAAACCACAGATCCAACACCGATGGGGCAAGAGGAAGAAGAAGGAGGAGGAGGAGGAGGAGGAGGAGGAACAGATCTGCAAGTGGTGGACTCACAACCTCAAGAAATGTTAACAAACTAACACAAGCCTCCCTCAAGTTTAGACAGTAACGACACACCTGAAATCTATTGTCAAAAGTTGTAGGTGGTCACTTTGCAAGTTTTCTTTTTAATCCTACTTCTCAGCGTATCTTGTCTCAGTCCATATGCCGCTGTTTAGAAGATATCTGGTCATACGTTTGGTTAAATATGTCACACATTTGGGTAACTTAGTCTGACGGTGCTCATGTCTGCTGTCTGAGGTTCGTCTGTGGCAGATGTTTGTTCTTTCTATTTGTCTCCTGTCGTCCACATTTTGTACATGAGTGATGTTTTGTGTATCTCGCTGCTTTAATACAGCTCACTGCTCCCACAAAGAACAGGAAACACACTACAGGGAGCTCTTGTTTGTCGTTGTGCGTCTGTTGCAAGGAAATGCGTTCAAAACTGGAAGACTATAGTTTATGATATGTGATAAATAATGAGTCTAATTTTGTGGTAATGTACGAGTTTTGTTTCATTAAGTAGCAGTGTAATTAATAAACATGTACATGAGGTATAATGCCATGTCCAAATAGAAGAAATGCCCTTTTTCAAATGCACTGAGACCTTTAAAACGACTAAAAAAAAACAACTTAAAATGACGCGTTTGCTCTCTTTTCTGTATCGTAGCTTCAGCATGAATCTAATTCATTGTAAGTAATGTGTTTTCATCTTAAAAGAAGTTCAACATTTTAATGTGTTTTGTGTTTTATTACAAGATGACAGACAGATGTTCACTGTTTCTGATGGTCGGACAGTAAGTGGCTCAAAGGTTTAAGGCGGAGGCACAGAGATGGTTGGAGGAGTTTTGGTACTGAAGGACGGTATAAGAGATGTTTCTATTGTTCTGACATGTTGTGTGTTGTTCATGATAAACTACACTGCCTTTCTCATTTGTACATGCTGTTTTTGTGGTCAATCTAACACAAGAGTTGCTCTGTACAGATGTTTTTTGTCTGAGGTTGCTGACATTTGGTGGTGCTACATGAAAATGAACCCATACTTAGAAACTGAGTGTTTTGTTTTCTCTTAATGTTTCCTCTGTTTTACATGTTCACTTCTAACTGGATGTAAACATAATATGTTGTATCCCAGTTATTAAATGCTTTAAAAAAAATCCGACTTGACTGTTCCATTTTTTCGATCTATTTTCAGATATCTTCAGGATGATACACATTTACAAACCAACACTTTCATTTAGCTTCAAATAGTTTGACATTTACGAAATAATGCTTATTCACCTCGTGCAGTTGAAAGACAAATACATTTTGACCTTTGATGGTGCATTAGTGATGTTTTCCTATTGGTTAAAAGAGCAACAGCCTTGGCAACGACGTAAATAGACAATTACAATCAGCCAGCATGGTGTGATGTTTTGGTTTTAATAATTGGTTAAAAAGGGACTTAATAGTGTTTTATAAACATTTGTCTCTGGATTCTTTGAGAGAGCTTGAAAGCGGGACGGCCCGCGGGAGGATGCAAGCCATGCTGAAGCCATGATACCTGGCTTAGCAGTAGACAGTTTTACTTAGCATAAAGCCTTAAAACACTTTGTCCAAAATATGGCTGACCAACACCTTAAAAGCTCAATTATAAACATATGATGTCTAATTGAATGAAGTAAAGGTTGTTTCCCCTTGTTTCCAGTCTTTATGCTAGCCTACAGTAAGCTAACAGACTCATGACTATTGACAGATTTATGACTATATATGACTGACTGGAATCAAGATTTCCCTGTCAGCTATCTTTTAGCAAGAACGCCAATATATGCGAAAATGTCAAACTCTTTTATTTATTATACAAAAAATACTCAAACTTAAAATTATATCTCCTTTATGGTCTCTGCAGTTGCTAGGTATCAATGAATCTACACTAAAGACAAAGAAATATTGCACGTTGTTGTCTGATCCCATTATTTTAAGAGATTTTCCCAAATCTGTCCGATCTAAGACCTGTGTGAAAGTATTACACCTTCTAACTGCTACCACATGAGATTTGTTACCACTACAATCAAGTCAGACCTCATGGCATGACGACTCGCTTCAAAATGACTGAGAAGCAGAAAAACTGAAAAGAGGTAAGTCAAACTAAAAGAATTATGCAACAGGCAAGGAAGGCAACTGCTTGGGGCAGATGCCGTCTGCTGCTGAGAACGCTCTCTCCTCATTTTAAACAATTGAAAGAAGACGCTGGTGCTCAGAAAGAAAGGCTAGGTGGACACAGGGCCTTATAGCTGTGTAAAAATCTACATTTTACGCTGACAGTCACAGTAAAGGAAAATGAATGGTTTCATTGTTTTTTAATATCTTTATGTTGAATGAATAATACTGTTTACTTTAACAAGAAAAAAATAAGATCATTTGCAACATAATGGGGGTAAACGCTAGTTAGATGGGCCCCCTGTGAATTTTTGCCTCGGGCCCCAACAGACTCTAGAATCAGCACTGGAAGTACGAACAGCATTAGCCTCTAACTCAACCCTCGATTTATTGATTTAAAAGACTCACATGCTCTGAAATATGCTCTGGAGACCAATCACATCTCTAATAATATAATCCTAATATCTACACAGGCTGAAAAAACAAGGGCTTTAACTACAACGAGCGGTACATTTTGTCCTTTTCTCAACCCTTAATGAGGATGATACGCAGAAGACAGAAAAAACAATGTTTCCCATCGTTAGAAATAATGCTGATGTGTAACTTTTCAAGGACAGCTGCCCTTAAAAGCTCAATTATCTAAGAGCTCAATCACTCCTGCATGCAGTGTTCCTGCCATAATTGGCTTGGCGGTGCAATATTCATATGACTCAAAGGAGAGATTTTCAACCCCGCCCCCCTTTACTTTGATGTAAAGAATAAATCAACAAAAGCAATGTTCTGTATACTGTGTTCTATATACAGTGCAGTATGTAATATCGTGATGCCTTGTAGCACCTCTTCATAGGGGTTCTCTTTGATTGTCGCGGCCTCATGTTCACTTTTGAAATGGAAATATCCATAGACTAGAATGCACCTGCATATATTCAATGACAGCCACATTCATTAGCTTCTCATCCTTCAGGTTCTGTGGGGTTTCTTTCAACCGACAAAGGATGCCGTCCTCACACTCAGAGGAGACCTTAAGCACGATTTGATTAAAAGAAAGTGAGGCTGCAGTGTTGTGCAAGAGAGACCTCTGGTGCTACAACGCTGTGCTGCAAAGGAACTTTTTCTACAATGAGCCTCAGTGTTCCAGCAACACCCATTAACATGAGGTGTAATGTTCCAGAAAGAAGAGACATGTTTTATAATGTTCGAGAATTAGTCGACTAACATGAACCTCTTGTCTTCTAGAATGAATCATTAGAATGACTTAGTGTTCTAGAATGACTAACTAAAATGACTTTTGGTAACACTTTATATTAAGGTGCTTGTAATAAGCATTAATAACAGTTAATAAGTCACTTATAAGACCTTATTAGATTCTTATTAACACAAATAAGACTATATAAGTGTTAATATAGGCATAATTAACACATTTATTATGTCTTATAAGACACTTATAGGCTCTTATTAGAAATGCACTGACACTTTATATACCGTCAGAAACATTAATAAGATGTTTATTAACATTAATAAGACTTCATCAGTGTTAATTATACTATAAATTAATTTATAATTGGCTTGTAAGATACTAATTAACACAAAGAAACTTGTTTATAGTTATATCAACGTTATCAACGTTCATAAGATGTTTATTGACATTAATAAGACTTTATTAGGTTCATATTAATGCCTTATGAAGGTTAATAAATACTTTATTATACACTTATTAACAGCTCAGTAGGAACAGGGTCCAACTTTCAAATAAACGCAGAAACAAAAAGGATGTCTGTTGATCTTTCACTCAAACAGTTTTTGAAAAAAAATGCTACTATAAATACAAGTATTATCTTTAACGTTAACTGTTAACAATATTATGAAAACATTTGGTGTGTCATAGCTACCAACATATCTGATCAAATTCAGGGAAAAGCATGGTTGTTTTTAACCCATGTTACTGTAAATAAAGTGTTGAAGGTGGACAAACATCAGAAGACTAGGACACCTTGAGCCAAAGGTCTGAATACCAGTCAAGAGATGCACCCAGGAATACATCTTCAAAATTTGTATGTAAAGAACACAAATATTGCAGGTCAAGATTACAATATATAATTTACTAATGCAATTAACAACTTAATTAATAAAGTGTGCACATGAAGGGGCTCAATCCAGGTGTGTGTTTCTGTTTAATCTGTGCTCTATGAAGTAGCGAAGGAAGTTCTTCCTTAGAAGAAACCGTCTTCTTAATCCCACTTGATGTCTCAAAGGTTGGGCTCACTATCCAGTTAGCTGCTCACAGTCCTATGGTGAATGCGCTTGTTGATGGGTGGTTTTCTGGTAGTGATGAAGATGGTGGTGATAATAATGATGATGTTGTGGAAGAATATTATAATCATTGCTATAACCTTAAGTTTCTTATTAATTCATTTTTTATTATTTCTGACCAGAGAGCCTTTTTTTCACGCAAGATTTCTCCCGAAGCTTCCCGGTCTCTCACACACCCGAGACCGGGCCTCTTTCCCTCTTCTCTACCGTCAAAAGTCGTAAAAAAAGCAGAAATGAAATAAGAAAAAACAGCAAATTATACAAAAGAAAAAATTTATGATTTTATTGCAGGTTTTGTATGTAAATTCTGGCAACAAAGCAAATCAACTCTGTTGCTAGTCTTGTACAAGACTCTAATCACTATTTAACTAATAAGCTAGCATTTAAAGGGTTACAATCCTGAAAATAATTGAATGTTTGGTAGTTTTGAGCAAGTTGGAAGTTGTTGTAACTTCACAGCAGAAAAATATTAATAAAGTTGAGGAGGGCAAAAGGGTTAATGTTCCAGCAGTGGTGTTGTCTAACCTTGATATACCGTAGAAGAAGCTCGTCACGAGGCAGGATACTGCTTTCTATTGTGGCGGCAAGAATCATGAAGAACTCCAAACTCCGTACACTTTCTTGTCAAAGTCAATTCAATTAGAATGATCACAGCCAAAACCAGCTTAAAATGCCGTCGGAAAAACATCAGTGATTAACATATAAGACGGACGAGGCAGCAAAGATATATTCCAATACAGTTTAATTCATGATACACCACCACAAAGCATTATCTCTCACTTAAAATAAAACGTGGTACTAAATATGTTTGTATTTATTGTATCAATATTTCAGCCCTTGTTTTCTTGCTGTGAATTTTCAGATTTGTTTGAATCTTATACACTTGTACGACGGAGGATTTGGGCCTCGTTAAATCTCGTAAATTTACAGCTTTATTCAGTTTAATCTCATTTTAAAGTTTTTTTTTTGCGTGGCCCTAATCCTCTGTCGGACACACCTTCTCATAGACTGAAAGGGAAAGTCTGCAGTCGTATTTCTTGTGCAGGTCCAGGAGCTGACGGAGGTGAGACACCAGGGACTTGAGATTCTCCACCTCTTTGGAATCATAATTATCCTCCTTAAAAAGAACAAAATTAAAACAAAGGTCAGGGTAGGCTGTAGGGCTGTGCAAGTAAGTGCAGTTACGGGGCCCCTCCTACTCGACACGCTTCAAAGCCTCGATGTCAAACGTAACATCTCTAGTGAACTGTAACTTAGTGCTAACACAAACAAACCCGGGATAGTAGTAAGTGCTGCAATGTTACACAAGCAAAAATAAATTAAAGCTAAATACACAACTGTAATTAATGATGTGATTTGATATTAAATAAAGATTTAAGTGACAAGTGGTGATTAAGAGAAGAGCTTCTCACCCACTTTGAAGTCTTACTGGGCGCTGCTATATTTTGTGTCTGTGCTCAGTTCACACCAGTCTATGGTTCACACAGAGTGAAGGATTATAGGGGGATCTGCCAGCTAAAAATGTTGTTTCTCAGAGAGTATTACAAACAATTTACAGCTATATCTATTCTTTCTGTCTTTTGTAAATCTACACTGAGGACGGCATAACAAAGCATATGAATGTCAGCATCCTCCTGGTGATAGATGAGGTCATCCTGAAGCATCAGATCAAGCAGCATGGCATGAAGGACTGTTGGTAGCATATGGTAGCTATGCTCATAGGTCTGCTTTATTCAATTAACATTGACTACCAAAAGGAAGTACAGTATACATTTTAAGTCATACAGAAGAACCTATTGAATATCGGTGACCACTACTCAAGGGTACATGGACTGAGAAAAAGACTTCTTTGTAACGCTGTGAGGTCGGGAGTTTTCTGAAAGCTTCCAAGAAATATTTGGACATTGTCTCACAGATCTTTTCTGAAATGTTTGTGTTACCACAGTAAGATCACCTCATTAAATGTGTAAATTACCTGATTTTATACGTTTATTGCATCTGAAAATACAGAGAAAAGTGACCGATAAATGATAAATGCAGCAAAAGAAGGACAACTGATTTTTTTGCACATTCTTGGGTGGAAATGTTTTAACCAACAAGCGGTAAAAACATTTGTAAATGTTTAGATTTGCTATTTGATCTGATCTGCTATCAAAGGTTGAAGAACTAAAGGTGGTTGGTTTCTATGATAAAACAAATAACCTGTAGAGATTATACCTTTTTTTAAATTTGTATTTGAAAGGAAGTTGAAAGTTTCCACAAAAGCAAAGAGAATCACTAAAAATGTATACGCTGAACTGATTTAAGTTGACTAAAATATAAATATATATATATTCAATTTAAATTGATTAATTCATTTAACTCAATATTTTAGATGGATTCAACTTTTGATGAAGTATTTTAACTTTGGATTTCAAGTCAAACGAAAAAGAGCATTTTGCCTGAACTAGATAACGAGATAATTTCACAGGAACTGAGTTGTGTTCAAAAGTTTTGTGAACTTAAAGATTTAAGTACAACTGACTTGGATGTCAAGTTTATTTGACTGTAGAACATTTTATTTCTCTGGAATAATCACAAATTTATCTCAACTTATCTTTTTTAAGTTCAGGTAACTTAACATTTTAAGGCAACCCAGACACTAACTTTTTGAAGTCATTACTAGTTGCAGCGAATCTGTCTGTCGGAGAACAATTAGATCATACTATAACAGTGCTTGTTAAGACGGATAGATAGAGGTTCACAGATTTACTGTTGATAAGATATCTAAAATATATTTTATATTACGCTTCACCTCAAATGATCTCTGTAGGCTACATTGCTTTTTAAATAATGTTGAGCAGCACGAGCTGTCAGGTGATTTATTTAGTTGTTTGTTTTATTTGATTATTTTTTGTTTGTTTAATCGATTTATTTTAAAGATTAAAGATAAGAGAGGCTGCTTTCGGTAATTACATGTTAAACGTTCATGCGCACAGGAATATCACTGCAGAAAATACTGAGACAAATTAAAACAGAAAAACTAAAATCAGTTAGCCTATTTTAAAAGGACAGAGAAACTTCCAGAGGGTAGTAAATACAACTTTTAGCTTCTGAAATATGAAATATTTAGGAATTCAGAACATTAACATTTGATCATAACTAATCGGTATGTCCAGAGATTAAAATAATAAATACGCTGATGTGCCTCATGCGTAATTGCGCACAGCAGACGCCCTGAGGCCAGACTACATGTGACTTAATAACGAATAAAGAAATCAGGGGGCTGTAAGACGGAGTCAGGACCTTCTTGTAAGTGTTAAATTCTTATGTTTGGAAAGTAGGCTAATCGGATGAGAAGTGCACATTGCACAGCGTTTAATCAAACACTTTATTCATGTGATGCAGGATGTTTCAGGTTTCTCTTCTCTTTTAAAGTCTCATTAATGGCGAGCTGCCAGTACAGCCGACGTTATCCGACACAGACACAGATGCTGTACCACTTGTGCATGATATTGAGGCTGACTGATGAAAGAAGCCACTTACTCCACGATCTGGGATAATTTCAGGTGGGGTACGGCTGGCGTCTTCTCCAGGAGCTGCTTCTTTTTAAGAGCCCATATTCTGCCCTTTTTGGGGTTCGTATATTTAATCTATGTACCTACTTTCGTACGTTCACAATAGCTAAAGTTTGAAAAAAGTGTCTGTTTTCATGAACTGCTCCTCCTTGCTCCTCCTCTACGCTCTGAGTCCGTCAGCTGCACTCTGTTGAGCCCACACTGTTAGACCCCACGTGGGCCAAGTCTGCTCTGATTGGTCTGCCGATCCGCTCTGTCGTTATTGGTCAGTTGCTCAGCACGCAAGGCTAGCACTTAATGTTCTAAAATGACTAATTAGAATGACTTTTATTGTTCTAGAATGAATCATTAAAACGTCTTTTAGTGTTCTACAATGAATCATTAGAATGACCTATTGTTCTAGAATGACTAATTTAAATGACTTAATGTTCTAGAATGACTAATTAGAATGACTTTCAGTGTTTTAGAATGAATCATTAAAATGGTGTTTTCTAGAATGGACCATAATGTATTTATTAAATGGGCGTCAGAGCTCTAAAATTATCAAATCCCTTCATTCCCCGATCTATCATAAAAATCCAGTGAAGTGATTTATTTCAATAAAGATTTATTTTCTTTACATAGTGCAGAGAGACATCAATGTAGCGGAGAGGAAAAAAGAAAAAAATATATCCTTGATTTCTTTCTCAAGAATTAATGGCAAATAACTTATGTGCGAGATTCAAATGAACTTAATAAGGGCTCAAGAGGTACATCCACAGCACTGCCTGTGAGATATACCGTTTACAGCATCACTATGGAACTGCACAACCTACAAAGGACCGTTATAAGAAGCATTATGTGTGTTCATTTTTTCAAAATGATCGTGCAATAAAATAATGAACATAAAAAGGACAAAAAAAGTGTCTGTTTGAAAAAGCCTTCAATGGTTTATGTCCATAAAGTAACTTCTGCCTTTACTTTATCGTGAACTGTGCTGTGAACTTTTGTTTCAAATTAATTTACGCTGAAGCCCTCACTCGCTTCCTCCTTAAAAACATGACTACCTGTGTTGAAACTTTGTGACTCAGTTCTTAGCTCATCCGCAATCCCAGACACACTGCCTAACAGGCCACCCATCCCGTCCTCCATCTCCCCGTGGAAGTCCACCTCCTCCACTTTCACTTGTCCTCCTGATGCAAGAAAAGCCTCCCCGTCCTCAAATCCGTACGTGTAGCTGTCATCTAGATCCACAGCTGCTGTGCTTGTGTTGTTACTGTTAGCTGAGGAGCTGGAGGCAAGTCTCTCACATCGGGCCTGATGCCTGAGGAAGCTGTCTCGCCAAATGACTTTCTTCCCACACAGGCCGCACTCGTAGGGCCGCAGCCCTCCATGAGTCTTAAGGTGCTTGGTAAGGTGGTGCTTCATCTTGAAGGACTTGGTGCAAACAGGGCAGCCAAAGGGGCGCAGATTGAGGTGCTGCATCTTCACATGCCGGTCACGCATGCTCTTCAGGGTGTAGGCTTTGCCGCAGTGGCAGAAGTGGACTTTGCCGGTGTAGGGGGCGCCAGCGAGGGACACTGAGGATGAGGAAGATGGAGTTGGAGGAGAAGCAGGTGGGGGGAAAGCAGCAGAGGAAGGGGACACATGGCGATTTGAGTTGTTGGGGGGCAGCGTGCTTCCTTGTCCCACGCTGGTAGAGGGCCAGTTCACATCCGAGCTGGCCATGCCGAAGTCAGGAGACGCCGGCACCAAAGGCCTCTGGGAAACCTGTCCTGTTCTCTCTTCGATCTCGTCGTATGTGTCTCTGCTAAAAGTCTCTCCTGTGAAACATCCAAAGTCCACATCTTCCTCCTCCTCGTCTTCATCGTCATCTTTACTGCAGCTGCCAGCTTCTCCGACCTGCAGCCTCTGCTCCTGTTCAGACCAGGGACTCGTCTGCCACTGCACCCGGGCCGAAGCTGAACAGGAAGGACCCGGGGCGCCCTCACCTGTTTGACAAGCGTGAACACCAGGCAGGTCCGAGGAGGGATCGCTCTCCATGAAACTTCTCTGCCCCTTTTCCTTCACCTCCTCCACGGGGGCCTTCCCTGACACTTGTCCAGAAGCCACATTTGCACTTGACATTGGGTGGAAGTCTGTCGGAGAAATGCAAAAGGAAATCACAAACAGATATCTGCAGTGTATGGAACCAGACTTTGCAGAGAGCAAGGAGACAACACACAATGTGTCTTGTTTTTATTTTGTTAGTGGTGGACTGTGAGTTTGAAAAACTGATCTGAACTAAGTGTTGATAAAACAGTCTGTGTTGCAGCGATCGAAGCGGTCAAGCTAACTGGTTCAGTGATTGTACCCGACCCTAAAAGCCTCTGCATTTTTCTAATAAGCTCCACGAGCAGAATCGTTATAAATCCAGGATCAACATTGGAGATGCTTTTGAAAAATGGAGAGAGGTTAGAACACAGAAAGGTTTACAGACCGATGCAGAACTGGCTAAACACTGAAGCTTCAGTGTCCACCACATGGCAACCTGTGTGAGCAACGACTCTAGAGAGGAGGGGGCGGGGGAGACAGCTCTCTACAATGTTTTGAATTTGGACTGCAGTACCCATTTGAAACACTAGGTGTCAGAGTTACATATTGCTCCTTTAACTTGTGTTTTTGTTTTGTTTTGTTTATATACTATTAATATTTGATGTGTACATTTGTTTATTTGTTTTTCTTCTCTTGTGCTATGTTTGTGTTTTTATTTGATTTTTTTAGACTCTGATTTGGCCCTTGTTCTAAAAAAAGGACGATTATTTACCAGGCTGTTTACACGGCTAAAGAAACTCAGATTAAAACAAGCCTTTCAAACTGTTAGATATAAATAAATAAGGTTGGAGGCTGCAGACTGTGAGGTTTTTTTGACTGCCCACTCATGTTGCTTTACAGTATTCGGCCTTGTGTACAGTGCTCGCTAAGTTTGCAATGACCTGCACAGTGACTCACTCCAATGCACCAAGTTTATTTGTGTTCCTTACTCACTGCCAAGATACAGCTTCACTCCATGATGAGTAAAGGAACCGGGTTGTCTGCTGCATGAGCAGAAGCCTTAGTGATAAGATATAATACTGCTAAATGCCAACCAGTCTCTGCTCGAAACAGTCGCTGGCCTTGAAAGGAAAATACCACCATCAGTGGGAAGCCCCTGCTGTTGAAGGTACTCACAAGCTACTCCGGTGACTGTTTCATTTCCTGCTTTACGGCTATATAAAATTCACCTAGTTTTCACTGGTCAAGAGGTACAAATTGGGAAATAACTGCACATTTCCAGTAAGAAGAAAGTTAAGAAATGGCCCTCTGTACAATGGTTATTTATTGAAGTAATCAGTGAGGAGTAAAAAGACTAATTGGATTTTCTACATGAAACTATTAAACTATGTGTCTGCTTCAAGCCATTGTGTTGGACGGAGACATACTGACAGGTGGAAAGTTAAAAAAAAAAGGCTTTTATATCTTACCACAGTGTCCCATTTGTGCAAAGCTTTCTTTCTTCTCCACCACCGCCTCCTCTCCTACTCCCTCATCAGCCTCAATCTCTCTTTTCTCGTTCTTCCTCCTCTCTTGTGCCTCATCGCTGTCTCCAATCTCTCTACTCTTATCAAGCAGTCTATCGGCGCTCTGCAGCAGTCCCCGCTGATGGAACCTGACTTTCTGCTTTAATGCCTCACCACTTGAGAACGCCCCGTTGTGCCTGCTATTGTGACCGGGTCCGTCATGGGCGTAGTGGCTGGTTTTGGCATGGCTGGATACCCATGCTTCCTCAGAGCTAGTGTAATCACTCTCCACATAGCAAGAGAGGGTGTCCAGCTGAGAGTCAGCTAAGTGCTGGGCTGGTGTGGGCCGAGGGCGACCCAGTCTGGGAAACTGCTGCGGGCGTCTCCATGTAGCCAATGGGGGCAAAGCATCAGGCTTTCTCTCCTTCCTCCTTCCCTCTCTCTCCACATATAAGCAGTCTGTGCTGCTGGGAGACTGCTGACGAGACGCAGTGCCAGGGGGAGCTGCTGCTGCTACTGCTGCTGCTGCTGCAGCCTCACTAGGGGTGACCTCTGCTGAGGGCCGGGGCCTCTTTAGGATCTCAGTGCATTTATCCACGATGTGCCACATCTGGAGGAAGCTGGCCACAGTCACGTAGTTAACGATGTCGTCATGCACGATGCTCAGCTGGCCTGTATATGCAGAGCTCAGGACACTCTCGAAGGCCACTGGGTCCATAACCGAGGGGAGGGACACAGTCGTAACGTTCTTCAGTAACACCTGACAAGAGATAGGAGGAAAACAATTATATCATAAATGGATGATTGTGCACACGCAGTAAAACTACTCCCTGATGTATCCTTCCCACCTGGTCATGAAAGTAAGGTGAGGATGCAGCGAGGACGCAGCGATGAGCCCTGAACACATGACCCTGCACTTGGATGGAGAGGTCACACAGCCGGCCTTCTTCCCGCTGCCGGTTCAGATTGTCCAAAACAGCAGCTCGGGCTCCAGGGAAACAAACCTGGACAGTCAGACCAGCGGGAGTAGTGGCAGCGCTACAGGTCGGATCCATGGTTAGACAAAACTGTGGAGAAGACTGAAAGAGTTCAAACACACAGATTTGTCAAATACTTGAAGAAGACTACAGAGATATAATGTTTGTCACTTTTTTTTTTGTCTGTTTAAGCTGAGGTTTGACTGCACTGTGTCTGTGTCCAGACCGCTCAGGTCGTCTGGGACAGATCTTGCTCTCTGTCCCCAGAGTCAGAACCAAACACGGAGAAGCAGCGTTCAGTTTCTATGCTCCCTATATCTGGAACAAACTCCCAGAAAACTGCAGGTGTGCTGAAAACTCTCAGCTCTTTTAAATCCAGGTTGAAGACACACCTGTTTACAGCTGCCTTTCATTAAACAGCTTTAATAAGATTTTTTATTTTAACTCTGCACTGTAACTTTTAACTCTTTTTATATTTTTACTTTATTTATTTAAATTAATTAATTTATTTAAATTAATTTATTTGAACATATTTTCAGATTTAATAATTCCAGTGATTTTTTTGATTTTTTTTTAATGTTCTATTTTAATGTTTATTTTCTTTCCTCTGTTATGATGTTTTTTGATGTCTTGTGTGAAGCACTTTGAATTACCTTGTTGTTGAAATGTGCTATATAAATAACCTCACCTTGCCTTGTATGATTAAAAATACAAGATTACCTAAAATAGCAACCACTTTATCAGTTACTGCAAATGTGTTCAGACCTTTTTTGGTGGCTAGTTTCAGCCTACAAATGTGTAATAAGTGGCCTCTTCCTTTTGTCTGACTGAATACTGACTGTTTTATGGATTTATAACATTTTAATTTTAGCTTTAACATCAGATTAGACCTGGATGTATTGTCAGTGAAGATATACAGTGAAAAGCAGATATGAAATAAACCACATCATGATATAAAAGCATTGTTTGCATTGGTCATGAAGTGGTGTTATATGTGACTTACTGTGAGTCTGTGTTAGCATGTAGCTCGCTGGTTAGCCGTCCATGTTATAGCTGAGTTACTATACCTTTAATGTGTCTTCATGTCCAGCTTTGTAATCAAGAGTGAACGAGCCTCGCCATCTCAATCACAACATTATCATTCAAAGAACCTAGACACAACGAAAACACTCCTTCAAGTGGAAAACAACGAGCTATCTTAAATGCTAACGGCAGCTTGCCCGCAGTTGTTGGTAGCTGGTTGAAAGAGCAACATCGGCGTCCTTAAACGCAACATGATGAGGGGGTGTTGGGTGCCAAAATGGGTTTGAATTATTGTTAAATGCCATCGCACTGGTCACGTTAAACTGCGTCTTTTTTGTTTATGGCGTAAGTATCGAGGTTATAATTACAAAACTGTCCACAAGTTTACGAGCGTTGATTGTAATGCTGCATTCAAGTGCTTATCGCGATGCTCGGAGAACCCAGCTTTCAAAGTAGTTCGGTGGTAATTAAGATTATAGGGTGAATTAGCCAAATGTGGGACACCTAAGGTCGAGTGTAACGTTCTTCAGTAACACCTGACAATAGATAGGGGAGGGGGGGGTGGGGGTCATAAATGGATGATTGTGCACACGCAGTAAAACTACCCCCTGATGTATCCTTCCCACCTGGTCATGAAAGTAAGGTGAGGACGCAGCGATGGGCCCTGGACACATGACCCTGCACCTGGATGGAGAGGTCACACAGCCACTTTCCAAGCAGTTCAGTCGTAATTAAGATGTAGGGGGAATTAGCCAAATGTGGGGACACCTAAGCTCAAGTGGGTGGAGGTCTTCCTACAGCAAATGAAAGTCAATAAAACTAAGGGTTAACACAAGTTGTGATGTCATGTAATCAAAATAACACGACTTCTCAAATGTCCAGTCATAGATTATAATGATACAAGGTTCAAATATGAAGTACACAGCGTGAAGACCACCCAAAGGTCAGGGACATACTGTTCAGACAAACTTCATGTTAAGGATATACATTTATTTTAAATAAAACAATCCTACTTTTTTTTATCTGGATGTTTTTATGACATGCTTGTTCATCAAAAAAAATTATATAATGTTTTAAATAAATTCTTTATTTGTTATTTTAAATGAATAGTATGACTTGCCTAATGTGGGACAGTTTTTTGCATTCACATATGCCTGTTATGATTGTATGCGTTTCCTGTTTAGTGGAGCTATTTGTTGACTTATTGGTCGTTTTTTTCCACGCTGAATTATTTTTTTTTAAGAAACCTTAGTACATCTCTGGTAAAAAAAAAATATGATTGAATAAGTTATGTTGCATATTTCTTGGGTGTGGATTTAATGTATAGCTTCATGTTGCAATATATCTCAAAAGTCTAAAATGCAGAAATTGTCCCATATTTGGCGAATTCACCGTAGCCTAATATGACAGCAGAATATAGTGTATATTATATGTAATTGTTCGGAACTCATTTGGGTGTTTGTACGTGGATGGCAACTTACGGTTAGTAGCCAATAATGTCAATAAAAATTGACAAATGAGCAGAAAAAGTGAACTTGTAATTAAGGCGGTGTCTCGTATGTGCGCCTGTGCTGTGCTGCAGGTTGTTGAAGCTTAGACATTATATCTGGGCCTCCATTCATTTGATAACGTGCATATATGAGTGAGGAATACTTTCTTTTTTTTAAATCGTAATTGCTTTTGTATTTATTGCGATAAATCCAGACTTTTGAAATGTGCATATAGCCTTCTCCTTCTCCCTGCCTCTCCTCTATCCTACTTTCAAAGCCCAACACAGTTTCGGGCAGAGTCTGGTTCTGCTCAAGGTCTCTGCCTCTTAAAGGAAGTTCTTCCTTGTCCCCATGCTGGGGGTGGAGTCCATGGGTGGAGATTTCAGGGGTGGGGAGGGTATTTATTTTCCAGAATCCCACTTTGACGTAACAAGTTGAGCACTTTTCACTGTGTTGTAAGACTTATGCAGACCACAATCAAAGGACTGGATGGGTTTAGTTCACATTTTGTGGCTCAGATTATCCAAATATGTGAGAAAAACACACTGTCAAATTGGATTTTCTACAATATGTGCCCTTTAAACATCAAGCCAACAGATACTTATGTCGACTCAGAAAGTCAGGTACAACATTTTAGACGAGTTTCCCTGTTGCTCTTAACTTCAAGGCGCCTTCAAGTTCATTTTCCAATTTGGAAGGTCATTTTTACGATGGGTCCCACACCCCCGTGAAGGCACCGCAAGCAGTGGCCCTGCGCTCTCACCCCGCCCCACTCAAGTCAATTTAAAGGGCCAGTTCACAATAATATCAGTGAATCGCTCTACCACGACTATAAAACCTTTTCTATTTCTCATTGAATGTGGCCGTGAAGGCTTAGTGAAGCCCCCGTTGCTGTTCCTAGAAAAAAATATAAGCTATTTGACTTGACAAACAGCCGGGATTAAGCTGAGCTGTCGGTGTATATTGGGAGTCTGCTTGGTCATACACGCACTACCGTTTTTTACCGCAGTGCATCTGCAGCATCCTGCGATCAGAGCGACAGAGGTGCCGCTGTGGCGTAGGAATAAAACACCGTGAACTGGGCACGTTTTGTGATATTTTTTATTTTTCTGGCTGGGCTGGCTTCTATGTAGCCGTGTGTGCAAGCGCAGTATTTGATCTGCAATGCCTGCACGACCCAAGAAGCATCTCTACTACGAGCGCGGAGTGATCAGATGAAACATTTCCACATTTTTCCACAGTCAGCTGTCATCGCAGAAAGAGGACAGCATCTTTTTTTTTTCTCTCTCTCCTCCGGATAGAGGACTCGAGCAGAGGGAGGCCTCTACAGCAGGACAGTAGGCTCTGATTTCAGAGATCCGATTGAGGATAAGCATCTTTAGGCCATTAGATTGTTCTGCATTAAATATTAGTATCGTGTAGCCTGTAAGAGGTAGCCATTTAATTCTTATCCAAGAGCATGCAAATTAATTGTATATGCACTAGCGTGTTATTGTATTGAAGACGTTCAGTCTGTAGCTTTCATGTTGCACAGAATCTAAAATAAGCTTTGTGTATACCCGTGCTGTCTGTATTTTGCCAAAGAGGAGAGCTGAGCATGTGTCCTCTGGCGGGGTTTAATGCCTGATCTGTGCATCTCACATTAGGATCCTCAGGGAGAAATACAATCAAATCTCAGGGTGTTGCTCTGGGGAACACTGTGAGTCACCAGATATCTGGATTGTTTCATGTGCGCCTCCATAATTAAAAGTACAAAAAGCCACCACTTGGCTGCATCAGCTGAATAGATAGAAGGGAAGGGTCTCCAAAAGCAGCAATAATATCTGGCAGCAAATCCTGTGAACAACAGGAAACTGGTGCTGGCTTGTGCCAAAGATCGGAAACAGTGGCCCCACTGTTGGGACCCCCATCAACAAATTTCTGAGTAAAAGGACGGCTTGTAGGCGGATACATTTTGAACTTAACAATGCATGTCTAAGCTGCAGGACTCCTGTCACACAGTTTGCAGCTCTTTGCTGATGCACAACTTTTAGAATAAACTGCTCAAGGAAAAAACAAATTGAAACTGTTCACCTTTACAAACTTGGAAGTGCTCAGTTTCTGAGTGCTTTCTGTTGGAGCTCCATTCTTGCGTCGGTGTTAAAGTTTGGACTTTTTGGAGACTCCTCATCAAATCAAACAAGCTGCTCTAACATCCATTAACATGGCAGCAGCAGCAGGAACAGCACATCTCCTGCTCCTCTCCCTTCTCTGCAGCCTGTTCGGTGAGTTGAGCTTATTGTGTGCAGCCCTTCATAATCTGCTGCCATACATTATGTAAACAGATAGTAACGATTGTCTCTCTTGGGTTGTAAACAGTGTACCAGTGTGACGGGGCGTGTGCAGAAGTGGACTCTGACACAGAGGCCGTAGCAGGAAAGGGCTTCAAGCTGGGCTGCATCTCCTGCAAGAGGAGGAGTGAGGTGGATGGAGCCGCCACAGTCGAGTGGTACTTCAGGGCCAAAGGAGAGGCCGACTTTGTTCATGTGAGTATACAGTCCCTGGAGAGTTTTTTAGTCTGGTGCCAGCAGGAAGTGTTTCTGATGCAGCACATTGTGGAGCATCCTTAAGAACAACTTATCTCAGGCTGCATTCCTCAAGACACCGACTATTTAGATATGCATGCTGTAAAGGAGCACAGTCAAACTAACATCCTTTACATCTCTCTCACACACTCACTTACATAAACACACACACACACTTCCGCCCTCGATAACATCATGGCGGCCGATGCGGAGGCCATCGTGAGGTTCAGTTGGAATTGATTGTGATATTTAACAGCGCAGAGACCATTAAGGCTCCGGGGACGACACAGTCCATCTGTGCCGGCCTTGTTCTGGATCCTCTAGAAATTGGCTGGAGTGGATTTTGCGATCATGAAGCCTCAAGACGTTTCAGTGTAGCTTTAGAAAAATCAAATACCAGATGTGAGGGGGGAGTCTGACTGGGGAGGGAGCTGAGGATGAAGGGGCCCTTTTGTGAGAAGGGCCAAGAGATACACGAACAAATAGTGCAGGGAAGAAGGGAGGGGTCTTATGAGAAATCCTATCATGGGAAGACTTCAAGTTGTTGTGCGACAGCCCTCTGTGTGTGACCTGACTCAGTTCAAAACAAGATACAAACCTTGAGGATTGTGTCGTCTAGACTTTTTTATTTTTATCTGTATCTTTCCCCTGTGTACTGGGTGTGGTATATGGGAAGCATGACAATCAATTCCTCCTTGAACCTGCATGCACTGGGGTCTTGGGGATCAGATCAGAATAGAGTAGTGCAGAAGTGTACTTTTTGTCAGTTCTGATCCGATTCCGATGCATACTGTATGTACCGAAATGAGAGCTTGTGTTGGGATTTTTGAGGAACCGATACAACGTAAATTCAGAAAAACAGAGCAGATTGTATTTTGTCACGTGAATGTCTGACACTTCTGCAGATGTTTATTACCATTTGTACCCATTTCCAGCAACTCTAGCCCACAATTTCTAGATTTTGAATTTACATTTTTTGAACAAAAATCACAGATTGTAAGTTGAAAAAGATTATTCAATAAAAAATTAAAACATACAGAAAGTTAATACTTAAATTTACATGTGTTTCTTTCATTTCAATCCAGCTCTTCAGTCACGTTAATTTTATTTGTGGGTCGTGAAATCCTCCAAAGAACACTCTAGTAACCTCATTTGCAAAAGTACTAAACCATGATGATTGCCGCACATTAAGTCTGACAAAATGGTTAAACATGGTTTGTGTGCGGTGTGAATGTATCTGCATTCTGATTAACCTCGATTCCTCTGTGTTTACAAGATCTACACCTACAACGAGGACGGCCCCACCATCGAACACGACCACTTCATGGACCGCGTAGACTGGAACGGAAGTAAGAGAAGCAATGACATCCAAGATGCGTCTATATACCTGCTCAACGTCACCTTCAACGACTCGGGAACCTACCAATGCTTCTTAAACCGCATCCTCTTCTACGAGTTCTACGAGTACAACACTATCATCAGCAAGGTGGTCCACCTCACCGTGGTGGCTAAAGGTATGATGGCAGCAACTGGACTGCTTTATAACGTTTGTGACATCATGATTGAAGAATCGATCATTTCAGGATTTAGGAATACGGCTGGGAAAAGTTAGTTACAATACGTTGAAAAATCTGTCCATCTTGCATGGTGAGGTCATCAGACTTTCTAACTATGGAGGTCTGACTAAGCATTTAATGGTTGTGGACTTTAATATTATATTATTATGACCATTAGTGCAAAGAGAACTCATATTTCATGAGGTTTGAAAAAGCCTCCTTAAGGAATTGGATCAATTGTAGTTGTGTCAGTGTTTACACTTCAGTCTGTTAGCTATCAAATACATCTAAACTGATTAAGAATGTAAAGTTTCCAGACCATAATAAGTGAAGCAAAGGGCAATTTTCCAAACAGATCCCTTTGCACACCCACTTACAATATGAAGGACAAAGCCTGAGTGACGTCACCCATCTGTTCCTGCAGGGGGCTCTGGAGGCTCATCGGCAGCAGCCGCCATGCTGGAAATCCTGCCTCAGTCTAACTTTCAGTCAAACTAACGACAGACTGAGAGCTGAAACTGAGGCGGGTTTTAAGCCTCCTGACAAACTGTTACACTAGGCCTACCTATCAATCATGTCAGCTATGCGCCCAACTATGGATAACACACATTGTCCATAGTGCATTACATTGTAGTTCCAGTCCAGTGTGTGCCCATGAGGACAATAACTAATCAGACCAGGCTGTAAACATGTTCATTTCTGCTGTCAAAACTGGCTTTTTTGAACGTGATGTCTATGTGATTTCCGGGGCTCTTGGTGTCAGCCTCAAGCGGACACTCCACAACCTGCAGGGTTTTGCACTTCCACATTGGCTTCATCTTTCAACACCGGAGGTTGTCGCTTAAGAGAAACCAAACTACAGCTGCCTACAAAGAAACAAATAGGCTAGGTCAGAAATTCCCAGCACCAATAAACTACACTTGTAGAACTGCTGGAAATAGTAAGCAAGTCAAGTGGTGCTCATGCAGAATCACACACTTCTAAAAGACACAAGAAACACAGAGAGAACCACTCACGAGCTCTGATGGTGAGACAACGAGTCGCTGCAACTCAAGAGAATATATAGACCTAACACACCATATCAGGGCCAATCCGTCACACACACTCACACACCTGACACTGCACTGAGACGATTTCCTCCCCACACTCAGTTGAGTGACCAGTTTGATCTCCCCCACACTAAGGCCTAGTCCACACATAAGCAGGTTTTTTTTTTTTTTTTAAGCGGAGGTTTTCCTCCTCCGTTTCATAAAATAATCCCGTCCACACACGCTATGTTCTCAAAAAACATCTTCGTCCACATGAAAAACGCAACTTACGGCCGTCATGAGCATGCCAAGTCAAAAAAAGGATTTCCTTGACATGCTGAAATGTTCCCAAAAGAATAGAATAGGATAGATGTTTATTGCTATTTGCACAGGTACAAGACAGTACAGTTACATTGGAATTTTTTGTGTGTTTCTCCCTGAGTCAGCTTCTACAAAAAAGTTAAAATTATATATGAAATAGAATAGCATTATAAGAAAAAAAGAGTAGAAAAGTACTAATAAAAAAATTAAAAAATAAGTTTAGTAACAGCTAAGAAAATCAAAATAAACTGTACAGAAGCTATACACTGTAATAAAGCAAAGATTTAATACAAAAAAATAACAAAGGGGAACACTGTATAATGAAATGACAAGATAAATATGTTTTCTTGTCTCTACTTTCTACATCTCTTATTGCACCTGAGGTTATTGCACACATATTTTTCACATTATATAATTATAAACACACAGAAAAGCCTACCCGCCTATGGTGGACTAGGCCTAATGCTTTACATAGTTAGCTGTTTCTACAGTAGAATTAAGTCAAAAACAACATGTGATAAGAGCAGTTTAAGAAAATTATAACCTCAAATTACCCACATTCAACATAATACGTAGCAATGAAGAGATATAAAAAAATAAGAACAACGTGAAGCTATCGCACAACCTCTACAGCCCCAAGAAACATGATTTCAATGCAGATTTCTGTTTTTATATAGTCACACTCTTACACCTTATTAAAGTGACTCTACATTAAAGCTGAAGTAATAAATCAACTCTAGATCCCATCCTCCTCTCTGCACCATAAGAGACATCCATCAACATGAATGGCCATGAGAAGCTTGCCTGATTTATTTGCGTACTACTTGTGTATTAGGAGACACCATGTCCAAAGAGTCAGCATATGTTATAAAACAGGTTTACAATCTTCTACAACCTTCCATAAAAAAAGGCAGTATAACGGACACTCACTAGTCAGTAATCCAGTGATCTCACCCTGTCACCAGGGGATGAGAGGGCAGGAAATGAGACTGAGCTAACAGCAGGCGTCCCTGATTAATTTCTCCATGTCGTGTTTGCAGCCACCAGAGGAACGGCCTCCATCGTGTCTGAGGTCATGATGTACGTGACCATCATTGGCCTTCAGGTGTGGCTCCTCATAGAGATGATATACTGTTACCGGAAGATCGCAGCAGCTGGGGAAGAAGCATTACGAGAAGCAGCGTAAGTCTTTCATTGACTCCATCTGCATGCTCGTAGTGCTCAAGGCATGAGGGAACCTTCAACTCCCCGGGGCGATGTTGAAGGATTGCAGAGTTTTTTTACATGGATGAGAAATTATTTTCTGTGACTGATGGAAACATTTCTGCGACTTTGACCGTCAATTAGCTGTCAAGCTCAAATCAAAGCTGGCAGGGTTGGTAAGTCTATGCATGCCATAGAGCAACTTTTTTATTGGAATTAATCAAACCTGGCTTGCAACGCTTGACAGTACTGTTTACATCCATGGTCAAAGCTGAAGGAAGTCTTCATTGCCAAGTGCACAGACAATGAATCCAATTTTACACAGTGGCTGAACCTGGTATTGCAGTGTCAAGTGATGCCATTGGGCCCAAAAAAGACAGTGTCCCATAAGCTAGCATTGGGAGCTAGCAGAGCTACTCAACCTACCGGCCATGGTGGCGGGTGAATGAAATAGGGGACAGAGGGATTTGAGACAACAATCCCTGTTAACTGAATCTTGAAAAAGATGTGTGACTGGCAGGTTCTTGAGTCCACTAGTCACAATGGCAGGTAGACGAAAAAGCTAATTTCCAACCCTGTAGCAGAGGTCTATAAATCAGTTGATACATTTTTTTGAGGTACTTTAACTTCCCAATATGAACACTGGAAATAACTTCTTCTTTTTTTAAATGGTTAGTTCCTAAAACTAGTTAAAATGCAATTAAAGCCAAATTCAGAGATATTTTTTGTAGATATAATGAACGATCAGAGCCACAGGACTGCGACTCCAGGTGCGCATGCTCTATGGGTCCATTATCACGCAGAAGATCCGGGTTCTTTTACACGCGGAAGTCAGACAGATAAGATTTGTGTGATTTATAGCCTGGTGAGAGAAGAATGAGTGCTGCATCTAAAGTGTCAAGCCTCAGCTGTTGTGTCCATATTCAGAGCACAAATCCTGCACTTAAATCTGAATGAAAGGAAGGAATTCTTCTTGCAAAACAGGAGATTGCATTTCCACACAGGTCTATTATTGGGGTCCTTAACATGCAGTAATGCTGGAGAACAACAAAAACTGCTCTGCATGCAGCTCCTTCTGATCTTTGCTGTCAATGCCAGAACATAAATATCGACATGTAAACACAACATGATATCCTCTACAATCAAAGTCCACTTTTATAAAAAACCCAGGAGAGAATCAGGAGGTGTCAAGCAGCAAGACCTAAACATAAACTGTCCTGTAAAAGGCTGTCAGAGATAAACAACCTGATCTAAGGTAGGTAAGGTATGCAGGAGTGCCACAGCCTCATACCAGTCATACCTGAACGAGCAAACCCACAATGAACTGGACTGAAGTGAAACAGCCTTATGGGAGAGACCTCTTTGCTAACTCTTCAGTGAAGGACATAAAAAAACAAAACAGGGACAAAACAAGCAGAAGGTGTAATTTGAGACTGTGACTCCTAGCATTAGCATTTTTTCTGCTGGCTGGCTTGTTAGCAGTTAGCTTGGCAGCTACAGTAGTACACTAAAGCCCCATTTCCACCAAGCGGTCCTGTTTGGTTCAGTACTGTTTGGTACGATAAACCCTAATGTTGCTTGCGTTTCCACAGTCAACCGTAGCCTTACTTCATAGGTGGTGTCTAAGCCGGACAGTGTAGCCCCCCTATTAAATTCAACAAAGAAGAAGATAGCGACAAAGCATTGCAACAATGGACAACGATTATGTTGTCAAATCAACCGACTGCAGTGTGTCCAGCTTCACCCTATAGGGCCAGATCAGTACACTTGGCACCCCAACAGAAGGGTACAAAAAAAGTAGGCGGGTACAGACCGGTTGTGTTTCCCAACTTTTGACATTGGAAACTTCAATAATTTGCGACCATATCGAACTGAACCGGACCGCTTGGTGGAACAGCTTGGTTCACTACGTTACCAAGGTTACCTGCAAACATTTTCACTCGTCTAGAATATGCTGGTTTGACTGGGTCTGTACTTGGAAAACGAACTCCCCTGCCATCTCATGTTTCCAAAAAAAAAAAACATGGTGTGAAATAAATGCTTTTAAAGTGTGCATTTCGCCATGAATAATGCCATATTTTATTCATGCTCTACTGCTGAAGTCACACACGTACTTTTTAAACTTTATTTAAGCAGTTATACCCCCTCTCCTTGTTTTTTTTATTTCTCTTGTCTTCTTTACCTGTCCTCTTACCGACTTATTTTGAAGATCGTCAATGTGTCCGTCTGTGATTTCACTGTGTCTCTCTTTGTGTCATGTCTCACGCTCCTTGTGTCTACTTTCATGTTTCCGTCTTGTCCTTCCCATCCCGTCATCCTCCTCCTTAGTAAAAACCAAACCCAAAACCAAAACCTCCTTACTGTAAGTCAAAAAAGAAACAAGAACCTGTTATACAACCATAGCTGTGATGTTTCTTTTCTTATTTAATGCATTTTTTCACCAATTTCATCTTAGTGAGGTAAAAAGTTCTGATAACCACTGAGGGTTTGTTTCTTTTGTCCTTTTTTCTAGAAATGCTGAATATTTAGCCATAGCCTCGGAAAGTAAAGACAACATGGCGGGGGTGCAGGTCGGAGAATAGCACAGGTAAGCTGTTCTCTTGTAGTGAAAATTAATGTTAGCATCATCATGAGATCAATAAAAACGTGTCATTATCAAAACACTAAAGAAATTAAATGTAGATATCTGCTTAGTTCCTTGTTGACAAATTTGGACTTGAGCTCCTACAGCAACTTGGGGTTCTTGTTGAGAGAAGTCCCGATTATCAAAAAACTGTCAAGGGCCAAACGTTCCCTTTCAACTGTCGCTGATAGTAATCAGACTGTACTCACGTTGAGGAATTTTTGATGTAATGATTGTTTTTGATATGATGATATTTGATATTTGATATGCAGACGATATGAATGTCTACGTTTATGTTTAGATAATACAAAAGAGATACATGTCAAACTTTGTGCCAGGCAAAATCAAAAATGGGTCTCTAAACACATTAAACATGAGTGACTGAGCACTTTGTACGTCTGAATTATGAATTTGGACCGTTTGAAAGTTTTTCATCACTTTGAGGTTCAGGTTTTTTGAGGGGGGCAAAATTGGGGAATCGATGACGCACTGATGTTCCTTAGCATGATCCCACCCACCCAGTGCTACAGTGATATAAAAGGAAATTAAGAATATTCGATTATCACAGGATAAGGACATAAATAATTCAAGAAAAATGGAAATTACTCGTGATCACTCAGCTTCCTCTGGAAAAAGTTTTTATTCTAGAGGTAATAGGATCAATTTACCAAATCGTCAAGAGAAATGGAATGTGACAGCAAAATGATTCACTAAATATCCTGAGATAAATGCTTTAAACTATGCATTGCAAGAACAGCCAGTCTTGTTTTCTGTACAGCACACCAGCAACTCCTCCTCCAATAGGATGATTAACTGACTCAGCATCTCTCAGCACAAAAACTAGACAGTCTCCGCTTTATCACTGGAGGATTTCTTGCTGATCTGTTATATTCTACTGATTACATTTAAGCAAACTCTTCTAAAAATCTCAATTTTGAGGTTAAAGTTTTTATTGGTGACCTGTTTTTTTCTATAAATAATAATCATGTGATAATGTGACCTCATAATCCCTGTTGTCCTCTTCAGGCTTCGTCTGTGCTCTGAAAACATCCTTCCATCCTCTGGCCTGCATGAAGACAACTTCGGGGGGAAAACTCCGCTGCATCTCGAGTCTCTATTTTACCTTTTCCTCCACATAGATCACTCAATGGATATGACATACAAAGAGAGCATGGTACCAGCACTGTATATAGTAATCAGCGCAAAAAGCATGTTCTGCACTTACATGAGGAATCATTATGCATTATGAGCCACACTGTCGAAAGCATATACTGTACATACAGTATTTCTTTAAGTATATGTAGTCACACATTTATATATAACATACTTGGTACTATGGGGGGGGGGGGGTTGGTTGTACATGAGGCTGAATATCAAAGAAAGCTTTTTACGACATCAACATCACCTAGTGTAAAAAATGATGCGACACACAACATGTATGGTAACGGTATTTCTAAAATAGAATGTAATGGACAATGATAGACTGTCTTTCCAGTTACTAGTTGAGTTGTACATTCAATCAAAATCTTAAGATGTCCCAATAAAAAACTGAAAAATCACATCACCGAGAAGTCTCTTCTTGAGTCAAAGTCAACGTCCTAAGTTTTCTGGAAGTATTTTAGAAAGGTACAGAAAACAAATGACATGAGGGAAACATTTCTAGTTATCTTTTTTTTCTTTATTGATTTTACAACACAGCCTTCGTATCTCATCCACCGTCGTACACTCAATCGTAACCAATCAATATCTTTAAAGGTGACATATTATCCTCTTTTTCAGGAAGTTTAAATAAGTCCGAGAGCTCCACAAAACATGTCTGTGAAGTTTCCTGTTCTAAATCCACTCTGATCCTGTATTTGATCATGCCTATAAACCCCTCTATTTCAGCCGTGCTCAGAACAGGCTGTTTCTGTGTCTGTAGCTTTAAATGCAAATGAGCTGTGTTTGACCACGCCCCCTCTCTGGAAGGGCTTGGGTGTCATGTGCTTTCCTGCACCATGCCCTATTGTTTATGATGAGAAGGCAGACTCAGAGGGCAGAACAAACACCTAGCTGTGGGAGTGTCACCCACCTGGGGGAGGGGTTACTGCCCTTTGTGATGTCATGAAGGGAAAATCTCCAAACGGCCTGTTTGAGCACACATTGTCTCTACAAGTGGAGCAGGCAGAAGACAGAGAGGATGGACTTTTCTCATAACTGGGGGGTTTGTAGACGGACTAGTGACACATATTAGTGTTAAAGAAACATGGTGAAGTGTATTCTGTAGAATTTGTTACATGTGTATTGACTAGAAAAGGAGCGACCGGCTACATAGTGACAGAAAGTAGCTAAAGCGGACTCAGTGGAAACAGGCAGTAAGTTTAGCCTCGCAGTAATGACTAAGCACTTGAGAAATTTTCATGTCCATATTTTTCCAACAGCTAAGGTGCAAAACTCCCAGAAAGATGTACAATTATTATTTTTATGTTTTGTGTGAGTATGGATAAAACCAAAGAGCTTCATGTAATCTGTAGGAGTTGCTGTGTTTCCAGTGTCAATGCTAAGCTAGGCTAACCGCCTCTAGACTCCAATTAGGAAATTCACATAGATGAGAGTGGTATTGATCTTCTCTTCTGTCTCCTGAATAAACAAAAAGGGGGAATTGTTTACCACAACATGAACTCTTCCTTTAAAGACAATCAGTGAAACCTCTACATCGTCTACAGTCGTAACACGCAGTCTGTGCCGGGGTACTGAGGCAGGTTGAGCTGGTACTTCCTCTCTAGTCCAGGAGGCACAAAGCGTCCTCCCAGGAAGTGATATCGTCCTCTGAACAAGGAGGCGGACTTCTTGGGAGCCGTGAGAGAGATGAGCATGTCGGGCTGCAGTCCGTCTGCACTGCCCTGCTCCACGTCCCAGCCTTTAAAAAAGAACAAGAAACAAACAAGGAGTCACGAGCCAGTGGAAGTTTACATTTTCTACTTTGGTCTGCAACAATCATGACATCATTGACTTGTTTGATTTACAGACAGAACTTTGACCTTTCCTTTGCTTTACTCTGCACGTACAATGTTTAAGTGAGGGTGTCACCAAAAAATGTAGCCCGCCGTGGTGTGAGAATAAACAGCCGTGTCGGATGCTGTGCTTCTCTTTCTGCACGGAGAAAAACTAAAATGTTCCCTGCCTACTTTGTTTTCTCTGAAAGAGATGGAGCCCATCAAAGTGAACAAAACAAAAAATCATCAAAATGCTGAAAGGTCATATTCTGACAATCCTGGTTCAGCTTCTGCTGAGTTAATAAACAAGTAGTAGTAGTAGTAGTAGTAGACAGTTGTAGCCATGACGATCAGGCTCACAGTCTTAGGTAAACACATTTCAGAAAACTTACACTCACCGACATTTTATTGGAAATGCTTCCATGGTGAGAGGACTGACCTGAGGGGATGTCGATGCTGGCTATGGGGACCGTCGTCTTCTTCAAAACGTCCAGGATGGACCCAAAAGGCTCTCGCACGGCGCCCTTAAAGCTGAAGCCGAAGATGGCGTCTATCACCAGGTTGTAAGCCTCATCAATGATTTTAGCCTGAAAACAAAAAGGTTATACACATTCATTCATCTGAGAAGTCACCGATCCAGATTCCTCCTCATAAGTTATTAATAATAAAGGTTACAATAAAACCAGATTTGTCCCACAGGGATAATGAAGGCTTTATCTAAGTCAAACTTAACCCTCTGTGAAAGATCTAATAATGTGTTAAGACCGTGCTTGCAGGGTTGGAAATATAACAGCAGTCATAAATACATTATGCAGATGTAATTTGTTTTCACCACCGTCAATACCTCTCCTACATTATTGATGAACAACAGACCTCAGGCATCTCAGTCAGGAAGGGGATCTCCATTTTCTGGCACTGCGTGGTCAGCCCCTGGAACAGAGGCTTGTTTGGCCTCTTCGGGTACAGGATGGTCGGCTCGTAGCCCTGACGGATAGTTTCGGAAAATGTAAATTAAATCTCTGCTCTGCATGGACAAGAAAAATGGTTGTGGGTAAAGAAATGCAGAATACACTAATGGAGCAAATTAGGCGTAGGAGGAATTCATTTGGTGAAAATGAACGAACACCAGCTTCATCAGTGAAAACGTGTGACTCCACAGAGGAACCGTCGAGAGCATCTTAACTCACAGCTTCTGAAAACCTAAAAGCCCTGCGGAGAGAAGTGAGAGCAGCAGAGAATATGTCTCCTTACCCTCCTCACACAAATGATCCAAAGATAGGTGGTGCATCAGAAAAGCTTCCAACATAATGACGCACCCCGCCCATCACCTTTTCAAACTGTTGCCATCTGGTCGAAGGCTCCAGAGCATCCGAGCAAGATCTGCCAGACTGTAACCCCCCCCTCCCCTTTTCCTCTATGTGACGCCACGTGATGCTTCAGACTAGTGTAATGCACTTTCGCTTGTTCATGCCAGTGCTGAAGCACACATTGCACAACCTACTGCACCATTACACTTAATAATGCATTAGCATGTTCTGCTCTTAAAGTATAATGTCACTTAGTTTGTAAAACGGATGTATGGACGTTTTTATACATTCTCAGCTTCCTGTTGTTACCTGATAGACTCTAGTGTTTATGAAATTAATGTTGTCTATGTGCCTGTGTATCGATATGTTTACTGTTTTCACCCTGCTGCAAAACAAACTTCCCCTCTGGGACTAAAAATCTGAAGTAGCAGTTGTTGTTTTTAACTGTCTTTTGTCTTGTCGTTTTGTAGTAGACACTTACAAAGAGTTTGAGATGTCGGGCACAGACCAGGCCATCGCCTCCGTTGTTTCCCGGTCCACAAATCACCAGCAGGGAGGGTTTGGCCTTGACCAGAGATGTAACTGGATACGCCTGCAGGAAGAAACAGACGGGAAATCTATAACTAAATATAGAGTTCTATACCTCACAGCACAGAAACTGATAACTAGACACAGAGGATTTGCTTTTCAAGAGTCAGAAATCCTCCCTGTGATGACAGCGTAATCCTGTTATTCCTCTCTTAACACGGTAATCTGTTTTAGACGCGTCGATGATGTCTCAGGTCTGTAAATGCAACACCTGATTCTCTGATAACAAAGCTAGAGATGGAGAGACTCTGTGAATCTGACACCCAGAGGGTCTTTAAGGTGTGTGCATACGTCAGGGTTGGAAATTAGCTTTTTGGCCTACCTGTCAAAATTCAAGGAACAGGGTTTGTTGTCTCAAATCACCCGTATTTGGCAGGTGACCGGGGTATAATTTCCAACCCTGGTACACGTGAAAAGAAAAATCTTTAAAGTGAGATCCTGCTGCAGAGTGTCGGACACAGACAGTGTCTGTAATATTGTTGACTTTTGGAAGTTATATTTAAATAATTTGCATCAAATTAAACTAGTAGTCGTCCTCAGTTTAAGTTTGTGTGCACCCATGGCCATGCTGAGAGCTTCTGTACTCACATCTCTGTGACTCAGGGAAATAATATTACCTTGCATTACCGGTCTGCTCGCGCCACGGATTTATACCGTGCGTGATTAATGACCTTGCTCTCTCACAGCAGTATTTGTGTGAGTGGTGTGCGATGCTCCGTCGGTGAAAAGAGAGAAAGGGTCTCGCAGTCGGAGAGGACAAACACGGCTCAGTTCATGTTTAAATCAGCGAGTAGTGAAGCTGTCTGTCTACAGTTCTCAATGCTTTTATCAGCATGCTCTAGTGAATCTGTCCACACCAAACAATAAAAGATATACAGGTTTGTATGATGTGGGGAGAAAGCGGTTCTGTCAATCGACGTCATGACTTTTTAAGATCAATTACCCGACTCTTGCTTTGGTTAAGAGGAACAGAAGAAAACTACAGAAGGCTCTAGAAATGTGTGAACTTCTGGCACATGAGAAGGACACCATCTGCAAGGAGTAGTGGCTGTTTTAAGGACGTTCTTTAAAGAGCAAATGTGGAGTCTGTGTTCCCTCCAGATGTTCCTAACCTAGCAGTCCCTTCCTTCGGGAAACCGGCAGTGAGCTAGACCTCCATAAGCCCTGCACCATGTCAGCTTCTGAGCTGCTTCATAAATACGTCAAGAGAACCAACCCATAAGTTTGATACGACTGGAATAAAAAATACAAAATAAAGTTAACTTAAATTAAGAGCCCTTGAAGATATCTGACCTTTGTGACGGCGGTGGCACAGCTGAGTCCAGCCAGCTCCATCAGCTGATCCACACTGAAGCCGTATTCACTGAAGAGCTCCTCGTCAATGTGCTGGGCCTCCTCCTGCCTGTGGAGCATCTTTAGGTCAGTTATTTTGTCTACACACAGTCTGAGGATAATGTTTTTCCTGCTCAGTGGACAAGATTTACCCAAGGTATTTGATGGTCTGAGCCATGGTGGAAGCCGCTCTGCCGCTGAAGCAGTCCCTCTTGTGGTTGTTAGAGGCAGCAGACAGCTGGCATGCCCCCGTCTGAGCGAGAGCCGACGCCGACCTCGAGGTCACCAGGAAGCCGATCCCAAACAGAGCCCGCACACTCAACATCCAGAGGGATGGAAACTCCTGAAACAGAAGTGACCACAGCAGTTAACCCTGAACAGAAGGAAATGAGTGTCCCGCATTAAACCAACGACGTGATGAAGTTACATAAATGAGACAAGAAAGACAAGAAACCTTCACATGAAGCATCATGTGCTTTCCCCCCAACTTATGAAAGCTCTGCTGCACATTCGGCTGCCAATGCTGCCTCCTACAGCTGCTACACTGTTTTCACTGCTTCACTTTTCCTCAGCTCTTCTCATCCCCCTGCAGGCTTTGAACAGTACTCACAGTCACTGAAGGTGATGTGCACAGATCTCTGCTGTGCCCTCATGCAGCAACATGCTCTACAGGAGAGAAAAAGACTCTCAAAGGAAAGGAAATTTCCCGTTTTTTGAATACTCAGCATTTTTAAGGGAGTCTGAATTTCATGGTTAAATCTGAGGAGTTAAAATTGTATTGAAGTGAATTAATCATACCAAGCAGTTGTGAAATTAAATACTTAACACGCCTTATCTCTCCCAGTGATGTTAATGTCATAATGCCCTCATAATTCATCTTCAAATTGTTGAGTCAGAACTTATGCTGAAGACATTAGTCATTAGATTTATAAAGGAAAAAGTAGCAACCATATGTTAGTTCCTGCTGCTCAGATGATGACTGCTTCTTGTTTTATACCAATACGTTGGTGAAACTTTAAGAAAAGCTCCCTCACACTGTCTCACTCTATGCTGACATTATTGAATCCCATGTTTTGGTCTAACCGACCTTCATCAGTTATGATGCCAGTGTCAAAACATAGCTGAAAAGGTTCAAACGCCAATTATCCATTCTGTTTTAAACATTTACTTTCTCTTAAATAACAAATCTATATAAATCATGTATACATGAGCTCAATGATAATATCTGTCTCTCCTTACTGTAATCTGTTCTGCACATGTTACATTTACAAATGATCCCTGCACTCAAGTTCACTTCATTTGTCTGTCTACTCGCCGTTATATTGAATAGTTTCTGCTTATAATATGTTTACACTCATGCACTTTAACTTATGTCAATACTGTCCATTTACAACTCTGTTTTATCACATTTACATTTAATCTTTCATATTTTATTTACAACCATTTACGACTCTGTTTTTGCATTTTACATTTATTTTTCATATTTAATCTTTCATATTTAAGACCAGTAATGCTAAGTTAAATCCTGGTTGTATATATTCACATTCTTAGTTTTGATATTTTTAGCACTTATTTACTTTGAATTAAATATTATATTATGTTTAGATTTGTTAACATTGTGTTTTTTACTCATATTGTGTGTTTGGATAACCTGCTGCTGTAACACCACAATTTCCCAGTTTGGATCAATAAAGTAATTCTATTCTTTTATATTCTATATAAGGACAAAAACTGTAACTGTAATAAAATGTGAAAATAAAAATAAAAAAAGTTAAATGAACACAGAAAACTGGTTTAACTTTTTTAGTATTGAATGTTTACGTAAATATTTTTGAATTAATATTTAATTGTAATTAAATTAACGCGAAGCTGATATTGCATTTATTCTCTAATAATAACCCTTTGATAGAAATGATAGAGTTTAATTTTTTTTACCAAGGTTTGTTTGTTGGGTTTAAGTTTATAAATGACATAAATAAAACAACATGAACACACAGCTGTTCAGGTAAACGTGCAGCTCGTGTTGTTATGTTGTTCAGGTGCTAACAAACGTTTGCTACGAGCTCGACTTGACTTTCGTGACAAATAATCATCAAAACTCACCAAATGTTAACAACTCTCTCCTCAAAACAACTTCACATGCACTTTTCTTCTTTTAAACCATGCAGCGACAAAACTTACAGATCAATAATGTACTTATAAAAAGGTGGAAACACCGTGAAACAACACTGACAGCCAACTGTGTCACTCGCTTCACTTCCGGGTTTGGGGAGGGGGAAAAAAACGCTGATTTCAAAATAAAAGTCCACTCACTGGGAAACATGTTTTTTTCAACATCATTACACTTTTCATTGTATCTGAATGTTCATCGTTTTTGTTCGATAAATTAGAATATATACTTTATTGGTCCCACAGTAAGTATGCTATTTTAATTTGTCTTTTTTCCTGTCTTGATGCTTTTAATGTGAAGCACTTTGATTTGCCTTGTTGCTAAAACGTGCTTTATAAATAAACTTGCCTTGCCTTGTAAGGGGAAATTAAATTCTTTACACTCTTGTTATTGAGACATGCTACACACACAGACTGAATTCCTAATTCCTGATTCCTTTCCACTTTAATTCCTTCTTGACAATGAATCTTATTCTGAAGTCAATGTGATAGTTTTGAATATACAGTTCAGATTTATTTTCATATATTTGACCCTCTGCCTCCCAGAATAAAAACAAAACTAAATCAAAGAACCAGACATGAAAATTAACCACAGTCAAAACAGCCACAATCGGTCAGTCAAATAGGTTTAACCATGCATTTAAATTAGCCTGCATGTTCTGTGTTTCTATTCAAAGAAAGGGGCAGGAAAATTGTCATCCTAATACTAAAGACTGCGTTCAGATTATTGTTGTTGCACGAGAAAAACATGGACCAAGATCTGAAAACATGTTTATTCATCTCAGCAAAAATACAAAATATCCTGTCGCTTTAAGGCAAGTTTGGTGTTTAACTTTGTTTAAATCCAGAAAAAAAAAAAATGTATTTGTTGTAATAAAGAAAACGATGTATTGCAACACTGCTGCATCAGCATGTTGACAGAGCGTCGTGAAAAATCTAAATGAAAGGTGATACAAATAGCACTAGAGTAAAAATGTATAACTTTATTAACCGGATATAGCTGTGATTATCATCATCTTTTTAGATTATAGAAGTGGGTACAGCGGATTGACGCTGGTAAAGCAGATGGTTGTTTCATCTTTTACTGCCAGATGAAGAAATGTCACCTCCTCAAACAAAGGTGACTGCTTCACTAACCACTGGAATTCAAGACAGTTTATCATAAGCATGCCTATTTACATTATAAAAAAAAGCAGTATAAAGTTTTATTGCATTCAGTATCTTGAAAATATTCCAAAGTACATGATTTGAACTAAATAACATCAACGGGTAACTTAAAAATTAATAACTAAAACAGATGAAGTGGTTCCAGGTGGATCCACACCGGCTCACATGATCGGACAGCTCTCCAGTCTGGTTCCAGTCTGAGAGAAAAGATTGACAATGATCACGTTATCACATAGATAAACTCAAATACTTACAGAAAAAATCGTACAAAAACCGTCTTAAACTTTCATTTAGATTTCATAAAAGCTTCAATTTTTTTGTTTTCTTCTAACAGGATCTTTAAAAACACAAAAGGTCATAGGTCGTCTGTATGAGTCACCTTGCGAGGCGTGCTGGCACTGAACACGTAGGACTGCGGCAGTAAACCCTCGGAGAGTCCTCCGCTGCGGTACGAGCGGGAAGCAGACGTCACGGAGCAGTTGCCGGATTTGTCCGAGGGAAGTCCACAGGAGCCGCAGACCACCGTCCGGCTCCGCAGGTTATACTCGCTGTCCCCACAGGTGCTGTGAGCAACCTGCTGAGGCACAAAGACAGGTACAGTGTAGATACTGGAGCATTCAATATGGACACACTGCCCATGACCAGTGGTGATTCTACAGTCTATTGGGGCACGAGGCAAAAATTCATCAGCCATCCAACCGGCGTTTATCACCACCAGTGTTCCAACACTTACTCCTCTTCCTTTTTGTTTCTCTTTCTTTTATCTTTGGTTTTCAAAACAACAATGCATGTGATGCTTAGCAGGGCAACGAGAGTGAGTGCTGTCAGATGGGGTCGTAGGTGTTCAGAAAGAGCTGGGTCTTTAGCTTTCTCTTAAAGGTGCAAAAGGGAGTTTGCAGAAAGAATGGAGTTAGGTAGTTTGTTCCACCACCGGGGGGCGACAGAGGAGAAGAGTCTGGCGTCAAAGGAAAATTGTAAGGTGCATATTTTACTTATTTTTCTCCGATTTTAAAAACTAAAAATAACAAATGTATTTATCCACAATAACAGCAGCTTGATTAAAACTTATCTGAATAAACTTATAATAAAAATGTTAATTTATCTTGCACAATCTGGTTGTTTTCAACTTTTCTTAATAATATATTATAAAGCAACACTTTATTCAGTAAATACATCAACATTGAAGATCTGCTTTGTTTTTTGCATTTGTAAGCAAAAGATTTAATTACAATAACTTTAATTTTTCAAAACTTAAAAGTCGTATTTTCTGAATATCGCTCCTGTTCCTTGTTTTTGTTTTTGTTTCTTAAATCTGTGATTATCACACCAACTTTGAATTGATTGTTCTGGTGCCTCCTATGAATGTGTATGTATTCGTTAACAGCACATTTTCTCTCACCATGTCATCATCGTCTTCCTCAAACTGTGTGCGCGTCACCTTCCTCATGGCCATTTCCTGGAGGAAAAAGTAAAAAGTGTTTATTTATTATGATTTTTTGCTAATTTCTGACATAATTCTACTTCACATAATCATATTTCATATTGTTCTTTATCAAATACCTCTCCATTGGCGCTGATCAGGGTGGTTTGGAACAGGTCTCCGGTGCCCCAGGAGGCCTGAGTCTTCCACACCAGGTCCGAGGGAGGACTGTGGGTTCCTCCAGCGCCAGACGCCCAGATCTGAAAACCATGAAACAAGATACATGAAGATGAGATTATCTCTCACTCATTGTGTTAATTTGTGATTCTGCTGAGTGAAGACGCTGTTTACCGTGACCCTCTGTCCGGCCTTCAAGGCGAATTTCACCGGGAACTTGAAGAAGATGGCGGCGCCGGATCCAACCTGCCGCTTCACCTGCCAGCTCCCCAAATTCTGATCCTGATGGAGGGATGAAGTCACAGGTAGATTACAGATCGTCAAATCCACCACAAACAAGCAGAAAATAATCAGATTTCACATCATTCATTTTCTCACCTCATCGGATTTGTTGCCGAGTTTGACGTATTTCCCGTCCAGGTCCACCTCGTCCACAGTGATGCGTCCGCTCGCTGAGGCCTGCTGGGTGATGCGAGTCCGGGCCAAAGCGCCGCCTGCGAAGCTGGAAGCCTCACTGTCTGTGTCGTTGGGGCGGCGTCTCTTCATAGCAGAGTTCGGAGAAGTGTAGTGAGCTGATCGAGCGTGAGCTCCGGAAGAAGAGGAACGACTTCCTGTCATTTTGGCGGGCGGGGGGCTCGGGGAGAGGCGCAGCCTGTAGAGACAAATATAAAGATGTTTATTAACCAATGAGGAAGAATAATGACAAGCTATTATTAGCTTATGGAATAAGTAATAGTGCTGCCTTGCAAAACCTCAGTGTAGCTTATTAACATGCTCGATGGGAAGCTAGCGTTTGTCAGTTCAGCTAATGATCACACGGCAAGGCAGGCGATCTGCTAACATTAGCAGTTGTGACTGAGCTGTCAAAATAAGTTCAAAAATATGCAGTTTTAATATCTTATTAGCTACAAACAGCTAAGTCAACAACTTTTTAGCTTCAACCAAGTGGTTGAGCGCTAACGTTAGCGGTTGTGAATTAGCTCTCCAAATTGGTTCAGTGATATTGCTTTAATGATTCTTTCTTTAGCTAGCCACACACGGCTATGTCACATTAGCGAGCTACCATCAGTATTTGATAAAATAACATTTTTAATTGAGCTTTCCTTACTGTAATGCCAAACGCTTTTCAAAAAGCTATGAGAGAGTCTTAATGTTAAGGCTAGCTTCTAGCAGTAGCTTATGGGTTTGTTAATTCATTAGTTTTAACTTTAAATATGGCCAATAATTATTATTGTTGTTATTGTTGTCTCACCAGATTTTACTGATCAATTGTCAGTTTGGGAGCACAGATTCTCTGAAAGCTTTAGAAAAGTTTTTAATACAGCATGCATTTCCCACCCTGAGCGAGTGTGGTGATTGGTCTATCGTACCTCTGCTCCTCTCCCTCCAGAAGCTTCCTGTAAGCACAAATCTCCATATCCAGAGCCAGCTTGACATCCAGGAGCTCCTGGTACTCATCCAGCTGCTGCTGCATTCGCTGCCTCATCTCAGCCATTTCTCTGTCTTTGTCTCCCAGAAGGCGGCGGGTGGTGTCTCGCTCTCGAGACAGCGCGTCCTCCAGGTCCCTGATCTTTGCCTCGCGGGCTGCGAGCTGGGTCAGAGGAAAGAAATCAGTCAAAGACGAGTGCTACTGTAACACAAGTATGTCTGAGAATCTTCTTTTGTCTGCTGTTTAAATCTACTTCATTGAATTGTTGATGGGTTTAGCTCCTCATTTATCGCCTCTGTGATATCATAAGTAAAAAAATAAGGCTTTGTATGAATCTAATAACAGCTGGATGACTGCTTACCATGTGCAATAACAATGCATTTGATTACTGTAATTTGTCAAATTATGCCCTCTTTTGCTTTTCATCTTCTAAGGGCCACTGGTATTATGTCGCCGCACATAAATCATGAATGTGATCTGTGTGGCCGGCTCATTTCAGGTCACCTGTTTCTGCAGCTGGCTGAGCTGAGACGACACTGACTCGAGGCGCATTCGAGTCTGCTGGAGCTCCTCGTGTGTGGCTCCAACCAGGTGGCTGCTCCTGTCGGCCGACAGACGGGCGTTTTCCAGCTGACAAGAAACAGCAAGATGCAAAGATAAATACAATATCATCAATCTATGCAACTACTGGATACAATGGATTATTCACTGATGTTTGTTAAATATTTAATCCTCCTCTCCAAAGAACCAGAAGAGAAAACAAGGACATGAGCTGTTAAGTAACTTTTTTCCCCTCTCTCATGTTTTCTACTTTATTGGCGGTCTACCTTTGCGTTGTAGGTCTTCTCAATCTCATCTTTGTACATTTTGATCTGCAGATCGTGCTGACTACGCATCTCCATCAGCGCTTCAGCCAGCTTGCTCTCGAAATCCTGCTGGTGTCCGTTGTCCAACTCGACCATGCGAGACTCGTGACGCCGTTTTACCTCCCGCAGCTCCTTAAAGAGAATACCAATAAAGCATTTTACAATCCCAACAGAAGGGGGGCTCTATGCGATGAAAGAAAGAAAAAACAATAAGAAAGTTGAAGTTTCTTTTGAAAAGGATTCTGACCTCAGACTGGAGGTTCTTCTGAAACTCCAGCTCCTCTTTGAGGGTCTGTATACGATTCTCTCCGTCCACCCTCCTCAGCATCTCCTCCTGCAGCTGCTTCCTGGCATCGTTTAATCCGGTGTCCAGCTAAGAAAGCAAAAAGAGAGACTGAGAATGAACACAGACATTCACATAAACACTACACAGGGTCCAGAAATAAGCAGTATATAAAGAAAGGGAGCTGCAGTGTAGGGAGTGTGTCCTTTTTCGTCAAAACAACAGAAAGAGTGGGTCAATAAATCTGTAATTTTGCTCACACAATCATGCACAAATATTTATGTCGGAGAAATTTTCATTATCTATGTTTATTAGGGAAATATGTAAGTCCTCTAGGCTTGTGATGTCGACGAGAAAAACTCAAACATATGTTGCCGTTAGCCGGAAACAAGTTGTGTCTGGGACATTTATCCTCACAGAGTGGAAAACACGACAGGATTTTAAGTGTCAGACTTAAGAGCTGGTGAGCTAATTGCAGAAACATTAAACCCCAGATGTGTTTCCAGCTGCTTTCAAACTTCACTTCGGATGAGTTTACCTTGGCAACCTGCGCCTTAAGGTCCCTGTTTTCCACCTCCAGGTTACGCTTCTCTCCTAAAGCCGTGGTCAAGGACGCATCCTTGGAGTTCAGCAGAGCCTCCAGGTCTTTGAGCCTCTGCAGCGCTCCGATCAACTCCGACTCCTTCTTGGTGTTCCTGTGAGGACACAAAGAGTCTCACATGTTTTTGACTACACTTTCCTGGATGTGTTTAGAGGATTGAAAGAGGATACTACAGTACAAAAGAACAGGCATGTGTTTTGCTTTGTAACCTAAGAACCAAGTGGAAACTAAATTACTACAGTTTCCTTTACAGTCTAATGAAACAAATATGAGCTATTTCTGAATAGGGATGTAGCCAACGACAGGGAAAGACCTCGGTGCATATGACTCATAGGCCGCAGCAATCCATCCTGCATCAAAGCCCGTGGATCTGGTAGCCACAAGCCACAGCCGTTGGTGTTTAGCTTAGACGCTGCCATGGCAACGGCTTGGCTTTGCCAAACGGCCATCGTCTCAGTATTTATGGAAAAATAATGGAGGCGAGAGTGGAGAAATCCAAACACTGCCACGTATTATGTGTGTGATGATTACTTTGGTGAAGGAGGAGAGGCTTGGGGAAAGAGTTAGTCATCAGGCAGCATGGGAAGGAGACGGAGTGGAAGTCCGACGTCAAACTGAGCGATGAGGAGGGTGCAAGGAAGAAAAAGGGTGTGGTCCGCTCTGTGCAGCTATAAGACTTTTTTAAGCATCTGCTATTCGGAGGTGATGAGTAAGTGTGTTCTGCTGCTGTGGATCACATGCACAAATGTTTGACATATTAACACTACGATCACAAAACCCTCTCACTCTGGATTCATGGAAACGTGGCCGCCTTTGACGGAGAGAGAGATTTAGTTTGAAAGGGGTAATTCAGAAGCCTTGAGGCGTTTGTTTCCTCCCATGATCATCAGATCAGTGGTGTCTTTTAAAAGAGCCAAATAGTTACACAACTTTTCTATTTAATATGTAATCCCACAAAAACTTGATTTCTACAGTTCTGTTGTTTTGTTTTGTTCAGTTTGGAAATCCTGACTTAAATGCTTGATTATTGTTTTATCTGAGCAGCACCCACTCTTACTTCACATGATGATTATGGGATATTATTAAATGCCACAATGTGGTGCAACATTAGCTTCAGTAAAGATGAGTCATGAAGACCACAAACACACTCAGAAATTACCTTTACACAGCAATTTGTTTGCTAACACTAGCAGCTGTTAGCTTCTGGACCTGCCAGAACACACGTGGCTTTTACGACAAAATCCTGAGTGTGCTGAATCTTGTTTTATGGCCAACTAACTCAGCCTTTAATTAGAAAGAAATACAAATAGAAAGTAACAACGTCTCACTGAAATAATGAAGAAACTACATTGCAAAAACTCACAAGGGTGGTCTTAAGGAATTCAGGGCCTCAAAAGGGCCTGGGCACCCCTAAACCCCCCACCCCCCTAACCGCGCCCTGATAAACTGTTCTGTGAAGGAAAACTGCCAGATTTATTTTTGATGTGCTGTCACCCACCTGGCTTTCAGCTCCTTGTAGTCCTCCCTCAGCTTGGCCAGCTCCAGCTGCAGACGGGCTCGCTCTTTGGCCACAGAGTCCAGAGTCTGACGAGCATCGGCCAGCTCGGTCTCATACGCCGCCTTCAGCCCGGTCAGCTCCCGGGTCACCTCCGTCTCTGACTCTGTGATGCGCATCCGCAGGCCGGCGTTCTCGGCCTCCAGGGAGCGCACCTTGTCGATGTAGACGGCCAGTCGGTCATTGAGGTTGCACAGGTCGTCCTTCTCCTGGAGCCGGGTGATCCGGTTGGGGGACAGTGGTGTGTTTGCTCCACGGGGAGTGTTTTTGGGTGTCGCCATTGCACTTCTCTGCTGTATTTTAAGGGAAAGACATAATTATCAAGGTTTTTGATAACTGAAGTTTGTATTCAAAACACAATAAATCAACTTTTTTCTTCTTTCTGATGTTTAAAACCAAGCGAGAAATGACTAAAAAATTCCCCGATCTTTCTGTAAAAGTCGATTTTTACGTCATAGTTTGTCTGTGGATCAATTAAACAAAAGACAGAACTTCAAGATTAGTATGAAAAGAAGAAAAAAAAACTAATTTAATTCACTGTTCAGTATCCACTGTTACCGGAAACATCCAACTCTTTTGTGTGCAAAGGCATTAAACAAAAAAAAAAAGATAAAGAGTACAATTAATGAAAAGACATGGGAGGGGTCATGGACTCCACCCAGACATCAAAGTCATCTCTGCACACACTCGAAAAAGGAAGATTTACCTTTTTTAAAGCTGGTCAGATGAAGAGAAAAGTCTGCTGCGAGGATATTTGTAGACTTCTCCTGAACGTTTCTTTGATATCTTGTGATGTGAGGGTCCGTCTTAGTTCTCTGGCTCAGTCTGTTACAGCTCCGTCTGCAAACCCATCCGAGTGCCCATGTAGGAAAGAATGAGATGGGAGGAGAGAGGTTGGCCTCAAGTTTGGCACTTGGTAGGTGGTTATTCCTCTCTCTTCCTTTCTCTTTCTCTCTCTCTCTCTCTCTGTCTCTCTCTCTCTGTATAATGGGTGTGCAGTCTGAATGAATGAGTCACCCTCTAGTCAAACAGAGGCACAATGCTATGAAACTTACTGGGATCATTTTAGGCAAACGTCTTGCCGGAGAGTTCTCTTCTTCTCGATTACTTTGTTTGACACAAACCTCAGTGCTCCCACTTTTGTGGTATACAGGACGTGCATATTCAGAGCCTGGGCTTATTCCAATACCTTCCTTTTGTCTAAATAACTTCCTTTTTTGTTCAACTAGAATTTCTAAAAAAAGGCAGTTAAACTGTAGGAAAGTGTTTCTCACACACAAATCAGCTTTGATATGACATCCCTGTTTCAAGAGCCTCTAAGCTGCCTCACGTTGGTGTGTTTATACAGATTGTTCAAACCAACTTAAACCCAACTATAGAGCAGGAGAACAGAGAACAACCAGGCCATGGTGAATTTAAAAGAATATAAACATACATACAAAACATCTGCATTGATATGTTGAAGGGATGGATTTATATATTTCAGTCGCTCTAATTATCAAATGCCTTCCTTTAAAAAGAGATGTAGACTAAAATACAGCTCATTATATGTGTGTATCCTCACAAAGGTTTTGATTTAAGATGTCTGTTTATTTCATAGAAAACCAAAAAGTTGTTATTTGTTACAAAATGATTTCATGATAAGGAGGATGGTTCTAGTATAAGTGTTTGGTATACTATCATGCTGCACAAAGGCTTTTTATGTATTAGCTAAGATCGCTAAGTTCAGATACACATATTCAACATTTACGGCTTGCAGTGTTGTCACCTCTGGGAAAAATAGACGACACAAAACACGCACCAACAGCATACAGATCGAGGAAGGACCATAGCTGACAGCGGTGAGTGTGTGACACAGATCAGCAACAACTCAGGATAAAATCAGGTTTAAAATCGACTCAATCCTGTACTCATCATCACGCATAAACACAGGAAGTTTCAGGAACGCCGCCCGTTGTATTGTTTTGATGTTTTATTATGGCATTGTCGATGTGTTGCCATGGAGATATGTGATGTTGTTGTACAGCTGTTTCTGTGGTGCAGATCATTCAGCTTTTTAGTGAATCAATATTGTATTGTTTGTGCCACTGTGGAGGAACTTGATGCAGTTGTGAAGTGATTATGTTTACTGTTGTGTCGATGTTTTTAGTGTATTTATTTTGTTTCTGAACAAAGAAGCTGTCTCTGTCTCCCCACTCAGAGGAAAAAAAAAAGATGTCTGCTTGCCGTGTGGCCTTTACACTTCTTTTTGTCTGTCACTGTGAATACCGGTAACCCTGAAACCAAACATGCACTGTGACTGTAAATAAGATTAAACACATTTCATGGGTCACCCACTTGATCTTGTAAATATTATCCTCCTTATCTGACATCAACCTGTGCACACTGCCTTCATGTAAATACTGTGAAAACAATCTACCCCATGTTAATGCACCATTCTGTTACATACAGTCTACATTTATTATCATGTTTAGTTTAGTTTATTTGCAAATTTTTATAAAGAAGAGTCAAACAGAAAATGAAAACAAATAAAAAACAAAACACATGGTGGAAACCCATGAAGGCTTATCTCAAAACCTCACCTTTAGAGATTAAAGAAAGTTAAAATAAAATACAGTAAAAATAACAAAGTAAGAATATTTACATACAAACATTGAAAACATAAAAATGTGATCTTTCACACTCCTCACCACCACACTATTGTCTTACTTAGTCTTGTACATGTTAGTCTTTATCTGATTATCTAAATATTTGTTGTTGTACTTTTGTTCATATAGAGCAGTTTATCAAATTTAAAATCCTTTTAAATTTCCTTTTTTTACATTTAGACAACTGTAAGGATTACTAACGATGAACAGGGTGCATGCAAAGGACTGCATCCTGTTGAATAATGACGTGCAAACAACTTCCTATTCTGTCAATGCATTGTTCAAACAGCTGAGCAGTGACTGACTGTCGGGTTAAATATCACCAGAAAACTTCAGATTTGATTCAAAAGGTCACTTTCATTACATGAGGAGTCTGAATTGGGGGATCCTTTATGAATCCGAGTCGTGGTCTGCTTTGTTCAGTGCATGTTTAGACGAGATGTCCTCTGCTGACAGACGCTGCAAAGCAAACCGTGCAGCTTCATGGATTTGAATGACAATAACGACTAAAAGACACTAATATCCATCTCTAAACCTTTCTGTGACTCCGTGTGTTTCATGGTTTTAAAGTGAAAACGTCTAATGTGACATAAAACCATGAATTATGATGACAGGGTGAGCGTGGAGCCTCGACTTGTGGCTCGACGTGGACTCCTTCTGTCATGTGGTTTGTGGGAAAACCCGTATTGGATCTCAGCGGTCACCTGGGCAAAAGGACCTGAAAAAAAAGTGCCAATGAGCTGATTTGACGGACCAGCCTTGTGATACAAATGTTGAGACGATGAATATGACAACCCGAGGAGGTATATAATGACGCATTTAAAGCTAATGGCGAATAAAATGCGTAAAAAAACCCAGTTCGAACGCAGAAATAAGCCCATAAATAAACACATGTATCCGTTTTGAACCACCAAACTCTTGCCAAACGGAGGTGTTTCTCACACGAATGAGATGTAGCAAAGAAAAGACAACATAAAAAAAGAGTTAACAAGCAGCACATTTAACACGTAACAACACGCAGTATCAAGTCCACTCCATATCTTATTGAGCGCATGTCGCAGCCGCAGCTTTGCGCGCACAAACAGCAGCTGTGCGCAGCGGAGCAACAAAAAGGAAAAACCAAGGGCAAAACAAAAACAGCTGAAAAAGGGGATAATCTTCAACCCGGGAATCCAGCTGTACATCAATCAGACTCCAACGATCTGAAACCTTCCCCCCCCTCACCCCCGATCGAGGCGCAGCAGGCTCCGCGTAAAACACCCGGACTGGTTGTTGTTTTTTTTTCTTGGTTTTTTTTTTTTTCCGCACAGACGCAGACGAGCTCCCTCCTGCTCGGCAAGCGGCCTCCATTTTAGCTCCTTTGCCCGGTCGTTGCCTCACGTGTCCTGGACTGTCTTCCTCACATGACCCGTGTGTTTGTCCCCGTGATCACCGCTTCCATCTCCGTAAATCAGTGTCGTTGAATATCGGCGTTTTTTTTACACACCGCCAAAAAAAAAGCTTCATGGATATGCTGGAGCAGAGTCTGGACAGCTCGGCGAGGTGAGAGGCTGCTCGCCCGCTTCCTGCTCAGACATGGCTCCAACCCCGGCCTAAAACCCGTTTTCTCCTTGTAACGCAATGCTCTTGTTTATAACCTGCATGCTCCAGATACTTGTTTTGTTGGATTGTTTTTTTGGGGGGGGGTTTGCCTTGTGGTGGAGTCGGCGGCTTTACAGCTTGCAGAGAGGATGCGTTTATAAACAACATTTAAGAGCAACAAATAAATAAAAAAAATAATTGCGCCCTTTTTTTTTTTTGCAGCTCTGTAACACCACGATTACTGTTTGTTATATTTGACAGGATATGCAAAAGCACAGGAGAGTTTCTGATCATCCTAACATCTTATTGCACTGAGCTGTTTTCTGTTTTTAACCAAAGCAGCTGCATTACTCAAAAGCTTACATTAATTCAGAAGGGGTGGTGTAAGGAGTGAAATATTTATATACTTACCTTAAAGTTAATTTGTTCCTTTGCTGCAAATCAAACTACTCTAACGTCTATTTTTAATTCTCAATGTCAAATAATTGTATTGCATTTGGAAGTTGTGCAGAAAACGTGTTTTTTTGCAGCTTGCACGCTATTTGTGTCACTTTTATTTATGTTGGGTTTTTTGTTCCCTTGCCATCTTTTCCCTAATGTCACCACACGAGGGCGCTCTTACACCCTACACCTTTGCAGGAGACATTGCTCCCCAGGCAGTTTGCAATGAATGATTCATAATGATCATATTTCTGAGAGTTGTTTTTTTTTTACGTTGGGGGTTAAGTTGGAAATGTTGTCATTTGTGTTCTCTTTGTGTTTCCAGTCACGACAAACAGGAAACAGAAGAGGTGGTGCAGCTACAGGAAGGTGGGAGCAGAGTTTCTTCTCATCCTCACAGCTGAAGATAATCATGTTCCTCTTCTCCTAAATTAAAATCTGTGATGCATGTTTATGTTATACGTATTAGAGGATCTTTAACCTAAACTTCTTGCGGTCGTGCATCCTCTTAAATGTGATTCATGTCGTCACTAATCTGAACCGTGCCGACCTGCGTGTTGCAGGAGAGGCGGTGGGGACGGAGGAGCAGACGGCAGTGACCATCACCGGTGTTCCACAGGCTGCGTTCGCTGACCACAATGTGCAGTACCAGTTCCGTACAGATAACAGTGGAGGACAGGTGAGCACCATCACTCTGCAAAAACACAAGTCACACACATAGACTGTAAAGAAGTAGTCTGAGTGATGTCACTGAGGTTTCTGAACCTATAACACCTGACACCTGTCAGTCAGATCATCCAGACCCCCCCCCCCCCTCACTAACTATGCAAAGCTCTAAGCCTTCATATTATCGAAACAGATTAGTTGTATAAAACTTCAACGTGAGCTATCAAGACCGGATCTGTTATTTGAAAGAGGCTGCAAACATGTTGATTACTTCTGTACTTTTTGCAGCCGGCCTCGAGTGGACACTTGAGGAACTGCAGTTTTTTTTTGACTCCTGCAGTGGCCGGAGGTTTAAAGTTTGATCACATTAATCAGTAATCAAGCAAACAACATTAAATAAAATGTATTAGTATTACGTCTTAGCACTAAAACTTTCATCAAACATCGATCATAAAAAAACTTAAATTTCCGCCAAATGTGGTACAAAATGCTTTTTACAGAGATGTGATTGTGCCGAGTCAGGATTTTTAAAGACCCGTCATTCCATCAGCAAAGTGAAGCTTGTGGAGATGAATGTTTGAGAGAACTGGAGCAACGGTTGCCTTAAGAGCACAAACAAAGTGTTTAAACCACACCTTACACACACACACAGTCATAGAGCTACATTTATGGAGGGCATCAGGTTCATAATGGAGAATGTTAACAGGATGTTCAGCAGTACTTTCAGGTGCTGGGAGCTAGCTCGCTGACGTTTAAGTGTTTTAAGTGATAAAGATATTTACTGGCATTTGGCACTATTTTTTTTTAGTATTCTGAGTCACTATTGTCAGAGGGGGTTTAGTTAATAAAAGCTAAAGATCAGGTTTAAGTTCAGTAGGATGATAAAACAATTTTATATTCATAAAAAAAAAAAAATTCCAAGTTCCGTTCACAGACAGTTTTTAAGGTGATTCATTTGAATTGTAATTTAAACCACAAACCTAGAAAAAAAAAACCCCAGAGGAAGAAAAACCGATGTTAACACATGATAACAGGTTCCCACTGAAAGAATGAAACAGTTCAGTTTGTGATGCAAAGACGAGACTGTGGTGCGCACGCCACAGGAGGTGAATGTCAAAAGCTGCGTGTTTAGGTGAACGTGTCTCGTTTTTTGTTGTTGCTCGTTTGTATAAAACATGTGAAGGTCTCCTCTTGTGTGGGGTTTTCATTTTCCACACATGCTCTCTGTGACGCGTCCTCAGGTGACCTACCGCGTGGTTCAGGTTACTGACGATCAGTTAGAAGCGACGGCCGACGGGACCGGAGCGGTGAGCGTCGTCTCTGCGGCGGCGTTTGCCGGAGCCCCTCAGGCGGTGGCTCAGGTGAGACTGAATGCAGCTGTGAGAGTGTGTCGTCATCGGCCTCGTCACATTTATTATTTTATTCTCTCCTGACTCGTCTCCGATACTCCACCTTTTTCCAGGCTGTTATCCAAAATCCGTTCAGCAACGGGGGAAGTCCCGCTGGAGAGGCGGTCGGAGGAGAGACACGTTTTGCGTATTTTCCCGCCACCACAGTCAGCGATGGAACGGCCACGGCCGTGTCGGTGCAGGCCACCGCCGACCAAACCATCACACAGGCTGGAGGTAAAGACATGGCTGTGACTTTGAGGGGGAAAAGGTCAAAACGATGCATTTTTTTTTTATTGATTATAACCTTATTTTGATCATTTTGTTCATTTTAAATGTTCAGGTCAGTTTTACGTGATGATGAGCCCCCCTGAGGTCCTGCAGACGGCGGCCCCTCGCACCATCGCGCCCCGCACACACACCTACACTGCGTGAGTATAACAAAGCGCGTCCTCACACCTTCATCCCTCCCCCCCCCCTCCAGTTACCAAAAATCACCTCAATCTCCCCTCGTCTTCTGCACAAAAATCTCACCTCCACCTCTTCACCCCTTCTTTTGCCCATGTGGATCCGATTTTTTTTTTTCTTTTATCTCCTTCTCCTCCCCTTCTTGGAAATGATTAGCTCTGTCATTGTGTGTACGAAAAAAAAAAAAAACAGTTGCAAAATAAAAACAAAAAGTCAATATCCATCATTTAAAACATCCAACATCTGAAAACCGCACTCTGTCCTACTTACCTGCCATCCCCAGAGACCTCGGTGAAAGCGAGATGTTGCAGCATGGCAGTACAAACTGGTGAGAAGAACTTTCACATACGCCCCCCCCTCCCCCCCCCCCCCCCCCCCCATCCACCCCACCCAGCCCCCATCATGTGTTGTAGAGACAGACGTTCATCTCTGATCAGTCGTTAGCATCCTTGTGTTGTGAAGCTTATGTTAGCAGGTCAAGCTAAGTGGTAGCTTTAGGTTAGCAGTAGCTGTGAGCACTAATAAGACAATCTGAATATGGAAGGTGGGTCTGTGCTGCACCTCCCACCCAACTAATGGTGGAAATGAACATTCCTGCCAACCAGCCTGAACTGAAGTAGCATCAAATATCGACCTTTGTTCAGATACGCTTGACAACAAAAAGTGCTAGTTCAGGTTAAGTCAGATGTTTTATACTTTAAGATCTCCGTTACTTTGATGAGATGAGATTCAACTTTATTGTCATTACACATATACAAGTTTAGAGTAACGAAATGAGGTTTGGCATCTCACCAGAAGTGCAAATAAGCAGAATGGATGGTCAATAGGTTAAAGAAGTACCAAAGCTTTAATAGAAAAACTACACATCTTCTTTCATATTTTGAGAGAGAGAGAGAGAGAGAGAGAGAGAGAGAGAGAGGAGAGAGAGAGAGAGAGAGAGAGAGAGAGAGAGAGAGAGAGAGAGAGAGAGAGAGAGAGAGAGAGAGAGAGAGAGAGAGAGAGAGAGAGAGAGAGAGAGAGAGAGAGAGAGAGAGAGAGAGAGAGAGAGAGAGAGAGAGAGAGAGAGAGAGAGAGAGAGGTCTGACTTGCACAAATATATTGCACAACATATTTGTGTGATTTAGACGGTTCTCTTTGTTGCCGTGGTGATGAAGCCGGGCATAGTTTGACTTTTTTCTTGTGACATGTCTAAGTTTAAAGTTCAGGTGTTGCGACATGTTTTGTTTTTTGTTCAGACTAAAATGAAAGTGTGACATTTTTATTCACGATTAAATCGTCCCGTGTTTCGCTGTCTTTCACAGGAAGGTGGACGGACCTCGAGCGCCCAGAGACGAGCGGCGAAGAGCACAGCACAATGAAGGTATTTTGTTGGGTGTCAAAGGCGTTTTTGAAACATTAGCCCCTTTCAGACCGCGTTGCCGCAAAAGTGCTGCAACAAAGATCGGCTGTCATCACGTCTACATTTATATTGATTCTGAGGCCGTGTAATGCGTCCCAGTCTGTGAGTTGTCGACGCGTTTTGGCGTTTGGGAAGCACGGCACAGACAGACCTGCGCTTCCCCTGCTGGCTCTGCTGATCCCTCTGTTACCACCTCCGAAGTCGTTACAGAGGTGGATCATTTCGTCCTCTGTGATATTTATATCGAAGGTGAAGCGTCACAGGGAAATCTTGAAACGGCGTTCTTCAGGGGGCTCAGCGTTGTCTTTTTGTTTTTAAACGCTAAGCAGTTACATTTTGCACGTTTGTGTACAAACAGCACCCAGACGTTTTCCATTTCTGATGGAATTATACCCTGTTTAAAAACGTTATCTGATAATGACATGTTGGTTTGTTTCTTCTGTCTGTTTTTTTTTTTTCTTTCTGCAGTGGAAAGAAGAAGAAGAGACAAAATCAATAACTGGATTGTGACGCTCTCAAAAATCATCCCTGACTGCAGCGTGGACAGCAGAACCGGAGCGGTGAGTGCTGCGGTGAGATACAACTCAGAATCTTTTTTTCTAAAGCCGACATAATTCTCTCTGTCTTTGTTTTATCGGTTTAATCTGGACCTGAAGATGGCGGTGATTGAAGTCAGAGGCCGCTTTCTTGTCTTTCTTTTTAATTCGTCTCTGCAGAACGCTGACCTCGTCCATTTTTGAATAAATGCACTTTCACCTACTTCATGCCTGCAGCAGTGAAAGTCAGATTGAAACATCAAATGCAACGTCAACAAAGGTCTCCCTGTAGTAGTCAAAATGAGCCTCATTTAAAAGGTGTTTTAGGCTGAGACATATTGTTCCACATGTTACTAAGAGTTTGACTGAAAGCTTGTTTTATAGTTTAGTCACTGAAGAGAAGATCTAAGAGGAAAGTGAGTACCAAAGGATTTGATGAGTCATGAGTAACCCTTTGGTCTTTTTTAAAACGTCGCTGTGCTGTGTTTCTCAGAGTAAAGGAGGCATCCTCTCCAAAGCTTGTGACTACATCCGAGAGCTGCGTCAGAGTAACCAGCGACTGCAGGAGAGTTACAAAGAGGTGGAGCGAGTGGAGATGGACAACGAGCTGCTTAGACAACAGGTCGACTTTCCATTTCCATTTCCATCTAACTCAAAAGAATCTTTGGGCAATTAAAAAAAAAAAAAAAAAGTGCTGGCATTCTGTCATTTCTTAACCAATTTGTTTAACCACTGTTTCTTTTCCTGTTTGTCTAATTATCTCTGATTTATATTTCTAGATTGAGGAACTGAAGAACGATAATGCACTTCTTCGAGCACAGCTGCAGCAGCACGGCGTAGAAGTGAACGGAGATGCGACGCCACAATGATAGTGGACTGGACTCATGTTAACATCACAAACACAATGTTGCACCCTCCCACCCACCTGAACAATACAAAACCAGGAAAAGGAATAAGAACAAGAGACAATTTCTGTCTGAAATTGGACCACAAAAAAACACACACAGCTTGTGAAAAAAAAAAAAAAAAAAACTGAAGGACTACAAACTGAAAACGCCTCCTCCACCTGTTTCAGCCGTTTGAAGGCTGGATGCTAACTGTGTAGCTAACCGAAACCTCTCACCTCTGCTTCAAGGAAATCAACCTCTCCACAGCACCACCACGCTTGCACCAAACTTTCTTTTTACTTTAAATTATGAACCTTCCACAAGGAATTTACTTTTTGAATGATTTCCCCTTTTTTTTTATTGTCCTGCAAAGTCCTGCTTCTTCCTTTTTTGTTTTAGTTGACATTTGCTGTGTTTTAAACTACTAAATGTGACATGAATGATAGCTCCAATTTCCTTTTAATTTATTAGTCTGTCAGGAATGTGAACGTGGAAAGGAAAAGCTGATCTCTGAATTGACTCGAACACATATTATCTTGGGAATATCTTGCTATTAATGTCAGTGGATCATGTGTATATATAGTTAATCTATGTGCAGTTTGAGGTAACCCTTCAACACTGACACCCCCAAGCACTAGGCAGAACTCAAAAAAGAAATAAACGTAATCCTTTTGAGAAAGTCAGAATAAAAGCATCTTTGATAGCAAAGGCTTGGAGGTTTAATTTTTTTTTAGTGCAAGGCCTTAATAGAAGCCTGATGGAGAATCTAGGTGTTGATATAGCTCAGGTAAATGGGATAGTGCACTGGCAAGTGGTTCCCAGACTCAATGAAGTCTTTGCAAATAGAGGCCTGATCTCTGTCGTGTCCCCATTAGGTGCAATGTAAAGATAAATGAGAGTATGGAGATGATTTTCAATGCGTGCATCATTTCTAAATGGGCATTAAAATAATGTTTATATATCTGCTTGAAAGGTCACTGGTGTAGTGCACTGAAAGAGAGGTTCATTCATAAGAGGTCTTAGTTTTGAGACCGGCCTGTGTTCGGCTCACAATGTCCTGCTGCATTTTTAGTGGCTTTTTTGCAATATTTCCTATTTCTTGAACACTTTGGGAACCCTTGCTGGTGACAGAAGACCTTAAAAACTACAACCCGGGGTCTTGATGAGTACATGTGCTGAAACTCTTTTGGATGCAAGTGATGATAACTAACCAGCTTTTGTCTACACTGAAAAGTCACCACAGCATGGAAATATAACCACTGGCATGACTAATTCTGATACTACAATAAAACAGAAGTGTTTATACCCGAGTTTGGTTTAAGGATTTGCCTTCATTTTGACACCTTGGAGGTCAAATTAATTCGTTCTAATTATTTTATTATTTTGTATTATTATTATTATTTTTATTTATTTATTATTATTATTATTATTCATAATTAAAATTCGTTTTATTTTTTCCTTTTTATCATTTTCAAAGTATCGTGACACCTAAGCTAACTCGAATAATATTATATTCTGTGCATTACTCCCCAAATGAACCGATGTCACGGACGTCGCCTCAATATCTTAATAATTTAAAGTTGACCGTTTTGTCGCTTCGTTGCCTGGTGACGGCTCGAGCTGTTGCCATGGCAAAACCTGACAAGGGAAGCAGCACGCGCCATCTAACTGAACGTTCTAGAATTCCGGTGAGTAAAATGAGATCATTGAGATCCTAAACTCGTCATTGTGTGTGGTTTTCGTAAGCAGCAGTAATGACTTATATTAGACGGGATGCTGCGTGTTTTGGGAGTTTTGGGGCTTTCTGCAACACTTTACGGCCTTGTCACTTGGAGCCGTTTTATGACAACAGTGTTCCCTAATGATGCTGTGAAGAAACCTTTGTTGTGTATGATGTCTATCCCCTGTTGATGTTTTCAATAGGTACATATTTCTATTTAAGAGTTTAACCTAAACTGGCTGTGTCCTACTTGCAGACTTCTAAAAGCCTGTCGATTAAAAAAATGCTGAATTTAGATTATATTTAAATGCTTAACTTGCAGAAATACATGAATTGGTAGTGTTGTTTGGCCCTGAAACGTTGCCAGGTTGCCTAATTCATTTAAACTAAGACAGTGTGCATTACTTTTCTATGCATCATCTTGTGAAATAGTTGTGCAGAGTATTTATTTTTCACAATTTCAAGTAAAAACAAAAGAAACTATATGCTACATTGGTATGTAAAGACGGAGCGTGCCTGTGTTCCCACATTTCCGTTTTCGTAAATGTGTATCAGTTAGGGTAACTTACACTAACCCTTACCCTACACTCTGGAAACATAGGGCTGACCCCGTAAAGACTAGAAAAAAAGCGAAAGCAAAAAGTGTATTCATCCTCGGGAGGTGATGATAGGTGGTGATAATGCACTTTAGCACCAGTCAGTTGCCTTTAATGACAAGATAAGAAGAAGACAAAGTATAAAGTTTGCTTTTATACTGCCAGATAGTGAGGTGAAATGCAAATATGGCACCAGAACGTGTGTTTTCTTACATGGAGGACTAATAGGAATAACACAAACCTCAGTGTTGTGCTGACACATGAAAGTATGACGCCATCAAAACTGAATCAGTATTAGATTAATGGAAGTTTCGTTGCCCGTATCTATTTGTGCTGCATGCTACTGTAGCCCAGTTGGACTTGTACAATAGATATTTGTGTTTGTGTGCTATGAAAACCAATGCTATCTTTTAGCTTCTGCAAGAGTGTCGCTGAAAAATCCATTGATTGGGCTTGAGTGCATGTTTCTCCAACAGAAAGGATGTCTGCACTTCCTGCAAAGCCTGGCCTGCACCACAGTGTGTCAGAGTGGTGCAGCAACAACCAGCAGCTGTCCGCCACAGCCCAACATGAGCGGCACGTTTCTAATGTGATCCGGCAGGAAGGGAGGTCACTACGCAACGAGACCAACTGTAAGGTGGGCTGTTGTTTGTGAGGACCAGAAACTTGAACTGTTTGTTTCCCACTCGACATAAAGATTATTCAAAAGAGCATGCATTTTATCAGCCGCATTTCCTGACACCTTTCCTCTGTAGACAACCTGGGATGAAAGCGATACTTCTCGCCGGCTGAGTGACAGGGCCTGGGATGTTGCCCGATGGAAAGATGTGTTAGAAGCCTGCGCACAGAAAGTGGATGAAGAGATGGAGGCCTTGACCCTGGTGATTTGCCCAAAACTCTTAAATAGACGTTTTATGTTACTTACAAAGATGTATTTCTTCTTTTAAATGTCACACCTATATACACTTTTTAAAATCATGTGTGGGTGTATTTATGTGTTCCTCCAAGATTAAATGTCAATAATCTTGACATCTTTTTTGTTTCAAATGTGAAGAAAAGTGGCTGCTCTTCCATAGATAATGACCATGCTTGACTTCGGCCTTGACGTGTGTTGTGTCAGTCTAAAGAGCAAGTGGAGCAGGCCTTGGCTGCGACCGCCGTTCCTCTGGAGGTAACCGGTGAATGCTTGACACTGAGGGACGGGCGTCGAGGGTACGAGCTCGTCACCGACCCTGTAGACGAGCAGCTGAAGAAAGAAGCCGAGCTGATCGAGAGAGTGCAGCGAGTTCTGCAGCAGCACATAGAAAAGTCCTTTGAGCAGCTGTGGTGAGAGATGTTATTGTGTGACGCTCAAATGACTAGTTGAACAGTTTTTCACGATCTCTGACCGGCTTTCTTTGTTCATAAAGTGTTTTGCAGGAGGCTCGGCACCAGCTGACTGCTGACCTCCAGAACAAGATGGACGCCCTGGACATTGATATGTCCTGCCTGTCACTTACAATCAAGTCACCTCAAATCTCACTGAAGCCTAACCCCACTCGCATACCATCAGGGTAATCTTTGGAAGAAGGTGTAGTCACAGTTTTACAACTTAATAAAAGGAAGAGGACCCCGGTGAAGAATGAAAATTATTTATTTCAACTAAAGGCTAAACAAAAATCTACTTATTTTATTCCAAAACTGTGAATAAAAGAAGGTCCACTTCGAAAATAAAACTGTAAGAGAACAAGACAAGAGACGACAGACACAAGGCAAGAATTACTAAATAAAACAGGAAACACTCAAGACAAGACTAGGGAATAGAAAAGTTCTCAGAAAGGAACATTCAGAAACACGAGGAATGAAACACAAAGAACTATCAAGACTGTAAATAATAATCAAACCAAGATTATACATGACAGGTGTACACATCATAACAGAGACGTTTTTACACTTATTTCAACGGCTATAAAAAGCGTCTAATTGCACCATAAACCCTGATATCAAAACTGACAGCTTCTTTTCTCTCTTCATCCGTCTAACTCATTTTGTCAAACACAGGAATGTCTTTGTTGTCGTTGTTGTAGTTCTTCAACCCCTCAAGAGTGGGTCCAGTTCAGCCAGATGAATGTGGCTCGTGCCCAGGAGGCCATGCAGGTGTCGCAGCAGATGAGGGAGGACATGAATCTAACCAGAGCCCAGGTGTGTGTGTGTGTGTGTGTGTGTGTGTGTGTGTGTGTGTGTGTGTGTGTGTGTGTGTGTGTGTGTGTGTGTGTGTGTGTGTGTGTGTGTGTGTGTGTGTGTGTGTGTGTGTGTGTGTGTGTGTGTGTGTGTGTGTGTGTGTGTGTGTGTGATGTGCACCTGCATGTATACTGAATGTAGTGCAAATACACGGCATACTCCCTGCAGAGTTGATACTGCATCTGAATTATTCCACAAATCCACACTGCATGAGAATATCAAAGGAGTGGATCTTAAAGTTTTTTTTTTTAATTCATGTTTTTATGCTTTAGTTTTCCTGTGTGGTAATATAAGCATCAGTCTTACTTTCATTTGTTCTGTGCTCAACTTACAACAAATATGCATTTTTTTTTTTAAATCGGTTTCTTAGCTGCAGAATGAGTTGGACAATCAGCGCCGGGCCACAGAGTTTGCTCTCCGTAAGCGTAATCACCACGAAGAGCAGGCCTGTGATGAGCTCAAGTGGCAAATAAAAAATGTAAGATGTCTTGTATCTAAAAGTGATGCTTATCTTTTTGATTGCAGGTTACATTTTTCTGAGTTTTTAAGTGTAATCGAGCTATTGGTTATTATGTGTAAGACATTATGTATTTTTAAAGTATTCCTTTTTGTACACCTGCCTGTAGACTGAAGATGAAATGGCAGAAATGGAGAGCGACATCCACGGGCTGGATGCAGATCTGCAGGCGAAGACGGCCTCCCTTAAACTGGCTCACACCCGACTGGAGAACAGGACCAACAGACCTGGCATGGACCTCTGCAGAGATGAGGTCTGAATAAAGAACACGTCGTCCAAATAAATCAAACCATATGGCACTGTGATGGAAGAAACCAGCATGGTTTGGATATCCTTTTTGAGATACAGTACTGGTTTATTTTTTTCCTTCTTGTTGGCTTGCAGGTGCAGCACGGCCTTGTGAACGAGGTCCGCCAGCTGGAGGCCACAATCATGGGTCTGAAACAGAAACTCTCCGAGACTCAGTGAGTGACGGATTTTTTCTACTTTGATAACAGTGAAGTTTAAAGTTTATGATTTTTATTGAGAAGTTCCTTTGCAAAAAAAATACAACCGGACAGGCAAACCAGATTGCAAATCAAGGGGAGTCCAACATGGCCTACAGGTTATGAAACAGACTGAAATTAAGACTAAAGCCCCTATGTGACCTACAAACATTAAATGAGACCATCAGTGAAAAGATTATTTCTAAACAGTTGTTTTATGTAGGTAAAGTTCATCCCTGCTACAGGGCAGGTGTCAGATGAGGCGGTTGACATTTTCCATGCCAAAGATCCTTTGTGAGTTGCACATCAGAAAACTCTCCTCACAACCTTACAGGACAAGATCAGCAAAGAGATAAATCGTCACGCTCTGTCCACAGGGGGCGCCAAAATCGATGCAAAGTGAAAGTTCCTCATAGGAGCTTAAATATAAACAAATTAGGATTCTCTCATTCAGAGACAATAAAGTTGAAAAACATATTTCTGTCTCTGTCCAACATATGAACTAAATATGGTTACTGCTTAGATTCCAGGGAATAAAAACAATAACAACTCATAGAGGTAAATATCAGGTGGTGCATACAGGCCTGCAGATTGTAAGTGACAAAAAATTGGTACCGTGTGTATTTTTTAAAATCATGATAGAAATCCCTCTTAAACACTCATCCTCTTCTCCAACAGAAACTCTCTGCAGAAGATGAAGCTCCATCATGGTCGCATGCTGCAGGATCTTTCCAGAAAACAGGAAGCTCTGTCTCTGGAGCAGCGAAGCATGAACACGCGTACTCGCCTCTCGTCCGCCTCTATCTCTGATAAAACCCCGGTGCTGCTGGTTCCTCTTACAAACTCCAGTGGGAGGAGCAACCTGCAGCTGCTGGCCCAGTAAGACAAGGGTAACCAGTTCTCAAAAAGAAGGGGTGTATCTCAAACTAATTATATATCATTTAATCATCATTTTAGTTAATCGTTTCGAAGCATACAGTCAGCAACAAGCTCTTATGCTCTTGCGATGCATTCACTTCTGAAACCTCAAACATCCCCATTAGTTGTGAAGAAAAAACTTTTCCTGTATTTTATTTATTTATTTCAACAAGGATGATCTCTTCTTTAAAAAACACTTTCTTTACCTGTCTTCAGGTGTGGTGGATGGATTGCCTTTAAGTGCTCTGTGAGGTGATCATTTCTGTACTCTATCGTCTAGATAAATTTAACTAAAATAACATCCAGATTATGTTTAAAATACTGATTATCCACTTGTTTCCTCCTAACTTTATCAGAACTGAAGTCATGAAGGCATTTCTGGTAGGCTTGAGCACGAGCATGAAACCAAAACAAACTGCTGCTCTACTATCCTGAAGCCTCCGCTCTCCTCCAGCAACACACCTCCAACCTCTCTCCACTCACGTTCACACGAAGGAGTTATCAATTAGAACGCACTATAATTAAGCATAATTTAACGCAAGGACAAAAATGTCCTTTTTTGCTCGAGCAGCAACTACCTGTGGCCTGCATTGTTGTAATAGCGGGCTAATGTTAGCACACTTTGGTCAGCATGGAGCTTCATATTGCACATGAATTGACACGGAATGACCGTGATATAAAGAGCCTTAGGTGACATCCAAATAAGCAGTGAGTCTGTTCTTCTTCTTTTCTCTAGTCCTTTACTAAAACAGCTTCATACACAAGGCCGTCCCGTCCATGTAAACACGGCTCTGACTACAACACATCCAGCGAGACTCGAGCTTCTCACTCATTGTAGACTCATAACTCAGAGAGACATTTACAGAGCATATATTTGATTTCTGCTGTATTTATGTGTAAAATGTTGCTCATTCGTCCTCTTTTTTCAATTGAGTGATCGTGTAAAAGAAAGAATCCCGAGTTTAAGTGCTCAGGTTCACGCTTGTTGAGGTCATTACTTTTATTGAACGTTTACTTTCATGGTTTTCGTTTGGCCTCTTATAGTGTTTGATCAGCTGACTCCTTTGTTGGTGCATGAAAACAACGGTGATAATGACCTGAACTTTGACTCGCACAGTATGTGTGGTTTAGATCAAACAAATCTGATAAACAAGCATACAACACGCTCCCTCACACAATTAACCCCCTGAAATCTCACCGGCCTCAGTTTTGGCCAATGTTTTTGTTAGTTTTCTGTGTTTTTTTTTTAAAGAGACTTTCAAAATAAAAATAAAGTGTTTTCATGAAAGTTTTTGTTGCTTCTTTGTCTCTGAGAGATTTCAAAGTCAGTTTTTCTCAGAGAGGATGTTTTACAGTCTGTTCAGAGAAAAAAATCTTGTCACCTTTCCACCACCTTCAATAAATCACAGTTATGTACATATGAAAGCTTGTCTGTGGACACATTTATTAACATACTTACTTACCTGATCTGCGTTGTACTGACTGTGTGAGCCAGGTTACCACAACTGAAAGACTCTCAACTGAAAGACTCGTTAGGATCAATTCATGGAAAATATATTGTTGAAACACTGTCCATTTGTCCTGTAATTACAACCGCATTACATATCAAGGAATCGACCTCTGATGGGTCATCGTTGAGATCTAAAGAGTCTCCTCTTTGTGAAAACGTTGACTTGTTAAAGAGGCTTCGTTGACATTTTTATACTAACAAGTAAAAAAATGTTGTGGAAAAAAAAAAAGTGAAAGAAGTTGCTTATACTATTAAAGATTATCCCCATTTCCCACCTTCTCAAACAGACCCATGTGTTCTTAATGAAACATCTGTGCTGTGCTTTGGTCAAAATATAACATGAATCAAGCACCAGAGGAGGTTTGTGACCCTGTATAAACCAGCTCTCTCAGAAAGCTCCGTTTTGGTGTGTGTGTCTCTTTAAATGCAATAACCCCCCCCCCCCCCCGAGTTTTCCCAGTAGACATCACTCCTCTGTAGGGAGAATAAAAATGGCCGACCTGCGCAAAGGTTTTGTTCTAGGCAGGGGGTGGAGTCCATGGGTGGAGATACCAGGGGAGGGGAGGGTATTTTTTCAACAGAATCCCACTGTGACATCACAAGGAGAGCACATTTGAAACAGAGCATTTTTCTCTGTGTTGTAAGACTTATGCCGACCACAAACAAAGGACTGGATGGGTTTATTTCACATTTTGTGGGTCGGTAGACACTCAGGTTACACAAATATATGTTCAACAACACTGTAGAAGTGGATTCTTCATAATATGTCCCCTTTAATAAAACCTACACATCATCAGCCAAGTTTGCAACCTTTCAAACAAACCTGTGAGCCATGAAACGTCACTCTTTTCATTTTCAAAGTTTGTAAAAAAAAAAGTTCCAAGTAGTGATGCAGTGATATTTGGCAGGTAAATCCGTTTAGCAGGCCTTTCCTTTTTTCATTAAAACATCGATATTTAGCTGCAGGGAATCGAAAGCTCTACCAAACAAGTCAGGACAACCATATATTGTAACTGTATCTGTTCACACACATTTGTTTATAACAAGGAGTCAATACTCTGATCAAACATCTAGCAGCCATGTTTTGACTGCTAGTCTCTTCTTGGTACTTGGTTTCTTGGTATCTGTTTTTCTGCCTCTTCAACAAGTTGTCGTGATTTTCTGCTCCATTTACTCCACCAAAAGCATTTTGCATGGCACACCCACGTCCTGTCTCACAACAACTTACACACACACACACTAAAAAACTCAATCTCCACCATAAAACTGCCTTCGTGCCACAAAACAAGTCACAGTTTGTCAAAGCCCAGCCCATCCCATCCTCGCATCGACCATCAACTTCTGCACATTTATGACTTAACTGCCCGGCTCTCCAGTTCATTTAAACAGCCTCGGTCTTAAAGGTATGGCCATGTGTTTCCTGACGCGCTGATTATTCTGAATCATTTCACTTAAGGGCCCAGATGCTACCTGTCTGTTGTCCTCCTCTGAGAGGGCAATTAAGGCAGACTGGTGCCGGCTAAATGCCTCCTACTTCTGCATGAGTGGATGCATCTTTTTATCTGCTTCTCTGTCATGATGTCGTATGTGCCTAGCCCACTTCGGCCAACGCCTCTTTTTTTCTCCGTCACCTGTGTGAGAGATGTTTCCTATGACTCAGAGCTCAGTCTGAACATGACAAAGGTAGAAACTCGTCCCTACAGCAGCTTCTGTTTCAGATTGGAAAAGGAATTTTCTGCAACAAATAGAGAGTCTTACTTTTGACAGTTATGGGTTATAACTGGACTGTACTCAAGGACAACTATGTCCATAAATATTTGTGAAGTCAGACTTTTTTGTCGCCTGTTTGGTCAATGATTTCCTGCCAGTTTGACCTTGGTTGAAGACTTATCCTTGCCATGGTAAATCGGAGGCAGCGCTTCCTATTTGCTGGACTTCCAATGCCTCTCAGCAACGTCCATGGCCTAAACTGAAGAAATGCAAGTGTCTTTGGAGGATTGGATCGCTCTCTCCGTCTACAGCTTCACCTTTCTGTTGGGCCTGCCTGCTAACATTCTGGTCCTATTCGTGTATGTGCGCAAGGCCCGCAAGCATGGCGCCACACCCAATGTGGTCTACGCCCTCAACCTGTGCCTGGCCAACCTTGCGCTCGTGGCCTGGTTGCCCGTCAAGGCTGTGGAGACCTTGCTTCAGTACTGGACCCTTCCTGCACTTGTCTGCCCAATCTACAACTTCTTCCTCTTCTCCTCGCTGTACGGCAGCTGCCTCTTCATCACCGCTGTGACAGTTGGACGCTACCTCAGCATCGCTTTCCCGATTATCTACAAGCGGTATCGGCGCGCTAGTATCTCCTGCTTCATCGCCACTGCCTTGTGGGTCTTCGTGCTCCTCCACCTCAGTATCAGCCTGTTTGCTGAAGGAGGGGCTAACTTTGTCTCCATTGAGGGTGACACCTCAGTCTGTTATGATCACTTCAACACCTCACAGCTGGCTATTCTGCTGCCTCTACGCCTCGAGATGGCCATCGTTTTGTTCATTGTGCCACTTATTCTGACGTCCTTCTGCACCTTACGCTGTGTTACTCTGGTGTGGCGCTCAAACTTGCGCCCTATTGGGAAGAGAAGAGTTCTGACTGTTGCCCTGTCTACGCTGGCTGTGTTTGTGGTGTGCTATGCGCCCTACAATGCCACACACTTTGTAGGGTTTGTGTTGAATGAAAATGTTGAGTGGAGGGTATACGCTATGTTGACAAGCTCCTGTAATGTTTTCCTGGAGCCGGTCATCATGCTGATGCTGTCGCCGGCAGTGTCGCGGGGAATCATGGGAAAAATCTGTGGACGGCAGAGTCAATACAGCCGGAGGGAAGGATGGAGGCATCAACATTATAGTGCCAATGGTGCAGCAAATAAAAGGGCACCACCTACAGTATCTGACAGGAGCCAGGCGGGGACTGATGTAATAAAGTAAGTCAAGAGTGAGGTCAAACATAGTGGAGACCCCAGGGATTTCTGGGAAAAATCATCATCAAGGACCGTCTGGTGGAAGACAACCATCCTTTGTGTCTGCCAATGAAAATATAGTGCCTACTTCTACCTGGCTCACACACATCCTTTCCATGGAAGTAAAAAAACTTGATCCAAATCCACTCCATCAATTGAGTCTAAAGAAATAAGACAGTAATATCCAATGGTGACTTCAAACGCAGTTATTCCTGATAGTTTTGTCACAAACTGGGATGAATGGTAGAAGGTGTTGTCAACTCAACTGTAACAAGGGACTAAAAACAGACCTGATAATAGATTGCTTCAGACCAAGGACCCCAACTGTACACCATTAATGGAAGAAGTGTTCTTTTTGGAGTCTAATTTTTCAACCACTCTATAATGAACTTGACATCAGACTTTTGGTTTCATTACAGATTCTCCAACCATGATAGAGGAATACATTTAACATACAATGAGTTATATTCTCTGCCTTGTAAGTGTTTTCTATGTTTTCCCCTCTAATTAGACCAGATATCAGCATTCATGACTGCATTTGGACAGAGCTCAACCATGTGGCTCGCTGCCACATCTAAATGCGACAGATGTTTACCTGCAAGCTTTACTGGCCTTGACAAGTCAATACATGTCTACTTCAACGTAAATAAAGTAATAATCATGCACTTGAATTAATATCTGCTTGTGCAGTAGTTCACAAGTTAATAGGCTATTTCAATAAACTGTTTAATTTGAACGTGCTCTTCAATGTCCATCAATATAACATGAAATGTTTTCTGAAAAATGTCTATTCTCTTTTAAGAATAAAAAGAGTAAAAATACTTTGCAAGTTTTTTTCTTCATTTTAGCTTCACACCCACACCTGCACACCTCACCCAAACAGACTCACACACTTACCGAACAAACACACACACTTGTGTTTGCCAGCTTACTCTAAAAAGACTTAGTAGTAGCCAATATTTTAAAGAAATGCTTACAGCGACTTCACCTTTTCAGAAAACTCAGTGGCCTTGGTATTGTTGATTAAAAAAAAACTCCTCATACTCATTTATGACGAAAATGAAGACATTAAAACACTGTTTATGCGTTTGATTGCAGAGATTTTGTGAAGGTGAAAATAGGTTGTCCTTGAAACTTGCTTTATGTGAGAATTAAATCGAATATCTTGATCAAATATAACTCCTAAATTCCTAACAGTGGTGCTAGATGCCAGGCTGATGCTATGAAAGACAGTTATATCATTAGAAAAAGTCTTTTTTTTTTAGGGCCAAGCACAATAACTTCAGTCTTGTCTGAGTTAAGCAGCAAAACATTTCTAGTCATCAGGGTCCCATCAGGGTCTTTAGGGACAGGGGTTGCATATTAGCCATGGCTAGAAACCTGTATACATGGCATCTACTTTGTATTTTACATATGACATAATTTCACGGCATGTGTCCCTGTTAAATAAACAATTAAGAAATAAAATAATGTCCATAAGGCATGCTTCCAGTTTACATAACTGATTGGTGTCATCTGGCATTGATACGTAGAGTATCATCTGCATAACAGTGACAAGTGATGGAATGTTTCCTCATAATATTACATGGTGATTAGATTAATCCCCAGCAGGAAAAATCATCACACAACGACAGTAGAATCAAAATACACAACAAGTAAATGGAAGCATATATCATTTAAAAAGAATCGGTCCAAGCACAGAACCTTGTGGAACTCCATGGATAACTTTGTGTGTATAGAAGACTATGACCATGTTCAAACTGAGATTTATGGTAAAGACAGAGAAAGAGTAAAATAGATGAAAATCATGTGAGTCCCAAGATTAGTATGTTATGTTTTTCTTTGTTTAACTTGGCCATATTGCATTTAAAAAACAGGTTTATTGAACAGTGTTGGTCAGTAGGTCAGTCCATCTCTTCACTGACCTGCTGTATAAAAACGTGTCTAAACACATGCACGTGAACCACTTCATAAACATGTCTGGTCTTAATGTGTCTTTAATGTTCAACCTCAGCTAGTAAAGATCATCCAGGGATCATTTGGCAGCACCCTGAACACTAATCGCACGTTTGCTGTTAAAGTTGGAGTGCGTACAGACAGTTTAAAAAGAGGGGCTGGTGAGATGGGTTGTGGTCAAATGGACCGGGTATCAGACCTCGGACTATGAGTCACCTGAAATTAAAAACATGTCCCTTGTAGTAACAGATAACAGGTAAGTTAACCTGTCTTCACTCAGACTTCTTTCTGTAATATCGATTGACGCAGCTGGTGGTGCTAATTTAAAGTTTAAGCTACTTAACTTATGTTAAAGCTGTTAATGCTAATTTGTGTTTTTCTTATAGTGTGCAATGATCCTTAAAGTCACTAATACTTTCATGTGAAATATAAGACAGATAAAAAAACGTCTTTTATGCTCAGATCCAGAATCTGCCCTCCTCTCTTCTACTGTCGGGAACTTTCACACAAATACTGTATTTGTATTTATTGTGACACGTTTTTGCCAACATCGCTTCCAGCTTTAGAGAGGTTGCTTGGTGATGATGTTTAAAGACAGAGAAGAGACTGTGTCCAGAAGCTTATTAAATTTCCTGTTGGAGGTGAGATAGCAGATATTCATGAGAACATGCGTACTCTGATCTGATCAAACAGTCTGCTTCCAGGAGCACACAAACACAGCTGCAACATCACACAGGACGGCTACACAGTGATGGAGAGCCACGTCTTTAAAGCTTGACGGAGGTGAGTTGAATCACTCATAAGTTAGAATTGTGTTCAGGACCTTTCATTGATTAGCTTTAAGTCTTTACATAGGCCTATGTATTTTTAAATAAGGTGTGTCTGTGAACTTGTCGCCTCTTCGAAAATGATTCATTGTCATATTGACCAAGATGTCTTGTCACGATGTCCAGTTTATGTCCAACAGTTGTTTTAGTTTGTTATGTAGCCTTATTTAATTGTATCTTACCCATTTGTGAGACTGTACTTATTTAGTCTGAACCAGTTAGCTTGGTGCAACGCAGTGTAGATCTTCTTAAAACATTTAAACATAGATATTAGGCACATATTTTGCACTTTTCATTGGTTTAACTGAATGGGATTAACAGTAAAGATGATGGATGGATGGATAAATGGATGGATGGATGATAAATGGATGGATGGACAGATGGATGTATAAATGGATAGATGGATGGATGGATGGATAAATGGATGGATGGCTAGATGGATGGATGGATGATAAATGGATGGATGGATAGATGGATGTATAAATGGATAGATGGATGGATGGATGGATAAATGGATGGATAGATGGATAGATGGATGTATAAATGGATAGATGGATGGATGGATGTATAAATGGATAAATGGATGGATGGATGGATAGATGGATGGATAGATGGATGGATAAATGGATAAATGGATGGATGGATGATGGATAGATGGATGATAGATGGATGGATAAATGGAAGGATGGATAGATGGATGTATAAATGGATAAATGGATGGATGGATGGATGGATAGATGGATGGATAAATGGATGGATGGATGGATGGATAAATGGATGGATAAATGGAAGGATGGATAGATGGATGGATGGATGGATAGATGGATGGATAAATGGATAAATGGATGTATGGATGGATGGATGGATAAATGGATAGATGGATGTATGGATGGATGGATGGATAAATGGATAGATGGATGGATAGATGGATGGATGGATGGATGGATAAATGGATGGATGGATGGATAAATAGATGGATGGATAGATGGATAAATGGATGGATGGATAGATGGATGTATAAATGGATGGATAAATAGATGGATGGATAGATGGATGGATAAATGGATGGATGGATGGATGGATGGATAGATGGATGGATAAATGGATGGATGGATGGATGGATAAATGGATGGATAAATGGAAGGATGGATAGATGGATGGATGGATGGATAGATGGATGGATAAATGGATAAATGGATGTATGGATGGATGGATGGATAAATGGATGGATGGATGGATAAATAGATGGATGGATAGATGGATAAATGGATGGATGGATAGATGGATGTATAAATGGATGGATGGATAGATGGATGTATAAATGGATGGATAAATAGATGGATGGATAGATGGATGGATAAATGGATGGATGGATGGATGGATGGATAGATGGATGGATAAATGGATGGATGGATGGATGGATAGATGGATGGATAAATGGATGGATGGATGGATGGATGGATAGATGGATGGATAAATGGATGGATAGATGGATGTATAAATGGATGGATGGATAGATGGATAAATGGATGGATGGATAGATGGATGAATGGATGGATGATAGATGGATGGATAAATGGATGGATGGATAGATGGATGGATGGATAGATGGATAAATAGATGGATGGATGGATTTAGCCAATGTCTAAAGAGTAAATTATTCAGAAAATCTGACTTAAATCTTCCATTGAATCTTTCCTTTTTTTAAATTAACATGGTGCCAAATAACAGTAAAACTAACATTAAGCTTTATCAAAAGAAGAAATGTAACATGTTCCTTAAAGTATAGAGAGGATGGCTGCCTCCCAGACTTCACCTGGTAGATGATTACAAAGAAAAGCAGCCTGATAACTGAAGGCTCTACCTCCCATACTACTTTTGGAGACTTTAGGTACAACAGGCAGTCGTGCATTCTGAGAGCGTGATGTTGCAGAGGGGTAACGAGGCACTTTGAGCTCTTTGAAGATATGATGATGCCTGAGTTAAAATATTTTCCTTTAATGAGTCGTGCTTCTTGTTTTCTTGTTCCCAGTGTCTGATCATGGCAGCTGCCATGGTGTGCAGCCGACTCTTGCTTTCCATCTACATCCTCACGTTCCTGATGGGGGTCCCTGCCAACATCCTGGCATTTTGCACCTTCTTCCGCAAGGTGCGTCGCAAGGCAGCCCCGATCGACGTCCTCCTCCTCAACCTCACCATCTCCGACCTCATCTTCCTCGCGTTCCTGCCTTTCAAAATGAAGGAGGCCTCTGACGACATGGCGTGGATGCTGCCCTACGCCCTGTGCCCCTTGACCGGTTTTGTGTTCTACGCCACCATCTACAACAGCACCCTGCTCCTCACAGCTGTGGGGGTGGAGCGCTACCTCGGGGTCGTCTTCCCCCTCAGGTACTCTGTGTGGCGCAGACCTCGATACGCCGTGTTAGCCAGCATCGCTATCTGGCTGGTCACCTGTCTGAACCTTATCATCGTCTACATCATGGCCTACTCCCAGTGGAACAAAGATGCAAACAGCTTCAACAATGGCAGCATCCCCGACAGCCCTACCCCGCCTCCACCCACCTGCTACCTGGAATTTACCACAGACGAGCTCCACATCCTGCTGCCTGTCCGCTTGGAGCTCTTCCTCGTTCTCTTCTGCCTCCCCTTTCTCATATGCTGCTTCTGCTACGTCAACTTCATCCGTATCCTGTCCCGTCTACCCAAAATCAGCAGGCGACGGAGGCTGCGCGCCATCGGTCTGGCGCTCGGCACGCTGCTAGTGTTCGCCGTCTGTTTCGTGCCGTACAACGCCTCCCATGTGGTGGGCTTCGTTCGCAACGAGAGCGAAGGGTGGAGAAATGTGGCTTTGCTCTCCAGCACCTTAAACGCCTGCTTGGATCCGTTTATCTTCTACTTCTCGTCAGCGGCTGTCAGGAGCATGTTGAAACACTGCTGCAGGAACATCATGGCCAAGCTGCACATCCTGAGGTGTGGGGGGCCTCCTCAGCTGAAACCCTCAAAGACTGAAAAACACAATAAAACACCTGTTCCTTGAAAGTTATGGAGAGAGAATTAAAGTTCAGGCGTTTTTTTCACAGAGTGGTTTTCTTTATTTCATGCAAAAATGTAAAGATTTATAAAAGGGCTGAGAATTGTTATTTCACTTTAACAGAGAACGGAGCTCAGTTTGAATTTTATATGTTCCACAATTTACAGAAAAGAAATTGTGTAAAGACACATTAAGAGATGAAATAAACATTTCCTTTTGCAAGTTAATCCTCAATTTATTATTTTGTTTACTTAGCACGCTCATACAGTATGTGCTACCCTGTGGTACTTAAGGCCTACCAGTGATAAACTTTATCCAGAAAGAATGTCAACATTATTAAACCTGGTAAACATAGTTGAGATTAACCGTCACACATCGGTGTTAATAAATATTTGTGACATCTTTATGGACTGTAAATATTAATGGATGAAGCCTGAGTGATGTCAGCCATCTGTTACCGCAGGTTGCTCTGGAGGCTCATCTGCAGCAGCCGCCATGCTGGAAATCCTGTCTCATCCTAACAACAAGCTGAGAGCTGGAGCTGAGGCGGGGTTTAAGCCTCCTGACAAACTGTTAAACCGTGACCGCCTGTCAGTCAGGTCAGCTTTGCAATTAACTATGGATAACGCGTACCATTCATAAAATCAACACAGATGCGTTATGAGAACCCCCCCCCCCCCCCCATACAGTGTGTGCCGATGATGACAATAACTAATTACACCTATTTCATTTTTTATACCAGGCTGTAAACATGCTATATTATGCTTTTTTGAATGTGGTTTGTGTGTGACTTCCTCTTCCTCAGGCGGACCCTCGGCAAACCTCAGGATTTTGCACTTCTACATTGACTTCATTTTTCACCTCCGTAGGTTGCCACTTGGAAACCTTTCAAAGAAAAGAGAAATAAATGCGGAAAAGATTCTTGGATAACCAGATCGAAGTGGGATGTTTCTAATGAATAATTCAGAAGAGGTTCATGCCAATCAAAGTGCTCCAATGTGAGTCATGTAACTCAGTCAAACAAGCAATAATAGATATGTTGATTCAGAGAACTGGGGTTATCATGGTAACCCAATCATGTTCATTTTAATCTCCGATCACAGCCGCACTCTGTGACCTTTGTGTATAAGACATGCTGGGAAAGTTTCCCCATCAGGTCACACAGTGTCATGAGTAAATATCCTTTTCTGTGACTCACAGCACAACATCAACACTGTTTCATCAAAGATGAGAGTTTTATAGGAGCGAGGGGTAAAGCAATTAAAAACCAGGGGATGTGAGGTCCACTGCAGAGTTAATTTGGAGTTATGAGTTCAGACAGCTGGATGTGTAAACACAGAGAGGACACGATGCTGCTGTTATAAAGTCCTGCTCTCAGGTGACTTTAGAGAGACACTGATAACCGCCCTGTGGCCATTTCCTGTACAATAATAAAGAATGAAGCGCTCCTATGCAGGGTGAGTACATGAAAACACAGATAACAGATGGACATGTTGGTGAAGCGGTGCACTGGGTGAATAAATCTAATATCAGCAATAAAAATAGCCAAAACCGATAGTCACTGGATACGCAAATATCGGCTGGCTGATTTATCCGTCGGGCTCTACTAAATTTAGGCGCACTTAACTTTGATTTTTGAAAATTCTAACAGCATGAAGCAAAACACAACTGACACACGTTTCATACATTGAGTATTTATTCCAAAAAATTAAATATGACAACCAAATAAAAAGGCTCAACTTAGGACCAGGATCAGATGAGTGTTAAGACAAGGTCTTGACGTACAGTTTGACTTCTAAAAGTGACACCATTTAACATAATACAAGCACATTAATAAACTGTGAAACCCAAACATCATTTGTCTTGTTTTTAAATATGATATGCAGCCGACCACAGAGGTTTCAAGATTTATTTATTGTGGGGAATCCCTTAACCTTGGGGACGGGCACTCGTGAAGGAACAAACTAACCGAAGAATTACCCCAGGTATGTAAACGCGGACAATTCACATTAAAAGATAAAGTCGTAAATGGGTCAGATATGGCGTCGCGCATACTGAGAATCTTCATTATTGCCGCCCAAGAGAAGATGAATCACTGAAAAGGAGGAGAAACGTGTTTAACCGGCAGTATGGGAAGCGCCATCTCCCCTATGGAAACAAGAGTTGAATAAATAATGCTACATGAGGTCTACACAGATCTACTCGTTACCTACAGAGTCGAGAACGTTTCCCTCGTTTTATAAGTTCTACTTTTTGGGTTGTGCTGAGAGTGCCCGTCGTCTGAAACTGATCCCCACAGGCCTTTTGGTCCGGTCAGCTCCACACTGATCAGGTCTGCATATTTATGTGTTCTTGGCATATGTCAGAGGAATTCACACACACACACACACACACACTCAAAATACACACACACACACACACAGACAATCACACCTTACAGTATCGTCATGTATCAATATATACTTATCAATGTAGACTCTGGGCCTCTGCGGCCTTTCTGAAAGTTAAGATTTCTTTGATTAACTCGTTTCGTTTTCAGCACCATCATGAAAGGCACAGTCTGATAACGGACCAATATGTCCGACGATGAACTTTCATCCCTCCTCCACTCATGAAAATGCAAAAAGAATGAACAAAAAAAAAAAAGACAATCTTTAATGCAGCTCTCGTTGAGAAACGTCTTCGAGGGAGCTTTTGAGATGATACAACGAGAGGGAGGATTTCACAGGTCTATGCAGAGGAGGGGTGAAGGTTCATCTGATCACTTACATGACTAAAAACAGTCTCCACTTTGTAGCGGGTCAACCAGCAAACACACAAGTAAGTAAACCTATTGCATTATTAAATTTGGAAGAAAAAAAAAAAGAAATCTCACAGACGATTATTAAACGCCATGGTTCACTACAGCTAGCACGCCTCTGTCTCTAATAGGATTTTGTTAGAAAAAATAAGTGGTGTGTGCATTACATTAATATCTTTAATCTTTACATATAAATATATCTCAATCCGGACTTAAAAATTCTTTTAATTTGAAGGAAAAAGGCATCTGATAAGACAGAGTCCTGCTGCGTACAGGCTCCAGAGGTGGATTTACTGTACGTGGCATCACGAGCGCAGAAATGGATCTCTTAATAAGGCTCTAATTATACCTCTATAGACTTTCAGAAATCAAGCAGAACCAACAATAAACATGCCCTCCACTCATTTCTCTTTCAAGTAAAATCAAATGCTGGTAATGTCTGACAATTAGAAACAACTTCAAACTGACATCAAACACACGGGGGGGTTATCGGATTTCTTAGAATTAAAATGCTTTATCTAGAGGCAAAATAATCAAGCACAAACTCTGCTCCAAAGCAATAAACACATGCATCATTTTAAGTGCAGTCAAATACCATATCCTCTTGTTCTCTTAATATTAATATAATAAAGCCTATATGTATTTCTGATGACATATTAAATAAATGTGTTTTTTCTAATAGCAGCTTCAGTTTGGTTCAGTGACAAGTAGCTAGCACAGTTAGCGGTTAGCAGAGCCGTTCAACACCATGCTGTAAGTCTGTGAGAGTAAAGAGCTGTCAACACATGATACAGCAACGACCCCTCAGCTCCCCCTAAGTCCTCCCTCCTCTCCCCCTCCTCCCCCTCCTCCTCCTTTCCCCCTGACCAGGCACGTTGGTTTGGTCCAAGTGATGAAACCTGAAGGCTGTGTCTGTTTTACACTGCGAGGCCTCGACAGACCGCTCTCCATGTGTTGAAAATCTTAAGACAATCGTCTGACGACTGTTTTCTGATAGAAGGCTTAAAAAGCTTTTGACACACTTCAGAATGTTTGATTATTGCCAGAGCATGTCCTCTTTCACATGATTCTACTCTCAATAGTTTGTTAGAATTTGCTCTTTAATAAACCTCCAGGGTGCAGCAGAAAACACTTTCTTCGGTTTTCTTTTATTATATAAAGTCATGTCTACAAAAGGTTCTGTCTCTGGACTAGAGCGACAACTGATCGACAGAAAAATATACAACTAGACTTGATTAATCTCTTTTAAGCAAAAGTCAATGAAGCGGTGCATGATTATATCCTCGCTGATGATCGGTGGAACAAAATGCTCAAACTAATTCATGTTCAGAAAACTTTGCTTTCAATCATTTTGTGATCAGGAGGAGATTCTTTCATCGTCTCCAACGAGAAATGTTTTTGTTAATGATCCTAAACTTATCCTTTTTGTGATGCTGCGTTAAAAACGTAGATACGGCTGTGTCATGTCTTTTAATATTTTTAAAACCCCATCAGCGTTTAGTGATATTATCAAAGCTATTCTTCCCACCCCCCACCCCCCCCGTCATAGATGAAAAAAGGGCCTCACACTTTAACATGGAATCAAAGAGTTCTTCAAAAATGTCTCAGGTTAAAAGATATCAAAAAAGTTAGCAATTAATTAGTGAACAAATGACATAATCGTTGCAGCCCTTTAGTATAAGCTTTGTTTTTTTAAGTGCGATGATTAAATGTTTTTGATAACAGAATATTGTGGAAACAAAGAGTTTGAAGAGGATATGAAAGTGAGTATTTCCTCATGGTGAGAGAGGAAATTATTATTAGGAATACGCGCTCATGCTTCGAGATCAGCTACAGTCCAGCCCCATGTGTCGGGCAGTGCAATGTTTTGACAGGCTCACTCGGATTCTGCATTTACAGAGAACTGAACCAACATACAGTTAAAAACCTTCTGTCCCTCCAACGTCTTAATCTCTAACCAACAATTCAGGCACTTTGTGGAATCTCTCCAAACACTGTCCGACATCAGGACTGAGCCACACACGCTCACATCAGCAGCCTCAGTCCTTAATGATCAACAGAATGCCAAACACTGAACATCCTTCATCCAAAGTCACATAACTTGCCAAAAAAAAAAAAAAACCTATTTCAGCACGCCAACCCTCATCGACAACACTCAGCGCTGACCCTGCTCGCTCTGCACTAACACCTTATTGCACTGAAGGAGAACGTGACGACTTCATTGGTCAGATCCTCGTTTAAAAATTGGGAGAAGTCCAAAGGTTTTGAGGTGGTAATAATCCGTCTGCTCTGAACTATTGCTGGATGTTAGTTTAAGTTAAAAAGAATTAAAGAAGGTATAAATAGTAAGAGGAATAAAACACACAGACCGTTTGGTTTTTACACTTTGTACCGAGCTGAACTAGAAGAAAAAAAAGTTTAAAATTGTTCATTTTGTGGTCATGGCGTTGTATTCTAACAGTCCTGTTTGTGCACCTCGCCTCGCAGTAAGGCCTCATGCGATACACAATCGATGGCTGTGTGTGGCTTTGCGTAAAATAAAATAAAGATATCATTCACTGTCTGTGATGGTAGAGTGCCGAGTCACACCTGTGAGGACCCACGGGCTTAAAGGGAGACAGAAGAGTAACCACAAAGGCAGCAAGAGGGCGAAACTTCTGTGTCACGAGCGTACTTGACTAACATGCTGCCATTGTAATCACACATTTGCTCGAGAGAGATAGAGAGATAGAGAGAAACAACACAAACAATTTTGCATCTAAAGAAGCAGAAAACCCCACAAACAAACATGTAAAACCATCTACACTATAAACCAGCAACATGAGGCTCAATGTGAGGTGACAGAGCGAGGCGGGTCCTCACTGGTTCTGCTTCAAGCCCAAGTTTTTGGATTCCCTGCTGCTCTGCCATTTCTTAACACGTGAAAAAAAAAGAAAGAAAGAAAAGAAAGCAAAAAGAAACTTTGAGCTGCTGTGAAAACTGGAAGCCGTTGTTGTGACGTGTGAGTGTCAACAGGAGACAGAATCCACTTTGAACTGAATACAGCAGAGGAGATGAAGGTGAGAGAGAGAGCAGAAACGATTGGCTGGTTTCTTATTGCATAATGTGGCTGTAACTCCTCTCTGGCTTATTACATCCTTACACAGCCTGCAGTCGCAACAGTCGGGGCACGTCATTTGAGATGAGCCAGCTGATGGAAGGCGGGCACTAGGACTGTCCGAGTAGATGGAGGGATGTGGGGGCTCAGGCAAAGTACATGGTCCTCAGTGTGTCGTGGTGGATCTGGACAGCCTTGGCCAACGCCGTGGGGTCCCTGCCGTTACTCTGCCCTGAGACGTGGCTGCCCTCCGCGCTGTCAGGAAGAAAAGAGAGGGAAAGAATAATCAGTAAGATGAAACAAAGTCTACGTTATTTCCATTCAGTAGTGTCCACATTAGAGTTCATTTGGGGAACTTAATGTTTGCGTCAGTTTTGGCACCCACAAGTCGATGCTGTTTAAAGAGTTCTCCCCACCTGTCATGCTCTTTGTCAACCAGGTGGTAGCGGGCGCGGAAGGCCACCAGGTGGGCGTAGTAGGCCGGTGCTGGGATGGAGACGGAGCGCGTGCAGCGGACATAAGTGTGGCACAGCTGGTAGGTGAGGAGCTGGAACTCATCACCGGTGAAACAGTTGTCGTCCCACAGAACATGGTAGTGAGAGGGCCTGCTCGTACCCTGGAGGAGGGGGGAAATTAGACTTAATAACATCTCAGAGGACAACGCTCCACAGAGAGAGGACAAACAGCCAGCTGCTAAATATAGTTCTGGGTGTTTGACAAACTGAAAAGGATACATTCTCAATCACCCAACAACTAAGATACTCTGATATTTATCCAGAAGGTAATCTTAGTATGCATAACATAAAGCAAGTTTCACAAATAGAAAGAATATCTTACAACAGCCTCAAATAGACCTTAATCAGCAAAACATCCCCTCCCCCCCTTTGTACAAATATGGTCATATGGCCATTCAATCCCAAACTTGAGGCTTTAAATAGTACACAAACCAATAGGTGATATCTAAGTGTCCAATTCATATTCAGTCTTTGGTCGTCGCCTCAAATCTCAAAAACAATGACTACCTTTAATGCTTAATAGAGACTCTGAGAGAAGATATCCAGTAGATGCGGCACTTTAGCACCAGTCTCTCAGACCAAAACAAACTCTTCTTTAGCCTCCCCTCCCTCCCTGTTTTCTTATGCTTGGAAAGTCTGTTGGTTCTCCTTCAGTTGTCGCTCAATGAGCCTCTACATACAGCGCCCCTGAGTTAGAGGGGCTGTCTCTCTCAACCCCATATGGTGGCAGGACTAACCGTTGGAGAGGGAGAGATTCATGGAACAAAAACATATGAAGTTTGAGTTTGAGCCTCTGAGTGACACAAACATCTTTCATAAGGAAGCTCCGTTCGGTCAGTGTGAACAGTGTTGAGAACAACAAACACAGAGGCAGTTTGTCTTCACTCTTTGTCTAGTAGGTCATTACTTAACAATATTTGTAGATATGATAGTTTATGATATCTGCTTAATCAATGTTATACATGTTGTATTTTATACCTTTTAAGATTAGTTTTGACTGTCATATTTTACCTGGATTCCAGCGTGGCTGCAGAGGTAAAAGTCAAACTCGTAGGGATGAGTGATGTCTGTGTCCACTGTGGTGCCGGCAGGAATGTTTCCACTTCGTCCAACCTGAGAAGGAGATGTGATTAAACAGAATCGTTAAAGAGAAGGTCACGCTGCCTAAAAGAAACGCCTAACAGGCCTCAACAGTGAACAGTATACTAAACGTTTCCCTTCTCTTCCATTTGGAAGAAAAACCTCCAACTGAAACTTACCAAAGACGTCAGACAGATGGAGAGAGGTAATCCATAAACATTACAGGACTCTCAAAGTGCCGTTGATATCTGCTACCTGAGAAGAACCCAGTTGTGTTACTCACCCGCTCGTTGCGATCTGCACAGAAGAGTCGCGTGTGATGGCGTTTTTGCACAACAATGTAAGTAATCCCCGGCTGATAGTCCTTTTCTAGACTGATGCAAGCCTCCCTGATAGCCAGAAGCTCGTAATACAGCACCTGCACAGTGAAACAGTTAGAATTTCTACATTAAAAAACAGACTGAACAGTCCGCATTGGTAGAATAATTTCACACACAGTTTTAAAACAAGTTCCCTGGATACAAAAATATAAAACAAAGGAGCTTTAGATAACTAAGATAAAGACATGTCAGTGCTAGCCGTTCTACTCTAAAGTGAAAGTAAAACTAGTAGAGCACCTTAATATGCCCCGTCATACTCTCTTGCAAACTGTTAATCATCAAGAATTCAACCTCAAACCTCGTCCATAGAAAGAAATAACAGCTCATTTATAGTTTGAACCTTGAGGGATTCACTTTTATAAACAGGCGTGAATTATTTGCTCAGTGCAAAACAGAACAGGTCAATGGTTCTACCTGTCTGAACTGTCCTTCCGACACTCCGTCTCTGTAGAAGATGATCCTAGTCGGCTTGTAGCGGGTCGATTTGTAGAACTGGATCAAGAGCTCTCGCACCATGGACGCCAAGTCCTGGATGACCTCCTGTCTGGGCCTCTGGACCCGCACTGTAGCACAGTACCTGCTGGGGTGGGCGTCCATGCTGCCTACCACCTGGAGTGGAACAACAACATTACAGAGAGGTCAGAAGCTTAAATCATATGCAAACACATTACAGATTGAGAACAGTTATGAGACTGATTGATATGAATAGTGACTGATAGAAAATACAAGCTTGTAATCAAAGTAGCTTCTTGTTCTAGGTGAAGTCTCACCGCTGCAATAGATGGCTTTTTCCCGTCTCCTGCTGGAGGATGAGTGACGTCCGCCCCGAGGAAGATGACAGGCTGCTGGAACACCGAGGGTCTGCGTGGATTTAAGAGACACAAGGTAAAATGTTGCTACATGTCTTTCAAACAGCCTACAGACAAATTCAGCGATCAGATGACAAAAACTTTAATCAATTTGAGAAGAAATAGTTTCTTGTGTTGATTTTACCGTTGGTGTGGAACCAGGATGTTGTTGATTCCTCCCAGTTTGACGTTGATCTTCAGGCAGAGGTTCGAAAGGGTCTGAGGAGACGTCTTGACTACATTCTTCACCTGCACACACTGAGTGGCCATGCCGAGGAGGGTGTCGCCAACCCGCTTCACCTCAGCTGTGGGTCGGAGAGCGGACACCCGTTTCACTTTACATTCACTTTATAATATATTTTCATGTACAATGTTTATGAATAGCAGCATTAAGACAGATGTGCAAATGGATTTTGCTGTTTTCTTATATTGTCAACATTGCCAGAAGCATAGTTTTATTTTTCATTTGTGTACCGTATACGGGCGTCTTTCCAGGCAGGATCACGATGATGAGCTGAAGCCCGCCATAAGTGTTTTTCAGGTGTCTGAACATGGGCTCCACGCTGTCAGCTCCCTGGGCGTATTTACAAAAACATGGCTGGCCTTGGATTGGCATCCCAGCATCCTTTGAGATTTTACGCAGCTGGTCAGTGAAGCTCCTAAACATGGGGGGGGGGGGGGGGGGGGGGGGGGATGTTTCTTGGTTAATGTGGCATATCAGTGAATAGTTCGTTATCTGACACAAACTTAATATTTTAAACTAATAGACGGAACATTTCTGCCTGAAGCAGTTTTGAAAATCAATGTATAAGTGTAAAATTCACTTTTAGACTTTAGTACGAATTCTCTAAATAAACTGATGCTAGATTTTGTAGTTTCCAAAATAAAGACTGTCTCCTCATTAAAATATACATCTGAACTGTTTATTTTATTCATTTTGTATAACTTCCAACATGTACCAACATGTGGATTATCCATCCCCTCTCTTGTTCACTCTGGGTTTCATGACTTTAATAGTTTTGCCAAAACTGAGCGAGTAACAGTCATTATCGTATCACATCTTAAATTGTATCTTGACTCACTTTAGGATCTCTTCCCTGCACTGCCTCTGTGTGGCGAAGCAGGCGATGGCCCACATCTTGATTTCCACTCCGGTGTGAAACTGCTTCCCTCTCATGTCCCACACCCCGTGGCTGGGTGTGGCCACTGTGCGGTTCTGCAACGACAGTGCAGGGTTGATCTGCTGGGGCTGACAGTCACACAGACACATACAGTACAAGGACACAGACAAAGTATGGATTCAAGAATTCAAAAGGAAATGGTGGGATTTCAGGATCAAGGGCTACTGATTACGTTATAAACCAAAAATGATGGACAGGCTGGTCAGGAGAAATTAAATCTTAGGTTTCATTTGTGCTCGATTCTGTTTAAGTCATGCATTAAGATTGTAGTGCAAATGATTGTTTGGTATGGCAGAGGTTAAAAACAGGGAAAGCTTTTAAATTAAAATTGCAGGTTCAGATATGATCAGCTCAAACAGCACAGAACAGTAAAGTAGCAGAAAACCACAGAAAATTTTAAAAAGTCAAAGTTCACACACACAAATAGAAAAGATGTTTGACTTTAACAAGATGCATTCAGTGATTTTAACAGTGTCACTGCATTCAATGTAAGAAGTGAAAGAACAGGGTGACCTTACAGGGTTTTCCCACAAAACAGAAAAATATAATCAACTAAATGTTGTATGAGTGCAGCTCATTTTGGAGTGTGAAAATAACTCTGAGCCGTCAAGTGTCAAATGAATCAAGAGTGAATGTGAAGGATGAGGATCAATTACTCTAACTTTTGAGATCTCATTTTAAACTAAAGGAAATCCTGCTGTCTCTCTCTCACACACTCACACAGACATGTAGAAAAACACACTTGTGCATAAGAAGCGTGATTTAAAAGGGGAAGGTACCATAAATGGCTCAGAGCTCACCCTGCCGCCATATTGCAGCATGGGGGCGGGAAGGACTCGGCCCGTCACTTGAGCCATCTCATCCCGAACGCGGAACTGAAACTCCTGGACGAACGGATCCGACTCGTAGTTTGCACTCCTCACCTGAGGGGCAAGAAATGTAGTTTTAATTAAGAGGAAAGAAAAAGGAAAGCAAGAATAAACAAACAAACCAAAATCTTGATGGTGTTTATCTCGGGTGAACAGGACACTCACCAGCCTGCTGATCTCCTCCTGTCTGTCTGGTGCAGAGCGAGCTGTAGCTTTGATCATGGTCGACGTCTGGTTGTCTGTTAGCTTTTTAATGCAGCGCTGGCCAGCTACAATGTTGCACACCTGAAGATGAAACAGAAGTTTGTTACACAATCTGACTCGGATACAATTTAATTTCACAAAGAGCAAGTGATGCATTGATTTACAGCTGACACGGAAGCTGCTGAAGCTGTAGTCCTTACCTCCAGGGGCAGGTAGGTGTGTTTCTGTTCCTGGCCCACCTGCAGGCAGGGCAGGTGGGGGTACTTGAGCTGCAGGTTGTACTTCTCTCTAAAGTACTGCGCCACAGTCCGTTCCACTGTCTGACCATTTTCTAGCTGCAGGGGAAATCTGTGCATGTGAAGGAAACAAGAATCTCCCGTTAATTTGAGCTAACGACAGCTTTGATGGCAGGTTTAGTGGTGTGATATGGAGACATACGTCTGGAGGCTGGCAGGCCGTCGTGTTACATTGCAGACTCTGTACTTCCTACGCATGGTTCCACAGTGTGTCACTTCTACTTTCAGACCTGTGAAGATGGAGAAGCCTCAACGTAAACAAGCTTTTATTCGTAGATTTAGAACATCTGAAGAAGCATTTCACTTGATGACACAAATATCTCCCATACAAGGTAAGGCCTGGCACTGCAGCACAAGCCTTTTCTTTGTACTTACCTTTGATCTCTTTGGTGAACTTGACCCTGTGGGAGTCAGTGAGTGGGCGCGGCTGCTCATCGATGTTGTGAATGTCCAGTACCTCACACATGAACTGGATGACTGGCTGGGCTTTGTAAAAAGCTGTGGCTGACACTGAAACAATACAGGACAAGGTCAAACTCAAACTGTGGTTTACGTGGAGACTTAAATTAGAAAGGTCACTTCTCGGTTCAGAGCCTTGGGTGATTTCCAACCAGGCAGTGAAAACCCAGTCGGTAATAAGAGGGTGGATGTAACTGCCTTATTGCCTACGTACATCTTTGTGTTTTGTTGCTTAATTTCCTGGAAATGCGCAAACTAACCACTAAGCCACCCAAATGTGTTAATTATGTATGAAAACAGGTGCTGCTAGCCAGTAAAATGCTGTTAGTGGATGCAGGCCTCCATATCGATCCTCTCATCAAACTCTCATCATGTAGGTGGATAATCATATTTCTCAAAATGATAAACCAGACACACTATATAATATAGTTTAACAGTGCTGACTTACCATCGATGTTGAGCATCATTTTCCACATGGCTGGCCGTACAGACTGATGGAAACCAAACCAAACCTCTCGTCCTCCACCTAGCGGGTGATCGTAGCCCTCTGGGGACGAGAAGAAGGATCTCCCGACGGGCGTGTACCTGATGATGACAGAAAGGTGACTCAGAGGTTAGTTGGGGGCAAAAATAAAAGTTGTATTTCATGGGCGGTTCACAGAGTGCAGCATGACACAAGTGCTGTCTGAGTTATATGCTTGAAACCACAGGAGGATAGGAAGGTTTTAGATCACAAAATACTATTCTTGTTAATGGATTCAACAAATGGCATATCCGGAGTTTGGTTACATGAAATATGCTTTTGAGCACTCGCTCGTTGTTGAATCCAAAGCGGAGTTTAGCCAGCTAATAAAACAGAAATATTTGGTATGCAGGTTGTAGGTTTGCTTCTAACAAACTGCACCTGTTACAATGTGTGAGTCATTGTGGTTGAAATGCTGCATAATAAATTAAGGGAGCTTCAGGACCTCCGGGATGCAAGTATCCTTGGGTCATATTTCATGACCAGAAGTAATCTGCAAGAAATCCTCTTCACATGCTTAATTCATTACTATTCTCTTTCATGGACAATTCAAACTATAACATGGTGAAGGTTAGCTGCAGCATTAATGTACTCATCTGTAATTATCTTTAGAAACAGTCACGATTTGAACTTCAGATTTTAAAAACTAGAAATGATCTCAAATATTTCACTGCGAGAGCAAACAGAGGAAACTCACTTCATGGAGGGCAGGTGTCGGAGGACGACGTCCACGGCATGAACAGGATTAGTGCTGATCGGTTTGTCCAGGTCCACCGGCTCGGCCATGACGCGTCCTGTCAAAACTTCATGCAGCATGTGCCAGCTGACCAAAGACACAAACTTAATGGAGACTTTGAATGGGCGGTCCTTCCCACCATCACCTGGAAGAGTGACATCCAGATCCACCTGAAGAGGAAGACAAAGGTTATTACAGTCTCCTGATTAATATTAAAAAGGATGTGTCACTAGTTTTTGTGAAATAATAATTTAGCTTTGGTATATTTTTAAGTAAGAAGCCTTGGTCACACATGCACAAACTCCTGAAGTTTTCGGTATGAGATGCCTCTGTGAACGCAAACGGCTGAATTTCTTTCTGACTCTATCCAGAGTTTCTTCTGCATCAAGCCTGAGGGAGCCGATGTGTGAACGCAGCAGAATATAATCAGGAAAATTCACTGTGACCGAGTGGGGGGGGGGGGGGGGGGGTTGACATTTATTCCCTGTGATCAGTGCACAATCAAAGACTGCATGGACGTGAAAGGTTTGATCTCCGAAGTTGCTCGTAATCAAACTGCTGCATTAAGTTTTCTGTTCCAGTATGTTTTTCTCCGCTGTTTTGTCAAACTTCACATATAAATATTTTTTCTCATTGTAGCATCGTATAGCGGACTCTGTTGCTTCATCTGCCACTTCTGTGTCTTTGTTTGGATGCCATGTCTTGCCTCTGGAGACCGTCTTGACAGGGAAAGTCTCCCGCTGTGAGTTGCATGTTTGAACAACCAGATTAGAATGATTTCAGGGGCAGCCCGCCTTAAACCCTCCAGAAATTTTCAGGAGTGCATATGTGAAAACAGCTAGAGTGGGCTAGACACAATAACTGGCAAAATAAAAGACAACACACTTGCTACACTCGAGTCCTTGGCATTCTTTGTCAAGCTAAACAATATTTTTTGTTGGTCTAGAATAAAAGAAACACCAGCATTCAAACGTATAGGTAGAGTCTCACCCCACCAGTGGCCACAGGTAGTGGAGTAGCAGTGTAAAGGCTTCTCTTCCCATCGTAAACTGGCAGACAGTCACCAAAGATGGTCACCTTAAAATGCTGAACCATGGAGTCCACCACCTCCCTGGAGAAACCACCCAAAACAACAAAACATTATATCTGAATCTGCAAACAGTAAAGTGTAACATTATAAGAGTAAAGTAAAAAGAAAGGGAAGTGTTGATATGTTAATAGATTCCCTACCTGTTGACCCTGCGAGGACATTTGTCAGGCTTGATGTCCACCTCATAGAGATAGACGTCGATCTTGGGAATTTCCACCTGGAAACAGTTGGCCAGAAGCTTGATGGGCTTCCCGATGGTGCCATAGCCAGGTCGACGTGGCAGCGAAAAAAGGGCTTGGGCTCCAGCGTCTCCTAAAGGAACACAGGCCAAAATTAAATACGTTTTTACACCCTGTCCTTTTGAAAACGTACAAAACAGTTGCAGTAATCATCATCATACTGTTTCCTGAATATTAAAGTATAATATATGTAAGTGTTGATGTGCATACTTTGAGGTGCTACCAACAGTCGAATCATGTGCTGTGAAACGAGTCACTCACGCTGATAAACCTTCAGAAAAATGTCTCTTGAATCTGAAGTTCTTCAGAGCTTCACACAAAATTGGAGTCTTTGAGCCATTGTTTAGTGCTAAATCAATCACTCTAATCAATCTTATTAGCTTAGTTTTTAGCAGCAGGTCTATTCAATAAAGCTTCAAACACCTGATATCCACAAACTGACAAACACCAAACTGTAGTGATATAAAGAAACTAGCTTAGTAACATTTGAGCAATCATTTACAGCCTAAGTCGACAACTGTTACAAGAACTGCTTCCCATATTAGATAGGTGGAAATATACTGCATGTCAATTGAGTGTTTACAGCTTATTTTACTGACCCCTAGAGGCCAAAATGGATCAATTATTGCACATTTATTGACTGACAAATCCTTATTGTCTACACCAGGGATGGGCAACTGGCGGCCCGGGGGCCACATGCGGTCCCCATCATCCCTCAATGTGGCCCTCACGTCAATTTGTACATATCAATTAATTGGAAACATGAAAGAAATGTGACAAAATCTGCCATGAAATCATGAAAACCAGAAATATGTCCATAATAATATTTGATCCTTGGCATATGTTGTGTTAAATTTGAGACATAATTGATTTTATTCATTTTTGTATTCTACAATTTGGCCATTTGGCAGGGAGAATTAAATGAATGTGGCCAAAGTTGCCTATCCCTGGTCTACACCGTCTCTGGGAAAGATCAGCGACATGCAGTTTGTAGAACATGTTCCAGTGACATTAAAGAGGAAATTTCATAGATCATTTGGATACAAGGAAGTAATGGAAAAGACACCAGAAACAGCTAAATTGTTATTTGAAACATTTATATTTGTATCGGCCCAGCTTTTCACAATAGATGCATCTTTACTCTTATTAAAATAAGATCAGTTTGTTTGATTTAGTTAATCAAGTTATTCTTTTGATTTTGTTGCATTTATTTCATGAGAAAAACTGTATTTGTCTCTCATCCTCAATATTTTTTTTTTTTTTTTTAATTGAACAATACCAAAAATCTATATCTTCTCCATGTACATTCTATAATTTAAGCAAAATTTCTGACTTTTAAACCGAAATTGAATGTCTCAAAATAGCTAAAAGAGAGCCCAAACAAGTTATCCTGAATACTATCTATGATGATTTCATACAAGCAGAGAGCTCTGTGAAGACCACAAACTGTAGGAAGGAAGCGGTTAATAAGGAGGAACGAGCAGAAGGTGTGTGTGACGGGACTGAAGATGGTCAGGGACGTTGAACGACTTCCTCATATCAAACTGACTGAGCTGAAACAAAAACGGGCCAACGCTGTGTTTCCCCGCGCCGATCTGATAATGACCGTATAAAAAGGTTACAGGGTTTGGTGACATTTTGAATAAAAGGATGAATTCTCCTGATTGACACGGCCTTTGCCAGACGGGAGGAAAAGTAGGCGGCTGACACACCACAACAACTTGACACCAATTTTTATAAATGCCAAACTGGAAAGTACTCGGTGAAAGAAATGAAATGACATCACACAATTTCCACAATTGTGACTCAGAAGACCCACATACACAACAGTGACTAACACATCAGTCTACTCAACACATACACACAGAGTACAAGCTGGTGAATTATCAGGAGGTGTGTGTTTGACAGTAAAGACTGAGGGAAACACTGAAATCAGCGCATTAGAGCAGCCGTGAGGGGGAAGTATAAAACTGTATCAGACTGACGTTTCTGTCCGGGGTCGAGAGCTGACCCTGAACCTGCCTCGAGGTGTTATCTGTCTGCATCCCCTGGTCGCTTCCTCCCCTGCGCCATTGCCATGGAGACGACACTCATTTTGCAACAGTTTCTCCATGGAAACTACAGGCACGCCGACAGGAGGTACAAAAACAGCTGCACAAAAAATTTGTCTCATTCATCTGGAGACTCTGCAGACAAAAACACGGACTATTTTGAGCCTGTTTTTAACTGTATGTCACTGTGTGTTTACAGTATGGTCATTTATTTTCAGACCATAGCGCTTCAATAATTGGTTTATAGATGTTTGTCAACTACAGAAGAAAACTGACTATTCTGAAAATCCTCAGGATTGAGTAATGTTTTTTTTTACTGCTTATTAAAAGAAGAAATCAAAATGATCTGTTTCTGTTGTGTTTGTTCTTAGTTGGGGGGGGTAACAAATAGCTATCGTTATCAAAATGTTGAAGCTTTTTAATATAAAACACAACAGGTTCTGGTTTATTTAACATCTTGTGTTAACGTAATTGGAAAACAACCCGTTCAGTGATCAGAATCTGTGATTAAATACCAACCGTGAGATGTGTGATCCAAAAAAATCCACATCTGTTAATATGACTTCTTCATGTTGTAAAGGCCTCTACAGAAGTTTTTGTATTTGTTGGTTAATTTCTTCTGAGATTTGATGTTTATAATTTCCAGCGCAGTTATCTATTTAGAGTAACGGGTGCAATCATCCGTTTCTACTTGATCCCCCCTGATATAAACCCTCTGAGGTCAAAGGCCTCTGCATCTCCTCTAACATGTGTCAACAACTAAAGGCATTTAGGTCCACCGCCTGCTCTGCCTAAGAGTGTGAAAGAATAAAATCCTTCATTTTTTATGACAAGAAGTAAAGACAGGCAATAAAAAAAGAATCTAGCCTCTCTTTGATGTAATATAGAGAACACACTTCTCCATGCAGAAGACAGACAGCAACCCCTCTTCCAGTGATGACCCAAAATCACAAAGGTTCACTGTAAAATGAGCAACAATGGAGAGATTAATTTGCACTTATCAGACCGCTGCATCGTAGAAACGCACTGCACAACCCACACACAGCCGACATTCAACCCACACACACACAGAGTACTCCACAGATGTAATATTGTCCAGTCCTGACATCACTTCACCGATGCTGAGGAGGACTGCAGATGTGTTTCAGTTGTACTTAAAATAAACTGTTATAACCTCCTCTACTTTACAGACATCAAGTATGAAACACTTGTGATGGTGAGGGAAAACTTCAATCTGCTTGACATAAAAAGAAAAGTCTTCAGTCAGTCAAGCTGCTCAACTGTGACAAATACGGGGGGGGGGGGGGGGGGGGGTATGTCTTTGTGGTTTCATGTCTTTAAGTTGTCCATCCCCCCATTTTAAACAGGCGCCCATGAGTCTGTCAAAAATTCCTCCAAAATGAGTTGAGCATATATGACTATCTAAAACCATTTTCCCGTTTGAGATCGCGGGGGTCTAAAGACGATGTCAGCTGTCATTTGAGCTGCGAGGGGCGGGGTACACCCTGGACTGGTCACCAGTCAATCACAGGGCTGACATATAGCGACAGACAACCAGCCACACTCACATTCACACTTATGGCCAATGTATAGTCACCACTTAACCTAAGAAGCGTGTCTTTGGACTGTGAGAGGAAGCAGGAGGAAGCAGGAGTAGCTAGAGGGAACACACACATACTATATACTGGAAGAACATGCACAACCCACACAGAAAGATCCAGTCATACAGGGATTCAACTAGGGGCCTATTTGCTGTAAGGGAATATAGCTAACCACTGCGGTGCACAGGATAGTGAATACATTCTGATTTTCATTTAAATTGATAGAAACTAGAACGTTTACAATGGGTATTTAAAGTCATCCATCCATCCATTATCCGTACTCCCCGTTCTGTCAGGGTTGCACATTTCAGTTATTCAATTAGCATAAATCTCAGACATTTACTTGCTACAGCTTATGAAATACAAAGATTTGCTGGTTAAATATCTGAAATATTTTTAAATCAAGGAATGTTGTCCAAACAAACAAGCTCTTTGACATCCCCCTGGGCGCTGGGTAATTTTACATATTAAACAAAACTGGTAAATTATTTATTACTAAAAAGGAGCAGGCCTGCGTTTAAGAATATCTGTGTCACTCAGATTTGGCAAATAAAAGCAGTGTATTGGCTAAGCTCATTTACAACTCTGACACAGTTTTAAAACCTCTACATCTATGTTATTCCCAGATAAGGCTCCAGTCTGTATTGCTCTTAGGGTTGAAAATGGGTGGAGTGTAAGAAGTATGAAAGGGTCAGTTTCTGATAACCAGTTTGACCCTCTTTCCAGTGCACCACTGGCCCCCTACAACATCAATAATAAACAAGCCGTGACTCACAAACTGTGCCCCTTGGCAACAAAGTAAATTGAATAATGCACTGGCATGCTGAACTGATTTCTAATTAACACAGGCAGCGGTTAACTGAACATTATTCGATAGCTTGGGTAACTATGGCAGCAGCTGGTGTGAAAGGCTGCCCTTCAAACTGATATGAAGACACACTCAAATGCACAAGACACACACACCTCCCTGAATGTGAGCCAGACTCTCAGGCTTCAGACACACCTGACGGGATCACCACCTGCCTTTGACAGCCGACAAAGAATGACGAAGACAGAACAAATAACCCGTGAGACTGGTTTGGGACATTCACATATGCACACTGACACACATCACAGAGCAAAAGTGACCGTGAAAACACTAGTGAGAAACAATCAACCCAGTATAAAGTCCTTGTTGGAAATGGCCCAGTGCCCATTAAAGCCTCTGTTTAAAAGGTAATCAGATCGCAGCGTAGCGATCGGATCAAACCTTAAAAATAGGTCTGGTAATCGAGTTTTAGTTTCAATACAGATCAAACCTCCACTATGTGATGTTCAAAACATTTGTGTATGACACAAAGTAATAATGATGACAGGGGAAGGCTGGATTACCAGAACAAAATGTAATCAAACTAGGTAACAACAAGTCATATTGAGAAGCAGACTGGTAAAATAGCTGTCGAAATAAAACCACAATACCTTTCATTCATCACTTGAGTTTAAACCCTATGACACACTCAAAAATTATTTCATGTGAAGGTTTTCATGGGTTGACCTGGACCCAGTGACACAAGATCTGACCTGGGATATTTTACCTTGGTCCCAGGTCTGCTAATTAGGTATATGTATGTATGTATGTATGTATGTATATATATATATTTTTGTTTCTTTGTATACTGTATTTCAGATTTTACTCAAATTAGGTCTGAATGCTGGAAAGTGATTAAGAATGGACGTTTTTGTTTGTGTGTGTGTGTGTGTGTGTGTGTGTGTGTGTGTGTGTGTGTGTGTGTGTGTGATCTCCCTTAAATTAAAATTAAAATCACTTGAAGTGTCCCCCATGCTGACTGTTTAGCTTCTGGTCCTTTTTAGAGAGCTAGTAGCCTAGATTGTGACATGTAGTCTCATTTGGAGGGATGGTAATCTGTGTTGTGATGCTGTAATCTTTAAAAAAAAATGTTATTATATGGCTCAAAAGTGGATCCATCATAGCAAAATGGTCTTAAAAAAAAATACAATAATGTTTACATTTGTAATAACTGGGCCCTGGAAAACCTATTTAAATCCCTAAAATGTTCAATCAAAATCGTTAAACTTAATATCTGCCCACACATAACCCAGCAGCCTCCACACTCAGCATGGCCATTAGTCAGGGGGATCCCACCTGTTGTTCCGATTTCCATTCATGAGGTCTCAGTCCGGATGACCCGGCACCCAGTTGTTACTTCTCCCTTCGCAGGTCAAAACGTGACTTCAGATCCGCTGACAGGCAACCCCCTGCTCCCCCCGGGCCTCGCTGCTGCTGCTGCTGCTGCCTCTGCTGCTGCTCCCCCCCCCCTGCTCCACCCGGCTCGGGTCGCTGAAGTGGAACCGGGCCGCTCGGGGTTCCTCTCGGCTGGAAGTCTCCCCCCTCTTTTTCCGCCGAACCTGCCTTACTAACCAAAAGACAGCTCCAAGTTGTGCAAAACGTCCCCTGGTTCGTCCGCTCTAGTTTCTGCTGTTGTATCTGGAAGGAAAATAAGACAAGTAGCAGCGCCGGGATTGTTTGTGACAGTTCAGCCTCAGAGTTGGTTCATTTCACGAAGTCGTTAGCGGCGGTTGGTAAGCTAACGGCGTTAGCTAGCGTTAGCCGACGGAACTAGCGACTGTCTGACTAACTCGACACACGGTAAAATGTACGGATAATTACCGGAACAGTGAGTCAAATTCGTCGTCCCGGCAGGTTAACGTGTCGATCCGGTGTTCTGCTTTAGCAAGTAGATATGACGGGGGTTCACTAGTCCAGCGTCCTCCCTCTCGGTATCGGCGAGAAACCGGTCTAAAATCTGCACTTACACCGCCCTCTTGCTCCCTGTTATAAAGCTGGCGAGGATAGAAAATAATGACTTCCGGTAGATTCCTTCAAAACAAGAGCATGATTAACGATTCAATAGTATGAAGCAGTGCACTGTTCATGTTTTAGCATCAATTTTACATACAGTTTTTATATATGTATGTATATATTTACATAATATCTTTTTATTATTTTTATTCAAATGATACGGAACCCCTGAAGTTCCTGAAAGTGTATTTTGTGAATTGTTTTTATTTTAAATCTGATGATTGCAAAATTATAAAAAATATAATAATAATAATAATAATAATAATAATAATAATAATAATATAAAATTATCTTGTGTATACAGTAATAGAATTACTTTATTGATCCCAAACTGGGAAATTGTGGCGTTACAGCAGCAGGTTGTCCAAACACACAATATGAGCAAAAAACACAATATTAGCAAATTTAAACACAATATAAAATTAAATACAAAGTAAATAAGCACTAAAAATATCAAAACTAAGAATGGAAATATGTACAACCAAGATTTAACTTAGCATTACTCGTCTTAAATATGAAAGATTAAATGTAAATGTGCAAAAACAGAGTCGTAAATGACACAAGTTAAAGTGCATGAGTGTAGACATATTATCAGCAGAAAAAGTTATTACTACAAGTTATTATCTTTCTTGGCACAATGACATTTATACGCACCATTAAATTATATTGCACATACAATAAAATAACTTGTGTAAACAAGATATTAACTTTCATGTGCAACACAATAACTTGTGCCCACATCATAGTAACTTCAGGGTTCAAGATAATTATTTTGGGTGCAGAAGATCATTTTATAGTGCATACAAAATGATTTTATAATGCATACAAGATCATTTTATAGCGCATACAAGATAATTTTGTAGTGCATACAACATTATAACTTCTGAGCACAAGATCATTTTATTGTGCACACAAGTTGTCACTGGTTTCTTTTTCAGAATTTAATTTAAAATCAAATGAATCCCCTCCTACACCATTGAACTGTTCAACACCTTATCATATGTTGAAAACGTCCCTGGGGTGGTTCAATAATCGTCAAGTAGTTTTCTTTGTATTTGAATAGTTTCAGGGTGCATAATACAAATAAAAACTTGGATTAGAAAACCCTGAAGAATGCAAGTCAAGTGGAAATACAGTTTTTTAAGACAATAAACCACCACGGTGACTACCTACTGGTATGTACATTTATTCAAATTGTTTTAACATTTTGCTGATAATATAAAGATACTTAAAGGCATATTGTGTATGAAACACTCGTACTGTTAATACCCTGAGTACATATTCTGTAAAGTGATATCTTAGTCAGGCCTTAATCTGAATAACATTTGAATGCAGAATCTGAAAGGGTGTATTCAAGATTAGGAGGGTCATTCATTTTTATGTTGAATCAAAACTCAATTTAAAGATATAAGATTACTTTTGCCATCTTCGTTGATTTTGCTCTTCTAGCTTCTAAATGTGACAAATTGACATCGTGGTATTTCTACACCCTGTTTTATTTTGTCTAACTTGACGAAGCTGTTCCTGCTCCTCCACCGAGGGAAATCCGTCAGGAAATTCCAACTGTAGAAAACAACGTCACTTCCGATGAACTTTTCTCAACTATTTACGTCATGATTTGAAAATAACTGCTTGTATTAGAGATACTTTTAATGTATCTTCTTTCAAAGTATCCGAGTCTTAGGCGGAAAATGTGCGTATCAATGACGACATTTAAACCTATCGATAACTGCATGTTTGCTTGTAACTACACAGTCCAAGCTGTAGATGTCCTCCTAATCCATATATTCAATATAACAGCTTCATACATTTACCACAGAAGAAAATAACCAGGAAGTATCACAGAGGATTTGCTTCTGTTCTCCTGTGAGGTTTTTATGGCTCTACAAACAGGTTAGACCTCAGACTTTCATCATCGCTCATACATGTTTAAAACACCTTTGCTTTAAGGTGAAATGCTTTGGTGCAGGGCTTCAGAATGGCATGCATGATCTCTCAGTGAGTGTAAAGTACAGTCCCATCAGATGTGAATAAGTGTTGTTTTGTTGCCTTAGGATGGAGAAGGTGATGAACTGTTTTAAGAAGAGGCCAGATGCTGTGAGCAGGCTGATATGCTTCCCCTGGGCAGGTGGAGGGTCCGTACACTATGCACGCTGGGGAAACATCCTGAACAGCTCCATAGAGGGTAAAACACCTGCAAGGAAAATGCAGAAGTGCCTGTGTTTCCTCTCTGCTCTTTATGTACAATTCTCAGATAACATTTAGTCGTGTATTTTTTACAAAATCAAGAAATCTGCCAAAAAAAATAAACATAATATGGGAGTTTGAACCTTTCAATGAGGCCCTTGAACTTTGATCTCAAAGTCTCCACATGTTTTTGCACGATTGTAATTTTGAATTAAATGTATTTGACTCTCTTTTCTTTCACTTTTAGTGCTCGCTGTCAAACTTCCCGGCAGAGAGAGTCGAGCCAAAGAGCCGTTTTTCCAGAACATGCAGCAGATTGTTGACGAGGTCATCAGCGTGTTGTTACCAGTGCTGAAAGAGAAGCCATTTGCTCTGTTTGGCCACAGGTATATACTTACTTAACAAGTAATGTTAAATAGGTTATAAGACAACACAGCTCAGTTAACGTATCTCATTGTTTTATTTTCATACCGACACTTTTCTCTATCAGTGTTTCAACTTTCCTGATCTGTTTCAGTTTTGGTGCCTTCACAAGTTTCGCTGTGGCAGACGCTCTGAAGAGACTGCACAACATCGAACCAGTTCACATCTTCCTGTCCGGTGCCTCTGCGCCTTATGTGAGTTCAGTTATTGCATTTAGCTTCCTGTGGCCACGATTAATCCGCTACCTGTCAGTCACCTGTGCCCAAACCAGTCTTGAAACTATGTCGTAAAGAAAAAAAATGAATGAATACTTTATATTATTTCCTTATTTCACACATAAAGGTCCAAATTAGCAATAAAAAAATGTAATAAACAAAACCACATCCCAGGCATACAACCTCTCAGGTCAAAAGTCCTCGGAGATAAAAACATATTAACCAGTAAAGTAGATGAAAAGTCTTCAGCCTCTTCACAGATGGAGGTCAGTGCTCTCAGAAAAAAGATTTAAAGAATCCCCCTCGATGGATCAAACTTAAACTGTGCAGTTAAAAATAGATTTATACAAGAAATGTACATAACCCCGAGCAGGGATGAAAATATATGTGACATTTAAAGCAAGAACCTATAAACAGTTGAGGAAAAAAAATCTGTAATTAGACCTGAATATAAAAAGTAAAAAAGTGTTGACCTTCTCAAGTTGTGTTGTTTATATATGTACAGCAATGTTTAAAAAGCAGATCGTGCAGAGTTATCAAAAACAGACATTAAATAACAGGCAGTGCAAACATTAAATTAAAGGTGCTATTTAAGTAAATTGAGGTATTAGCTTTTGTTTGACAGGACAGCTGAAGGCAGAGAGGCATGTTGGGAGGAGAAAGTGGAGGATTACATACAGCAAAGGTCAAAGGTCAGATTAGAACCCACAGTCACTACAAACAGGACTATATCGTCCGTACATGGGGCGAGCATCATAAGCCCTTGGCTATCCGTCACCCCTGAGACTTGTTTTAAATGAAAAAAGAAGCTAAAAATGGAGTCTATTATTATTATTATTATTATTATTATTATTATTATTATTATTATTAGTCCTCCAGGTAAAAACACACACAGTAGCATCCAGGCTGTCTCCCCTCCCAAAGGCAACTCTTTGCCTGTGCGTCCCCCCCACTTCAAGGATCACAGTCTTAAACATATTTAACTGTATAGAACATGGTTGAGGAGTAATACATGTTAACACTCGTGACCCAACAAACCCTTCTCACTGAGACGAAGTTAAGAAAATGGTCTGGAATCAAATCTTATCTTCTGATGGTCCAACATCTAAAACATCTGCTTCTTATTCTTCAAACTGCTGAACACGGAGTCATAGGTCTCTTTAACAGAATACAGGTGTTCATAATGAACCATTAATATGTTGTCCTCTACAGTCAGAGATTCGCATCAAAGCCCCAAAGAGAAGCGACCTGTCTGATGAGGATTTTCTCACGTGGTTGACTTCGAATGGAGGAACTCCTCCTGAGCTGTTGGCGAAGCCTGAAGTACTAAAACTCTTCCTTCCCGCCCTGAAGGCCGACCTGCACGTAGTGGAAAACTACAGGTGCACTTACAACTCTGTCACTTCATTCAATCTCAATTTGTCTGTTACCTTTGGATTAATGAATGATTCAGAGTGAATGTTTTTAATGATGCTGATTTCTTATTTTTCCTGCAGGTGCAGCAAGCCGGACAAACCATTCCTCTCCTGCCCGGTCACCTGTTTTGACGGGAAGGACGACGTTCCTCACGACTTGCAAGGTCAGACCTCTGATTATTACATACTCGCTATGATCAGTAATAAACGCATAGCAGACAGACAGTGGGTGTTGCCTGTACAATGTTAATTTTTAAAACATGAATTAGTGTCACTGGGGGTCGTCGGTAGTGAAGTGGTTAGTGTGTGCGCTCCATGTACGGAGGCCATAGTCCTCCAAGTGGGCGGCCTGGGTTTGAATCTGACCTGTGACTCCTTTCCTTTATGTCATTCCCCACTCTCTCTCTCTCTCTCTCGCTCTCTCTCTCTCTCTCTCTCTCTCTCTCTGATTTCAGACGTTCTCCACTGTCCTGTCTCTAAATAAAGGCACAAAAAGCCCCAAAATAAACCTTACAAATAATAATAATAATAATTAGTGTTAAACAGAAATCTTCTGGGTCCAGGTGGCCTAGCGATTTGATGTTTTTCCCTCTGTATGTAGAAGATTATGAATAAAAGAATACCATTTGTGTAGGTTGTGTCCCTGTTCATAAAGTATTCACTTAATTTTATTCATCTTTTTTTTTTTTTACAGCTTGGAAAGAAATGACATCAGGAGATTTCAGCGTCAGGATGTTCGATGGATCTCATTTTTACCTGAAGGATTCTGACAATGAGAAGCTTTTATTGGATAGCATCACAAGACACCTGGAAACCTCGGATATGGATTATTTATAAAGAAATATGTGCTCTAACGCAAATTTTGATTTAAAGCTCCAATGAGGAGCTTAAAGCCAGAGAGGAAATACTGACGCTTCTTTTGTGACCCACAAAAGCAAACGAGACCAAGAGAGAAGTTTAGTTATTTCAATGAAGTTATTTTATATGCCCATATTACCCCTGCTGCGGGATGGGTGCCCTATAAAAAAATACAACACAATAGATACATTGAGAGTTGCACTTAAGACATTAGAAATAAAGTAGAGTATGTTTTTTTCAATCGGAAAACACAACTAACACGTACAGGAAGAGATGAGCAAAGACATTTGTCCACAGGAGGGCGTCAGAAGCTTCAAGGCCCCTTCCTCCTTTCTCTGTAACGACACTGTTTGTTCCATGTGCAGCACTTTCGTCAGCTGTTGCTGTTTTTAAATGTGTTCAGTGATTTTTCTTCCCCCCTAAACTCAGCAATTGGTGTCGGCTTTAAAAAAATAAAAAATAAACTCCATGTGCACAGAGTTTGAATACCCACGGCTCCAAAACATTTTAAGTCAGTCAGTTATTTTCCATGCTAAATTAAATTCATTAAACTTTATACCTGTTGATGGAAATGTCCAAACAATACCAGACTTCATTTTTTAATAAGTACAATTTCAACTTTATTGTACACTTGATATTTTTACAAATGTCTTATGCTTCAAGTTTCAAATTCAACAGAAGGTTCTGTTCAGTGACAAATAATAAACACCTAAAACTGTTATAATCAGTACATACAGAAGCCCTTTGCAGATATACATTCATACATTTTTTATTTATTGTGTTTTCCTGTGGTTACCGGTCATTTCTGGTTGTTTTCTTGAGATCTCAGCGTATTTATCTTTTATCTCCAGGGTTGCAAAAGCACAAAACTAAATACAGAAATAAGCTAAACCTACCTCATTAAGTTGGGAAATGGGATGTCATGGTCTGTCCTATCACAGTGACTGGACCAAGAAAATCCCCTGAAACAAACTTTGTTACTCCAAGACTAGAGAAGAGATCTCGAGGAAACGACAGGAAATTACTCCAAATGGAGTAAATTTATTGTGTGGATGGATTTGTTATGTTATAGAGTTGGAATAATTTGTGTAACACTTAAACTACATTATTATCTTTCTAAACAGCACAATTGATAAATGTTTACATTATTTAAAAGGTGTGTGATCACATTCAGGGATAATAAGACACTCCAGATGGACATCTTAACAATATTTGACAGGTTTGCTCTGAACCAGAGGTAAATATTACAATATATAACACAAGGTAAATATATTAGACAATGTTCAACATGTGCTGGTGAATAAGATGCTACTGTGCAAACAGGATGTTTTGGCTCACATGCTGCTTCCCTCTGCTCAGTGAAGTGTGAAGTTAGAGACACAGGAGAAGCTTTTCTGAGGAGTACAAAGGTTGTGGGACCATGAATGTTTGGTCTTAACCAAGTTTAAACGGAAAAGAAAACATTCCCCGGTCAGTATTTTGAGATAAAGCAAAGTTCGAGGTAAGGTTCTGTGTCTTTAGCAGCCAGGTAACAGGGAGAAGAGGGAGGGGCAGGGTGCTGCCACATGTGACCTCAGTCTCTGTGAGGTGGGGGTGGGGATGGAGGCAGACTTGGAGATTGAGGCTGCTGGGTGTCTGCCATCAGGGAGGAGCTTGTGGAGGAGGCGCTGAGGCGAAGAGGAGCGAGGCGCCGCAGATTGCTGGGCGGCACCGACAGCCTCACCTGAGCTCGCTGTGATGGAGTCTCTATGCCGCTGTCCAGCTCAGCCTCCAACGAGTCAGGGTGGATCTGCACCCCCGACATGCGCTCCAGGTCCGACGTGAAGCCTCGATTCTCGATGCCAGCTGGATGGAAGAAAGAAATGGAATCAGCGGTGAGTTGGTTTGAGGGTTTACTTTTGTTGTCTACATTCAAGAGGTCAGAGTTGCACTTTTACTACATGTTCTCAATTTCAGCTGCAATGATCACTTGATTAAAAAAGTAACTGAAAATAGAATTATCCTTAAGGCAGTCCAGTAGAACAAAACATTCCTTTTTCTCTTTCCCTACACTCTCTTGTGCATATTTATAAGAAACCCCATTTTAATGAGTGATTCAGATGCAAAAATTACTTCACTCATCAAGTGTTTCTAGGATGTTGTATGACTCCTTTTTATTCTATTAAATGATCTGGTTCAATCTTTAAAGAATGGATAAAGATAAATATACAACATGCTGGATTCATTTTACCTCCTGCTCTGTACATGACCCTCATAGGGAATGATGTTTCATTTCCTGAGGCGTTGTCTCCCTCCGAGAACTCAAAATCTAGCAGGAAGTAGAAAAGATTTCTCATTGAGCACTTGTACAATGAAAGGTTTAAGAATGATTTTAAAACAGAAACAGGTACAAACCATCATCACCAGAGAAGTAGCTTTTACTTTTGTCCATTGATTTCCCATTTGACATCTGCAGAAGAACAAGAGGGTGTTACAAAATGTGAAAAACCGTATTACGTGCTACAAATTGGTATCATTCACTGATGCAGATTTGGGCTAAAATATCAAAATGATGTATATTCGTACATTATTTTTATTAATGCATATGAGAGGGGTACAAAACAACCAAAATGATATTTTCAAAGACCTAAATTTGATAAATATAATCTTGTTCTCTTCTGCAAAAATGTTTGTTGCACAAATCAACAAAGATGTATTGTTCTAGACGTGATTTTAACCCAATATAACAAACATAAACTGTTTGAATCAAATAGAACAAGATTTGGCAAAATTTATGTTAATAGAAACAATTAGTGCGATTCATTTTGAGGTTTGGACCTTATGCTGCTGGTCTTTCTTTGTGTGCCTGGTAATCATCTTCGGTGAAGGAGTGCTCATCCTTGAAGACTGAAGAGACTCAATACGGCTCCTCATGGTCCTCTGTAAGATCTCCTGCACCTCGCTTTCATCTCTGTTCACATCCAAATGAGTCCGGCTGTACCCATGCCGGTGCTGAAAACCAGGAAACAGAAGTCAAAATCTGTATTAAATTTCGGATGTGATATTTGATAACTAAAATGGAAAAACAGGTCTTAAAGCTGACATTCATCCGGACAGTTTATGATAAAGTTTCAGAGAATTTTCTTAAAGGGACACTCCATCACTTTTACACATAACATGCACTTCTCATGTTGAATAAGACTTTGACAATAAACAATGTTGTACAACATCTTCAGTTGCTTCTTAAGTTTGAAAACAACGATTGATTTAACTTTGCCTCAATTGAAAGATAATTTTGCAGTGCATTGTGGGAATTGTAGGGTTTCAGGGTCTTGTGGCATAGTACCAAGGAAATACAGGATGTTCTTTTGAGTTAACCAATTTAAAAGGAAGTACAACACCATGTGACTCAATGTGCTGACCTGTCTCCTGCCCTTGTAAAGGTGCTGCTGCAGCAGGTGGTGAGTTCTGATGTCCTCTAATTCCCTCACACCGTCCATTGTCTGCTCGTGCATCTCCAGGCTCACAGACCGCGAAGGGTCTCTCCTACAGCAGAAACAATACAGGTGTCAATTACTTTTTAACCTTTATTACACGCAATCATTTCACTTTTTCTTACTATTCATTTATTTGTTAGTGCGGATACAGTTTTGTCAGCAAGAAAATTACAATTGATTTGGCTAATTAGTTAAAGAGGTATCAAGCTCTTCTAAGTTAGATCCAACCTAGTGTCGGCTCAGAGGGGGCCAGTTCACACACAGCTTATACTTTTGTTGGGCCTCAGCCATGTTTGCTGGACAAAGGACTCAGGCCTGTATCGCAGTTCTCAAGCCTGACTAGAGTTATTTTGGAGGTAACTAAACAAAGGAGTCTTAGCCCAGCAAACCCCCAACAGAAACTAACAAATAGGTGTGAAAAGTGGGGTTCTCTATCCTCATTGGAGGAGGCCTGAGGTAAACCCACAGGCAGCTCCAGTCTTTAAACGCAATCGCCAGGCATTGCTTCCTCCTCTTCAAGTGTTGTCTGCTGACACCCGAGGATAAACTCTTCAAGTGTTGTCTGCTGACACCAGAGGACACACTCTCCAACAAGATGGACTCCAGCACTTGAGACAAACCCTTTCCTCCTCTTGGCTTACATAGGTTAAACTCCAGAGCTGAGGTTGTTCAGTCTAGGTAGCTCTTCACTGCCTCTTCACCTTCATCTGCCACGAAGGAACCCTGCCTGAATCTGTTGATTTAATATTCAACAGAGTGACGATCTAACCAACTTTGCAACGGTCACCAGGAGTTACCCCAAGTAAGAGCTTTGGTCTGGGCAGAAATAGTTTCAGAAATAGTTATGTTTCTTTCTGTTTATTATCTGTTGTAAGCTGCTGCATTTGTTTTATTGTGATGAACCGCTGTGTTCGCCTATGTATGTAATGCTATGCTAGTTTACCTTCAGTCAACGGCTTTCACAATCAGAAAGACCAGTGTACCCGCCGTTGAATCAAAGTCTGGCCACTGGCTTTCTGGTGTTTAAGTAACAGTTACTGAACTCAGCTCAGAGAGCTCAAACTATTTCAAAAGGTAGCCACACGGCTTCCTTCCTCCTTTGTTCACCATTTTGTCACCATGTGACGAAGCCACATGGTGCATTGTCTCTCTCCTACCATCTTGTTTTCTCTCTCTCTCTCTGTCTCTCTCTCTCTCATCCACATACACACACACAACTACACTTTTACACCTCATTCACAAGTCTTGCTTGATAATGTTTGTTGGTGTCATTGATTTTGGATTGATGTTGCTTTGTTTAAATAAATTCTGCTATAATTTAAGAGAGCAGTTGTTTGTGATTACTGATGTATTTGCATTGTGAAAAAAAATTGTCTTTTCTTTTGAAGATTTACTTTTCTTGCTTGTTGTTTATTCAAAACAGACAGCAAGCTATGGCTTAGTTTGTGTCGTATGTTGTTGAACATAATGATGCAGCCAGGGTGACTTTCTTAATGAACTAGTTTGTTGCTTTAATTTTTGTGTGCTCTTTGTTGTTTGAGACAACAGTTTAGCCATTTTTCCAGTTGAGAGTGTAACCTCATCATTGTTGCATAGCCATTGTCTGAGAGTTGTGAGTTCCTCCCTTTCTTTGAGGGCTTGAGGTGTGAATCCCCTCTCCTAGCTTCCAGGATAGACTGCAGTGATCTGTTGGGAAACCTAGATAAGATTTGCTCTTGTGTTGATCTAGCTTTGTTTAGCTTAACGGCTTTGTTAACAGTAATCCACTGTGGTTCCATTTTATCACGTAAAATGTGTACCAAGACCCTAGGTGAGCTGGGAGCTGAGACTCATTTTGGATCAGACGACGCATCAGTTCATTGATTTTGGATTGATGTTGCTTTGTTTAAATAAATTTAATTTAAGAGAGCAGTTGTTTGTGATTACTGATGTATTTGCATTGTGATATAAGCTGGGTGCAAGGGCTTTGTGTACGGATTTCACGCCTTCAATTTATTAAATATAGTTATTAATTATTAATAATATTAGTAATTAAATAACTAATTTGAGACTGATTTGAGTGCTATTTTGGTTATATTTCCCTGATTACAGGGTGGTGCCCCAAGAGTTGATTAAACATAGTTTAATGATATTGTTATTTATATTATTAATAATTAAATATAACTACTAAAGAATATAACCAAAGTTGACTTGATACAACCACAACTCTTTCAAGCCATGCATCTCGCACTCAAGGACCTCCTGCCATATCTGAGAAGGAAACACGTGCTAGTATGGTCAGACAACATGTCTGTTTCATATAAACCATCAAGTGGTTACCAGGTCTGCACAGTTGCTGCAAGTGTAGCAGGCTTTGCTTTCCTGGGTAGCCTTCTGGTTGCCTGCCTCTGCCCAGCCAGGACTTGGTTTTTCACTAGCCTACTGCACAGACTCTGCTGTGGGACGCCCTGTCGCCTTCCCAGTACACCTACTCAGTACACTGCTCTGTCCCTATGATTCTGAAGTCCGACCATAGAGGTATAAGCTGCAGAAAATCTCCTCGAAGCATGTAGACATTGATGGCCACAGGCTGGTGTCCCTGTTTTTGAAGGGGACCCTGAAACTGCGTCCCCTGAATGCACCAAGAACGCCAGCATGGGACCTACCCTATGAAACCTGGGTGACTGCTAGTGTTCTCAGCCACTCAGAATCTGTGAGACACGAGTAGACTGTGCTCAGAAGGCACCCACAGTTATACCTGTCCAGAGGTAACACTGGACTTTGTTGATATCAATATTCAACCTATGCTTGTGAGAGATGGATATTTCCAGTGAAAATAATTGCCTCATCCAGGGTTCAGAGGACCATGGTTACATTCGTAATTTTCGGTACAGCATCTAGAAAAAAGTTCTTCTGTGATTCTGATGTAAATTGGGTCACAGTTTTCTGACCTCCCATTGGACATTCCACCCTGATCGTCAGACATGTTAGCTGTGAAGTCAGGCATGATTTCTGACAACTCCTGGCCAAACTTCTTCTTGAAATTGATGAATGGTCTTTCATTGCGGATAAACTCCAGGGAGCCTCTACGTTCACCCTGTAAGACAAAGTACGATTATCTTACATTCCAAATTTCCCACCTTAGGAAAGGCTAAGTGCCTGATTCAGTTAAACGTTACTAAAAGAAAAGAACATGTAAAACAAACAACCCTCACCTCAGCCACGTAGCTCATAGCATCTTTGAGGTTCAGCTGGTGGAAGACGTTGAAGACGTAGTCGTGGTTCTTCCTCACTGACGGCTTCATCAGAACTCTGGACATCCAGTTCTCCTCAAAATGATGCCACCTTCAAAGTGAGAGAAGTAAACATGTTACAGTCAATTTAAAAAAATGTATTAAGCAAAGCAGCATTCAAGTTTTTAATGAACATACTTGTCCTTCAAGTAGTTGTGTCCTTTTTGTCCAGATATGTCTTCTATGGCAACAAGCAGGTGATCAAATACCTAAAACAAATGAAAGATCCAGTATAAAGGATTTGTAGTTTTTTCTTCTGTTTCTGTAAAAAGCAATGTTTGATGTTGAGCTTTACCTTGTCCTGCATTTTTTCGACGAGCGCAACCTCAGCCACTGCAGCTTTCTTCACTTTAAGCCAGTTGACCAAAGGTTTCATTGTTATTCCCTACAGCAGAAGAAGATTCAAACAAAAAAACTAACTAAGCTGTTTTGTAAGAAAGTAGAAAAATTCTAAATGTAGTAGTAAACATTTGGAGCTTGGATATGTTTTTACCTGAATAATGACAGTGAAGTACACAACAATGAGAGTAGTGCAGACCATCAGATTCTTCTCCTTTATCTTTGTTTTATCCAGCATGGTGGCCAAGCCAAATGCAACAGCCCCTCGCAGGCCACCGTAGCTCATAATCACCTGATCAATGAGCCCAATGGGGACCAGCCTGAACTTGTTAAGGATCCAGGTGAGGAAGAAGACACCTGAACCAAACACAACCAGTCTGTTTTCTAACCCCTGGTACCAGATAGTGAGAATATTATTGACGACAAAATGCAAATCTTACCAATGAATCTGTACACAAAAATGAAGAACAGCGTGAGGAAGATGAAGCCCGTGTTCCACCCCCAGATCACTTTGTCGATGGCGGAAATGCCAATGAACACAAAGATGATCGTTTCTGCTCCGTTCGCTAAGAGCTTCATGACAAATCTGACTGTGGTGACAGACCGCTCGTCCATGTTTGCATTGATGTACTTCTTGCAGGACATACCACAGAAGACAATCCTACAGGACAAAACAAAAAGCAGGAGTATGCAAATTGAAAAGGACTTAGCTTGACCTTCAACAAATCCTGCTGCAAATGTGATAAAATGGAAAAAGAAATTGCAAAACAAACATGGAGTACTCACGACAGGATGGCGGACAGGGAGAGCATCTCAGCTGTGAGATAGGAGAGATAACCCAAGACAAAGACGAAGCCCGCCTCGATGATTTGAATGTTTTTGGTGCATCTGGTCACGAGAGAGATCAGCAGGCCAAACACCAAGCCCACAAGAGACCCGCCAAACGCCACCACAAAGAAGGAAACTGAAGAGAGAGAAAGAGGAAACATATAGGCAAAGTTATTCTCATGATCATACGTTATCTAGGTGATATATATTTATCCAGTCGAAGGCTTGGGAACCCCTGCGCTGTATGACAAACATTTTGATCTTTAACTCTGTGTCTCTTGGTAAATGCATTGCTGAATTAAAAATATCTCTTTTAATGTGAAAAGGTCTTACCTATTCCTTTAATGATCTCCACAACGTCAATCCCAGATCCTCCCAGCGACACAAAGGCATCGCATACATTAAACAGCACCTAAACAGAAGAAGGAAATGCAAAAAGAGATGTATAGAAAAGGCAGAATAGAAAAATCTGAATATCTGAAGCATCCTAAAATGACACTGCGTTGCTTTTTTAAAGGTTAAAGAGTACTGTTGGGAGCTGATAGAAAGACTCTTACAAGGAGAGCACAACTCTAAATGGATGGATGGAAATGACAAGATGCAGAGGATGATGGCATTTGGGGAAAAAAACTGGTAAAGACAAGATCAATCCCCACTTGCACATGCTTGTCTTCCTGTCATATATTTACACCTCTGGTAGGTACTTTTTGGGACTTTTGGCAGACATGTGTGTTTGATATATAAAGATACACTTTCCCATAATGTCAGTAAGAAAGAAAAAAAAAATCTACAAAAATATCCTTGAAGAGGTATCAGAATAAATACTCCATCACCTCTTGTAGATTTAGGAATAAACTGAATGGAGTTTCAACATTTGTCAACAAATTAAAGCAATATTTTTCATTAGATCTGCCGCCTATGAGAGCACTTTGATCAGTTATTGATCATATCAGTGAAGGTCCTCAGTTAGGGTAAAGGGTCCTAACTTTGAAGTGCAGACTCACAAACTGTTTTACTTCTAAGGATACACATAAAATGTGAAGCACAGCACCTTTTTCTTTTTGTCAAAACTACAGCTCAGCTGATCTATTTTTTAAAATCTACATTGTGGTATCTATCTATTTTTTTGTACATTTTTATTTATTTATTTATTTACTTAAATCGTACTGGGTTCACTTTTTGCTAGCAATCTTTGCTTTTTGCTGCTGTAACAATGTAAATTTCTCCGTTGTGGGATAAATAAAGGATTATCTTATCTTATAACGTTCTCACCACTGTCACACCGTCGTTGAGCAGCGACTCCCCAAACACCAAAATGAACAGAACCTCGTTGACTTGGACCTGCTCGAACACGGCGATGACTGCTACGGGGTCAACGGCAGCAATCAGACTGCCAAAGAGAAGATACTCCAGCAGCCCAATTTCCAGGTCACCTACAGCACACGGGGCAGGGGATACTATCAATCAGGCTTGAATTTATGGATTTGACACCTGACAGCAGCTTGGCTCACTGGTTAGAAAAGTAGACTGCAGAATGTGATCTTAAAATCTTTTGGGTCAATCTGTCACTCTCTTAGAGGAAACCTAATTGAATAAAATAAAGCAAAAGTCCTTCTTACCCATGGCCCCTGCCATGTGACACCCCCACAGCGACAGCCCCAAAGTGGCGGCGTTCCAGCAGGTCCCGATGACCGCGTAGACCAGGATGGCCCCCATGTTGCTGAAGAAGAGCTTTTTGGGCATGGAGTATCCCGCGTCCAGGATGACTGGAGGCAACATGTAGAAGAAGAACACTGTCGGGGTCAGCGTGAATTCCTGATAGTGGTCTGCAGCCCAAATCACCCCGCCAAAAATGAAGCCGAAGCAGATGAGCAGAGCGCTCTCTGGGATCACCGCGGTGATGCGGTGGCTGGCCTCGATGACTGAAAGTAGAGAAGAAGGGAAGAGAGTGTTGTTTTTTATTAATCTTTTTCTTCATGTTAAACCATCCAGAAAGGCATCTTAAACCAACTCAATCTAAAGTTCGGGAGATTGTTTGTTCATGCTGCAAATTCTGTAGGACAAATCTGATGAAATCACAAATTGAGGATGTTTACACTTGAGTTTCTAGTCGTGCGTTTAACCACTTCATACTTTGTTTCTGCACAACACCTTCTGCTTGAATGTCAATTGAAGAGGTAAGGAGGAGTGTAAGAGCCCCAAATGTAACAACGACCCGAAATCTGACAAATACAAATGTAATAAAACCCAAAATGTAATAACTGGTCAATAATGTAACAGGATGCTGAGCCCAAAACCTAATAACTTTTTATTACATTATGGAGCAGGCAAAACATTTTTCTCCTAATAGTGTAATAATTATATTACATCATAGAGCTTAAAGGGCGTATTGCTTCGATGTGGTGAGCAGTAAGTTGGCCGGTTCACTGTTTGTTTTATGTACATGTTGGATGGTGTTCTTTTTGTTCCATAGGTAGACTCACCCTGGCGTTATCTTATCAATAAGTTTACCTGTCTAATGTAGCTCTAGCCAAAGTTCAGACAGGAAGACTATATTTTGCACACTCGTTTTATTGTTTATTCTCATACCATGCCATATCACTCCTCCACGCATGCTCACTCGTAACTTGGTCACATCTATGCGGATTAACAATGAAGCTGCCAAAACTGACTAATCGAATGTTACCACTGATGTCACTTTAGCTGTGTCAGATTTCATTGTTTGGTTATTCACAGAGTCATTTCCTGCTTCATATACAGTCCCATATTTTTGTCAGTGAATGTGTACACAAACACATACACACACACGCTAATTCATTGACATTGTCCACAGTGCTGCAAACCATTTTCCTCTGTTGTGTATACATGAAATGCTAATGATCACGTTATAGGACAAGGCAAGTACTTCATAAGGTGAACAGAGGTCAAGCTCTGTGTTGGCACATCTGAATGTTCAATTTGAGTTTGATGTATTTCTCCTTGTAAGGAGTTTTTAACTGCTTTTAAAAAAAAGACTGGCATTAATACACTTGGCTCTTTATGAAAAACACAAGAAAACAAGATTTATAGTCATAAATGCCTGAAACCTCTGCAGCGAGTTAGGTGAGAGAAAAAAGTTTTAACTAGCAAAACAAAATTTTTCACAGCAAGGTTTTCTTTCTTTCTTTTCTAATGAGTAGGCTAATACATTTGCCTGTAAAATATAAATAATTTAATAAAGTAAGTAAGATTTTAAGAACACTACTTACACATGCAAGGTCAAACATTGGGTGAAAACAAACCAGTCATGTACTCAAATATAATATCTGTTGGTATCTGTTCCCCGGGGGCTTTGGGCTCATCCGGGTGTCTGTTATTTCTTATTTGACTATTGTGTCCAACTTATTTGTAAAATTGTCTGAGTGCTCATGTGTCTGTAGACTGTCCTTTGAGGTGTCCTGTAATTGTACATTTGTCCTATGTTTTGTTGTAATACCTGCCTTAGGACTACGGATTAAATTTGGCTTTTGTGCTAATTCCGGCATATTTACATAGATGCTATTTGCTGATATGTTGATGAATGTTCACTGTTATAATTCATTAAATACATGAATAAATAAATGTACAGGGCAAAATGAGCAAATAAATAGTAGGTACTGCTTTGTCCACAGGGGGCGCCAAAATCAACAGGAACCAAAAGTTCCTCACAAAAGTTCATTTTAAAAACTGAAATATTGATGATGAAAACATTGTGTAATTGATTCATTTTTACATCTATATTTCTTAGTTTAAACATACTGTTGAATGAGGTAGGGAGGTCAACTTTTTCTTTTTAGGCACCTTACTTTCTTACTCCATTTTAATGCGGGACAATATTTACTCTAAATATCAAAATATTACGATGGTAGGTATATTACATGACTGCTTTGCATTACTTTTAGCCTGGAGTTATAATGAATTAGAGCAAAGTGTGTAATCAGAGGATCATCCCTGAATGGACAAGACTTGTTGGGACTCACTGAGTTTGCAGATCCAGCAGACCAGGATCCAGAGGGCCACTAAGTACGGTTCGGCCACATGGGGCCACTTCCAGCTCACAATAGGAAGAGTGGTGATGGGCTTTGAATGACCACCTCCCTCGTTTCCAGGCTGCACAGGTCCAGAGTCTGAGCTTGGGATAGATGCACGTCCAGTGTCTGCACTGTCATGTCCGGTGTCTGAATTGGCGTCGCTCGGGCATCTTGACACTATCAGGCACATGCAGAAGAAAAGTGCAAATCTCCAGGTAGCTGCCATGTTTTTGGAAAACTAAAACACAACTGATACTACAAACTTATTCAGAGTATTGAATCAATGTTTAAGTCCGTATCAGATCCTGTGGGAGACTGGTACTCCTTCCTCGTGTCTCCTGTGTCTCTCTCAGGTGTCTCTCACTCGCTTCCTACACGTCCACATCTTTATTACACCTGAGCCTGGTGGCCTCCTCTTTGCTCTCCGCGGTGAATCACCCTTTTTAGAGAGGCTGAAGCTCAACCCATCCTGATGCCAGTCTGTATCCTCCCACTTTGTACCCTTGTGACTTATCTCAATGGGAGATTTGATGCTCTTTAATGGCTTAGAAGCTTTAAAAGCAGGTTTTCAGACCTTAATACAAAATACAGAAAATGTAGACAAGGTGTCATGTTAAAACACTTCAAGTCATACAAACACATTTCAAGGATTGTTTCTATTTTTCTTTCACATAACCATAATGCCCTTTTGCAGAAGTTGAGACAAGGGGGCAGAAGTTCGGTCTTATACGCTCCTCTGTGCTTTCTTTAGAGCAGTTTCCCAAACACCATAATTAAACTGATGTGATAATAATCATCAATGACTTTCATAATGAGCCTCAGCACAGCCTTCATGCCACGGGCTTGTCTTCTTATGGCTTTACCCAGGTTGTAAACAAACCCACTGATTGTTTTAGCCACACCTTGGACCTTGTTCGAGCATAAGACCTTGAAACAGAAAACTTAAATGATTCCAGAAATTATCAGATCAATTCTTGCAACACTTAACTTCCTCCTACCAGACCCCACTTGTCACCAGACTACCCCCGCCCCCCCCCAAAAAAACTTTGGCAAGATAGTCATTATAAATAAATCAATGAAGGCCCTACGACACGCTCAAGCCGCCAACTACGCCTCGCTAATCGAATGAAAATAAAAACTATCCTAGATACCTAACCTCAGCAGTAACGATTTCATGAGCTTTTTTAATGATATAAATTAATAGACAAAATGAGTAACCTCCTGCCCTTTTATAACTTTGTAACGTCAGAATCAGCTCTAAAATGAAGAGGGAATGCATTTATTGATGCTGTTTCATGCTTGTCCTGTCTCGTGTTGTGTGTGTTTATTGTAAATTGTGCAGAGCTGTGTATACTTTCTCTGCACTTTTGCCCCTGGGACAATAAAGTATATCTAATCTAATCTAATCTCACTTGTTCTCATGAAAAACTGTCATTCAGCACCACTGTTAGTAATCTGTGAATTTTATTTGATCAAGATATTTCCTTCAACTCTCGTATCAAACTAATTTCAAGGACAGCCTATTTTCAACTTCGTAACATCTCTTAAATTATATCCTGTCGCAAAAACTAGTTCTTGCGTTGTTCCCTCCGGGTTGGATTACTGTAATTCTCTTTCATCAGGGTGCTCTGGTTTTTGGTTGTTGTTGCGCTTCATTGATATGCACCAACACGTTTTCCAATGTACTTGTTTAAATTAGATTTTTAGGAGTTTGCCTGCATTGTTTTTTGTGATTTAACAAGAAATTTGCCAATGTTGGGCATCTAGAAGAATTCAAAGAAAGCAGCTAACAAAGGCTGAGTTTACTTGAATTGGCCTGGTTAAAACTAGCTTCAACTTTCATTTAAGCCTCAACCCGTTCCCATTACACGACTCAAACTAACTCCAGCCAGGCATGAACAATCCTGAAGTGCTCAAGTTCATGGGATGAATGAGAAGTCCAGAAGAGTCGATAGTCGAAGAGACAACACAACGTCTCAAAAAATTAGAGCCGTATTCTTCTTTTCTGTGGCCGATCAACATTTGTTATGAATGAAGAACATAGAAAAGTCAAGATCAAATCAGAGGAGACAGCTTGGTAAAAGGTTGCAGAGAGATTAAATGCTTAAGATGTGTAAGTCTATTTATTGTTTGATTGTTGTTGTGTGTCTTTTTAGATCAATGAACGTTCCGATAAAGAGATAATGTTAGATGATGGCTATTGGCGGCCTGTTAGTAAGCTAGATATTATATGTTCAAAATGGTTGTGTAAGCTATCTTAGGAGTGCTGACATAACTTTATTATCATCGACCCAACTTGGCAACCTGTTTGAGGCCGCCTTGACCTACTAATCTAGATAGATTGATAGATACTGTTTTAATCCTTTGCATAACATTAAAGTTACAGCAGCTGCAATCACGGTCAAGACGTTACATAAAACACTGGACAAAAAACATTCAGGCACATAAAGACAAGACATCAAAAAAGCTCAAATCAAACAGGCAGAGATTAAAAAGACACTATATGGAGGCTTAATTGTACAAAGTGAGTACCCAGTTATACAAGAATAGGAAGTAAGTTTGACCCGTTTATCTCCCTCATTGGAAAGTAGCATCAGCCCCTCAAACGTCCCCTCCTTTTGCCAAACTGAATAACAAATACTGTGTTGATCCTTCATGGCCACCATGCTTGTGTGTTTAGATGACTTGTAAGTGAACCTTAGTTTGGACGTGTTGTTTCTTTTCCGTGAGTCAGGGAATAAAAATCTTGATTGACGCCAAGATTTTTATTCCCTGAGACACGATCCCTTTGGTTAAAATGCAAACAGAGCTATCAGCTCACGTTCACATTGCAGGGAAATTTGTTCGATTTATGTCCTGCATTGTAACTGAGTCAATAGTAAGCAGTAAACTCCATGTAGGGTTCTTAAGAAAGGCATTATATTTGCATTATTACATTATTACATTATTATACACAAATTTCCCCCACGGGGGCATCAATAAAGTTTATCTTTATCTTTATCTTTATATCATAAAAGTCATATTAGACTGTAAGATGAGTCGCTTACCTCATTACACTGTTTATGTGGCATCCATTCCCTCATGATGTCTTCTGTTTTCATACTGAGCCTTAAAAAGAGACAAGTGGGCAAAAAAAAAAAACATTTCCCTCACATAAGGTTAGTCCAAATTATACTCCTGAAATGATCCTCTGAACTTTAATTAACAGACTTTACATGGTGTCCAAGTCCAGGCAATAGTAGAGCTAAGAAGATAGAACTAGAAGATAACACAAAACTATGACTTCAAGTAAGCTAATGTTACATTACCTTGTAGCTCATTGTCCATTATTCCATCCATCCGTTTTCTTCTCCTCATGAGAGATTGGGTCACGGTGGCAACTGGCTTAGTGAATCAACCCAGATTTCACCTCACCCAGCAACATTTTCAACTCTTCCTTAGGGATTCGAAGTTATTCCCAGGCCAAGTTGGATACATAATCTCTCCAGCAATCTCTGGGTATACCCCAGGGTCTCCTCACAGTTGGGCATGCCCAGAAAGCCCACAAAGGGAGGCGAAGGAGTAGCGGCTCCACTCCGAGCTCCCCCCAGAATGTCCAAGCTTCCTCACCCTACCTCTAAGTCTGAGCCAAGACACCGTCACGAGAAAACTCTTCTCGGCCGCTTGTATATGCAATCTTATTCTTTCAGTCATCACCCATAGCTCATGACAGGGGGTAAGGGTTGGAAAGAAGTTTGGCTGGTAAACTGAAATCTTAACCCTCAAGCTCAGCCCCTCATCCACCCTCACTTGTGAACAAGACCCCAAGATACTTAAACTCCTTCACTTGGGGTAAAGACTCACTTCCACCAAGGTTACCTCCAAGGTTCTGACCCTAATCCATCTGCTTGGTACTCAGCCTGAACAAGCCAACGAGACCTCATCTTCAAAAGGCAGAGATGAGATTTTGAGGCCTACTGTCCACGAGAATCACAACATCCTTTACTTCATCCTTTACCCTGTTTGCTAAAGATGTTACAAAACAAACACTTCAAAACTCATCCAGCACCTCAGTCAGACACTGATGTCCCTCAGGTTAGCTAGCTGGCTAGCATGCTGGTTGGAGGGTGATGAGCTGCTAAGTTATGTTATATACAGTATGTGATATGTAACGTTAGCGTATCAATCGGGGAATCAGTGTAAAGGGGTCAAATCCGAGTTAAATGGCCTGTGCAAACATCTCCAAACGCAGTGACTCAGTCACAGAGTAATTATTTGGGGGCAAAATTAAATTCATTTTTGAGATCATTGAAGTGTCCAAACACAAATACTTCAATTTTGAATAAATATAATTTCATCTTTATTGTACACTTGATATTTTTTACCAAGGTCTTATGCTTCAAGTTTCAAATTCAACAGTAGGTTCTGTTCAGTGACAAATAATAAACACCTAAAACTGTTATAATCAGTACATACAGAAGCCCTTTGCAGATATACATTCATCATTTTTTTTATTGATTGTGTTTTCCTGTGGTTACCGGTCATTTCTGGTTGTTTTCATGAGATCTCAGCGTATTTATCTTTTATCTCCAGGGTTACAAAAGCACAAAACTAAATACAGAAATGCACTTAACCTACCTCATTAAGTTGGGAAATGGGATGTCATGGTCTGTCCTATCACAGTGACTGGACCAAGAAAATCCCCTGAAACAAACTTTGTTACCCCAAGATAATGAGACAAATTAATCAACAAGTACAATGAGTAGAGATCTCGAGGAAACAACCGGACATCACTCGTTATCACAGGAAAATGGAGTAAATAAATTGTATGGATGGATTTGATTTAAAGCTTTTTATCTTTCTAAACAGCACAATTAATAAATATTTACATTATTTAAAAGGTGTGTGATCACATTCAGGGATAATAAGACACTCCAGATGGACATCTTAACAATATTTGACAGGTTTGCTCTGAACCAGAGGTAAATATTACAATATATAACACAAGGTAAATATATTAGACAATGTTCAACATGTGCTGGTGAATAAGACGCTACTGTGCAAACAGGATGTGTTGGCTCACATGCTGCTTCCCTCTGCTCAGTGAAGTGTGAAGTTAGAGACACAGGAGAAGCTCTCTGAAGAGCACAAAGGTTGTGGGATCGTGAATGTTTTTGTCAAAACTAAGTTCAAACAGAAAAGAAAACATTCAGTGCCACCATAATCAAATGAAACATCTTAAACTTGCATTAATATCAGGCTATAATAAACATCTATCAAACGAGATCAGCATTCCCCCGTTTATCTAACAGCGTCCACACAAAACAAAATGTTCAGTTTTCACAAACACAACTCATAAAGCTTTAACGCCTTTTCATACAGTAGTTCTTGTCCGTTAAGTCAAATACAACCGCTATGAACTCTTCATCAGTTGCACAAGCAGACCACCAGCTATTATGTTCAGTTGTGTTGCTTTTTTTTCCATCTTATTTAAAATAGCATGCTGTCTTTATCACTGCAAAACGATGCTGTTTTAATAGTCCAATCACAATTCACTGTTTTATGTATAAATAAGGTTGTTACATTTTGCAATGACCAACAATTAAATTATGCAACAATCATTTACAGCCAATAAATAATTATCATATCAAGAGCAAAAATATCAAAATAATGGAATAACTTACTTTAAATGAAGATGCCTAAAGTGGCTTTGCGTCGCACTGTGTGCTGCACAAAGATTTGAGCGATAGGCATGATGCCTAACCGCTCCAAAATATCCTGATGAACAGTAGCACAGCCATGTGTGTTAGGGAGGTGAGGAAGCTGGTGTAATGTTGGGAGATACACTTTTACAGCAACTTGATCACGCGTCCTCTTGGTTGGTTTCCAAATTTTGTGTTTTGGGGGGAAAAAAAAGAAAAATGTCTCAACAAGATATCCTGACCTGCAGTTGACCCTTTGCCCTTGACCTTACATGAATGAATTATATTCATTTTACACATATTTTTCAAAGTATATTTCTTTAAGTAACAGTATTATATGTTTTCATTTTAAAAATACATGTCCAGCAGTAGCTATATTAAAATAGTGATTTGTTTTACACATTTGGTGTGCTTGTCCCGTCTTCGACAGGGGATGCTGCAGCACCCTCAGCATACAATTTCTCTCACCCTTATTCCCTGGTGAGTATACCAAGAGGAGACAGAGCAAAGTCTGAGGTGAGGTTCTGTGTCTTTGGCAGCCAGGTAAAGGAGTGGCACATGTCTGCAGAGCCAGAGCTGGAGCCTTGTTTTTTCCAACAGCACCACCTTGAGCATTGGAAAGCCAATGATTGCATTTTATTGACAAGATGTCAACATGTTAATTTCTGCTCGCTTTATTTGGTCTCTGCGTCTTTTTCTTTTTGCCTATTTGTTGGGCTGACAAAGAAGATCAGCTGATACCTGCACTGACCACCTGTCATGCTAATGTCATTTATATGTGCAGTTTCTTGGGGTCTTAGACACAAGTGAAGAGGACACTGAGCAGGATGAGGAAACAGGGGACTTCAATTAATTATTTGGGTGTAATAAACCTTTAAACTGTTTATAAAATTGTTAATTTGGTGAATAAAACTTTGAACTATTTTGAATATACAAAAAATGGAATTTGGATGGATGCTGTTTTACAGTCGTCAATTAGGTGGCACTTTTGCAAAAACACAAGGGTCCTAGAACTCCTGAATCTGCAGCTTCTGGCTCTGCTGACACATAATATTGGGAAAAGTAAAAGGGAGCAGAGGGAGGGGCAGAGTGCCGCTGCCAGCGACCTTAGTCTCCGGGAGGTTTGGGTGGGGGTGGATGTATGGCTGAGGTGTCTGCTATCACGAAGGAGTCGGTGGAGTGGGTGCTGAGGCGAAGAGGAGCGAGGCGGCGCAGATTGCTGGGTGTCCACGGCAGCCTCCCCTGAGCTCGCTCTGACGGAGCCACCATGTCGCTGTCCAGCTCAGCCTCCGCCAGCCATGGGGGGATCTGCACCGCCGACATAGGGTCCAGGTCTGGCATGAAGGCTGGATTCTCAATCCCAGCTGGGTGGAAGAAAAAAGTGGATCAGTGTGGACGGGGTTTAGGGGTTTAACATGCTGATGGAAAGACACTATAATATTGTTCTCAATTGGAAATTGAGGTCACAATTGGGATTTTAGCTTTTCTAAACACTCTAAATTTCTAAAATATCTCTTGTGCAGATTAATCTTTCATTGCATATTATATTACAAAAATGTTGTATGACTAATGGCTAATTGCAGTGGCCACAGCCTAAGCAAGTGGCCCTGGATGTCCCTCTCTGCCGGGACATCCCCACTGAGGATCCCAAAACGTTCCAAGAAGGATATATATATATATATATATATATATAATCCCTTAAGCATGTTTTGGTCTAACCTAGGGTCTCAGGCAGGCAGGAGGCCTCTTGAACAGAGGGAGTTCTTGGCATGTGGAACGTCTTGCGGCGAAAGAGACGCTTGTGTGGGAGCTAGAAGGTTACAACATAGATATGGTGGGGCTCACATCCAAGCACAGAACTGGTTCTAGAACCAATCTCATTGAGAGAGGCTGGACTCTAACCTTTTTTGGAGTTGCCCAAAGATGAGAGGCGCCTGAGTGGTGTATTGTTAATGGACTTCAGTGCAAGTCAAGGATTTGTCATAACAAACAACATGATGGGAACATAGGGATGTTCATAAGTGTTCTTTGTACCAGAACACCCTACACCAAAGATCAATGACAAACTTCGTAGTGGTGTCATATGTCTTGGACACTCAGGCGAAGAGCGGAGCAGAGTTATCAACTGATCACCACCTGGTGATGAGTAAGATCAGATGGATTGGGATGCTGCCGGACACAACTGGTAAACCTAAACGGGTATTGTGGATTAACTAGTAATGTCTGGCAGAGTTCCCTGTCCATGAGGGCTTCAACCTCTGTAAGGTTAGAAGAGGTTGGGAAATGGAGTGGTCCATGTTCAAAGCCTCCACAGGACCGTTGGTGCCTGTCGAGACAGCAACTTAAGAACCTGCGGTGAATGAAGCCATCAGGCTTAAGAAGGTGGCCTCTCGGGCTTGGCTTGCCCATTGGGGGCCTCCAGAAGCAGGAAGCAAAAACCTGCTGCGGGAGGAGTTTGGGGAAGCTACGGAGAAGGACTTTCGGTTGGACCTAAGGTTGTTGTAGGACTACTTTTTTAACTAAATGATCTGGTTGAATTTTTATAGAATGGCTAAAGATAAATAAACAACATGTTGGATTAATTTTACCTCCTGCTCTGTACGTGACCCTCATAGGGAATGATGTGTCACATCCTGAGGCGCTCTCAGAGGCCTCTGAGAACTCAAAATCTAGCAGGAAGTAGAAAAGATTTGTCAGAAAGATTTCTCATTGAGCACTTGTACAATGAAGAGTATATTTATGATTTTAAAACAGAAACAGATACATACCTTCATCACCAGAGTAGTAGCTTTTACTTTTGTCCGTTGATTTCCCATTTGACATCTGCAGAAGAATGTAAAGTTCATAAATGTTTTTTCCAAAAATGAGCAAAGATTTGAATGTCCTAGGCCTCATTTTTACCCAATAAACCGAAAAATAATTTGAATCAAATAGAATACGTATGGGCAAATTATTAAAGTAATATCAAATCAAAAATAGGTTAATAGAAACAAGTTGTGGAATGAATTCTGAGGTTTAGACCTTTTGCTGCTGGTCTTTCTTTGTGTGCTTGCTAATCGTCTTTGGTGGAGCAACGCCCATCTTTGTAGACTTAAAAGACTCCAGACGGCTCCTCATGGTCCTCTGGAAGATCTCCTGTACCTCGCTTTCATCTTTGTTGACATCGAAATGAGTTCGGCTGTATCTGTGCCGGTGCTAGAAACCAGAGAACAGACATACAAATCTTTATTAAATTTCAGATTGGATATCAGATGCATATTATTTTAACCATCTATGAGTAAATCCTCCAAGGGGAACTGTCTGTCTGGGAAAATGACTCAGCCTATAAAAGCTAGCTAAGGAACTCTTATAATTGGTTATTGGCATCTTTTAAAGATCTCATCACATTCCATTATGTAGTGTATGCATTACCCCTGTAATATTTTCATTGTAGATTATATTTCTATGGTGACCAGACCCAATGTGCTGACCTGTTTCCTGCCCTTGTACAGGTGCTGCTGCAGCAGGTGGTGAGAGTTGATGTCTTCTGTTTCCCTCACACCGTTCATTGTCTGCTTGTGCATCTCCAGACTCACACAAGGCACAGGGTCTCTTCTACAGCAGAAACAATTCAGGGAATTAATTTCTTTTATTACACTCACCCAGCACAACGTTAGGCTCCTGATATAAAATATGTGCAAAATTGGAGCAAGACATTTGGTGCGAGATCATTTTGTCTAATTTTGTTTATTTCAAAGTATGAAATAAGTGTGGTGTGAGTGGATGAGACCACCAGGGAGCAGTGTTTGAGCAGCTCTAAGAAAACCAAAAACTTTGCTTGAGATTTGGTGTCTTTTGCAATATATAGCTTTAATAAATTCTTCTGTGATGTTGGTGTAAATTGGGCGACAGTTTTCTCACCTCATTGAGGACATTCCACCCTGATCGTCAGACATGTCAGCCGTGATGTCAGGCATGATTTCTGAATACTCATCATCGAACTTCTTCTTGAAATTAACAAGCGCTGTTTCATTGCGGATAAACTCCAAAGAGCCTCTACGTTCACCCTGAAAGACAAATAAATGTATCTTGAATTGCAAATTTTCATCCTGTAGGACAGACTAAGGGCCTGATTCACTAGATGTGAATGGGGGCGCTGGTCTTTTTGCACAGGTTTAGTGGGAGCAAAAGCCATGCGATCCTTTTGTGAATCAGGCCCTAAGAGTAAAAACACATTGAATAGAGAGAAAAAAATAAAATAAAACACACATACAATATGGAAACTCCCTTTATTAACTGCCATAGACTCTCCCCAAATCGTAAATGTCTTTCCTTAAATTTGCAGTTGAGGAAAACACACTTATATAGGCCTATACTTAAACAAAAGAACAAAGAAATACATATCAAATAAACGACCCTCACCTCAGCAACGTAGCTCATAGCATCTTTGAGGTTCAGCTGGTGGAAGACTTTGAAGACGTAGTCCCGGTTCTTCCTCACTGACGGCTTCATCAGAATTCTGGACATCCAGTTCTTCTCAAAATTATTCCACCTTAATAGATATAGAAGTAAACCTTAAGAGTCTTACAATCCATTAACAAAATGGAGTAAGCAAAGCAATCAAGTTTTTAATGAACATACTTGTCCCTCATGTAGTTGTGTCCTATTTGTCCAGATATGTCTTCTATGGCAACAAGCAGGTGATCAAATACCTAAAACAAGATGAAAGATCCAGTATAAGGGATTTGTAGTTTTTTCCTCTGTTTCTTTAAGAAGCCATGTTTGATGTTGAGCTTTACCTTGTCCTGCACTTTTTCGACAAGCGCAACCTCAGCCACTGCAGCTTTCTTCACTTTAAGCCAGTTGACCAAAGGTTTCATTGTTATTCCCTACAGCAGAAGAAGATTCAAACAAAAAAAACTAACTAAGCTGTTTTTGTAAGAAAGTAGAAAACTTCTAAATGTAGCAGTAAAACATTTGGAGCTTGGATATATTTTTACCTGAATAATGACAGTGAAGTACACAACAATGAGAGTAGTGCAGACCATCAGATTCTTCTCCTTTATCTTTTCCTCATCCAGCAAGGTGGCCAAGCCATACGCAACAGCCCCTCGCAGGCCACCGTAGCCCATAATCACCTGATCAATGAACTCAATGGGGACCAGCCGGAACTTGTTAAGGATCCAGGTGAGGAAGAAGACACCTGAACCAAACACAACCAGTCTGTTTTCTAACCCCTGATACCAGATAGTGAGAAGATTATTGACGACAAAATGCAAATCTTACCAATGAATCTGTACACAAAAATGAAGAACAGCGTGAGGAGGATGAAGCCCGTGTTCCACACCCAGATCCCTTTGTCGATGGCGGAGATGCCGAGGAACACAAAGATGATCGTTTCTGATCCGTTGGCTAAGAGCTTCATGACAAATCTGACTGTGGTGACAGACCGCTCGTCCATGTTTGCATTGATGTACTTTTGGCAGCACATACCACAGAAGACAATCCTACAGGACAAAACAAAAATACAGAAATACTAACATTAAGTCAGACGTAGCATGATTATCATGGAACAAATGTGAAAAAAATGAAACACTAAAGTATCAAGAGAAATAGGAAGTTGTCCATGGAGTACTCACGCCAGGATGGCGGACAGGGAGAGCATCTCAGCTGTCAGATAGGAGAGATAACCCAAGACAAAAACGAAGCCCGCCTCGATGATTTGAATGTTTTTGGTGCATCTGGTCACGAGAGAGATCAGCAGGCCAAACACAAAGCCCACAAGAGACCCGCCAAACGCCACCACAAAGAAGGAAACTGAAGAGAGAGAAAAAGGAAATTATACGATATTTAATGAACATTTGGTCCGTATCCTTTGTAAAAAAAAAAAAAAAAAAAAAAAAAAGGCTATTGGGAAAAGTGTTTGCATACAAAAGTATTGCTGTAAAAAAACAGCTACAGTCTCAAATAATGTGCAAACTTACTTATTCCTTTAATGATCTCTACAGCGTCAATTTGGGATCCTCCAAGCGACACAAAAGCCTCAAATACATTAAACAGCACCTAAAAGAAGAAGATATTTTTTAAAATCTATCTTATGGAGGTAGAATAAGGAAAACATAAACATTTATAAGAGTATGACATTTTTTTAGCACGTAATGCCAATTGCAATGTGTGTATTGACATTACGTAATGCAGAAGACTCCTAGTTGGTTGTGCAAAGAAAACCTCCAAAGGGAGGTGTCCAGGAGGCATCCTAATCAGATGCACAACCTACCTCAATTGGCTGCTTTCAAAGTAAAGGAGTAGAGGCTCAACCCCTAAATGTCTTACCCTATCTCTAAGGCTGAACCCAGCCACCCTCCAGAGGAAACTCCATACTCAGTGATCTAATTCTTTCTGTCACAAGCCATAGCTCATAACCATAGGGGAGGGTTGGAACAAAGATCGGCCATTAAATAAAAAGCTCCCCAAGTAGAAATACAGAGTTCTCAGGTTAAACCACTTCTGGAACTGACCCAGGACTGTGTGCGCCATTCCTCTCCATAACCTGAAGTCGCAGGGAGAGGAACCCTAACCCTAACCCTGTTTCACCAGGTAAAACCCCAACACAGAGGCACTCAGCCAGGATGTTGTGAGTATCCCCACAACCACCCAGCATCTTTCAACCCTAGGGAACTCCAGAATAGGAGAGAGTCCAGCCCCTCTCCAGGAGTTTGGTTCCAGAAATGGTGCTGTGTGTTTGAAGTTAGCCTAACTAAAGCTAGCTGTTAGCGCCTCACATACTGCACTAACTCCCGCTCTTTCCCTGCCCAGAACCATAACAAATTCGAGCAATATTGATTATTAGATGAAAAACCTAAAAAAAACACTTTGACTGACCAGTAATTGATAACATCAGGAAGGGTCAATAGTCCTTAGTTAGGGTAAAGGTCTTACATTTGAAGTGCAGAACACTTCACATATTAGAAACATCCTTTTAAAATTGAATATCTATGCAAACTCACAAACTGTTTTACTTCTAAGGATATGTAAAAATGATGAAGCACAGCACCACCACAGCGTTATAGCGTTCTCACCACTGTCACACCGTCGTTGAGCAGCGACTCCCCAAACACCAGAATGAACAGAACCTCGTTGACGTGAACCTGCTCAAACACGGCGATGACTGCTACGGGGTCGACGGCAGCAATCAGACTGCCGAAGAGAAGATACTGCAGCAGCCCGATGTCCAGATCACCTACAGCACACAGGGCAGGGGATACGATCAATCAGGCTTTTATTACATGGGAGTGAACAGAAAGAAATCAGTAACAGATCAAGACCTTTAGTAAGCCACTCCTGTATTACACCAAATCACACAGATTCAATTTCACCCACAAATAAACTGCAATATACTTTCAAAATTGCTAATCTCCTGTTGCTTTAGGTTGAAAGCAGGGAGTCTGATATAAGAAAGAGAAGTCCCTCTTACCCATGGCCCCTCCCATGTGACACCCCCACAGCGACAGCCCCAAGCTGGCGGCGTTCCAGCAGGTCCCGATGACCGCGTAGACAAGGATGGCCCCCATGTTGCTGAAGAAGAGCTTGTTGGGCATGGAGTATCCCGCGTCCAGGATGACTTGAGGCAACAGGTAGAAGAAGAACACCACCGGGGTCAGCGTGAAGGTCTGCACTTTGTCTGCGCCCCAAATGATCCCACCCAGAATGAAGCCGAAGCAGATGAGCAGGGCGCTCTCCGGGATCACGCTGGTGACATGGTGGTTGGACTCGATGACTGAAAGAAGAAAATGGATTAAAAGAAAGAACTAAAGGCTTTCTGTATGGGGTTCCCTCACAAGAACCAGGAACTGTTGATTCAAATTATCAAGAAATACGACTTCATTTTCTTCAAACTTTGGGCAATACAGCTCGTTAAGGTTTAAGGAACTTCGGCTGGCAAAGATTTAAGCACACTGCTTCACATCTAAACCATCAATATTAAAGGTCTTTGTTGTGTTGCAACATTTGCAAATGTTCAACCGTTGCGTTCAACTGAGAAAGTTGCACGTTTTGTTCCGGGCATATGATTAACCTGCATGGTAGTCGGTATGAAGGATCACAAATCTTCCTGCATTAACTCCACACCAATAACCTTCTAGCTCTGAGGCAACAGCGCTAACCACTGCACCACGGTGATGCATAACTAAAGACATACTTTTGCCAAAGCTGACTTGACTTAATGGCCTGACAAAGTATCACTAAAGCTTAATATCTACTGAACCATTCGACTCATTCCAATCTAATGATTTATTCAGGGTGCTTACATTTCCAATACAAAAGTATTGGATTAGTGTTGTTTAAGCTTTGAATGAAACTCTGCTATACAGTCAAAAAGCTGATATATGAAGTGCTGCATGGGTTGAACAAACGTTGACAAAGTGTGCCTCTGGTGCTCTTCAGTGTGGGGTCAGAGGGGTATTTAGTAAAAAGCCTTGAAAACATCAGGGCTGGAGATAAAAACACGGCAACATGTTTCAGTCATTCAGGCCTTCATCAGGGCAGGTGTAAGTCTGTTATATATTTTAAAGTTGTGTTGTGTGCATGTAGGTAACCCCAAGAAGCTAAAACAGCTGCTGACAGATACAATATTGGTTGATGTATTGTAGCATTCAGAAATATTGAATATTGATGGAGCCCCAAAGTCCCAAAAAAGTGAACGCACATGTTATTATTTTGTACACACAAGACATTCATAGATATTAAAAACAACATGCTTATTATTATGATGATAAAATATGTGAAGCGTTTCATGTGAACACAGAACAGCACGCTGTGTTGATAACGCAGACTTCTGTGCACTGCTGCAGCCTGCAACACTTTTTATTACAATGTCAGAGGCATGCTCGTACAAATGGCTAAATGCATTTTTTCTAATCAGCTTATGACTATTAGCGATGGCGTCCGTGGTGAACATTCATCAGGAAAGCTTCCTAAAAGATTTGAAGCCAAAATGCAAAGTTTGCTTTCAGGTCGAACATCAACAAGCCAATGATTAAATAAAAGAAAGACATTGTTTTTTTTATTTAACCATTGTTGATTTCTGTCTTTTATGCAATGCAATCAAAAATGCACCTTAAACTAACTTCTAAACTAAATCACTTCCACCCTTACAGGTTGAGGTTGTTTGTTCATGCTGCAAATACTGACAAATAAATCTGATGAATTCAAGAACTGATAATTAACCACTTAATGAATGTATATTTGTAAAAGTATATTTGTGTGCAGGCCAGCTTAGATAAAGGAAATGTTACAGCTCTTCTATTCCCATTGTTTACATGTTTTTATGAATCTAAGTTTGGTCTGATTTCAAGCATATGATACAATTATAAACAAGTGTGAACAGGGTCAAACCAAGTCCTGAAGCAGATCAGAAGAATTTACGAGTGTTAAAACTGTAAATATTCCACTTAAGACGTTGCTAATTTTGAGTCCTGATTGTCTGATGTCTAAGGACAACTTTACTTACTAACTTACAAACAAACTTTTCAACGGCTTTAAAGTGCCTTTTTTTTTTTTTTTTTTAATAAAGGTAGTACTTCATTTCTAATACAGCAAACATTCAAATGTTTGCCAACGTGTGCAAGATCAGAGTTTTCCAAAGTTTGATAACAGGACAACATTGTAGTTATTTTACATTACTCGGGTTAAAAATAGCTCAACATTATCACTTTTGTCAGACTGCAACATCCAAAATATGTGTGGCAGAACTTATCAGACTGACTCTGTGCTTTTTAGCTTCTTTTAGTTCACACTATAAGATCGAGAACGGTAGCTCATATTTACTTCTCTGCATCCTGAAAACACACTATTTCTGGCAGATTTGATCATCTTAAATGATCTTTACATACCCAGTTTTCCCAAACCGGCCACCAGTATCCACAGTGCAATTATATAAGGGCTCTCCACATGGAGCCACTGAAACTTCACGATGGGTATTCCTGTGACGCTGGAGCCATGGCCGTGTTCAGTCTTATTCAAGTTTGACTTGGACTCCGATTGATGGGATTCCTGATTGGAAAGCGCTAAATCTCCATTATTTCCTGTGACGGCTGAGGTGAGGAAGATCAGTAACACCGACCCCAACAACCAGAGACGCACAAATCCAAAACGATACATTTCATCAACAACAACAAAAATCCTAAATAGAGAGAAAAGGGACAGCACTCCAAAAAAAAAATTCCTTGGTCTTGTAGGTGAACTGTCAGGCCCACTGAGCTGTTAGACAATGTGGCACATTTCAGATCCCTCCTCTTTAATGGATCATTTGCTTCCGATGTCTCACTAACTTGTTTTACTTTTACTATGAACTTGTGTTTCACGTCATCTTTTTATCTCAGTCTGTGACTTTGTATCTTCATTCCTCCCACAGCCTGCGGTCAGCGAGGGTGCAGCAAATTCAGAAGCTTGCAGAATCCTTGACTCAGCCTTTTATACTTATTATATATATATATATTATATACTTCATATTTTCTCAATGACCAAGGTTACGTGTCCTTTTTTTAGTGTGTGTGTGTGTGTGTGTGTGTGTGTGTGTGTGTGTGTGTGTGTGTGTGTGTGTGTGGGTGTGTGGGTGTGTGCACGTGTCAGTGTTTGAAAATTAAAGGAGTAACGGACGTCCAGGAAGGGTCTTTAGTTATTCAGTCACAGTCACCAGTCATACATTTGTTTGCGTTTTCTGCTCTCTTACTCAGCCACTCCAGTTTGTCATGACACCTTTTTTCGGAGTGTGTGCGTGTGTGTGTGTGTCTGTGCGGGAGTAAGGGAGTTAGTGATGGAGTGGAGGTCATTTGATGTTGAACGAATACATGCGAATGAATAATTTGTCTCACAGCAAAGTGCTTAGTAATGATTGACGCTGAAGTTACGCAGTCCTGGTTAAAGACTCTCAGTGTTTAAATAGATTAAGAAAACTGTCCTCTGGCTGTCCCTAAAAAACAAAAGCTTGATGAAATGCAGCTATGAACCAGTGATTAAGCCAGTCTGTATCTATTCACTTCAGACCATTCTGACATTCAAGTTTCTTCAAAATTTAAATATACATAATTTGGAATGTTTTTTTTGTTTTTTTTTACTAAATCTGTTTAAGGTACTCTATTTTCCCATCATAACAAGAGTTCAACTTATTTTCTTGAGAACTGGATTCATTAATCTCGTTGTTTTATGATAACAAAACTATTATGGATTAATTTATTTCATTATCCCAAAATAACCAAGCGTGAAAACAGGATCATTTTCTTGGGAACTAGAAAACCAAACACTGTGATAAGGCAGAATTTGACGACATGCTGCCATTGTGGGGGAGGCCCCTGGGTGGCCAATAAGATTTAAAGGGGGGCCCATGCCACCCCTCTGGACATGCCCCTGTTGTTACTGGAGTCAGCCTCAAGTGGACACTCAAGGACCTGCAGGATTTTGCACTTTTGCATTGGCTTCATTTTTCCTGAGGTTGCCACTTGTTGAGCACGGATCGGAGCACTCACAATAGTCGAACAAACTGGACTTTAGGGGTGAAGTGTGCTTGGGCTAGGTACTGATTGCCTAGTGTGAGTGCGCCCTTAAAGGCGAGTTTTGTCACCATTAATAGTCAGTGCGCAGTTTATCATACGCCATGTTTTATACGGGTTTTGCGGCACACCCTACGACATGAAAATGTAACTGACAGAGTTGTGAAAAAGTAAACGGGTCTCTCTTTCCTGATATCTTCATGTGTTTGTGCACACCTTAATAACAGGATGCTCGTTACCATCTTAGGTTCGCAGGAGCAAAAACGATGCAATACACTCTGTGGCCACTGGGGAAATAAAAGCAAGCATTCTCACAAAGCACCTTAAGACAGTGGTTCTCAAACTTTTTAGACTGCGTACCACCTCCGAAAATATTTGGCTCTCCAAGTACCACCATTATGGTAGACGTTAAAATACACTGTAGGCCTATTTCAACACACATTTCACGCAAGAGGAAAATTAATTCATAAAAAGATTATTATTTAATATTGACTGTTGGCAGCCATACTATAGGCCTACTAAGGGCTAGCGCTAGAACTGACACTTAAACTAACACAACTCTGACTTTTGACCAAATCAAAAAAAGTGCAGAACAATAAAAATGACACCTTTATACCAACAACCTGTTTTAGAATATTTAATCGCCAGTGTTTCCCACACAAACACGACACCTGGGCCCATGTATATTTCCGACCTGGTCTTATTTAATTTTTCATTTATTCATAAAAGTGCGGCGTGCCTGAGAGAGCGAGAGGGAGCGAGCGAGAGAGAGAGAGAGAGAGAGAGTGCAGGCGCGCGCTCCGCAGGCTCTGTGCAACCAGAGCCTCTGTATTATAAGTCTCTGTGTTCAATATAGCAAAACTGCCTTTTTAAAAAAAAATCCCTCTCGACTCCTTAAGTGTGTTAAGACATCAAAAGAGAGCAGAATCACATCAGGGGGGTTAGATCGATGCATGACTAATAAACAAACATATCTCTAAGAATAGATTTGTCAACATTGTGAAATAAACTCTCTACATTCCTTCTGTGCATAATGTGCTTATTCTCATGTGCTCAATCAGCTTGTTCATCGTGACTTGATGGTTTTTGTCAGGTTTTTTTTGTCCCATCCTGTTTGAGCAGAACAAGGAACAATAGCCTCATTGGTAAGATGGACTTGAGCTCTCACAAAGGCACAGGTGTGAAACCAGTGGCTCTCTACTTAGGGACAGAAATATCTGACGGTGCTCCTATGATTATATAATCCCAAAATGTTGTTCATTGGTAAATGAAGTTTGGTTTATCATTTTATGGAATAAGCTTTTATCTAATTTTGTTTGTTTCTGGTGTCATCTTGATGCTGTAAATCATCCTTAAAGGAACATGCAGCTGCATGGTCAAGCATGACGAGCCCCATTCAGCCTCATTAACTAATGACCTAATACATCTCACTTTACAATGGCTTACCTTTAACTACTACCTTTCAATCATTGTACAGTTGCCACAGCTCTGAGCACATTTTAACAGCTCTAAGGAGAGGTCAACTTCACGGTGAAATAGAGCTGTCATACAGAGGTTGTGGCTGGGAGGTGTTCTGTGGCTACAGTTAAAGATTGTTGTGTTATTATCATTTTTCCCGATGTTGACAGTCATCCATTAGTACTCAATGATGAAGTGACCTCACCCAGTTATAGTTTTTAATATCAGTTTTGTCAGGTGAGTCGAAGTGATCGGTGGGGGGGGGAGGGGTGTGGCTTTGATAAAAGAAAGAAAAAAGTCCACATGATGTCAGACCATGTCACGAACTGACTGACGGCTGAAATGACATAAAGAAGAATTTATTGTCCAGCGTCCCTTTATAATCTTTGAGAAGGGGAGCTGGCAGCAGTATGGAAGAGGAGATAAAGAACGTTTTGAAAGTTGGTTTAGAGGAAACTGGTGCCCTTGCAATCGCATCACACAAGTTAGGAGTAGGACATATTGCCATATTGATAATTTTGCCCATCCCTAGCTAGTAACATGTTTATGGTTTCCTGCTGAAGAATACAATTGTCACAGAACCTGAACATACGTCTGTGAGTCTGATCTCTTTTTACACACATTCAATACCTATTTGAATAAGTTCTGTTTATAACGAAGCTAATAAGCTGACTTAGAGATAAATGATGAGCTGTTTTTCACACATGCACTCCTGAAAATATCTAGATAATTTCAGCAGGACGGCTCCGGAGATTCTCCTGACCTGGCTGTTCACATATGAACCTCACAGCGGGAGACTATCCCTGTCAGACGGGAGGGAGGGCCGGGGTCTCCTGAGGTAAGGAAATGACTTAAAAACAACGCTGAAGAAGCGGACGAAGCAACAGAGCCCGCTATACGACGCTATAATGAGAAGATTTGTAGTTTGACAGGATCCCTTTACTCACACAAAAGACGGGGAACAACATACTGACACTCAGAAAACATAATGCAGCTGTTTAACTACGTGCACAGAGATCGTGTATCGTCCCGTGCATACAGTCTATGAACTGACCTCCGTCACAGGATATAAATGTCATCACCTTCTCCCTCTTGCTCAAGGTGAATTCAAAACTCTGAATTATTTACTTTAACAAAAATGAAATAAGACAACGGGAAAAACATTAGCCGAATCTTGTTTGTTTCTTTGCTGTTTTTTTTTTTATGTAATTGCCTCTCGTGAAAGTTACTGTCAGTGCAAACATGGCTGTAACTATTTTTCCACACAGATTAACGCTGAAGCTGCCAAAACTGACTAATCGAATGTTACCACTGATGTCACTTTAGCTGTGTCAGATTTCAGTGTTTGGTTATTCACATTTCCTGCTTCATATACAGTCCCATATTTATGTGAGTGAATGTGTACACAAACACACACACACACGCTAATTCATTGACATTGTCCACAGTGCTGCAAACCATTTTCCTCTGTTGTGTATACATGAAATGCTAATGATCACGTTATAGGACAAGACAGGTCTTATCCAATCATTTTTGAGGTTTAAAAACAGACATATCGCTCAGCTTATTGTAGAGACAGCTCTTTGTTAAAGCTCTTGTAGGGAGCAGGGTAGGTGACAGACAAACTGCTGAAGCTGAATTTTGTAACTTTCCACAGCAAAGATTTTTATCAGAGTAAATAATTTGACGGTAAAAAGAGAGTAGGATGAGATCTTTTTGTTATGAGCAAAGAATTAAGAGGCACTGCTTTGTCCACAGGGGGCGCCAAAATCAACACGAACCTAAAGTTCCTTACGGGAGCTTTAAAGGAAGAATGTGCAACTTTTTTGATCCAGTCGACGTCGCCCTTGAGCACCAGCATGAAACCAAAAGAAAGTGTTTTTTTGCCGACACCTCTACCATACTGAAGCCTCCGCTCTCCTCCAGCGGCACACCTCCAACCCTCCCTCTCCCCTCACGTTCGCACAAAGGAGTATACCGCGATCGGCAGACAAAGTTGTCCCTGGCTATAGCTGCAATTGCATGTCGCCTGCATTCTTCTTTTCTCAAGTCCTTGACTAAAACAGCTTTTTAACGCACAGAGAGGAGTTGGTCCATGCAACCCTGACGTAAACACGGCCCCGACAACAACACAGTGGTGAGACTGACGCTTCTCACTCATTGTAAACAGTCATTACTCAGAGAGATATTTACTGAGGATAAACTTGATTCCTGCAACATTTATGTGTAAAATGTCACACTTTCTTCCTGTGGAAGAAGATAGGCCTGCACGCTTTCTTAAACGCCACAAAAAGTTTAATTCATCCCGTTCGGACCAGAGGTCTTCTTCAGGTGATACTCTTTTGAAAAATAAAAACTCAATTTTTCAGTCAGACAGAATCTACACTAATGTATACATCAAAATATCACAATGAAGACTCTTTGCATTACTTTTAGCTGCTTGGTGTTTTAAAGAATCAAAGTGTGTAATCAGAGGATCATCCCTGAATGGACAAGACTTGTTAGGACTCACTGAGTTTGCAGATCCAGGAGACCAGGATCCAGAGGGCCACTATGTACGGTACAGACACATGGGACCACTTCCAGCTCACAATAGGAAGAGTGGTGATGGGCTCTGAATGATGACCACCTTCCTCGTGTCCAGAGTCTGAGTTTGAGGTGCCCCCGTGGTCACTGCTCGGCGTAGTTTCAAGTCCAGTGTCTGCACTGTCATGTCCGGTGTCTGAATTGGCGTCGCTCGGGCATCTTGACACTATCAGGCACATGCAGAAGAAAAGTGCAAATCTCCAGGTAGCTGCCATGTTTTTGGAAAACTAAAACACAACTGACACTACAAACTTATTCAGAGTATTGAATCAATGTTTAAGTCCGTATCAGATCCTGTGGGAGACTGGTACTCCTTCCTCGTGTCTCCCGTGTCTCTCTCAGGTGTCTCTCCCTCTCTTCCTACACGTCCACATCTTAATCACACCTGAGCCTGGTGGCCTCCTCTCTGCTCTCCGCGGTGAATCACCCTTTTTAGAGAGGCTGAAGCTCAACCCATCCTGATGCAAGTCTGTAACCTCCCACTTTGTACCCAGGTCAGCGAGTTTGGCAACTTACCTCAATGGGAGATTTGATGCTCTTGTACTTTTTTTTTAATGACTTTGACGCTTTAAAAGCAGGTTTTCACTGATGGTGTCTGCCTTGTATAGAACTTGATACAAAATACACTCAATTTAGAAAATGTTTCTCGGCGGAGTAAGTTGATGAGAAAATAAAGATTTACTTTATTGAAAATACAAATTTTTCACAAATACGATTTATTGATAAAATTGAGTCGAGTTGCTGTGACACTCTATGATGGTGGGTATTTTCCCCGATATCGCAAATAAACCAGATTTTTCTTAAAACTTAGTTGTCATACAAACCTGTTTCAGGAGCATACGCCATCGTTTTACACTCAGGTAGCTCGTCGTAAGTCTACTTTGGACGGTTATTACATCACGGCTAATAATCAAATTCAGTATGGACAAAATGAATAGGAACTTTCTGTTCAGCTCTATAACAATATTGATATGCTGATGATAAGCCGGTGTTATTAGGAAGGGTTTTTTTCTCCTTTTTTTGTTGCATTTTTGCCTTTCATTGATTTCATTGATTCTACCTAAACATGTCCATGTATTTGACAGTGTGCAGGAGCTTGCCTGTATTTTTCTGGTAATTACAAACAATCAATTAGCCAATATTGGGTGCCTAGGACTGTTGTGGTGGTATTAAATAAAGTATCGCTTTATAATAATAACAATAAATGCTATCTATAAGCACCTTTCTGGACACACAAGGACACTGTACAGAAAAACGACAATGGATAAAATCATCAATACATTTCTCAGATTTAATTTGAATTTGACTAGAATCATATTGAATTTTTAAAATCTGTTATCATGACAGCCCAAGTGTAGTTTTAAAAAAAACATGAGCACAAACCAGGCAGGCAGATATTAAAAAGACACTATTTGTTGCATTGTGGGATATGTATGAGGAAGCATTATGTACTGAAAGTCCGGGTATCTCTGTCTCTGCAGGCTTATTTGTAGTAAAATCTTCTCTGAAACCTGACTTGTCGTCACACAGCAGTCAAACTAATGAATTGTTGAATCACCAAAAGGAATGGGAGCTACAAAAATACAGGTTGTCAGGATAAGTTTATATCAAATTATTATAAAATCTTTTCGAAGAAGACATCCAGTCAAGCAGAATAAAGAATCAAAAATAAATAGGATGAACTGACATGTAACCCAGCTGGCACCCATTATTAACCCTGTGCCCCTGTCTGTTTGTGTCTACAACTGTGTGATCTTGTGTCTCTTTCAGACTTTTACATAAAGGTACAAAGTGAGTACCTTATACGGGAAGTAAGTTTGACCCGTTTGTCTCCCTCATTGGAAAGTAGCACCAGCCCCTCAAACATCCCCTCCTTTTTGCCAAACTGAACAACAAAGACTGTGTTTAACCTTCATGGCCACTATGCTTGTGTGTTTAGGTGACAAAGACTTGTAAGTGAACCTTAGTTTGGACATACTGTTTCTTTTCCGTGAGTCGTCAATCGAGATTTTTATCATCTGATAGGCACAATCCCTTTGGTTAAAATTTAAACAGAGATCTCAGCTCCAGTTCACATTAAAGGGAAATTTGTTTGATTAATGTTCTCCATTCAAACAGTGGATTGCATTATTATGACAACACTGAGGAAATGTGCAGAGGGTTTACCAGAAAAGGGCTTACCAGAAATCCAGCATTTCACAAAAAAAAACCAAAGTGCACACAAAGTGCTTTCCTTGTACCTTATTTCCTGATGATTTTACTCTAATTAGCCTCAAGAGCTAGGAAGATACAGCCTTTTAGGAATTATACTTTTAGTGAAGAAAGCCAATTCTTTAATCTGATATAGTTTCTATATCTAAACGGCTAGTCAACCTTAAATATCTGCTTCAGAATTCAGAGCTGACGTCCTTGAATGTCATAGATAAAATGACGTAAAGAGAAAACAAAAGAAAGTTCTAGATATGTTTCCAGATTTGGACCAGAGTCGTGTCATATCCTTCTATTCTTTTGTCCTGGTTTCATGCTGGTAGTCTCCTCTGAGAAACCAGCATGGGCTTCATCCGAGCTGTTTGCATGGCATGTCTATTGACAGTTTATGAGTAAACTGGCTGCATTCAATTGTTACCCTGGCTTAGGATGGGTCTCTGACACCGGTATCAAAGGTCAATGATAATAAGAGGGTCTCTGTGAGGTTAACAGTGGGGAAAGAAGCGCCCAGGGTTGTGACTTGACCTTTAGTCGGGCATTAACAGGAAACCTGTAGGAAGGAACCAGCTGGAAGTCGAACCAGGGAGCCCTGGGAGTTTTGGTATAAATATAAGAACGACCTCTCCATATAATCAACATTAGTTATTTAACTTGATGCGATAAATCAACATCTGTTTGTCCGTTTGCTCTGCTAATAGGGTTGTCATGATAACAGATTTATAGTAAGCTGGAGATCGGGGAGAAAAGGGGGGAATGATGCTCAGAAGGAGCCACAGGTCAGACTCGAACCCAGGCCCGCTCACCACAGTGGTAAGTCTCTATAGGCTCCCCTGACCTGACGTTTTTTAAAGCTTTCCGTTAGTAAATTCTGTTTGAGGACAAATCTAAATAAGTGGGTTGATTTCTTTATATCTGCCTGATGATTCTTGATATTTTCAAGAAACAGCCCCAAATGCGTGGGTGTACACGATGTACCCACCAAACGCCAGATGCATGATCATCTGCCTCACTGGTATTATTGACGTTATTTTACACCTGAAGATTAATAAATATGGTTTACAATATGTGTGTCATACACGTAAAATTAAGACAATGAAATCTATTCCTTACAGTAAGTGTTACAACCACAACAAATTAATCATTACACACGTTATAGAGTCAATAGTAAGCAGTAAACTCCATGTAGGGTTCTTGTAAGAAAAGCATTATATCATAAAAGTCATATTAGACTGTAAGATGAGTCGCTTACCTCATTCAACTGCTTATGTGGCATCCATTCCCTCATGATGTCTTCTGTTTTCATACTGAGCCTTAAAAAGAGACAAGTGGGCAAAAAAAAAAAAACATTTCCCTCACATAAGCTTAGTCCAAATTATACTCCTGAAATGATCCTCTAAACTTTAATTAACAGACTTTACATTTGAATGTCTTATTTCTATATTAATTTTGGATCTTATTTTAGTTATTATTTAACATATTTTACATTCAAGCTTCTGTTTGATCGTGAAATGACTTTTACATTTTCCAATATTTATTTTTCCTTTGTCATGTTGCTTTTGATGTCTTGTGTGAAGCACTTGCCTTGTTGCTGAAATGTTGCTCTATAGATAAACTTGCCTTGCAAGTAATCAGATGGCCACTAGAGACTCCCATAAACTCATCACATGCATACAAAAACGGAATGAGTATGATCCTCAACTGTTCATGTGCAAAACTCATATTCCTTACTATGTGGTGTATATAGTTCAGTGAGGAGCAAGCAAACCGCAAACATACAAAATTCTGATTTCTCAGATATTAGCTTCCAGATTGAGTAGTAGGCTTTTTATCCACATTAAGTTATAAACTTATATTCACAGATTCAAAACTTTACTTTATAAAGTTAATTTTTTAAATGCATCACTTCATGAACCTTGATAAAAATGTAATTGCCATGTAACAGTTATGGGGCTCAAATCCCGGTGCGGACCAAATCTGGAAGTTGGTCTGGTAGCTGGAGAGGTGCCAGATCACCTCCTGAGCACCACCGAGGTGCCGTTGAGCAAGGCACCAAACCCCCCCCCCCTCCCCCACCATCAGCTCAGGAGCGCCCGCTGTGTCACTCTGACATCTCTCCATTAGTGTGTGTCCATGTGTGTGTATATTTTGTACTTGTACCTCCTGTTTTTAATTGTATTTATCTAATCGATTGTGCTGCTGCAACGCCAGAATTTCCCCTCAGAGGATCAATAAAGTATTATCTTATCTTATCTTATCTTATCCCATTGTATTATTTCCTACCTGTTGATTTAAACCAACGGGCACGCGCCGCGCCTCGAGCTCAGCTGACATGACGTTCACCCAGAATTCTGCGTGCGCGCGCACTGAAACATCAAGGAAGAGGATGCGGCTCGGTGAGTGAAGCTGCGTTTACTCACCACGAAGTCACATTAAATCCTAACTTATGTGTCGTGTTTCGCCACGGTTATGGGGTTGTCTCACGGCGTTGCTGTGTTAGCGTTGATTTTAAACCGGTGACACCGTGTTTCAGCGTGTTCTTACCGGTTCTTCCTCACGACTCAAACCGAAAGAAACGATGTGATCGACCGTGAAACTTTGCGGTGTGGGTGCGAAGTTGTCAGCGGTTGAAAACGGTTGCCCGGTAGCCGGTGGGAAATGAAGTTTATTTAAATGTATGCAGACGAGCTAACGATAGATAAACAGCTTACAGTGACAACACTCTGAAATGGTGTAAACACGTGAAGAAGAAAAGAGAAGCCGATATCTGTGCTGGAAAGTGATATCAGTGCTGTAGTGTGACACAGGAGAGTCTGATGACGTCATTTATCAACTGTGATGGGTTAAAGGTCAGCAGAGGGGAAACCCAGGGGCTTAAGTTTGGTAAACAGTGGTATTAAGACTGAGACACAAAGTCCTGATAAACTAAAAATGTTGTTTTGTCAGAGGACAAACATTCACTGTTGTCCAACAAATCTACAAAAGATGATCAAGCTTCTGTTGGGTCAGTGGGAAACCTTTTCATGTTTGGCATCAGTGGCTCTTTCTTCTAGGCCTGCTGGTTTTTATGGAGAAAGTTAAAGGCACGGGGCGGCAAGCTGCAAAGTGAGTGTGTTTATGTATGGCTCAAAATAAGAAATTGCAGGCTGCCTCAGAGGGCATAACAGCGCATATCTAAGGTCGCCCATAAGGGAGGGGGGGGGGGATTGAAGGGGGAAAGCTCCCTGGGGCAGAATCATTTATAGGGCGGGTCCATGGAGGTTAGCAAAACAAAAACATGGTCCATCCTAATTTTAAGCAACACTCACCAAATTGTATTTTATACCTAAGTACTTACCATTACCCCTCAAAGCAATAAAACACATTTTATTTACCCTTGCTTCAGTAAAATGTAGCCTGTTTCTAAATGTAACACCCCCCTCTTCCTTAAAATGATGTGAGCCTGTTTCTAAATGTAACAACCCCCCCTTCCTTAAAATGATGTGAGCCTTTTTTTTTGTAAAGTCACTGATGAAAGCGGTCCCAGTGAACTTAACTGTTGTGCCAGTTATGTTGCAATCAATATAGCCATTCCATGACCTGCACGGCGTTAGGATGCCAAAAAAAAAGAAAGAAGAGGGCGCTAACAGTAGGCCTACTGATTGAATTTGCTCATGCTGATTTTACCCTGCGAGGGCCCGTTCACTGGGCCTTTCAGGAGCCCTGCAATGTCTCCGGGCTGGCCTGTACTTGGCACCCATTTAACTTAAGATCCACCGTAAAAGAAAACAAACTTCCCCCAATTAGGTCTTTAAAAGGGAAGAACTAGGAAACACCTCAGAAATATCTACAGTGGAGGATCACTGCCAGAAAGGAAATGTTTGTACATAAATGTGAAAGCAGAGTTAACAAATCAGGTTGGTTTTAAATATTTTATTATGATTGCACCTTTTTGGCACTAAAAGCCAAAACACAATGATAACTTAGCCTTGATGATATCATTATCCTCTTAGGTATAATTATGAGATAGAAGGTCGTATTGATGAAGTTTAAGTCGTCATAATAACATTTTTATCATCTGTGACTTTTTTATGTCATGAATTTCCAAATGGTAACTTTCAACATATTCTTATGACCAACAAACAGTCACTCTTTGATCCTCCTAACAAGAACTGTGTGTGCCTGGTTTAGCTTGTTCCTCTGTATTAAAGGCCTCCATTGTTGTCCAAAATTACATGGACAAAATTACATCTGAGAGCCACATTGTTGCACTTATAACCCTCTAAAAGTGCTGTTTTTACAGCTGATTGGCTAATATTTGCAATTAAAAATAACAAGTTTGCCCGGCAGATATGAAAATCTTTACCGTGACATCGGGAACTGTTGTTATATCATTTACATCTTTTTTTTAGGCAGCAGCAGGCTTAGTCACTGTCTCTCAAAGACAGTCAGGGAAGTATGGATTGAAGAGAGTATATTAGCATGTTGTTGCTCTGCATCTTTTCAGGAGATTTGACGATGACGACGGTGTTTTGTGTCAGATAATCATCTATAATGACATGACATAAAGAAGATGCTCAAATATTGTGTCCAAGATATTGTCGGACATATGACATTTTACAACCGTATAGCTCTGGTGGACAACCATGTTCAATTCAACCCAATCAGGTCTTCAGCATTTTTGTAACAATATCATGATGTGTATTAGGACTACAAATATTATTTAAAATGCATTAAAGACAAAACAAATCAGTTCAAAGTGAAATTACTAAATAAAATACAGAGATTATTGCATTAAGTTAATGTAAAAAAAACAATCCAAGCAGAAGAGATTAATCTGGTTGATCTTGTTTATACTGTTGAAATACAGTTACAGAGCCATACAAGGAATTAAAACTACAAAGAATAATCCTTTCTGATAGGGTTTCCTGGGACTGAGTTTTATCTGTGGTCAGTTAGAGCTTCAGCAAGTATTGATTTAGCTGAAGTTATGTCCTCTGTGTTGATGTTTGAGGTTTTACTTGTGTTGGACATGTGTCAATACTGCAAGAAAGCCTCCAGTGTTGTTTGTAAACATGAGCTAACAGCTACAGCAACGCCTTGTCCTGGCTTCACTTTCTCTTCCAGGCTGTGTATGTGTGCTTACAGCTACTGTGACTCAGAGGAGAGCTTTTCCCCTTTAAGTATAAATATTTTATTTTTATATGACACACACACATTGCACAATGTCTCTGCTGAATACAAAAATATTCACAAAATGTACATTTTCAGTCTGTCAGTGGAAAAAGAGAGAAGACTCTTGCTGAATAGGTTTTCAATATTTCAGCAATCTAGGAAGAGATATGTTTGAGAAAGACATGCAATCCTTTTTGTTTGTGTGTTTGTATTGATTAAAAAAGAAGAACAGATCTAGTTCTTTCTCTCCATCTGGACTTATTGTCTGGAGTATTGTTTTTATATATTCATGTCTAGTATTTCATGTGTTGCAGTCAGCTCATCTAAGAGGCCTGGTTTTATCCTCAGACTGTACTTAGACTTCAACCCTTGACCAAACAGATAACAAGAGGATTATCAATCAAAGCAGGAGATGATGTCATTAGGGGATTCTTGTTTACCATGAGATGGTTTCTGTTCTTTAACATTTTCAGAGCTCATCACATGTCTGCAGTGTCGAGCTATAAAGGAAGTTAAAGAACACTCTGCTCCTCTCTCCTGTTCTCTCCCAGACTCAGATATGGATTACAAGCTTGTGTTCGCTGCCCTGGAGACAGTATGTGTAGACAATATTTCTATTCTGGGTGGGCCTTCTGATTTGCCGTACGGCTCTGTTGCCACCCGCCTGGTGAAGTGTATGAAAGAAATTCAGGAGCATGGTCGAGTCCTGGAGCCTGTGGTCGCCGGCTTCACAGCCGTCTACCACCATTATGACTTTGACGAACAAACGCCTGGGAATGGCTACCGCACACTCGTCAAGGTAAGAATGATTCAACTGCCTGGATGTGTTGTTTCATCACTGCTGATTTTACAGTTACACTTTAGATTATAGTTATAAAGACATAAAATCCAATTTTTAACAGAAAAAAAGAAAATATTTGTTCATTATAAGAAAGTGTGGTTAGAATTGAACTGTTGGACAAAAATAACTTCACTGTTTTATGTATAGGTTGAAATATGTTTCATGTTGGAGAAGGTCAGCCATCTTATTATTATTATTTTTTGGTCTTTTAGGGAGCACTCACACTTAACAATCCATACCATGCCTATGCAAGCTTCACCCTTAAAGTCCAGTTTGTTTGACTAGTGTGAGTGCTCCAATCCATGCTCAAGCACGGTACAACACCTTGGCCCTGGCATGCTTGGAAGGTGCGCTTCGGCACGGTACAGTTCATGCACGGGTGCACAACTTGGACAGCCTTCATTATGGAGAAATCCCAGAGTGTTATCGCTGTATCTGATTAAAAATGACTGAAAATAAATCACAAAGTCAGTAAAGTAGCTGTCATGTTCTTTGTGTTGTTCTCTAATGTGCTGACCCAGATTGACGGCGCCCCCTTTTTCTTTTCTTTTCTTTTTTTTGAGTCAGTCTGTCTTGTAAACTAAGCACGCTTCATGATAACATAAAGCCATGCATGTGTTGTATTACGACGTTATGTACAAGAGGTAACCATGCTCAGGTCCGGTTAGTCCTGGAGCAGTGTGAGTGCAGACCAAGGGGGGGACAGTCGTGCTAAATCAGGGTACAGGCCAACTGGGCCTAGTGTGACTGCGACCTTATAGTTGCCGTGTTTACTCCAAATATGTTCCTCTTTCTCTTTTCCTCAGGTCTTGCAGTCTTGTCTTATGCACATCATTCACAAAGGCCGTTACATCGCCTCAAACTACAACAATGCCTTCTTCAGGGCGGACCACAATGCCTCTGAGATGGAAGCGTACTGCAATGCTCTTTGCCAGCTGCGCGCCCTGCTCCACCTCGCCCAGCGTCTGATCAACGATAACGCTTATGGACAGCTGAACTCCTTCCAGGACGGAGACCTGAGCAAAAGGTTTGTGCAGGAGTACAGCTCCATGCACAAAGCCTGTTTCTATGGCCGCTGCCTCGGCTTCCAGGTCAGTTATCGAACACTGACTTACTCCTCAACTGTTGCTTCTGATTTTGTCACATTTTTAGATCATAGGAGTTTGTTTTCTGAAGTTTGATCCAGTAACTTATGAGAAACCAGACTATTGATTACCTTGGAAGCTTGTTGAGCAACCTCCATCCAGTCCCAAAATGTGTTCAAACATAGTAACCAATTAAGTTTTGTTTGAAAATGTTACATGCAACTTTATTTTAAGTATTACCTTCTTTTATGAACTGTCAGTTGTTTTGTTTTTGTTTTTCTCTATTTCACAGTACGCGCCGGCTCTGCGTCCATTCTTACAGACAATTGTCATAAGCATGGTGTCATATGGAGAGACGTATGGTAAACAGCAGTCTGGTTTGGGTAAGTCTTATATTTTGTACCTGTTGTGTGAGGTACCTGTTGTGTCCTTCTCAGGTGTGTTCATGTTTTAAATCATTCCTCCTTTTCCAGGCACGGCAGCTCTTTCACTTCTCACATCAGGGAAGTACGTCATTGATCCAGAGCTTCGAGGGGCAGAGTTTGAACGCATTACACAAAACCTGGACATGCAGTTCTGGAAGTCTTTCTGGAACATCACAGAGTCCAACCTTTTAACAGTAGGTAGCGTTAATTATTCTTGAAGTGGCTCTAAGGTGAACTGAAGTGTTGTTTTAATGTTTAAGCAGCTCAATACCCTGCTTCTCTCTCTTTACAGGGCTTCAGCAGAATAGCATCCATCCCAGTGCAGGTGAACTTCACCATGACTGTGCCTCCTGTAACTCTGAGCCTCCCGCTGGCCTCAGACCCCAGCCTTACAGCCACTGTGTCACCTCCATTAGCCCACTGGGGCCCCGGGCCAGTCCACATGCGTCTCATCTCCTATGAGATTCGAGAAGGACAGGTAAGGCTTCAATATCAAGTGTGAAACTGTTCAATCAGCTGATCAGTTATCTCAGGGATATAATAGGAAGATAATACAAATAAATTGAGGATGATCCCAGCCAAGTAACACCTTGTCAGTTAAATGGAAAATTAAATTCAGTTCAACCGTAAAAACACCGTAAAGATAAAAACACTCAAAAAACTCAGGGGTTGGGGGCTCAGGAGGCAAGACATGGCGTAAAAAAAAGCTGAGTAATCCAAGATGGCAGACAAAGCTACGGCCACTAATGACAGTTTTTGTCTTCATATCAATGGCACATATAATTGGACATATTAAAGGTATCAAATAAATGATGAATATGAGAAATTGAAAATTGAGAAATTGATTGAAAGTATACTGACCTTTTGTATTAAGTGGTGGTGGTCAAGCATTGTCTAAAAAAAATAAGAACAAACTTGACAAGTTGTTAAACTAGGTTGCAAGATAACTGAGGAAACACGTGCAGTATTTCTTACCTGACAGACCGGTACACTCTGTACTTAGTGCCTAAGATAACAGCAGACCCACTGCACCCTCTTCTGTCTGAGTGTGTACTCTTGGCCTCATGACGACTAAAAGAGTCATCACATCCTGTGAACAACAGAGCATTCAGCTGCTCAACAAGCTCTGATACAGTATGAACTTGGAATCTGCACTTTATTGAACTTGCTGTTTGAAATCCCTTACATGTAATCACGTGATGCTTTAATAATGTGCTGTCCTGTATGGTCGTTTATGCTCTCAGTGCGAGGCAGATTCCCCATAGGGTGGATAAAGGTTTCATTCTTTTCAGTCATTCGTTCATCTTCAATACAAAAAGAAAGGATTGAAAATATTTTTTTTATGTTGAAATCTATCATAAACAAGAAGTATATACTGAAAATATGTCCATCGGTGGAAGAAAATCATTTTCTTTTATAGAACTGGTCCCCTGGTCTTAATTGGTCTTAATTAGTAATTTCTTAATATCTTACTTTATAGGACAGTGAAGAGCTGCTGGCTTTGTCTCGTAGCGATCCTCCTCCCATCACTGCGTCCCAACTCCCCTGGGTGCAGAAGCAACCGCTCTCCCCTTGGCTTATCCTACACATCCATGGAGGTGGCTTTGTGGCTCAGACCTCCAAATCCCACGAGGTAACGTACAGAGGGCTGGTGTAAGCATGCTGGAGTTACTACTTATCTGTAGTGGAGTTCTTATTTCTCCTATGATTAATACAACCACTAATACTCTTCATTCTTTCATGATAATGGAAATTATATTATTTAACACCAGAGATTTCAGTCCTACAAAGATGTTCATGGTCCTGAAAAGCATCACAGATATTTACTTGTTCCACCTCTTCATGATACAGAACTATCTCCGGACGTGGTCGAAGGAGCTGAAAGTTCCTATCCTGTCTGTGGATTATTCTCTGTCACCTGAAGCACCTTTCCCCAGAGCTCTGGAGGAATGTTTTTACGCCTACTGCTGGGCTCTGAAAAACTGTCATCTGCTGGGTAGGTGCATGAAACTACACTCAGACAGCACAAGAAGGGGATTACAAGAATTTAAACCTAACCAAAAACAGTTGTGGTTTCATGTTACTGTATGTTGGTGACAGTGTTTCACCAGTATTGACATTTTACCTACAGTAGGTTGTTTGTAAATATCAGGAGTCCTCTAAAATTATTTGTTATAATGCTTCTGATGGACCCAATTCCTAAAATTTAAGAGGGAATTTAGTTTGTATTCAAGCAACTGAGAATTTATAATTATAATATGATAGCAAAATGTTCTTAAGCAAAATGCTGATGTGCATTATGTGCCAATATAGTCACACAAGTAAACAGATGGCTGTCTTTGTGAGTCACCAGAGGAGAATCTGTACATGTGATGTCCATGTTCCCTTTCGATCACACATGTACACGGTGTACTAGACACTGTGATGTTACTCGTTGTTCAGGCGGAGAGGCACGTGGTAAGTGTCAATTGAACCTAAGCATGTTCAGAAAAAGTGAAATGCACATAGATAGGATTAAAGTTGTATTATTAATATGTAGATTGCGTTTTTGGATATCATGTAGTCTATAAATTAACCATAACAAATAGTCAACATCTTCCTTTGTTTCCCAGCTGGCCGTGCAGAATATAAATCCTTTAAATGTACAACGATTAAACATAAATCTGTCCTTGTTTCTCAGGCTCAACGGCAGAGCGTGTGTGTCTGGCAGGTGACAGCGCTGGAGGGAACCTCTGCATCACTTTGTCCATGAAGGCAATGTCCTGCGGCATCCGAGTTCCCGACGGCATTATGGCCGCCTACCCCGCCACCTTGCTCACCACAGATGCCTCGCCCTCCCGCCTGCTCACGCTCATCGATACGCTGCTGCCTCTAGGTGTTCTTGCGAAGTGCATCAATGCCTATGCAGGTATGCTGGTGCACAGTTTGTGTGTGTGTGTGACGTTAGATTTTGTTTTTCCACGCCTCATTTAACACAAGAGAACACTCCGGCGCCACTTCATATGACAACACAATCCAAGAGGGGGATTTATGTATGAGCTGTGGGAGGGGGGAAAAAGTCAACAATAGAAAATAAAAAAAAGCTGCTTTAAATATTTAGTTTTTATGTTATTTATCTTGAATCATCATCATTTTGGGAATACCTAGTTTGCTTCAGGTTTGGCTGTTAATCGAGATATGAATCATCGCCACATACGGTAAACAATCGAAAGCTTGTGTGAAGCATGTTCTTGCTCTGTCTGGTTTTAAAGCCGTTTTAAATGAAGAATGTTGTTCAATGATATTCAAGGAGAAAATAGAAAGTCCTTAGACATTAAACTCTTCAATGTGAATGCAACAATGTGAGTATTGATTGCAGCTTGTTGCCATGTCAACTGTGTACAGCAGCAGAAACCAATAACAAGGATTTATTAACTAGCTCCCCTAAAAGACACGAAAGTAGATGTTTTCAGCGGCTCCTGAGTTTAAATTTTTTATTATATCCTTTTCCAAGTTTGCGTTTTAGCCACCAGTGTTTCGCTATCTATACCTATTCAGGCAGTAAATTATTATTTGCTCTTGTGACTTGAAAAACGTCCCCAACCTACAACAAACAGAACTAGTAAAACGTACTGATAGATAGTTTAAAACATTCGACATATTGTAAATGTTATCTCTAACTTTCAGTCATCTTAGTAACACACAATGAAGTGGAGCTGAGGCCGGCCTTTAGCCTCCTAGTCTGTCAGTCAACTCAGCCACAACCCTAACTGTGCATAACTCTGACAGATGAGTTATAAAGAATTCTCCACCCAGTTTATTGTGTACCAAAAAAGAAATGAGCTATACAGATCATAACCATTTTTTGAAACGGGCTGTAAACATGTTTATTTTTCTGCTGTCAAGCCTGGCATTTAACATGGGTGCTAATGGGACTTCCAGGGCTTTTGCAGCCAGCCCCAAGTGGACATTCAAGGAACTGCATTTTGTTGCACTTATGCATCTGCTTCATTTTTCATCACCAGAGTTTTTAATTCACCAGCCCTCGCCTAATGTATGTCCTGTTATCTTCCCCCTAGGTACAGACTGTCAGACGGTGCAGCCTGCAGTGGAGAGCAGCAGTCTGAGCGCTCTGGGTAGAGAAACCGTCGTGCTGCTCAGCGATCTCACCCAGGGAGCCTCCAACTGGATCCAGTCTTTCCTGGACCCTGGGCGGACTTCAGGTGGAACACGTTCTCTGTCGTCTTCACAGAGGAGGCTCCAAAACAACGCTCACAGCTCCAAACAAAACTGTGCAGATCACGTAGAGTATCCAGAGGGCTTTCAGCCGCTGCGATCAGAATGCCTGGCTTTCGTTCACCCTACGTCCTGCCCCGTCATCAAGAACCCGTTTGTATCACCTCTGCTCGCTCCAAACAACCTGCTCAGAGGGCTGCCGCCTGTTCACATAGTGGTGAGAGAGGGGAGATGAACTGAGGGATGCCGAGGGTGGATATAGTTTCTTCTAACAAACAAACAATTCTCAAAACCTCCAGGAAAATGTAACGTCTTGAATTAATTTATTTTCAGCATGTAAATTTGAGAGTTTTGGTTTAGGTAGCTTCAATTTCAACATTTTGGAACTCTTCTAGAGCTAGGCTGATAAAAATGCCAGGTTGATATTGGATCATTTTATTTATTAGCTCATCTGCATATGTTGGCCGATAAATTGCAAAGAATTGCAGCACAGAATTACTTTTTTTGACCATTTGGGAACAGTGTTTTCTAAACATAGTTTGATCCCCAGAGGTCACTGACAAGTTGTAATTTTAGCTGCAAAATGACTCAGTGCTGCTCAGTACATCTGAGTCACAATTAAAAACAAAACAAAAATGACCATATCAAGATTGTCTTCGGATCTAATCTGTTTATGTTCAAAAGTATGACTGACTTGTATTTTGTCATCAGGTTTTTGAATTCCAAAATATCAGCGACAGTATCTATGTACCCACAAATCCAGAAGGTTTTCCAGCTCATGGTGTTTGTTTTTTCAGTCCTTGTCTCCTAATTCCTCCATGTCTCCTCTCAGGCCTCTGCCCTGGATGCCTTGCTGGATGACTCTGTGATGTTTGCCAAGAAGCTGCGGGACATGGGCCAGCCTGTGAGTCTCACGGTGGTGGAGGACCTTCCTCACGGCTTCCTCAGCCTTACACAGCTCTCCAAGGAGACGGAGGCCGCTTCGGGGATCTGTTTAGAGCAAATGAGGAAGATTTTTCAGCAAGAAAACCCAACGCCTTCCCTTCACAGACGGACTAATATGCAAGAGACTTCCATGAGTACCAATCATTCAGGATGAGGCAGGCATAGGATGGATGAGAAAGAGATGTTCTGTGATGCAAAGGGAGAGATGCAATAAATTAAGGAAAAGGAAAAAAAAAGTCAGAGGGAATTATGAGGATTCAACAAAGACTGTAAAACCGCGGGACGCTTAGGGAGGCTGCACTTGAAAACTATAACGCACAACATTCACCTTCAGCAGCAGTCATCGAAAAAACTTCACCATAACCAGCTCTAACATGACTCACAAATGAAAGATTTTGGTATTTTTCTACCTATAAATACAACACAAAACCCAGTGAAATGTACATTGATGGTATACAGACCATAACCAGCCCATGCAGTCAAATCTTAACTGATGCACAGTATGTCAGTGGTGGGAGCTGTGGTGCCTTAAATTCAAAGCGATGCTGTATTTGAGTCATACATGGAGAAAAGCTTTGCATACATCAACAGACTGACCAAGAGCAAAGGTTTACTTTTATAGGAATATAAGCTGATGCACTGTATTATTGTTGTTTTATTTAGTATTAATCTATAACTTGGCTTTGCCAGTTTGTCATTTGTTTACAATACATTGATAAGTAGGCCTTTACCTTCTGTTTACCAGCAGTATGTAAATGTTGATGTTAAAGTATCTTGTAATACTGTACATTAATTATGAGCTTTTCTTAATGTAACTATTTATCACTGTTATATTTTAAGCCTGAATTAAATAAAAACAGAAGTGTGTCACCTCATCTTTTAGCACAGTTCACACTTCCTACCCCAACATTAATAAAAACCAAGGTTTTGATTTAACAGATAAATCCTGTGCATTTCACATCCCAGACTCACGGGGGCTCTTGGATCCCCATTAGGAGACAAAACTGGCTGAGAGCAGGGATGATGATCAAAGTGTCTCTTTTGAAAGACAATCTTCCATGGCCTTTGACCCTGAAGGTTCAAACCCCTCTACAGGCAGTATAGATCTACATTTCCTGTTTACAAAATATTAACTATTTCATTGTGTTTGAGATTTTTTCTCTATTTAATTTCTCTGTAGTGAACAATCCATTGGCACACTCATGACATTTACTTTAGTTTTGTAATCCATCAAAGTCAACATTAAGACTTGATTTTATTTGTTAGGAGAATTCGTGTGCTGTCCTTTTTAGTAGAGGAACTTGGGCCCCTAAAAGTTGAGAGACCCCTACACGAGGTAGAACAAAGCACAACCATATTTTTTCATAACTTAAACATGTCTAGTTTATGAAACGGATGGTTGTATAAAAATATTTTACTGCAAAATAACTTTTTTCGGATGTTTTATGCATCTTACCAAAAAACGAAAATAGGTCAAATTAGGGCTTCTCCAAAAGAGACAGCTCTAACCTTATCACATGTATCTCTGGGAATCAGAATCAGAATTTCACCAATGTTAGATAGGATGTTCACAGATAGTTATTAGTTACAATTACGCAAAGTTTTTATCAATACCATTTTCAATTTTTGAATTTTTCACACTTAAACACACATGTAGTTCAGGCAGAAATTGAAAATTGAAACAAAAATTCAAAAGGTATGTATATCAAAGTCTGTCATTTTTTAAGTAAGGACACCAAACATTAAAACATGTCATTTGTATCTTCTTTAGATTGTTATCTCAACATAAAAGAAAGTTATTTGACTTTTCACTTGACCCTATGCTGTCACCAGCCCCTAACAGGTAACTAGTGCAGCCAGGATTTCAGGGCGACCTGGTACAATGGGGCTCTATGGACGTGCATGTGGGAGGAGGTGGCCACAAACAATAGATTAAGACTTAACAACAAGACACAATATAATTGTATTCTGTAATATATATATATAATTAAACATTTTATAGTTATTCCTAATACACTTTGTCTCATGTTTTCTAGCTTACATGTGATTTATATGATGACACTCAGAGTCAACCGGTCACCTATGACATTGTTTCTATTTCATTGTAAAAAATTAAAGACTTGTCTTGCCATCAGTTGTGAAATATTAATGAACTAAAAAAACAGTAACCACGAGTGACAGCAGGTGGCAGCAGCGCGGTGAGCGTCACATGTAATAAACATGAGCGAGACGCCGAGGAAGAGGAGACGAAGAAGAAGGCGACCATGTTGATTTAAAGGAATAAGAAACACAATAGAGGCGATTAATTTCAAGTAAAATTCAGTTATTGAAGCGAATTATAAAGAAAGTAGACAAAACGCTGCACCCTGAGCATCCCTTGTATAATAACTAAAGAAACTAAGGTAGGTTTTCGGTGGCGTGGACGCGTTTAGTTTCGTTTAAAAACATCGAGGACTTGTTGTGAGCTGTTAGCTTAGCATGTAGCTTAGCATGTAGCTCACGTTAGCTGGTGGAGTTATTTGTGCTAAATTAGCCTTGATGCTAACGAGCTTGCTAATTGTGCCGTGCAGCGTTTACGACGAAATTATAAAGGACCCGAATTTAAAACGCGTTCGACTCGATTGTCGTCAATAAAAAACAGGTTTGTGATCTTGTTTCGTTAATAAAAGTCCGTTAGAAAAACGAAAAGCGAATATTTTCAACGGCTTAGCGGCTAGCTGCGAGCTAACACTGATTCTGCCTGACGTTTCTATACAAACGCAGCTTCAGGCTAAAGTCGTGTTATTGATTTATTAAACCAACACGACTCAAATATAACAAAACTCAAGTGCTTATTTTAAATTTAATCACCATACATGTTTTTTAAACCAAGAAAAAAAAGATAAATGTTGAATTTAATGTAGAAAACAGACAGTTTGAAGCTTGTTTTAGTGAATTAACTGAAATCCTAGTTTTAACTTCTTTAATTAAATATTTATTATTTAATTGTTATGAGATGTGTTACTACCAGAGTTAAGGTTTTGACTGTGGGATAATGTTTGGTTAATATTGGCTGTTAGTGCCTCAATAATCAGGTTCACCTGGATGGAAAAAATGCAATCAAGGATTTAACATCAAAAAATAATTATTAAAAAAACATATTTATTCTAAAATGTTTAAACTTTCTGTCACGTTTCTTTCCTTCAGTTTTCACAGACTTTGTTGATGTTGAATATAAATTTAAAAACGAGTTTAATTTATCTGGTAAAAGTAAAATTTTATTTTTTTATTTAACTGATGTACATATGTTTGATTTTTAACAAATATGTTTTTATTTTTAATAATTATATTCCCGTCTCCTGTTTCCTGTTTTTCTTGAGCTGCTGAAATGCAAAAATTTCCTCCATGGGGTATCAATAAAGTTTATCTTTATCTTTAATTTTTCACCAATATGATTTTTATTCACAAGTTAATTGGACCGATTAAGCAATGCAATGTAAGACTTCACAATTGTAATGACTCTCTTTGTTGTTTGCAATTTTAAACTAAATGCAGTTAAATTAGAACTTTTTTTTGCTCTTTAAATTGATTAGAAATCTGGAACAGCAGATTAAGAAATACTCAAAAAAATTAAAATACTAGTAATTGCTCGTATAGGTCGATATAAATACTCTTTGCATCTACGAAAACACAATCAGGAAATGTACTACAATTTAGAATCCGAGTGATTTTTCCGCTGCTCTTGGTGAATGCTTTAACGTTTTGGCTGTTCTTTGTTTTTTATTTGTTTGTTTTTTTGTTTGCTTTAGGAGACAAGTTTTGAGTTTTTGGCTGATTTAGCAGAAGCGGAGGGTTTTTCACGGCCACACTCACACAGTTCACACCCCGACCTGAAGACCTGTGGTGACGGGGAGAGAGGGTCGAACACCTGGAAGAGAAAGGAAACACACACTGAGGACTAAAAAGGGGTGGAAAGCTTTTGGCTTTGGACTAGATAACACCCCTTGTATGATTACGGATTTCAGGATCAAGGTTTTTTTTTCTCGTGTGAACTGACCTATATCCACGCAGTGGAACTCAGCAGAGAGCATTACAGACTATATGATTTTGGGGAAATACCTGTACAAAGTTGGACACCCTATTTCTTCAAGGACAGGGATATTGAGCAACTCTTATGGACTCAAAGTGAAAACAGGAAATATTGTTCACTTTAGGAACAGAAGTTTGAGTATTGAAATAAGATTATATTGAAGAAGCTTTCCCCAAGTTCAATTGCCTTAGTTGTTCTATTTCAGGACTTAACCGCTTTGATACTTGTTCACATATAATTTTTCTATACTGTGGACAAGTATATTCATGCATATAAATGCAAATTTCTCTTCATTTCGAAGAGCTCTTGTGTAAAAACATTTTTTTTTGGTGTTGTTGTTCCTGTACGTCAGTCACTCTGTGACGGGACCGAACTGCACGTACATGTGTATATGTAAATACTACCAATTGACTCCTGTCGTAAAAGCTTTGGACTTAAAAATAATAGAGAATATTGTTTGTTAATGCTTTATTAAACTTTTTTACTTTGAAGAGAATTTTTAAAAAGAAAAACCTAAGAGGCAAAAATCTAAGACTTTGAAGAGAGAAAAAAGAAAAGAGGAAAAATGGCAACTGCCAGAACAGAAAACGTTGGTCCGGTCGTCATGGGACTGAACAAGCAGAACGGACAGCTCAGAGGACAGACCAAACCAGCTCCAGTCCAGCCAGCATCCACAACTCAAGGAAAGGCTTTGGGATCAGCCCAGATAGCAGGTGCTGCCCTTCAGGACGGAGGAGGAGGAGGAGGAGGAGGAGGAGGAGGCATCAAGTTTGGAGACGACTGGAAAAAGAGCCTAAAGCTCCCACCCAAAGACTGTAGGGTCAAAACCTCAGTAAGTCACGCAGATTATCTGACTTGAGAATTAAACTTCTTCTCGACTGTTGTTCTAACACTTTATGTCGCCTGTAGGATGTGACGTCCACCAAGGGAAATGAATTTGAAGATTACTGTCTCAAAAGAGAACTCCTGATGGGCATCTTTGAGATGGGTTGGGAGAAACCTTCCCCTATCCAGGTTTGTGTGCATTTGGTTGAATTTAGGGTACATACTTTGCATCTTTTTTTTGTGTGTTAGCCTTTTTCTTTGTATTTCTGCAGTGTGTGGGTTATCTTGTTTGTTTTTTAGAAAGTTATTGCTATATTGTAGCCTTGGCTGTTTGGCCTTGTGTAGAAGCGTAGCTGCTGAATCAAATCAAGGACATTGCGTTTTCATGGTTTCTGTCTTTTGGAGTTTTATAAAGAAAATCTACCTTTTTTTTCTTTTTTTTTTTTTTCTTTTTTGGCTCATACCAGTGACTTCACCACTCCTTAAATCATCTTCAAGGCCTTTTTGCTTTGTTTTTGATATTCAAGGTGTAAAGGTGTCTTTAATTATCTGGTGTTGTAAGAAAGAAAATAAATATATTTTAAATTTAAGCTAGGGAGGAATTTGTTGGCTCAACTAGACCCCCCCTCCCCCCAGATGAGGCAGATGAGCCGTGTGTTTTACACATTTCTGGGAGGAGATGTTTCCTGGTTCTGACAGGAAAGAAAAAAAGATGCAGTGACTTGGTTGTCAAGATTCTTCTGTGATAATGCATAATGATAACTGGAAAGTAAAGGGAGGGGTCTTAGTCTTTTCCTGAGGTTCTTGTTTAATTTAAAAAAAATCTTTAGATGTATTTCAAAGGTCTTAAAAGTCACTAAAATGTGTAGATACTGTTCATAACTCAGGGCCAGTGTTTTAAGTGTATTCTTTCTACCATGACTTACACAAACCTTTTAGAGTCAAACATGTGGAATAAAGACTCAAACATTTTATCCTACACTAAAACAAGTGGTTAAATGTTGAAATCATAGTGTTTATGATGTAGTTTGAAAAGGACAGTAAATTGACAAAGTAAAACTACTGATGATATTATTTTGGTCCCCACAGGAGGAGAGTATTCCCATCGCCCTGTCTGGACGGGACATTCTGGCTCGGGCTAAGAACGGAACGGGGAAAAGTGGAGCCTATCTCATCCCACTGCTGGAGAGAATAGACCTGAAAAAGGACCACATACAGGGTGAGGCCCCACCTCAAGTTTCAAACTGTTCCCTTCTTCATGGAGGCATTCTCTCTCTTGTCCTTCATGCTGTACCATTAGCTTCATATTTGTCTATTCTTCCTCTGTGCATAAATGTTAACTTAATTATTTTATGCTTTCAAGGCTAGGAAAATTTCCCCGTTGGACAAAAAATACATTATGCAGTATTTATTTTACAGATGCAGTAATGTAGGCAAAAATCGTTTTGTATTTGACATGAAGCAATGTCATTATCAGTGACGCAGTCGAGACAAAAAGGGAAAGTAGGTGTTATGAAAAACGGATTTGAGAGTCTAGAAACTTTTGAAAGAGCTTGAATTATATTCAAAATAAACTTTTAGAACCCTTTTTATCTTCCCAATCTACCTCCCCTGTTCCCCTCACAGGTTCCCATCTCATTTTTCTCCACTCTATAAACTGAATCGTCTTGTTAGTTCCACCATCTTTCACCATCCAATACATTTTGTAACAGTGGTTACATTGCTCCGCTTTATTCCACAGCACTCGTCATGGTTCCCACCCGTGAGCTGGCACTGCAGGTGAGCCAGATCTCCATCCAGATCAGCAAACACCTGGGAGGAGTCAAAGTCATGGCGACCACAGGGGGTACCAACCTGCGAGATGACATCATGCGTCTGGATGAAATCGGTAAGAATCTCACAAACGCACAATATCAGGAATTTATATTTTCTATTCTTGTTGAGAAACAGGTCTGTGTGTGTGTGTGTGTGTGTGTGTGTGTGTAAATTATAACAACAAATAGTCTATTAATCTGGATTGTTAAAGGAGAGTTTAGGTTGAGGTACAAACCAAATTGAATGCAAGAAAAAAATGATATATCAATGTTTATAACCTTTTTATTTAATTGTAACCGTCTCCTGTTTTCCACATCAGTGCATGTGGTCATCGCCACGCCTGGTAGGATCCTGGACTTGATAAAAAAAGGAGTGGCAAAAGTGGACAGGGTCCAGATGATGGTGATGGATGAGGTAATCATGAATTGTGATCAACAACAACGAAATAAATGATCTAATTCTCGATCAGTTTTTCTGACAAATCCGTCTCCTTCCATGATCGTTAAAATCTTCATGTGAAACCGCGTGTTTCCTCTCAGGCGGACAAGCTGCTGTCTCAGGACTTTGTGGTGCTCATCGAGGATATCATCAGCTTCCTGGCCAAAAACAGGCAGATCCTTCTCTACTCTGCAACCTTCCCCATCAGCGTGCAGAAGTTCATGGTGAGTCGCCGGCTAATTGCTGCATCGCTCAGCCAACTCTGATGGCTCTCGGCCACTTGGCACCTCTTGGCTCGCACTGCAGACCAAGCTGTTCTTACGCTGCACCCTGATCTGTGTTTGTGTCGGTTGTTATGAATGCTGTTCTTTTTTTCGTCTGGAGCAACTCGGACAACAGGGGCAAGAATCTCGTTGTTTGGAGTCCCTAAAAATTCTATAAATGTTCTTTTAGAAGCAGTCATGCAAACAGACTTTGATGTACACATTGATTCTTTTAAATCAGCCAAATCACCAAAAACACTCTTAGTGAGTGTGTCTTCTATACCATCGCGACTCATTCCAGATTTTATGGTTTTGGTTAAACAACGTTGTACTTTCTTATCCATTCTTAAAACGTTTTGCTTTTCTGTCTACACTTTCTCAACTCTTTACCCCTGTGTCGTCTCTGCAGGCCAAGCACCTTCAGAAACCCTATGAGATAAACCTGATGGAGGAGCTGACTCTGAAGGGCATTACTCAGTACTACGCCTACGTCACAGAGAGGCAGAAAGTCCACTGCCTCAACACGCTGTTCTCCAGGGTAACCGACCAACTCTGCATTCACGCTGCCCATGCTTTTAAACTGCAGTCACACACTCTAGAAATGTTCAGAAGCCGTAGCATTTTGTTAATATCGGAAAACAAACGTGCATGTTTGCAAGTTTTCATGGCTGCATCTCAAGTTTGAATTCTTTCTGCTGTAAATCTTTCCCAAATCAGTCACTTAAGAGTTTTTATCAGAAGCAGTAAAAAGGACACAAGGTTGATGTAATGGTAATGGTTTCTTTTCATTCTCTCTCTCTTCCTCACAGCTTCAGATCAACCAGTCTATCATCTTCTGTAACTCCACTCAGAGGGTGGAGCTCTTAGCCAAGAAGATCACTCAGCTGGGCTACTCCTGCTTCTACATCCACGCCAAGATGATGCAGGTGAGGGAGGCACAGCTGAGAGAACATTTTTGCGACATTTAAAATGGGATTCTAGCCTGTTCGATATATTCTTATGACTGTGATGTCCTGGTAGCTGATTTGAATAAGACACATGACACACAAATTGTTGGCTCTACCCAGCAAAGGCCGTAATCCTCCCGTTTGTTTCCTGTAACATCTGATATCAGAGTTAGAGTTAGATAAACTTAAACTCCACATTTTATGTCAATTACTTGATATTAAATGTGCAAGAGATATTGAAGGACAAATTAGATGTCTCTGGATCTCTGGGCACTCCTGGAGGTTGAGGGATCTTGAGTGGTGTGAAGTAGCTAGAGCTCTTTTTGAAACATTTTGCGTCTTTATTTTGTTCCCAGGAGTACAGAAACCGCGTGTTTCATGACTTCAGAAATGGGCTGTGCAGGAATCTGGTCTGCACTGGTGAGTTTCTGTTTTTTTAACTTTAAAACTAGCTGTCCATCTGGATTAGAGAAAGGTATAATCTTAAATTTCCGTGTCTTCTTACAGATCTCTTCACCAGAGGTATCGACATCCAGGCTGTCAATGTGGTCATCAACTTCGACTTCCCTAAGAATGCTGAGACTTACCTCCATCGTATCGGAAGATCAGGTACGTTGTTCGACCCTAAAAGTAATAAACGGATTCAGTTTAAACGTGTCACATCGCAGAGGGGCGAGGTTAGATTTGTTGGGCTTCAAAAGGCCTTTTCAGAAACCAGTGGGTGATGTCATTGAGACTGCTGTTTGTCCGTGTGTTATACAGTCCATGTATATGTAGAAACGAGATAACGAGAGATAGAGAAGATGAACAAGGTAGCAGCTGTTTTGTAAAACGATGACTATCCTGCATCACTTCTTTATTTACCGTGTCCTGTCACTCTCAGGGAGGTTTGGTCACCTGGGCTTGGCCATCAACCTGATCACATCAGAGGACCGCTTCAACCTGAAGTCCATCGAGGACCAGCTGGTGACCGACATCAAGCCCATTCCCAGCAGCATCGACAAGAGCCTCTACGTGGCCGAGTTCCACTCGTCCGGAGCGGACTGCGACGTGGAGGAGGTGGAGGAGAAACCAGGACGCCAACAGGACAGCACCTAAAACAAGGCAAGACGCTGGTAGATGACGACTTTTGCAAAAACAAAAAGATGAGACCCGTCTTCCTAATCTGAAGTTCTGTCTTCTTTTAGGACTTTGGGACACACCGGGCTTTTGCACAGACATCGGCGCTTGCACACAGGCTTCAGGCAACTCTTCACTTTTACATTTCTCACTCGTTTTCAGAGCCTGTCAAATTAATTCATAGGCTGTTTTTATTTTCAAACATTTCCTTGCGCTAATCCTCAGCGAGAGCTGCTTCATTCTTTGTTGTTAAAAATTCAGAAAATGTAACTTTATTGTTTTGCACCAAACTCAGAGAGGACCGTGTATCCTGCTAATGAGCTCAGTGTATCTTGGTGAGACGGCAGTTCAGTCGGTATCGAAGCTGTTTTGAAGCGGTCATCCTTGGAGACAGTTTTTCTTTGCCAGCAGAAACGTTGGTCTATTTTTTAACGTTACAATGGTGCACCTCCACCAGCCATCATTCTGTCCACGTACACTGTTGTCGTCACTTAAGTGCCTTAATAACTCCTATGTGCACTCATCCATTCATCACCTGCTGTCGTCCACAAGCAGCAGGGAACGAGCACAAATAAAATGAATTTATTATAAACCCAAGTTTATTTAAACATCCATTATGCAAGGGATAAAGACAACGCACACCTTTTCATCTCTCCTGATGAGAGGTGTGCAGAAACACGGCTCGTAATCCTTTAACCATCCTGAATGTGAACGTTTCTTTTTTAATGTGAACGTTGCAATAAAAAAAGGGCAGCTTTATTTGAATACTGCGTGACTGTTTTTCCCCTTTCGCTATGAATAAAACATGAGCAGAGTTAATATGAGAACATCGCTAAAGACACACTCCCCCCCCCCCCCCCCCGCTCCCCCTCATACTGATTCATGGATGTTAGCCTGCAGACGGCCTCATGCTGTTACACTATGGCTGTTGCTGGTGAGTTAGCCTGCACACAGCTGCGGTCTGGAGGTTATTGAACATACAAAAAAAATAAAAAATCACATCGGGCTGGTGAAAATGGAGAAATGATCAACTGCTCATGCTGGTAAATGAAAATCTAGTTTCGTCTCCTGCACGCTGCGGGAATAATGCAACCAAGACGGCTTCCGGGCAGCTTTGATGGCTTTGATTTGCCTTTACTGAGAGGTGATAGCACGTCCACGGAGTTAATGTTCTTTGTTGTCATTGGTGCAAAACAATAGATTTAATTTTGTCTTTTTTTTCCTTCTTACACCGCTTCGCATTCAGTTATTTTGTGGAAATTCAAATCAATTAATTACTGGAGCAAAAAAAAAAAACACATTTCTTTTGAATCCCCATCATTACAAAGTTGAAGTTGGTGAATGTATTTGTTGCCATTGTGAACGGCCCAGTGGTTGAAAGCCAAGCTCTTAAGCATATTTGTATTGCTGCTGTTGCATGTCTCCCCCTCAGGCTTCATCTTTCATGATGTGTTCAAGGGACCCCAGGGTGACAACACCTGCCTGGTAGAGAAAGAACCACACTGACTTTCAATGTTACTCCACTTAAAGAGGGTGGAGTCTTTCTGCAGCAGCAGCGATACCATTTATCCCCCTTTTTGTTCCTTTCCCCCCCCAGCACAGCTTTTTTTTTTCTTTTTTTTTAAAAATATATATAACCGAAGTGAGGGTTATGTTTTGTGAGGGGCGGGCTCTGTGTTTTGAAAAGCAAAATTGTAGCATCTTTGAACAGGCAGCTGTGACTTCTTTATTTTGTCCTCCCCTTACAGAGCGTCAGTGACGATACAAAAACAAAAGAAGACATAAAAAAAGAAAGTATTTTTGCTTTTTAAGATGTATTTTTTTGACGTCGAGTGAGGCGGTTTAAAGGGGGTGGGGGGTCGGGCTGTGAGGCTTCAGCACTGGGAAACTTCTGGAGGTGCGCTCTTTGCATCTTGAATCTTTTCCTTCTCTCTGGTACTTAAAGAAAAGCTCTGTCTCAAGTCCAAACTACACACAACACAACAGACGTTCTGCTTCAGGATTTAAGTGCCAGAGAGAGAGCGTCGACTAAACCAGGAGAGAGTTTCTGAAAAGAGTTGAAGCACCGAGATCTTCTCCAACCTGTTCCATGTTTGTGTGACGGATGATGGATTTTCTTTTTTTTTTTCAGCAACTCGCTCCATTTTCCACTCGGGCAATCTTTATACGAGGTGTTCTGAATCATTTTGAGGAAACAGAATTGTAAATGATTCGTTGTTTACACTCGTCGTTTACAATTATAAACCAAGCAACAACAAAAAGAAAATACTTTGCTTCACGGGCGGGACGAGGATGTGGTATTTTATTTCCTTTTTTCTTTTCATGAAAAAGAATTTTCAGGATTTACATCGAAGCAAAACCAAAAAAGGAGAATGTACGAGTGTGTGTGAGAGAGAGCGAGACGTGTGTGTGTGAGTGAGTGTGTGAGAGAGACAAACAAGTGACTGTTTGAACAAGGTGTGTGTGTGTGTGTGTTTGAGAGTGAAAGAGTTTGAGAGTTGTTTAAAGCTGTGAGAGGATTTTTGTTTTAACAATCATTACATTTACATGCAGCTCCAACTAAACCCAATCTTATCAACTCTATCCCATAATGTCTTCACAGTTAATTAGTTTGAGGAAATAAGTAATTTATGAAACCAATTAAATATTCATGTTTAAGAGGCTTACATTCCCGCTTCCTGCACATGAATATATTTAGTTTCCTGACGGTCTTTTAGGACTCCATCTTGGCCTTTTGAGAGAAACTGACCATTTGTGGACCAGACAACTCGTCCACTTTGTAAGGTCATGAAGACAGATTCCCCTCGTTGCATTTTGGGGATAAACAGATCATCTTTGGGAACTAAGACATGACAGGAGTATGGAGGTTCATCTTTTTACTGTGTGACGGCCGGTGATTTGGAAACAGAGACAGTATTATAAGTCAAACTGTCCCGTTAAGTTAGCAGCTGCATGTACGCGTAATAAGGTCAATGTTCTGTTTTCATGTGCAGACTCGTCTTGTTTCTGTCGACGACGTATGATGTCTTATGTATCATGTTGTTTGAATGTTTACAGTGTCAGGGATGTGTGTTTTTCTTTTCTGTCCCCCCTCTCTTCTTTCTGGATTCTACATTTGTTCTTCTAAGTCTCATTTCTTCAACACAAAGTTCTCCCTTATCATCTTTTTGTTTGTTTTAGTCGGTGGTTTATATCCCCGATTACATCCCAGACAGTCCTGTCATGATCTCCTTTGTGACCCAAAAAAACAGAGAATCCTTTTTTTAGAGCTGATCCTGTCCAAGAATTTGAAATAATAATTTTGTATTTTTTCATTTAACAAAAGAAAATCTCCTTGCATTTGTCACCAACTAAAAATAAGAAATCTGCCAGATGACTTCTCGCTGCTGTCGGCTTTCTTTGTTGCTTCAGACGCATATTAAACTTCACATCAAAGCGACAGCAGAGATCTTACAAGGTACCGAACACCTTGTTAGGAACCATTTGATCGTAAACCCCAGAAATAGTTGTTGCTTCCTGAAAGCTTTTAGGGGATGAGTTTGTCAATCTTGCAGTTGCAGTCGTTCATCTGAGGTCACAAAGGAGGTCATGATGGATGCAGTTCTGAATGTCGAATGATTGGGCTGTTTTTTGTTATTGTGTGTGTGTGTGTGTGTGTGTTTGTTTGTGTGTGTGTGTGTGTGTGTGTGTACTCTGGCCTGTAGAGGCAGGTGGAGTGCTAACGGGGGGTGGGGGGGTTATTTGTCAAAATCTGTTGAAGGAAAAAAAAAAAGGTTAAAAATTTGATAACGGTGAGGATTTGGGTAAAAAAAAAAAAAAAAAAGTGCAAATTCTAAATTGGAGGAAATAAAAAAAGTAACACCTTAACTTAAACTAGTAATACCGGCTGAGCTGCCCCTTCTATCTCTACTGTGCAAAGCGAAATCAAATTGGGCTTCTTAATTCGCCGCACTGATGTAGACTCACCCACGCTCTAAAGCTAGAAGTCGAACTCGGCAGAATTGAAGCCGTAAGCTGAGACTAAGTCAAAGCAGTATTTTCCCTGAGGCGACATGGAAAGAAACAAAGCGGTGTTAAGACTCTTGGAGTGGCTTTCAAGTGTTTTTAATTTGTTTCTATGTGGCTGGAGAGAGTTACAACAGTATTTTTTTTACAACGAGGACAATAAGGAGTGGAAATATTCTTCACCGGCTTGCAGAAGCGTCAATCCTTCATACACGTTATTGCTGTTTTTATTCCAAGAAACAATCCTGCTGTCTTTTTATTTTGATGTGGTCACTCCTCTTTATTGAGTTTCTCGGGTGCCTCAGTGTTCCCAATTCTCCAAAAATCCAACGTTCACCCATGTTTGACATCACGTGCATCGTTATGGACGTAGCTGTAAAAGACTCAAACCAGCTTGTTTTGGATGTGAGTGTCTTTTCCTCCCTCAACATACCATGATTTTCTTTTGGTTCCGTTAGAGTGAAGGTCATTTATGATTGGGTAAAACTGCAAAAAAACAAAATGTCACTCTTACATTCTTTTATGTTTTAAATGCTTTTTGTTTTTTTTATTTCATTACGAAATGCATTGAAGAGATGCGAGGTATCTTGTGTTCATCACTCTGTCCTCTACTGTTGTAACTTGAAATACATGCAGGGGTTATACAATTGAATAAATTGGACTTAAATTTACGCTGCCTGGTGTCCTCTATTACACATCAGTCCACCTTTTTATGAACATTTATCCGGTCACATCAGTCATTACCTGAACACACAAGTATCCAAATAATTGAGTTTTAAGGACAACATCTGTTTCTTTATTACTGAAATGTGTGACAGGCCATCGGTAGCTTCGTACCGTGGCTGAGAAGTGCAAAGCAAAATTACAAATGTGAGACAAATTTACATTTTGAAAAACCTTTTTACATTTTTAGAAAACAAAACCAAAACACTTACACCAAGGAAAAAAAACATTTACGTTTTATAAAACAAATTTACAAACGACAGAATCTTAACATGTACAAAATGTCAGAAGTGGACCCAGAAGTGATCGAGTGAGTCATTTTGTTTTGTTTTGTCGCGGTACGTTCGCTTTGCCTCAAGATTCTGCCGTTTGTAAATTTGTTTGGTGACTGAGGTGATAAAAGTGTTTCACATCTTGTAAATTTGTTAAGTGTTTTTGGTTTTGTAATTTTGTTTCATAAAATGTAAATTTGTCTCACATTTTGTAAAAGTGTTTAACACTTTGTAATTTTGCTTTGCACTTTGCAGCCACCGTAGCTTTGAGACTTTATATGTTTTATGTCTTTACAATGGAGTTGAATTTATTTATTTAATCGGCACGATGCAATTTAACTTTCAACACAGAACGTTAACGTGATGTGCTGCACAGAGTTTACAGATATTGCTAATTTCCAACTCTTGTCCCTAGTTTGGCTTTTGGGTAAACAGTAAGAATGGAGTACCTGTACACTAGTAGTAAACTCTGTTATACTCACGCTTGTGTAAACATTATAACACTCATCACAAGTTTGCACACAAAGTCATTAAATATAATTATCTTTTTTTATTTATATTTATCATAAACTATATTTTAAAAGTGTTGTTACTTGTTGCTGTTGCCCCTCAACCCAACATTTGACCTTGAAGAAATCCCATAGTAACAGTTTACGTCCCCCGTTGTGCTTTTCACCAGCGAAATTCTCCGCCAATTAGAAACCTCAGAATATAAAGCCCCGCCCCCTGGGAGGGATCTCCCTCCTCCATCAGCAAATTGTATTTGCGTATGAATGTTACGTCATTTGAGTAAACCCACGCCCTGTAGTCCTTCAAGCTAAAAAAAAAAAAAAAAAAGTGATTGACGTCCGTTTTAGACAATAATGTACGAGTGTCATTTTTGTTCATCCAATCATAACGTCTCTCGACAAAAAAAGTGGGCGGGGCCTCGCGTAACTGACCCTCTTCCTCTTCAGCGCTACCGAATACAACTTCCGGCTGTATCGTCCTCTGGAAACACAACGTGAGTAGCCACCGCTAGCTGTGTTTTATATAACGAGGGGTTTTCACCGGACACAGGTGAAAATATAAAAGGTGCTTTCAGCAGGTGACGTCACAGGTGCGGCGTTTGTGTTGCCTCTGGAGTGTCAGCTGTTTGTTAGCTGCTAGTTTTCATTCAGACACTAAGTGTGCTCAGGAGCTAGCTTAGCTACAGTCATGGCTCAGCAGGTGAGACAGTTTTCATTCAAACCTGCAGCTTCAGTCCACCAATAAATCAGGTGCTGGTCAGTGTTTCCTGCCTTTTTGAACCACGTAACGTTTCAGTAGCTTGTGATTTACCTGCTTTTACAACCTGCTGCTGCTCCAACTTAGGAATAAACATGATGATCTGTGTGAAAGGTTAAAGGGGCATTCCACCTTCTGTACATAATCACACACACACACACACAGCCTGAGGCCTGAGAGGGGAATTTTTTAATTAATTTATTTTAATAGGGACAATGCAATGTAACATAATTTCAATACAAAGCATGAAACTGATGTTCTGCGTAAAGAGTTTATAGATATTGATCATTTCCAACTCGTGTCCTCCAGTTGGGCCTTTGTGTAAACAAACAGATTAAAATGTTCAACATTCAGTTACACAAAACCCCAGAACACGATATGAGGACACATTAAAATACATGTACGACAATCCAAATGCTTTAAACCAGTTTAAAATAAAGTTTTAAGATGCTAGTTAAAAGTGGGAACAGCTCTGGTTTGTAAAAGATTTGAAGTCTGAGATTAATTTTATTTCAGGTGTTTAATGTGTTCCGGAGTTTACAGCCTTTGATGGAGAAGGCTGATTGACCAAACGTAGCTCTGCGATGTTGTATGGTACAGTACACAGGTGTTTAATCTGAAGACAGGTGTCTAACTGTGAAAGAATAACCCTGATGATGTCACCGGGCTGAGCATTATATTGAGTTTTTTTTTTTACACACACACACACACACACACACACACACACACACACACACACACACACACACACACACACACACACACACACACACACACACACACACGTCAGAGTGACGGAGCAGCGCACAGCGAGCGCTCCTGAGCTGGGGAAGTGATTTGGCACCTCTCCAGCTACCAGACCAACTTCTAGATTTGGTCCGCACCAGGACTTGAACCGGCGACCCTCCGGTTCCCAACCCAAGTCCCTACAGACTGAGCTACAGCCACCGCTTAATAGCTCAGTCTTGCTTATGTTGTGTTAAAATAATGTCCTACAAGTTTCTTCTATTCAGCCACCACTGTCTCCTCTTCACTCTCCTCTCAACCATCTGAGCGAAACTGAAAAAGCACCTGCATAACAAAATACACAAGCTGTGTGTTGTGCATGATTATATTTATTAATATAAATAAATATTAATAAAGTTTTTCTGATGACATAAATCTAAAATCTTTAAAGGTCTAAGTTTCATCTGTTATCTCTAACTCGTGTTCATATACCTGCATGTATTGGCTCGCACCAATAGCAACATATTCTCCTCTCTCTCACTCCTTCATTCATTTTCTCTTTGACAGAATGGGCAGTGTTTTGGCTGCCAGCTCCCCCAACCCCCCACCCCCGACCTCTGGGGCTGCCGTGGCCCCGGGGTTGACGGTCCCGCCGGGCTTTGGGATGCCTTCGGTTTCCTCTGTGATACCCGAGGCGGCATCCGGGCAGCAGCAGGAGGAAGAAAACCCTTTGCCTAATCCAGGGGCGTTCGATGAGTGTCATCGCAAGTGCAAAGGTAAGCAGAGGTTACCGATCCTTGCTAGTCATGACACTTCTTCATATAATCAGCATAATCGTAAAGTGTGTGTTGTACGTGGTGTTGCTTCTCATGTGTCTTCCTGAATATGCAACCATGTTTTCTCCTCAGAGGTTTTCCCCATGCAGATGGAGGGCGTCAGGCTAGTTGTCAATAAGGGCCTTAGCAACCACTTCCAGGTCAGTTAAGTTCATTTTTTTAATGAATAACTACCACTTTTCCATTTCAATCAGTGAAACACAAAATAAAGCCTGTCTACATCTTCGATCACTTTTTTCCACAAGTTTATGATCTGATTTCAATCTCTCTTGAAGGTGAATCACACCGTGCTGCTGAGCACCATGGGAGACTCCACCTACAGGTTTGGAGCGACGTACGTTGGGAAAAAGCAGACCGGTCCAGCAGAGGTACGCCATCAAGTCAAGTCAAGTCCCCGTAAATCCCATCTGTGTGTGTTTTCTCTAAACATAAACTGTGATGTGAAATGTGTGCTGCTTTGTGTCTAGTTCTTTCCAGTCATGGTGGGAGACATGGACAACAGCGGCAGCCTAAACGCCCAAATCATCCACCAGGTGTCCAGCAGTGTACGATCCAAACTGGCCTTCCAGGTAAAGCGCCAACTTCCTCTTCACCTTCATCGTTAGTTCAAAGAATAACCACAGAGCCAAGTTTATATTTAGAGAGTCATAATGAGTCCCTTTGGTTATTATTCTTAGTGATCTGTGTTTATGATAAAAGATGAAAATCAGCAGATTTGCATGTTTGATAAAAGGAAAGGTTAATCAGTATGACTCTTTGGCTGTCATTCAAACTTTATCTTTTCTGTCTTATTCTCAGACACAACAAAACAAGTTTGTGAACTGGCAAGGCGACGCTGAGATCAGAGGAGAAGATTTTACTGCAACAGTCACACTCGGAAACCCAGACGTCCTCGTCGGCTCTGGTAGGTCTTCAGTCTGTCATCTCTGTCCAGTTTGATCGAATGTTTACATTTTGTCCCCCCCCCCAAAGTCTTTACTGCCAATTTCCACATACTCTGTGCGCGCACTATGCCGCTCTTTTGCTTCCACTCTAGTCGATGTTCCTGTTTCAACAGCGAGCGCCGGGGGTCCGTCTCCAGCGCCATTACGCTCTGCTCTGTTTCAAATACGCTGCAGGTCTATTTTTGACGGAGCTCGCTGCAATCAGGTGTGGAAGCTGGACGGAATAGAGAGGGCTAGACAGGAAAACACACACAGAGCGTGCGGCCAATTTCAAAATAAAACACATTTGAAGTATTTTAAGTGAAAACAAATCATCCTCTGAATGACAAAGTAACACGTGCACATTTTTCTCTTTATTCCTGAGTGATCTTGTAGTTCTCCTGTGATGTGTGTACAGCTGCTCATGAGCAGTCTGACCGAGCAAAACCGTAGCACTGACTGACCGCGGTGCTCAGAGTGTGTGGAAATTGTCAGGGCTGCTCGATTATGGCAGAAACCGTGTTTGAAATTGAAGCTTGATTAGATTGCCCAGCACTCCCTCGTGTCCTCTCACCTCGCCTGATGCAGAAATCGTTCCCCCTCTGCACATGATGTAGAATCTTCTAATTCCTTAAACACACCACGAGGAGGCGAGGCTCATCATAATCAGCTGTGTTAAACCCTTCACATGTTTCAGTAAACAAAAGGTTTTTTGAGAAGATAATTCATGACTAAAATATCCTCCGTCTTTATGTGGAACAAACTCAAACGTTATGAATTTTTTTAATATGACCGGACCCATAAACGTTTGTAAAGCAGGTTTTTACAGGTGACTCAGCCGTGCAGCTCGTCATCTGTACCCTATGTGTCGTCCTCCGTCCTTATGTCTCTTTCGTGTGTTTCTCTTTGACGAGGAAACGACACGAGTGAGGGGCGCGGGGGGAAACTTTAGTGAATTCAGGAAGATGCTTAAAGTATTTTCTATCCTTAAACACTTCCATCCATACTTATCTCTGTCTGAAAGCTGACATCATATCTTAAACTGATCACCTCTTTGTTGTCACCGTGTCAGGCATTGTTGTAACACACTACCTTCAGTCCATAACGCCGTCTCTGGCTCTGGGAGGGGAGCTGGTTTATCACCGCAGACCCGGAGAGGAAGGCTCAGTCATGTCTTTAGTGGGCAGATACAGCGGTGAGTTATTTCAACATTTATTTGTTGTGTGGCGTCCATAATAAGTTTCATCTCCTTTAACCGTTGTTAACTCGACCCCCCCTGTCTGTACAGGAAGTAACTTCATCGCCACACTGACCCTCGGCTCAGCAGGCGCTCACGCTTCATACTATCACAGAGCCAACGAACAGGTAACCGTGGTGACTTTTACTCCATCTGTTTGACCCACTCAGGTGAAAAGAAGAAGTTGTGTTTAAATCTGTGTGCTGCTCTCCAACAGCTGCAGCTCGGTGTGGAATACGAGGTGAGCACCCGCATGCAGGACACCAGCGTGTCGTTGGCCTACCAGCTAGATGTGCCTAAAGCCAATTTACTGTTTAAAGGTACGACATCTTTATAACCTTGTACAGACGTTACCACGGTGATTTACCCGCACATGGAGATGTAAAAGACTTATTTACCAGCGAACTTAAAGAGGACATATTACCCCTCTTCTCCACCTTTTCAAACAGTCCCCCTGTGGTCTAAATGAAACATCTGTGCTGTACTTTGTTCAAAATATAGCATGAATCAAGCACCAGAGGAGGTTTGTGACCCTGTATAAACCAGCTCTCTCAGAACGCTCCGTTTAGGTGTGTGTGTCTCTTTAAATGCAATGAGCGCCCCCCCTGAGTTTTCCCGGTAGACATCACTCCTCTGTAGCGAGAATAAAAATGGGCAAAAGTTTTGTTTTAGGCTGGGGGTGGAGTCCATGGGTGGAGATATTAGGAGAGGGGATTTTTTTTTTTACCAGAATCCCACTGTGACATCACAAGGAAAGCAAATTTGAAACAGAGCATTTTCGTCTGTGTTGTAAGACTTATGCAGACCACAAACAAAGGACTGGATTGGTTTATTTCACATTTTGTGGGTCCCTAGAGTGAGTAGATCCTCAGGTTACCTAAATATATGTTCAACAACACTGTACAAGTGGATTTTTCATAATATGTCCCCTTTAAATATTCAAAGAGATGTATTGCGTTAGAATTTTTTTTTTTAAGTCTTGTAAAACGGATGCATTTTTTTAAATTTGAGTCTGCCGGTATCCCTTTTGTAATTTGACTACTTGTCTTTATCTGTGTCCTGCTCCTCTCAGGTTCTGTAGACAGTAACTGGGTTGTCGGTGCCACTTTAGAAAAGAAGCTGCTCCCGCTGCCGCTCTCTCTGGTCCTCTGCACCTTCCTCAACCACCGCAAGAACAAGTTCCAGTGCGGCTTTGGCGTCACAATCGGTTAGACGGACCGAGCGGCGGGTTTGTTCCCCCACGGATAGACTCACTACGGACGAGCAGACTATGCCATGTTACACCACCGTGTGTCCCGTCACCTCCATCTGGACATTTTTCATGTTTGAGTTTGATCTCACGTGCTGAATAGAAAGTTATCAATATACTCTAACGCATATAATCCTAAAATATGAATGACCTAATTGATCAGAACTGTAACACATAATGTGATTGGTCAGGGTTTTGTTGACTGTGGACTCTCGACGAATAGAAAAAAAACTGAGCTCTTTGTTTCCGTCACTGACTTCTGTGCCTGTTGTTCCAGATTTGATTTTTTACATGTCGTTTTTTTTTTTACTGTAAGTGTCTGTGTGCAGTGGATGATACTGTCGTCAATATTTTTTTTTGTTACAGACAAGTTTACCAGGACTGAGTGTACTGTACTGCATGTCACGTTCACAAACCATCACTTGTTTTGTTGCCTTTTTGTTTACGTTACATACATATGAAACAGTATATATATGACCTGTATATACCTCTTGGAAACTGATAAATACCATTTCTTACAAAACAAAACTTGACTTGTGCTCGTTTCCTCCAACTAATCACGGTTCCTGCTTTTGTGTGCATACCTATAACTTCCATAACAGGGCTCTTCTCTTTACAGAAATAAGTATTTCTAGTTTATAACCACTGCTCCCAGATTCTGTCTCAAAAGGAGAGTATATAAAATCAACCGCAAGACTGCAGTCACACACAAACTGATGGTATGAGCTGACACTGAACAGAAGCAGGGCGCTGCCAGGGGTGGCATGGGTCCCCCTTGAAATCTTATTGGCCACCAAGGTGCCGCCCCCAAATCCTCCAGACTAGGATTGGCTATTTGCCTTGCCACTTTTCAGGCTGTGTTGCAACAGGCAGCTTTCAGTGTGCAGATGTTTGTTTGCAGTTTTTTTTAAATGCTTTAAATTGTGACTTTGGACCTATTGTTTGGAGTCCTTGAAGAATTTAGCTTAAAAGATGTATGCTACTACTACTTTGTTACCTTAAAGACCATGTGATTAGTGCAGTCAGAAGGGTAAAGAAATGCTCTTCATTCAGCTTAGTGATCACAAGCTTCAGGCCACCCCTACACAAGTCAGTTCCCCAGTTGGGCCACCCTAGTCCAAAAAGTGTGAACACACCCCTGACCAAGAGAAGACAATCAGAGCACGAGGGAGTCATAATAATTATACCTGGGTGTGACGCCTGTGTTGGAACCGCTGGATGTTCGGACACCAGCCTGACGTGCAGAAAGAAAGACTGAGCTAAGAGATGCTACCTCCACCTAATATTGGATCAATCTTAAAACAGGCAAACAGGTGGAGTTGAAGCGGGTGCTCATGCATTCTGCAATTCACTTAGCAGACGCTTTTATCCAAAGCGACGTACATCAGATGTGGTACCAGAAGCCAAAGTGGGTGCCCCACCTTAAAGCCTTAACCCTAATGACCTTAAGCCTCTTGGGAAACCCCCCTACAACTTAACCCTAAGCAACCCTAAGTATGCTTTACTCTTGGCCTTATTATAATCAAAACAGATGACGTATAACAAAACCTTCCCCTTACAGTGTTGACCAATAAAGAAATGAACTATAGAGACCTGAACTGATTTTATTACCTGGCTGTAAACACGATTATATCTGCTGTAAAATATTGATGGGCTCACTTTGTTTTTTGATCAGCTGACACTCAAAGAACTGCAGTTTTTCCAGATTGGCTTCATTCTTCAACGCAGAAGATTGCTGCCTAACACATCCCCATTGCAATTTTAAAATCTCTGTTATCCCTCCATTAAGTTGTGTATATGAAATGTCACATTGAATACACATACTGTGTTTTAAGAAGGAGCCAAGCTATCAAGTTTTCTTCAAAGTTGATAAAATATTCCCCCCAAAATGTTGGAGACCAAAGACTGCAGTAGTGTTGGTTTCTGTGTTAGTGGTTGCTTGTTGTCTCACACTGCTTTGAAAAGTTTGCGTAAGTCTTCCACACACATAAAGACGCCAACAGACTGAATATGTTCTTCTTTTTTATTTAATAAATTAACATTGGGTAGAATTAGAATAAATATCTGGTGGTGTGAAGGCTGATGGAGCAGTTACTGGGTGCTCTTGATGAAAGACTCCCACAGAGCGGTCAGCTGAGCCTGCATGTCCTGAGCGCTGGCGTCCAGCTTGGCCCTCAGCTCCTCCATCTCCTGGGTCTTCTGGGCGAGCTGGGTCTCGAAGGTCTGGGCCAGGGGCATCATGCTCCTCTGGAACTGGTCCATGCTCTGCTCCACCTTCTCCTTCATCTCCTCGGTGATGGGGACCATCTGGGCCTGCAGCTGGCTCACGCTCTTATCCACCTGCACCTTCAGCTCCTGGCTCTTCTGCAGCAGCAAGGATTTCAGGGACTCGGGGTCCATGGACTCGGTGTAAGGGGCGGCCTCCATCTTCAGCTCCTCCACCTGCTTCTGGATGCGGGCCATCAAGTCCTCAGCGTAGGGCCGGAGGGTGCTGGTCCCGGTGGAAAGGTCACTCTCCAGCTGGGCCCTGAACTGCTCGGCCTCCTTGGTGAACTGGGTCATGAAGTTTTGGGTCAGAGGAGCCACCTGAGACTTCAGAGCGACGACGTACTGGTTCACTGCGTCAGCGCTCTGAGAGATCCTGTCACTAAAAGACAGAATAAAAAAATCAGTTATTAACTAGAATCCCTTAACATAATTCTTATTTGTTGCTTTTAGGTCAGCTCTCTTACTTGACTTCTTGACCCAGCTCAGACGCTCTGATCTGCCTCAGGTTGTCCTCGGCGGTCATGGTCACCTTGGACACATACTCCCAGAAAGCATCCTTCACCATGTCCAGGTTGTTCTTGGGCTGCTCGGCCCACAGGATGTTTGCATTGCAAACTGTGAATAAATAACAGCAGGATTAGCACAGAGGTTTGTGTAAATGTATTCACGAGTCCTTGTTCATGCTGATGGGGATTTCACTCACCAGAGAAAAGAGCGAGAAGCACAAGTACCTTCATGATTCGATTTGAGTCTGTGGATTAAGAAAGTGATTTACCATTAAAAATATGTACAAATGAACATTTTCAGAATCTCTTGAGTCATGAAAAGTGATAATAATTATAAAATGTTTTACCTTGCAGAGTTAGATTGGCTCTTCTTCTCTCTGTGTCTGGGGATGTGTGTCGTTCAGGCAGCTGTTAACCGTTTTTATAGTCACATTTAAGGGTAAAGTCCTTCTTCTCCTGCCGTGCTGTCAGATTCTTGTCACTCCATGTCATAATTTATGTGTCACCGTTAGGTTGCTGCTATCTGGATTCGTTATGTAATGGTTGACATCATTGAAATGGCTCTTCATGCAATTATTAAATGTGGAAAAAGGCTGTTAATATTCAACAAAGGTGTAGTAAATATTGTTTACTTGAAGTTTTTAACGCTCCTGTGAGGAGAGTTTAGCTGGTTATGAATCTGGTCTTTACATGGCAAACAATAACAAACGAGACAATGAGTGAGAAGATTAGTTATTTCTTCATGGTTTTTTATTAGGCTGATTAACGTTGTAGCTGAGGAGATTAACAGCCACCTGCTAAAATAGACTTAATTTTAGAGGGGACATTATATGAAAAATTCACTTGTACAGTGTTTTTGAACATATATTTGGGTAACCTGAGAGTCTACTGACCCAAAAAATGTGAAATAAACCCATCCAGGCCTTTGTTTGGGGTCTGCATAAGTCTTACAACACAGAGAAAAATGCTCCGTTGCGAATTTGCTCTCCTTGTGATGTCACAGGGGGATTCTGGTAAAAAAAAACCTATCCACCCATAGACTCCACCCCCAGCCTAGAGCAAAACTTTTGCACAGTTTGCCATTATTTTTCTCGCTACAGAGGAGTGATGTCTACCAGGAAAACTCAGAGGGGGGCTCATTGCATTTAAAGAGACACACACACCAAACGGAGCGTTCTGAGAGAGCTGGTTTATACAGGGTCACAAACCTCCTCTGGTGCTTGATTCATGTTATATTTTGAGCAAAGCGCAGCACAGATGTTTCATTTAGACCACAGGGGGACTGTTTGAGAAGGTGGAGAAGGAGGGTAATATGTCCTCTTTAAATAAGCTTCCCCTTTCTTGTTTCTTTTGTCATGTTCCTAAAAACCAGTGCTCCCCAATGTGAATAACAAGGAAACCCAGATTTCATTACATCATAGTTTATAAAGAGATTTGCTGAACTTATCTGTGTGGGGAAATAAATGATGAGCGGGTGTTTATAGAGGCCTAAAGTGGACATGTCACTGGGAAGAGTTTACATAAGCATAAATCTGTACGATGTGTTCTGCATTTTTGGTGACACGGCTTAAATTAAAGATACTCAAATAACATGTAATAAACAGTAGGACATCTCAGCTCTATCTGCCTCTCTTCATAATTCTGTCTCAAGGTCCTGGTGTGCGTCACAGCGGCGGGATGTTTATCAGTAAGTTTGTCCGGAGATGCAGACTTTAGCTCCTCTGTGTTATCACACAGTGTCCAAGGAATCGCTGTATAAGGACACATCCCATTCCTGCGTATAAAGATAATCTGCAGGTCAGATGGAACGACTGGATCAAAGTCCTGCTCGCATCTCACTGACCTATAAAACGTCTGTTACTTGTGTATCGGCAGAACATTTAAGTCAATCAAGCGTGTGTCTCTGAATGAGCTAATCAGCAGAAAACAAAGCAAGTTTGTCACAACGGGTAGAAATAGTTGAAACCTCCCGATCTTATCTGCTTTCATTTCTAACTCTGAGTAGTTACAACTCGTCAGTTTTCAACTTGAATTGAATCTATCTTTTTTTGGCATTGCTATAAAAACAACAAAAAACTGTTTTGCAGCTCTTGTGATTGGCAGCAAGAGACAAACACAGGAGTGATAAGAATGTAAAGACAATCATTAACCATCATAAAAACACAATTTAAAAAACACTGAAGTCTAAAAGCAGATGTCAGGTTCAATAATCAATCAACAGTAGGGCAACTTGTATTTGTTTTATACCATAGTGAGGATTTTTTTACTCATTTCAGTATATTTGAATGCTGTCATACAGATTCTGATGCAGTTTATTGATGCACTGGTTTTGTGTGATTCTACGGAAGCCCTAAAAGGACATAAATCCCGATTGTATTATGGCTTACCCATTTTGATAAGGATGAGAATTATGCATAATTATGGGCGTGACAGAACTGACGTCGAGCGGCCATGTTGTAGCAGTTTGTCAGGAGGCTTAAAGGCCTCTCTCAGCTCTGTGCCAGTCGTTAGGTTAACAGAAAGTTTAATAGTCAACATATCCAATATGGCAACCGCCATGGATAAGCTTCCAAAACAGCCCTTCAGAAACCAATGGGTGACATCGCTCTAGCTTTGTAGCCTTACAGTCTATGGGTATAAAAAGCTGCATCTGTTTTAAGTCATGCTAACACCTCTAAGGATGCTAACGTTGGTCGTGTTTCCACTTTTGTCACAGCTGATATATATCCCAAACTTTTTGATAGATTGCCTCTATGCATGCATTCATAGACTCCTGTGGAGGATTCATACAAACAGACTTTATCTCTTGCACCGTCAGGCTAAATACTTTGGTTATAAACCAGTAAATGGAAACATATTAGCATATTAGCAGCATTGATTAAGCTAATGTAAAGACATGACTCCATTTCAAGCTGTTGTTGTTTATTATTATTATTTTAATATCTTTTTTAATAAGTTTTGTGGTCACTGCGGTCTCCTTTTTTATTTTTTTACTATTCACTTTAAAAGCAGGGCCAATATTATTTTCAGATTTTAACCTTTAAATTGAGGATAAATTAAATTTGCAATTAAAATTGAAACTGGAATTTTAGGGTTGAATTTTTGTCAGATGATAAAGTGAGTATAGATTGTTATGAAGGCCCACATTGCAACAGTGAACTAAATAATTGTTAGAAAATCATCTTTGCTAAAATCCTGTGTGAAAGCTTTCTAAATGATGAATAATGAAACCATGTGAGACTTTAAAATGTTTACATGAGGTGTCATCAGACGTACTGCTGTGATGTGGAAGCTGCAGTGACAGCGAGACACTCAGACTTGGACTTTAGTCCTCGTGAGTTCCCCCTGGAGGACCCAGAGGCCTATATATACTCATGATGTGTGCAGACACTCACACCTTATCCTACAGCTCTCTGACTGAACGCACACACAGGTAAGACACCAAGGAGAGGAGGTCACTCTTTATACATCTGAAGAATGACCACACAGGGCTAATTCTGCATGTTTCCTTTCAGCTGCAACATCAGTCATGAAGGTCCTTGTGGTGCTCGCCCTCGCTGTTTTCACAGGTAACAGAGTTTTGATGAATATTAATAAGTAATGTTTAGAATTAAACAGTGTTCAGACATCAACAGAGATGCTCTATGTTCTTTCAGCAGGATGCAATGCAAACATTGTGAGGGCTAACCAGCCAAAGCAGCAGGTCGACATGGTGAAAGATGCTTTCTGGGACTACGTTGCAAAGGCCACCATGACCGCCGAGGACTCCCTGAAGCAGATCAGACAATCCCAGCTGGGAAAGGATGTCAAGTAAGGGCCTCTTGAAAACCACCACAAACTTTGAATGGCTTTGAAGGAACTTAAAAATCAAGTGAAAAGTATTTTTTGTTGGTATTTTTGCACGATTATGATGATTTCTGTTTGTGTTTCTGCAGCACCATAATCTCAGAGAGCAGCGACGCCGTCGACAAGCTCAGCGTCGCTCTGCGCACCCAGGTGGCCCCTCTTGCCAAAAACCTCATGAACCAGTTTACCCAGGAGGCCGAGCAGCTGAAGACCCGCGTGGAGAAGGATCTGACCGCCATGGGAACCCGTATGCAGCCCGTCGCCCAGGAGCTGGTTGCTAACCTCCAGAAGCAGATGGATGAGCTGAAGATGGAGGCCGCCCCTTACGCCGAGACCATGGACCCCGAGTCCCTGAAGGCCGTGCTGCTGCAGAAGAGCCAGGAGCTGAAGGTGCAGGTGGATAAGAGCGTGAGCCAGCTGCAGGCCCAGATGGTCCCCTACACCGAGGAGATGAAGGAGAAGGTGGAGCAGAGCATGGACGAGTTCCAGAGGAGCATGATGCCCCTGGCCCAGAGCTTCGAGGCCCAGCTGACCCAGAAGACCCAGGAGATCCAGCAGAGCCTGGCACCATACGGGGAGGAGCTCAGGGCCACACTGGATGTAGACGCCCAGAACCTGAAGACGCAGCTGATGGCTCTGTGGAAGTCTTTCACTAAGATGGCCCAGTAAACGGACTCATATGAATGCTTGTTTCTCACTCAGAGTCGAGTTGATGGGACGGATAAAAAGTGCAATATCTCGTTTTTTTTACGTGTTTATGCTGCTGTAAGACACTCAAATGCAACCCTCTGTCAGTATTTCCTCCATTGTGATACTGCTGAAACTATAAATATCATCTTTAAAACAACAATAAATAAGTTAAATGTATTCGGTGTTCACACTTTCTTCTCTTTGTCTGGTAGAATATGATCTAGGTCAATGCCGTCAATTCAAAAAAGATTATTTTAGAGCTGAACAAAGGTTGTGAAACAGATCCTGTTCAACATGTTTAGACACATTTAGTCAAACAGAATGTGTGTTTTTGTTTTAAGGCTGAAAAGAGGAATTCATTAGCTCTCAAATACAAACATTAGATTGCATTTGCTCACAGCTCTTTTTGTGTGTCAATAACTTCCTCCTAATCTTTGAAAGCTTTAAAACCATTTGACATGTGACGTCACTGAGTCTGATTGTTGACACACAACTCTGCTGTAAGAGGGCAACGTCTTATCTTATCATGACCCAGTCAGAGGTATGCGCCTTTACACTGAATATTATCTAACCTCATTCAATGGTGACCCCCTTTTTTAAGGAAAAAAACACAACAAATTAGAAACAATATTATGCATGATAAACCGAGCAGCAAGCTCTGGTGTTGGAAGAAGAAGCCAATGCTGAAGCGCAAAAAAAAATGCAGTTCATTGAGTGTCCACTAGAGGCTCGCTCCAAAAACTAAGGAATCCCTTTTAAGATTTAGATAAGATTTAAAAATTAAGTCAACAACCTTTTTACCTCAAATCAGCTGTTTTGTATGTGACTGGTGACTGTTTTATTTGAATACTATTTGGAAGTTTTCATAATGAAATCTGAGTCTTTTTTTCTTTATATTCTGTTTATCATGCCGCACAGTAATGCAGTGGTTAGCGCTGTTGCTGTATGTCAAGAAGGTTCCTGGTTTGAATCCTCAGAAGGACAGGGTTAGGGTTTCATATTTCTGTATGGAGCTTGCAAGTTCTCCCCTTGCATGCATGGGTTCCCTCTGGGTACTCCGGCTTCCTCCAACCAGTGGCAACCGGTGCATTATTGTCCAGGGTGGCACAAGTTCTGGGATGTACAAGTGAGTTTGTTAACTTGATCCTAACACATACTAGAAAATGCCATTAACTGGCTAACAGAAATAGCGTCGCAACAAACAACACCATATGCACTCGTACTTACAGGCATTTTGTTCCTAAACTACGTGGACACAAACGCCATGCTAGTCAGGTCTGCTGCTCTGATCCAGTGACACTGCATGACTCGCTCTTTATGTCTCAGTCCCTCTGTCGCCTACGTTTGGGTTGTGGTTTGCAGTGCATTCAGGGTTGCATTTTCCAGCACCCATCAAAGCCCCTATCAGGCGCAAATGCGCATGTAAAACTTATAACGCGGGTCAATGGAGGCCCGGAGCGCTGGATTCTAGCAACCCAAAATGGAAACATGACACCAATCAGTAACTTGAGACACGTAGAAAGTTTTAAATCTACATTTTGATTGTGAATACATTTTACTCACTTATTATTATATATACTGATCTTATTCAGTGAAGGTCTGAAATTGGTGCCGTCCAACCACTCCCAACATATCCTTTAGCGCCCTCTATTGACCGGCCGCCACTGCCTCCTACAGTCATTTAACTTGCCTGCAGATGTGACTGATGGTTTGTCCCTTTATGATTGACTGGTGACCAGCCTCTTTCCCAATGATAGCTGGTATCAGCTCCAAACCCCCGACCCTGAATGGGACAAGCAGTATAGGTAATGGATGGCTGGGTGGATCTTCTGACATCCCCTTTCAAGTCCTTTTAAGGGGGTCTTGATAAACAGTGTTGGGACCCAATGCCACAACGTCAGTGCATCATAATCACTGGGCCGGTAGACTAGTGGTAAATGGACTTATAGCAAAGCTTGTCTTCTGACCACCGTGTACAGAGGCTGTGGTCCTCCAGGCAGGGGGCCCGGGTTTGAGTCCGACCTGTGGCTCCTTTCTCGAATGTCATTCCCCACACTCTCTCTCCCTCCCTCATTTCTGACTCTATCCACTGTCCTATATTTAAATAAAGACATAAAAAGCCTTCAAAAATAAACCTTCAAAAAAACAACACTAATGTTGCGCGACAATCTTCTGATGGCTGTCAATGCCTTTGCGTTTGTGTATCAATCAAAGGTCAAAGTTAATGAAGTTATTCATTTGTTTCACTGACAAACATACAAATCAATCTGTTGGCAGTGTTCCCATCTGATGTTACATAAAAGCATGAAGTTAGCTGTTCAAGCAGACTTTGAGCCAGATCAGCTGGACAATGATATGATAGAAGAAGAATGACCTTTAGCTGCTGTGTTAAAGTTACGGTGGTGACACAGACAAGCGCAGTGATAAATTCAGATCTTCCCCCAGATAATATGAAGCTGCAGTTTCATTTTTGTTCCCCCACTAGATAATTGTAGTTCAGAGAGAGGAAGACAAGATCAAATTTTCTGTAAGGACATGTACTTATCAAACTTGATATTGTGATTCAGAGGCCTTAACGGCGTGCACAATATTGTGATTCAGAGGCCTTAACGGCGTGCACAATATTGTGATTCAGAGGCCTTAACGGCGTGCACAATATTGTGATTCACAGGCCTTAACGGCGTGCACAATATCATGCATTTTTTTAAGGTGTTCCTAATTTCTAACCTGTGCCCACCATGTGTACTTTCATTATGTGACGTGGAGCCAAAATAACACACACACAGCAATAAAAGATGACAACAACACAGACTGTGCTGGGAACTTCGGACACAGGTCAGATATCCTCCTGACAACATTTATTGGATCGCATCAAAGCCACATGAGCTGTATAAATACAGAGCGAGAGAAAGAGAGAGTCCCACTCACAGAAGTCACAGATCAGGATCTCTAAGGTGAGCCGCACGCCGACTAAATCTTTAACAGCTGATTGAGTCTTGATTGTGTTTTTGTTTTGTGTGTTTTTAACTGTGAGGTATATGTGTGTGTTTCTATGGGTATGCCTCAGAAAATGAACCTCTAACCATCGTCTCTGTGTCGAGATCTTTTTAACCTGTTGTGTTATAATATTCCAGGTGTCCTTATTCTGCTCATCATGAGGGTCTTTGCTGTCATCTTTGTGCTGGCTGTCCTGTCAGGTGAGCTCAATTTCTTATCAGAGACACATAAACATCTTTTTCTATTTTAAAAATATTCCTAAAAGACTATTTCAGGTGGAAAATGTTTCAGATATCAAATACCAAAAGGAAAGCTTTTGTCAAAAGTGAAAAAGTGAAAGTGAAAAGTGAAAGTTTAAGAAAGAGAAGAGAGTAAGAGTCAATGTAAATGTGAAAAGAAGGAAAAGAAGCAAGGAAGAAAGGAACGAGAGATAGGAGATGAAGGAATATTTTTATTTGTAGTTTAATTGAGAATTCATTTAAACTTGAGGGCTTTTAGATGAAGTCAGTCTACTTTATGGTCCGTCACTATGTTTGTCATCTTGTTGGTCATATTTTTAAAAACTGTCACAAGTTGTCTCCAAACATGTGAGCAACGGTTTGATCCTCAATCAAACAACTACAAAAAAACAAGCTCCATGAACAAGACGTGAGTGTTAAAGTCGACTGTTTCCTCCTCCACCAGGCTGCCATGCCAAAAGTATATTTCAGGCGAACGACCCAACCCCCTGGGAGGTCACCGTCGACAAGTTCCAGGATTACTTCACAGACCTGAACATGAGGGCCGAAGGCATGGTGAAAGACATCCAGAGCTCCCAGATCAGCCGAGAGCTGGAGTGAGTTCATTCACGTAAACACTGACCGATCAAACACTGACCGATTCAGCGTCGCTATCAGAGTCATAAATCAACACTACAACGTTTTATCGGCCGTGAACTCTGTGTTGATATTTTATTCACTTTATCTGCTGTAAATGATCACAGCTGTTGTATAACCAAATACTAGAGTTGGCAGGTGATGTTTTTGTGTAATTCTGATATTAACAGTGTTGATAAAGGAAAAACATTCAGAGCAGGTTTGAGGGAATCTGACAGAAATCTCGACTGTCAAACTCTTCATTTCTGGCATTCTGGAGAATTATTTTGCACCAATTTGTTTCTTTTCTGCACCACTGTATTACGTCTGAGTTGCATCCTGCACACCAATCACAGCTCTGCAGTAAATCCTAACTTAGTCAAGGTTATAATCTTCAGTTTCTGCAGACTGTATTATTATGAGGGCGCTATTTCCGGGTAAATGCACCTAAACTGGCAACAGAGTGAGATGTTTTAGTTTACCTCTGATCAATAAACTCTTCCTCTTAAACAAAAGAGTAAGTGGGACAAGCTCGTTTTTGTCTCGGTCTTTGTGCTCTTGTCACACTGCTTCAAGTATGTTTGACAGAGTTTAAAAAAGCATCAACACGTTGCTGTTAGACTTCTGCCCACTTACACAAACACTCTGCCGTGAGCTGAGTCAGTGTGAGGAGGTTCATCAGCATGTGTCAGAGAGGTGAGACATGCACACAGAGACTGCTGAGGCCTGCAGGACTCACAGGACTTTTAGGTCTTGAGTCAATCAAATATAATAGGACAAGAGGATAGAGCAGAGGACTGTTTTCACATTTTGAAAAGAAAGACAAGCTTTTTCATACCAAGTAAAGAATTATACTGCTCTGACCTCAGTCTCTGACCTCATTCTCTGACCTCAGTCTCTGACCTCAGTCTCTGACCTCATTCTCCAAACGCATTCTCTGACCTCATTCTCCGACCTCATTCTCCGACCTCAGTCTCTGACCTCATTCTCTGACCTCAATCTCTGACCTCAGTCTCTTACCTCATTCTTCAACCTCAGTCTCTGACCTCATTCTTCAACCTCAGTCTCTGACCTCATTCTCCGACCTCAGTCTCTGACCTCATTGTCTGACCTCAGTCTCTTACCTCATTCTTCAACCTCAGTCTCTGACCTCATTGTCTGACCTCAGTCTCTGTCCTCATTCTCCGACCTCAGTCTGTGTCCTCATTCTTCAACCTCATTCTTCAACCTCATTCTTCAACCTCAGTCTCTGTCCTCATTCTCCGACCTCATTCTTCAACCTCAGTCTCTGACCTCATTCTCCGACCTCAGTCTCTGTCCTCATTCTCCGACCTCAGTCTGTGTCCTCATTCTTCAACCTCATTCTTCAACCTCATTCTTCAACCTCAGTCTCTGTCCTCATTCTCCGACCTCAGTCTGTGTCCTCATTCTTCAACCTCATTCTCCAACCTCAGTCTCTGTCCTCATTCTCCGACCTCAGTCTCTGACCTCATTCTCCGACCTCAGTCTCTGTCCTCATTCTCCGACCTCAGTCTGTGTCCTCATTCTTCAACCTCATTCTTCAACCTCATTCTTCAACCTCAGTCTCTGTCCTCATTCTCCGACCTCAGTCTGTGTCCTCATTCTCCGACCTCAGTCTTTTACCTCAGTCTCTGACCTCAGTCTGGCACACTTTAAATCCTAATGGCTTTACAAACACCACAGTCTCTTTTCTGGTTCATTAGAGTTTTTCTGTTTAATTTCAGCCGATTTTGAGTCTTTTTCATCAAAATAATTTGATCATGCATCAGTTTCTCTGACATGAAGGGGAAAATAGATAGATAAACACTTTAAAAGACACTAAGCAAAGCATAAATCAAAAAATGTAATGAAGAAAATAAGCTTTTATTTTCCTTTTTCAACCAAAATCAGGCATTTATCTGCTCTGAAGTCACTCTTGACCCCCTGTGGATCCTGATTGCTTCACTAAAACACCAACAAAGTCTCTTTCCTGGCACATTATTTGAACTTTAATTGGTTTAATCTCATCTAATATTGAACCCTTACTCTGTTTTTTTAGTCAACATCCTTTGATTTTGCATTTATAACTTGGTATATTAGATCTATCTACATGTGCATCTCTGCTGAAACTTAGTGAAGGATCATTTCAAATACATTACAAGAAGATTAAGTTTGTATCTTTAGTCATTCAAAAAATCATTCATTGGCTCTGACTCCTTTTTAAATGAAACGCAGACATCACCCCTAAAATCCTCTTTTTTAACCCCCCTGGCAGCACCCTGATCCAGGACAGCATGTCTGAACTCTCCATGTACAAAGACGACCTGCAGACCAAGCTGGCCCCCTACGCACAGGAGGCCGGGGAGCGTCTGGCCACAGACCTGCAGAAGCTGGGCAACAAACTGCGCGATCACATGATGGAGGCCCAGGACCAGATGGAGAAGTACGGCATGGAGCTGCAGACCATGATGGAGCAAAATGCCGATGACGTCAGGGTCAGGGTCAACGCCTACACCCGCAAGATGAAGAAACGCCTCAACAAGGACACCGAGGAGATCAAGAGGTGAGAGACACACACACGCTGAAGCGAGGCGGCGTTCACAGCAGGCTGATGGGAAACTCTGTCCAGTAAGAGGATTTGATGGTTTCTATAACTTTTATATCTAAACTAGCAAGAACTTTAGACTGTTTTTATGAGTTTAATTTGATTGAATTTAAGTTCTGATGAGATTTTCAGCAACTACACTTTAACTATACAGCTGCCTCTTGAATACTAAATACTAATCTGTATTTTGATAAATTAACTTTTTAATTATTCTTCCAGGATTAGGCTTAGCGATAATAAGATGATGGTAAATTTAACTTAATAAAGAACATTTATTATAATTGCTTGAGCCATTTGTCGAGCAATAACACCAAACATTCTCTGATTCCATTTTTATAAATATTAAGATTTGCTGTTTTTTTCATGATTATAGCTCCTGTGAGCAGTTTTTTAACTAGTTTTAAAACAGACTGAAATGAATGTTGATGTCTCTTTATGCACTACAAAAGCAAATGAGACCATTAGCGAGAAGATTGATTTCTTCTATGTAGTCATTTTGAAAGCTTCTAACCCGCTGCTGCAGGGTAGGTGGCAGTCAAGACGAGAGAGGGCACAACAAGTGTTCACACTGACAGATATATTTGAAGGTTAAAAGAAAGCAAGAGGAGATTTATGTCAGCAAACACGACTTACACATGTAGAGGAGGAGATCAGTAAAGAGATATGACAGCTCATGTTTCATCGTTTCATTACATGATTGTGTATTTTATGGGATTATGTTTTCACAGTCCTATGTTAGGACTTTAGCTTGTTAGTGTTTTAACATTATAAGATACAAAGACTCTTGTATTTACATAGTAGGCCTATGAAATAACATTTATATAAATAACGTAACAACTTAGACTTTGACAACTTGATTTATCCCAGAGGGAAATTTGGTTCCACAGTCCACCCAGACAATGCATACATTTACAAACAAACAACAGAAGGAGATTAATCAGAGACAAACAACCAAATCAGTATTTGACAAAGGTAACGCTGAAACCCTCGTGTGGTCTCTTTGGGCAATGACACCCACAAGGGCCTGATGAAAAACTAAGTCAACATCAACAATCATAATTTCTTTGAGTTTTGTTTTTGACTCAGCTCTTTTCCTCGTCTTCAGACATGTTTCAGACTACCTGGAAGAGATTCAGATCCGCACATCAGACAACATGGAGGACCTGAGGGTTCGTTTCGACCCTTATGTGGCTCAGGTGCGTGACAACACCCAGGCTAAGTTCACCACCCTGAACGATCTGCTGAGCTCGCAGGTGGAGAACCTGAAGGAAAAGATGCAGATGGCAGCCGAGGAACTGAAATCCACCATGGGTGACAAGATGGGGGAGCTGAACACCTGGTTCCAGCCTTTTGTCAACATGTTCAATGGCAACATGTAAAACCTCTGAAGTCACAGCCTGGACTGTTTATCCAAACTTTCTGCATCCAAACCACCTCTGTAAAAGTTTGAAGGATTCATAAAGATACTCAGTCCTGACTCATCTCTGTCACTGAAGATTGTCAAATAAAAAAACAGCTGCTCACATCTGTGTAGGAAATCACAAGTCATTTATAATAACATGCTCAAACATGATTATTTTTACTCCTGACTCCATTCTTTCCACATATTAGTCTTTCTTGCTCGTTTCTTTGCTTTGGCTCTAAAGCATTTAAAAAGTCTGTTGGGGCCCTAAGCAAAATTCACCAGGGGCCCCTCCAAACAGCATTCATCACCATTAAAAAAAAACCAACGGCAACTTTAAGTGACCAACTTAAGTTTTCACAGGAATATTGGAACAAATTGTCAGACGGGGCCCCGTTAGGGAGGTGTTCTACTGTCATTGTAAAACTTGCACATTGTGAGCCACCACCATGAGTCAAAGTTTATTGGGCTCCCTACTAGCCTGGGACCCCATTAAGTTGCCTGTTGGCTGGTCGTTCAAAACAAATTAAACTGTTTCATTAATTCAGGCAAATTGCATGTTTAAGTAAATATGCGTAAAGGGGTCGGTGCAATTCTCTACAAATCTGCACAAATAAATCACGTGTTTAAGACTCATTGATAAAAACTAGCGAGTCCATTCTCATTGAAACGGTCAAAATATAAACAACTTCTTCTTTCATCATTGGAGGTAAAAAAAAATATTGAATATAGTATTTCTACAATTCTACAATTCACTTGTTGTTGCTTTTATCCAAAGCGACGTACATCAGAGAGTAAGAACAACACAAGCAAGGATCTAGAAAAAAGGGAACAATGTCAGTAAGAGCAAACGATCAGCTTTGAGTCTGATTGGACACACAGGTGCTGACAGGAAGTGACCAGAGGCAAAGCACAACATTGAGGGCAGTTCTTGAGAGCTCTAATCAGTATAGAAACCATCTTACGTATATATTAACCCCAAAAAAAAAGATTTAAAGAATCCCCCTAGATGAATCAAACTTAAACTGTGCAATTAAAAATAGATTTATACAAGAAATGTACATAACCTGTACAGGAATAAAAATAAAAATACATGTGCAATTTAAACAAGAACCTTTAAACAGTAATTAAAAATCTGTAATTAGACCTGAATATAAAAAATAAAAAATAAAAAATAAGTGCATTAAAATATGGATAAACGAACAGACAGACTTCAAAATAACTATTTAAACCATAGACTGTAAATAAATAAATAAATAATAAATAAATAAATAATAAATACATAAATAATAAATAAATAATAAATAAATAAATAAATAAATAAATAAGATATAAACCTTTAATTAATTAATTTTTTTTTTACTTAGTCATTAGGACCGCACGTGAAGCTACCGGTCTTCCCTCTGACGTCATTTGCACATCCAATCACATTTCTTTCGACCTTTCCTTCGACCAATCACAGAAGACGTTTACGTACGGCGCATTGATGCGCGTTAGGTCCGTCGCACTTTGCTGTTGTCATTTCTTGAGCGTGTACATCATGTCCACAGTGGAGATCTCTACGTTCACTCCCGGTTGTTGATCTTCGGCGCGATGAGTAACCCGTGCAGAGAAGTCATCACTCTCCAGCTGGGACATTATTCAAACTTTGTCGGGACTCACTGGTGGAACCTGCAGGTGAAGGAGGAGCCCGTTAGCGGCTAACGCTGAGCTAAGCTACCTGGCGTTAGCTTTCTTTTTTTCTGCATGTGTTGTCAAAGTTTGAGGAGTCGCTGTGATGCTAGCTGCGACATGAGTCTGCATTATACCAGATTTTACGATTATAAATCAAGTTAAACACAGAAGCTGCTGCTTAAAGCTGACTTTAGTTAAAGATGTTATTGTGCTAAAGCTGCAGACTGTTTGTGATCTTTTAAAGGAGGAGTGTTTTTGTTTGTTTTATAGTCTTTATCAAGTTGTTTCTGATTTCACACTTGAATGTTGAATAGATGTTTGTCTCACTTTCCTGTCCTCTTATAAGGGATGAGAGTAAAGTGATGTTTTTGGTGGTTTTACCTTTTAAATCACTTCTTAAAACTCACTTTTATAGACTTGCTTTCATGTGATTTCTCCTTCACAGATCTATCTCTTCCTTTTATTAATTGTTACTGCTTTTAACATTTTTATCTTTCTCTTCTTTAAATGTTTCAGCCTTTATATGTATTGTCCTGTTTACCTGTTTCTTTTTTTAATCTTCATTCTGTGTTTACAGCCTGTGATGTGATGTCCTCCCGCTCTCCCTCAATTTAAATTTTATTCTCTCCTGATTGATTTTAAACTAATCTTTCCTTCACTGTACTGAACTGCCTCTCCATTCCTGTTGACTCCATATCATTCCTGTTATTTGCATTTTTATAATTTTGCCCTCTCTGTTGATCTCTGTTCTGTCGGTCACAGCACTTTGTAAACATTTGTTTTTAAAGCTGCTGTATAAATAAAGATATTATTATTATATTCTGAATGACGATGGTGTAATTGTGTGACCTGCAGGATGCGTCTCTATCATACGACCCTGAAGCAGCAGCAGGAGACATCCAGAGTGATGTGGTGTTTCGTGAGGGACAGACTCAAGGCGGACATGTCACCCACACACCTCGCCTCATTGCCATGGATCTCAAAGGTCATTTCACCTGCAACTGAAAATATTCTCTTCGCAAAGGCAGCACGAGCAACCATTATTTATTTACTGATGTCAAACACGTAAAGCATTCACAGCCTAAACTTATGTACAATGCCCGTTCTTAGATGAGCCTTTCAAATACATAAAACTGGACAACAAATACTCAAAAAGTCTAAAAAGCTGCAACAATACAGGATACAAAATGTCAAAACAAGTAAAACAGGAAGCACGACCCTCTTCTTTCTGATATAAATGTTTCATATTTTGTTCACTAGATAATTATTCTTGTCATTTGAAGTCCTTGAATGAACTCCAACACATTACTCTGTAGGTGTTTGGTTCTCATCATGCTGACTCAGCTGCTCTTTGTGTGCCCATGACAGGAAGTCTACGGACTCTACGGCAGGAGGGATGCCTTTACGACCCCGGCAAAGACACGTCTGCCATCACATGGTAAAGACAACATCAACATATTTCAGTGCCCGACAGATTTTACCGTTTTCTTTTACGATCCAGATCTCAGCGTGACGCTGGACGCGTTGTTTGCGTGGCACCTTCTGTGACATAACTATTCTTTGTGCAGTGAAATAAAAAAACAACGATGAACCCACTCTGAGAGAGTTTGTGCAGAACCGTTAAAAGAACTTCAGAGATGGAAGTGTAACAGATAACTTCTGGTTTCCTGTGATATGAAAAGTGTGTGTTTGATCCTGCAGGGACGGAAGCCTCATGATGCACCAAGAAAGTCCTCCTGCTAAGAACTCATTTCTTGAAGATCTGGACAGGTTAGATGTGAGTATTTATAGTGAAAGTATAACAGACAAGCAGCTCACGCTATTGACGTTTATGTACATTTTTTTAAATATATATTAAGGATTTTTTGGGGGGGCTTTTGTGCCTTTTCTGGAGAGATAGGACAGTGGATAGAGTTGGAAATAAAGGAGAGAGAGAGCAGGGAATGAGATGGGAATTTTCATGTGGTTATGGGGGGGGGGGGGGGGGGTCATTAATTACAAGGAGGGGGGGCTCAAAGGAAAATAGGTTGGGAATCAGTGGTCTAGAATATTAAACTTATGGCAGGAAACTGGCAGAAGGAGCAAACACATGGGCTGAAAGTTACCATCTTGTTGGCAGCTATATGACTTCAAAAGGTTCAGACTTTTTATTTCAGGTTTGATTGGTCGGCACACCGCTCCAGAAAAAGCTCCTTTACTTTATTACACATAAAGTTCTACAGTCCAGTTATAATATTGCTGCCTGATAGAAACATCCTAAATGATCCTGACAACCTTTTGTTTTTTTGTCTCCAGAGAGGAGAGATCCTGGCTGAAGCAGATTTTTTCTCCAGTTCTCAGCCTCACTGCTCAGGTATGGAAACCTTCTGAACTCCGCACGACGGCAGACGTTTGACGTTGACCCTGAAAGCTCTCTCTCCCTCCAGCAGGTGCGTTGAGTGTGGACACTGTGAACAGCCAGCTGGCTCGAGTGCAGAAGGCCTACAGGCTGGAGGGCAGCGTGAAGGTGTGGTCCGACTTCCTCAGGATCCACCTGCACCCTCGCACCATCTCCGTCATTCACCAGTACAACCACGACGGGTAACGTGTAAACGCCTCCTGCATCATTATCATTTCAGAAAGTTTAGTGGTCGTGTAATCAAAGCAGTGATCCCAGACTTTAACCAAGCGGACCGTTGTACAGACTAGGTTTCATACCTGCTCTCCTCCAGTAGATGGCACTCTTTACACACAACTGGGTTTGAATAAAAGACCGCTCTGTGTTTGCTGATTATTTAGAACTTTGTTTAATCTCTGACTGAACCCAACATGGTATTTAACTCTTCCACAGCTGTTTTTAAAAAACCCCACATGTTGTGTTATGTCTGGTTTTATATTTGTGTCATTGTGTGTTCCAGGGAGGCTCATCGTCTGGAGGCTTTCGGTCAGGGAGAAGCTCTCCTGCAGGGGCCGGTGCTCGAGCAGCTGGAGGACAAACTGCACTTCTTTGTAGAAGAGTGTGATTACCTCCAGGTAACGCACTTTTTTGTGTGTGTTTATTTGTAAAAAACAGTTTGTGTTTGACTTTAAAATACAAGTTTAAAATATGACTTTGATCTTGAGTAAATACAGATAAGTAAAAATAACTTCAGATCAAACAAATATAAGAAGAATGCACATTTCTGTGTTTGTTTCAAAGTTGGTCATTGCGCCTCCTTTCTCTGCATCTTGTTTTTTTCCCTCTCAGGGTTTCCAGGTTCTGTGCGACCTGGCTGATGGCTTCGCAGGCTTGGGGTCAAAGGTCACAGAGATGCTTCAGGACTCTTACGGAGGGAGAGGCATCCTGACATGGGGGTTAGCACCCGTCAGCCACCCAAATTCAGTGAGTCACTCATTCAGTCTCTCTGCTGTTGTTGTAGACGTGCAGAATAAACAGATGTTTTGTAAATGGGATTCTTTTTGTTTACCCAGACTCCCATGAAGGACCTGTACCACATGTTGAACTGCACGTTAGGCACAATTCAACTGGCCAATCACAGCTCCTTCTTCTGCCCGCTGACCCTGCGTGGAGGACTTGGAAGACGACCCTCCTCTCCTATGGAGTTCCCACACCTCAACTATGATGTGAGCGTTCTCACTGTATCTCTGATGATCTGTTGAGACGTTTTAAAGAGATTATTATTTGAATCTCAGTGTAACATGTCTCTCCTCTGTCCTGCATGTCACACACCAGCCCTCTCTGTGGTTCCACTCCAGCGCCGTCCTGGCTTTGGCCCTCGACGCCCTCACTTTGCCTTACAGGCTGAGGAACGACAGCGTCCCCATGTGGCAGCTGGCAGACTCACTGGCTGTATCCGGGAGAAAGGTAACCCGCTTGTCCTGTATTCTACGTTTGTCTGTATTGAAGGCTGGCCGCTTAAAAGTTTAAAAGTGTCGTTTATAACCCAGGTTGTGGCTGCTTACGGCGCCATCCCCTTTCCCATGATGCACGGCGGCTCTCTCCCTGACGCCCTGAGCGCCTGCACTGATTCGCTGCCATGGAGACCTCTATCATCTTGTCCTGAACCTGGCGACGGTCAATGCTATGGACAGTGGGCGACACTTCGGGGATTTGAGAGCCAGAGACTAATCAGGTCAGATTGAATGAATATAGTTTGTAACCGTGCCGTTACAACTTTTGAATGCCTTTTTAAAAGTTGTTTTTTTCCACAGTCCTGTAGGAGCTTTTTAAGTAGTGACTCAATATATTTAACATCCTTACACTTTTACACAAAATATTAGTGATTTTAACGGAAGATTTGAGCATTTTCAGATGTCTTGAGTAGTTGTTTTGTTTTATTTTGGGCTCCTTGGAGCTTTATATGTACAAATCTAATGAAAATCACACACTAAAGAGAGGAGTTCATTGTGGAATAAAGGCTACAGAACATGAGACAAAAATGTGACCAAATGTGACCAAAATGATCATGAACCGCTGAGAGCTGGAACAAAGTACTGCTCTTGTTTTTTGGCTATTTGAATATTTTTAAATAACTTGAAACAGATTTTAACAGCATGAGGCTGAGATGTAAAAAAAACCTCAATCAGATACAATCACAGCTGTATATTAAAGACATGCACGCTGAAATAATGTTCTTTCCCTCAGCTCTCTGGCTCCAGGAGACAAACCGCCCACTCCTCTGCACAGCCTGCACAGCGGGGAGGACGTCCTGGCCTCCTACATCAGATCCTTCTATCCTACAGCTCCTCTGTGAGGCCCGAAACACTTAATTTAACCTAATTTACTGTTTTCTAAAAGATGCATTTTAACCCATCAGTCTTCTCTCTTTATCTTTTACTCTCAGAGCTCTTCAGATGGTGTCCTCTCCGAGTAAGCTGACACCACCTTTCCCTCAGATGTTCAGTCAGTCTGTGGGGGCTCAGGGCTTCCTGCAGAGCCGTCTTCCACACCCCGGCTGTAAGCAGAGATGTTTAATATGATCTCTTTTGCACTCAAAGCTTTAAGATTGAATTGCGTTATATATAACATTTCTTTCTTGTTCCTGCAGCTCCAGCCCCCGTGGTCTCCTCTGCACCCGTCATGACGTCCCTCCAGTCAGGTACCGCAGTCGGCCAATGGCTGTCCGAGCTTCATCGAGGTGTCAGCGCTTTCGACATCCGCCGCGTGGCCCCAAGCTTCCTCTCTCAGGGGCCCGAAATGGCCGACTACGAGGAGGCTCTGGAGCAGCTGCGCCTACTGTCCCGGTGTTACCGCGATGACAGCGGCGGGATGATGCGCTCTTCCTCAGAGGAGGATGACGATGACTGACGCTGGCAGTCTTAGTCGCCATGATCTGGATAAAATGCTGAGCTCGGCTTGCACTCAAACGGAGACGGAAAGAGGAGCTGCGCCTCTGAGGTGTTAAGGACCAGGATTGAATTACACGCTCAATGAAAGGGCAAAAGGCAACGAATGTTACTGAGCCTGCAAGACACAGATGAGGGAATAGTAGATCTCTTAAAGAGATAGATGGGGTGTTGCGTCCCGAGACTGTATGGACTTTACATTTCATTAAATAACTGTACATCTGTAATGTTTTTATACCAAGTGCACGCTATAAAAAGAATGTATTTACATAGAGAGCTTTGGTTGTCACATCTTTTGTTTTGGGTACAGGTTGCTCTAAACATCATTTGGCTTATAGACTCATTAACTCATGCTGACAGTCACCACATCTTATGAGAAGAGAAGATAAGACAAACTTCACGCTTACACCAGATACGTGTGCATTGCGTTTCCCCTCCGGTCGGTGACGACTCCCTGCTCCCTCAACACCCTGGAGAGCAGAGCCATAGAAATTCCCGCTCTAATTTTACAGATTCACCCACGACAGCGCAAGATAATATGCTTTGTGTGACAGCCAGGTCGGGAGAATCTCCAGAGCACTCCTGACATGATCTAGATATTTTCAGGAGTGCAATGTGAAAACGGCTGAAGGTTGTCAACATTTCTGAAGCTTTGATTCTTTTAAGATGTTTTTGAAACGATACATACTTGGACTAATTGAGTTTTAGAAACGACCAAAGCTTTCATTAAACTGCAGATTTAGTCATACTTTAACCCAAAGCTGTGGGGTGTTAAAGAGAGCAACTGTGATCCACTCAAATTAACAGGTTTCATACTGACATTTCATTCTCTTCCAGACAGACGGCAGGTCACTTTAATGGATTTGGGCAATTTAGACAGTATGAAGAAGTCTTTTTGCAAATGTAATTAAATGAAGGTCTTTCTTAATTTGGAGTGTCCAGGACTTTTTATTTCTGTTGCCATGGTAATGATACAGGTATCTGTATTTGATTGTTACTACTACAGCTGTGATGTTTAAAATTCACCTTATTAGAAAATATCCCGATGAAAACCTTCAGGTCAAAACGTGGACTATTAAATTACCAAAATCCTAAAAATAAAATAAATGTTTACATGACGATCAAACGTGTTATCCACCCTGCCATTTCCATGTGTATCAATAGAAAATCTTTTACTTTTTGCATGCAGACTAAAGGCTAATGAAACCAAACTTTTGTGTTTTAGTCATCGTTAGTGAGGACACTTAAAATATGATTACACAGGTGTTGTTTTTGGGCTGGTAACAAGATGTTTCTAAAATGTGATTAAACGTTGACAGATTATGGTGAAAGTAGACGTGAAGTCTCGGGGCTGGAACTGCATTTGAATCTACAGAACGATTTGATCATCATACCACATTTTAAATCACTATCTACCTCGTTGGCTTTCGGTCTTATCCCAAAGAATAAATTAAAAAATAACAATCCAACAACAAATGTAGAACAGGCATCTTTAATCAGAAATAAAATGATACAAGGATTCCACATAAGGTGAGGAGATGCTAGAACAATTTCCCACCCAGCACTTTTACAACACAATATGCTTCTAGGTTTGATTAAAAAAAGGCTAAGACACTTACCATACCATCATTGAAACTTATAAAACTGAGATTGCACCCTGTTAATTTACAAACACCTCCATATGAGAAAGCTCTAATGAAAGAATGTCGAGGAAAAGTCAAACGAATTGAAGGAGTAGCGTGTGCATAAAAGACATTGGGCTGAGTGCCTTGTTTTCTACAGCTAGTTATCAAAAACACAGGGAGGGTGGGGGTGGGGGTGGGGGTAGTGTTGAGGGGTCTGGGGAATGTAATTGGTGAACTGGATGGGGGTCAGGAGGGTAAGGGCTCAAGACAGACAGTCCAAAATGTGATCTAAGAACGGGAACGGGAGCGAGAACGAGACGGGGAGCGGGATTTGGAGCGGGATTCGGAACGGGATGCAGAGCGGGAGTGGGAACGGGCTTTGACAGGTGAGGGGGAACGAGATTTGGATTTGGACTTGGATTTAGACCTGGCTCTGGATTTTGAATCAACAGGGGAGCGTGAACGGGAGCGAGAGCCCCTATCGGGCTCGCCGCCCTCGTCCTCACTCTTGGGCTGCTCGCGGCCCTTTGAGCCAGATTTCCTGGAGCGATCCTTCATTCCCGATCTGGAACGAGACCTGGAGCGAGAGCGAGACCTGGACCTGGAGTCATCCTTCTTGCCCTTCTTTATATCTTTCTTGCCCTTTTTGCTCTTGGGGCTGCGACTCCTGCTGCTGTCCTTGTTCTTCTGAGCGCCGTTGCTGCGCTCCTCGTCCTCCTTCTTGCCCTTGGGCTTGTTCTTCTTGCTACGAGATCGGCTGCGGGAGCGTGAAGCCGCTCTGTGGATAAAATCAGAGAATTATTAAGACTACACTAAAACGAAGGACATCAACGACTCTTCAATAACCGATCAAACTAAAAAAGGACTTCGACAACACGAATCAGATGAAGAACAAGATGTTGACCCTGAACTTAAGACATTCTGACATCCAACATGTGAGTTGGAAAACTCCCACTAAGCGACCAGCCAAGACCCTTTGGTCAGCCTCAGATTATAAGCCAACATTTACTCTGCGTCTGGCAGGTGGAGGGTTTCAAATTTTACTACCTGATGGAAAACTGCAGCTGTAAATATCAAACTGCTGCAAGCGGCCACTTGCTATAGGCCACATGCCCAGCGGCCCAAACACCTGTGCACTTTGGAATTGTACGCATCTATTTATGGATACTACGCTCTCAACTTACTGTTAACGGGCTACCGAATACCAAAATCTCAACATGGTTTTGTACTGACAGCTGCTGAGCTATAAATTATTGTTGCTGTATGTTATAGAACAGTGTGTTGGAGGTGGAAAGGACTTCTTCAATTGGGAGTTAGCCTAACATGTTGACTTTGTACAAACTAAACCAGACACACAGATCTCACAGGTTGTTTTTTGACAGCATAATGTCCCGACACTGATAAAAGTTTGGATTTCTCACCTTGAGTGGGAGCGACTGCGACTACTGCTCTCACTGCGGCTGCGGCTCTTGCGGGACCTGCGGCTCCTGGAGCGAGACCTGAGGTAACCATGAGGAACGATTAGCAGCAGTCACACTGATCAACAAACAAACAAACTGAAGCTGAACTCTGCTTTGCCAGCTTATTTTCCCATAACCCTTCATGCACAGTGGCTATATTTAGGCAAACTTCAATACACATTAAGTAGCCATGTATACTCCCAGTGACGTCTCTCACCTGGAGCGGCTGCGACTGCGAGAATAAGATCTCTTGCGTTTGTTTCCAGGACGATCCTCGATGAGCCTGATCTTTCTGCCGTTCACTTCTGTGCCATCGAGCTTCTCCAGAGCCCGCTTCATGTCAGAGTAGAGCCTGAACTCTATCACCCCCTCGTTCCTCCGACCTTTGTGGGTGTCAGCATAGGTGACCTCCCCTGCCTGCCTCATGTAGTCCTTTAGAGAAATGGAAAAACACAGAATTCAGGAGGGGAAGCATTTACCTGACTACTTTTACTAAGGATGCAACAAGTAATGCAAAGAATAGACGAGGGACAAAAACGACATACCTTCAAGTCCTGCCAGCTGCAGCGGCTGGAAAGATTCTCAACTATGAGCCGATAATCTGTCCTTATAGGTGGACCATATCTGTCTCTTCCCCAGCGTCCATAGCCACCTTTTAATGCAACAAGGAAGGGAAAGGTAAAATGAGGATCGCAATAGAAACTGAGGTGGTGCATTTATGCTAATCTCCAAGCTACAAAGGCTAAAAAATGTGTCAATAGTGACTTGGGAAAAAGAAATAAGGAAGGGGAAAAGTAAAGGTGAAAAGACTTTAAAAAAGAAAAATAAATGAATTAAATCCTGGAAAAAAAATCTCTATTTTAAAAGATGAAGTCTTTATCATAAGGCCTGAAACTATAGAACTCAGTTTTAGATTAGAACATTTTGGTAAAAGTTCAAATCAGCCTACTTACAAAAGAAGAAAGAAAAGAAATCAAATTAAAAAACATAACTGATCGAGGAAGTACTTACGGTGAACTAAAGCAAGTCTCTAAGCTATCCTATCTAAAAACATTGCACTGTTACAAAACATGTTCTTTTTTTTTTTCAGGCACCTATAAGAGCTGAACCCACATCTCTTCCTAACCCCATTGCATCCTCACCACCCGGCCTGGGCCTAATGGGAAAAGCGGTCTTCATTCACAATGGCTCCCTTTTTTGGTCTGCCCAGGGGCCCAGAATGGTCAAACCACACTCTTGGAAAGGGGGGACACCATGGCCAGCAATAGGGGCAGGCAGTCAGCAAAGGACTCTTTCAATTAAAACATTGAGGTTCTTTGTTAAATCTTTACCTTTAAATTGACAATCACTTTAAATAAAATAGAAATGGAATAAGACATCAATAGATTACAAGATATTTAACAATCAAAGAGTTACTTTACAGTATTTAAATTCAAACAGTTTGATCTTCTTCAAAAGTAAGCCATTTCCCCATCACATATTCACATTTTTACTGCTTTCCCAATTCACGTATGGAAGTCCAACATAGTTTTCCAAGTCATTGGTGGCTCTGGTGCACACAAAATTATCACGTTATGAGGACAATCGTCTTGTACACCTTTTGTTCAGATGGTGAAAACAACTCTAGAGTACTCAAGTGATGGAAATGGTGCTTGTCTTCAAGCTTATTTACAAGACAAGGTCTTCGGCGTGTCTACTCGAGATGCTTGTATGTTAAACAGGTAAATGAAAAGACCTGGATGGGTCAGTGGGACTTGAACAATAGAAAACCTGACGACCTTGAGATGGTGGGTGTGGATGGGTGAGTCTGACACTCAGACAATCAGACGGCTGAGATGAAAACAACCAAGTTTCCTTTAAAAGAAGTGTAAATTAAGTACTCTGGTGAGAGTACAGGAAAGATGCTGGTAGGTATTAGTAGAGCCGGACAACACTGACTGAAGACTTCTAAGCTAACTACAGTTTAATGTCTTTACTTCTCTGGTTCAAAACCTCTCAGTTCCATTTCAAATAGATTTGACTGACAGTAAAATAATCATAGCATCACCCCTAGCCGTCCTTTACTACCAGGATATAAATTGAATGCACATCAGCCACCAAGGACAAGATTTAAATTTTGCCCCGTTGAAATTTAGATTGACGCTTCCCTGTAATGAATGAAATCCCTCATGAACAACAGTATTAATGTAAAATAAAAACAATACTCTACGGTAAACTTACTTCTTCCACCGCCGCCTCCGCCACCGCCGCCACCACCACCTCCTCCTCCTCCACCTCCGCCCCCTCCTCCTCCTCCACCTCCTCCCCCATAGCCTCCATCACGACGGGGTCCCTTGGTGTGCTCCACAATGACCCTTTCCCCACACAACTCTTTCCCGTTCAAGTCGTACACAGCATCATCTGCGTCACGGGGGTCATCAAATTCAACAAAGCCGTACCTTTGTAGGAGAAGAGAAAGGATTTAAAACAGGATCCGGAGGAGGTCCTTCATCAAAAACACGATGGGGTACACAATTAACCAAATTACTCCTACATGAAATTTCACTGTTAACACATTAAGCAAGATAGACTAAAGGCAGACCCATTTCACATTAAAAGATGTTGTTCAGCACTAGATTTCACTGCATTGGAAAAAGCTGATGTCGTGCAAATTAACATATATTGAGTTAGGAGAGACTAGCTCTTCAATTGAATGACACACAGTAGCGTACACCTCTAATTCTAAATGTAGAGGTTAACCGGAAGCCACGTAAAAATAAAAACGGCCTCTGAAAAACATTGAAACCTCCTTCAACAGCCTTTTAGTTTCACTGAAATGTACGAGCATGTTGTGTTTTTGCACTGCAACAGACAGAGAAAAAAGGTGTACATTTATGATCACTTTAAATCCATAAATGAAAATTAGCCAGCAAAAAAAAAACCGACACAGTATAGTATCGCAATATTTCATGTGGCGATATCATTTCGTCCAATGGCGGCCAAGTATGGCTCATTTTACTATGACGTTTAAGATATGCTTTTTTAATTTCTAACTGCTGAAGGGGTTGCACAAAAATGATTTTGAACAATTTGCATCGTGAAGAATTCATATTCAATTAGACTGAAACACAAAAAGGCTTCAGTGAGATGAACAGACTGAGAATTTATCTTATTACTATTATTATTATCTTATTCCTGTTGTTTCTTATCCATCATTGCACTATGGTCACTTTATCTCATTTTTACCTTTACAGTTATATTGTATATATTAGTTCTGTTGTTCCATTATTCACCATGCACCTCATTAACTTATCATTTAGTTTTGCCTACCTGCACATAGCTCTGTATATATATTTATTTCTCATTTACTGCACATAGTTGTGGTTACATCTGTTAGTCTGATCTCTGTCCACTTATATCTACTCTTTTATATTTTGTATTTTTAAGTTAAGTTTAAGCTTTGAGTTGTATTTAAATTGACACTTTATATTTAGGTTAAAATGTTTCGTCTACTTGCCCTGTTGTTAATTTACTGCTCTGTGTGCCTTTGAATTGCCCCCCGGGGACAAATAAAGTTTTTATAATTGAATTATTTGAAAAAAGTTATTAATTGCGTTTAGTGTATTGGACATAATGTGCAGTTAAAAAGTTTAATAGTAATATATTTTATCACCAGTCTCAGCACATTGCAAATGGTTAAAAATCGCAATATCGTATCGTGGGGAGTGTGAAAAACTGGAATTAAAAGAGGTGGAATCTCCACAGAGTGTTAACTATATCTACAATCTATGTAACACTCCTGCAATACAATTATTGTTTTTTATTTTAAATATTTTTTTTTCAAAGCTTCAGCACTATACGTTGTGATTACAATTTTAATGCAATTTAATGTAATTGATGCACTAATTATTTTATTTTTATTTTGTATTGTTTCACGTTGTACAGTTTGTCCTCCCCCGTGTCTTCTCATGCTTGCACCCTTTACTGGTATCCAATAAAAAATATATATACAAATAAATATACACGGCCATGCATCGGAAATCATTGCAATTAAATATCATTTAATCTTAATTTTCACACGTGTGGAAATGAATTTTGCACTTGTTGAATGAACGGTTTGCTCGACATTCGCACGGAGCAAACCGCGACATTGCCACGTCCAACCGAAGCTAACGGAAGCTAAATGTGGCTAACTTTTGTTCAGACGGTGACCGATTAACAACGAAAAGCTACGAAACACGTAGCTCCAATTCGATACACAAGCGTTATTATGGAAAAACAATTATCATCCACCCCTCCGAAATCAAGCCACGGCAGCAGATTACAACCATGTGGATAGATTTTTAATTACATTAGCATTGTTAGCATGTTAGCTCGTTAGCAGGCCGCGCCCAGGCGCTGCGGCCTGTGCGGGACGGAGCTTCAAACACAACAAAAGACTCAACCTTACCCGTTTTTTAGGTCGACCTCGAGTATCTTCCCGTAGCCTTTGAAAAACCTCTCCACGTCCTTCTCTCTGGCTCTGTAGCTCAATCTTCCTATATAAACCCTCGACATGTTGTCAGCCCGAGCGTGCTACCGAGAGACGAGGAAGAGCGCGCGGCGGCAGAGACACATACACGCGGTCCTTTGATACAATAGGTTGTGGCTGAAGGGGGCGTGTCTTCTGAGCGCAGGGGGTTAGTGTGGCCGGAGTTTAGTCTCACAGGTTGCGCTGTTGTTTACAGGCAGTATTCTACCCTACAAAGGCAAAAGGCAGTAACTTTTTTTTTCTTTTTTGGAACATTACCGATGTGCTTTATTATGTGGACAGAAAACTTGAGTCAATTGTGTTGTTTTTTTTTAGAAAATAGTAGGTTGTGTTTGCTTTCTTCCCTCGAGAAACCAAGGCAGAGTCCAGTAACTTTACTTATGAGGGTCTTCGCCTTTGTATTGCAGCATTCCGTAATGCTCAAACTGAGTTAAGGACTTCTGCCTTTGTTTTACTGCGGATCAAAGAGAAGTTACTGTTTTACTGTAGTGAAGTTAAGGTGTTATGCCTTTGTTTTAATATCTGTCATCAAGCACTTCTGACACACATGGTAGCTTGACCAAAGTGTTGCAAAGAAATAGTGTTTGGTTGTGTTATTTTAACCATGCAACCAAGTGAAATACAGTATCAAATGGCATGACCTGTTATTATTGTACAGGCAATGCAAAGGCAGAGTACCTTAACTTCCAAATAAGGGTTAAAGGTCATGTTTGAGCTAAAGATTTTTATGAACATTAATAAACTCATTAAAAAGACAAAGAATTGCCACATTTCCAATATTCTGCCTGCAACTCATTTGGCTGGACAACAAAAAGACTTTGAAGTCATTTTTCTCAGTTCTACACTCTGGCGAGTTAAGGTCTTTTGCCTTTGTAGAGCAGCATCGCTTAGTGCTGTAATGTAATCGACAAATTAACTTGTTATATTTATATTATTCATGTATGACGCAGGAAACATCCTCTTGCGCCCCAAATACTATTTCCAGTTTCCCAAATGTAATTCAATTCAATTCAAAAAACTAAATGATAAGTTATAAGGTGCATGGTGAATAATGGAACAACAGAACTAATATATACAATATAACTGTAAAGGTAAAAATGAGATAAATAAATGTGACCGTAGTGCAAAGATGGATAAGAAACAACAGGAATAAAGTAACCAGAACTGTATGAATACTGAAATAGAAAGGATAGAATAAAGTGATTTAGTGCATGAGACCAGATAAAGCAGAGGCAGTTAAGGTGCATGGCAAATGGAAGGAAGAAGTCCTTATCATCAAGAAGTAAGGAGTCGTTTGGATTATTGTCGGGACATTTATACAAATAACTTTGGAAGGATACATTTTGGGCTTTGGCAGCAGTTGTTCAATCAATAATGAAGTTATACAAAAATAAATTCAACCTTACGCAATGCTGCCACTAAGGGGGGGAAAGGGGGAAAGCTTTCTGAGCCCATGTGCATGCAGTGCCCACAGAGTTAGGTAAAACATGGTCCATCCAAATTTAACTAGTTAATTGCAAAAAGGTCTTGAAATGAATGCGTTAATCTTTTTTTATCTCACAAGGGTGCAATAGAAGTTTTTAAAGCTCCTGTGAGGAGAGTTTAGCTGGTTATGAATCTGGTCTTTACATGGCAAACAATAGCAAAAGAGACAAAAAGTGAGAAGATTGGTAATTTCTTCATAGTTTTTTATTATGCTGGTTAACGTTGTAGCTGTGGAGATTAACAGCCGCCTGCTAAAATAGACTTAATTTTAAAGGGGACATTATATGAAAAATCCACTTGTACAGTGTTTTTGAACATATGTTTGGGTAGCCTGAGAGTCTACTGACCCAAAAAATGTGAAATAAACCCATCCAGTCCTTTGTTTGTGGTCTGCATAAGTCTTACAACACAGAGAAAAGTGCGTTTCAAATGTGCTCTCCTTGTGATGTCACAGTGGGATTCTGGTATAAAAAATACCCTCCCCTTGTATCTCCACCCATGAACTCGACCCCCAGCCTAGAACAAAACTTTTGGTCGAATCGTTGAATAGAATTACTTTATTGATCCCAAACTGGGAAATTGTGGCGTTACAGCAGCAGGTTATCCAAACACACAATATGAGTAAAAAACACAATATTAGCAAATCTAAACATAATATAATATTAAATACAAAGTAAATAAGCACTAAAAATATCAAAACTAAGAATGTGAATATATACAACCAGGATTTAACTTAGCATTACTGGTCTTAAATATGAAAGATTAAATGTAAATGTGCAAAAACAGAGTTGTAAATGGACAGTATTGACATAGAGAGCTGTGCAATCAGTGATACATATGTTAAAGTGCATGAGTGTAGACATATTATTAGCAGAAACTATACAATATAACGGCGAGTAGACAGACAAATGAAGTGAACTTGAGTGCAGGGATGATTTGTAAATGTAACATGTGCAGAACAGATTACAGTAAGGAGAGAAAGATATTATCATGATGGACAAGCACGGTTCAGTGGCGGTTCTAGAACACTTCTACTGAGGGGGCCGAACTGGGGCCATTTGTTTTGTCAGAGGGGAACATTAAACCCAGGTGAAAAACAGACAAAGATGATCGCTTTAAAATAAATATATTTATGATGCCAAATAATAGCACACATCATAAAATACCATGATTTATATTTAAGATAAGATAAGATAAGATATACTTTATTCATCCCAGCAGGGAAATGTAAGTGTTCCAGCAGCCAGCATACATACAAACACACAACACAACACATATATACATATCCCACCCATACAAAAAAAATGAGCCCACAATACATAGCCAGGATAAAAATGTGTTATGGATGGTCCATGTGCATAAGTAGCTGTTACTCATAGATAACAGTACAAAACACTAGCTCTGCCAGTGCATAGTATGATAGATAAATAAAGAATTATTATAAAAAAGCAGTCAAGTGTGCAAAATACAGTTTGATATATGCAGCTCAGGCTTAAGTTTAAAAGTTTAAATGTCTTCTGTCCTCACTTAAAGGGGAGTCGTTATAAAGTGCGATTGCAGTAGGTAAAAAAGTATTTTTAAATCTGTCCTTTTTGTTTCAGTAACAGTATTTAATGCTAGATTGTGAGTCCGGTTGTTGAGTCAAATATGTGTTATTAGGGGGGGGCTCTTCCTTTTGGAGGGGTGGCCACAGGGGGGGGGGGACCAAGCTCAGTGTGACAGGGCCCCTGTTGGCCCCTGTCTAGAACCGCCCATGCACGTTTTGCCATTTCAAACAATGTTTTGAGTTATTGCATTATCAGAACTGTTTGATGATACTTATCGCACCACTAGAGCGATTAATCGGTTAAAACCTTCTTTAAAAACTTATTAAAAACCTGTCCATCCCGGTAACTTTGTGACCTGTCGCTGCCATAGGTCGCTGCACAGTACCCGGCGGCGGTGGGCGGGGCTTACAGCTACACAAACAGGGCACCTTTAAAAATCACACCAGCTGCCACTTCTTTTCCCACTTTAAAAGGCTTCACGCAACAACAACAACAAAAAAAAACCGTGTAAAACGTGTGGAAATGCTTTCGACGAGTGAGTCCAACCTGTTGCTCCGATGTGAAAGTGTCGGGAAGCGTCGTCCTCAATGGGCTGAAGAAGGAGAAGTCGCGTCGGGAGGGAAATAACGGTTCGCGACGTTAGCCGAACGTTAGCTAACCAGCGACATGGACCGCGCCACTTTTTCAAAATACTCCTGGATCGACTTCGCTTTCTCCGTGGTCGGAGTTTGCACGTTTCTGGTGGACTGGGGCTCGGATGTGTGGGTGGCCACCGAGTTTTACTGCCGCGGCGACTTTTTCTGGTTCGGGGTGCTGGTCGGCCTCATGGTGCTGTCGTCCGTCGTGGTCCAGATGTTCAGCTGGTTCTGGCTCAAGTACGACCGAGAGCTGCCCGGCTTCAGTGCTCTGACCCGGCGGGGAACCACCGTGCTCTTCGGGGACCGAGTCAAGCTGTCCTGCCTGTTGCATGTGCTGCAGCTGGGGTTCCTGTGCAGGTAATCAAAAAATAATAATGCAGACACAATGAATAGACAAATAATAACAACTTTAATTACACACACACACACACACACACACACACACACACACACACACACACACACACACACACAAATCAATTTAAATGTAAATGTAAAAACAATACAGTTAATGAAGTAAAAGAGGCAGAAGGTGATAAGTATAGACACCTAAATAAAGCAGAAATGTAATCACATAATTTATGAATTAAATGACTTCAAACGAGATGATGTGGACACAAACTCATCCAGTCACTGCACAATAATAACTGTATATATACACAATAATAACTGTATATATATACAATAATAACTGTATATACACAATAATAACTGTATATATATATACAATAATAACTGTATATACACAATAATAACTGTATATATATACAATAATAACTGTATATACTCTGCCACTGCACCATAACTTCACTTATTTGCACTATATCTCTGTATTTATATTTGTTTAATTAATCAGTCACTGCAAAAATAATAACTGTATATATTCTTTCAGTCACCACAACTGTTTATTTACATTTAACATTTTTTAAATCTTTGCTCCTCTTGGTGTCAGCTCGTGTTGTTGGGTTCTTGTTTTGCCTGATGGTTCTTATAATGGTTCTTATGATGGTTATTATGATGGTTCTTATAATGGTTCTTGTGATGGTTATTATGATGGTTCTTATAATGGTTCTTGTGATGGTCGGGTTATATATGTCTGTTGGGTATCGTGCACTTTGGGTTCTTTTCTGTTGAATTGTATTTAATTCTTTTTAGTATTTTGCTGTTGTTTATGTTCTTCTGTGTTTGGTTTAGTTTGTTCTTGTTTTTGCTGTTTGTCAAAGCACTTTGTAAACCTGTGTTTTTAAAAAGGTGCTATATAAATAAAGTTATTATTATTATTATTTATTATTATTATCATTAATTCACTGAACAACAACAACTGCTCTGGCCACTTTTTGCATATTTCTCTTTCATATCACCACAAATATATTTTTGTTGTTTTTGTAAACGCTGCTGTTTAGGATTGCTGCTAACAAAGTTTCGTTGTGTCCTTGTATACAATGATAATAAAGATTCTATCTATCTAATCTAAATGAATCCACAGCCACCTTCACTGCAGGAGTGTTTCTCATGTGTTTCAGGTTCTTCCTGAAAGTTAATTCATGGTGTTATGGAGTTAATAACATGTGACAGGGGCAGTAACCATGAATTTGAGCTTTGGGGTTTTGCAACAGGTAAATCCAGTATGTGGGGGAAAAAACTGCATGAATAAACTGCACAAATATTCAGTTAACGTGGCAGCCAATGTTTGGACTGTCGGTAAGTGAATGCATCGTGTCAGAATGGATTTCGTCACGCTCACAGGCGGTTGAGTTGCATTGTTTTGTGATGTTGCGTGATCGGGGCAGTAACCATAAATGTGAGCTTTTCTTACGATCAGCGCTTCTCTCATCCATGCAGGCACATCTCAGCCATACGACAAGGCTTCAGGGTCTGGTGGCGGAAGGAGGAAGGCTCGGAGTACGCCGTTTACCTGACGCATGACCTCAGCATGCTCCGGCTTATCGAGACCTTCTGCGAGAGCGCTCCTCAGCTCACCCTGATGATCTACGTCATGCTGTGCACAAACAAGGCCAGGACCGTTCAGTGTGAGTCTCTCGTTTTTAGTTACTGGCCCACTTGTTTAAACCTCATGTCTGGGTCGTGGTAATTAAACACCACAAATGTGTTTTGTGTTTACTTCCTGCTTGTTGCTACACTGATGGTTACATTTCCGTTTTCTGCAGTTGTGAGCATCGCTGCTTCGACCACTTCCATAGCCTGGATGGTGGTGGATTACCACCGCTCGCTGCGCTCCTTCCTCCCAGACAAGGCCAAACAGGGTTGGGGTTCCTCTTTAATCTACTTCTTGTGGAACCTGCTGCTCATAGCCCCGCGTGTGGCGGCCCTCGCCCTCTTTGCCTCTGTCCTGCCCGGGTACATCGCCGCCCACTTCCTCATGCTGTGGGTCGTGTTTGTGCTCTGGGCCTGGCGACAGAGGACGGACTTCATGGACAGCGTCAGCGGGGAGTGGCTCTACAGGGCCACCGTAGGGCTCATTTGGTACTTCAGCTGGTTTAATGTAGCGGAGGGTCGGACCAGGGCCCGCAGCCTCATCTACCATACCTTCATCACCACTGATGGAGTCATCCTGCTGGTGACTTGGTGGTGCTACAAGGACCCTGTGCAGACTGAGTCATACGCCCTGGCTCTCTTCATTACTCTACCTTTCACCTACCTCCTGGGGCTGCTCTTTAAAACCCTCTACTACTGCTGCTTCCACCCCAGGCTGTGGAGGCCCCCGATGAGGGACCCAGGGCTGCCCGACGATCTGCCTGATGCAGAAGTGACAGTTAGAGACTTTTCCATCCAGGACGGAGCCATATCCTCAGAGCTTCTCAACAAACGGATGGCTTGCCATGCTACTCATTTTTACTCAGAGCAAAAAGTCTTAAAAAACGCTAAAAACGAAGAGTCTGCACATCTTTGATGTCCGACTCTGCGTGTTACATCCAACTGTTTACTACTGAAAAATGTTCACCTCTCAATCTCACTTTAGAATGTCTCTGATTTTGTGGTACAATTTTTCATGAAGCTCAGTATACATTAATCTAAAATACTGTACTTAAAGTGGGCACCATGTGTCCAAACCCTTTATACATCAGTGCATTTATTACAATATGGACCATTCCTGGAATTCCCTTGACGAATCAGAAAAATGCTTGAAAGATTTAGTTACTCCATCACATTGGTGAAGCTAGCAGACACACATCCAGTGTTCCTTATCATAGATTTTCAGACTAAAATGATTTTATAATTCAAATGAACAGCTGTAGTATCTGGCTGTTTTTATAGATTCTTATTTTTTCAAGTCATATATTGTCGTATTTCTCAAACACCCTTTGAACTGGTGTACTTTTTGAAACCTTTTATAGAAAAACAAAGTGAAATGTAGTTTTAATTTAATACATTTTCTACAAAAGACAAACATATTTAGATATCTTTGCATATGGAGTCAATTTTATACGTGTTAAAACACGACTGTTGTTGCGGTTGAATGCCTCGCACTTTTTTAAATACACACTTTGAAGAGTGAAGAGAAGAACCTTGTTTTTTACAACACTTATCCAAACTAAAATGCAATAAAAAATGACAATCCTCATAGTATCATGGGCATTATAGGGGGTTTAGTTGGGCTGTGAGATCTTGTATTATTCTAAATGTGTCGTTAATCTTCAAACTAATTTTTGAGGTTCGTCATGAGAACAAAACAAGGGCTCTCTAAATGTGTGTTGTGTCACAGCTGTTATTACAGGAAGCTACTTCAGGACTTTGAATGTAACAATAAGTTCTCCTTTTCTAATTTTGTTTTAGTGTTACAGTTTTAGACCTCTCTACGGGTTGCCAGTTTTGATCGACATGTTAATAGTTCTGTTAAATAAGTAAAAGTCAAATGCTAATTCTTTCTATGTTAGCTCAGAGATGACATCACTGTAGCGTCAGGTGTCAGAGAGGTACAAACACTCTGTTTCTATAATGTTTGTTCAGCTTGTTTGAGTGTTGAATCTGTCAAACTGTTTACTATTTACTAAGAACTAGGTCACACGTTTCTTTCAGAGCATTTTGAAAAACATTTGTGTCTTGAAGTTATTTGTTTTTGTTTTTGAATGCTAATTCAGTTCATGGTTTTACTCCAGCGAATGTTCAAACAAGGTGTAGTAGATCTACTTCTTTGCCACATTCACTCTGCTGCAACCAAAAGTCAAGGTCAGGGCTGGTAGTTAATCTTTTACCTCATTCGCCATGTGCAATTATTAAAGTGGGAACACTGTTGTATCCTCTGATGAACTTCTGTTTTTTTTTTTAATCTGGTCTCCCTGTTCCTATTTTTATTTGATTTTACAGCTCCATAAAGATGTAAAAACAGCAGAGCTTGGTTATTATATAAACAGCTTTCAGCATTAAATGTGGGCGTTAATTTGTCTTGGTAATATTTCTACAGTGTGCCTTTAAATTCCCCTTCAGCAAAACTCAGCTGGTGGGCGGGGTTACACCGAATTTAAATACTGAACTTTAGAGTCTTTGCTTACTTTCAGTTATCTTTCAAACCCTGTGCAGCGGTGTGTGAACAGCTCTATTCTTAAGAATGTAGCCTCACCAGACGCTGGCACTTTAAAGAGCATTTGTGTGAATTATGGGTGTGTTCAAGTACTCCCCGGTGGACTTCCTCTTTACTTGCCTGGGTCTTGTGTTCCTGCTCCTGGACATAGTGCTGGATGTCTGGGCCGTTGTGACTCTGTACCAGGAGAAGGCCTACGTGAGCCTCAGTGTCCTGCTGCTGTTTCTGGTGGGCTCGTCTTTTCTCGTCCAGGCCTTCAGCTGGCTCTGGTACAGCTACGAGGACTTCAGGAAGTACACGAAGGTGGACAAATATGTGAATGAGGGACAGCTCAAGATCCTACATGTGCTGCAGCTGGGAATCTACTTCAGGTTGTGTAAACTTGCTCTTACTATAGAAGTTCTGGTGTTTTCCAAAAGCTCCAGGCTGCGTGCCGTCTTGTTGAAGTGTGTGTGTGAAAAGTTGGGTGTGTGTAAGAGTGAAGTAATGTTGAAAATCAGGCAGTGTTTGTTTCGTTTTCCCTTTTTCATGCAGTTCTTTTTTATCAGGAAGCTACACCCTGAGTTTGCTTGCCAGGAAACTTTCCATTTCTGAAAAACAAATAACCAGTGCAACACTTGTTCTTCATACACATCTAAACTACACTGTAACACTGGTTCAGAACTAAGATTCTCTACATAATGTCCAATGTGGTAGCATGTCACACAGTAATAACATGGTAACATTTGGATAATGACATAGATAACGAAGGCATACCATGTTTATCTGGGTAATATGAGAGTAAGATGGCGATGAGAAGTGAAGTTTTATTTTGTTGTATTGTACATTATAGCGCTGGGTATTTCCCACAATCCCATGCTACGTTACATATCTTAATATATATTGATTTTGGATAATGACCATGCCATACACAGTATTCACTACAGCAGCTGCTCTTCATTGTTGAGACTTAACTGCAGAGGCATATTAATGATCCTACAACTTCAATCACTTCAATTCAGCTCCTCAGAGATCCTAGAAATAATTTCAAATATTTAAATCCCAGCGCTATGGTGTTACAGTGAACTGCACCATCGGTCAACTGACTTTCAAAACTCTGCAGCCACATCGATTCTGTAACATCCTCATGTACATGTATTTGCAAGGAGCACATGATGATATATTGCCATATCGATATTTTGAGCACAGCCCTAGTTCATCATTTGACTTTTTAACTTCATTTATAAATTGGTACCTTGCATACAATTGCAAGAGTGACTGTTTGACATGATGCACTTTGCCTTTAAGGTTGCTCATGGTTACGGTCGACGGAGTGATGTTGTTTTAAGACAAGTGAAGTGAGTCGTTCGGTCTGTGTATGTCTTATTATATTACGGACAGACGTTTTAAGTATTTGAGCTCTTGCTTCCCGACCCTGAAGATACATTTAATGAAGTTTATCGACAGTTAACGACGAGACAACCAAGGGTTAAACTTATGATCGACATCACCTTAAGAAACGCTGTTACATTAGCCTGAATAAGGGTCAGATTTGTAGGTCTCAATGAGGCTAAACTGTTATGAAACAGTAGCATAACCTGCTCACAATAAAATGCTCATCGCAATATTGTGATTTTAGAAATTGTAAAACGAGAACTACAACTGCAAATATTAATGAACGAATGGAGAAGTTGTCTAAAGCTCCTATGGGGAACTTTCAGTTTGTTCTGATTTTGACCACCCCTGGTACGTTTGTAAAAGATTTATTTATGCGTCAAAAGAATTAGAATGCAGGTTTCTTTAAAGCTCCTTAGAGAAGTTTGTCGCTGGTGATGAAACCGACTGAGATCAACACTCGTTTTGAGCTACAAAAGCAAACGAGAGCATCAGCCTAATGATGGACTTCTGTATTATTTTTAATGCCTGAATCTACTGCCGGGGGGGGGGGGGTTAGGTGTGTGACAAAGGGAGAGGTGGCACGCTGGAGAAAAGGTCCTCACAGGAGCTGAAATTATTATTTTTTATTTTTATTTTTCAGTGTAATTATCTTGAACTTGATCTTGAAACTTCCACTTTCTGTTTCTTATCATTGTGATTCAGGAAAATGCCAGATGAAGTAATCATAGAAAATACGACTGGCTCATCCCCTCACATGAATGACATGATGTGTTTCAGTTCCTTCTCATGGCGGCGCCTGATACACGTGGTTATTATGTCACAACAGAAGCGTGTGTCGTCTTTGTTTTGTCAGTGTGTGACTCAGGAGTTCACACCACGGCTTCCTCGAATACACAAGATAATCTGAACAGTTTCTGTGGCTCCTGCTATATGGGATAAGCCTTCAATTTATGGTTGTTGTTGCCATGGTTATAACTTTGTGTTTTGTGTATTTATTTTTTAAGGCATGCGGGTGTGGTGGAGGTTTCTATACGCAGCATCTTCTCAAAGTTCAGTAAGCCAGATGGAGACGTCGCGGTGTTCCTGAGCCACGATCTGAGCATGCTGCGGCTCATCGAGACGTTTTCGGAGAGCGCCCCTCAACTCGTCCTCATGCTCACCATCATGCTGCAGCGCGGAGAGCTCGACCACTGGGCAGGTGCAGTGTGTTCCTCGTGTCTCAGAGTTATTTCATGCCGGCTATTTTAGGGATGATAACTTTAAATATATAACACCTTTATAATACTTTTAAATATCGCTTAGTTTGCCATTCTAATCAAATCACATCCTCCATGAGTCACTCTTTAGTAGCGCTCTGTAGTTAACTTTTTCTCCTCTTCCTCAGTGTTGAAGGCCCTCGGCTCAGCCTCAGCCATCGCCTGCAGTGTGACCATGTACCACCGCTCCCTGCGCTCCTTCCTGCCTGACAAACAGAAGCAGCTGATCGGCTCGTCCATCATCTACTTTCTCTGGAACCTGCTCTTGGTCGCGTCTCGCATCGCCGCCCTCGCCCTCTTCGCCTCGGCGCTGCCCTGCTTCATCGTCACCCACTTCGTCTGCTCGTGGGTCGTCTTGTTCTTCTTTGTCTGGCGATCCAAAACCAACTTCATGGACGGTCCGTGTGGAGAGTGGCTTTACCGAGCCACCGTGGGCCTCATTTGGTATTTCGACTGGTTTAATGTGGGGGAGGGGAGGACCAGGTTCAGGACTCTGATCTACCACGGATACATGCTGATTGATATTTCACTCCTCTGTGGATTGTGGTGCTGGAAAATGATCACAGAGCCGCCATATTTTGAAATTCCACCTCCATGTGCTATAATAACTGCTGTTTGTGTTTTTGCATTTTACGTCCTCGGCCTCGTCTTTAAAATGATTTATTACAAGTTCTGCCATCCAAACCTTGTCAAAGCGGATTTGGAAGGGGATGACTCTGAAATGTCCTCAACGTTGTCTGAAAAAAATTCTGAAGATGTGCCAGACGCTGTCTTATTTCATTCAGCTGCGGCTACACCCATCATGGAAGACGACTCGGGCGTTACAGTTCGCAGATTTCCCAGTCCTCCTGAACCTCAACCTAAACTCTGCAATAAAAGAATGAGGAAGTTGGCCGAGAACTTCTACTCCTGACCTGGGTCACTTGACATCCACAGGGGGGGTTAGAGACACGGTCGTGCAGTGTTGTGGTTTGTCTCGGATATAGGTGACGATCACCTGGTTCATGGTTACCCACAGACGCAGCATGATGAGTGACATAAGCGCTGCATCAGCTCATGCAGCGGTACAACACAAACTATTAAGCTGTGGTCGATATTTAAAGCTCCTGTGAGGATTTTTTTCCTTTTCATGAAACAGACTGAACTTAATAGTGACGTCTCTTCATGACTCAAAAACATCAAACAAAACCATCAGCAATACCGTGGACTTTTTCTATACGTTTATATTTGATGACTGAAACTGCTTCTGCAGGGTCGTTGTCAGATGAAGTGATTAACATCCAGCTGCAGAAACAAACATATTTCCTTTTACTTTTCCAATGGTAAGAATTCTCAAGCAATGAAACATTTGGAAATACTTCAGTTAAAAAAAAAAGCACAGTTTTTTTCATGAGTTTTTTTTCGGTATTGAAAACACTACTTGCACTGTTTTCACATTATGCACTAGAGAATTTCAAGTGAACCGCCCCTGGAGTCCTCCTGACTTACTCGTTTACACATCATGTTGGATCAAGCATCAGTGTATGCTCTACTACACTATAAGGGCCTGTGTCCACAGACGGAGCTGTGCCTCCACAACCTCTGTTTCATAGCACTTCTCACCAGCACTCATTGTAGCTAGGTTCTGAAAGTTAACTTCTGCTCCTCTCTGTAATGTGTGTTAGGTGTGTTTGAGATTTTTTACATTTTTTATGGGTCTGGCAGAAGAACTGTGCGAGTGTGAAAGCCATATTACACTGACAAAGAGTATAATTTTGTCCACAGGGGGCGCCAAAAGTGACACAAACTGAATGTTGCTCACAGAAGCTTTAATGTTATTCAAGTCAGTCTTAGTTATATTGAAATGTCTACATGAACAATATTTAATCTGTCAGTATTTTCACGATTTCATGATGTTTCATGAACTTCTTATCTTACCACTGACATGTCACTCATTTATCTGTTATCTGCTCGACTGTCAGTGCAGCTTAGCAAACAGCCGTGCATTGATAGAGTCTGTTAGGGGTTTAACTCCACACTACTTTATGTAACCACTTCATGAGACACACTGCTGGAAGATACAGAAACATAGTCCCTATCCTGCGTCAGCTGTTTATTATTTATTTTTTCTGTTTATTTCTTGAATTTGTTGACATTGTGAGATTGTGTAATATTCTTAAATAAAGTCATTTGAAGAATGCAGCCTTCTCTGAGCCTTTGCATGTTGGTGCACGATCCACACAGATTATCATCTCATTTTTCAATGAATGAAAAAACATAAAAAAAAAAGATTCAACTGAGCTGTCACAAAGCGTTTCTTCTTTCCCATCACGGTGACTACAGGGAGACACCGCGGAGGCTTATCTACGGTGCTCCTAAAGGGACAAAACAACACGAGATTAATCGTGATTAACTAATGAACGCTGACAGCCCGTGGCATTGGAAAGAAAAAGAAGGAGACGTTGGAGAGTATAGCCCATTAAACATCGCATGGTCACTTTCTTTGACAGCCATGATATACTTCAATATGAACATGACATGCAGACAAAGTAAAGAAATCAAACAAAAGACACATTCAGTAAGCATATCTGACCTGCATTAAAAATACCATGTGGCCTCATGTCACTCGTGATTGTCTCTAGGCGTCGACGCTGAGCAGTTCACAGCAGAGAAAGAAAGAGAACAAAGCAGGTTGTTGACGATGAGATGGTGACAGGTACAACTCTCCTAGTTCGTCCCGTCAAATAATGAGATATCTACATTTTGGAACCGTATCTGCTAACAAAGGGAACTTTGAACCGTCTTAAAGAGACTTTCTGAATACAGTGCAGACAAGAAAATCAAACAAAAGTTACAAAAAAAAACAACTTAAAAAGAAGTCGAGTTAAAATAAAAAGAGTAAAGTAACACTTTGGATAGTACAACAATGCAGTGATACATGTATCAAACGATAACAGCGGTACATATTTCCCTTTGAGATTACGCATACAGACGCATGGATAAAAGGCACGATATAAATATGCACAGTCACACAAACACATTAAACAGAAGTACACATTCTTAACGGTCGAGCTGCGTGTGTGTAAATCGTCTTCAGGCTCAGTATTGTTCACTCCTCAGTCTCCGCCCCCTCCTGCTTTTGTCAGGAAACAAATAAAAACCCTTGAAGTAATGAGAAAAGTAGAAAAGTATTGCACAGTCATCGTCTGTGGGGCTTTTCTCCCCCTCTGTACGACTTGTAAGGATTGGGAGTTGTCATGAGGCAGAGGGATGAACTTAATCGTTGCGTGAATCAGTCGGATGTTTTAAGTTAACTGAGGAAATTAAAGATCATCGATGACGACCTGGAGCGGAAACAAAGGGAGATTTTCTGGCAACAACTGACGACGAGCATGAAGAGTGAGAGGCTTGAAGAGCTCAAAAAGATCCAGCAGGACTTGTAGTGTGAAGATCAACGTTATTACTTTTATTAAACCGCACTGATGAGGACCACGAGCCTAAACCGCACTGATGAGGACCACGAGCCTAAACCGCACTGATGAGGACCACGAGCCGAAACGAGTCGGTCCTACAAGATGAAGAAAGTGAATCTTCATTCTTCAAGTGTTTCTGGAGCTTTTTGACCTCTGACACTGAAACTAAAAAACATCCCGGGTCCACCTAGCGTTTTATCCGGGCAGAAAAGCGCTTTCTGTGCGCTCAGGAGTGTTCGCATGAATCTTTTGTGCTCCGAGAAGAAAAGCGCTGCACGTCCGTCCTGTCTCTATGACAACAGTATGTTGACAACTGCCGCCGTATGACCGACACAGCTCCGTTTACTTTTTACTGTTCGCTTTATATTTGTGAGTACAAGACACGATCCGTGGGCGGAAAAACTCAGCAGGAAACTGTCAGATGATAGTTTTTTTTAAACGAGCTTTGACCCTCCTCACAATGTTTTAGCTGAGTCAGAGGCTGACAGGTGTGAGCGTGGACGGATTATGGGACAAAGGGCCCCTTGGAGGCAGAAAACATGATGCAGGACCCTCATCCTGCAGGTGAACCAGAGCTCCGGGTGCTGCTGTCACTTTGAAATACACGTATCTGCAGTGTTTAGCTCCCTGTCCAAGAATTCCTGCAGTTACAGAATTTCTTCACTATTTTAGTTTCCAGTTAAAGCCAGTTTAGATCCTGCTTCCCGGGAACATCTGAGCAGACGGTGATGTTGTCTGGTTTAAAAAAAAAACTTGAGAACACAGAATATACCAGAAACATGATGCAGGCTATTTGTAGGCAGGGCCACCCATCTGCTCCACTGAACAAGGTTCAAAAACAGCTGGACACTTATCTAAGCTTTTTGATAGAGGTCGGTGAACTTGTGGAATTTCTGAGACTTTAAAGACTGACGCAGAAAATGCTGAAGAATTCATTCCTAGATCTAAAAAAAACAGAATGTGAGGAAAACCTATTTCTCACAGTCTTAGTCTTTGGGTTTTGGACTCGAACACGAAATCAAAAAATTACCCAACACATCACTTGACCCACTTCTGATGATTTTTAGATGAAGCAACCGATCAATTAATCGAGAATTTCAAACCTTGGATTGAAAGATAAAAAAAATCCCTAATGGCAGCCGTACTCTCGACAAAGAAACACAAGTCCTTCATATGTGAGAGACGCTTCTCCGATCCAGCCTCCGTACTGACTTTAAGGGGATTTAAGTCTGTTGTGTGTTTGCGCTTGAAAAGTTATTCAACCTGCAGGTGGTAGAAAAAAAAAACTGTGGGCATTATTTCCCATTGAAGCCAAATTAAAAGGCACCTTTAACTTGCAGAAACATCTGCACATTGCTGCATGAATATGCTCATCATCTGTGAGTTCAAAGCTGAATGACTGGTCAAAATATTAGACTTTTGAATACCCCGTGTTTCAAAGAGATACAATCTCCATTATTTCAACAATCGATGGTACGGAGAATGGCCGAAGAGAAGAGAGAAAGCACCGTCTCAAAGGCATGAATACATAAGCAATGTTTCAGTACCGATGCATTTGTGCAATTTCGACGGTGTGAAGGAGTTTGCTTGCAATTTTGGTGATTTAAAACAAAAAACGACTCGGAATTCGGTGCTTCGGACTTCTATTTTTATTGCCGTGGTATCAAAACAGCTACCAATACCATTTGATTTTGACATCTATTATATTGAAGTTTAAAATTCTGGTATGGTGGAAAGCCAACAAAGAGCCAACATAAGTTTAATTTTGTTATAACAGTCTACTATGAGAGTAATGATAATACTTTGAAGAGAGTAGTGTGGATTTGGGACACAGCTCTCGTTATCCTCTACACGTCGTGCTCGATAATCTGTGCACTTCAGAATAACTGAACAGCTCAGGAAGTCATTGCTTAAACTGAACTGTGTTTGGTTCTGTTCAGAGCAACCTGCTGTGATCACTGAGAAACTGAGAGAGGCCAGGTTTGTCAGGAGTTTGAGGGAGCGTGATCCTCAGCTGCACACGCTCGCCCACTGACCACAGACGACACACACACACACCATCACACACCGACCCACACACACCCACACGAAGTACGACTAGAGAAAAACAAACAGAGGTCAGAGCAGCTGACTCATGGTGTGGTGAGGTCGGGTCAGGAGGGGAGGTCATGACAAAGTTCTTTTTTTTGTGTGTTACCAGATGTAGTAGTTCCTTTTGTTAAAGACGTGAATGGTTACATAAGAGGAAAACGTAAAGAGTCATTTGATACTGAAAGACTTTGAATGAGAGAAAAACAACCCAGAAAGAGTTCTGTTTTTACAAATGTGCTTTGATATTATTATTTCAGTTATACAGAGTCTATATAAAGCAACAACAACAAAAAAACTCCCATAAAAAAGGAGAAGAAACAAAAACTGACCTTTGGTTGTTTGAATCCTGAAAAGAGGAATAAAAAATAAAGAGGGATTGTTGCATTGCAGGAGAGTTAAGCTGTTTTCTACGGAGTCCCTGAAGTCCCAAAAAATATTTTTTTATTAATCTTGTGCAAACAGGATCATTTCTGTGCGTGCACAAAACACAAATTTTAATTTTTTTCAGACTTCAAGAACTCTGTAGTTTTCACACATGCTGAAAACTTTCTCAGATGAGTTTCTTCACGTTAACTGTTGTTGCCTTTTTCCTGTTAGCACCCTGAGGAGACATTTCCGTTTGCAGTCAGGATGAGCTGACGTGTGAGCGCAGCAGGTAATATTCAGGAACGATTAAGCATGAGCAAGCAGGCTGAGGGGGGGGGGATGACATTTAAATTGTGAAACCGTAGAGTGACCAGTGTAATCTTGAGCAAGTAATGAAGTCACTTCAAACTCTTGTCTGCTCGCCTGGATGTTCTTTTCTCGCTCATTGGATGATTTGTGAATATGTCCAATCACACAAAGAATTGATGTAAAGGCAAAAAACAAAGTAACACTACAGTGTTACCGCTTCGTCTGCCATCTTGGAATGCCACAGGGTCCTTTTTTTTTTTTTAAACGTCTTTCTAGAACATTTTCAGGTGTGCATGTGTGAAATCAGCTTTTGATACTTGAAGAAAAATAAAAGGAGGAGGGCAAAAAAAAGAAAAAGATGTCTTCCCTTTTGTGTCCGTTTCAGTGCCAGTTTCAGCCGCGTTGAGGTTAGCTGCCGTAGAGGAGGGAGTGCTGGAGGAACCTTAACTCAACAAAATGATGCATCTAGTCCGTTTCTCACAGTCAGCTCCGACCCAAAGTCCGCCTCAGTACATCACCGTCACACATCACACAGAAAAGTCTTTACACGTCAGGCAGATAGGCATTTCTTACATACGAGTGAGTACCGTTTTGAGTCCTGGAGGATTTTTTTTTTTCCGAACACAACGTCACTCCACAAACCGACAGGATGACTAATTCCCTTTTAGTGAGCGACTTTCATCGCCGCCTCCTTCACAGGAAGTCCAGTTCCAGCGCTTGGTGCAGAGACACGAGGTCGCCGTGAGTGGAAATCCGCCAGAAAGGCATATTGTGCTGCAGAGAGACACACAAAAACAAACATTTTACAGGAGTGTGTGTGAGTCAGACAACATACGCTTAGCAGTCTGCTTGAAATGTAGTCAAACTGACAGTTTTAGTAAAAGCTTGATAGTTAGACTTGATTTCTGTTTCATTTCACATATTTTTCCTGAACATTTGATCAGAATACTCAAATTTACAAGTCTAGTGTTCATTTATATTTGTCAAAATCCAGATGACTTGACAAACGTGAGTGTTTTGAAAAAAACAAAAAACAATCAAAATCAAGGTGGATTTGGAGGGAAAAGAAAGCTTGAAAAGTTTACCTGTTTTGCTGCAAACTCCTCATCTCGACCATCACCTATCACCACATAGGTCACCTTTTTCCCAAAGCGTGAGACGATCCTCTCAAAGCAACTCTCCTTCCCTGCATGAAAGACAACAAAGAAAACAACACATCATAGAAAGAAGAGAAGCGACAAAGCAGCTCCTTTAGATACTCAACAGTATTCAAGGTTTAACTCGCGTACCTATTTTGGTTGCGCTGTAGATGTTCTCGATGGGGAAGACGTCTCCCAGGCCGTAGAGAAGCACTTTGGCCAGAGCTGGAACCAGCTGAGTGGTGGTGACCAACACGTTCATACACTTCCCCCTGTTGGTGCAATGTGAGAGACACACAAGCATAAAGATGGTGGGTAGAAAATAAACCTTTATCTTTACACTGAGGTCGATCTGTTAAAGAAAGTTAATCATATAAACTCCAGGATATGTATCTGAAACATGGTTGAAACTATTTCCTTTGAGGAGATTTTATTCCAGACTTTTTTTTTTAAACACAGATTAATCACAGCCTCGCTTCAACTTCTATCCTTATAAACAGTTTATTCAGTTCGTCATCAAACATCAACTCCAACAGTCACAGCACAAACACTCTGAATCTGAATGACTGTAATCTAACTACTCACAATAACTGTAGTTAAAGATATTTAATAACACGCTTTCTGGACTCAGACCTGGACTGGATGAGCAGCAGAGACTTGAGCGCTGTGCCGAGCCACGCGTCTGTAACGTTCTCGATCTCTGACCGCAGACGCAGAAGCAGATCTCTTTTCATAGGACTCAGCAGGCCTGAAAAAAAACAACAACATGCAAAATATTGAATCTTTTGTTTTGATTGAGCAGCTGTTATACTAACTCAAGATAACATGAATCAGATATATTATATCACCAATCAGGTAAGACATGATTATTCAGCATACTTCACTTTTTATGTCCTAAGTTTTATGTAAGTGGTGCACCACATGATGGTTTGAATTGCTTTTTGTGTCATTTACAGCAGAACCCCCCCCCCCCCTCCACCTAACACAAAGTGTGTAACTACAGATGTTATACACTGATGTGAACTCACCTCCCACGTTCCCTTTGTAGCTGTTGTAGAGCTCTTTTAGACGGCGGTATCGAAAGGCCAGTTTCCGCATCCACTCCACCCCCCCCTGGACTCCTGCGGTGGTTCCTGAAGCCCCTCCACCACTGGGACCATTAAAGCCATCGGCCAGGAAGTTGTAGGTACTAAAGAAGGCAGAGACACTCCCCCAGTTACATTTCTGAAGAGGCCTATGAGTGTGTGACGAGGTCATCATTATAACGTATTATAAGTTACAGACCTCAGATCCTGTCCATTGTCGTCAGAGGCGACATCCTCCACGTGGACTTGATCACACTCCTGAAACAAACACACAGAAAAGGTTTCTATCACAAATGTGAATACTGAAAATGTAAACTCGGGCCCTCCCGGTGAGTACCAGCTGCCCGGCTGATAAACAAACAATGAATCATTTTTTCCTCTGCCAGTGCTACACGGGTGTGACTGCCTCTCACTGTACCTCCAGGTCGTTGAAGAAAAGGTGAGTGTCTGCCAGCTCAAAGATCAGCTCCTCCATCTGCAGGCCCAAGTTCAGCACTGTTGTCGGGTCCTGAACAAATTAAACACACACAAACAAAAAACAAGACTCAGACTTTTTCCCTTTTCAATTTGCATGCGTTAGTATTTTTTAAGTTTAAAGAAACGAACCTTGCCAAACTTCTGTGCGTAGGAGCCAGTGAGCAGGGAGTGGAAAATGATAATGGTCTCATCCAGGTCCCACAGGAAGATACGCTAAAAACAGCAGAGAAGAACAACATCCCGTTTCTTACTTTAATGTTCTAACAGACAAATGTGTAAAAGTTACCCTGCTGTCATTCTTCATGCGTTGAGTCCTGGTGAAAGTAGTCTTAAGGTAACAAACTTGGAGTTTTGTTCTAGAACAGGAGTTCCCAAACTTTACCATGCTGAGGACGTCCATATTAACCTCAGACAGGGACCCCCCCCCCTCCTGCAAATTCCTTGGTTTTACGATGGCAATTATCAAACTCAAGAGCCGAGAACACATTTGTTTATGATGAAGATAAATCAGCTGTTACCTCCAGGTCAGTCTCAGTAGGTGGAGCGTTATCGGGCTTCTTGGCTTTTCCTTTCGCTTTGCCAACAGAGTTCCTGCGTCCAACCTCGTCCTGATCTCGGGCTGCAGCCGGGAGACACACACCTGTTGGAAGAGCCGCACCTGCCGGAAGGTTCTCTGGTGGAGATGCGTCTGAGCACAAGAAATTCTGAAATTAGTACTGAATTATATATTTCTATGGTACAAAACAAGCTTGTAAAAAGACAACATTTCATGTGGCAAAGGTAGATAAAAGTATTAAACGCACCTCTGGGAGGCAGTCCAGCTGACGCAGCCTGCTCTGACTTATCAGCTGAATATCCGGCCGCTCCCACACCGGTGCCGTGGTCCTCGCTGCTGGGCAGGCCGGCAGGCACGTAGCTGGGAGGCAGAGTGTAGTACTGAGAGAACTGACTCTGTCCCAGAGAGTTATAGCTGTTAAATTCCTGCAGGAAGAAAAAAACAAAACAACTGCTGTGATCAACAGAAGATAGTTGGTGGAAGTAGAGCCACATTCAGAGGTTTGACAAATATCATGAAATGATCTCCCTCTTCTATTGAAGTTCACTTTGAATCACAACTACTGCGATGCACTCTGGTTGTGTACCACATTGCGAGTTCGACCCCAGAGACAGAAAGTGAAATCATTCTTTTGGATCCAGCTCCTTTGAGTGTTTATCTGTTACACTGTGCTTGAATAACCATATCTGCCTAACCTCAGTAAAATGCAGAAAACCAGACAAACGCTATTGTTAATTCGTTATTATGCAATAATCCTCTTTAATATGAGACCTCTCTCTCTCTCTCTACAGCAGGTGTCAAACACGACTCACACATGTAAAGGGGGGGGATACGTTTGCAGGTAACTAGCCAATTACAGCCACTCCAGTTGCATCATTGAGCGGTGACTGTTGTCAGCAGCGCTCTCTCTCTCTCTCTCTCTCTCTCTCTCTCTCTCACATCAGAGGTCTTAGTCCGACATCACGAGTTGAACCGAGCACACACTCTGCAGCGGTTAACTTGAATGTCTTTGTGTGTCATTTTGTGGGAGGAGCTTCATTGAGTGTTTCAAGTTGAAGAGTGTGCAACGGAAGTTTAAAAACATAGGAGATGTCTTATTATGGATCAAGGGGCAATCTGAACTGTTGAGTATTTATTCTGCAATGTGTGTACAGCTGCTGCTGACCTGATGTCAGTTAAGAAATCAACAATAATCTTATTTAAAAACTCATTTATTGACCTAATTCTCTTCCTCTTTCTGTTGGACTAATCAACAGAAGAATGCTTCAGTTTAAACACAGAGGTCCAGTCTAACGTCCTCCTTACCTGATGGGTCGCTGTGGGGGGGGCTGTTGTGGCTGCTGTCGCTGACGGGATGCTGGAGTACACACTGGATGTTGTGAAGCTTGAGCCTGGAGACAGACACAGCTTAATTAAACTGTGCTTGAGGAGAAGCAAAGTACTTAAGAGCATTACCTCAGTGTGTCAAAAAGAAGAGAGGAAAAACAGAGCTTATTTGTGAGTGCTCCTCATAAAGCAGCGAATGTGTCAGCGGTTTGTTGTGAGACAGTCAGGTTGCAGGTTGGAGCTTGCCTTGGCTTGGGTATGAGTAGTGCAGATGGCCGGGTTGGGTTGAGGTATATGCGGTGCTGAAGCTGAGAAACCCAGGCTGGCCACCAGAGGGCGCCTCAGGCAACCCTGTCTCTGTTTTAATGCCTGGCCACATAGCACCTGAAGACGAAAGAGAGCAATAGAAGCAGAGTGAAGGAGGCAGCGATAGGAGGGGGCCACTGAAAATATGGCAAAGTTAAAGTTTCAGTCAAGGTGTGATTTTTTGTTTTGTTTGTAAGCAGCGTTTAAAAGCGAACTGATTCCACAGCGCCAAAGCACAGAAAAGCCTCTTAAGCAAAGTAACAGAGATGTGATGCTGGGCTTTTAGTGAGCAGAAACTGTTAAAATGTGCCGTTAAAGAGGAAAAAGACGGGACTAACCAAAGGGAGGGAGGCCGTAGGTCTGACCCGTCTGGGGGAAGGCAGAGTACACAGTGGACTGGGCCAGAGGAGGGAAGGCCACCTGGTTGGGGTACGACGTCACTGAGGGGCTAATAGAAACATGGAGAGAATGCATCGAATGAGAGAACAGAAATAAATCACAATGAAGACAAATCATTATTAATCCTTAAGGACTGATTATTTGGTATTTGACTCCCAATTCAATTAACACAAATCCAGTATTTAAAACCCCTTTTCCCCTCCCTGTTACATTTGCTATTTAGACACACATTTACATCTACTTAAGTGGGAATTAGTAGCACTTAATATTCTGAATTGTTCAAGCTAAAGGAGCACTAACAATGAGTTGAGGCACAACCGCATGAAGTCTTATAATTGGTGCCTGGAACAATGAACAACATGTGGGAAAGTCAGGCTTCTGGGAAGCTCTGTTAGAGGTTCATAAAGTGGTAGCTTATGGTGCAAGTTGGAAATTATACACAGAGGCTCAAAGACACAAAGCAGTGTCTGGGTGAAAGAGGCTTTCTCCTCTCTGCATGCACCTGCAGCCGGCGCTCAGTGTTCAGAAGCTCCTCGATGCATCAAACTCAAGCAGGTTCCATCTCCAACAAAGTGCTGCATGTTGTCTAAATACTGACAATGGAAAGGTTTTTCTGCATCCTTGACCAAAGACATTTCTACAGACAATGGTGACGTTGTTCAAATTTTAAAAAATTGTGGTACTTTTCAAGACCACATGTTTTAAAACAATGCAGTCTCCATTATTTTAATGATGAAAAGTATCAAAACAGAATCAAAGCTCTAGACAGATATGCAATCATGTTTTTTTTCTTCTCGAAGTTGCAGCAAGAAAGAGAGGAAGCAGCGGTCCTGATAAGATGCAAACGGTTATGTTTATGTCTTTGACAAAGATGCACCATCTAAATCGCACAAAATGTTGCCAGTGTTTTCTTGCACTTTCTTGTAAGAAATCCCCCAATATTTAGTGCTTAGGGCTCCTAGTTTTGTTGCTGTGGTATTTTTCTAGTATCCTACTTAGATTCTGGTATCGTGACAACCTTGGTTTGCACTTCACATCAGGTATGATGTTCTTTAATCGGCAACACATCTGAACATCATAAATCAAATACTTTTTTTCCTTCCATGCAGTGTACTCACTTGCTTCCTTGATAAACCTGTTGGGTGTATTCAGGTGTGGCCGTCGTGTCTGTGGCTGTTAAAAAAAGACAACATGTCCTCAGTTTGGTAAACAGGAGCATCTTTTTTTTCTTAATCTTAGATCATGACTCTTCATGAGAAATGTTTCTGCTCCTACATGAATGTGCATACGAGTTCATGGAGTTGCTGCACGCTTGAGCTGCTGCCTGTTCATCTCCATCTTGCTGCTCCTGATCACCTACAATGAAACAAACCTCTATGATTATATCACATTATATATATGATTGTATTTTCAGTGAACATGTATGAGGGCTGTCACTTTATACTTACTTGGCTCAAGTTGGGCTGTGGCCAGTGCAGAGTAGGTGTTCTCCTGCTCTGATGATCCTGGACTCCTATCGTCACCTAAATGCCTGGAGACAATAAAGAAGTGGTTATAATTAAAGCAGATCTGCTGCAGGCCAAAGACAAGAGTCTCTTAAAAAGGCCATAGTTTAAATTACATTTATTTAAATAATAGTCTGTTCCAAAACCAGAGTGTGCAAGGAGCCATTCCAAAGACAGAAAACAAATCTATATTCTGTGGACACTTACCGTGGCTCCTTCTCCAGTCCACCATCGATCTCAAGCTTTGCCTTCTTTGTCTGCAATGACACAACACAGTTTGAGATTAAAATATTCCAACAGATATCTAGTTCTTTCATGATGGCTCTTCTTTTCGTTTTTTTTTTTTAAATCAACGGTGTACAATCAAAATGAAGTCACTGTCACCTCTTCAGAAAGCTAAATGAAAAGTAAACAAGTGCAACTCTCAAACACATTCCCACAGTTTTGAGAATTCTTTCTTGGATTAGTTCCTGAAAAGGAAGGCAATCCTGCTTGATCCTGTTTTTGGTCATTCACCATGCAATCAACTGAAATCCAAATGAACTTTGATCGGCTAAAAAGAAAATGTACGACAATTGAAACCAGCAGCAACCTCCTGAACCTAAAATACTTTAAATGTTGAAGCTGATATAACAACAGTATCTTTGTTTAAATGACCTAAAATTCTTAAATGAAACAAATGCAAATTTCTTAAATAGTTTTGAATTAAAAAAGTGATCTGCAGTCTCATTAAAACCTCGCACAATTTGTAAATGAATCTATTAGCATGCATCCCTCCACACTCTGAGTTGGCATCATTGTGGGTGGACTCACCGGCAGCTCAGGTAGGTCTTGCGAGTCATCCATCTCTGCAGCCGAGCGAGCCGACATGTCTGCACACACAGCCTACTCTCTGCACCTGGAGAGTGTGTCGGGACCCTGCTTCACACAGACACAGGGGCAAACACACAGGGGCACAGGATAAATGGCCAGGGATGAGGCCTTATGTAGCTTTCTGAGGTCTGACTCTCCCCTCCCCTTGTCCCAAAAAAAACGCTCACGGATGCATCGCTCGCTTGCTCCTATCGCGGGGGGGGGGATCAGCAGGTAGGTGGCCGCTAGGGAGGAAGTGGGGCACACAGGTATAATCTCCCGCACGAGATCTGCAGGTGAGGCACGTGTGGGACTGACGTTTCCTAAAGTCCCCCACCTTGCTTGTGTATATAGTAGGATTAAGGAAGCGTGCCATCTTACATGTGACCTAACCTCCATTCAACGAAAACATATTCTTCAGGAGCATTAGGTGCTCGGGTGCAAGCTGTCGTATCAATAGATGCCTGTGGGGATAAGATCTAGCCTCCTTTTGTCCACTGCTTGCACAACTGGCCTTTCCTCCCACAGAGGGAGACATGGAACACAGAAAATAGGTCAGACAGCTAATTCAAAACCGCGTGAAAGTGCTAGGCTGCTGATAATTGTGCACGTTCTGAGTCAAAAGTGTGACACCTGACTTGGCACGGCCATCGAAGCATAGGTCAGCTTATGCAAGATTTATGAAAGTGAACTAAAAAAAAAAAGAAAAGAGGGTTACATTTGGAGAAAAAATAAGGCCACAGAATGGTGATTTGCTGATAAATTAGCAACAAAAAGACTTTTATCAACGGCATGATTCTGAATAAGTTGTTCTTGAAACGCTCTCAAGCAGCTGATTTGCTTTTAAGAGCTGCAAAATTAGTCAAAATATTATTGAGTTCCCGGGGCGCGGGTGGCGCAGTGGTTAGTGCGCGCACCTCATGTATGGAGGCAATAGAGCGCCACAGGAACGAGTCCTAAAACCCGGAAGTTGTTAGCATTTGAGCGCCATGGGGTCTAACGTCTAAAAGTCAACGGGGATTTTGAATGGGTTTGTGGTTAGACTCCTGAAATAAGGTCTGTGGTTAACACAAGCTGAAGAGATGTTGGTGTTCTGTTAGAGCACATAAACTACGTTAGGTAATACCTCCACTTGTGAATTTTGAAGTTTTTACGCGTCTTTAAAAAGGCGGTTGCTAACAAGAGGCTAAATGTGACTACAGTGGTTGTCGGGGACATTAAAGGTCATCACGCCGGACACAGAGGGCGGGAACTCTCTCAGTAGTCTGAGATGTCTCCTGTAGGTTTAATCTTTAGGTTAAGGTGAATATTATGTTAATAAACTATTTATGAAGCTACGCTGATTAGTTTATCGGAGATCGTCTGAAGCATAACGCTAGTGACGTCACAATCATCCCACCGTGGTGTAGTTAGCTTGTAGCATAACGTTAGCTTTTTACTTCTGTCGGCCGCATTAACGCGTCAAACATCATAAAAAAATGGCGTTCATCTGTGAAGATTATCCTGCTGAACAAAACGCCTACGCTTCAGAAACGTGCGTTTAACACAGAGTTTCTTTTCTGCAATGATCCAAAATCCAATGAAAACATCCCATAGGTGAATTCTCGTTAGACCCCGTGGCGATGCTACTTCCAGGTTGGCCTACAAAAATACATCATATGGTTTGTTCTCTATAGTCTTCCAAGCGGGCGGCCCAGGTTCAAATCCCACCCGTGGCTTCTTTCCCGCATGTTATTCCCCACTCTCTCTCCCTGATTTCCAACTCTATCCACAAAAAAGCCCAAAAATATATATATATATATATATATATATATATATATATTATTGAGTTCCCAATATGGCCAATTGCAATATACAAATTGCAGAAGCTACAATGTTTGGCTGAATAAATGTGCGACAACAACTGCTTTAAATACGAAGTAATGTAGTTCTGCAGAGATGCACCCATTCTTGTTTTCAAGATAAGAAAATACATTTGTTACGGGCCACCCCCCCCCAATATAATGGTAGGGGAAACACTGCAACGCCTCTGATGCACTGAGCTCGAAAGGTTTTCCAACAACCAAAACCCCACGGCAGAATTAAACATTACTGATGCAAACCAAAACATATCTGTGAAGACAATCTTTGTCTTATCGTCAACAGGATTTGCATTCAATTTAAGATTTCACAGATTTGAGCTAAATTAAGTTTAGACCCCAAAAAAGTTGCTCAGTTTTTATTTTTAAAGCCCTTTCAGGAAAAATCTAAATTGGTATACAAAAATGATCATTTGCGCTTATCGAGAGTCATATTGCATCATATAGTCAGTCAAAGTAATCGTCTTTCCCCCCCATCCTGCAGCCTTATTGCACGTTTAACCAACCAGATCCTCCCAGTTAACACGCACTGCTGCAGCTGCTTATCTTTTACGTGACAATCTTCAATTTATCAACCCAATCATCCTTCCAGCTGTTGCCCCTGGTAACAGAGCCGCTCACATTTAACTCTGCCAGCATCTCAACAACATTCAGGTACAATCACACTATCAGCGGAACACCATCACCCTTATTAAGGATCATTCATGAGTCTATGCTTCAGGTGACCGCTGTCTTATCCCACGTGGTGCACTATCAGGTCGCGAACGATCGGCAAAATAAGAGATCAACCATATAAACATCTTACGTTGCCTAGGATTCCACTTGAAATAGGTTCTCGTCTTTTGGACAAAAGACAGTTGAGTGCTGTCCAGATACGTTCCTAAAAATGTTGCCTGAAATATGTAACATGGTACAGATTTCCTAAAAATACACATTATTTGGATACACTTGTCTGAGTTTAAAGAAATTGGTGTATTTAATATTTTCTGCTATTAAACTGCAAATCTTGAAGAGAGGGACCCAGGCCCGGATCCGAGTACGCTTGACCCCAAAGCCCATTTCATTTGATCAATGTGAACACAAACAACCGTACTCGGGCACAGTGTCTGAGTCCACTTGAAGAGGTGGTCTCGGGCACGATTCAGGTGTACTTGAGTACTGTCTGCTCGAGATGTGAACGCATTTGTGCTCAGACAAGGAAGTGGACCGCTATAAGACGTCATTCGGCTCCGTTCCCGACACTTATCATATATGCACAGCACAGGCCCGTTTCATCCTCTGAGCCGCACAATAGTTGTGGAAGTAGAGAGAGGGTTGCCTTGGTTCTTTCAAGTTTAAATTTATTGTGAAAAATAACTTTTTGTAAAGCAGATATACTTTCTCACTTAGCATGCATGCACACATTAGCATGCATGCACTGTTCTGATGCAGTCAGATGAAGCTTAAACTAGCTATCAGATTAACCGATTGGTGCCAACTTAGTGGTGAAAAATAAAAATGTTTTTAGTCTTTACTTTGGATTCAGGAGAAACACTTTGCAAAAAGGTATTTTGAAAGCAAATAAACAGGGACTACCCATTAAAACTGTGAATTATAGCTAAAATGCACTCTTTAATGTTTATTTATCGCCCTTCATATTGTTATCGCACACCCCATATTTGTCTCATATCATACAGGCCTAAAAGATATCTCACATTTCAGCATCATAAGCAGACTGGTTGTTCAATTTTCAAGGGACTCATCGGTTTAATTTCTTGGTTATCTTAATGTAATAAACTGACTTGTTTACCAGAAACCTTAATAATAATTTACTGTGTGAAATGTTTGTGTGTTACAAATAATAATACAGATATAGTGCTTGTAAAATAAAGCTTTATCAAAAGATCAGCATAGGTTTGGTTTACGTTAGTTTAGTTCAAGTAATTAAGTTTCATGTAAATCTGAAAGAGGGTCCTCATATTAGTTCCATTAACCTTCGATAAAGCCTGAGATACAATGGATTTTATGCAGATTATGAATGCATCCATGATGATATGGACTTATGGAGCAGTTTATCTGTACTTGTATCATGTTTTGTATATTTGTATATGGAGCTGGTGACACTAAGAGACTGGACAAACTCATTAAGAAGGCCTGCTCTGTGACAGGCTGCACGCTGGACTCTTTTGTAGTGGTGACAGAGAGGAGGACTCTGAACAAACTGTTATCCATTATGGATAATCCTGATCACCCTCTGAACACCCTACAGGACAAACAGCGGAGCAGCTTCTCCAACAGACTGATACAACTCCGCCGTCACAAGGACAGACACAAGAGACTCTTTCTTACCGAAGGCCATAACTCTGTACAACAGCTCACCTCATGCGAGCAGAGAACTGTCATCATGATAATATCTGTCTCTCCTTTACTGTCATCTGTTCTGCACATGTTACATTTACAAATGATCCCTGCACTCATGTTCACTTCATTTGTCTGTCTACTCGCCGTTATATTGTATAGTTTCTGCTTATAATATGTTTACACTCATGCACTTTAACTTATGTCAATACTGTCCATTTACAACTCTGTTTTATCACATTTACATTTAATCTTTCATATTTAATTTACAACATTTATGACTCTGTTTTATCACATTTACATTTAATCTTCCATATTTAATTTACTAATATTTACAACTCTGTTTTTGCACCTTTACATTTAATCTTTCATATTTAATTTACTAATATTTACAACTCCGTTTTTGCACAATTACCTTTAATCTTTTATATTTAATTTACAACATTTATGACTCTGTTTTATCACATTTACATTTAATCTTTCATATTTAATTTACTAATATTTACAACTCTGTTTTTGCACATTTACATTTAATCTTTCATATTTAATCTAGTAATGCTCAGTTAAATCCTGGTTGTATATATTCACATTCTTAGTTTTGATATTTTTAGTGCTTATTTACTTTGTATTTAATATTATATTATGTTTAGATTTGCTAACATTGTGTTTTTTACTCATATTGTGTGTTTCCCAGTTTGGGATCAATAAAGTAATTCTATTCTTTTCTATTTTCTATTGCTAAACCTAATCCTGGCATGTGATCCCCTCTGTGCAAACACCTCTGTGTGATCTATATAGTGTTTCTGCTGCAAACTGCAAGTTGTTTCCCTTTGGCAGACACCCAGGAAAGCATCACCTGAAGGCATCATCCCCTCTGGGTTGTCTGTAAACTTTGACCGAACACAACAACACGCTAGCTGACTCCAGCAAATAACCAAGCCGAGGACAATCTGCTACAGAGGTGAAATGTGGCATCAGACTATTTCCTGGACCAAACTGTAGTTGGAACAGCTTTTATTAAAAAAAACCCAAGTGTTTGCACTTGCTCTGCGGTGAATCGTGTAAGAATATATATAAAACTGCAACTTACACCCGCAAAAAAAAACTGCTTCGGGCAATTATAACAACATGAAACACACCGCCCCAGCATTTAGACGGCACCTTGGAGGCTTCCTAACACAGTGTTAGCATCCAAGCGTTAGCAGACAAGGTCGATATATTTACTCGCTTTGACGCATAATACTGTTGTCTGTTTCGCGTTTATGTTTAACAACTCGTGTGTGGTTAATTGTGGTTGATGAACCCAAGCTTGCTGTAAGTGGCTTAGTTTGTACAGGGCATGAAAGTTTTCCTCTCCAGGGTTTAGTCGGGACCAGCAGCCATTGGAGTGGGGACTGAAATGGCATCGTGTAAATCTCACTTTCACTTCGCTTCCTGCACAGCTAACTGCATAACACGCATTCCTCACTTATAGAAATAGTGAAAACAGGTCTTACCATTTAAGGAGTGTGTTAGAAAACGCTTCAATTAAAGCGTCTGCAATTTTAAATCCACAGTGTCAAGCTTTGTCCGTTGTTAGGGAGCTGTCGTTGCTGTGCCTTAGTGCGCATGCGCGAAATGTGTGCATTCACTACTGGGGGTGTTCGCTCCTCGGCGCGACGGAAGACGACAGGTGTGGCGGTTCATTAACACAGGTGAGAGACAGGACTGCAAACATTTGCTGTTTGAACAGATGAACCCTGTTGTTGAATGTTGTCAACTTTGCACAAAGGGTGTGTTTCTTCTTGTGAATTCATTTCAGTGTGAAACAACTTGTAGGACTTTGAGTTGTTTACTTTTTGGCTTGTTTTAAGATAACTGGGGTGAGGATTCTCACTGTTAAATATTGTTCTTATGTTGTTATTTGGTCATGGATACAAGAAAACAAACAAAAAATAATTTTTAAAGACAAAAACACACAATTTGAAAAAGCCAGGCAAGCTGTTTCTGCCTGTTAATATATTTTTTACACTAAGCCAGGGGTTCCCAACCTGTTGAACCAAGCCTGCTCCCAGTAGATCACACACACACACACACACACACACACACACACACACACACACACACACACACACACACACACACACACACACACACACACACACACACACACACACACACACTAATGGAGAGATGTCAGACTGAGCAATAATAATGTTATATTAATGTTATATTATCATTATCATATATTGTTATCTGTGCAATAACATGTTACACTTTATGTGCATGTCTGTGTTCTAATATTGAATATTACAGACTACATGTTTGTCAATAGCTGATCTACTTTTTATTTTTAGTATCTATTTTTTTGTACATTCTTAATTTTTATTTATTTTGTATTTAAATTGTACTGTTTTCACTTTTTCTTTGCAATCTTTGCTCTTTGCTGCTGTAACAATGTAAATTTCCCCATTGTGGGATAAATAAAGGATTATCTTATCTTTTCTTTTCTCTGCCAGGGACACCATAACTATTCTCTTGCTAAATTTCTTTTTTCCTGTACATTACAATGGCAGATATAAAAAATCAGACATTCAACATCTTAACATTTCCTTTGTTTATTAACAATTAATAATCTTGCTATTCATTTATTTCATTCACTATATTTTGGTAAACAGTCTTGTAATTTCTGATTTAGCACAGACTTTAATATGTAATTACATCTCAAATGACATATTGTAAAATTTAATTTCACAAATTATGTTGTAAATTGATTTTAATTGTATGGTCCTGGGACCCCCCTTGGGCCCCTGGCGACCCCCACAGCTGCAGCCTGTCATGAGTCTGTGCCATGTACAGTAGAGGACAAAGTACACCACTTAATTACTTAAGTCAAAGAAAAGATACTCCTGGTTGTCAAATATGGCTGCAAGTGAAAGTTGCTCTGTCACGTTATTACTTGAGTTAAACTTCTAGAGTACTGGCTTGTATAAATAATTAAATATTCATGAGGCACGAGTGCAGTCAAGAACATTCTCACACATTGAGAAAACATTCAATTGTTAATCAGCCATTTCAGGATGTGCAAGGCCTCTTGAACTCTGCCATTAAGCAGGATTTCCTTATTCCTGGTGTTACTAAAGCCCCCTTGCTTTTTGCTTTTTTTTTCTCTTCTCTATAGCGTTGTTCTCATCCAACATATACTAAAACATATTAAAAAGAAAACGGTTTCTTCATCCATGGAGACACGCAACGTACAGGTATGGCAACACCACTAAGACAAACTATACGCAGAACAATATGAACTCAGCTTATAGTCTTTAGGATCATATTTCAGGGAAAAAAAAGAAAATTTATCTGCTAACTTCTGAGCAAAAGTAACAAGAACATTCATTGAAATGTTGTGGAGTCAAAAGTAAAGCTCAATAATATTTTAGTACATTTACTTTGTTACTGTCCACCTCTGCTCCTGAATGTATTATTAATAGAATAGCACATAAAAACAGCACACTTTCCTTTAATTTAGAGATTTTATTTGTCATTTCTGACACAGATTACAGTTCAGTATTTCACTTGATCATGTAAATTATTTTCTTTTTACAGTAGCAGTGGCATGAAAATAAATATGCATAAAAAATACAAAACAAAACAAAAATTCATGCTTCCAAATATGGAAGAAAATTATAGAGAACTGTGTGTTGCCTTTTTAAGTTTTCAGCAGGCTTGAAGTTGCACCCTTCGTATGCATTGAATGTTAAGAATGAACGGGGTTATTAACCAACCAACTCCTTTGAGTGAAGAGTCTCCTTAATAAATAATGAATATCAGAATCAAACAATGTACACATGATTATAAGTCCTTCAGAGCTAACAGCTTATTGCACTTTCCAGAACCACGTTGTGCAGTAGACCAGTGGCTTAACACTGTGTCTACTCCATCTAGTGGTTCCCCTTCAGGTTAATGAAGCACTGTTTTTTTGTTTTTTTTTTAAACGCAGATTCTTTTCTACCAAAGGGAACAAAAGGTTTGTGGTAAAGAGATATGTACATCGAGTATATGTGGATCAGGCCGCCTTGGACAGGCACAAGACATTCACAGTTCTTCTCTACATGATGCATAAATAGAAAAAGAAAACATTTGTAATCTTATTATTTTATATCTGGAGTGTTTGCAAGAAAACAGCAACCACTTAAATTCAAGAAACAACTTGATATAGAGTATTTGCTATCACTGATGTGGGCCTGTTATTGCTGGTTGATAGCTCTCCTGATCAAAAGGAAAAGCTGTCCATTAAACAATAGATAAACACAGTCACTGGTTGTAAGTGAGAAAGGAATGGAATAACCAAAACAAGAATGTATTGCCTTACAGGACATATCATTTAAATTAAATCTATTATATTCATATATATGAAACATGTATAAGATGTAGAGCAGACAGAGAGTCGATGAAAACAGTGAAAACCTTTGAGATTTGCTGTAAAATATGTTACTCTTCTACACAGTACAGTCGAACTTTGATCTTAAGTTTAAGAGGACAAACGAGTTGAAAAAAGTATTTCTGTTGAAGCATCCATTGTTACCTGTTTGGTCCAAGAGCCACTATTAGTGAGCAATAACTAAATGCCATTATTTCTTTGTCCTAAACCGAGATATGACGATAAAACAAGGAAAGATATGCAGCTCTGTGATCCAAAGCAGAATGTCTCACTTATCTCAACCCTTGTTTCCTCAAGTGCAATTGAGCATTCACATGAAAACAACAATGCGTCATGAATTTAAAAACAAAACAACGTATGCAGACGCGTGTTGAAGGCATCAACCTTAACGGCTAGTGCTCTGGTCAACAGTCCAAGCAGGTCAAATGAAGTTGTGATAAAAAAAAAAAAGTGCTGTTGCCATCCAAACTGCCTTTCGAACCTCAGGCACTTCTCTTCACCTTGAGCTGTGCGTTCCAGAGCTAACGGAGAGGGATGTTTATGATCCCAGAGTGCATCGACACTTGGCACGCTTTTATTAATTGTTCTGAGTGGATGAGGCAGAAGATCGGGGCTGGTGTTGTCGTAATATAAGAGGCCCCCCATCTGCACATTTTTCATGCACAAGATCCCTCAAGCCTCACCCCCCCCCCCAAAGTGCTCACGTCCAGTTTGTGAGTTAGATCCTCTTTTCAGGCTGTGTAACGACCCTCAAGCAGGATCCTCTGGTGCGGTCCCTCAGTCAAGAATAAGACTCAATCCAGAGTTTTCATCCCGTTCTTTTTTCTGTGTGTGTGAGTTCCCAGGACAGATGTTTGCCTTCATGTTCACATAAAGGAGTGATCTGCTGGAGGCCCGTACGAGAAGCCTGGAAAAGCTCCGGCGGCCTCCTTGACGCTGCTCGTCACGGTCAGGCTGTCGTTGCACAGAGACGAGGTGACGGGCATGTGGGTGAACTCGGGGTCGAAGTGTCGCAGATCTGTGGGGCCGCTCTGTGAAACCAGACAAGGAAGGACAGAATTTAGGACATTTGCAAAAAAAAAATATCTTTACGCATAACAAGAAATAGTTTGATGGTTAGATCGGTTTTCTTAGTGACCTATGAACACGTGATTAAAGTTCCTCCACACTTAATCAGTAATAAGTCATTTGTTTTGTTAAGTTTTTTAAACAAACAACATTTGGAGCCACCTGATTGGCTCTGGAAAACCGCCATTGGCATTTTTCTTAGCTTGCATGTAACACATCACTTAACTTGCTACCTTTGCAGACAGTCATGTACGATTGATATTTTCTTAATGAACTGATACTTAAGATTCAGAAGTTTGAACTCACCACTGAGGGAATGAATGGAGGTGTGATCTTTTTGGCCATCAGGTCCTCCCAATTGATTGGAGAGAAGAATGAATGGTACTTGAGCTCAAGCTGGAGGGAAAAAAAAAACATTTCAAATTAGCACACAAACTCATGAAGTCCTAGTCCCTTAGTATGTCTAAAAGGTCATCTGTTCAGACTTACAAAGTCATCCTTCGATCCCAGCCTGTTGGTGCGGTCCTTCTGCAGGAGCCCCTCGAGCATCTCCCTGCCTGAGTTGGACACGTTGGGCTTGAGGACTGGAGCCTTGTGCAGGATGTTGTTGTACATCTCGGCTGTGTTGCGACTGTAGAACGGAGGCTGGAAAAGCAAATTCATCTAATTTAGCACACGAAACAATCAGCAAAGTTTCAAAAAGAGGCGTAAAGTCTGGGAATGCACTTACAAGTCCATAAAGCATCTCGTAAAGCACAGATCCAAGGCACCACCAGTCCACGGTGCGGTCGTACGCCTGCTTCTGGAGAACCTCAGGCGCCAAATACTGAAAGGAAACCAGCAACAAAGAATTAACTTACATCCAACAATTTGAACGAGTGCCTTTTCTGTATTTATATACTGTGGATGTGTTTTGTACCTCAGGCGTCCCGCAGAAGGTTGTTGTAGTGCCATTCGCCTCAACGCCCTCTTTGCAGAGTCCAAAGTCTGTGAGGACGATGTGGCCCGTTGAGTCCAACAGGATGTTCTCTGGCTTCAGGTCCCTATTTAAAAAGAAGAAAAAGAAAGCTTTAAAAAGGTTGCTCCCATACACTTCTTCCTTCTGTTCAGCTCTACACGGGTCATGTTGACAATCGTCCACTAGGGGGTGCTGTAGGATCACCAATTACCTGTACACGATGTGCAGAGAGTGGAGGTAGCCGAGTGCACTGGCAATTTCCGCAGCATAGAACCTGGCTCTGGGCTCCAGGAAAATCCTCTCTCTCTGGAGGTGGTAGAACAGCTGGAGAGGAGACGGGACAAACATCTGTCAACACCTGATGGAAACCCTTTGATGTAATGACCTGATTCTAGATGTTCAATGTTCAAAGATTTACCTCTCCGCCATTGACGTAATCAAGTACAAAGTAGAGTTTGTCAGTGGTCTGGAAGGAGTAGTGCAGCCCCACCAGGAAGGGATGTTTGATGTTCTTCATCAGCACACTGCGCTCTGCCATGATATGCTTTTGCTGGAAGGAAAGTATGGAAGTTAATTTAATCTTTCATCACAGTGACGGTTCAAATACTGACACAGAAGCAAAATGTCGACCCCCCTGGACGGAACCCCCGTCTTACCTCTTTCTTCTTCATGATGATTTTCTTCTGTAGCACTTTGACAGCGTAGTAATTGGTGGACTCCTTGTGTCGAGCCAGCAGAACCTGTCATAGAGCAAACATTTGCATGAGTCATGGTGTTGTGGATGATAGACGTGAGAAGATAAGAGAGGTTATAGCAGAGGAGGCGTTTCAGTCACCTTTCCAAAACTGCCTTTGCCGATGATCTTGAGGTAGTCAAAGTCGCATGGTTTGATCCTAATTTTAAAAAACAAGAAAGATAATTTAGTTTTTTTTGTGGACACTGCACGGGGACAACACTTCTTGCCATGTATATTTATAAGTAGAGTTCTTTTTAAAGTCAACTTACTGTGTTTCTTCAGCCAGCGAGCTTCTGGAATTTAGGCACATCTGAAAAAGTATGGAATGAGGAAATACATGAATACGTTGCCACATACAGAAAATGAGTCAGATAGAGAGAGGAAACGTACTCTGCTTACCGGAGTTTCAGGAAGTTCATTATCAACCTCCTCGTTCTGATTCTCATCAATCTTCAGGAAGTTGTTCACTTCGACACTGGAGGAAATGAACACAGAGATGGTTAGCATTGTTTGTTTTTTTTAAATCAGCTTTAACCTGTTTACCTCATGGGCGTAAAGTTTGTCTAGATTAAAATCATATAAACTCTTGTTGTATTGCTCTAATCACAAAGAGCAGTTTGAGAGGCTGTAAAGCTAAAACGGATGCTCCCTGGTGGATTGTGAATGACCGTCTGAAACATCCAACCAGGTCAAGTTTAGGATGCGATCATCTCCTTTTAACCTGTCTGAGAAAAAAAGCTTAAGCCGCTGACCCACAACGGGAGGGTTCAGGCGGCTCTGCAGGACTCAAGAGGTCCCGCTCAGGCGCCCTCTTCCTTCTGAAACATCTGAAGGGGACAGATGCAGGAGCGATTTTTTTTCAGTCCTGACCTGGACGGCTGTGATGGTTACGAGCCATGTATCATGTAACGACTGAATTACCGGTTTATCCTCGTCTAGGGGACAGAGAGGATTTGCTGCAGGGGTGATTAGGCATGTAGAGACACTGCTTCTGGCTCGTCATGACACAACTATTATTACCCTGGTTTTCTCGGACCCAGATTATTTCTCCGCACAGATTGTCCTGCCAAACTCAGGTGGCTGATTGGATTGGCCAGCACACTCACAGATCGCGAACAGGCTTATGATCAGAAATAAACACAAGAGCCAGGAAGTAAGAGATGCCAAGTGACGCTTCTTAATTGTGTGCCTCCTTCCCACGCCAATTTTCCATCCAAAACAAACATATTCTTTATCCTCATGGTTGTGTTATTAGAGGGAATACTCACTGTTGGCAGATGTGTGGGGTTGACACCAGCTTCTGGATGAAGTCATTCAGCCCCATTTTTCTCTCCTTGATGAAAGCTGCACAGAGAAGACAGAGAGAGGGGGTTTAACATCTGAGCTACATATTTGGTGAAAAAAAAATGCCTCCATTAAGAAGTAAATATATTTCAGCTGTAATCTTGCGTTTCTGAGTTCCACATGTTCTGTTCTAGGTTAGATTTGCGTGTTGTGCGTAGACCTCTAATGCTGCAGGCTTACGGGTTATGCAACCACTTGGGTCACTCGTTCAGATACCAACAGTGGTGACCAACAAAGCATTTTCCATCACACATTATTACCAATTCAAAAATAGGCAAGTCTGGAGATTTTTTTCAGGCTTATTGCTCTACAGTTACATTTCATCCCAGCGATTTGTGTGATAATTAACCAAAAAAAAAAAAAAAAAAGCTCTCAATAATTAGGTTTAATTAATCTTTTTAAAGCGGTTTTTCTCTCTAATCAACACATAATAAATAAATGGGTTGAGTTTGGTTCACTGTTGAGTTCAAACGCAGGTTAAGTGATGATGAAAAAGAAATGTGTGTCGTTTGTTTTCTCACCGGTGAGAACGGTGACAATCCCCCTCATTTTGCAGTAAGTAAGATCACATCCAGCTTCAGTGACAGCCATGCTGACAGCGAGAAAAACACGGATATCCAATAAACACGAAGAAGAAATCAATAGTAGTCCCTGTAAGGTCCAACAACAGTGAGTTATCGCTGACTTATCCGCGTCGTGTTTTGAAGTCTCACAGTCAGAGCTCAGCCGGCCGCGCTCCGCATCTGAATCAGCCGGAGAAGCCAGCCCACAGCAATATATACCGAGCACGTGGTACTGGGAGGCGGCCCCGCCCATTTTTATTTTTTTCGTCATCCGCGTAACCACGGCAACTGCTGCTCGGGAAGGGAGGCGTGACATCATGGGATTCCGCTGCAGCCACATTCTGCCTGTAGGAGGCGAGGGGATGACGAGGAGAGCTCACCGCAGAGGAGGAGGAGGAGGAGGAGGAGGTGATCACTCCTACCTCTCCCTCCTCCTCTTCCTCCTCCTCCTCCTCTTCTTCATTCTTTTCTCTCAATGAAAACCTCCAACTGACTTTAATCATCTGAGATACTTACTGATGCTCTATTTTAGTAATTTACTCAAATGATTTTTTTATACCTCTGCCGCATACAGACCTAAACAAGTGGCTTGACTCCACCTGAGCCTCCCTGCAGTGCTCTTATTTTGAAAGGATGTGCTGAAAATGTGTGTCATGATTGCTGCATTTCCACATAAAATAATGTTATGTAATCCACATAAAACGCTGTATAACGACCGCGTATATAGCCATTCTGTGTAGACTATCCATCTGTCCTCCAACGAAATCCAATGCAATTTCCTCAAATCTCCATAAGCCTTGCCTTTTAAATAATTAGTAGATCTGTGCAGCCGATGAGGTCAAGGTTACGGAGGTGACGTGGCACGACAAAATTATATAAATTCAGAGGAATAACACATGACATCATGCTCTTCTAAGCTGACCATGAGTCCAGCAGCTGTCATAGATGTGGTCCACTAACCCGGAAAGTTGCATAACAGTGGCATAATGCAGATGGCTATACCGCCTGAGGAGGAGAGGGAGCCGCACTGCAAATGAAAGCAAGTTTCCCAGCCGGTGTTAATGTGTCGGCTGATTGAAAGTGATCACTAACAGAAAAGTAATTTGGGATGAGACCTGTCTGTGACTGATTGATTCCACAGGGGGAGTCATGACATAAACATTTCTCTCTGTTGAAGTTTAATTTAATTATTATATATATTTGTTTATCTTTAAATACTTTATTATATCCTAGAGGACGTTCTGGTTTATGCTCTATTATTGAGAGAACTCCTACTCACACAAATAGACCAGATATACACCAGTTCAGGTACTTTGCTGTTTTAACATTTTGTTCATCTAAACTTTTACATTACCTCAAAATATTGTTTTTTTTTATTTATTATTATTATTATTTATTTTTTTACCTCAAATCATGTTTTTGTCTGTAATGGGGTAACTTATGATTCATTACCGACAGATGAATATTTGCTTTTTTATTTTTTGGCTTTATTGGATATGACAGTGGGAAACCAGGGAGAGAGAATGGGGACTGACATGCGGGACAGGATCCACAGCTCAGACTCGAAACCCCGGGCCGCCTGCTCAGAAGAATATAGCCTCTGTGCATGGGGCGCAACCTAACCGCTAGGCACTCTACCCTAACCCCAGTTATTGCTTTTTAAAGACACATTTGCATCAAGCGGTAACCTCTGGTGTTGAAAAATGAAGAATGTGTGCCACTTGAGGCTGGCTAGAAGTCCCAAACCTACACATATTAAAAAGACCATTTTTCAGCAGATGTTACAGATGTTTACAGCCTTGTGCAAAAAAAAATATATTTTGATCTGAATAGCTCATGTCTCCTAAAGGGGGAGGATTTTTAAAAAAACAATTTGTTTTGATTTTGTGAAGGATAATCTTTCTTACTAAGTTAAATACTGTATGTCATATGCGGAGAAAAGGCTCTTGATGTCTACGTTGATGTCTTTAAATGTCATGTTGTCTCTGGCCAACAACATATGACAAAGATAACCATCAAATCCTCACATGTGCTTTGCAGCTGTAATATTTTTACTCTAGAGAAGTATCTGAGTACTTGTTCCCACAGTGTTATTTAAAAACATCACCACGGTCCTCAGAGACTCATTCAGCTGAGCTCAGTCAGCGGGGAACTCCTGGCTTTTGTCCCAGAGGTCTGACATGTGACACTCGCGCATAATGTAACAAGAATGAAACGAGACATCACAGGACCGGTGGTTCCTGAACGAGGTGGGGAAAGAGGAAGTAAAGTGGCATGAAGGCTCAAATAGAAAGCCGGAAGTTTCTGGACCGCTCAGCTTCAGCTCTGTTTACACTCAGAAACACACCAGGGGGGGGTCGGGTTGCACTGACATGGACGCCTCATGCAGCCTCTCTCTGAATATTTTAAGCATATCATGTTATCTCTGGTTACATGTAGGGTAAACATGACTTGGGCTGTTCACGGGAACTGCCCGACCCTTCTGATTTGCATTGTTTCCACTGTGATGGAACAGAAAGTCAAGTGCTTTCTGGCACAGCTGAACTAAAATTGTATTTCCCCTTTATCTAAATGTATCTCTATGCAGTGTGGAAAGTCACATCTACGTCACCTCTCTGTTTAGATAAACTTTATCTGTCCTGTAGAGCGTTCAGACTATTTGAAATCACAGATTGTATCTCTTTCAGTTTTTCTCTAGAATTTTCCTCCAGTGTCAGACTAATCCGGTTTTATTTAGAACCTTCAAGAAAGCCGCCCCACTTTCCATCCCTCTCATGATTGATGCTGAGCAGACCGGCAGCACTTCTTTTTGTTATCACGTTGTCGAGCAGTCATGTGAGTCACCTGCCAGCAGATCTGGCAAAAAGCTTTCCCAAATCTCACCGGGTGCCATCGATCATAACGCCCCCCACACTCAGTGTGATACCACTCCTGGCACATGATTAAAGGCTCCGTCTGGAGCTGAAGGTTTGTCTGTGAGGGGCTCTGAAAATTAACCCAGTTTGTGATCCGCATCATGTTAAATTTTAAGACAAAGAGCTAAGCATCAGATTTACTCCAAAATGCAATCAGATGGTATTTGAAAAACGAAGGTCATTTCACATTGTTCATCCCGATCCAGAATCCTTAAAGTCCAGACAAAATGAAAATGTACCTTCTTATCCCTTTAAATTTATTCTCAGTCAAATCTATTTAACAATATTTTTCTCCTCCAAAAATCCAGTTCTTGGTCACCTTAAATCGAGCTCTAATCATACGAGACGTGTGTATCCGCTACCTTTTTACCAACCACTTTCAACTGTTCATATCCGTTTCCCTAAAGTACAGCGGGTTCAAGCCCACTCACGAGAATTTATTCATGGCTTCTGTGACTGCCCCAGATTTTGGGCTGGGAATATTAAAGTTAACTGCTTCAGCAACTCCGTTTAGTGTACAACTGGGTTCTTCTCTCTCTCCAACAGGGAGACAAACTTAACTATTAGTTCCCGTTTTTATAACTTTCAAACCAAGTTTCTGTCAGAGTTTTTTTCCCCAGCTGCCTGTCATGTTTTACTCATAAACATGTCCCAGAAACTCCACAAATTCACTTTTATATCGACTCTAAAATACCTTCTGTCATCACTCTCTGTTAGCTTTGTTTTTTTGCCTTTTTAGCTTCACATATCGTTCTTTAGCTGCTAAACGCTTGCACTATATTCACCAGCTAGTTGCTAACTGTGACTTCTGTTCAGTGTCATCTGGTCATGTAATGTTTGTTAGTAGGGATGCAGTTCAGTAAACAGTCAAAATTAGGCCCCATTTATATAAAATTGTCTGCAGGTAAACAAACTTCATTTTCAGAGTGTGGCTAACATTAGCAGTGCTAGCACCGGCAGCTTTCGGCCCTCCCTGCAGGTTAACATCAAAATGCTTGACTTGATATGCAAGCCTACATACATACTCCATTTTCTAGATAAAAAAAAAAAAAACCTGCCAAATGGCGCTGCCCCTACGAGATGCTATCCATTCACTGTGCTTGTTTACATCCGGGTAGTAGAGCAGTGAGAGCAGGCCCATTAACCGGAGCAACAGACAGTCGCTGGCTACAGAGGCGGCGGGCTGCATTGCAGTTTGAAAGTAACATTTGACCAGCATCGAGGACCAACAAATAAGAATATGAATAATTCAATAAGTTCACATTATTACTGGATAAGGGAGGGTGATGACGTTCAACCATTTAGTTGGCTAAATGTGCACATCTCTACTCTCTATTTTTTTTTTTTACAGGCAAAATCTGCCTGATGTGGCTGAAACAGTGCTATGTAACTGTTTTAAGTTTTGTTCATGGACCTAGGTTTTTGTTAAAGATTAATGGGAATGCATTTTTCAGAAAATCGTCTGATTTGCACTCAAGGCTTAACATGAGAATCTGGCCCTGTGCCTGCCCGGCTGTCTGCTTCTAGTGTAACGGGGTTGAGGCAGCAGAAGGTGGAGGAATAAGTCATACAGGCACACTAGTCCTCAGTGACCGACTGTGAGGCTGGCAGGAAGCCTGTTTGCTAATCAGGATGGAGGATCTCTAATTACCATGTGGGTCTTGTTATCCGGCTCTGAGCAGCAATCGCACACCTACTGAGTCATCCCAACTCCTGCGGCCTCTGATCTCACTTAAGAACAGATCATGCCCCGTCTTTATAAAGTCTTTTTTTCTGTTTGTGCTTGCAGTGTTCATCGCTCTCTCTCACAGTCTCTTTGCACTTATTGTTATTACTCATACAGAGAACCGCAGACCGGAGGTGGCGGTCCTGACGGGCGGCATCGCAGTGCAGCCTCGGGGCCCTAACGCGTGGGAACAGATTTTGACTCGTGAAAGCTCCGTTAGATTTTCCATATTTCCCTGCTGAATTCCCAGGCATGAAATGAGATGTGTTTTTCAATATTTCCAATTCTCCCCAGGGGGGGGGGGTTAGATGGCTGCTCATTCGCTCGCTTCAACAGATAAAACAGAAAGAGTTTGCTCTCTTATGTGATGACTCACACTAATTTACTGCCAAATATTTTACAAACGATGCATTACTTTAATTTGCTGCCAAGTGTTGGATCCTGCCTATTTAAAAAAAACCCAAAGCCTCTATTAAATATATTAATGTGACTGCTATTACTGCTTTAATGACTATCATTATGGTTAGATTGGTTTTGTCTTGATGGTCTCTGAAATTACTGCCGGTCTAACATCATATCTCTTGCTCTGTAACTATGGTGCTGTTTGTGTTTCCTGAGAATTACTGAAACTATAACAGTCCAAAGAGAGGAAGTAGGCCAAGGACATTTTCATTCAGAGGTCCAGAATCTCATTCAGTAACTGAATCTGCTTCCAGTGTACGACAAACATCATGAATCAGTGCTAGGAGGGGACTTCTGCTTTTCAGTGCGGTTCCTGTTTCTGTTTTTATAGACTCATCTGTGAAATCATTAAAACAGAAGAGGACAAATACTCACCTAACAACCCTAAACAAACCAACTAACATAAATACAGTGAGCTCCCCTGCACACAGCCACTCCATAGTTACAAATGTCATCCAGTTTGTGGTCTGATCAGTGGTAAAATTATGAGGGATTTTTTATTAAGGAACTGATTTCCCCGTGAAAAATGTCAGAGGAACTTATCCGGCTTTATTTTTTTCGAGTTAAATGCAAAGGAGGGTAAATAACATGTAAAGTACTTTTGGTCTACAACCAATACTAGTCTTGCTAATTACTTTTTAAAAACTCCTGCTGGACATTAAAATGTTTTGTGACAGTCTGGGGAGATAAGTGACATTTTGAAAGAGTTAGCCTCCCTTAGCATACGAACTAACATGGGAACAGCTAGAGATGCTCATTCTTAGTCCTGATTTATACTTCTGGGTCGAATCTACTGCTGTAGCATACGCCTGTTTGGATAGTCTTGTACCTATGCAGAAGCCGGACGTGCGTTTTCTAAAAGATGCAATTCAAAACAACGAATACTGGATACTAAATGTACTGCATTTACAACATTTCCTGTGTCACCGCTGTTTTCAAAATTCTGCAGGAGGAAGAAGCTTTTTTAGGACGCTTTTCATCAGCTCCAACTCCGACATGATACGCTTGGTTTCGGTCGCCATGGTTTCCTGAACAACAAGCAAGCTGAGGATGTGGCCGAACCGGAGACTGGCAGCACAACTAACATGGTGATAGCACCACCGACTAGCAATTGTCAGGCGGAGTATTTCAGAGCTAAGCAGACGCACGCAAGGATGTAGCGCTTAGGACACGACGCAGAATAAATTCTGATTTTTGTGATGTGTGCAAAATGGATGAGATTTGGATGAACTCTGCAGCTCTACCAAAAACACAGACTTATTCTTACACCTGGGTTTTGAGGACGATGCACAAACTAATAACAAGTGGGATTCAGATGTGCTGTTGGTTGGATGCAGTTTCTACCTTTTCACAGTGCTTATACAAAACTAAGCTAACTGTTTGTAGCTTCATAGTCACCCTATGCAAGACTGATATAACTCTACATTTGTGTATTTTTAATGTGTCAGACTTTTTCTCTGAGGCTCAAAAGTAATTTTAAAATAGTCATTCTAAGCCTCGTCTTTTCATCCATATCTGTGGGAACAGAAGAGTTTTCATGCTTCTCACTGAACGCCAAAATCATCTGATCCTCCCAGTCCTGGTTACAATGTGGAGGCCTGTCGGTAACTATTACGCTCTCAGATGACAAATTTATGAGATGAAGAGCAGGGAGAGAGAGAGAGAGAGAGAGAGAGAGAGAGAGAGAGAGAGAGAGAGAGAGCTCTGCATTTGGACATTGCATAATTATCCAAAACAACAATTGGATAACAGACGGAGGAGTCCTCGATGATGCTTCTCGTAATGGGCATCTGGTGTTTTGTGCTGCCAAGAAGCAATCTAAGTAGTGGCAGTGACGTCACATAAAACAGAGGGGATTCAAGAAGCAGCTTGAGGGGGGTGTTTATTGAATAAACATATAACAGTGACATGATTGAATAGGGAGAGGATTGAGCTGTCTGAAAGAGGAAAAGGTGCATCCTCCTCTCCAGACAATCTTATAACACAGACAGTGAATTAAAGGAGCCCTTACCTATGAAGGATTTCTTTCCAGTCTTCATGTCCTCTGAAGTGTTTGATTGTATTTTGCTATCACGCTCTGGGTCTCTCTGATGAATCAACGTGTGTCTGCTGCTCAGCGTCCAGGTGCCCGAGTGCATAAAAAAAGATGTAGTCCCTCTAAAATATGCCTCCCTCTCCTTCTCCGTCTTCTTCTCTCTGCAGTTCTGGTCAGAAAAAAAGAAGTGTTCGATTTAAAGGCAAATAACTTTCCCCTGCTGCACTTCCCTCTTCCCTCCGCTGTGTCTTCCTCTTATCGCCTGCGACACCAAATAAAGCTGAAACCAAAGATCTGTGACGCACCTGCTTCTGTACACCACCGACCCCCTCCTCCTCCTCCTCCAAAACCACACCACCTACCTCCACCCTCTGTTCTTTTATCTACTTGGAGAGCGTCGAACAAAACAAAAAGCAGGTGTTTGGTTACGGCTCCCGTGAGTGTCGGAGTCCCCCAGGAGAGAGGGGGGGGGGGGGGAGACCGGTCTCCATGACTCGGGAACCACCTGAGGAATACAAAGAACACACAGAGAGGCTTTAACATCTGATTTTAATTGGCCACCGCTGCACAGGTGATGCGTTCAGTGCCCATCAGCTTCCTGTGCCTCTGTCATTTATTCTCTCTGAGGAGTTTATGTGGGTAAAATTATCCGCTTAGTCACACTGACAGCCCTGATTAGCTTTGTTAGCGGTCTGCCTCGGGGCTGTAGGCCATCAGGTACAATGAGAGGAGGTCTGTGGGGGCTGACGTACAGGAGCAACAGCAGCATCACTGATGAGTTCGGCCGTTTTGTCAGACAGCGAGGCGGTGCTTTGAATTATGATCAAGCTTCAGAGGCTGGACGAGTGAACACACGGCGATTATTAAACCTGGATATTACTTTAATAATGTGATTTTTTTACATTTGCTGGAATTTGCATTTTTGCTTTTTTTTTTTGCTGTGATTAGAAGAGAAGTTCAATACCACTCTTACAAAAAGTACAATACATTTTAAGCAGCAGCAGGTTAGCGTAGCTTAGCATACAAATAGGAAACAGGAGGTTAACGAGTTAGCCGCCAAGCGCTATCTGAAGGTTACAAAATCCGCCCCCTTGAAACTTAAAGCAAACTTTTCAAATCAATTTTTTTTGTTTTTTTTTACAAATGTATTCACACTATCTATCAAATTTTAAAGCTTTTCATTGTTGGTTTTCAGTTTCACCGCTGGTGCAGCAGCAGGAGCCTTTTGGGGGTTCAGGGTCTTGACCAAGGACGCTTCGCATCCCTGTTAGTTAAGAGACGTCTGACTTGAGCCACAGCCGTCGGTATTGTTACCTTTGTTACCGTTGCTTTTGGGGGATTCATGTTGGGTCTCTCTAAATAATTAAACGGTCTGGTTACAGTTTGTTATAATCCTGAGCTACATCAATAAAATGATTGATTGTTTTAATCGTTGAGACACTGAAATTGCTTTCAAGTGATTTTTCTTTTGCTGCGTTCATTCAGACTCATTTGCAAAGCAAAGATCTATTTGAATCCTTCGCCTACATGTTCAATCCTTCAACAACTGCTTTTTGACATCATCACAAACATGTTTCTGTACATGAACTACAAATGAAATAATATGCAGTAATAAGCGCCACAGGTAACCTTTACCTTTCTTCCCTTATTCTCATGGATAACGATGATAGATTGTGTGAAAAACAAATCGCTGATAAAAGAGCTGCGCAAACACTGAAGAAACAAACGTGAACATTGATGATGTGAAACATTTTACAGCCTTTTCCACCTTTTATTGATACTGAAATCAAAAACTCAAACTTCACAGCAAACACAAACACCTCCCACCGCAGAGGAACAGGCATTATTTAAATTTTCAAAAACCTCCAAGGGGTCAGGGAGAGTTTATAGATGAACTCATTAAAACTGTAAGAGAGAAGAACTGGGCTTCCTCTTTAAATCTTCCACTGAGTCATTTCATATCTGCAGCCCCGTGTTGAAAGGCAGCAATGTGGCCAACAAACATATTTTTTCAGCCTGTTAATCATCTTGTGGAAACACCGCACGACATAGTTCACGGGAAAGGGAAAATAAATACACATTGATATCCTGTAACGAGAGCAAAGACGGCAGGGATGTTTTTTTTTTTTTTTTTCAAATGAAAATGCAGCCTGAGGGTTTAGAGTGGGCTGAGAGCACTTTGACTGGACAGATTTGCATGTCATTTAAATCAGGGCTGAGTGTGAGCAGAGGAGTAAAATGGTGATAAACGGGTGATATGTTGACGCAGAGGAGCGATTGTTTGTCACTCAGAAACCTTTAGCTTCTCTGACTCAGAGTCCAGGGAAACAATCGTTTACTGTCCTGCTTGTTTATTGGCGTTTTCCTGCAGGACACAAACACTTCTAATTCTGCTTGTTGTTTGACTCACCTTAAACAGTGTTGTGCTATCTGGAATATAGGTCACACTGAAGAAAAATACATGAGAGGAACATAACAGGTACAAGAGAAAAAGTAGTTCATGAAATGAAACATGTAACATTTGGAGATGATGCTGAGAGATGGATGCATGGATTGATACCACTCTCTTATCTATCTGTAAAATATGAAGCCAGGAGTCATTTAGCCTAGCTTAGCATAAAGACTGAAAGCAGCTGGGATGGTTCTCTCCTCATGTAAGACAATATCTATCCACAAAATTCTAACGCTCACAAATCAACAAAAGGTGTATTGACTTCACTTCATTCATACGTTAGGTAAACATCGCACAAAAAGTAAGGACCTTTGTGTTTGGTGGATTATGTCTTTGTCGTAACGATGCTTCTTGGCAAAACATTTTCTAACGTTGAAAAGTTTATTTCCCTTTTTAAATGGTGCCACATTTGTAAGGAACATGCATTTGTGGGATGAGCAGCAGAGCTGAGTATGTGGGTTGCACCCATGAAAAACTTGCCAAATCTTCTCTGCCAATGCCAAACAGCTTATTGGCTCTTGTTTGTTGTCGTTTAGTTGATTGTTTGATTGAAGTCTGAAGACATATTCGCAATTTAACTATTTATTAATTTAACAAACAGGAGACTCAGTAGTGTAACATTTTGGAAAATATGTTTATTTCCTTTCTTGGTGAGAATATCATGAGCAGAAAGATGGCTCTCTCTTGTGTTTATAATAGCTGCTAGCCTAGCTTAGCATATAAACCGGGAACAGGGGATAACAGCGAGCCCTGCTCTGAATAAAGCACCCTGACATGCAGGACAAACCCAAAAGAATAAAATAAAGTGTTTAAAATTGTACTGCTCATGTGCTGAATCCATCCTGCTCTCTCTGACGGATGTGCTCCTGTGTTTGCCCATCACTCTCCTTCTTCAGCATTAATCAGCTGATTCAGGAGCGCTAAGTCAACCCGGTGGGCGGGAAGGACGAATAATCTGAGAGCAGGAGCGAGGAGGCGAGGGATTGAGATCACTCCGTCTGTACAGTAGGTCAGTCTGAGACGAGGGCCGGCTCACCTGCTGCTATCTTTAACCTGATTAGCAGCAGGCCTGATCTGCTGCAGGTCTGTGTGTGTGTGTGTGTTTGTGTGTGTGTGTGTGTGTGTGTGTGTGTGTGTGTTGTCTGTGGTCTCTTACTGTAAAAATTGAATTTGGTTCCCATGAAAGTCTTATCTCACTTGAGAATGATGTTTCTGTTGAGCTGCATGATAGCCGTGGAGATCTGAATTCGTACCAGTTCAGTAGAGCCTGAGATAAATCTCCATATGAGGGTCACCCAGTGGGTGAGGTTGGATTTAAAGGGATGCACTCCTAACATAGAAGGGCTTATCACCTGCTGCCACATTAATAGAAACAAGCCGCGCTACTTTGGTCGCCTTAAGAACCGTGTGATTTTATATGTGGAAAGTTGAGTCACACTTGGCATCGATGTCATGAAGATGTAACGATCAATCTCTACATGTTGGGTTTTTTTAACGTCTCTAAATGTTCAAAGAGTGCTTTTTAATTTCACACATTAGAATAAGCATAGCACAGATGTAAATCAGCTTCATATGTTTACAGTGATGATGGTAGAAATGTCTTAGTGGGACACATTCATAGGAAAGAGTCCGTGTTGATGTGATTAGTTACCCATGTGCTGATCCTGCTGTGACAAATCAAACATCTGCTGTTAAAATACAAATAAGCAAAGGCATGCAACTTATTCCAGCCAATCATAGAGTTTAAACTAAACCAGCAGAGTAACTTAAAACATGTTGATGTGTTCAGAGCGAGAGTGAAAGCGGCTTTGTTTGCGCTTCAAGAGGTTTTTTTTTTACCCATTATGTTTTTCTGATTCTACGTCAAGTTAGCAACATGACTCCAAGGATTCAGTTTAATTCAGTTTTTTAGATGTCAGATAAAACACTTAATGTGGAGACACTTGGCAGTGAATTCTGTTTAGGGTGCCATGTGTGAAAAATAAAGAATTAGAGATGTTTGGTTATTTGGCACAATATATTTCTTTAAATATGAAACAGGAGTATTCAGTTCCTCTTACATTTGACCTCATTAGCGTTTTAATGTCTTTTGTCTTTAGTGTATTTCTGTTCTTTAAATGTCTTGCTTCCAAACCGATCGCAAATAAAGTTGAGGTTAAATTTTCTCCCCCCTCTAATGAACATAACAGGGTTGGAAATTGGCACCCATCACCTGTTGTTTGATGGGTGAATTTGCTCAATTTACCCGTCACAGTGGCTGGAAAATAAAAGTAACGTCACAGAGTGATTTTAAAAACAACAAAATAGATTTTCCTGCCTCTCAGTCGAGGTTCACTTGAAGCTACATCAGCTTGAGTTAGCCTTTGAGGACATGGCTGTGATGGAAACTCTAGCCTCAAAATAATGAACTAAATGAAACTTTTATTCTGTTTTTGAGTGAGACAAATAGCATAAAAAGCATGTAAGGTGAATACTGTAAGCCTTGATTTGATAATATACATGTACATCATTAAATTGGTAAGGTCAGAAAAAGGAGTGACTGGTATATTTTTGAATCCACCTGTCACAGTGGCAGGTATGTGAACAAGTTATCTTCCAACCCTGGAACATAACCTTTATAACTGCATAGACTCAGCACAGAAGAATTCATGTTTGCATAATCGTGTTATCATCTAGATTGGAGTACTTCTCGTTTAATCAAAGATATCAAGATCTATTGAAACCCATCGTCACACATTTAAAACCTCACCTTAAAATGCACCTGATTGTCTTGGTTTCTGCTGGAAAAGTCTTACACTGGTGTTTTCTACAAGCAAACAGAAATAAATCATAATTAATACAAAAGTAAAGGAAGAATTTAGCGACTGTTTGCACACCAACGACCCTCACAGTCAGGTAAAGAAACCAGACACAGGTCAAGTAATCCAAAGCAAACAGAACGCTCTTTATTAAAAAACCTCAACATTAAGATCAGCAGTTAGTCAGACGGTATGTTCTGGCGCTCGGCCATCTACACTTCGTGCGTTTGGTATGCATGTGACATACGCGTGCTGGTGATGTCACAGGGTGGAATGAGACGCTTTACGTTTTCTCCTCTCGCAGACACTGCTGCACACTAACGCAGACACTCCCAGGCACTTTAGAGATGCACTCTCAGATGAGGTTAGTGCTTTTGTGACACCAAACAGTTTGTTTACAACCTTTTATCATTTGAGAACAATGAGCTAAGTGTGCAAAATATCACGTGTACGAAGCTCTGATTTAATGAATCAACTGGTTGTAAAACAAGGTACAACTAAAGGCTTAGTCTAAAGAAGTAAGTTTGGATTGAAGAGAAGAAACTGACCCACTTTGGACTCAACAGAAAGTGAAACTAAATGTACCGAGGGACCAGAGAGGAAGGAAAGTTTGGCCTGTTTGTCCCACTGCACTATTAAAACTGTGACAGATTCCTTTCCGTCAGTAATGAGGACAGAGCACTTTTTTGCTTGGAGGGCATCTGGCCATTCTACCCCCCAAGGACAGAGCAGGAGGGAAAATATAACATGTAAGAATAGCCCCGCTCATCCCCGCTCACTTTGTAATTATCAGACGTCCTCTGCAAAAAAAAAAAAAAAAAAAAAAGGTGATGAGACACATTACATCACATTTAAAGGTCAGATCGTTAATGTCAGCGGCGCTTCCTGTTACCTTGACTTATAATCTTTCCACTAAAAATGTCATTATCTGCCAATTCCACGGCGTCAGCTTATTGTGTAAGTGCCTGAGAGGGGCTGTGCGTGCACGAGCGTGTGTGTGTGTGTGTGTGTGTGTGTGTGTGTGTGTAGGTGTAGTCATGCATGTAAAACGCATGAACGTGTGCAGACCAGTGAGCAGAATGAGTTATAACAAAACGCTTTGTGCCGAGTTACACAACCCCTCTCGTATACTTACCTAACTGCTGAGCTAAACTTGGGAGGATTACATGGATGTGGTCCCATACTGGGAATGATGTGAATGAGGAGTGAGAGCGTAAGGAGGAGCTTAAGGGCGCATATATATGTCTGTGGCATACTTAACGTTAGTAATCAGTGAATGAAGGCTTTTCCCAGAAAGCGCAGCATTACTTAACTTCCTCTACTTACAGGCGCAGCTTAAGCTAAGTGCAATTAAAGGCTGCTACAGTTTATGTTCATATGAATTATGAATACCACTTTTTAGAGTCTGCAGCCATGCTAAGAGCGCTCAGAGGCTAAGCACGGTGGAGCTCATATCGGTGAATAATCAAGAGTTCAAAGAATACCGATCGTATGAAATCATTGCCGACCTCGTCATTGTTTAGTTTGTGTGTGCGTGTGTCGAGGTGTGAATGTCTGGTATGCAGCAGGAATGTAACAGTGAGAGTTTTGAGTGTTTGTATTTACGTAAATGGGTGTGTTGTGTTCCCCATGTTATACAGATGAATCACACCTCCTCCTGTTTGCCTGTAGCTGTACAGCCTCTTCTTGTGGTGTTTGACTCCTCAGTGTGTTGTTTATATTTTGTATCTCCATTAACTCTCTGTTGTGCCATCTTCTTTGGAGGCCGGTCTGCTTTGTATAAACTGCGGCCTTGAGCTCTGAAAGTTGAGCAGAGAGAGAGAGAGAGAGAGAGAGAGAGAGAGAGAGAGAGAGAGAGAGTGTAAGACTGAAACTGTAAATGTTTTAAAAGGCTTGAGCTTCACATTGACCAGAGCTCCTCTGTGTGTGTTGATTCAGCAGCCTGTCTTGGTTTTAGAACTTTTAGGACAGTTTTGATATTCCTCTTCGAACACCTTAGGCCTGGTTATCTTATATCACATTCCCATCATAAGGGGAACCAAGATCTATTATAAAAGAGTCACCTCTGCAACATTCAGATTGAAGGGGCGTAAATATCGCGGTTTGAAACGACAGTCTGAATTGGGCTTTTTACTTTTTGCAGCTCTAAATGATGAAAAAACTACAAAAAAACGTGAATACTAAACAAAGGAGTGATTATATTTGACAGACCTTTTTCAGTATTTTCTGTTTTCCCAGTAAAAGCTGTGCTGCAGGCTTTCAATATCTGTTACAGAACAATCCTGAATGATCGTACCACTTCTTCAGACTTTAGTTTCGGGGGGTTCATGTCACATCCCCGACCGACAGGAAGTAGAAATGATTGGGCGACTTTGCTCTCAGGTTTGTTGTTTCATCGCTTCATATCAAGCACATGAAGTTCTGCGTCACCATACGGAGCGTTTTTTTTTATCCAAATGTGCAGTTTCATGTCCGCTGGGCGTCAGATGACATCACTGCGGCTGGACGTGAGGGAGTTTATCAGAGGACGATTACATCATCCTGGAGCTGTGTGATTAACATCAATGAGCTTCTCTGCCATGACTGAGTTTGTAGGAAAAGCTGGAGGGATGAGGAACAGGGAGCAGGTGCAGGGCCTGGAGTAAAGATGAATCACTGAGCATATCTGCAAGAACATGACTCGAACATTTATATAATATCTGAGAGCGCGTGTGTGTGTGAGTACAAGGCCACTTATTATACATACATGTCCCATTACAGGAAGTGATGAAGGGACACAGTTCCTTCAGTTTGCTCCTCTGATTTTAAACTGGCTTTACTTTCACTTTCACTATTCAGCGGGCATGTTTCAGGAAAGTCCTGTGAGTTATTATTAGTCTTGGTGTGGTTTTCATTTGGTGTCATGATCACAGGAATACGTTAGTAAAAGCAAAACCACATTAGTGACAACCTCCTCAGAGGAATATTAATAAATCACCTTTCTTTTCTTTGAAATCTTTAATTTATTGTGATTTTGAGATAAATAAATCAAGGATGAGTGATTGGTTAAGCATACATTGTATCATCATTAATGAAGCCTTCACTAACAGCCATGCCGTGTGCGCTAATTCGCCCCTATTAACATCACAGATGCTTTTGAACTGAGCGCTGACAACGGTCTAAAGCCAAACAACATAAAGTAAATATTGATGTTTGCGAGGCTGGTACAAGTGATTTTTTTGCTAAAAAACTGCTTCAGATTCACTCACTTTGGACTTACTTTGTTGGCTCATTTGAGCAGAAAAGACCGAGAGCTGATTTAAGTTGAAGTTACATAACATGTATAATTTAAACCATGTTCAGTTTCACAGTGAATGTTGTCTCTTTGGCAATAAAAAAGGAATTTGTTCTTCAGTTTTCCACTTGATTCAAAATTGAGAACAGCTCTTCATTTCTTCTCAGGCCTGTGAGAGGATGTGGTGTATGTTTAATGTCTTTTTTATTAGTTTATTTCCCCCTGGGAAAGGACTTGAGTCTCATGTATTTGGACTGCGCTGCTCTCTGTGGTCCGGTGGAGGAGTTGGTTATGTAACGCTCCGAGAGGAGAGGCTGCAGTGAAAGGAGCCGGGCGGGGGGAGACGGGCTCTGACCTGCAGGTGCAGCCGCAGTGGGAGGAACGCCTGTTTTTGGCTGCCGGACGCTGAATACAAGTTTAGAAACGTAACCCAAACAAACATTAAATAAGCCATACATCACATGCAGAGAAGAGTGGAGAAAACAAGGATTAGTGAAAATAACACGGCCCATTGCTCAGAGAGATTTTGGGTCCGTTTGAGGAGATTTTAGCTAAACCCAGGAGGGTGGAGCAACTATTTTTGGATATGAAGTGTTGTGAAGACTGATTAGTTGAACAGAAATAACTTTTTAGGCCGTGTGTGGATTAATTACGATGTGAACCATTTTACCTGCTTGTAAAATAATATAAATCCTTAGCTCGTACTTGTGTCTTGTGACCCCCTTGAAAATAAATAATGTTGTGACGCATCGTCAAAGGTCTTATTGTGGACTGAGCTGTGAGCACTTTAACTGAAGAGGGATTATTTCTTCCTCTGTTGTTTCATTTGATGGACATTTGGTGGCCTGAGCAGCCAGGATTTATTAAAGAAATGTAGGAATGAGAGAAAGGCGAGACACAAACCATACATGCTGCATTAAGAGTGATTTTACTCTTCCAGATTGATTGATAAAGATTGATCTTTTTAATGTCTTTAATCATCAATCAATCCTTCAGATTAATTTTAGGACGAACTCCCAGGTTATGACTCTTCGCTTTGAGGCTCATTGGTGCAAAAATAAACATCTGAGTTGTTTCAGTTTCCAACTATAAAGTCAAAATTTGATAAATATTGATATTTGTAAGGTTATGTAATGAGAGGACTGAGTGTTCGTTGTGACTACAGCGGTTTGAGGTCATCGTTTGGATATGATCCAATCACAGTGAGGTCAACGAAAAATTTAGACACAAAGAAAACACAGTTCAAGCCAGAACACTGGGCGGATTGAAGATCTGTCATTTGTTCACTTTTGTGTAATGTTGACCGCACGTAATGGTTAAATCCGTGGTTAGTTTGTGAATCACTCCGTTACTAAAGTCAAACCAAACTTACATCATTTGATTTTTTTAAACTAATGGACCAAAACGGCTCCACTCCATACAAGACAAAATCTACATTCTGGTTTTGGCATGTAACTTCTTAAAAAAAAAACTGCAGTTCCTCGAGTGTCCACTTGAGGCTGGCTGCAGAACCAAGGAATCCCCATTAGAGTCCATGTTAAAATGCTCATTTTTAAAGCAGAAATAAACATGTTTAGCGCCTGCTTCAAAATCAGGTTTGGTCTTATTAGCTCATTTCTTTATTGGTAAACTGTACATCGGGTTGAATTTTTCTATAGTGTATCCACTCTGATTATACAAATGCTAAGAGTTATGCATAATTAGGGGCGTGGGTGGGTTGACTGACAGTTAGGTGTATCGTAGCTGTTTGTTTAAGCCTCCCTTAGCTCCGCATCTTTGACTGTTTCTAGATTGACAGGAAGTTAGATCCAATATGGTGAACGGCATCTTTGGGCTTCAAAATGCAGAAACCGATGATTGATGCCGATTTATCCATCCATCCATCCATTTTCTTCCACTTATCCGAGGTCGGGTCACGGTGGCAGCAGGCACAGTAAGTCAACCCAGACTTCCCTCTCTCCTCCCAGCAACGTTTTCCAGCTCCTCCTGGAGGACGCCATGGCGTTCGCAGTCTAGACAGGATATATAATCCCTCAAGCGAACTCTGTGTCTAACCCGGGGTCTCCTCCCAATTTATACATTCTGGTAAAAACACCAGTTATTACAGGGCTTTAAATGTGTCTGTTAACTTTTGATAGAGCGAGGCAACCATCTCTGCTTTTTAAAGGGTTTTTATGCTATGCTATGCTAAGCTAACATGTATTTGCAATCCTCTCATCTCACTTTTAGCAAGAAAGCTAATTAGGAATTTCCAAAGAAGAGAACATTTTCTTACGTTGGGCTCAACCAGTAAATAATGTCTAAAATCTGGACACCTTAAAAGCACGACTAAAACACAATGTACTTTATCTGTGCTCTGATGAGAGCAGTGGAGCCGGCATGAAACTGATCAAAGATTTGAGAGCAACACTTGACATTTAGAAAAGCTTACATAAACAAGCACTCAGCTTTGATGTTCCAGAGCAGGACCAATGAAAAGATCCAGGCTTATAAATTAGTCACCTCTGTCATCGTTCTTTTAAAGTGAGTGCTGGAGAAATGGAGCTTTTGTGTTTTAAATCAAAGTCGGTTATATAACACCCTGAGGGATGGATTTATTTCACAGTGACAAAAATATTTGTCCTGCACCACCAAAATGTGGGTTTGTTGCCTTGAATATCATCGAGTATGAAGGTAAGAGAACACAAAGGTTTTCTATCCTGCATATGATGAACTGAACTACCAAAGAATTTGACACAAATTCTACAAACTGATCCCAATCAGAGGCTTAAAAGTTAAAACATCAACATAATAACCCCCCCTCACTGTCATAAATATCTTCAGACTCTTTTCTAAATGTTGTTCCTCCTGCACATACAACTTTCCTGTGTCCATTTCCTGCAACAATCAGTCGATGGTAAACTAAAAACTTGTGTTGTAGTACTTGAAATCGCTCTTGGTCTCGAGGCGAATTTTTGAAGGTCTTGATCCCATCTTGGAATCAAAAGCATTTTGATTTGATTTAGATTTAATCAAGACCAGTCAAGGCCACCACTGAAAGGCTGTTTTTCCACATCATTACTCTGATCAGAAGGATAACGGCCCTTTCTGAAAGAAGGAATAACTTGTATTCATTTATATTATCCCACTGTTATGGCTGCAACCTTCCTGGTGTCAAAGTCTAACATGCCTGCTGCACACAAGATGAAGATTTTTCAGTGATATTTATGGTCTTGGTCTTGACTCGGTCTTGGAGCACTCTGGTTTCGAGTATGTCGTCATGACTACAACACTACTCAAAACATTGACTGATGATATTAATATGTATTAGAGAACAAATCCTTCCTTCAGCCGGATATTAAACTAACATGGTCTAGGAGCACATCTTCACCCTGAGGCAGCAAACTACACAAACACATGTTCTTTTGGTTTATAGAGAAAACAGAACAGCCTCCAAATAATACATTTTGACATACGTCTGTGTAAAGTTTCTCGTATAAAGTTAATTAAATTGGGGCGCTGGTGGCGCAGTGGTTGGTGCGCACGCCCCATGTGCAGCCCACTGTGGTCCTCCAGGCGGGCGGCCCGGGTTCAAGTCCAGCCTGTGGCTCCTTTCCCGCATGTCATTCCCCTCTCTCTCTCCTTGATTTCCGACTCTATCCACTCTCCTTTCTCTCTATTAAAGGCCCAAAAAGAAATCTTTGAATGAATATAGCTGCTGTCTCAGGGGGCGGCAGTATTGGGTCGGGAACCGGAGGGTCATGGTTTGAGTCCTGATACAGCCAAAGTATGGAATTAGGGTTGGTTGATGGAGAAATTGGATGCCTTGAGCAAGGCATTGAAATCCCAAATGCTTGCGGTGTCACTCCCATAGTCCCTCACATCTGTCCCTTCATGCATGTCTAAAGGTCCTGCTTGTGCTTTCAGGTCGACACAGATGAAGCTCTCCTTCATAATTCATGAGGGGAAAACTGGGGTCGGCAGCCCGGATCTGACCCTGACAGTATCGGTGTCTCTGACCTCGTCTTTTCTTCCGGTCGTGAAAACACATAAAACGCTCTCAGTTTTTGTCCCGAGCGCACGTGAAACCACACGACTCGTCTCATGTGGTGCTACAAAGAAAAGCATGTGCACTCACATTACTTACATCAGAGTTGCACATTCCTGCTGCAAACACGGTCCACAACGCTTGCAGAATAAGCCTTTTGTTTTCCATCTGTCATAATTTAAATCCCATGACGGGATGCAAAGGTCTCGGGGGGGGGGGGGGGGGGGGGGGGGGGGGGTCATCTCATTTCAAACGCACACGCCTCGTTTCAAATGATGATCACAGGGTCCGATGAGGCTCCGAATCCGAAGGGAAAACTTCTTCCAGGCCTCTGTGTGTTTTTGTTAGGCAAATGAGGTAGGAAAATCAGCCGTTATGTAATGGCAAAAAACTTTGGCCTAGTTTGCTGGATGTAGTATCAACAAAAAGAACCAGGTTAACCAGCCACGGTATTCAAAGCCGAAACCCAGAAACAAATGGAGCGGCGTGACTCACTCTGAAAACTCAACATCAGGATACGATTCATTTGAACACATATGAACAGGAAGAGTCTTTCTCTCCAGGCCTGTACAACTTCTCATCGTTATTGTCCTTTACGGTATGCATGAAAAACACCAATAATATGAAACCCTAATAAAATGCTTACATTTTCTATGAGCAGGTACGTATACCTTCCAACATGACTGAACTATAACACTGAATGTGGAGCAGTGATGCATTTTGTTTCCCTGTGTTAGTGATTTGCATAGTTGGGTTTGTTTATTTGAATAGCAAATCTTCATTGGCCGTCCATAACTATTATATAACTCCTCAAATAAATCTGACTGACACAAATTAGGCTACGCAAATGGTGAGCAGCTACACCGCCTGTCAGTCAGGTCAGCCATACCTCTTCTTCACCTCCTGTGCTGTGTGTGCTGATGACATGGTATTCAGAGTTATTTTGCATTTTTGAACCAGGCTGTTAACATGTTTATTTCTGCTGTCGCAACAGGTCATTTTAGGATGGGTGTGTATGTGACTTCCGGTGCTTCTGCAGCCAGCCTCAAGTGGACACTTGATGGACTGCAGATTCTTGCACTTCCGCCTATTCTTCAATTTTCTACACTGGAGGTTGCTGCTCGGTCACTTTGCACAATTCTGTTTGATCTTCGAGCCAATTTCCTTAAAACCAGGAGAGAAAGTCGATCATCTCTTCAATATTTTGAATTATTGATCGTGTTCTAAACTAAGGCCGCAGACATATTCTCTGGAGAAGCTTTATTGGACTCCTGATAACACTTGATAAAACAGGCGCTCACAATAGTTTTTCCAGCAGGGTACCTGCAGTTTGGACACAGGTGGCTTGAGCTTTTTGAAATGCTTTAGTTGATGTCATGTTTTTTTATGTAATCCTGAAAATCAAAGTCCCGGCTGCTCGTCTTTTTATTTGAAGGGGACAAAAGCCAATGATCAGCTTTCAACCCAGGATTACCCGAGCTCGGCAGCAGGGGTTGCCTGAGGTTTGAAATCCTTGCAGACAAAGTACAATACCTCTAGTTTGTATTTACATGGAGGAGGTAACTAGCGATCAGTTAGTAGCTTGTTGAACTATTTTCCTAAATGAGAGATTTTCTGTTTAGAAGAAGGAAAGGAAATGAGCTACAGCTGCCAAATAGCTATTTCAGTAGTAAATATACAGTATCTGTCTTTGAATGTAGTAGAGCAGACGTATGAAGTAAAATCAAGTGGATTCAAACGAGTTGTGTCACTCTGCCAGCACGTCTGGATGTGCCAGCTGTGGTAGATATGTAACACAGAGATTAATAATGCTGTAATGTGGAGCGTCTGTCCAAAACACAAAGCATGGGAGACGGTTTTAAAAAGTCACCAGCAGGTCATAGAGGACTGTGAGGCCGGGTCATTTATCAGGAAAATCTGCATTAGCACTATTTCCTCTCTGTGTGAGGTGAGACGACCTCCTTTGAGTCATGTTCACATACTAGATAAATGACTTGTTTCCGGACCATTAATCAGTTAAGTGTAACGACTCTGCGTTTGTGATTAGGTGCTGACTGGAGTGAGAATCTGCGGTCTCAGTGGAGAAATGTTGTTGCTTCTGCTGACCTCAGGAGAAGTTTGAGCTTCAGTCATTAGTTAGTTACATAACGCATTGCAAACTTATTAGGTTATGTTCAACAATGTACTGTATGTACAGAAAACACAAAAACCAGGTCTTTAATGATTAGAACAGCTGGATGTTGAGACGGACAAACCTGGCAATATTTGACTCACTGTATTATGTAAGTTTACCATGCACGCCGGTAGCATAGTGGATAGTGTGTGTGCCCCATGTACAGAGGCTGTCGTTCATCAAGTGAGCGGTCTGTGTTCGAATCCGACCTGTGGCTCCATCCCCACTCTCTCTCTCTCCCCCCAATTTCTGACTCTATCCACGGTCCTATCTCAAAATAAAGGCAAAAAAACAAAAAAAAATAAACCTTTAAGGAAGTCATACCTGCTACCTCAACAATAAAGAATTTACATATATAATAATATTGAATATATGACACACTGCCAGGTATGACCACAGTCAGACAGTTTCTACCACATACTGTCAGAGTAGATGAACACAGGTCGTTCTGCCGGATACTGTTTCATAGTGGTGCACTGGATCACAGAGCTGGTCTGTGACCTGCGGATTGATGGAAAATGTATCAACATGGTGTAAAATAAAGAGTGAACAGTCTCATTAAAAAGGAAGCAGTGTTTAAGTAGTAATCCAGACTTTCAAAATATATTTTTACCAAAGTTTTTTGCAGACTTTGACTGCGGCTTTTCTTTGTAGCTGTCGTTTCTTCTTAACAGTGGAGGGACAGCAGACCACTAGGGATGCATCGGTTCAACATCGGTATCGGCCATGTTGACAGACATCGGCACATCGGCTAATAATGTAGCAAAAACTGATGTCAGTAGCATGTGTTTATTTGTTGAGCCAATGCTGCCATCTAAAGTACACCTGACTACTGATTCAGAGAAAAGGTTTCATATCAGGCAAATTAAGTCCCCTGTTGAACAAACTCTGTCTTGCTTTTATTGTCAAACAAGAGAGAAAATGTTGGCATTGTCGGAGTCTTACACCTAAAGAAGTTGTAAAACAAACATCGGTATCGGTAATCAGCTAAATTGTTCGGTATCAGTATTGGCCCTGATTTTCCCAATTGGTGCAACTCTGCTATGAGTTATTGGCCAATCAGAATCAAGTAATTTAAATAGCTGTGTAATAATCAAATGAAATACCTTCAGATATTATGAATGGAAATGTACACATGATTTAAACCATCTTCTACCACTGTTAATACTTGATGTACTACATATTACTGTTGTTTTACAGTTATATGACCAAACAGGTTGTGAGCCGTGATGTTGCAGTTCTTGATCTATTAAGCCCGACTTTTCCTCATCTCCTGATTGCTTTTTGTTCTTTAATTTGCTGTTTAAGATCCTCATCTGCCTCTGACGTCATCCTGCTCGGCTGCCAGTCTTTCTCTTACATAAACCAACAGAGGAACTCAAATCCTTGTGAAAGACCAAAGCTCTTTAACTTCTTTCAATCCAGTTGCTGCATGACTGCCCTCCCCGCTCTTGACCTCGGGCGCTTTTCGTCACTTTCGGCCTCGAGGAGCCGCAGACAATGACTGTGAAGGCTTTCACTTCTACCCGACCTCCGGTGCTTTTGTTTTCTTTACATCTCTGCGATGTTCTCGTCCTTTCCATTGCTTTCTGACACCGCGTGCAAAGGCAGGATGAGACCGCGAGTGATGCTGCCCTCTCTCATGCAGGGGTTGCATAAGAGGCAAGTTTTTCCTCTTTCTCCAAACTCCGCCGGTCTGAATCTGGGTTAATGCTGCAGCAGCCTGAGAGGAGGAACAGAACATGTCTGATAAGAAGAGACGACATGTCCTTGGACACACACAGGGAACAAGTTACATGTCCCAATGTCATAACAGCAAGTGTTGTTATCCAGTTCTCAAAGTGACCTTGAAGGCATCACTTTTCACATCGACTAGAACGTTAAATGCAATTTTATCAGAGTTCTCCATCAATTGATTAAACCAAAAATAACAAAGACTTATCAAATGATGATAGGACAGCAAAGATAAACATCAAATAATGTAGAGAGAGAGTTGGGATAACATGCATGAAAAGGCCAGGGGACTAAGGCGGTAAGTTCAACTTTATTCATATATCATTTTTAAAAGACTTTGTCACAAAGTGTTTCACAAACTCAGAAATGAGAACGTACAAAAGCAAAAATACAGAAATAAGTCACAACATCAAGCCAACAAGGCATAGTAAGAATTAAATAAAAAGTCTTTCTGCACCTGCCTGTTCAGTTCAGTTACAGAATGTTTAATTGATAACCTAAAAAATCAGTAAATCAATAATGAATCCAATAATTATCTGCAGCCCTGAACAACTATTTCTATTTTCATCGTTTAATCTAACCTTGAAGCTCATAAAGCTCACAGCGTTACCCGCCTACATATTGTGTATGGTTGTCTTAAAGGTCAGCGTCCCTGAGCGCCTGCTGCTTCTCTAATTGAAACATATGCTCAGAGCACTTGTTGTGTGGGCTCCTGCTCATATTTACAGTATGTGATTTGCCGACTGCGAGACTGGAGAAGGCAGTGTTGGTTTCTTTCTATGTTTGATGGTTACGTCAGGCAAACAGAAATAAAAGAAAACAGCTTCATGAGAAACAACAGAATACAGTGAATAAACAGAGACATTCTGTTTTTGGAATCTTGTTAAAAACTGTTATGAAATCTTCCAACTGTGAATTTCTCTGTATGAAATTATCTCCTCAGTGCATCGTTCCTCTGGTCTAAAGCCAACAGGGGGTCTTTTAATGGAGGTTTTACATCAGGGGATTCCAGACTTAAACCTTCTTCACACTTAACTGGTGAGCAGCTTGTGTGAGCTCTAACAGCCTCATTTTTCACTCAGACTTTATACAGGATTTCTCCTGAGTATTTTTTCTTCATGAAGTCTGAGTGAGCTGAATATAATAAGCAGAATTCACCTTGAGCGTGTACAGCTCCAATATGTTTTCCTTTTTTTGCAAGTATGTTCCTCGCCACTCTTTTGTTGATTCTGTCAAACTACACATAGCATTGAATGATATTTTGTAGCTGTAGTTGTACCATTTGGTGCATCATGACAAGGACTTCGTCATAACCCAGAGAGAAGAAACTCCCCACTCGTTACTGTACATTTTAACCCCTTTTCCAACAATTGATCTGGTTCAGTTTGGTTCCCATTTATTGGCGTTTTCACTGTCAAAAGTTGGGAATGGAACCAAAATATCCAATCTGTACCATCCTACTTTATTCGCTACCCTTCTGTTGGGTTGCCAAGTGTACCGATCCGGCCCTAAAGGGGTGGAGCTAGCTACACTGAAGTCCATTTATTGGTCAAAAGAATGGTTCCTTCCAATGCTACAGTGACTGTGTTTTTTCTTGCCGCCTGCAGCCTTCTCTTAAACAAAGCTTGTCTTCTTGTGATAAGAAGCAAAGTGCCAAGAAGAAAGAACACCAAATGCTGGACGTCCTCCATTGTTGCCCTTTGTTTAGTGTGTTGGGTTCTTCTCCTTCGTCTAATTGATTAGCGGGCCTTACTGTGCAAAGCTGCTATGATGTCGCGTACGTAGTTTTTTGTTTTTGTTTTTTATCAGTTTGGCTTGGGAATCAAACTGCATTTGATGTTTTTACTGGAATAAAATTTGACTAAAACTGAGCCTCACATTGTTCAATTTTCAGCGGAACCCCCAAAACTGTCTCTTATTATGGAAATGTGCAGTAAATTGTGTTTGTGATGACGAGCTGCCACAGTCAGTGACATGTGGGAAGTGTCAGCTTCTCGGTCTGACTGAACTCTAACATTTTATGAGATGTGATTCACTTCCTCCAGACACATGATAGGATCTTGTGTCTAAGATCTTAACATCTCTTTCTCACTTCCTCTGTAATTGTGACATGACAGCAATATACCAAGTCAAACAATATCACTGCACTTTGGTGTGAGGGCAAAATGTACGTAGATTTTTTAAGGAAAGCCCCGAATTCAACCATGAAGAGGAAGTAACCAGCCAGCCAAGGTTATAGCCAATGTTTTCATTCAGCTGTAGAACCTTTTGAAGATTCTTTACAGTAATCCTACACATGCATACTGTGAACTGCTTTGTCAGAATCTGACCTGGTGTCGTAGGAGACAACCATTCAAGATATAAATCTAGATAAGGTACATTTTTAGCTAAGGGTCTGGTTTGCTCTTGTAAGTCAGACAGAGGCAAAGTAGGTTGAAATAAAGCAGAAATGTAATCTACTTTTTCAGAGTTTGGGAGTTGCATGCAAGAAAATGCAAATTCAAAGGGCAGACTGTTCCTTCTGCAGCACGGCAATGCATCAAGAGAGCCATAAAAGAGGAAATAAAACCACTTTGACTTTTTTATTGCTTCTCTTCCAAAGTTCTTCAGCCTGCAGTGTCATGGTCAGACCTAGATGCGGAGTGAAAGGGTCAACTGGAGCAAGAAAGGGCAGGTGCAAAGGAGGTAAAAGTTGGAGCCAGTTGGGGAGGGTTTATTCTGACAGAGGATTAGCAGCCTATAAAGTCTCCGAAGGGGGAACATCATCCAAAGGCAACTATAATACCGCTGTGTGCCAGATACCTCCATGTTACACAACAAGACCTCTTTCAGTGCCAGGAGGATCCCACTTTGAAAACAGCATGCCCTGACTGACAAGCTTGATCTCCAGTGTGCTACATAATGGAAACATGCCTCTCTAAAATATGTCTTTAAAAAGTAAAAATGTGTATATCATATAAAAGTCAAAAGTGTCATAAAGCATCCACAAAAATCTTACTGAAAACAAACCTTCATCAGAAAAACAAATTAAATACAGCTTTGAGTCAATTTCCAAAGACTGCGTGGGTATGGCCTATCCCTCTGATTGATATCTGCTTGACATCGTCCAAAACAAAGGCACATTTTACAAACAGCAAAGTGCTGCCTTAAACAGTCAACACGTACATGCAAACTTAAAGGCTTTATATGTGATTTTTCACACTTAAATGTAATAGAAATCAAGTATATCCTCTGAAAATAACTCTGTGAGTCATGACTGTCTACAATGGGTGTAACACCCGAGTCCCACTGTCTGTGATGTTTTCAGAGTTTTCTGAGTCCTATCTTCAGTTTGTTTACATCGCCGGGACGGCCGGCTGACTTCTCCCCTCGCGAATAAAAGTTGTTTAATTGAGGGACTAGAGAAAAGAAGAATAACATACTGTACTCACTGCTTAACTGTGTTTCTAGATCACGCTCATTTCAGGTAAATTTACATGCAGTGTGAAGATACGAGCATAATAAAGATCGCTAGCATTAGCATGCTAACACAACAATGCACCGCAAGTTGTTTTGGTTTCATGCTGGTGCTCAATCTGCTGGATCAAAAAATTGCATATAAAGCCTTTAAACAGTCAATACGTACATGCACAGTTAAGTCAAGATATGGTTACAGCTAGATTCGGCCATTTAATTGGACTACTGGCTTTGTCACAGTATAAAGGCACCTAGGGAGAATCGATTTATTGACTTAAGTATGTCAGACTCCTCTACGGTAGGCAGGATATTCCCTCTTTCGGCTAGTCACTATTGAACCCTCTTCAGGTCTACCTTGCCAACAAGTTGGCAAACTAGTTGTATGTCGAACGGTGAAAACAGAAAACTTACAAAAGGTTTTGTACATTAATACATAATCTAAGCTTTGATTTTGGTATGAATGTGATGCACGCTATCCCTCTAGCTTATGGTGATATCCAAAAGCAGACGACAACACAACTTCTGATACGATATGAGTTTATTCTTCTCCATCTCTGGGTTAAAGCCTGGTGCAGGGACTGTAGAGCACATGCAGAACACCTAGTCCGGTTGGGGCCCGACTTTTAGTTGGACCAACATGTGTATATGTATTGTAAAAGTCCTGCTTTAGGGTGCAGACGGGCTATCGGTTAAGTTGCACCCTGTATGGACGCTCTAGTCCTCAAGGCCCTGGTTCATATCTGAATCTATGGCTCCTTTTGCTGCATGTCATTTCCAACTCTCTCTGCCAGATTTCCAACTCTACCCACTTTCCTATCAAATAAAGGCATAAAAAGCTGCTAACTAAACCTCTAGCTTTAGCAGGATTAACAAAATGAATGGTCTTTTTCTTACTGCATGAGTGTGTGTGTTTAAGTCACTTCAATCACTCGCTGAATATTGACTGACAAAATGCCTCTCTGTCCATATCATAGTTAGCAGCAGCTAGCATAAACATGCAACATTAGCCAAGGTACTTCTTCTGTTACCAGAGCTATGAATGCAATGCTTAGTGATTGCTCTCTAGTTCTGGCTAGTGGTACAGCTACAATTTCCCCCTCTAATGCAAAACATCCACTGCTGAAAATAGATCCTCGAAAGGTCCAAATTTAACTCCAGCGCCCGAGAATAGAAACCTCCAGGACATGTAGTCAAATGACAATGTTTAGGCTGGATTTAAAGACATCAATAGCAGCGATGTGACCTATACCAATGATTATTTGGGGAAATAAATGCTGACTTTTTGTTGTAAATATCTTATTGTAAACAACCCTCAATATGAACCAATAGTTGGAAAGTTTAGAGAAACTTTATTGGAAATATTTCTCAATTGGGTTGAAAATAATTTCTAATACTTTTTAGATCTGCAAAGATATGATTAGAGGGCTCTTTAAAGGCTTTATATGTGATTTTTTGATCCAGCAGATGTCGCCCTTGAGCACCAGCATGAAACCAAAACAACTCGCGCTGCATTGTTGTGTTAGCATGCTAATGCTAGCGATCTTTATTGTGCTCGTATCTTCACACTGCATGTAAATTTACCTGAAATGAGCGTGATCTAGAAACACAGTTAAGCAGTGAGTACAGTATGTTATTCTTCTTTTCTCTAGTCCCTCAATTAAACAACTTTTGTTCGTGAGGGGAGGAATCAGCCGGCCGTCCGGGCGATGTAAACAAACTGAAGATAGGACTCTGAAAACATCACAGACAGTGGGACTCGGGTGTTACACCTATTGTAGACAGTCATGACTCACAGAGTTATTTTCAGAGGATATACTTGATATCTATTATATTTAAGTGTGAAAAATCACATATAAAGACTTTAAAGTCAAGAAAAATGAAAAAATTACCTAATCACTGTCTTTATCAGGGTTATCTTGTCTTGACCAGATAGAAGTTTTTTAATGCTGCTTTGTCTCTGTAGATCAACTATAAGGTGTTGATCAGACTGCCTACTCTAGATCATTGCAGATATGAAAGATTTTTTATAATTTATTTGTTGTGTAGCTTGTGTCACCTTTGCCTAGGTTTATATTTCCTTGTCATACTTCATGCCATCCTCTTCTGTCTGCTATTGGTGGACCTGCTGGTGCCACTCTGACGCACTCCAGATGCAGAAACTCAAGAGACTCAAAGATCACACGTGCTGCAGAATAACTTGATTGAATCCCTTTGTGCCAATCAGATCCCAATTTGTCCCGAAGTGAACACTGGCCAGAGCCACTCTGAAGGAGCCGGTTGGCATCTCAGCCCTGTCTCCTGCGCCACTCATGTTCCTTCTTATGTAACTGTCCCAGCCGAGTAATTGAATCATCTGTGTGCTGTGCGATATCGCGGGCCAACAGCTCTGACATGATTTCCAGCACTAAGTGCCGGCTAAGTGTTGGGTCATCTTTTCTGTAACCACTGTGAGTGAGTGATTATTCAATGTGTGGTGCTTCATCACCCACAATTAGTTTACAGACTGTGAAATGTCATCAGTAAGTCAAGGGTGTTTTTTTCCCTTACAAGGTCAGTGAAGGCTCAGTGTGGGTAAGCACATAAGAACAGCGTAAACAAAGCCTGTGGAAGATACAGCCTCTCTCATCGCTGCTTACAAAGTGATGGTTTCAGAGAACACGATTGGTCTTGGTTGGTAAATTTAACACAAAGACAATATGAAGGCTTCACCAGAAGTTTTGTAAAAGTATTCATGTTCTTTCCAGCAGAGGTTTAAGAAACACCCAGAGGCTTTACTGAAGTATAAGAAACAAAATCGCAATGTAGAAATTAGGGATGGGAATTGAAGGTGTTCACGATACGATATGATATGATCTGATATGCATTACATGGCCCAGGATAACAAAAATATCACGATCCAGTGATTCTGGAATTTATATTTTGCAATAAATTATATAACGGTGTATATCTCGTTAACTGACGAATACATAATGCCCCTAAAAAGGTTAAGGTCTGGGGCGCTGGTGGCGCAGTGGTTGGTATGGAGGCAGTGGTCCGCAAAACGGGCGGCCCAGGTTCGAATCTGGCCTGTGGCTCCTTTCCCGCACGTCGTTCCCTACTCTCTCTCTCCCAGATTTCTAGCTCTGTCCACTTTCCTATCTCTCCATTAAAGGTTCAAAAAACCCAAAATTAAATCTTAAAAATGAATACACATTTTAGTAAGTGAGAAGTCTGTGGAACTTCACATAGGCTTAATTTTTCTGTAGCAGAGATTTCCTCTAAATAACTAATAAGAGTTCCATAATTTAAGTTATCTCCAGAAAACATTTTCATGATGTAAAAAGTATTCAGCAGGTTAAAGAACCCCAAAAAGATTGTTGAAATGTGATGCCTTAAAGTATATTAACATATATGTGTGTTAATCTTGCTGTTAGTTTTTTTGATTTTCATGTTGACCCCATCTTACTCCCATCATAACTTTGCGTAGCTCCAGATTACCAGGGAAGTTAAACCAGCCCTTAAACACCTGTTTATTGGGTGTAATTTATGCCCACAAACCACTTTCAAGATGGCCAAAGTGAGAAGCTAAAGAGACATTTTTTAGCACAGAAAAGCTATGTTCTTCTGTTTTCATCATAATGCAATAATGATCACTAATAACAAAATTCTACTTAGATGGGCGCCGGTAGCCAAGTGGTTGGTGCGGAGGCTGTGGTCTTCCAAGCAGACGGAATAAAAACCTTAAAAAAAGAATAAATTCTTCTTAGAGAATCTTCGCCACAAACAAACCGGCATGTGCATCTTGGAGGATGAAGGACAGTTCAAATATTTTAATTAAAAGGCTTGTGGTTTATTATGCATGTGTGGCAGTTAAAATCGCTTCACTGGTCTGGTCTGAAAAATGTAGGTTTACAGGCTTGGGACTGACCTTTACATGGTGAACAAAGACTGGGTGGATCATTTCGTTTGCCTCTCTTTGAGATGCATTCACAAAGTCGAGGAGGAAGTGGAAGGAAAATGGGAACAGCTCTATGTGAATGCAAGTGGTATAGAGGTTAATCATGCACACAGTATTATGCAACGGCCTCACAATTGTCCGTCAGTGCTTGTTAAACATTCACAGAGGGCACTGGGTCATATGAGCCTGCAGGTGAGACGACTGGGGGAAAAATACAGACGTTCTTTATTATTCATGATTCATATACTTTACTGCACGTTTTCTCTCTCTCTGATCTTGTCGTTCTTTCTCTCGGAGGAATGTGATTGTTTTTGTGCCGAGAAGTGTTTAAGAAACGTCCTCCTCCTCACGTAATGTCCAGGGATTCCTCAGATAAGGCGGTTAGTTATTATTCTGAACAAATGCCAAGTCTGTGCAGGCGTCTTGAGGGCCCCCCCCCCCCCCCCCCCCCACGCCGTTTGTTTGGCCACTGAAGGAGGAATTTTCCACTTCGTCCATTCCCTGGAGAGAGCAGCTTTCTCCTTTTCTTGTTTTATAGACACAGGTGGAAGTGGTTCACAGCGGTGCGGTGTGACAGTGTGTCCAATGAGAAAATATTGATGCATCTGTGAGAGGGTGATAATCTGAGTTTGGATGGTTTGCTGTCTCATAAACTGTAAACTGCAGGCATCTAATCTGTGTCATCAGTGGCTCCCTGCTCTAACATGAAAGCATACTTTTGCATATTAACATGAAGACAATGCCGCTGTCAAGAGCCCCAGGGCAAAGTTTTTCATCACTGACGTCAAATCATTGTATTCCAATACCGCGCTGGGATTAACGACTGTGCTTAATTTAGCTGTGCATTCCTCCGCCCTGGCATTTACACCAATGGAAGCCTGTCAATGCCGTTCAAAAATAGATCACTGTCATCACTTTGTTTGAGTGACACCAAGCAACCACCAACCGGATCCTCCACCTCGTCCAACCGGCTTTGATGCCGCTGTGCAGACAAAAGTGAAGCATGTGGGAGAAAGTTCTGAGCGTGTTTCCACCCCTGAGAAAGAAGTAAATCCCAGCGTCCTGTACAGAGGAAGTGCGTAGATGAGACGCTGTTCACTTATTAAACTAAGTGGAGTGTGTGTTTGAGTGACACCAAACCATGACACAGGGCCCTAATCCTCTTAACCCTCGCACGGCCAATCTAAGTTTATCTGAACCTGAACTGAGTTAAACGAATCACTCCTCGAGAGTCAGAGTCCAGCTGGAACAGAAACAAACATTAGCTGTCCCTTAACAGACGAGGACAATGGTTGGAATATTGAATGTCATGTTTGTGAACATGTAGGACAAAGTGTTCCTACACGAACATTACATCATGCTATGGGGACGACTGCTGAAACCTCTGTGTCTGCTGCAAAGGGAACTGAACTGTATTCATTAAACGTTTATGACTTTAAATTCAGGCTTTTACTGTCACAAAGAGGAAATGATTCCTACAGCCAGGTGTAATGTTGAACAAACAGACAGAAAGGAACAAAAATCAGGATAAAATGCATATACTGCAGGGTGCATGTTTCGATCAGTTAGTAAAGCAGTCCTGATACATCGGCCTCTCTTCAGCTGACCTAATGAAGGCAAAAAGCTAGAAAAATTCTCTTTAAAAAGGTGCATACTGCACAAGGGGGCAACCTCTGGTGTTGACATTAAAGCCAAAGTTGATTTGAATAAACTGCAGTTCCACAAATGTCCAGTTGAGGCTTGCTGCAAAAGTGAGTTGACCCCCATTAGGTCTCATGTTAAAATCCTCATTTTCAGGGCACTGGCAGCCGAGCGGTTAGCGTTCAACGCCCCATGTAATGAGGCTTCAGTCCTCGAGAGCGGGTGGGCCCGGGTTCGAGTCTGACCTGTGGCAACTTTCCCGCATGTTGTTCCCACTCTCTGTCTCTCCCCTGTTTCTGACTCTATCCACTGACCTACAGTATCTCTAAAATAAAATGAAAACCAAAATCTGCAGAAAAAAAAGCAGAATTAAGTAGGTTTACAGCCTGATTCCTAAAATAGAGTTTCTTAGAGACACCACCACGTGTGTATGATTGCATTTTTTGTGTGTTTACTTGTTGATTAGTTAGCTTATTGTTAATATTCTCAAAATGTTCACGCGTCTGTCACTCATTATGTCGCTGAACAAACCGTCTATAATGACCACAAATCTACAAAAGCCATATGATGTCTCTAATTCTCTTATACAGAAACATCAACGTTATGAGGACTCCACCTTCCCCATGTTGGATTCTAATGACCAGACGACGCAGCAGAGCATGAGGAGGGATCCACAGGACGTGGTGCATGTAAACAACAGTAAGAGTTTGTCATCTCATTGATAACAACGTCACTGGTTACTTGAATGACAATCGTACCAGAGCTGTTAAAGTTACCGCTAATCCAATTCTGCATTTTACTACTGCTGTTAATTCAAATGAAATCCATTTATCTGTCAGACGGCGGGTGACCTTTAGTGTGAGGCAGCACAGGAAACACAGCGAGCTTTTAACAGTGTGACCGAAAGACTTTGGGATAAAGGAAGAAGGAAATCATTGAAAACATCTCTTTAGAATACAGTAGAATTAAATGAACTCAGCTGTTAAGACACTTGACCACTGAGGCCACATTTGTGCGACAACAATTTCAGCTTTAAACCTTTTTTGCCTTTCGTCGTTGGGTTTTGAGTCCCTGAAAACAGAAAGTCTTAAAATCAGGTTCCAGAGTGCAAACTTTTGAAAATAGCATCGTCTCCGTTGTCGTGTAAACTGGCAATATGCAGTTCCTCTGAAAACAGAGACATCTCGCACATGAGCATTAAGGTTCCAGTCAGTGGCCATGGGCGAGTAGCTGGACTACAACAACAATGGCGGACTCCCAGATTGTGTTTGTGCTGCTCCCTCCCAGTCGAGATTTTCTTGAAACTTACCAGCTTTTCAAGTAAGTTTTTATCCTTCCACACCGCTCTGTGGACGAGTGTGTGAGCATGTGTGTGTTGTTTCATTAGAAAGTCACACCGCCAACTAGAGGTCTGGCATGCACACTACAGCCTTTAACGTCATTTTAGTGGATGCGTGTGCACAGCGCTCGTTATCAAAACATTGTCGTCCGAACACGTTTGAAACTAAATACAATTCTCGTTCTCGTGTCAGCGTGGCCTTAGATACTTTTCAACGTGAGAGTCTTCCTCCCCTCCCCTCCCTGACCTTTATGATTTCAGCTCTTAGAAAAAGACAAAAGAAATAAAGTGCGGCTGCTGGTTCCTCCTGCTTCATTTATCCAGACCAGAGATCAAAGCATGCAGAGCAGGTCTGTGTTTTCACAGCCTGCTGATCCTCCGCTCTTTGAAGATAAAAGAGCACACTGAATCTTTTACAGGTACTTTGAAAGTCTCTCCTAACACAATGTAGCTACTTGATTTAACATCAGCGCCGTGTGTCCTGGTTTCAGTCTGGTTTAAGAGCACGCTGCAGTGTGTCTGTGTAAAAGACGAGTATCTACTGATGGGCTCATGTAACACGTCCTACATCCAAGGAGACTCCAAACATAGCCCGACTTCTGCAGGCTGCACGTTATCCAGCGATGTGAGCGGTGTGAAATACCACCGAGCGGTCACAGAGCGCTGCAGGCACCAAAGTGAACTTCAACGTGTGAAGATGTGAAATGTTTACCGGGACGCTCAGCAGCAGCTCTACGTCTGAAAAAGCTGATGTGTAAGTCCCGGCTTGATTTTTATTGGTCGGTTTCGGGAGAAGTGAGCACACTGCTTTTCCAAAAGTTATTTTGTTTTCATTACTAAAGCTTTGACTAAAACATAAAGTCATTTAACTCTTTTATTGGACGGATGAAATGATCTCCACCTGTGGAAAACGAAAGAGGGAGTAAAGACAAAGTCATCTTCTGAGGGATTTCATGTATCACAAAGGACGCATTGCAGACGCCAAACATCCGGTAAAAGCGTCTGCTCCTCATCGTCTTTTAGTTATCCTACCTTTCAAAATGATGCACAATGACAACTGCATTTTACGAAGGACTTCAAGCCAGGTGTAAGATTGATCTTGTAACTAACGCTGACGTTATCAGTGCATAAACTCAGAATAACAAACTCAGCAACGTCTGAACTAACATGATAAACGTCATAACCCCCGCACACTCACTTGTGTTGTTACAATTCACACAGCAGACGCTTTTATCCATCAGAGAGTAAGTACAACACTAATCCATTCATACACCGCCACCGAAGCAGCAGGAGCAACGCGGGGTTAAGTGTCTTGGCCAAGGACACGTCGGACATGTTGGGGATCGAACCCTCGACCTTCCAGGTTGACTGGCGGTGACTCTACCAGCTGAGCCCCGTGTTGTATTTTCTGATTACCTGCTGAATACAGACATGGACCCACACTCACTTCTTGCGAACGTGGATAAAGTCAGCGGGGGGGGAAATAGTCGTTTGTGTTCACATGAAGCTTACCCGGACAATTTCTGGGAATTACCAAGAGTGCAGTGTATTTGTGAAAGGGGTTAAACAGCTTACATACCGAAGAATTCTGCAAAGTCTTCAGGCTTCCTGTGTCCAAAGACTCGATTATCAACCCAGAGAATAAAGGCCTTTAAGAGACATTTATTGAACTGAAAATCTTCAAATATTTCACCGTCATGTCTACGAGAAACATCAAACTCTCCTGTGGTCAAACAAAGAGCCTGAATGTTTGAGCTCTGACTTTTAAATGAAACCTTGTGACATTTTAAGACAAACATTTCCTGAAATATTCCGTATTAAACACGAGCGGACGATTACTGCGCCCACGTGCCTGATAAAGACTTTTATAACCGTTTGATCACGAGAGCGGAGGCTCCATGAGCTGAATCATGGGAACCAGAGGCTCGATCACCAGTGCGGACTTGAACGCACTTCTTTGTGAATCATATGACGAGGAGGCGAGACACAGGAGAGGTTTACACTTCTACAACTCACATTCCTGGCCTCGTCTTTGCTTTCCCTCTCCGTCTACTGTATGCACACTTTTCCCACTCGTGTCTCTGCTCATGGGAAACGATCACAGACTGCATTCCAGCACAGAAAACACATGAGAGGAATTAAGCTAATATCCGTAGAGAGAGTTATGTAATGCTGCATGTACTCGGCACGCGCCGGCCCTCAAACCTTTATTTGGATATATTTGACTCTCAGTTAGCCCCATGAAGCCGATAAGACGACCGGCAGGAATGCTTAGTATCATTCAAGAGAATCAAATATAAACTGAATCTCCTTCCTTTTATTAATGTTGGTGTTTTTGAAGAGGGGAGTCTTTTAGTAACAGACTTGTTTAAAACACATTACATGATGTTATTTGAAGAGTTGGGTCCACAGCCTGCATTTCATGTTTCTGTATTGTTGGGGTTACCTTTAAAAAACGACGATAATATCACTTCAGTTTTGTATTAAGTCGTAAAAGACAGGTTAAATAAGAAGATCTGTAAACTCAAATCACCCCTTCCAGCTCATGAAATGATATCAATCCCTTGTAGTCTGATTTGGGATCGATCCATGTTAAAGAAGGGGCCTGAAACCTTGAAGTGTTTTTTTTTTTTGACTTGAGTCCCTCATTTATACTTATTAACCGATCATACGTGTAGACAGCCGGCTGCATCGTGAATCTAAATATTCACATACTTGCCTGTGTACAACGTGTGTTACTGGAGAATTCCTCTAGAGGGAGCACCACATAAATCAGACCTCATAAAACAACGTAGTAGAGATTGCGGTTCAAAACTTTCCACCATTGTTTGTTGCAGTGTAGCAAGCCGTTAAAATACAAAACTTTAATTTTAGTTTCGGAACAAGTGATCTGTGTTTCAAAGAAATGATTCCCGACATAAATCAAATAGAAGAAAAGATTTCACTTTTGATTTTCTCTTTCCATGAAGGAGGGAACAAGCGACGTCTCCAAAGTCGATGATGGTCCGATTTTCTGCCTGACCCAACAGCTGGGTTGTGGGTGTCAGCTGGATTATTCATCTTCTCTGTGCATAATTGGGATGAGCGGAGCCTCTGTGCTTCTGTGTTCTGGGCAGCAAGAATCCCGATACAAACCCATCATTCAGAAGAATAAAGAAACTCTGATTCCGGCTCCGGCCACAAGGCTCAGATGTCAGCTGTAGCGGGTACATGACGGGGGTCTGTGAGAAGAATGCAGCGGGGGATTAACAGGCTCATTTAATCTGACTCCATGAATGGATGAAGAGGAGGGAAGGGAGAGGGGTAAACAGGTCTATGCTCAGGGTGTGTGTGTGTGTGTGTGTGTGTGTGTTGTCACTGTAATAGAATCTGATCTTCCCGACAGCTTCAGGAAAATGGAAAATAGTTTGAGTTACAAACGTTCCCTACACGTTTTAAATGACAGGAAGCATTATTCAGTAGACAAAGGTGCATCAGTGACACAAACATAGCGTCTCTTCTCCTCTGAGACAGCAGAGAGCGAACGCAAACTGACTCATGCTTTACGTTTCTTACACACGGGCGCTACAGAGAGATTTTCTTTCAATGCAGAAAGACGCTGAAGACAAAATATAGAGCAAGACATTAAAAATGAACAGGAATTAAGTTCTGCATCCATTAAAACAAACAATAGAAAAGAAAGGACGGTCGGTATATTTAAAGCTGCCATGAAAAACTATATCTTCAAATATGTGCCTGATAAAAAAAAAAAAAGTAAATGTATGTATCACCCTGAAAATACTGTAATATGCTGTAAAAACAGTCTCCGTATGTAAAGTCCCATTTAAAATTATCTCTCAATAAAAGTCGAAGAAGTCACTTTAAAGGAGTGTTGTGTTTACTTAAGAAGCATGTCGACCTCTTGGGATCGTCGAGAAGTGCTTTCACACTTGCACAAAACTCCTCAAACTCCTGAAGTTTTCAGAGATAAGCTGCATGTGTGAACGCAAACAGAGACGTTTTTCACCCAGATTTTATCTGTGGTCTCTCCTATCAGCCTCATAGTATTTTTTCCACTTGAAGTCAGGGTAAGCTGGTGTGAGAATGCAGCAGGATATAATCAGGAGAATTCAGCTCGAGCTAATGGGAAGGGGGGGCGGGGGATAGGGATGACGTTTTCCCTGCGCTCAGTTGCTGATGCTTCCTTCCACATCTTTTTACGTCATGTCTTGCCTCAGGAGACCCCCCCCACCCCGTCCCCCCCGTCCCCCGTCAGACAGTGATAGTCTCTCGCTGTGAGGTAAATCTATGAACATCCAGATCAGGAGGATTTCAGGGGCAGTCCTCCTGAAATTCTCTAAAAATGTTCACGAGTGCTTATGGGGAAACGGTTTAAGAGAAGGTCACTCAGAGCCCACCAGGATCAAAATGACAGAAGGTGAAACAGTCCCTGTCCTGTCCCTGTTGAATTTCTATACATCAACATGCTTTCCTCGCCTTTAAGATGTGCTTTCAGCTTCACTGAATTCATCATCAGGAGCTTAACTTTTTACTCAGACCTTTTCTATTAAATACAATCAGTTCTATCCCATTGATGATCTTACCTCGAGATAATAAAAATGATTCATGCATCACCTCCGACTGTTTGTCTCTGGACGACTGAATGAAGTCTATACTGAAGCGGTCCTGTTCCAGCTGCTTGTTTTTAAGTCAGCAACAACAGCTGGATGAGCAGGGACACAAACATGCTGAAATCAGGACAAAAAACACACTCAGACATCAAACTTTAAGAGATTAAAAGCTCAGGATGGTACTGCCTGTACGGAGGGAACTGGCACAGTCTGTACTGATGCTGCAGAATTTTTAATCTCCCTGCTGCACGGAAAATGTTAAACTAAAAAAAAAAAAAAAAAGATCCACCCTGCAGGTTATCGTTTCTATCACGTCCGTCTTAGGTGGAGACTTCAGGGGCCCGTGCGTGTTATTAGGAATACCGACTGTGCCCTCGGGGCCCGGAGAAATATTTTGATGTCACGAGTGTTTCCCTGCAGAGACTTCAGTGAGCGGAGCGATTCCCAGCAGCACCGTGGGCAATTTGGGGCTTCACCTCCTGCAGATGTTGCTCTCTCTTTGGCTCGGACTCAAGTGTGTCTGGCTAATTATAGCAGCCCGCCGGCCGGGACGGCTTCAGACATCTGGTGTTATGTGCACTGTTACTCCTCGGTTTGTGACGGACTCCCGCAGGACAAAGTTCACTATGAGACGACACCTTGTTTTTGTTATTTTATCTGCGCTCTGTGCTGGGTTGTAACGAGGCAGAAGGTCACACAGCTTTAATTGCAGATTCATTGATGGAGGATGAAAAACATTTAGTCGCTGAGCTGTCAACAATTATACGAGTCAAGTGATCACTTATTTAAAGGAACACTGCACCGATAGAGCAGCTCTGGTTCCCAAAGTAAGAACCATTGTAGTAAACCATTGGTTTTTTAATGGAAAGGATTTTCAGACCAACTCAGGAAACTCTTAAAGACTTTTGTTGAAACATTTATAAAGAGAATAATGCAGCAAACAAAATGAGCACCATTAGTAAGCGGGGCGGGTGGGAGCCAAATGTTTACTGGAAACTGTAAAATGTTTGAAAAAAGTTAAAGAAAATATGGAGAATATTTTCCACTAGTTTAACAGAATGAGAGAAACCTCAACACACTGCCAGTAGCTTCAGAGTCTTCTACCAATCACTGGTTAGTTATGGAGACTGACGTGATGATGACATGACTTGGTCTTTAGTGCTCTTTAAAGGCTTTATATGTGATTTTTTGATCCAGCAGATGTCGCCCTTGAGCACCAGCATGAAACCAAAACAACTCGCGGTGCATTGTTGTGTTAGCATGCTAATGCTAGCGATCTTTATTATGCTCGTATCTTCACACTGCATGTAAATTTACCTGAAATGAGCGTGATCTAGAAACACAGTTAAGCAATGAGTACAGTATGTTATTCTTCTTTTCTCTAGTCCCTCAATTAAACAACTTTTATTCGCAAGGGGAGGAGTCAGTCAGCCGTCCCGGCGATGTAAACAAACTGAAGATAGGACTCTGAAAACTCTGAAAACATCACAGACAGTGGGACTCGGTGTTACACCCATTGTAGACAGTCATGACTCACAGAGTTATTTTCAGAGGATATATTTGATTTCTATTATATTTAAGAGTTAAAAATAAAGCGTTTAATATCTGCAGGGTGAGACCTAACCTAACCCGATCTACTGAATACAATTCAACACAAAAGTTAACCTCTGTTAGGACTTTAGTTGGGAAAGGGCCTCACACTGTGCTTCTTACTGGTGTTGCATGTCTGGTGTTTCTTTTTTTGCAATGCAAATCCAGCAGCATCTTTAGCAGCTTATTCAAAGTCAGGAACAAAGGTTTTTATATAAAATAAATACATGCAGGCATTAGAACGTGTCTCATTGTTACCCTATTGTGAATTTTCCTTATGAATAAAGTATTTCAGATTCTATTAGTAAACAGGGTGGATACACATTGATGTCTCTCTTTCAGCAGCCACGCACTATATCCAGAATTCTGCTGCTCGTCTTCTCACACGTGTGACCACATCACCCTGTTCTTTATAATCTCCACTGGCTCTCCATCCCCGAGCGTATCCACTTCTTATTATCACATTCAAAGTTCTCCAAAACCTGGCTCCCCGCTAATTGTCTGAGCTCAAACATCGGCACACTCCCACCTACACTTTCAGGCCTTGCAGAGCAAACCTCCCCTTTCCCTGCAGGACTAACCATGAGTCCTGGGGGGACAGCACGCTCCCACCCTCTGGAACTCACTCCCAAAAAACATCAGACTCACCCCTCACTCTCCACCTTCAAGAAATCCCTAAAAGCTGACCTCCTCAACAACAGGATTTCTTCTTTGTATTATATTCATTGTTTTCTTTGTTAAGCGTCTTTGAGTATTCAGAGGTTATTAATCAAGTGAGAAGTGGGCTCATTTTCTAAGATTTCATTTAATTGGAAATTTTTATGTAGCTAGTTGAGTCTCATCTCCCTGCTGGTCATTAGTTAGTATGCAGGTTTAAGACACTTCTGCGTTGACTTCACTTTTGAAATGCTTCTTCCATCCATTATGTGTACCAAGCTCATAGAAAGTGAGTACTTGGGACATTTTTTTTGCAGAAATTGAGAATCTAAGTTATAAAATCAATGATGCATTCAAAAACGTGGAGTTCTGAGACATATTGGTTGAAAACATCTCCATCCTCGACCCCCACAACTGTCCCCGAAACGTGTTTAAAGGATTAAATCAGAAAAAAAGAAAACTGCTTCAATTAGCCACTCTTAATCTGATCTCTCTCTGAGGAGCCCCCTGTGTAGATCAAAAAGTGTTCCTGCATCATTAAGCTCTGGACAGCTTGTTTCTCTGTAGCTTCGGTTTGAACAACACCCACAGGTAGGCCGAGAAACAAACGACCTATTATGAGCACTGGTGGCAGATCAGCGTGTTCTGTCCTGGACCTCCTCCCTCTAACCTGGCCTGATGTCAAGCTGCTGGTGCTCAGCCCCCCGCCTCCGTCTGCCTCCTCACATCTACTTCACAATTACAGCCTGTCTGATGGAGTGCTAATCATCATCAGGACCCGCTCCTGTGTTTCTGCTGTAGCTCTGAATCCGCCAGGCTTCTGCTGATGGGGCAAATGTGCCGACAGGGCATAAAAAAAAAGGAAACAAATTGAGGAATTAATTTACCCGGGACATTTGGGCCACTTGAAGGTCAAGCATTTAAGCGTGTGTTTTTTTTTTTGAATTTACAAGGTTTTTGATTTTGCAGAGCATGTTTCTCCAAAAGGAAATTGGCCAATCGTTGGAGCTATTTAACATTATTATACAATAATATTCAGATTTGCTGATATTTTAGTCATTTTTAAGATTGTAGTTATTTTGTTCTAGGAAGGTATGTGATTAAGTTTGATCACATTAGCTTTCTTATTTGGAATAATTCAGTATTATGTAATAACTTTGGTGAGAACCTGGAGAACAACTTTCTCATTGCAGTACGATGTGCACTCTCCAGTGATTGGACACGATCACATCCCAGTCAAGTTGTCAGCTCACCTGAGGGTGGCAAACATCAAGGTGAGGCTTAATTAATTAAATCATTTATATGATTATATTATATAATAATTTAACACAAACCATGAGTCATTGGCTCCACCACTCATTTTCATAATGTTTGCATGCTGAGTGTGGATGTTTGAAGTATTTCAATAAAATGTATATATTTCTCATTAATTAAAGGAGCAATATGTAACTCTGACACCTAGTGTTTAAAATTGGTACTGCAGTCCAAATTCAAAACATTATAGAGAGCTGTCTCCCCCCGCCCCCTCCTCTCTAGAGTCGATGCTCACGCAGGTTGCTGAAGCTTCAGTGTTTAGCCAGCTCTGCATCGATCTGTAAACCTTCCTGCGCTTTAACCTCTTTCCATTTAACAAAAAAAAAAAAAAGGAGCATCTCCAATATTGATCCTAGTTTGAGCACGTTTCTGCTCGTGGAGCTTATTACAAACATGCAGAGGCTTTTTAGGTCGGGTACAATCACTTCTATCTGAACCACTTCTCTTGACTGCTTCCATCGCTGCAACACCTGTTGGTCTCACCTGATAACTGGTCTCATATCTGGCAAACCGAGGGGCTTCCAAAACGGCCGTGTGAGGGTGCCTTAAAATGTGGCGCCAAATCCAGACCATCCAGGACCGGAATCTCAACTTAGAAGGAGGACATACTGACTGAAGGAGGACATATTGACTGCTTTTTAGACAGAGAAGCTAGCTCTTCACCATAGCATGTTTCCTTAATGTCTGATGATACATTAAGGTCATTTTATCGCCTTTATTTATTATAAGTCTTACATATTGCTCCTTAAAGTCCTTTTCCCGTACAGTGGTACTTGGTGGCCTTTAAGTGTAGTAAAAAGTACTCCGATCCTTTACTTCAACCTAACCAGAAATGAAACCGTCTTGTTTCATGCGCGTGAGTTTTTACGACCAAAGAAAACAAACCATACAATCAAGATGATTATATCAATTAAATTATTTTAAATGCCTGTCAAAGTGTCACCCTGTCGGATTCCAAAGAAGAAATGCAGCAGGTGGAAAAAAAAGTTGTTCAGAAGAAGCCAGAAGACATTTCTCTGTGGGGAGTGTTTTTCATTTGAAGGTGAAGGTATGTCCTTTTTGTTTTGCATATTGACCGGGATAATGCGTAACCAGCACAAGCATGTGGAAGATAGAAGGCTGCCTGTGGCTAGCACTACTGACGTTAACCCCTCAAGGCAAACCATTTTGACATTGTTTAACCCCCTGTTTACCCTTGTTTAATACAATGTGTTGAATTATGAATGTTTTTTGTGTTTTTTTTATCTTTATGATTAAACAGAATTTAAATTTGTATTTAACCGACTTTGAAATAAGTCTCTACTTACATCCATTACAAGCAAAGCTCCTTAATGAAAAATGTTATTCAAAGTATTATCAGAAAAATTCCTGTTAAGTGCTTTATCTTTATTGTATAGCTCCATTCATTATGTAAAATGTGTTTATTTGTACATGACTACAATTAAAAGACATTTAAGTACAATGAATATACAGGGGTTAGAAAACAAAAGTTTTCCCAGCTCAGCTCCAACAGGCAAAAATATACAGCGTTAAAAATATTTAGTGCCTCTATTTTATTTAAGCCTGAAGCTCATTGAAAAAAGTGTAATCTAATGCAGGTTTGTGTGAATGTTGAAACTGTGGTATCAAGGTTGGAAATGTTGGCCTTATTAGCATGATTTATAAAAATCACTGCAGTGATAAGACAAATCAGTAATTCAGTTTGATGGATATTTTTCCAATCGTAGTTTGAACAAAATTTGTTTTGTATGTTGTCATGTCCCAACATGTAAGTCAATAAAGTTTATTGTACAAATATTACCCTTATAGCATGGTCCCAAGTGTTTTTCCATCGTTTGTCCTCTGTGCTGTAAACTGAATTTTTCCACAAGAGTTCAAAGGCAGAATAAAGGAAACAAAACACGTGTGATAACATACCTCATACCTACTCGAGGTATCCCTGGTGTTTTTATTGGTGGTATTTCACAGGTTAGACCGGAATCGCAATAAAACGTGAGAACAAGGGGAGGACATCTGTTGAATCATTGCCAAAGCTAGCTGAGTAATCCACAATACAACCTCTGTTGATGATCACAAACATACGCTTATCACTAAGTAATTATTGCTTCACTTTGGGGGAAAAAACACTTCAGTGCAACATATCAGCTAAAGAACAAAACATTTTGATCCACTTGTACTGCAAACACTCATGACTAACACAATATTCCAGGCCCTGTAGGTTGTGAAATCCAAACACAAAAGCTGATGAATTTAGTCCTGCTGAGTAATGAACACGAAGACTCGCATGTGCAGGAGATGTATCTCCAAGATTAGATTTATTTTAGCCTCCTGACTCGTACACTGGTCGCATGTCGTTTACTCATGGTGTGGATTTCTCCGAACTAAAAGACAGACCTGACGCTGGAAGGTGAGCCTAGGTGAGAGAACCTGGTGAGTCATGAAGCCGGGACAGTGTGTCATGTGCTAAGGCTATTAGAGAAGGATCTGGTCTCCTTAAATAACCTGGATTTACGCCTGCCATTGAGACTAAAAGACACACGAAAGGCTGTTTAGGGGGCAGAAGAGAGCATGGACAGAAGGCATTTGTATGAGCTGACTGAGAGGTTGACTCAGAGTCGTAGTGCGAAGACATCTTGCGTTGAGTTGTGTGCTGTGTTAAGACGCTGACTCAGTCTGCAAGGTGTGAAACCATGGACTGTGAAACGTCTTGGTATATGATCCATCTCCTGAATGACAATCTCCTGCACACACACTGACCTGGCTGAACTCAAGGGTCCATTTGAGAGTTTTCCTTATATTGGTTGCAATTTGGTAAAAGACATCGGACCTGCAATTCCTTAAATGGCCACTCGAAGCTGCCTCCAAAAACAAATCAGTCCCTTTGTTAGAAGGCTTAACTTTACAGCAGAAATAAACATTCACAGTTTGGTGCAGGAACACCTTTTGTCCCTTAAGCATATTCTACCATTTATTAAAACTATGAAAGGGTTGACATTTTAAAGAGCATGTTCTTTCAAATTCTTAGTGAGGATTAAAGTTGTGCAAAATTAAAGGTACTAGTCCACTTTGAGTGAAATTTGGTTTGCACAGTGAATCCACACATTGAATTTAAGACCAATATTCACTCTCTTATGTTTCCAGTCTTCAAGGTTTGTTTATTGGTTAGGTACATTTGTTGTGCAGACAGGAGAGTCAGCATTCCAAAGATACATACAGCATAGCAATACAAATGAAAGGTTAAAAAGACCAGACAGAATTCATAAGAACAAACATCGTCAATTACATCAGGTCAAGTCCTTACACAGACACAAGTTCAGAATATCCTGGCATGGTAAAAGTGCATCATCTTGTGCTGGCTTTGTTAGTTAGTGCTAAAGCTGCAGGTACAAAAGTGTTTCTGTAGCGTTTTGTTCTCCCATTTGGGAGCAACAAACCGACAACCGGGGTAGAGAAGCTGAAACTCCCCATTTAAAGGCCGAAAACAGTCATGGAGACTAGAGCCTACCTTACGCTGTTGCTGTAAAGAATTAAGATCTTGTCACCACTAACACTAGAGAAGATATATAGAGATTTATACTGCGTAAAATTAGATTCTTAATCTCAATGAGGTTTCCCTGGTTAAATAAATTCTAATATAATGAATCATAGATAGTCATGGATCTATAGTGCCAGATAAAAAAAAACCCTAAATAATAGAGAGTAAAGGATCATTATGACATCAGGGTCTTGTTCTAAACCATGAGGAATGTAATATTTCCTCATTTCAGCAAACAAGGCTCAGGTGAAACGGATTATGTTCTCATTAGAGCCTAAAGTCTGAATCAAACCTCAAACTGTGACCTTACAAACCCTCTGAGATCTTGTGTGGTTTCCAAAGAGTTTGTGACCGGGAGCTAGCGTTCGAAGAAACCAGCAGGAGTAGCAGCTACTCCTCCGCTCACCTTTTTGGGTTCTGTCATGATGAAGCCTGGCCGGGAAAATTCCAAGTGAAATTGCAGTGAAACATTTTGCTCTTGGCATTCAAAGATGAAACTCACTCTGAAAATTTCAGGATGTTTTCAGGAGTTTTGTGTATATGTGAATAGTGCTGTAATTTGCCTTTTGTTGTAAAGTGGCCGACAAGGGAAACTGACCTCTACAGCCGAAATGACTCACATTATAGGAAAGAGGTGTGAAATTCAGAAACCATATTAATTCAAAGGAAATCAAGTCAGTCAGAAACCAAATGAATTAAAAGGAAATACATAATTCCAAAACAAATGCAACGACCAGAACATGATGGTCGTCACATGAACAAGTGAAAGAAACGGGCCGCAAAAAGTGGAAACCGCCATATTAACATCAAACATGCTGCAAACAGATGAACAATTTAAAGTCACGATGATAATATGCAGTTGTTTTAGCGTCTAGTTCCATTGCAGCTCTTTTCAGATGTTGCATTTGTTTTGGAATTTGGCATTTACTTTTGAACTGGTATCATTTCTGAAGTCGTATTGGCCATTATGCCCTCGTTGGACAGCGTATGATTAGCAAAGATAGAAAATATTCCAACTTTTCAAATATAACGGTTTTCTGCCACCCTCTGTTTTCCACTTAGTTGATTTTATATTTGTGCATTTGTCAGAGAAAAAAAATGTAAAGACATCCACCTGGGGTCTGGTAAAATATGATTGGAATTTTTTTAAATATTTGTGGACCCCTTGCATAATAGTGGAAAAAAGTATTACTTCAGCCTTATTAACATAATTACAGCAGAGTGACGGACAAGCTGGCATCCCCTGTAGCTCAGTGATGTGGGTCAGCTGACAGGAGCATGCAACACACACAAATGCATTATTCAGTGTTGTGTAACAAAGCTTACATAACTCTCACTTAAACAGAAGCATCCCCCTTCAACCCATGTTACACACTGTGCATTTATTTGCATCAGTGACACAGATGCAGGACTTAATCCCAACAGCTGGATTGACCAGATAAAAGCCGTGACCTCAAGACAAATTCTGAGAAAAAAGCTCTCTATGTTACATGTCAATCTCTCAGCTGGGGGCTGACCACAGGACGTCACTTTTACAGAAAAAAACAAATCAGAGAGCTGTGACAACATTTGTGCTGTCTGCTGGCCAAAAAGCCTCAAGGTGGATTACACATTTGATTTGATGAGGGATCACTTCCTGTGATCTCATCAGTCCTATGACGTCTGGCAAAGGCTGGGCTCATCCTCTACAGTCAGCTTTATTGGGATTTACAAGGTCTCTGTCTCCCCTTTACCCACGCGTCTGCTGAGATTGTATCCTGAATTTGACACAAAACCCTCAAACAGAACCATAATCAAACACCTTTTAAACCCAACCCTTCAAAATAAGATGTAAATGCTTTTTTGAAGACTTCTCTGCAGCTCCAGATATACAGTTTAGCTTACAATATCCCCATAGCAGGAGGCTGAGCAGGTTACAGCAGTGTATTGGCGAGAGGTGGGGAACACTTGGGAGTGTTCACCAGTCAATTACAGGGCTGACGTATAGAGAACGAGAGCAATTTATAGACGACAATTAACCTAATGAGCATGTTGTTGGACCGTGGGAGGAAGCCAGACTACCTGGAGAAACTCAACACATGTACGAGGAGAACTTGTTAACTCCACTGCAAAATTTTGGCTGGGGATTCAAAGCAGGAACCTTCTCGCTCACCATTGCACCACTTTCTTTATTCCAACTAATCCTAACACAGTTTCAGCTTATTAAAATTTTTCAGATGCTTTCTTGCACAAGTGGCCTATATGGCTAAATATTTGATGAATTCAGTCTCACTCCAATATAATGTTTTAAAAGGGGCTCTATTACTGCATACAATGAAGTTTCTGGCATCAGCAAGTAATCCAATGGATGCAGTCACAGTTATGATGAAATAGTGGAAAAGAACAACATAAGAGTCCAAAGCAGCTTCATTACATTCACGTCTTGCTTGTGGTAAATGTTCCTGATTATTACCTGCTGCGTTCAAACATCAGCTTAAATAGTACCAAGGAGATGACTGGAAACGTTTTGTAAAATGTGGGGTTTGAAAAATGTGGTTGTTTGCGTTCAGACATGCAGCTCATCCCGTGTTGTTTGTGCAAATGTGAAAAGGGCTGGACGCATAAAAAAATGGGAAAAAAACGTGTTCAAAGTTTGAGTTTAGATATAAATGTTTATGTTGATTATTACTGGCTGTCAAATGAGATACAGGTAATGGTATAACATTGTTTGTCATCCATTCTCTGTTTTTTTTTTAGAAAGAAAACACCTTTTTAGAAAGGATTTAACCCTAAGGCAGGCCAGAAAACAATTCTAGAAAGTGTGCATTCATAGAGATGAGCAGTAATCAGATCTTATTCATATAGATTTAGACTACACCAGTATTGAATGGATACTTGGTGTGGGCCAGTTTGAAAGTACAAGTATAATATATAGTCTGGTGTAAAGGTTTATGTTCATATTGCACTGTCACCACAAACTCTTTGGGCTTGGTTTCTTATTCTGTATTTCCTCCATGTTGTACAGAACATCACATCATTGTCCTCTGTGGTAGCTTCAACCCCCCCAAATCATGAAACAGCAATCTACATTAAAGTAAAACAAATTTTTTGGAAGAACATTTTGTTCATTGAGCTATTTTAAGAACCAGCCCAGGGGCTGAAATATGATGATCTGATTGTTCAAGTCTGATAAATTATTTTAAGCTTTGCCTGATCTGTTCCCTTTATGTCGCTTTTGTTATTGTGCAGATATGTTCAAACAGCAAAACAGACTCCGTCAGGATTTAAGGACATGGTTGGAATAGGATTATCCGCAGAGATCACATTATGATAAGGAGACAGTGGGGAATAGATAACACAGCATGTTCTTATTTAAAGACTAAACAGAGCAGCTCTTGTTTTAATATCAAACTTTCTTTTAATGTCTGATGCAGAAATTGGAGTCTGGCCTAAACAGCCGGTGTTTGTGTCCAAACACAGATTCAGATGGTCAGTTCTGGGCTTTTCGTCAGTATGCAAATCACGTCAGCTGGCCAATTGTTCAGCGTCACGACCACCAAACAAAGCTCAAATTCATCATGCGCGTCTGCTGATGGAGCAGGCAACGACAGACCGCCAAGGCAAAGTCTGCTCCTCTATGGGACGTATTGTTGTACGCCAATGCAGTCTGAGTCATCCACCGTGAGCGCCCTCCTCGTGGAGGCTCCAGAGCTTGCCAACACCCACCAACAACGGCTGTCCACTTGGTTATAAAATCCCTCCTACATAGAAACAGTCTGTCGGTGGCTGTTTTTTAAACTACTATGGACTGTGTTGATTGATGGATTCTTTAATCCTGTATAATCAATTTGAAGAAATGTTCTTCATAAAAATCTGCACGTTCTTCCTTCAGAACATTTTTAAATAACACAAATAACAGGCTAACTTTTGTGTTTAGCTGTAGTATATAGAGCTTTTTATGTCGTTTCATGAAAGTGGGGAGTCATTTTGAAATGATGTGATTAAAACATAAAGGATATTTCATCCTGTATATCATTTTGGACTTCTGAAGTTGAGGACTTTTTCTCTTCACCTCTTTTTGTAAAATGTTCAGCAGGAGGAAGGGCTTCAGACTATTTCGAACTATATTCCAATCTTCTTTGCACTTTTTCTTAATTATCCAATACACCATGGTTTGCTATTCATGTGTTTACTGCATACACATTTATTTCCCCCTTTTTAACCCCTTTAAAAAAAAAAAAACACCCTCCAAATAATGATCACACGTTAGCTAACAGTTTGTATCCTCAAGATCATTCAATCATTTAAAACATTACCTTTATTTTTCTTTGTTTCAGCTCTTCACTCAGTGTTTGGATGTTTCATTTTCTTTTTTATTCCCTCTTTCCTTTCTTTCTGTACCTAAAGTGAGATGAAATCATAAAAAAGTGCTGAAATATTTTTTATATTGCTTGTTATATTCTACATTTATTAACCTTTCATATTTTATTATTTGATATTTTCTACTGCTATAGTCACTGTCCGTTGGGATAAAGGAAGAATTTCAACCACAAACAACATATTAAAAGAGAAAACGTTATATCCGGCAGCCATCTTTGGTATCCTACTGCCCCCTGCTGGGTGAACCCGTGCATGCAACTACCAGAATGACTAAAATACGTCACATCCGCCTGGGGAGCGTCCACTTTAACACACAGCCGGTGAGAGAGAAGGTGAGTTTTCTGCATCGGCGTCCATCCAACTTTATTTCTATAATTTTTAAAGTTTATTCCTGAAAATAAATAATCTTTGAGCTCAGAGTTCTTCAAAGATGGCGGTTTTTGTTGACGGAGTTGTAGTTTTACAGGTTTTAAATTAGTCTCGAGCAGATGTTGGTGTTGAACTACTCTTAGCTAACGTGTTGGTGTTTTTTTTATTTTTTTTATCACTGCTAATATTTATTATGTTTTATTTACAGATTTACAAGAGAAGACGTGGAAAAAGTCAAGGAACAAGAAAGGTAAATATAATTTTTGTGTTTTTTAAACCCTCGTGTAGTGGATATGTGACGTGTATGGATGTGCATGCACTAAATGACGAACACTAGGGTTACATGTGTGATCGTGCAGACCTTCCAGCGAGGCTCAGCCTGCAGTGGCTCTGATCTTTCCTTCAGTGTCTGCTAGAGAGACGTGAGGCCGTTTGAGGCCCTGCTGTGTGCTCCTCATGGCAGGGTTATAGGTAAACCTCCGACAAAACACACAAGAAGGTCACTGTAAGAGTCCAGGTATTATTAGTAGTGAATAGTCATTGAGCTCACCTTTTTATTCTGAGTTCACTCCTCATGATGCATTAAGTGTTAGAGGTTACTTTGTGTATGAACAAGAAGTCTTACTGTGAAATTCTCTTTTACAGGATGCAGCTGAAGGATGGTGTGTCTCCGCTCAGAGCTCCTGACTGACATCTGATGCTGCTCAGTGACTTCAGGTCAGTATTTGTGATATAAAGACAAAACTTAGTGTTCAGAACAAACTGAACTTTTAAAGATGCTAAGATAAAATGTCTCTGACTCGTCTCCTGTCGTTAAACTGCTTAAACAAAAGTCTAAAAGCAGTTTTAGTTGAAGGTTGTCATTACATTTGATCGACACTTTTCTGAACCTCTCAAAGTTCAAGGTGCATCGTTAACGAGGTCTGAAGCTTTGCAGGGAGAGGAACACTTTGTTTAGAATTCAACAGTATAAAGAGTTAGAGCTCTACTCAGATACTGTTGTTACATGAGTACTGTAATCATCGTGCAGACCTTCCAGCGAGGCTCAGCCTGCAGTGGCTCTGATCTTTCCTGTAGTGTCTGCTAGAGAGACGTGAGGCCGTTTGAGGCCCTGCTGTGTGCTCCTCATGGCAGGGTTATAGGTAAACCTCCGACAAAACACAACGTTAGTCACTGAGAGTCCAGTTAGTACTCGTAGAGGATCATCTTTGAGCTCACCTTTATTCTAAATTCACCTCGAGGTGACGCTTTTGAACCTTTCCATGTGCCAGAAAGTCATGACGGAGTGTTCACTGCTGCACAAGATTATGTTCAAGGGTTGTTTTTTTTGTGTGCACTACTGCTGCAACATCGACTTGATTTAAGAATCACAACATACAGAGCAAGGCTTACGTAATCACATGAGATTACATGTGAAAATATGTTTAAAATGTTGAAATATGACTTTAAGCAAAAGCAAGAAACTTAAATACTAAATGAATGACCTCAGTTATAAATGTTTTAGTTTTTTTTTTCTCATTTTCATGTGTTTAGACTTAAACTGGCCTTTCTTTTGAACTTAGCACTTAATAAAATCACTACTTCAGTATTTAAAAAAACAGATATAAAGACATAATTTGGTCAGATGTTCAGAATGACTTTGCCGTGTTACTTTCTCTACTGCACTCCTCATGATGCATTAAGTGTTAGAGGTTATTTTGTGTATGAAAGAAAAAGTCTTATTGTGAAATTCTCCTTTACAGGATGCAGATGAAGGATGGTGTGTCTCTGCTCAGAGCTCCTGACTGACATCTGATGCTCCTCAATGACTTCAGGTCAGTATTTGTGATATAAAGGAGAGGAACACTTTGTTTAGACTGCAACAACATAAAGAGTTAGAGCTGTACTCGGATACTGTTGTTACATGAGTACTGTAATCATCGTGCAGACCTTCCAGCGAGGCTCAGCCTGCAGTGGCTCTGATCTTTCCTGTAGTGTCTGCTAGAGAGACGTGAGGCCGTTTGAGGCCCTGCTGTGTGCTCCTCATGGCAGGGTTATAGGTAAACCTCCGACAAAACACAACGTTAGTCACTGAGAGTGCAGTTAGTACTCGTAGAGGATCATCTTTGAGCTCACCTTTATTCTGAGTTCATTGACTCACTGCACTCCTCATGATGCATTAAGTGTTAGAGGTTACTTTGTCTATGAAAGAAAAAGTCTTATTGTGAAATTCTCTTTTACAGGATGCAGATGAAGGATGGTGTGTCTCCGCTCAGAGCTCCTGACTGACATCTGAGGCTCCTCAATGACTTCAGGTCAGTATTTGTGATATAAAGACAAAACTTAGTGTTCAGAACAAACTGAACTTTTAAAGATGGTAAGATAAAATGTCTCTGACTCGTCTCCTGTCGTTAAACTGCTTAAACAAAAGTCTAAAAGCAGTTTTAGTTGAAGCTCAGCATTACATTTGATCGATACTTTTCTGAAGCTTTGCAGGGAGAGGAACACTTCGTTTAGACTGCAATGATATAAAGAGTTACAGCTCTACTCGGATACTGTTGTTACATGAGTACTTTAATCATCGTGCAGACCTTCCAGCGAGGCTCAGCCTGCAGTGGCTCTGATCTTTCCTGTAGTGTCTGCTAGAGAGACGTGAGGCCGTTTGAGGCCCTGCTGTGTGCTCCTCATGGCAGGGTTATAGGTAAACCTCCGACATTTCCATTTTGGTTGCAGCAAAGCAAGCGAGATGAGTAGATGATTGAAGTTGTACTCCTCCAGCGTCCTCCATTATCTTATTGAAATGAGAACATGTTTTGTTTTCCAGGAGTGATTAATTCATCTCTGTGATCAGCGGCTGCAGACGTCGGGCATGTTGAACGTCTCTCTGGAGGTAAGATCATTTGAACTCTTCACTGTTTTTAGTAAAGCTAGATTCAAAGAAATGATTTGGTATAAAAATGAACTGCATGTATATACAGTCCAGCTCAGTGAGGTATGAGCTGATGTGTCCTTGTAATGAAGATAAATGCACCTGAGAATGCACTAAGAATTGATGAATCCTGTTTTTGTTCTCCACAGACTTCCTGCCAGCCCCAAAAAGACTTGGTGTGTCCGTAACCGTGACGACTGATGTTAACTGTGATCTTCAACCAGACCAGCAACCAGACTTTGACCCAGGTGAAGAAACAATAAGACTAACTGTAGTGGTGTTTGTTTTTTTTTCCGTTTTTTTTAAAGAATGAAATGTGTAAAATAATTTCCTTCTTTCTCTGCAGATTTTTCCTGCGAGTCAAGGAACCGGCTCGTCTGCTGTTTGGCTGTCTGACAGTCAGATCATGTGGTTTTGTGTCATTGGCACACTTTTGGAAAAGGTGACTCATGTAATGTGTATTTATAAGTAATAACAGAATGACGCAATGTGGAAATAAACATCTGAAACAAACCTGCTGTAGTTTGGGCTTTATTAGTGTCTGCATGATAAACTGTGTTCAGGTAATACAGCTCAGTGTTGTGATGGATCATGTTGTGTATTTGTCACATGCTCATACAGATGTGCAGTGAACTGTACTGGTGTTTGATTTGTGAGAGAACAAGAAGTGAATTCACTGTGCAGCTGGTCTCGCATCCCTCAGTAAACTGTCTGTCCCTTTGTGGAGCATGATTTGCATTAACTCCAAAATGATTTAAATAAACCTCAACCTGATTTTAATGACTGTCAACCAAAATAACCGATGTTCTTGTCCTGATCGAGTAGATAAACGGTGTCATGTTCCTCTTGGGATAAATCTATTAAGTTGTTTTTACAAAAGTAGCATGATCAGTGGACTTAAGAAAAAGGTTGTTGCATGAAACCTTTACCTCCCCCATATTTGTTGAAACCCAAATCTGTAAACACCATTATGCTCGCTTTTCAAGTCTTAACTCGTAATACAGAAATCCCTCTCCACCCTTCTTGTTTTTATTTATTAGATTATGTCGGCATCAGTCTTTTCCAAATGAACTTAAAACACATTCTGTTTGTTCTGAAACCAATGAGTCTGTAATAGTGATCAAATTCCAGGTGAGGGAGAAACTGCGCTCGTCTGTTTTGTAAGTCAGGATGTTTTATCATGAGAAAATAACATTTAATTTTGACGTACAGTTAAAATTATTTTAATAAAACTAATTACAAAGCAGTTCCTCCATCAATTCATCTTGTATCCTCAACATGTTTGTAGACATTTAAATATTTGTAATAAACCGGGTAGATTTCTAATATGTTCCCGGTACTTCTAATACTTTTAATACAGCCGATATTTTATTCTTCACTTTTATTATTAAAGTGTAGGCGATTCAAATTTGGTATTCTGTTTTGAACTGTTTACCTGAAGCGGATGTGACGTCATTACTTTCGGTATCGTCTCAACTAAACAAACGTCATGACGTGACATTACAAAGAGTGAGCTCCAACAGAGTAAGTAACAAACCCGAGTGACTAAAACAAACATTTACTTCTTCTTTTTGTTTCCTTTATGCTCTGAGTTTTTTTTGTTGTTGAAAAAACGAATGTTTAACCGGAAATAAGAACGAGTGAAGTCATGACCAGACTCACCTGTTCTTTCAGTTCTACATTTGTATTTCTCCATCTCTTATCACTGCTAAAAAAAAAAAACCTTAGCCTTTACGTTTCCAGGGAAACTCTGAGAGTAAAGAAGTGAAAAGAATGAGTCTAGTTTGACCTGAAAGCTCTTAACTTTCAGTTTCGATGGAACAGTTTGAAGTTTCATGTTGGTCCTGGTGTCCAAGTAGAACATCGAAAAACGAGTCACTATGATGTCAAAGATGACTGTATTATTGTTTCTGATGTATTAGTTATACACTACTTTATTGCACTGTACTACTTTATTTTATTTTCCGCAAGTTTGAGCTCATTTTAAAAAAAAGCTGTTTATATTTCTGTTTGTGAAATATTCATAATTTAATTTATGTAGGTCTTTCAAACAGGGTTAAAAAGTGATCTACACATGGAATTAAAATGCCAAAATGAAGGAGAAGTGTGAGGAAGACTGTGATTAAAAATGTAAAAATGATATAGTCAGGGGCTAAGAGAGAGGGGTCAAGGGGTCCCTCCTTTTTTTTCTGCGTTTTGAACCATTTCTAATCAAAGACAGAATGTGTTTTATTTCTCGATCAGTTTGAGGAAACCTCAGTTGTTTCTTCTTGCAGTTGTTATCATGAACTCTTTGGTTGTTATCGCCCTCTACTGACCGACTGAAGGAACTGCAACAGTGTCAGTGTGTTATATTGTAAACTGAGGGTCTCTTAGGTCTTTTCTAAGACCCTATAAATTCAGCTACATCACACTTAAAAACTCACGGCTTGTGTATCATCCTATAAAATACCAAACACAACCTGTAGACCAACAAAAACGTTCAACAGACACAAAAAGTATACAACAGAAAAAAACACTACTGATGTTACTTTACACCATGCGTTAAGAAAAGAGAGGTTTTAGCCAACCCACTCCCATGCTCATGTGTTTTCCCATAATGCATCCCTGTTTCAGATCAGCCAATCAACACATCAATCATTAACATAATGGAGTAAAGAAGTCGTGCTTTTCTGTCCCACAGTTGCTGCTCCAGTGTGTCGGTGGTGAATCATCAACAATATCATGAGGTACCTGAACATTACCAACACATTTATAATTTCCCCCTTAGGTTAGACCAAATTCTAAATCATTGCTCCTGGCAGTCCAGAGCGAGCTGAGCCGGTGGAAGCACACACATTGAATAAAGTAAAAACCTATCAGCTCCGAGACGTACAGAACGTGCATCTGGTGGAATTTAGGCTTTAAGTGTCGTCCTTTTGTCGTGTTGTTTTCATCGTTTAGAAAATGTGTGATGGATGACTCCTCTTTAGAGACCGGTGGGTGACGTCACTGAGACTACGTCCAGTCGAGAGTTTGATCAGATTCATCATTCTGAAAGGTTTGTCTGCTGTTCCTCGTGTCATCCTGATGATGATTCCCTCTCCTTTTTTTTTTTTAATCCCCAGATGGATTTCCCCGTGGAGGCAACAGTACATTTGAATAGTTTCCCCGATAAAAACAAGGTGAGACAAATCCTCTGCTCAAATGGCTTCGAGTTGAAAGAGATGGGACGCGATCAGGTGCGCGTCAAGGGGTCGTTTCTGAAACTTAAAGCAGTGAAGGCCTCTTTGGAGCAATTTTTACAATCTAAACCAGACGTCGCTCCATCCTCACCCTCACGGGCTCTGAAGGTTTCCTCAGGAGCCATTCCCAAACACTACGCCAACGCTCATGGTACTACAGGCCGATCAGGATCCCCCAAAAAGTCTCCACATGCTTCTCCATCTTCACCCACAATTATGTCACCTTTTGCATCCGGATCCAATCGTCCGATCTCTCCAGAGCACAGGAATTCTTTTTCTCCAAGGCCGGACCGAGGTGGCTCGTTCAGGCCGGGAAAGGAATCCTTTCTGGTTGATGCTGATGTGTTTTTGTACGCAGAGCAGCTCAGGAAAAGAGATATTGACTGCATCCTGGAGGGCCATAATGTCAAAATGCAAGCCGAGGAAGATACTGAAGACAGCTGCACGATCACTTTGATGGGAAAGAGTGCAAGAATAGCTGTGGGGAAACTCCAGAGTCTCCTGGATGATCTCGGAAAATCACTGCGCACTCAGGAGGTTCCTCTGAGGGACCTGGATCACGAGGGCCGAGATCTTTTAGAGCGCATTCGGAAACATAAAAACATTTTTGATTCAGTGCTCGTGCGTGAGAAAAGTGACCGACTCCACCTCGTCGGAGGGTCTGGTGAGAGCTACAGCTTGAAGCAAAGGCTGCTGAGGAAATCGTCTGACCAGTCAGGACGCACCGGGAGGACGCTGGATAGAAACTCCAGAGGGAGAAGCAGCTCTTTGCCACCAATCAGTCGCAGGAACACAGAAATAGAAAGGGGTGCTAATGCTAATCAATCGCCTGCGGGTGCTGCGGGTTACTCTCCGTCAAAGTACCAGGATGATGAACAGAAACATGTCGGGACCGAGCGGGCAGCTGCTACTCGTTCTGGTTCAGGCAGATCTTCTTGGAGAAGAAGCCAATCAGAGTCCCGCAAAAAACCCAAGCCAGAGAAGACGAATGGACCGCTGCAAGAAAGAGCAAACAATCGAACTCCTGCTAAACTACCCAAGACACTCAAGCAGTTACTAACTGCAAAGACAGAAGATATAAAGCAGAAGTTTAAAAGTAGCTTGAGTATTAGAAAGAAAAAATGAGCCTGGACTTGACAGCACTGAGACCTTCTTTTTCTCTATTTTTGACCTTGATAATTTTTATTTGAAGTTTGAAATAACATTGCATATGAAACTTAAAGGCTTTATATGTGATTTTTTTGATCCAGCAGATGTCGCCCTTGAGCAGCAGCATGAAGCAAAAACAACTCGCGCTGCATTGTTGTGTTAGCATGCTAATGCTAGCGATCTTTATTATGCTCGTATCTTCACACTGCATGTAAATTTACCTGAAATGAGCGTGATCTGGAAACACAGTTAAGCAGTGAGTACAGTATGTTATTCTTCTTTTCTCTAGTCCCTCAATTAAACAACTTTTATTCGCGAGGGGAGAAGTCAGCCGGCCGTCCCGGCGATGTAAACAAACTGAAGATAGGACTCAGAAAACTCTGAAAACATCACAGACAGTGGGACTCGGGTGCTACACCCATTGTAGACAGTCATAACTCACAGAGTTATTTTCAGAGGATATACTTGATTTCTATTACATTTAAGTGTGAAAAATCACATATAAAGCCTTTAAGTTTGCATGTACGTGTTGACTGTTTAAGGCAGCACTTTGCTGTTTGTAAAATGTGCCTTTGTTTTGGACGATGTCAAGCAGATATCATCAGAGGGATAGGCCACACCCACGCAGTCTTTGGAAATTGACTCAAAGCTGTATTTAATTTGTTTTTCTGATGAAGGTTTGTTTTCAGTAAGATTTTTGTGGATGCTTTATGACACTTTTGCGTGATCTAGAAACACAGTTAAGCAGTGAGTACAGTATGTTATTCTTCTTTTCTCTAGTCCCTCAATTAAACAACTTTTATACACGAGGGGAGGAGTCAGCCGGCCGTCCTGGTGATGTAAACAAAGTGAAGATAGGACTCTGAAAACTCTGAAAACATCACAGACAGTGGGACTCGGGTGTTACTCCCATTGTAGACAGTCATGTTCTATTATATTATTATCTATATCTATCTAGTTATTTTCAGAGGATATACTTGATTTCTATTACATTTAAGTGTGAAACATCACATATAAAGCCTTTAACTTTGTTAGAAAGCTACAATCTTCTGTCCATTGTTACACTTTCTTTGTCAGCATGTCGGTTCATTATAAGTGCAGGAGATGGACAGAAGACTTCTTATAGATGACATAATTTAAAGTTAGTTTTGCAATTTGTGTTTAACTCTAACACACTAATGTCATACTCTGTGTCTTTATCCATTTTGTCACTGTTTTAACATTTTGTCAGTAGATTGAATTTTCAAATCCTCCATCACGGTTTCCTCAGGTCATGCTGATGTCCTAAAGCGGTCCACGGTCCACAGCCGGCCCCCCAAAGCTTCCCATCCGGCCCCCAGACTATGAATAACCTCGGGTGATTAAACAAAAAACATAAAATTAAAATCACAAGGCTGAAATACTTGTATGAGGTAAATTAGAGATTTTACATTTCTCCTCTGACACCAGCTTCTTCACATCAGGCTTGAAAGCTGTCAGGCTTATGAGCATACATATTTTAAAGTCCCGCCCCCACGGTGTCTAAGGTCGAAAGGCTCTATAGCACTGAGCCTCAGACGCCCAGATGTTTGATCAACAGTCCTAAACTTAATTAATTAATTCAGTATAATGTTCAGGAGAGGAAATGTGGAACATTTGTCACATTCAACATTTTGCAAATTTGGTTGCAAATGAATTTTCAAACATTTGGCTGATCAAATAATCGATTAAATGTATCTGTAGGTGTGATTATAGCTTTTCATTTTTGTGCCACAGACGAATCATTACTTTTATTCTTCAAAAAGCAAAGTGTTCAAATCAAGCAACAAAAATGTTTAAAAATGAAGCCAATAAAAAGGTGCAAAATCTTGCAGTTCTTCAAGGGTCTGCTTGAGGCTGGCTTCAAGAACCCCAGTAGTCACATACACACACCACATAAAAAAAGGAACGATAAGTGTTATCCATAGTTGGGCGCGTAGCTGACATGATTGACAGGTGGGTGCCATGCAACGGTTCGTCAAAAGGCTTAAAACCCGCCTCAGCTCCAGCTCTCAGTCTCTCGTTAGGTTGACTGAAAGTTAGGCTGAAACAGCATTTCCAACATGGTGGCTGCTGCCGACGAGCCTCCAGAGCCCCCTGCAGGAACAGATGAGTGACATCACTCAGGCTTCAAACATTCATATTTACAGTCTATGGTTCAAACTTAGATTACTTAGCAAAATATTAACACATTTATTTACAATTCTAGACTAACACAGTTGTATGTATTGTAATATTTAAAGTCTTTTCTGTAAATGTTAACATTATTCTGAATCTGTACTCTGGATTATCGCTTCTGGCTGCTAAATTATAACTTTTGTAAATATAAATAATTAGACACATTTCCATTAATATACAGTAATAATAAAAAAGGAATTACTTGAAGTATCTGTAGGTGTTTATTAAATGTTTAAATAAGTTGAATACCTCTCTCATGTACATGTGTTTATGCCATGATAACACTGAACATCCAGGGCTCCTGCGTGTCTGCGTCGTTACTCTATCACCTGAACGCAACATCTCAATGGAAACAGACGTGAGAGGAAGTGTGAAAAGGAAGTGAAACGGTCTCTGAAAGACAACTATACTCATGCTCAGAGAGGAAGTCTTCAAGGCGGGTGAGAATCTAAAAGCAGCTGTAGTTAGAAGAGGATATCTGGATATTTAGATATCGTCACAGGCTGTCAAGAAACAGGAGCTCAGCAGTAGGACGGTGTTGTGTAGTTCTCGTAGTTATTGCGTCAGTGTGATGGTAAAATGCCTCGGCTCTCTTTGTCTAATCAGTGCCTGAATCAAATCTGAAATACAGAGCCTTCAAACGGGGCAGCACCTACAGTGTGACTACAAGAATGACTCAGAGTCTTCAAATCTTCTATTTTCTGGAAAGATCTGGTGATAAATATCTCGTACTGTGCAGAGTGCGTGCGGGGTTCCCCTGATTGTTTTGGTCTGTTGCCAAGGAATCCAAAACACTTCACGATATCTGATTGTCTGGACGTACTCAGTCAGCCTTTTAGATTTTTTATCATCACATCACTCTTTCATAATTACATAAAGCTATTCATGTGTTGTGACCCGGTTAGTCCTGGAGCAGTGTGAGTGCAGGCCAGTGGGCAAATGGGGAGATGGGACCCTAGGGCTACTGTCTGTTTTTTTTATAGTGCTTAATACAATTCTAGTTGTGTAAACTGTAAACATGACAAAACATGGAAGCCTACAATTCATTTAGCAGACGCTTTTATCTGAAGGGACGAACATCAGAGAGTAAGTTCAACACAACCCCGTCAGCAACCCGTCAAATATAAAGGGAAAGCAGTAACAACAACCAGTGCAATAATTATCCAGCATTTTTTTTTATTGTGTTCTGGATGTGACTTTTATGTCAAGTAGCTAGCTGCAGATCCTCAAGAAAGACTCTGTTCATGAAGCAAACAATGTAGAGCTTAACTCAGAAAAAGCATCTGAGTCACGAGTCTGAGCTGTGTCACTGTGCCGCTGTTTGGAAACACAAAGAAAACACACCGATGAAACATGTTAAGAGAGTGCAAGTGCATGTTGAGCTTCACACAGTGCTGAGAGGTTAAAGGTTGAAATAATGATTCCCTCTGCTAATTCTAATAACTTTAATATCTGCTTCTACTTGGTCAGAGAAAGTGTTGAATCAACTTTGACAGTTTGTATAAATCGTAATTGTAGATATCGCAAAAAAAAAGAAAAGAAAAGAGAAACGCTGCCAGCTGTCAACAAAAATCAGCATGACTTGATGATTCTTGTAATAATTAAGAAAATAAGAGGACAGGTGCAATAAGGAAGACATGACAGAATGTTTTGTAGGTTTTGGTTGGCTGTAGGTAACTTTGGGAAAGTCCATTTGGGTGTTTGTCTTTATTTTGCTTTATTTATTCATTCAAATAAAATTAAGCTAACTCCCCAATAAGGACCCAAGACATGTTGGTCTTTGGCTTTTTTTTAATGCAAACTGTGAGACATTAGTGGAAAATGTCAGATGTTAGTCCACTGATGTGTTATTGAGAATCTGGGAGAATACAAACCTACTTAGTTGACTACTAACTGTAGGTAAATGGCTTCAATGTCATCAATGTTGAAAGTTGCACTTAAATAAAATGTGTTTATAATTTGGTTCTTCGACTAAAATGTAAAGAAACCAACCATGTTGTGTTAGCAAAACATTAGCCTCAGATGGCTAACCAAGTAGCCGTGACTGACTAGTTTGGCTGCCAACTAATGAAGTCCACAACATAAAAGTTATATTAAAACGGTTTCATGCTTCAACATTGATATTCAGGTAGGAGAAAAGAATCACAAAGCAAAGAAAAATGTTCATTTTTCAATGCTAGCTAATCTGTTACCGTTATGAAACTGTACAATCATTACCGTTATTTTTATTTTTTACTTTTGACCCTTTTATATAAAGTCCTACAACCCTTTACATACAACTTTATATTCTCTGATACCCCAGGACTGGTCTCTAGACTCTGGTAGCTACTTGTCAGGGACCAAAAACAAAGCAGAGAGATTAACTAGGCTGAAAAATTCTTGAAAAAGTTCCAGATTTTAAGAAAACAGTGATGTTGTGTTTGAGGGATTTACAAATCAACCATCTCTGGATTAGTCAGCTTCCTGTATCTCTGCACCTACACGTTCTTAACATGGCACAAACAATGGGGCTACCGCGAAACTTACGGGCTGTAATTTCCCAAAACACACAAATTAGTTTCTCAAGCTGCTGCTGGCTGTTCTACGAGTGGGAAACCTCTGATTTAAGGGGGAAAACCCTCAGGGACATGTTGTACTGCCAATGCCAAGTTAAAAAAAGGAAATGCCACGAACCTTCCCAAGAGAAAAAAGGCCATTTTCCACCCCAAAATTAGCAAAGATAAGTGCTCTTTTCTTGCAGTCTGTAAAACATGGGTGCATTTTTCTTGCACACAAATGATAAGGCTAAAAATAAAATCTGTAGAGTCTTGTGGAGCGTCACATACATGTTTGGAAATGAAGAGGTCTTGTGGCAGGAAGAAAGAGACAGAAGCTGATGCAGAAGTGGTGAGTTTGTAAAGATAGCCTCCTTCTATTTATACAGAGATGTGTGTGAGGGCTTAGGCTGACTGACAGGATGACGTGCTGTAGCTTGCAGACCGCAGCGCTCTGTCACTCGCTTAAACACACCCTAAAAAAAAAAAAGCTTACCACGCCCACTGCCTGCACTACCGGGCCCCAGTAGTCGACCATACTTCTCTCTCTTCTTCCTCCCTTGAGCTGCTTTTTGTTCCTTTTCCCTGTCTGTCTTATTTTTATTTTAAAGCTCGCTGAAGGCAGGCCAGGATGGCGGAGCTGGAGGGCCTGGAGTTCGGGAAGTCGGACTTCGTGCTCCTGGATGAGGTGACGATGGAGCAGTTTATGGAGAACCTGAAGTTGAGGTAAGGACTGAGCGACTGTTAGAGAAAGAGGAAGGGAGGGGAAGCAGCTGGATCTCAGAGATGCAATGAGGAACGCCTCATACAAACCTGATGCATGTCTCTTTTTGCAAGTCTTTGTTCATCCTGCCAAGAAAAGTTAAAAATTTGAGTCAAACTTGTACAGTTTAGGATTATTATTACACTTTAACTCTCTCTGATATTCATAAACTTACTTAAGTCTTGTATTGAATTACACATTTTACAATTTCTTGATGACTTCTTAAAGAAGGAGATATAATAAAGAAATAAAATTAACATAAAGAGGAAAAAGACAAATTGAAGTGTGAGTCACAACTACTGTTCCCGCTCTCTCACATTATTCAGAAATAAGCTTGTGGTTTATTTCATCATCAGCTCGCATCATACAAAGCACATTACCAATGACCACATTTTTGTCTCTTCCTATCTTTTTTCTCTCTGAGCCTGCCTCTATCACTCCTTCTCGGCCCATGCTGCCTCAGGATGTGGATGTTAACCAATGAAATGTTGGTGCCAATGTTGCCAAGTGCTTTCTCATTGGTGGTAAAAGTTTGGCGTCTCGAAATGATATAACAAAGAGAATGGTTTAGACTTGTCTTTGATACAAAGCACTCAAATAAAATGTATGCTTTTTATTTTAATGACACAGCTAGTCTCCACAAATCTCCCCAACTTTATCTTTTCTGGTTTTGTCTTGGCTACAGTGGTGATTCTAGTAAGTTGGGGGCCGTAGGCAAAAGTGAATTGGGGGGGCCCCTCCAACTACCATTATGTCTGCCAGTGTCCTGACGTATATGTTCTTTTTCACTCTCAGACGGATCATTTCTCTTAATTTTCCTTCAGTGACTTGTATTGACGAAGTATGGTCTTCTCAGGAATATTAGAGTGAGTGCTGCCAGATTGGGGCCCCATTAGAGAGGTTTCCTTCTGTCAATTCTATTGTTTCAGTTTTAAGTTTGTCAGCCCTTTGGGGACCCCTTACTGGACTGGGGCCCCAAGCTGTTGCCTGCCTTGCCTGTTGACCGGCAGCATCATTTAGTGTGTCATGCGTTTGTGTTTTATTTATCACTGAGTACAGATTCAGATTCAGAAGGGCGACTCTGTGTCACAGCCTACCGAGCCGTTGAAAGAAGCCAAGACAATAATAAGGGAACAAACAGTCACAGCAGCGTTCAGACGATTACCTCCACATGTCAGTTACAACAACTCAACAGCCAATGAGAAGCCAGAGCTAACAAATCTACAAATACATCAATGAATGGACCTCACAGGTATCCTAAGTGTATATAGTAGCAGTCCAAATCAGAAAGTGTTATCTGGCTCTTCTAACTTCCTCAGTGGTATCTTGTCTGTAATTCAAACTGTTGGACATCACAGTGTCAGGAGAGGCACCAAAATGTCAAAGAATATCATATAAGCTCCAGATTCAGAGGGAAGATTTTGCGCTTTTCGGCTGACGGGAGCGCAGCTAATGCCTCTAAATGAACATTTTTCACATTCTTGCCCTGTCTGGGAGTCTGTCTGTCATCACTTGTTGGCAAATAGTAGAAGTAGCTAGAGTTTCGACACACTGCTTGATCAGACTTGTTTGATTGCAGAACACATGCAAAGGATTTCTCTTGATGTGTGCCTTCTTCTTTATCATTTATTGTTTCTCATTTCAACTTTGAGTGTGTTTAGATGTTTTTGCTCTCACACAGTTTTCTTTACTTGTTAGTGTTGGATAATCAGATGAGTGATTTTCTTCTGTGTTGGCTTTCTATCATCTGGATTTCTCTGATAAATACGAGCAGATTTCTATGAGAATTTGTTGATTGAGAGGCGTTTTTCTGAGTTTTTCACCATTACTATAATCTAAAGTTTGAACTGTTAAACTAGCAGAGATCCAGACTTGATTCAAACAAGACATTGATTTAAGGGGTAGAGGTCGTCTGGTTTTACCAACAATTATTCAAGGCAGTAGAAAGTTTGTGCTCCCCGGGTTCTGTCCTGTTCTTAAAAGATGAAGTCTCCCATGGACTCGCACAACTGTGGTCTGATTGGTCAGTATATCACCAGGAAGGAGACTAGTCCGACTTCTCCATTTAAGTGGCACCAAAGACAACTCCCACTTAGAGCGCCCCTTACATGTGTTACTGGCAGTTCTAGTTCAACCCTACTGCACTATTACATTCAGAGATTATTTAGACTGTTAAGAAGGGGGGGGGGGGGGGGGGGAGGTTAATGACTCAGGTGCAGCTGTAATCACCTTGAGCTATAAGATCAGGCAGGGATTCGCCTGGATGTTGCTCACACAGAAATGCCCTTTACCCAACCTGAACTCAAAGCAGAACCAGCTTTCACTTCCCACATGACATCCCATCACTGAAACTAACGGTGCTTTTAGGTGATAGGTGAAGATATCAGTCTAAAACAAAGGTTGTGACTTTTTCATGGGCAAGCAAATCGCTCAGTTTCACTTAACTTGGGTAAAAAGTTCAATTTCTTGCTTGTAAGATTCCTCTCGAATATCTGATCTGGTAGTGGTCGCATGAAACCAAAACAAACTTATGTTTGGCAAAACCTCCGCACATACTGTAGCCTCCGCTCTCCTCCAGCGACACACCTCCAACCCCCCTCTCCTCACGTTCACATCGAGGAGTTATCAAATGGTGCTTCAAAAATTAAGCACCATTAAGCTCAAGCGGTGGACAAAATCGCCCTGGATTGTTGTGTTAGCAGGCTAATGTTATCTTGTAGCGTCACATTGCATTTAAATTTACACAGACTGATCGTGGTCTAGAAACATTTACATGACATCCAAATAAGCAGTGAGTATGTTCATCTTCTTTTCTCTAGTCCTTGACCTTGGCCATGTAAACACGATGTAAACACAGCCTGACAACAACACAGCCTGTGGGACTCGGGCTTCCATCAGGTCTGCCCCCTCTGTGGACTTTGTTAACCCTAAAACACTAACTAACAGTTTTACAACACCATCACTAAAGTCAGGTATATTTTACCCGATAGGCTATAATACTCCTGATAAAATATATTTCCCATCAAAATATATTAAAGTACAACAATACATGGAGAATTGAAGTACTCTTCGTTTATTTCCCCGTATACAGAGTCTCATAAAACGAAATAAAAGGTATCATGAGGGGACCATATAAAAAGTCTCTTAAATTAGTTAAAAATTAGGGGAAATTCCCCCCATAAAACATAGCTGGGAAATTGTTTTTCAGTCCACTTGTTCCTGGAACATGTGAGTCTTGTCTGGTGAAGGCTAAGTCTCTCACTGCATGACTGAAATTGAGGTAAATATTTTACCCACTATCACTAACGTCGGGTGAAAATCACACGAACAGGTGTCTGCTGGAAAAAACCAGAGATTGGAGCAGAGAAACACGCCTACCTTCAATGACGTCAAGGGGCAGCATGAAGCTACCCAAAGACCCTCGCAAATCAGACAGCAGCAACACTTAACCACAATCGTGGTCACTTAACCCAACGTTGGTTAAGTCCTGCCTCAAAAAGTATTTTTAAATGTTAGCATTTGAGTCCTGTGGCCCTGCTTTCAGGTTTTCTTTAGTATTATTTCTTTATTCTTATAAATGTTGTAAACTCCTGAATGTTGTTTCTTTAATGCAGCTGCTGTTGTTTTTAAATGTGCTTCATAAGAACGTTTGACTTGACGTGTAAAGCTTCACATGCAACATAGAAGATAGATATTACTTCATTTGGCTCCATTACCCCATATGATACGTCAATTTTGCACCTCCCATCCTCAATAAAGCCACAGTATGTTTCAAAAAGCGATGACACCCTTCAGACCACAAAGTTCTCATTTCCTGCTTTCAGAGTGCAGAAACTTGTGTCACTTCTTGTCAGCCAGAGACATAAAGGTGCATTTTTAACCGGGGGTGTTCTCATGGGTGATGTGAAAATGTCATGTAGAAGTGGGGTTCTTTCACTCTTTAAATACAGAAACGATTCTACAGTACATATAAAGATATATATTTACAGCATGTCTTCATTGCTATATAAATAAAGGATACCTGTTTGTGATGTTCTTCCACCAGGTTTGAGAAGGGACGTATCTACACCTACATTGGAGAAGTAGTCGTCTCTGTGAACCCGTACACTCAGATGGACATTTACGGTAAAGACACCATCGATGCATACCGGGGTCGGGAGCTGTATGAAAACCCTCCTCACCTGTACGCTGTGTCTGATGCTGCATACAAAGCCATGAAGAGACGAGCCAAAGACACCTGCATCGTCATATCAGGTCTCTTCCCTTTTTCACACTCTAACATATCCTCCATCCCGCTCAACATGTGAAAGGCTACTTTCCAAACTTTACATTAAAACCTGATTTAAACTTTAATCTATGGTTTGTGCACAAAGAGTCCAAATGGCTTTATGACACTAGACATGTGGCTAAAGGAAAGAAACATGCAAAACGTTTCCTTTTCTTATATATCTGAATTGCAATTGGAAGATTTGGCCAGAGGATGGCGCCAGAGGAAAAGCTATCATTGTAGATGAGTTGAATTATGTTCAATCCAAAAAGCAGAACACTTTAAATAACCAATTTAATTTTGGCTTTAAATTAACACAAGGGGGAGGGGTTACTGCCCTTTGTGATGTCATGAAGGGAAAACCTCCAAACGGCCTGTTTGATAACACATTTTCTGAAAAGTGGAGCAGGAAGAAGACGGAGAGGATGGACTTCACTTATTTTTGGGGGGTCTGTAGACGGACTAGGGACACATATAAGTGTTAGAAAAACATGGTGAATAATATGTGACCTTTAAGTGAAAGGTCATGTTATACTGCGAATACAAATCTGCATTTTAACAAAAAAAACGTGACATTTATTAAAGGCTTCAGGTGCTGTTGGCTCATTAGAAACAAAGAGTAATATGAACTACAGAGTTCCTGAGCTGCTCATCAGTGTGTTGTTTTGTGTTTCAGGGGAGAGCGGAGCAGGAAAAACAGAAGCTAGTAAATTTATCATGCAGTACATCGCTGCCATCACAAACCCAAGCCAGAGGGCGGAGGTTGAGAGGTGAGTGGACACCTTCTTTTTCACTCTGAGAGGATGCATCAAGTCAGTTATATAAACTCATCTGTAGATCCAGATGTTGTTTCAGTCTGAAATCAAAGACTGATGGATTATGTGATCAAAGAATATGATGTTACGTGAACTCCATTTCCACCTCTCTAATGGCCGCTTGTCACGTTTCCATTAATGATCGCCCTGATGTGATAAATCAAGCGTGAAGAACGTGCTGCTCAAGTCCAACTGTGTGCTGGAGGCCTTTGGGAACGCCAAGACGAATCGCAACGACAACTCCAGCCGCTTCGGCAAGTACATGGACATCAACTTCAACTTCAACGGCGATCCCACCGGAGGACACATCAACAACTACCTGCTGGAGAAGGTGAGGGAGACGGGGGGCAGGGTGGTGGAGAACCTACCGACACAGTGTTCCCAGCCCCTGTAGGAAAGTACAGGAACAAAGTTTAGCTCATTAGTCTTAAAATGACGTCTTTTCCTCCCGAACATGAATGTTTCATGAGGTGATGACAAAGAGGTGTGAGAGAACATCCATGAATAGACGTGTCGGTGAGGCCGGTGCTGCTCCTCCTTCATGCTCGTTAATGAACGGCCCACCTGGGGGAACCTAATGCTGCTGTATTTATCCACTCTGTTAAACTACCGTCTGGCACACAGAGCTGGTGTGAATGACGGAGCTGTGATTCATTTTGAGAGGGCAGCTCAAACAGGTGGTTATCAGTTTGATTTAAAGTTCAGACTACAACCCATAAAACCTACATATTCTACCTAAACATGTTAGGTATTACTAGCCGGGATTGTCTGTTTTTGACTGCATGATAAGACATTTTTTGTGCTGTTACTTATTCTATATCTGCTCTTCATTTCTGTACGACATTATATATAGGGGCATACTGGAGATATTTGGTTTGGTAATAAGGAAGGTTAAATCAATGAACCTGTCCAGTTTTAGATAAGCGTTAAGTAGGGAGTTTGATTTGGAGAAGTTGGAAAAGAATGATGGTTAAGGAGGCAGACATTCATAAAGACATGCTCTTGATAGATATATATATTATTTACTGAAGGGAAGTTCAGTTTTCTGAGCAGAGGAACAGATGCTTTATTATGGTTCAAGAATTTCCAGTGTATGAAGTTTATGAAGATAGCTCAGGGTCCGATGTTCACAGACATGTAAAGATTTTGTAAATCAGCTGTTGATTAAATGAATAACTTCACCTTCAGACTTTTCAAAGAGAGATGTGAGGAAGGTTAATGTTCAGGTTAGTTGCAAAAGAAAGTGGAAAAAGTAAGAAAAGACAGATCAGGATGATTTAAAAAAAAAAAAGATCTTCTTGGCTCTATTCAGACGGCCTGTTAAGGTGTGATATTTACGTCCCTGTGATGTCTTGCCTTCAGTGTGAATGTCACAGAAGCACACTGTGCTGCTGAAGCGATCCCCCTCTCTGGGCTGCGTTTGGAGGAAGTAACAGAGGCATTACAGGGGCGAGGCAGGATCAGTGACAGTGCTGTGTGTGTGCATGCCCTAGTGTTTGTGTGTGTGGAGCCCCTGCTGTTTCTCTACATGTTGGGCTTCCACAATGCCTTAACACAATGTGAATTCACACACTGGGGCACCAACATTACGCCTAATTAAGAATCAATATGAACAAAGACGGAATGACGACCAAGCTTAGTTACAGCGCTTTTGCAGAAACGCGCTCTGAGAAGGGCTGTGGAAAGCGTTGGTCATCATAGAACAGCTGTATGACAGGCTGTGTGTGTTGTTTGGATTTAATATGACGCTCTGCTCTCCTGTTCAAGTCCAGGGTGGTCCAGCAGCAAGACGGGGAGAGGAACTTCCACTCATTTTACCAGGTAAACTCCGACCTCTGAACCACCACTTCAGACGTGTCCACTGAGTGATATCACTACACTGGATCTAAACCTGAGTGTGTGTTATGTGCTCTGCAGTTGCTGCGTGGCGGCTCAGATGAGTTGTTGGAATCGCTTCACCTGCAGAATGATCCGGCTGTTTACACATATACAAGAGAGGGAGCTGTAACCACTGTGAGTTATGACACCAAACAACCTGCATTGTACACACACTTGAAGGCAATTCCTGATTTGTTTTTGACATTTGCACACTGTCCTTTTCTTGAAGACCTCCAACAATGATCGCTCGAGCCACAAAGCAGTGATGAGCGCGCTGGGTGTGATCGGCTTCTCAAAGGAGGAGATCAACTCCATTTATCAGATCCTGGCCTCCATTCTGCTGCTGGTGAGCGAAAGCATGGGTTGTTAAAAATCTAGAAAAAGAAAGAAATGAATAGAAAGTGTGGAAAGTATCATTTTTATGTATGGTTTGTATGGTTTGATCATGGCTCTGTTATGAAGTGCAGTTTTGTGTCTTTCAGGGTAATTTGCAGTTCGAGAGTGACGGTGAGATCGTTCAGATCGTGGGACTTGAGGCCGTCGAACACATCTCTGAATTGACCGAAACGGACTCGGAAAGCGTCAGCAAGAGCCTGCTGTACCGCACTGTGGCCACCGGGGGCGGCGAGGTCATCGAGAAGGGACACACGGAGCACGAGGCGAGCTTCGGACGAGACGCTTTCGTCAAGGTGCTGCTGCTTACCTTTTGTCTGTTTGCCAATCACACATCAAACTGAATTTCCTTTTGAAAAAATATCTACTCAGGATAAAGATTTAAGCTTCATACAGATGAGTAGTCGTACAGCTCTGCGCAGGGTAATAGTATTATGTAAACATCTTCTCAGTGACTTGTTTGCTTTGATCTCATTTACACACTTGTCACATCGTTTTTTATCGCTGGCTCACTCTCTTATTTCCTCGCTGCAGGCTCTATATGAGAGACTTTTTGGTTGGATCGTAGGCCGAATCAACAGTGTCATAGAAGTAAAGGACTACAACCCAGTGCTTCATGGGAAGAACACAGTCATTGGCGTGCTGGACATCTACGGCTTTGAGATCTTTGACAACAACAGGTGGGGGTCGCCGTGTTACAAACCTGCTGTATTCTTCTTTATGAACATGTAAAGGAATGAGTCACTGTTGGATGACGCTCGCTCATGTTCTCGCTCCTCTTGTCAGTTTCGAACAGTTCTGCATCAACTACTGCAACGAGAAGCTGCAGCAGCTCTTCATCGAGGTCATCCTCAGACAGGAACAAGACGAGTACCAGAGAGAGGGCATCACCTGGCAACATGTGAGAAACACACACACAAATGATTACACATGACTGTGAGAGATGCTGTAGTACATAAAAGTTTGGGCCCGACTGATATGGGATTTTGGGGGCCGATACTTTTATCTTTTATACTTTTAAATATTATTCTTCCTCTGTCTTTTAAAAAAAAGTTTCCCATAAAAAGTTATTTGAGGTTAAAACATCTGGTGCAGCTGTGACACAAAGCAGAAAGTTTGTTAGTGCAGTGATACTACTACACCCATACATGCTACATACAGGCTACATACATGCTACATACTGTACATGCTACATACATGCTACATACATGCTACATACTGTACATGCTACATACATGCTACATACAGGCTACATACTGTACATGCTACATACATGCTACATACAGGCTACATACTGTACATACTGTACATGCTACATACAGGCTACATACAGGCTACATACTGTACATGCTACATACATGCTACATACAGGCTACATACTGTACATACTGTACATGCTACATACATGCTACATACATGCTACATACAGGCTACATACTGTACATACTGTACATGCTACATACATGCTACATACATGCTACATACAGGCTACATACTGTACATGCTACATACATGCTACATACTGTACATACTGTACATGCTACATACATGCTACATACATGCTACATACAGGCTACATACTGTACATACTGTACATGCTACATACATGCTACATACATGCTACATACAGGCTACATACTGTACATACTGTACATGCTACATACATGCTACATACATGCTACATACAGGCTACATACTGTACATGCTACATACATGCTACATACATGCTACATACAGGCTACATACTGTACATACTGTACATGCTACATACATGCTACATACATGCTACATACATGCTACATACAGGCTACATACTGTACATACTGTACATGCTACATACATGCTACATACAGGCTACATACTGTACATACTGTACATGCTACATACATGCTACATACATGCTACATACAGGCTACATAATGTACATGCTACATACATGCTACATACTGTACATACTGTACATGCTACATACATGCTACATACATGCTACATACAGGCTACATACTGTACATACTGTACATGCTACATACATGCTACATACATGCTACATACATGCTACATACAGGCTACATATTGTACATACTGTACATACTGTACATGCTACATACAGGCTACATACTGTACATACTGTATATGCTACATACAGGCTACATACTGTACATACTGTACATGCTACATACATGCTACATACAGGCTACATACTGTACATACTGTACATGCTACATACATGCTACATACATGCTACATACAGGCTACATACTGTACATACTGTACATACTGTACATGCTACATACATGCTACATACTGTACATACTGTACATACTGTACATGCTACATACATGCTACATACATGCTACATACAGGCTACATACTGTACATACTGTACATGCTACATACATGCTACATACATGCTACATACATGCTACATACAGGCTACATATTGTACATACTGTACATACTGTACATGCTACATACAGGCTACATACTGTACATACTGTATATGCTACATACAGGCTACATACTGTACATACTGTACATGCTACATACATGCTACATACATGCTACATACAGGCTACATACTGTACATACTGTACATGCTACATACATGCTACATACATGCTACATACAGGCTACATATTGTACATACTGTACATACTGTACATGCTACATACAGGCTACATACTGTACATACTGTATATGCTACATACAGGCTACATACTGTACATACTGTACATGCTACATACATGCTACATACATGCTACATACAGGCTACATACTGTACATACTGTACATGCTACATACATGCTACATACATGCTACATACAGGCTACATACTGTACATACTGTACATGCTACATACATGCTACATACTGTACATACTGTACATACTGTACATGCTACATACATGCTACATACATGCTACATACTGTACATACTGTACATGCTACATACATGCTACATACATGCTACATACTGTACATACTGTACATGCTACATACATGCTACATACTGTACATACTGTACATTCTACATACTGTACATGCTACATACATGCTTCATACATGCTACATACATGCTACATACTGTACATGCTACATACATGCTACATAATGTACATGTTACATACATGCTACATACATGCTATATATGTGCTACATACATGCTATATATGTGCTACATACATGCTACATACTGTACATACTGTGAATGCTACATACTGTACATGCTATATATGTGCTACATACATGCTACATACTGTACATACTGTACATTCTACATACTGTACATGCTACATACATGCTACATACTGTACATGCTACATACATGCTACATAATGTACATGTTACATACATGCTACATACATGCTATATATGTGCTACATACATGCTATATATGTGCTACATACATGCTACATACTGTACATACTGTACATTCTACATACTGTACATGCTACATACATGCTTCATACATGCTACATACATGCTACATACTGTACATGCTACATACATGCTACATAATGTACATGTTACATACATGCTACATACATGCTATATATGTGCTACATACATGCTATATATGTGCTACATACATGCTACATACTGTACATGCTACATACTGTACATGCTACATACACACACTGAAACACTACGTGCATCTCTAATGTGGTCATGTTTCCTTCTTAATTTAAAGTATTTCATGTATTTAAATGTCTACTTGACTTTTTTGTTGTTGTTGTTGGGATTCTTTTTTTTTTTTTTTTACTTACGCTGAAAACAAACGGCCTCCGGGGAGGACGCATCTGAACCCAGAGGAGCATTAAATTATGTTTCTTTGAGTGGTGATGTAATTGGAGTTTAGCTGTGCTGGTTTTGGCTCTGATATTTTCTAGCAGAAAAAAAAAAAACATCCAGCCTTGTTACAAACTTTCTTGCACTAAAGCCTTACATAGAACATACTTCCAAACTAGAGTCTTAATCCATATTTGATCAGCACTGCTGCCTAGTTTAAGAGTTTGATCTGAGATCCCTGGTGCAGAAAGTAGAGGTTGAAACGCCTTTATGCAAATTCAGCACAGTTTATTTAAAGTGTGCTTCCAGCAGCAGATAATAGGATTCCCCACTTCACATGATCACAGCCACATGGTTTTCTTCTCCTTTACATTTTCCCCCATGTTCCCAAAATCCTTCAAACTCCGTCTTACTGTAAATTTAGGAAATACAAGGTGACATGTCGGACTTTGAGTAAGTAATGAATCGAATGGTTCATGTTAGCTAGCTAGTTTGATTCCAATTGATAAATGAGTAAATGAGAATGAATTGTACTAAAGGTGAGTAAAGCTTTTATACATTTCCTCCTCCTTGAACAACGTTTCTACCTGAGTCACATCAGAAAGATGTTCCTTAGCAATGATGTTCGCTTTTAACAAGAAAAACAACAACTCCCATGACCCCATGCTGCTTCACAACATCATCAAACTATGTCTTCTGATGTGTTTGAGATTCCCCTGGTGGCCGAAAAGTGTCATAACGTGCATTTGTCAATCTTAATATTTCTTCACAGATTGATTACTTCAACAACCAGATCATCGTGGATCTTGTGGAGCAGCCCCACAAAGGCATCATCTCCATTCTGGATGAAGCTTGCCTCTCCGTCGGTAAAGTCACCGACACAGTCTGCCTGGACAGCATGGACATCAAACTGGCCCAGCACCCCCACTACACCTCCCGCAAGGTGAGACCAGACCACAGCACCCACCACCAGGGTTCTTCTCTGCCTCTTATATAAAGAAAACCTTTTTTAAAACACAAAAACCTTTTTAAACTTTAAAAAGGGATCCCTAAAGTTGTGGTCATAACTTCCTTAACGCTGGTATCTGTGGAATCAGAAAAAACATGTAAGCAGGAAATCGGTGAAGTCTGAAGCACTGGGCTGTCGTCGCTGAAGAAACTTTCTGAGAAATATTTTATGCATAAAGTTCACAGAGCTGACATGAATTCCCTTGAAAAATAAATCAGTTCTAAACGGCTGGGACTCGACTGGAAAAGCCATTTAAAGGCTGTCAGATGTTTCCACACGAGTCACTTTTGAAACACAGCTGAGTTATGTGTTGTGATGATCACGACGGAGCCGTCCACGGTCAGGCCTCAGAATATTTTGAAGAACTCATTCACCTGTGTTCACCAACCTGTTCTCTCAGGTCGAACACCCTACACCTGCTGTCCGTCCCACACACACATTTTAAGACTCGTGATCTTTTGAGTCTTTTAAAAAGCAGCTAAAAGTGTCGATGTTTCGACAGCCCTACAGGTAATCACCACCGAGTCTACCTACTGATCTATGTTTTTCTGTGCCAATTATTGCTCCTGGTAAGAGAAGGATTTCAGAATGTCGGTCCATGAAGTACTTGTTTGTTCCTATTTTTATGTATGTTGTTATGTTGATGTAAAGCACTTTGTGACCGTTCTCTATGAAAAGAGCGATATAAATAAACTTAACTTTACTTACTTACCTACAAACAGGCGCCCAAAAATCTATGAGGTCATTACAGTGGCGGTTGTAGACCACTTTTACTGAGGGGGCCAAACGCGGGCCAGTTGTTTTGTCAGAGGGGAACATTAAACCCAGGTGAAAAATAGACAAAGATGATCGCTTTAAAAAATATATAACTATTATGCCAAATAATAGCACACATCATTAAATACCATGATTTATATTTGTTTCAGTAACAGTATTTAATGCTAGATTGTGAGTCCAGCTGTTGAGTCAAATACTGTGTATGTTCACTCCTTTTGGAGGGGTGGCCACGGGGGGGCCAAGCTCAGTGTTACAGGGACACTGGCCCCTGTTGGCCCCTGCCTAGAACCGCCCATGGGTCATACAACTAAAAAAAAAAAACTGTAGATCTCATGTTTTAGCATCAAATAGTTACTAAAGAGTCATACATTTGTTTGATTTTTAACCTTAAATGAACGGGAAATATAAAAGAGTGTTGTCTGTTGTCTGTGTTGTCATTTTTCCAACTTGCTGTATTAAAGGTTAAATGTTGTGTTGCAGTCAGTAGAGGGCAGAGTTTCTCAAAGTCCTCATAAGATTCTTTTCAGACAATCAGTTTATCTTGAATCTGTCCTCTGCACACTGTTGAAGTTTCTAACACACATTTAATGACAGAATAGTGTTGTGTGTTGTTTTTCACGGCTGGCTCTTCACTCGTCGTTGTCCTCTTCTCATTTTCAGCTCAGCCCAACAGACAAAACCATGGACTTCCAGAAACACTTCCGTATCCGCCACTATGCTGGAGACGTCACGTGAGTCGTTCACACATTTTTACGCTCTATTGAAAGCAGCAGGATGTTGTGCAGAGATGTTAGTGCAAGCTCTATAATCCACAGCAAGAGTTTTAAAGTTACAGAATAAAAGATCGAATGTCTCACGTTTACAATTGTGCAGTTCAGTGTCTAAACACACCGTGTACCAAATCAACACTCCCTTATTGATCAGGTGTGCGTTGCTCTGGTTTGCAGATGAAATAGAAAATGTGGTGACTAATTATTATGCCAGGTGTTCCATGAACACGTGAAGCACACGCCTTGTTAACGTTGTACATTCCACTCATGGAAAAGCGTGAATATCGTCCTCAGCTGCGAACTGTGCATCAAACACATTCATTAATCTGCACAGGCAGCCATATGGACACCATCGTGTTTGACACATGTGGCATTATGGAGGCAGGGAGAGCAAACAACCTCATCTGCGTCGATGTAATTCCCGCCTGTGTAGATGTATAAATTCATAGAATCACACAACACAACATGTGCCATATCGCAGCTTTGATGAGTGACATTTGATTTCTTATACCTCATTTCCTGGTGCTATCTGGTACATACATTCACTGCACATGGAAGAATTGTATTTAGTTTGATGTGTTGCAATAAATCCCGAACAGAAAATGTACTTTAAAGGTCACATATTATTCAAAATACACTTCACCATGTTTTTCTAACTCTAATATGTGTCTCTAGTCTGTCTACAAACCCCCCCAATGATGAGAAAAGTCCATCCTCTCCGTCTTTTCCCTGCTCCACTTTTCAGAAAATGTGTTCCCAAACAGGCCGTTTGGAGATTTTCCCTTTGTGACATCACAAAGGGCAGTAACCCCTCCCCCAGGTGGGTGTCACTCCCACAGCTAGGTGTTTGTTCTGCCCTCTGAGTCTGCCTTCTAACCGTCAACAATCGGGCATGAAAACCTGAAAGCCTGAGCCACCCAAGCCCTTCCAGAGAGGGGGCGTGGTCAGATACAGCTCATTTACATATTTAAAGGCACAGACACAGAAACAGCCTGTTCTGAGCAGGGCTGAAATGGAGGGGTTTATAGATATGATCAAATACAGGATCAGAGTGGATTTAGAACAAGAAACTTCACAGACATGTTTTGGGGAGCTCTGAGACTTATTTAAACTAGTTGAAAAGGAGAATATGTGACCTTTAAGAAACAAAATGTGATTGTTTTCATAGGGGAGATATAATGATTTTAGATTAGCATAAGTTAGCTCAAATGGTTCCAGAAACAGCAGGAAACAATGTTGCATTCGTATGTTTAAGCTTTAAATGTTTTTTTAAATGTGTCTCAAGATTCTTTTAGTATTTTTTTTTGCAAGTAGTCTCAGCACAGTCTGATATGAGTGAGTAAATATTGTTGATGAGCAAAATGGTCCTTAGAGTCAAACTCAAAAGATTTGAAACCATTTTCTGAGGTCAATCATATCATATATAAGATTTCACACTATAAAATGTCCTTTTTTTCTATCAGGGCTTTTTATTTGATTCTAAAAGTACATTAATTGTCATCGATGTGAGTGCCTGTTTGGTTTATGATTCTCAGAGTAAAGATGAGTTCGCTCAGTTTGCTCGTCCTTCGCTGCTCCACTTCCCTAATGTGTTCACTGGATTTAAACGTCACAGTGGGCAGATGAGGCCCCCGGCCAGCAGTCACCCGTCATGGCTTCAGTTCCAGAAGATCCCCCCCCCCACCCTGCTCACGTGTACCGCCCTCAATCTAGAGAGGGGAAGGATGTTAATATGTCAAGGGAATGCAGCCAGCTGATGAAACTGTTTTGGCTCTGTCAGATGAAGCGGCAGCAGTAATCAAACAGAAACAGAGGAGGGTTTATTGAGTTTCTGTGACTCGGGGAAATCCAGGCTAACACGATGTTAAACACAGACCAAAACACAGATTCATTTGATCCTTCTCTGAAGCTAACAGACAACCAGTGCACTGTTTTCTCACTAACCGCCCTGCCCTCCTCAACACTCAGGGGTGGAGGAAGTATTCAGATATTTTACTGAAGTAAGGTACAAAAAACACGCTGATTTAAAATACTCTAATACAAGCAAAAGTCATGCACAGGAATTATACTCTGATAAAAGTATGTGAGTTTGATCAGGAAATGTACTTTAAGGAGCAAAAATTAATGGAAATTGTGCAGAAAAATACCTCGGAGTGAATGTTGCTTTTTATTTTATTATTAGAAGATTATTATTGATGCCTTCAGTTGGATCAATCTGCTGATTATTCTATTTTAACAATCTGTCGGGCCCGTTTTCTACAATAAAATAACTAAGGGTGCATCTGAGATTAAAGGGGGTGCAGCTTGACCAGCAACAGCAATGAAAAACAGCGTATAGGTGCTGTGGATCCATCACCTGGTCCCCACTGAACAGACAGGACACGTGCACACGTCATGACCATCAGATCATAGATGTAATGAACACTGTCATTATTTCTTTTGCATCCATTCAATTGCAGGTGCAGAAATTTAAAATGAGGGTACCATACATCATGTTGCACCCTCGTAGAACCGGGACTGCAATATATATATTTTTTATTTGGACTGAATAGTGATGAATTCACGATATTATAACCCAAACCAAAAAACAAAAGTGACACCTCCAAGTGTAATTTTTTAAAGATTTCTGTTGCCCGATTAGTGATCGATATGTAATTGTAGACAGACATCGGTATGATTTGATTCAAATACGTAAGCGTCTTCAAAAAAGAGGCTGAAGCCAACACAGCTGCAGTGATTCATTCATTTTCCACCAATAAATGGACAGGGGTTTATTGAGAAATAATTGCAATAGAGTGGTATTGAAAAGTTAGTCAGAATATTGTTTATAGTCTTTTAAATGTAGCTGGTTTCTCTGGGCAACGGGAAATTACTGCACAGTTTGGTTATCAGTGATTTATAAGGGTCGAAGTCAAAGTTCTCGCCTTCCAGCGCTTACTTACTTTATTACAATAAAGTGACATGTTGAATGTCACTAGTGGACATTTAAACCCTCCTCAGACATTTTACACACCACACCACTCATTAGTTTTGCAGAAATGAATCAACAGATGACTTAGCGAGGGGCTGTGGGTTGCAGCAGTACGCTGCACCTCTGGCGGCGCGAACACGGCGGCTGGATAAGAGCATGTGTGGCAGACCTGCAGAGGTACTGACAGATGGCCGTGCGTGTCTCTGTCACCCTACCTCAGCTCGTCTCTGAGCCTCGTCTGGGTCTCTCCAGCTGAGCTGTCAGACTTCGTACATTACTTCCTGCTGACACTGACCCCCCCCCATCACCCCCACCCCCCCTTCCCCTGTCACATCCCACCTCATCTGAGTCAATCCTCACTCTGGCTAAATATACCCTCGCCTCACCGAGCTGCCACTATCACAAGCTTTGACCTACTTCGCTCCCTCCACCTCCTCCCTTTTTTCTTCATCTCTTTCCTCATCCTTTTTTTGTTTTTCCTTTCTTTTGTTCTGCAACCCTCACCTGGTTTTCTTTGTCATCCACTTTTTAATTCCCCGTTGCATTGTTCAGCTTGCACATGCAGCACTTTGAGCAGCCGTAAGATACATCATACTCCCTTACTGCACAACTTTCTACTGCAGGATGTGGTTGTCGCCCGGCTCTCTCACAGTGTGTGTTTTCCCTTTAACCTCGCACAACACAGCCCTGTCCTTGCACCAGCCTTCACCTTCATACTTAAATATACTTTCCTCTTCATCATCCCCCCTTGTCTCTGGAGAGCTGCTGTCGTTATCTCTGCATGTCCTCTCCCGTCCCAGCACTCTCCTGTCCTGTCCTGTCCTTGTGAATGACTGTTGTTGCTTGTTATTGTGTGTTCTGACCGCTCTTCTATTTCCATTTCACACTCCGTGTCTTTCCTCGCCGAGCTTTTCCGGGGATCTGGCCAGGTGGGTTTTTTTTTTTTTTTTTTCAATGCCCGAGAGCCATAGGGACACATCTGTCAAAGCCGGCCTCCGCTTTCTTTGCCTCCAGATGTGACAGCCGGGACAAAAACAGGGCCATGCAGACGACATGTGACACGCTGCATGTTTGTGGTTTTGTTTGTGTTTGTGAGTTTGTTGGAGAGGGAGGCGTGCAGGGAGAATATTCAGAGGAGAAGTCTCTGTGGGAGTAGAGTCTGAGCTACTGCAGTGGTGGAAAGTGACTCTGTATATTTGGCCAAGGTTTTTAAGCTGCCGTTTTTACTTTTAACTTTATACTTCTCTAGATTTTTTTGGGGACATTTTTGTCCTTGTGGAAAGAAAAGCTTAAGAGCGACAGGAAATGTTGGGAGGAGAGAGTTGGGGATGATATGCAGCAAAGGGCCGAGGTCGGAGTCGAACCTACGGATGCTGCTAAGAGTAGTACAGCCTCTGTACACGGGACGTGCAACATATCTGGCGTCCCTATAGTCTAGATTTCATGTTACCATTTATATCTCTATCAAAAAGTGATTTCCAATTTAAACTTCACACATGGTTTGCTATTGCATCAGCATTAAATATTGGCTTCTGTACAAATAGTTAGTGTTGGCTACTAAGTCGTGTCATGCTAAATGCTCTGAATGTTAAAAGTTAAACTAGACGCCATGAGAACTGGATGTTTGACAGGTGGGGGAATTCCAGGGTAACTCACAATGCAAGACAGAAATCTGTATTTGAGCACCAGATTCTTTTTAAATGAAAATATTGATATTTTGCTCCAGAGATTTCATGATCAATCAGGAGAGTCAGGATGAGAATGGATATTTTGTAGACCCCTCTTCGTCTCCTTATAATGAAACTAGTTTACTAGCCAATCATAAAATAGACTAAGATGTTTTTGTGACTTTGTTTCACGATTAAAGGCAAGTTAGCGCCTGTAGGAGGTCAAAAATAACTTTAATAATTCTGATTTAAAGCTGATTTTTGACCAAACTCCCAACACTTTGAGTTTTCTGTGGTCTGTGAGTGCTGGTCTCCTAGATAATAAATCTCTGTCATGAACTAACTCTATTTAAAGTAGTCCAGAACCTTTACCAGCCATGACAGCAAAGACTGCATCTGCATTTCTGTATCAGCGTTATCTCTAATAATGTAACACATCCATTAGCCTTCTCAGTGTCCCTCATGCTGCACAGTGAGGACTTTTACTTTTGACGTTCCGAGGACATTTCACCTGATAATTCCTGAATATTTAGTCGGATTTTGAATTGCATTTTATTAAGCGAAGCATCCACAGTGTGCAGGTTGATATTACATTATGAGGGAGTCAGTAGAGGTTTATTTGAGGCAACACTTACACCGCAGCAGGCTCTTTACCCCGGAGCTGGACGGCTTATGTAACGGAGCCTCGCAGAGCGCCCGTGACCTCCCACTGATGCCTCTCTGAAAACCAAACCCAGCCAATTTGAATAAATGCAGACCGCTCCGTTTTGTAGACATTTTCATTTCCCCAAAACGTGAGCCGTGGGGGGAACTGGACCGTGTTCCTAATTTGTAAGTGGACTAAGTGGTGTGACTGTTGTTCCTGATCCTCGAGCCTGAGGACTTTGAATCACTCGGGGAAGACAATGGAGTCAGTTACAGAAATGTTAGTGACCCTTGCAGCCATTTAAACTCTGTTACTCTCTGACTTTGGTGTTTTTTTTAAACATCCCTGACAATCCTTTCTACTCCCAGTGCTACTATTGTCATCCCTTTGCTCTTGATCGCCCTCACTTTCTCCCTCTCTGTTACAGATATTCCGTTGAGGGGTTCTTGGACAAAAACAAGGACATGCTTTTCCAGGATTTCAAGCGTCTCATGTACAACAGGTGCCACTCACAGTCTCTCAACAGCATGATAGCTTTGACCGTTAAACAACTGGGTGAAGTGTAAAAAAAAAGAATCTTCTTTCACCCTGTTTGCATTTTTCTCTTTTCATGCTCGCCTACTTAATAATTCCCTTTCATTGCTCTTTTTCGCTCGCTCGCTCCTCTCTCTGTTGAAGTGCCAACCCGGTCCTGAAGGAGATGTGGCCAGATGGTCAGCTGAGCATCACCGAGGTCACCAAGAGGCCTCTGACCGCCGCCACCCTCTTCAAGAACTCCATCGTGGCCCTCGTCGACAAACTGGCCTGCAAGGTTTGCCAATTCAGTTTGAGTTCGACTTCCTCTTCCTGTCTCTTTAACCTTTGTAGGAAGTTGTTAAGTGCAAAGTGGCGCCAGGTAAAACAGATTCTGGCTTCTGCTAATGATGGGTTTAAGCTTCTCTACAGGCGTCCAGCAGGGACATGTATAAGTACCGGTGTGTCCTTTCTTGTATAGCAGATATTGTGGGGTTGCTTGTCCTCATCCTGTCGGCCTTGTAAAGCTGGGTGGGTGATGAGAAGGGAAGGTGATGGCGGACCACAAAATGTGCTGCTCACCTCTCCTGGCCTCATCTCACTGTCTGAAGTCTGACATTTCCTGCTGTTATTTTTGGACGGCCTGCTGTCAGGTTGCTGTAACATCTCCTCTCGGTGTGGCTGAGGTAAAGTTAAAGGAACCCCCCCACCCCACCCCCCCTGGCATTTCCCCCCCCCTTCATGTCACGTTGAAAGAGCGGATGTCTGACACACCTGTGCCCAGTCTGCCCCCCCCCATCATCTGCTCCCAGGCCCCCCTCTACCTGACTCCTTTTTTTAATGTCCGCTGAGCTGAGTTGAAATTGGGGGCACACATGCACATGCATCATTGATATGATGAACGACAGCGTGGGCTATGAACTCAGGAAAATGCTAACTCAGTTCCTTCTTGTTCATCTTTCATGAGAAGAGAGTGAAATACAGGGCAGAAACAAGTGTCTCCTATAGGAAAGAGGAGATCGGGTCCCTCAGAGATCCCTGTCAAGGCTCAGACCAGGGGCGTGTCCAGACTTTTTGGACTGGGGGGGGTTGTGATGTGCACACAAACAAATACATAAATAATTTACCCTTTTCTAACCTCATCAATAATATCTACTTCATAACACAAGATAACGGCAACATTAGCTTCTTTTTTTAATGACACAAAAAGAAGATTTATGTTCAAATTTGAAGAACTTAAATATGTGCATGCAAACTCCTGCACACTGTGAACCTTGCAATGTTTTGGTCCCTCCACATTGCCAGTTAGTTCATTGCTAGTAAGACAGAGGGCATCATTTTCTTATGCACCTGTCTCATGAAACAGACAGGTGCAAGAAGAACACAGTTAGCTTTTTAGTCACGCATTTTTAAGGTGTTTTGAGAGTGAAGCGATGTAAACTTTTGTTATTGTACAGGTGTAGTAGCTGGTGGGTGAGCAGCAGGAGTGCTAGTTAGTCCATTTCTTAGTTTTGAAATGTTGTTGTCTTTGTGTTTGGCCAGAGTCTACCTCAGTGCATATGGAGGAATCAGTCTAAAGAGCCTTAATATTCCCCCAGTCAGTCACTTAATATATCCCTTCATGACAAATATCACCTTATCAAACATTACCAACACTGCTGATCAATTCCTTTCACCTGTGGTATCATCTAAACCCCTCCTTCCTCCTTGTTTCAGCAAGTTTTTATCTACAATTTAAAGTACAAAGACAAATAAATGTACTTGATTGACATGTAAAGAAAACTATAAAAGACTCCCTCTGACAGGGCTTTGGGGATGGCACCTGGGGTGGCCACTCAGATTTCTAGAGGGGGCCCATGCCACCCCTGGCCATCCATCTGGACACGCCCCTGGTTCGGACGTCCAGCAGTTATTTTACATTTGAGGATTTTGTGGTGTTAAAAAATGAAAACATGCTGTTAAATGTGCAGTGAATAAGTAGACGTGGGCTCAGGCTCAGCTGCTCACTGTAGAGATATTAAGGTCAGTAGACTCAGTTGGCCCCGTTCTGCAGCTCGTCTCAAAGGGTAGTGTAGATTATTTACTTGCACAGTGATGAACACAGCAGTGATTCAAATCATGATGGAAAAAATGCAAAAAAAATGAATGAATACGAATTTGTGCAGGGGAGAAAACAAGAGTGTTATAAAATATATTATCCCCAATATACAAACCCTAAGTTGGAATTGTGCAACACTCAGTTACTGATATGGTAGTAGGATTACAGTCAGTGAAGGTTCAGAGCATCCATTCTTAATCTTAATCTGTTCTGCCTATTTAATACAAATTTCTGCTGTAAGTTCATTCACATGCAGGTGACAGTGATGATGTTCTTAAGGTCAGCATTCCTTCTGATCTCTCACTCAGCCCAACAGGAATGAACTGTTCTCTGTTGTGTCTTCCCTCTCAGGAGCCGTACTATGTGCGATGCATAAAGCCCAACGAGATGAAGTCCCCCGTGCTGTTCGACGACGCCCGCTGCCAGCACCAGGTGGCCTACCTCGGCTTGATGGAGAACGTGATGGTGCGCAGGGCGGGCTTCGCCTACAGGCAGCCTTACCTCCGCTTCCTGCAGCGGTGAGAGAACATGATGTGCTTTATGGAGCAAGACTTGTTCAGTGTTTCCCCTTTTCTCTGTGAGGAAGTGGAGGAGAAAGTGTCTTTGTACTAGGAGTTCAGTGGTAACACCTGGAGTGTGAAATATACCAAACTATCGCTGAACTCCTTCAGGTGTCATGATGACATTTGACTCAAAACTACATTTTAAAAGTCAACATGATACTTTTTAAAAACCAGTTTCAAAGTTTGCTTAAAAGTGTACAACAGTGATGCATCAGTTTCTCCTTTAAACCTTTAAAGAACAGAGAGACAAGAAACTTGATGCTTTTTTTCTTTTAGAGTTAATTTCATTTGGTTTCTTTTAGTTGTTTTCAGGGATGGTTGAGCGAAAAATACCGAATTCTAAAAGTGTGCTATTTTGATAAAATGATGCTGCAGAGTTCTCCTGGTTCAAAGCCCCCCTAAGTGGGTCAAAACTCTGGGTACTAAACTTTCTGTAATGAACCTCGATAGCTGATTTATTCAAACATCTGCCTGCAAACCTCGACATCCTTAACATGATTATAAAACAGATATTTACAGTTTTCTTTTTTATCACTTACGCCATGTGCTGATTGTCACCTGTACGCTGATGGAGACTGTACGCTCCTGGAAAAAAACAATGTGGGTGACTCATTCTGCGTCATGGTGGCAGTATGAGTCATATGGTACAGAAGACCTCTGATCTATAACACAAGCAGGTTGTCATCTCTGTGTTTCTCTATTGGCTTCTGTAAACTACAATCAAACCCCTCCAGAGTTTTCGGTTTTTAAAGGAAACATGCAAAGTTTGAGTTCTTCACATGGCAACTTTATTAATCATCACTATGTACCCCAGTTTGTTGTGTAGGATGTATTTTCTCTTACGATTGTCAGACAAATAACTTCAACGTTAAAAATAGCTGCGGTGCCCTTTAAATGGAAGTAACAAGAGTCATTCCACTTTTACATCCACAGACAGAAATACTCGCCCTTTTCACGGCGCAAATCTGCAACAACACATTAAAGAACCTCTGTTGTCATTTCTCCTTAAGGGGGCACTCACACTAGACTCAGTTGCATGCTGGGGCACGGTGTGGATTGCCAAGTGCAGGGATGGGCAACATTCATTTAATTCTCACTGCCAGAGGGCCAAATTGTAGGGTACAAAAAAACGATTGCAGTCAATTATGTCTCAAATTTAACTCAACATATACCAGTGATCAAATGTTTTTCATGGACATATTTCTGGTTGTCATGATTTCATGGCAGATTTTGTCATGTTTTGATATGTAAAAATTGACCTGAGGGCCACGCGGCACCCCTGGCCTAGTGTGAGTGTAGCCTAAGACATTCATATTGACTCCACAACGGCGTAATATAGGTGTCCCAATCTGTGAATTCACAGTGTGTTACAGATTTGCAAAATGGCAAGAGAGAGAGCACAGCACAACGGGAGCTTTACATACACACACACCAGTCAGACATGCACACACACAGCGCTGTTCTCCCCCCTGTAACGCCTCTGTTTGTTCCACCCGAGGCGGCACAGAGGGAGGCGGATCACTTTGAATATTGATCCTGAAGAGCACCCTTATATAAATATACCCTCTTATAGTTTAATACCAGATTTCTTCTTCTCTTCCTGAACAATCCGCAGATACAAGATGACATGCGAGTACACCTGGCCAAACCACCTGATGGCCACGGACAGAGAGGCCGTCGAGGCCATCGTCACCCAGCACGGTTTCCAGGGCGACGTGGAGTACGGACACACCAAGCTGTTCGTGCGGACGCCACGCTCCCTCTACACCCTGGAGCAGGAGCGAGCCACCCTCATCCCCATCCTGGTGCTTTTCCTGCAGAAGGTCAGACACGTCAGGATGAGTGTGACTGTAATGTCGAAGGTTCTTTCTTGTGCGTTTAGTATTCCTCCACAGCCTCAGCATGATTTCAGAAATCTTAAATGTCAGATCTCAAAGGCTGTTTTCTGGAAGTCGTGCGTGGATTTTGATAAGAGTGCATTGATCTTGACAGTCTGATTAATCGACACAGAGACCTAATTGAGCTCGGATCATGTGATCCCGGTTAATCATGAATAACATTATCGTCTCCCGTTACAGACTCGGGCCTCTGGGTTTCAAAGAGGAGATTGCAGTTTGCCTCAGTCTCATGAATATGTGGCTCCTGGTTATGTTTGACTGAAATTCATCTGCCTGCTTGAATTCTAATTTCCTGTAACAATAATTGAGATAATTAATGAGATCCAGAGCACAGTCACATTAAAGTCAATTACCTCCCCTTGCTCAATGAAACACCCCTCTCCCTCCTCTTCCTCCTGACCTACTTTGATGACTCTGCGGAGAAGTCTGAGTCTAGAACTGGAAGGAAGTTTGTCTGCAGCTCGTCAGGACTCTCTCTCTCTCTTTCTTTAACACGTCTCTCTTTCCCTCAAACCCTCAAGGTGTGGCGGGGGGCTTTAGGTCGCATGAGGTGCAGAAGGATGAGGGCCATCTATGCCATCATGGGCTGCTACAAGCGCTACAAGGTGAAGGCCCACTTCTGGGAGGTGGAGCGGAGGTTTGCTAATGTGCGAACCATGGCCGACTACGGGAAGAGCGTGAACTGGCCGACCCCGCCTGCAGCTCTGTCCCAGTTTCACAACATCACAGTCATGCTGCATCGCAGGTCAGAACCCAGGAAGGGAAACTCATAATGACACAATGAAAATAACCAGCTAAAATGTTTTTTTTTCTTGTTTTTTTTATGTTAAATCCTCAACCATGCTCACAGTTGTACTAACTGACTCAGAGTTTAAGTTGTTTACGGACTGAATGTTAACACTGATGCCAATTTATGATCTACAAAAACAAACCATCAATGTGAAGATGGATTATTTATACATAGTTGTTTTTTTTATGCATGGTTCTGTAGCATAGGGGGGAAAAACAGCCTGGTTCTGTCCATTCACAGCATTTCTTGGAGCTGACTTCAATGACTATTCCATGAAAACACTTTAAATAGTTTTTACTGATTGTGGTGAAACTGGATCACATGTTGTGGAGAAAAAAATCGACTTTTCTGTCTTTATGTCATGTGGCTGATGTGCTGAAGTTGAACTGTAACTGCTATTTATAAGATAGCTCAGTTAGCCGTGCAGCTCACTTTTAGCTTTAAGCAGTAAAACCAAAGAGTACAGTTAAAAACCAGGTTACACTGTTACAGGGGGTTCTGTCCCATTTTGGGCTCCTGTTAACTCAGGACTGAATCTCTGGGTTGGGGCGCTGACTGATGCCGACCGCCTTCTTCCTCCTCTCCTGCGTCATGTCTCTCATGCACTTAATTCTACACTCTGTTTCTGTTTCTAAGGAGTCATGCTTAGTGGTTCTGTAACATTGTTTCCTGTCATTAGAAAGGCCAGTTACACATTTTTTTTTCATCCATTTTCTGTAACGTAGAAAACTTGAATTGTGCAGAAAGACAACGGGAGAGGAAATACTGAAAAAAAAGAAAAGAAGTTAATGTTTCTCTGCATCTCTGGAACGCTGGAAGAGTTGAGCTCGACTTTGATTCGTAGTACATCACACCTTTCATTCAGTGACAGGTGTCAGGCTTCTGTTTGAAGCTTTGTGTTTCTAAGATTCTATCCAGACGACTTAAAGCTGGATGCCTTGTCACTTCTGAACACAACACAAGTCTTCTTACTGCGCCTCTTGACGGAGCCTCGCCCAGCTGTTTCCCCCTCTTTACTCCAAACCCCTTAATGTGGATTTATTTAATCACACAGACATTGAAGTGATATTTATCTTCTAATCCTCCAGATCGGCATTAAAACAGTTAAAATAAATCTCAGCATTTGAGTAATAACTTCAATGTGTTACTCCGGGTGAGCGAGAGCGAGAGAGATCTTTTTTGATCAACATGAATATGTTTTGGCACTTCAGATAAAACCTCTTTTTTTTTTTTTTTCTTCCATCCCTCACAGACTTCAAGCTTTTTTTTTTTTTTTCCCTCCCACTGCATTGTTTTCCTTTGCACCTTTGATGTATGGCTCCACCCACGTGACATGCTGTCTTGTTCCCATCCCCTTGTTGTCAGGTGGTGGGCGAGGCAGATCGTGAAGAACATCCCTCCGTCTGACACGCTGGAGGTGCGAGCCAAAGTGGCGGCTCTGACTGCTCTGAGCGGAGAGAGGAAAGACTGGGGAGTCAGCAGAGCCTGGGAGAGGGACTACCTCGCCAATGTAAGAACCACATACGATCACGATCAGGTGTGTCAACCTGTGGTTAGGTTGACTGAAAGTTAGGCCGAGACAGCATTTCCAGCATGGCGGCTGCTGCTGATGAGCCTCCAGAGCCCGCTGCAGTGACAGACAGGTGACATCACTCAGGCTTCAAACATTAATATTCAAATTCAAATGCAGCACAAAAGAGCAGGGATAGTTGGTAAGAATCTTTACTTAAGACTCAGCTTGTAAAGGACAAACAGGTAGGTAAAGTTCAGTTCTTTGGCGTGGAACCATCAGAGTCTTTTGATTGGACTGGAGGCTTCGGCTTGGGGGTCCGAACTGTGAGATACACAAGTGATGAAGGGGTAGGTAAATGTTCACAGAATACACGCAGACGGCGACACAGTGAGAGTCTCTGATCAACAGAGGAGGAAACAGGTGAACTCACTCTGCAGCATTGTTTGTTAAGAGTCAGCACGCGGCCAGAGGAAGAGGCAGACAGGAACAAGTGACACTGGGGCAGACTTCAAGGTCAGGGACAGACGGCTGAGATGATTTTAAGGATCATAACAATGCATGCAGGGTCAGAAAGAGGGACTCAGTAACAGAGTGAGGGCTGGAGAGTCGAGCATTTGATGTCAAAGAACGGTCTTGAAATGTGCGAGTGAGCAGGAGAGGTTTTCCTACTGGCTTGATTGCAGACGAGAGGCAGCTGTGTCCGCAGGTGAGCGGGGTTGAGCTTGATGAGGTGGGAGTGATCGGCAGACAGAGTGAAGCGGAGGCAGGCTGAGTGGAAAATGACTTGAGTGGGGGGTTCAGGTGAGCGGAGGAGTAGAAATGTGACAGTTGTGAATATGGAAGTGTTTGTTAGATTCATTTTGATTCAGGAGAAACAGGTTTCAAATGAAATGGTTTTTGACTGGTGAATAAATCTTGTTATATCAGCGCATATGTGAGTGAAATTAGGCGATACCGACAGTCACTTGATACGCTGATATCGGACGATGTTATCAGGCTTTAATAAATTGTTGTCATCCAATGATAATGTGTTTTTATGAACTTTCTAACTTACTATCTGAGGACCTCATTGACCGTGTCCTGTTCTTTGACACACTCCACTCAACAACAAAATGTTTTTTTTTTTTCCTTTTACAGAGATGAGTGAAAAAGTCCACTCACTTCACTGGCAGAATAATTCCTTTTAGATTCATCTCAACACTTGAATACCCAGCAGTGTTTCTGATCACAGGAATCGTCTGTTGTTGGGGATGTTTGTGGCGCATGTGACGAGAGCTCGCAGTAAACAGCGTGACTGAAAGAGGACAGCGCTCATGAACACAGCCCTTCCTTAATGAATCCCACAGTCGGCTCATTTAGCAGCTAATCCGAGGGTGTTTGCTCGCTCGAGGCTCTTGAGAGACGCCTTCGGGGGGGGGGTGGGGGGGGGGGGGGGGGGTGAGCATGACCACCACAGAGTCCTGAGTCACTCCTCTCGTTAGCCCGTCAGACGGCCCGTGACTCGCCGCCCTCCTCCAGGGCTCCAGCTTCACATGATTGTATTTAAATCCTACAAAGACCTATAGTTAAATGCACTCAGTCAGCCTGAATCGTGACTCGTGTGTGTGTGTGTGTGTGTGTGTGTGTGTGTGTGTGTGTGTGTGTGTGTGTGTGTGTGTGTGTGTGTGTGTGTGTGTGTGTGTGTGTGTGTGTGTGTGTGTGTGTGTGTGTGTGTGTGTGTGTGTGTGTGTGTGTGTGTGTGTGTGTGTGTGTGTGTGTGTCTGACGTGTCCGAGTACCAATTAGTGTAAATCATGTATTCTCGTAAAAAAAAACCTTCAACAGATTAAAGATTAAAGGGTCAACAAGTTGACTTCAATATTTCAGATTAAAGCTCGTCTTACAAATCAGAGCAGGGAAGTTGTTGGCATGGCAACCCTTCAGGACAAGAAGCTGTGAGCTGGAAAAGATGATCATAATTTATTTTTTTTTTAAATCAAGTTTTCACTTGATTTTTCAGGCGGCTGGGAGCGATAATCGTATACGTGTGATTTTTTAAAAAACATCTAACTTGATGAATAATGAAAACTGTCTTTGCAATCGCGTGCAACTTACGTCCTACAGCGTTATTATGATATATTACCCTCAGTTCAGAATCATTAGAAAAGGAGCTTAATGTAGAGGAGAAGTGTGATTTCATTACTTATTCTTCTTCATGTGTGCTCAGAGGAGCACAACAGGAAGTCACCAGGCTCATCCATAGATCCCTCTGAACATGGACCCAAATAAGCTTCACATCAACAATCTTCTAATAAGACTTTAACCCTTTTCACACATACTGAAATCTCCTGAAAAACTCTGGAGACTTGGCTACCCGGAGGTTCTTTAGGCTGTGTGTGAACACAAACAGATGCATTTTTCACGCGGTCTTTACCCGGAGTTTCTCCAGCCAGACCCCTCGTAGTTTATCCACAGAAAATCTGAGTGAGCAGCATATACTCTGGAGATTTCAATTTGAGCCAATAGAAAGAGAATGACGTTTATATAGTGACTGTCTAAAGTGTCTGCACGCGACCTCTACGATCTCCGTGCTCTAATTAAACGTCTGCATTCTGTTTTCTGTTGGTCAGTATGTTGTTCTCCTCTCTTTTGTGGATGTTGTCATCCCATTGGATTACACATAGCATTGATATAAAGGCAAATATTCTCATTATAACGTCGTTAGCGGACTCTGTTGCTTCAGCCGCTACTTCCACGTTGTTTATTTACATCACGTCTTACCTCAGCAAATCCCCCGAGCCCCCCTCCCCTCTGACAGGGAAAGTCCCCCGCTGTGAGGAGCATATGTGAACGACTAGGTCGGGAGAATCTCCAGAGAAGTCCTCCTGTAAATATCTAGATATTATCCGGAGTGCTTAAGTGAAAAAGGCTTTTGTTAACATTTTTGGTTAAAGGAATTAGCTCCCATACGACCAAAAGAGCATCAGTGAGGCTGTAAACCTGTGTTGGGGCAAACTTCTTGGTGTTTTATCCAACACACTTTTAGCAAATGCAAAAGTTCTTGGGAGAAATGGTCACATAAAAAGTTTGAGATTTTCCTCTTAGCGGGCCCCCCCACCACTGTATTTCTAATCAGGCAGTTTAGCTCCAGTATCAGGCCACCCTCACCCTCATCCTTCTCCGACAGCATGTCAAACTCTGTGTCTGCTAACTGCACCCCGAGGCCCTGAGCTTTCATCTCCTTCTTATAGAGATAAAGCAACAAAACGAAGAAGAAGAGGTCACCCAGAGTTACACTCCTAAACCGTCTGAAATGTAACTGCATGATGATGATGATAACATCAGCCGGCTTCTCACAATAACACGACTCTTTCAACTCTGCAGGTGCGAGACAGCCCTGAGACCAGCCCGGGCTTCGTCCGTATTTCCAAGGAGCTGAGGAACAAAGACGAGTACTCTCAGGTCCTCTTCTCGGGCTTCTGCAGAAAGGTACAGTTTGTGTGGGAGGAGAACGAGATGATCAGAAATGAATGTTTTGTACGAGGAGTTTCCTTTCTTTTGCTGTTCCCTTGCAGCTCTGGGATATTTTTCTCTCCTTCTTCTGTGTTCTCTGTTCCACCCCCTCGCACTCCTCTTTCATGTTTTCATGTTTCCAGCGGTGAACACGGCCCTCTCAGACAGAAATATGAAGAATACAAATCTCAGAGGATTAATCATGAAAGGCATTGAACTCCTTAACCCTACAGATTGTCCTCTTCTTTTCTGCCACTGAAAAGACTCGGCTGAATTATTATTTTTGCCTCATGCTGAACTTGCTCTTATCGTCTCCCTTGGGGATCACAGTGGCCATATTTTCCTTATCAGGGATTGTGGAGCGAGGGATTCCACTAAAACTCTTGGTGCAGCTTTTAAGCCAAAGTATGCCTGGAGATATGCAGGCTTTGATAAAGGCAATGAAACCATCTCCGACTCTGACAAACCCACCGGAGCTTTTATCTTGAGTCTGAAGTTCTCTTTTTATTTCCTGCTTTGTGAATGTTTCTTGTTTGCAGCTCCACAAGGAAAACCTAGAGAAAACAGCAACAACTAAAAAGAAAAATAGAAAATGTGCAAATGTGGAGCTTTATCCTCTCTCTCTCTCTCTCTCTCTCTCTCTCTCTCTCTCTCTCTCTCTGCTCTCTCAGGTGAATAGATTCAACAAAAGCACAGACCGAGGCCTGCTCGTCACAGACAAGTACGTCTACAAATTGGAGCCAAAGAAACAGAACAAGGTTTTGAAGAGGCTTCCTTTGGACGCTGTAAGTACTCACATGGGAGAGAGCGTTCATGCACAGACGCACCACCACACTCCACCCCGAACCCTTAAAGCTACAGAGCCGCGCACACATCCAGATAAAGACACGCAGAGCAGGCCTTTTTAAAATAGATTTTAATTGAACTTAATTGTGTTCTTCTGTAGTTTTTGAATAAACAAAGTAAACACTGAAAAAGTTGCATAAAGCTGCGCTGTGGCTCACCATGGCTGTTTCAGTTTCCTCAGTTTCCCCGACAGAAGGGTACCATAAAAGTAGGACGGTACGGATCCTTTATTTTGGTACCATTCCCAACTTTTGACGGTGGAAACGCAAATAAATGGGTACCGTACTGAATCAAACTGAACCGGACCGCTTGGTGGAAACAGGGCTTACCTTTCTTGGAAGGACTTGGGGTACTTAACTCACAAATTGACCAGAAAAGCTTTGCTCTAAATTTCATTTCTCTAAGAATTTTTCAGGTGGTTAAAATTCCCTAACTGCCCCCCTTCAAGTACTTTAGTCCGGGTATAAGGATTGGGGTTGCACGTGCGTTGTTTGCTCTTGTGTTAATCCATGATTGGTCCACTATACCTAATTCTGCTGCAGTGAAACACAGATATAAGTTCCTGAGAACTGTTCTAATTAGGGTGAATATTGCTACATGCCTCCATGATTCAGGCTTTTGCAAAACTAGACGCACAAGTTACAGTTATGTGCACGCAGGTCACCATGTGGTGGACTCTGAAGCTTCAGTGTTTATCCAGCTCTGCATCGGTCTGTAAACCTTTCTGCGTTCTAACCTCTCTCCATTTTTCAAAAGCATCTCCAATATTGATCCTAGTTTGAGCACGTTTCTGTGGAGCTTATTAGAAACGTGCAGAGGCTTTTTAGGTCGGGTACAATCACTTCTATCTGAGCCACTTCTCTTACCCGCTTCGGTCGCTGGAACACCTTTTGACCTGATAACTGCTCTCATGTCTGACAAACTGAAGGGCAAGGGGTAAAATGGCCAAGTGGGGGTGCCTTAAAACAGACCATTCAGCATGTTTCCTTAATGTCCGATGATACAGTAAAGTAATTTTATGATTTAATACAGTAGATATCTTATGTTAGGAACCCTTAAATGTATTATTATTAAAAATAAATTACCACAACAGTCATTTTACCAATGGTTCTGGGGTTTTTCCCAATTTGGGGGAAGTTTGAAGTAAAAAAAAAAAACTGAAAACCAGACAAAACAAAAGACTTGACAGCTCAGGTGTAAGAACAGCAGACAGATTACTGTAGAGCTGGTGAGGGAAGGTGGGAACAAGTGAAGGTGTTAATATCAGAAGACAGGAACAGAGTTAATGGGGATAGGACAGGAGGGAGAGGCTGGATCTTAAATGTCGGGAACGCAGGAAAAAACGAAGAAACAAAGAAAATGAGAGAATGACAAAACAACCAACTTGACAAAGATCCTCCAGAGCTTGTTTTATTTTATTCTCTGTGACAGGGTAACTAAAAATCTCCATTAGCATTACACTTCACTGGACTTGTAAAAGGTTGGTGGATTCCCTCTTTAACTCTAAACAAAGTCTCGACCCCAAAATAAACCGTTACATAATGAACCTCAATCTGACACATAAAAAAAAAGAAGAGCTCAGACACACGCTGTGCAGCACCAAACAGCAGCTCTACTCCCTAATAGCTACCAGGAATGTGGGTCAGACCTGGTACTCTATCCCAGCTGTCATCTGTTTACACACACACACACACACACTCACAGACACACTCACAGACACACAGGTCTGCGTCACTTTTGACCCGGGTCACTGCCATCCATCAATCAAAAAGAGAAGTACTGAAGCAGTATGAAGACTCACAGGGACAGAACACCGTCTCCTTTTGACTCAAAGAGCTCCTGACCTGTTTTGTCAGGATCTGAGAGGATGTCAGGCAGTGTGTATGTTTGTGTGTGTTTGTGTGTGTGTTGGTCAGGTGTGTGTTTGCGTGTGTTTGTCAGGTGTTAGGCTTGATGTGCAGACAGCTCTGTTTAATCTGACTCTTTCTGTGACCCTTGAAATAATAACTTGATCTCACAGATTGATGGATTTCTGCATGACACAGGATCTTCATGATGGAAGAACTTGATTTAAGATTCACTTCTCGCTGAGGCCGTTGAGCAAACAGTTCATATTTGTTGACATTTGACGTATATGCTGAGTCATTGCTGTCATGGGTTTGACACCAACAATGAGCCCCTGCCCCTTCAGTAAGGGCAAAATAATCTTCCAAACAGGATTTATTCGGTTTAGTTATTCTTTTTTTAAATATGAAATAAACCCAGAATAGTTTTAATCCCTCATTGAACACAGAAAAAACGGTCTTGTCTTGAACTGTGGTGGGTTTTTCAAAGACTGCGCCCCATGAAGTGCTCGTCTTATTGTTCTTTTTCTCGATGGCGTGGCATTTGCCGTCATTCCCGTCATATCGGAGGCTTCAGCTTTGACATTTTGATGTCACCGTCTATTCTTGACTTCATCAGGTGTTGCGCTGGTTACAGGTTTGCTCTTAAGTGTATGTAGACATGTGCACAAGGACGGACGATAACAACCTGACAGAGAGTGAGTCAGCACCGCTGGACACCCAGCAGAGGTTTTAGAGAGAGTGAGAGAGAGAGAGAGAGAGAGAGAGAGAGAGAGAGAGAGAGAGAAAGAGAGAGAGAGAGAGAGAGAAAGAGAGAGAGCGCTGAAACATGCCAGAGGGTTAAAAACCATCATTATGCGGCAGCGGAGCGGCTAAAGATAGCTGATGCCATTAAGCTCTGCTGCTCACACGGAGGGGAATGAGTCTTATCCAGGTCAGAAACTGAGAATAAAACACTAAAGAAAGCAACGCTGCTTTTTCTCCTCTCAGTGTGTCAAACGGAGTCTCTCCGGCCATCAGTCTGACCGCCAGCACAGATGTCTGAAACTTCACTCAGGTTAAAGCCTGACGGAGCGAGGTGACCAATCACCAGAGCCGTACAGAAGTGAAGGTTTTAACACCTGACCTCATGTTTAAAGAGCTTAAAAACAAAAACATGCAAACTAACAGAACTCAGTGAATGAACAAAAGAGTTCTCTGATGATTTATAAATAATGTGAGGTTTCTAGGTTCAGGAAGTGGTTTGATCCGCCTGTCGAAGTGTCCTCGTGTGTGTGTGTGTGTGTGTGTGTGTGTGTGTGTGTGTGTGTGTGTGTGTGTGTGTGTGTGTGTGTGTGTGTGTGTTAGAACCCGATGAGTGTGCGCCATCATTCTTTGAAAGTGTGTTAATGGGGTCAGTGGTCATGTGAAGCAGCATGAGTGCTCTAAAGACTAGAAAAGTGTTTTACAACGGGAGTCCATGTACCACTTACATGACTCACATAATGAGCACTTCCTGTGGTGGCAGTAAAAATGAGCTGCGCTGAAAACGTTACTCTGATAAAGGTTATGTTACACGCTGGTCTACGTTAAGAGGTAACTAAGACTGGGAGGCTGCGGTCTGTCAGACACGCTCACAGTTTACCACTAACAGGAAGTAACAGCGTTGAAAAAGAACAATCTGCAGCTTAAGTTGATTAACTTTCTGAATTTGGGTCAAATCTGAATGAATTTGGGAATGTTTTGTTCCCGCCTGCACAGACTCGGCACTGGCTGAGTTTGCTGCTGTTGTCGTTATTCCTGCTGAGATGGAAGAGACTCTTTGGACAGACGAGACATCACTTATCAGAATCAGATTTTTTGACAGATCTAGGTTTACACACACAAGATGGAGAAGAAACTTAGTTAGCTGCGCTCTTATTGTTAGGAGGCTTAAACTGAAAAAGACAGAACAAAAACATGAAATCCTTACTGAACAGAATATGTACAAAAGGTTTATTTAACATGCTGTGACGTGGCAGGAAGATGCAATTTGACAGTAAGTAGAAATATCTTACAGTTTATAATCAAGTTAAAAAAAGAGTAAAAATCTGGTGTCCATAAAGTCAACATGTGTGATTTTATTATTGGTAGTAAAGAGAGTCTTGTAGGTCAGTGTTCAGTAAGAAAGATGAGACCATTTGAAGAATACAAATGTAAAGAAAAACAGAATGAGTGACATTTATCAAAAAAGAAAGATAATAGGTTTTTAGTTTAAGCTTCTCAAATATACGGAGTGCTGATAGCTTGTAGTCATGGTTGCAGCAGTAATGGGTTTGAATTGACCTCTGCCCTTTGCTGGATGCCCCCCCCCTCCCCCCACACTCTCTCCTCCCAACATTTCCTGTCTCTCTTCAGCGGTCCTATCCAATAGAGGCCGATATTAAAAATGTTCAGCTGTTTGTTTTCCAAAAAGAGCAGCTCAGAGATTTCACCTCGCACTATGAGTTAGTCTAAGCTGCTCTTTTTTTTTTTTTTATAGATAAAATTAAACAGTTTCTATAAACAAGATGACTGATTATGAAAACAGTCGTTAACTGAGGGTCTGAAAGCTTCATTTTTTAATATGGATTAGACCACGTGTCCTTCTACACAAACAGATCCGCTGATGTTACGAAACAAAAACTTTTTATTTTTAAGGATTAATTCTCATTAATTTTATTAAAAAAATAAATCTCCAAATCTAGTGATGTATCTGTCGATGACATTCATTTAATACACTGAATCCCTGACCTCTGCGTGACGACCTCTGCAGTGTGTCCCGGTTGCCGTGGGAACAGGTTGTGCCAGAATGTGGCCTTGACATTGTTGCACGTTGTCGTCCCTGCTGGATTAACCTGAGAGTACCGATGGGATGTAAGAGGCTTAGCCCACGTTGTCTCCCATTCCCTCTCTAAAATAATGTGACACACCTCACTTTCTCTCTGTGTGTGTGTGTGTGTGTGTGTGTGTGTGTGTGTGTGTTTATCGCTCGCACACACGATGATAAAAGTCAAGTACAAAATCAAACCACTTCAAGTCTTGTTAGCAAATGATATTGTATAATTTTTTGTTTGTAATTACTAAACATTGCAGGTTAACTCCTGCACACTGTCTGCACTCGCTGTGTTTATTGTACAAATACATCTGCACTGTATTTGTACAATAAACACGTATAATTTAAGAATGCTGTCTATTGATTGGGGGGCACCTACCCATTAACAGGCATAAAAAATGACTTTAAAGACATTATTAATCTTGAGGTTTTGTTTACTTTTTGTTTCATAACATGCAAACAACTCCTCACAGGAGCTTAAAGTATATGTTGATGTAAAACAGTTTTTACTTATATTATTATTATACTTATATTATTGTATGTTTTGTAATGCTCTTTTTCTTTTCTTAGTTACATTTTTGGACCATTTGTGCCTTTATTAGATAAGACAGTTGAAGAGAATGAGGAAACGTTTGGTGGAGAGAGTTATGGGCGACGTGCTGAGGTCAGATTTGAACCCACGGTCTCTGAAATGAGGAGTATTGCCTCTTTACAGGCGGCCTAACCGCTAGTCCATCCGTCACCCCATAATGCTCTTTTACCTGAAATGCAAATATCTGAATACCTTCTGCAGCATTACTGGCAGTAACTCTGTGCATTATTCCAACTGGGTCACACCTCATGACTCTCCCTTCAGCTGCAGCACACGTGCAGCGCGGCCAGAGTTTCCCTCACCCTACATACTGCGAGCAGAAATAATCCGCTGACTTCATTCATCTTTTGATCCCGGTTATACTGTGCTGCACTTGATTCAATTCACAGGTGTTATACGTTCACCTGATAATCCCTGACATTTTTAAACAAATGAAGTTGTGACATTAAATATCTCGATCATCGGGCTGTGAATAATCGGCTCTTCTACATTTAAACTGGACGTCCCATGTGCAAGTTCTGCAATCACAATTCAGTTAGCATAGACACAGTCAGAACCTGAAGCTGATGTTACTCTGATGAAAGCTCTGGTATTTGCTGCACTCGTTGGTGCTACTGATGGTTTGGTGTCAGTATTCCCATCACGAGTGGAGTCCATCACTTACTGTTAAATTCCAGCAGATGTGTGATAGGTCCGTCTGCGAGCTGATCTCTATGTGTGTGCTTCCACTGACTCCTGGAAAAGAAACACATCTGATGTTCAGTATCAGCAAGAGGCATGTTTGGACCTTTTTACTTAAATATTCCACAACTGCAACCGAGCTTCACCGCCCTTATGATCAAAATTATACTTTTACAATTCACCAAACTGTCAACAGACGAGGCAAAAGCACCATTTGTGAATAAAAACAAAGCTGTTGACAGGTACAGCAAGGTATAACAGAGGGGTAACAGTTGCATCTTGAAGTGGCTGTGTTAAAGCCGCTAAAGAAAGGTCCAACTAACGGGAGTGTGGGGTAAGATCTATATCCAGGTGACGTACAAAAGCAAACAGAGCCATCAGCCGCAATGATTTACAATCAGCGACTGTTGAAAGACAGCAGGATCAAATTTGATTGACAGGAAACAGTTCCTACACATGAACTGGGCATCAGCAAAGCGATATGAAAGATAAACTGCTTTGTCCACAGGGGGGCGCCAAATCGAGCAGAAAGGTCCTCAAAGGAGCTTTAAGTATTTATAGTGAATGTAGGCCTATTTGTTGTGGGGGAAAACCCAATGGTTTGTAATTGTTGTAATGGATGCGACCAGCATTCAATGTTCCTTATCACCAAGTCAAATCGTCCCAAACTGGTTTCTTGTGTCAGTCGCTGAACAATGGAAGCCTGCTCCTGTTTGAGAGCCATTTTCGCTTTCCTCCCCATTTCTGTTCTTATTCAATACACGACAAAACAAGCTGCAACTTGCAAGGTGTACCTGACAAAGTGACCAGTGAGTGAATGAAAGTTACAAAAAAAGTAGCTTTCAGATATCTAAAAACTCTTTACAGAAAAGTAAACTCATGTTGTTATTTTGTTCCACTGCTTTTGGAGACGACACAGACCCTGCACCAACAACTCACAAGAGTATATTCACAACAAAAAAAGCAACCTCTTTATAAAATATTATAGTTTATATAAATACATTTCACATTTACCCTTCCTTTAAACTGTGCTGTTTTTCTTCTCTGGTGGAGAAACACAAGAGATCTTGAAATATAAGAAGCTGCAATCCTCTTATTCCTCCTTTAAACGGAGCGTAGATTACTGTAATAGAGATCAGGGGATGTAGAAGGATAATGTACAGCGAGCAGGTTGTTATAGAGGAAAGAACCCGCACCAAGACAACCAATCAACAGAGCACAGCAGTGTAGTTAAAAACATGTTAAAATAAATGAATTCAATATTTGTTTGCAGGCATCAGAGTTACCGTTTATTTCTACACTTGAATGTCAAGTGTAGAAATATCAATTATCACTTTTTAAGGGTTGGTGTTGTGTCGGGTTGGTATCTGACTTTTTCTCTCCTTCTCTTCAGTTCACAGGACTGAGTGTGACCAGCGGGGTTGACCAGATGGTGGCGCTACACACGTCCGCTCAGGATGACGTGCTGCTGTGTCTGCAGCGAGGGCAGCTGTGCCCCAACCAGGACCGAGTGGGGGAGCTGGTGGGAGCCATCGTGGACCACTTCACACGGTCAGTCCCTCATGACGACTCTTTGTCACCATGAAAACATCCGCTGATTATCTGCTGTAAAGCTTCTGCAGCCTTTAAAATGATCAGTGTGAGACGTTATCTTCAGGGGCAGCAGACATGGCACACTTGGATTCATGATCTCTTGTAGCCTTTTCACACATGCACCAAACTATTGAAAATATCCCACATTTTCAGGGTGAGCTTTGAGCATGATCTTCAAAGTTTTTATCAGGGCCGGCTCTCCTTTCAGCTAGCTGTCCGGTTGAACCTGTGTGTGAACGCAGCGCAGAAAGAAATTCAATGTGAGCGAGTGTGTGGGGTGATGATGGACTGATAATGAAGCTGCTTCATACTCTTTCTGTTAGCCAGCATGTTTTTACACAGTAGATGATAAACCTGTGAGAAACTAGCAGAGTTGTTCTGAAAAGAAAAGGCCCAAGTTTAGCTTTCTCATAGTGCTTTCACACATGCAGAAAACTCCTGATATTTCCAAGAGGAGCTGTTTGTGTGAATGCAAACAGCCAGATTTTTCACTCTGACTTTACCCAAAGTTTCTCCTAGCAGACCTCTAGTACTGTTTCTGCATGAAGTCTGATTATTGTCTCACAGCTTCCTGGGTCTCATGAATTACTTTTTAAATATGTGCAGACAAGTTTATGTTTTTTTCTGATGCTATTAATACAGCTTTTTAATCGACTTCACTGTTTATTTTGGTTTATTAGTCAAGAAAAAGCTAAGATATTGCAACTTCCTGTAAAGAAACAGGTCAGAAAGGAAACACTGTTTGTCCCTGTTCCCACTTTTCAGACATTTCTGATCTGATTTTAATCTTCTTAAACTAACAAAGTGTGCCACGTTACTCCTAAATCCCGTAATTTTAGAGCTTTCAAAATCTAAAACTGTGGACCGCCGTCTATGTAATCTCTCATAAAAAGAACCTCCCAACCCAAATTGTTTACTTGCTTATTTCCTGCAGTTCCTGGAAGACTTTGGAATTGTGATTATAGTTGATGACCCCTTATAGTCTCTCAACAAATGGGGCAAATAGCCTGATGCTGCTGTTTGACATATTTTCAGACACAAAAACATTTACAAAGTTTCTTATTTCTAGAAACACCTTTTTGAGCTCTTTGACCAGGAAGGTATAGACAGCACACCACTTACAGTTTGCTAATTAAAATACAACTAAACACACACAACCCAGAGAGAGATTAAAGATTAAATCCAGCTCCAATAAGGCAATTAGACCTCTCAGTAACACCTTTAACAGGGCCTTGAATTAAAAAGTACACTGTAAAAAAAGGGCTGTGAAATCCACAATAATTAACTGTGTTACTGCCCTCTTTTTAACTGTGAATATGTTTACGGTATGGTACCGTGTTATAGGTCTGAAAACACAGTAATAAACACAATGCTGCAGAAATCACAGTAAAAATCACTCAGCTGTAAATAATTACAGAAACCATTATGCTACTGTAGGAATTCACAGTAATAACTATAATACTGTAAAAAATGCAGTAACCATTACAGTACTTTAAGGAATCACAGTAAACGGTATAGTACTGTAGAAATATTTATCTAAACTATTAATTTCAGCATTTTGTTCACTGATTCACTGCTCTATGTGGTCACCTTTCAATAACAAACGTATATCTTTTTAAGTTACACTCACAGAGTCTCCCAGTTTGAAAATCTCTGCCAGTAATCCGTTGCTTTAATGGACATGCGACACATTTTCTTTCATCAGTCGCTATCTCTGTTTTCTTAAAAAAAGCATATTCCTCTCAGATCATAACTTCTCCCCTTCATTTTCAAAACCTTTTAGAAGCTGAAAGGGATTCAGGGAACATGATGTGTTTTTTAAAATCAAGAGAAGAAGAACAAAGGGCGCTGGGTTACCTCTGTCAGTAGAGCAGGCACCGCATGTGCAGAAGCAAACAGCTTCACCTCATGCTGTTGGGTGCAACTCTCTACCTTCATTTCGTCCTTCACATTTCTTTTCTCTCTAAAGCGTGGCGCTTACAGACTGCCATTTGTAGGCAAAATACTTACCGTATTTTCCGCACTATAAGGCGCACCGGATTATAAGGCGCACCTTCAATGAATGGCCTATTTTAGAACTGTTTTCATATATAGGGCGCACCGGATTATAAGGCGCATGGAATAGAAGATACTGCAGTCAAACGTTTGACTGGGGTTGCGTTATGCATCCACTAGATGGAAAAAGGGAATGTCAACAAAACAGTCAGATAAAGTCAAACTTTATTAAGCGTTCTGACAACTCCGTTCACTCCCATGGTAATGTTGTTCAAACGTTAATGTGCATATTCACAATATCTCCCAGCCTTGTTCAGTTGTAAACACGTAAAAGAAACACAGTCTGATACCGCTAATTCAAACGTTAGTGCGTAACTCAACATTGTTCAGTTACGTATAACACGTAAAGCTCACTTTTTCAGTTCATTCCCCGTCCACGAATCCCTCGAATTCTTCTTCTTCAGTGTCCGAATTGAACAGTTGGGCGAGTACGGCATCCAACATGCCCGGCTCCCTCTCATTGTCATTATCCGAGTCAGTGTCGCTGAGCGCCGTGTACAACCAGTATGGATCAACCAATTAACCAATTGATCCATATATAAGGCGCTCCGGATTATAAGGCGCACTGTCGTTTTTTGAGAAAATTAAAGGCTTATAGTGCGCCTTATAGTGCGGAAAATACGGTACGTCCCTGTTGCGCCTGACGTGCAAATGTGAAACAGGCGGGAAATGCTGTAGTGAAATTGTTAACAGTAACAGAGGTGTAATGGGGACAACGACCCGACAATGTGTAACGTTGGAGCCAGCGAGACGGAACAGTGTCTCGTGTGTGTGCATGTCTGAGTGTGTGTGTGTGTGAATGTGAAGCTCCTGTTTGTGCTCATACACATGCCTGTCGTTCTTATGTCATGTGAATTCACACACTGGGACATCAATATTTCACCCTTACGGATGCAATGTCTTAGCAGAAAGGCGTACTGACGGAGGAGCCTCAGTCTGTGAGTGTCTGCTGTCTCACCTAGTAACGACCAAAAAGCACCAAACGCTAATCTCATCTCAACAAAAAAAAAGATAAATAGAAAAATAATTGCTGCATTTCCTTCAGCCTCATCATTTTTTTGTTTCTCTGAGATGAGACGTCATTTCATTGGGACAAAACACAGCAAGCAGCTCATTTTCTCTCGGTGCAGATCTTTTCACAGAGAGGAGAAATTAATGAGAGCCCTCAGCTGGTGAAGTGATTGTTCACAGAGAAGACACGCACGCAGCCTTTTGGGTCAACTGAATAAACACAAACGCTCCTTCCCCCGGCTCAAACGTAGTCTATTAATGCAGAATAACAATTACACCAATGGTACTCCTGGCATTTATCAGTGTCATAGTTGTCTGCGTCTGCAGCCCGCTCTGAATAAACCCGCCGTGAAATGAATCAGTCACACTGACATTTATCACATTTATCACTCCTGACCCGATTTGTCGTTTCTGTTTATAAATCTGATTCACATCAACCCACATCCATCTCTGCCAGGCTTTCATTTGAATGGCACTACCAGCAAGTTTTCACACACAACAGACTGTTGTGGATGTGTCGGTGGGCGTGTGTGTGTGTGTCTGTGTGTGTGTGTATAAGTGTGGGTGTGTGTTGTTGTAAGTACGCCCCACTGAGACAGCACCCAGTCAGCTGGGATTGGTCTTTCAAAAATCTTTAATCCTCCAAATCCTGCCAGGAGCACAGGGAGTGACGTGGAAAAATACAAAATACAAACAAACACACAGAGGAGGAAATCCTCCGAGCTGCTGCACCGGGTCCATATGAATGTTCATGAAGGTTCGTTCATTTTAAACAAAGTCTGCTGGTGTTTTTGAAGTTTCAGCCTCGCAGTAGATGAACATACTTTGTGGTGACAAACAAAACCATCTGCCTTTGTTTATTTGTGACTCTTTTAGCTCAAGGCCCGTCTCCCACGAGTCCATATTAGCTAGCCGAACTGAATTCATCAGTGTTTGTTTTTATCGTTCAAAATGGAAATAAAATACACAAAAAAACACATTTAAGAGTACGTATTAACACTGTAAAACATAGTGTCTAAAAACACATAATGAGTACGTATGAACACTGTAAAACATAGTGTCTAAAAACACATACAGAGCATATATGAACACTGTAAAACATAGTGTCTAAAACACATAGAAATCACATATGAACACTGTAAAACATAGTGTCTAAAAACACATAGAAATCACATATGAACACTGTAAAACATAGTGTCTAAAACACATAGAAATCACATATGAACGCTGTAAAACATAGTGTCTAAAACACAAAAAGAGTACGTATGAACACTGTAAAACATAGTGTCTAAAAACACATAGAAAGCACATATGAACGCTGTAAAACATAGTGTCTAAAACACATAAAGAGTACGTATGAACACTGTAAAACATAGTGTCTAAAACACATAAAGAGTACGTATGAACACTGTAAAACATAGTGTCTAAAAACACATAGAAAAGCACATATGAACACTGTAAAATATAGTGCCTTAAAATACAAATACATACAACAATAATAAACAGGGACCCTGTGAAATACCTAAAAAGACTGTTATAGTAGTCTGTAAGCCGTAAACTTACTGTTTATAAACCGCACTACAAAAGCAGGAACTATCCCTTTAAGCAAAGATTAAATCATTATTACTAATATAAGTTTTATATTGTTATGTTTGTTTTATTTTATGTTTCTGCAAATAAATAAATTGTGAGCCTTATTTACAGTCATCAGCCAGTTTGAAGTTTCAGTGGGATCTCTGTTGTCATGGAGATAAAACATCACATGTCTGAGTTTGTTTTCGCTCTCTGGAGGCCGTGCAGACGGCAGCAGCATCAGTGTGTGTGTTCCCACTTTTAAGAGTCCTTCTGTGTGTGTTCAGCTTGCTCATCCCAGATCCCCGGTGAGGCTTTTGTGGGTTTTACGAGTCTTAGACTTTTGGTCTGAATTTTTGGTCCTTTAGGTGGGGGGGTGTGGGGGGGGGGTATCTCAGTTACTGGGGTCCCTGCAGCAGCTGTGCGGCTCTGCTAGGGGGTGCAGCGAGCGCCACGGAGGATTTCGACCATCAGGGGAGTCGGTTTCAGCTCTCCGCCTGTCTTTGTGCCACCATCTGCAGTGAATGGAGGGGGGGGTCGCGACCTCAACCAGGCTACTCATGAGACAAAGTCAGGGGCGAGCCCAAGTGTGTGTGAGCATGTGTGTGAGGGGGGAGAGGAGCATGACAACACACACACACACACACACACACACACACACACACACACACACACACACACACACACACACACACACACACACACACACACACACACACACACTCCTCTTGTGTTTCCTTCTGTCAGGAAGTGAGACGATGAGAGTCACGCGCATGTCATTTTTGTTTATGAGGTCTGAAGAATGGTCAGAGGAGGAAACAGTGAATGGAGCGATTGTAATTCCTGCCTCTTTTTTTTTCATCTCTGTAGTTCAAACACGGGAGCGACGATCAGTGTGTGCTTACAGCTGAGAGAGTAGTGTGAGTCTTGTTTTGAAAGTGGGTCAGTGAAGGCAGCGTTAGACGCACAAGGTAGAAATCATGACTTCAAAGGCGCTCCGTGTTTGGCGGCGTTGGATGGCAAAGACAAGCTGTCTGGTCTCCTGTCGTGTCATATCCATCTCTGGTTCCCTCAATGAAGCTCGCTCGTCTTCATCATGAACGAACCTCCTCATCCCTCTCTCTCTCTCTCGCTCTCTCTCTCGCCTGCTTTCTCTTCCTGTCACCTGGACATGAGCTGTCAGTATGAATGAGTTGTGTGTGTGTGTGTGTGTGTGTGTGTGTGTGTGTGTGTGTGTTGGTATGTTTACTGAGATGGAGGCTGTGTGTGTTTGGAGTGGGGGGTGCTTGACTGACTCGTGCACCATCTGCTGGGACAGCTGGGGGAGTATGAGTGGGCTAAAGGAAGGATTTAGGGAATGATCTGCTCCGGCCTTAAAAGATTGAGGAGATTTCTGTACTTAAAAGGTAATTTAGGGATTTTAATTTATTACTCATCATCAACTCTAACTAGAATAAAAGTTTCTAAAGCATCTGTGATTCTTTAAATTATATGAATGTATTCCTCTTGTGTAACAGAAACTAATGCCACAGTTGTTTTTTTTTCTGTAGATGCATTGAACAGAAAATCAAAAAACAACGTACTCTTGATTTACCTTTGTAGCGTGAGGGTCCGATGTGAGGGGGATGGATCACTCTAGTTAAGAGAAACAGAAGGATGGAGACGGATAACTTTCATCCACATTGTTCTGCTACACAACAACCACAACACTTCCTCGTTACTCATCACATGTCCCCGTCGTTAGCCAATCAGAGGTTGGGACGATTAAACTCAAAGCAAACATTATGACAAACACAGATTTGGTAGATTCAATATCATTTGGTCACAGTTACTCGGTGCGACTGCAAACATTAAAACATGTAAATATATCAATATTAACTTTGTAAACTCAAATATGTAAATAGTTCACTGTATAAATATTAACTTATTTTTAAATTTAAAGGCTTTATATGCCATTTTTTGATCCAGCAGATGTCGCCCTTGAGCACCAGCATGAAACCAAAACAACTCGCGCTGCATTGTTGTGTTAGCATGCTAATGCTAGCGATCTTTATTATACTCGTATCTTCACACTGCATGTAAATTTACCTGAAATGAGCGTGATCTAGAAACACAGTTAAGCAGTGAGTACAGCATGTTATTCTTCTTTTCTCTAGTCCCTCAATTAAACAACTTTTATACACGAGGGGAGGAGTCAGCCGGCCGTCCCGGCGATGTAAACAAAGTGAAGATAGGACTCTGAAAACATCACAGACAGTGGGACTCGGGTGTTACACCCATTGTAGACAGTCAAGACTCACAGAGTTATTTTCAGAGGAGATACTTGATTTCTATTTAAGTGTGAAAAATCACATATTAAGCCTTTAAACTTTCACTTTTGAATCTTACACCATTTTGACTTCTATGGTCCATAATATGTTGTCTGTTAAACTTCTGTTTCACTGATTATTGTATTCAACAAAATATCCGTCAGTCATCATTCCTGTTGGTGCTGAAACCAAAACTTTTTATGACACAATTTGTTGAGCCGAGCATTTTTACACTGAACGATTGTAAAAATGTTTTGTGTGGTGCAAAGTGATCTCTAAGTGTATGAGTGAATAGTTTACAACGCTCGAGCCGATGGTCAGATTGTTAAATCAGGACGGTGCATTGACAATCTTCAACAAAGTTTCCTTTGATTTCCACATTTAGGAGTTGAAGTCAGATCTGCAGTATGTGTATTTCATGTGTCTCATACGCACGGCTTAAAACCAAACAACCTTAAAAACGCTCTCAATCTCACATGAACACACACGGCATCAAACACAAGCTAGCTTGCAAGCTAAATCGAAACACATGTTCCCTGGAAGCTGGACATATCATTAGAAAAACAGAATAAGCTTGAACACACACAGACTTTAAAAGCGTCCGAGTTCTTCTTCCACTTCTGCAGTTGTTTCTGATTCATATTTCTCCTTCTATTCTGGGAAGAGGAAAGTCATATTTTTCATCTTCCTTCTTGTTTGTTTTCATTTACTCCTCCAGCATCTCTCCTTCTCCGGCGTCTTCTCCTCTTTTCTAAATCAGCACTTTCACTTATGAATATGGAAAGACCGGGGACGGCGTTGCAGTAATAGCAAATCTTCTGGGTCACCCCTCCCTTCACCGTGTAGCAGGAAAAAAAACAGGAGATAAAACAAGGATGTGATTTCATTAACATCAAAGCATATAAGTGAGTAAGTCTTGTGATGTGTCAGTAATGACCTACAGACACACACTGAGCTGTCTCCTCATGTCCAAGGACTTGTTGACTTTTTCTAGGTTGACCTCGTTAGGCGTCAACAGTTTGAAATTCGTCCCTCTCTATTCTAAATTCACTTTTTAGGTCGTGAAAGGCGTCACACCAAGCCTGAAATATCCTCCTCTGTCTCTTTGCCTCCCCCCCTTTTTTTTCTTTTTTTTTCCTCTCCTCCCTCAGTGGCTGTCCTCAATGTGTTCGTCTCTCGGTCGGTGCTGCCGTCGAAGCAACAGGAGACTCGGCTTCTGCTCTGAACTCTCCTCCATCACTTTGTTCCCCCTCTGCTCTCTCTCTTACCCTCGTTTTGTCTCTTCTTTTCTGCTCTTACTCTGCTCTAGTTTTAGTGCTGGGGCAGGTTTGATCATATGTAACATGCAACAGCTGTTAATCTAGGAGGATGTAAATGATGTATATGAACACTGACCTACTTCTTCCTCAGGTCATATGGAGCTGACACACCATGTGCTTCAGCGATTTAGCCACGTTCAGCCTGTTGATTAAAAGCTCGTTATGTTCTATAAAGTGTAATTGATTGACAGCCGTCAGCTGTAAATAATTAAGTCTCCACATGAAAGTACATTTTTATTTCCACACATTCATTTCCAGGAAGTATAGCTCTAAGAAAGGTTGGCGGCAATTTGTTACTGGTGTTTTTTCTGTGTCGGTCTTCCATGTTTTTTTTTTTTTCCTGGTATGAACTTGTCGTGAGTCACTAGTTTTCATTAAGGTCACATAATTAGGTCAGACGTGTAAAAATAGGAAAGTTTCAAGACATTTTATATCCAATAAGTGTTAATGGTAAGTGGAGTTACTTGATGCAATGAATTCCTCAGTGTCTGGGAAACTGTGTTCTTCCATTAGAGCTGGAAGTGCCTACGTGTACCATGATGCATTGTGTGTAAGCAACCCTCTTGACTTGCATTTCCTCAGAAGAATACTCTGAAAGTATCCTATACAGCTTAGTATTTGAGTCGTGCATATCATCATCTGCACTTATATTTTGGGATGACACCATTTCTTTTTTTGTAGTTCTACTTGCTAGCTAATTTAAAGACTACAAATCCAAAGTGAAACAGCCTGAAGTCGGTCCAGGTCACCAACTAGGTCAGTGTTAGATTTTGCAGCTTTGGGATCTGACATCCCCTAAAGACACAGGAAACGTCAGCAACAACTTTTGGGCTTTTTCACACTAAACACGCTGAGCTCCTGGCTGCCCTGCTTCTGGTTCTGGCTGTGCACGTCCTCAAATGGTGAAAGCTGCGAGGTCACAAGATGCAGTACGCACATGAACGGTTAGAGGCGGTGTGGAGTCAAAGGGGATGTGACGGGGTCAACACAGCAGCAAGGGCAGACAGTTTTGAGGACAAGCTGATCGACATTTACACAAAACTAGTTCAGAACCTTTTCACAGGAGAAAAATATTTGCGAAACAGAGTGGGGGAGGTGCTGAAAATGTGTTCTGTCCACAGGTCATCAGTCGCCGAGGCTGGCTGTTTATTTTGTTAGTCACATACAGAATATACATAATAGAAACCTCCTGGAGTGTCGCCATGTCTGTTGTTTACGTCCCACACATCAGGTACAGTAGATCTTCCTCGTGGCGTCTCTTCAACTCAAATCCAATTTTTAGCCACCACCCCCCCCCTCAGGTGTGTCATCAGTACTGACCCTGCTTCTCCTCCTACCAACCACGCCTACCGCTAAAGACACTGAAGTGAATCCTCCTAACGCATTATCATAACACATGTATAGAAGTTTTAAGGTTTGTTTTGTTATTATTGTGTCACAGATACATTTATATACCCAGCCCACATGGGATTACCTGACACCATAAATTAGAAGGTTCCAGGATCAGAGTGCACGAGGTAAACTATATTCATTGTCAAGAAACCAAAAGAGAAAGCAAAAGCAAGTCAAACTAATTCAACAGAATATCATGTCTTCTTTTCCAGGCTTTTGAAACAAAATTAGCAAACTTAACCACAACAAACTTTAACAGCCATTCCAGTTTTTGCAAATCTGTCCGCCCAAGTATTTCAGGATTTTGACGAGCTACTTCATGAAACAACAAATCTCTTAAATCATCAGATTTTGTACGATGCAAAAGAAAATGGGACTCAGTTTCAACTTCGTCCAAGTCACACATCCGCAGCCACAGCCTGGCAGAGAGGATCATGTCTGACCCTGTGTGTGTGTGTGTGTGTGTGGAGAAGTCGAACCTCTTCATGCACTTTGTTCTGCTTCATTATGATGATAGTTGTGAAATGGAAATCGTTTTCTAGGTAACAGAGATTTCACAGAGAGCTTTGGGGCAGAATATCTGCTTCAGAGGAGGTGTAGTGAATATGATGTGGAGGATTAACGGAGGTGATGGGCTGGTTGGGAAACATCAAACATGTAACGACCAACTCAGTGACAGTAAACACCACATGATGTTTTTTTTCCCCGGCGAGCTCATTCCTGCTCATTCACATCAAAGAGCGATTGACTGTGGAGGAGCAGGAAGACGTCCTGTCTGCGCCTCTGGTTGTTAAATCTCGGGGACTTTCTGTTTCGAGCTTCTCAAAGCCTCCTGGACACGCTCACAGAGCCCGCTATACTGACCTCGAAAAACCAGCATCAAAAGGCCTCTTTGTGGTTTTCAAACAGTGCACACGTGCTGCCTCTAACTCGACCTCAGAGTGCAACAAATGGATTTCTCAACCACTTTCACAACACTCACCGTAGTGTTTAACACTGCACAGGAATTCCTGAGGAGGAGATGAAAAGTTTTCCACTTTAAAAAGCACATGTTTGTCACTCAGCTGAAGATGTTTGGATGGATCTCTCTACATCTGCCTGACCAACGGCCCGCTTTGAGGTGGAACCGATGTCACGGCTGCATTAAAAACCCCCTGATAGTGTCCAACCTTCTCCTATCATTTATAATCGATTGGCTCCCTCGCCGCTTTCGCTGATTTGCCCTCACCTCAGAAACATGTCGGTGGTCATGAATAACACAGTCCATCACATTTCACGCTGCAAGACTGAAGCATTCTCAACTTCCATCATTTCTATAAATCACCCTTCATGCGTTAGCGCTGCCGTGTTTCCAGAATGACTCATTCTTTTCCCAGAATGCCCCCCTGAGGAGACTCAAGACGCAGGGTGCAGCAGGTTGTGATAGGCCTGCTGTTTCCGATGACGTAGATGGTAATTGGAATGGAGGGAAATCGGTGAATGATCAGCACTATGACACAACAAGACATGCAGGTTGCCCCCGCTTCAGCCCACATTGAAGCCCCCCCTGCTGCTACGGACCGCAGATGCTGCCGCTGGGCGAGCAATGGTTACAGAGTGTAGGATGTGTTAATTGAGATTGAAAGGGGAAATGGCAGCGATGTGTTGACAGGTCGGTTTGGAGGGAAAGAAGTCGAGATTTAAGGATGAAGGGTTTCGGCTCTGTTGGATAGAAATCAGCAGACGCGTGTGAGACAGCTCCTCTTGTCAGATTATTTTAATTTAGTTTGAAACATTTTTATGTTCATTTTTTCTCGTCTCAGTTTCATGTGAAGCTGGAAACTGTCTCGTAATTGCCCCTTCAAGTTACAGTAAGGCTAGTCATCCACCCCGGTTAGCTTAGCGTAGCATGAAGAAACAGCTGGCCTGGCTCTGTCCAAAGGTAACTAAACCTCTCGCTAAGACTCACTCATAAACACTTTATATCTCTTTCGTTTAATCCGTACAAAATCTGATTTAAAAGGGTTTTATGCTGAAATATTTTCCTGCACGGAGAACCTGCTCCGTGCCAAGAAATAGTCCAGCACGAGACCAGCGGTAAACCCACCAGTTGGCAGTTTTTAACGCTGTTTTTGTACAAAATAAACACACAAAATAAAATGTATTCATCAAAGAGATTTAGAGGTGCTGGTTGGTGGAGTTTAGTTTGGTTTGATAGTGTAGCAGCTTCCAGGGGTTTAACAGGTTCACAGGATATACATAGTCTCTCTTTCTCTCCGGTCTTCTAAAAGGCAAAAATAAAAAAGTAAACGAGGCTATCTAACGGGTTATTGCGGTTGTAACTGACTTAAACTACTCGGTTAAATCAGGAAACAGTTGTGGTTGAGGTTAAAGGGATTGTCATGCTGAGGCAGGATGAAAACCCTGGTGTCATACACACCCAAACAACCACCCTAACCTCCTCCGTCAGAGGTTTGGCTGCTCTTATCAGGGTCATTCTACTTCCACTCTAGTTCCAGAAATACTGGGGTAGTTTGTCATGAAGATTTGAAGAAGGAAAGCTGCTTCTTGTATCTTCATCTCTGAAAAATGAAAACAAACTTTTGGTTATTTCACATCTCTATAGAATACAATGACTCTTGTTCATTGCCCTTATTTTTTTTTTTAAACATATTTGTCTGTTTTTTAAATTGTTGCTCAGCCTCTGCAGCCCTCAGCTCTCCTCTTCCTCTAGCAGCACATTTTCTGCACCACAGGCCCTCACAGCCTCTCATCTTCCGTCCTCAGGCTCAGCCAGAGGCTTCTCCCAAACACGCTCTGCCGGTGTCGGCTTTCTCTTGTGGTATAGCCGACACGATGAGATCAGTTATCGCAAACAAATCCAAACCCTGGAGGAGGTCAGTGGGTTTGTGTGTCGGGGTTTTTGCTTCTGCCACAGCAGGTCCGGACAGCTGGTTTGGGGGGAGTTCAGGAAGGCTGACGAAGGGGCCGAGCGGGGGGAAAATGGAGCAAGGCCACACCTGTTGGAGCGACTTGTGATGAGCTGAGACAGATTTGGAAACATGACTCGAGTTTAATACCCTTAAGATGAGGAAAAGAGAACGATGTGACTTACATTTTGAGTGTGAAATACATTTTGTGTTTTGAAAATTGGAGCTTCAGCCTCCTCTTATCACTCTCACACCTCGTTTGTCTTCTTCAGAAAATCATCAAAAATGTGAGGTTTGGTTATTTATCACCAAGAACTTGTCAAGAAACTCGTCTTTTTCTCACTCTTGAGTGTGCATGTTGTCAGATTCGTTTCTTATTTTGTGTTTCTTGTTGAAGGAAATGCAAAGCAGGAAGTGTTAAAGCGACAGAGGGGCCGCATTTACTTTGATTTAGCACCAGATGTGATGGATTCTGCCCCAAATGCGTGTGCTGTTTTTTTTTATCAAGTGGACGCAGCAGGCTGGAGATGCCTGCGAGATCTCTCCTTAATGCATATGTATGTAAGAGAGGATGGTTTGAATAATAGGAGGAGACGTGTGGACAGAGGATGATTATGTATTCTGCAGGATTTACTGAGATCATGCTGTTTTAGACTGTTTCACTTAAGAAAAGGAAGCATGAAAAAAAGGCAGTATTTAAATGAAGTCCATTTATGAGCGACTTAGAGAGAGGAGCCAGTGTTCAGGTTCTGTCTGCAGTTTTAGATTTGGTGGGAAATTAAATTCACCATCTTCCTTAAAGCTTCTGGGAGGATTGATGTCTCTGTACGAGCTTTGAATGCATAAAAGACCATCCGCATTGAAATTGATTATTTCTATAAAGTTAATAAAAATCTCTGAAACCTCTATCAGGGGGTTAGTGTCAGACAAAGGGACAACTGCATGGTGCAAGATCAGCATTTAAAAAAATATATATATTTTCAACAGCAAATAGCAAATGACTGTTAAAATGTTTCATATGTACTGGACAAGATCCGTAAAGAGAAAGGAGGTGTGTGTGTGTGTGTGTGTGTGTGTGTGTGTGTGTGTGTGTGTGTGTGTGTGTGTGTGTGTGTGTGTGTGTGTGTGTGTGTGTGTGTGTGTGTGTGTGTGTGTGTCCATAGGGGGCGCCAAAATCAACGTATGTCAAAAATTCCTCACATCAGCTATAAGTACTTTACAATCATGTGACAATTAAAAAAACAAGTACTGTTCATTTCTGTAGTACCTGTGCCTTACAGCTTGTCCTAACAGAGCACAAGTGTCAGATACCGCAAAGCGTCGTGCAGCATCGGACCCTCACTGTCCCCGCTGCACCCCTTATAATTCACTTCTATGCTCTGTAGAAGTTTCCCACTGAAAACAGTATGGCATGTGGTGCTTTTATTTTGAAGGTGCGAAAATGGAAGTACGGTGCCTCGTATGGACGAGCCTTTGGTGGCGATGAACCAGCAAATGTCTTTCCTTCAGTGTTGACATTCAAAGCACTTTAATCTGATGTATGGATATCATTAATGGACCAATCTCCAGACTTCGTTCACCGAGCTAACAAGCTCTGGTGAGCGACGAAACAGACAGGGAATCCAGGAAAGACTTCCTGTCTTACACTCCCAGCGCCTTGTCGATCTTCCTGGTTCCTCATACATGTCTTCCTAAGTGACAAAGACAAATCCAGAGACATTGTGTCAGGATGTGTTGCTACTAGGCTGTTAAGACACTCCAATAGGAAACAATGGAATCAAGCTTATGTTGTCGATAAAGTTGCAGAAAATCAAAGATGGATAGAGACGGGGAGACAAAGAGGGACAACAACAACAACGACAACAGATAACACTGACCCGTTGGAGGAACCCGACCCCTAGGTTTGGAACCATTTGACTAAGCGGCACTTTAAAACTAGCTCCACTGACCATCAATCCATCTTTTAAGAGTGCAAAATGTATTCAGCTGTAGAAAAGGTACATTTACTTCTATCAGGTAGACTTCAGATGATGACCTAGACTTGAAATAAAGTACTTAAAGTGTCAGCTCTAAATCTCAGATTTTGCTGTCTCTATCTACTAAACCAGATTGCCAGCACTGTTGCATAACAGATAAAGGATTATGTAATCTGCATAAATTAAATTCACCTTTTTTAACAGTGAGACTTCCTCTGCTCTGATTTTCAGCCATGTTTTTGAAGAGGAGCAGTCAGTCTGTGGAGAACAGGACACTGACACTTACTTTAGGGTTGTTGTTGCCAAAGTCGGCAGACAGTTGCCAGGTTGGCTTATATACACGAGCCAGCCCTGCTTATCAGTCATATTATCGGCATTCAAAGGCGTCCACAAATAGCTGTTCAGCAAATATTGCTCTGCATCTGCTTTCAGAAAGCCTTCTCATCGGGTTCAAACAAAGTGCAAACGAGCCAATCTGAGGAGAAACAACGTCACAAGCAGAAGTATCAAACGCGTTCTCCTGGGAGTCAGGCTGTGACGTAGATGGATCGGTGTGAGGTTCTTTGTATGCACGCCACACAGACACAGACACAGACGTGTATTTGGTGGAGAAGTGGGGGTCACTGCGGCCGGGCTAAAGCTGCAGGATCTCAAAGGGCCACTTCACAGTGGATCATCTTCAGCTGACGGTGCAGTGAGCGTCCTGCCGAGCAAGCAAAGTCACACTTCGTGGTCCGAGCTGTCAGCAGAGCAATCGTATGTGTGACGCCAAAACGCCTTCACCACGGATGCTACTGTGAAGTGTGAAGAGAGCAATGACAAACTGTCAAAGAAACGAGACAAATACTCATTTTGTCTTTGAGAATCTGTGGAAACATTAAAGATGTGTTGCGGTTTTTAAAAACTGGGGGGGAGTTTGTGCAGAAGAGTATGTTTTGAACCTGGTCTAATGTTTTGAACCTGTGAACCACATGTGGTTGGGATCATACAGGATGGTAGGTACATGGAGTGAAAACACAAAGATAAATTGATGAGTAATTAAACAGAAAAGAACACGGTGTCTTTTTCAAAATATGAGGTGTGATTTTAACAAGGTATTTGTGGGCAATTTTGCTGCCCGATGAAACAAAATAGTTTCACTTTGGCAGTACTGAAGAAAAAACTTTTCTTAAAACTTTGGCTCACCAACTTCTCTCTTGGGAAAAGTCAGCTAATACCCCCACCTCTCTGTAGCTGAAAGAAAATATCAACTATAGAGACCAGATTGTTTTATGTTTGGGCTTAAGACTTGTTTACTTCACCCGTAGAGTTTAGCCATTTAATATGAAGCCTATTGGCTGCAAGCGCCAACCTATGGTGTTGGAAAAACAAAGCCAAAAGTGTAAAAAAACTGCAGTTCCTCGAGTGTCCACTTGAGGCTGTCTCCAGAAGCCAAAAGTCCCGTCTTAAAATATTAATTTTTACAGTATAAAGAAAAATGTTCTTGCGTGAATATCCTGGTACAAAAAAAAAGAAGTTGTATCTCTTTGTTTACAAGTTTCTGAATTTCTAATAATTGCATTGTTGTTCAATTCAATTTGGGATGTTCCTAGGAGGCTAATTTCCAATTTGAGCACAATTCATTTAACACAGCTGAAACGATGTCAGATTGGTTTGAGGAGTATGCTAACGTAAGCAGAGCTAGCAAGGTCAGCCGTCAGTCCTCCCTGCAGGTTAACGTCCACATGCCTGAGCTGACTGTGGTTCTGCATTGCGTCGGCCAATAAATCAGTTCAACCTGACACAGCCTGCACAAACAACTTTATCATCATTTTCAAAATACAAGTTAAAAATACTGCCAAACCGCGCTGTGCTACAAGATGCTATATATCTGTGCTCGTTACCATCTGACAGTAGAGCTGGAAGAGCAGGTCCATTAAAAAGAGCTACAGCAAGTCTATAGCTACAGCACCGTGTAGTGGCGGGAGGCTGCATTACAGCTTAGACACAACATTCCTATAATCAATATCTATTTGTATTAATGGATTAAAAAGAGTTGGACTACACTCACTATTCTGATATGTCATCCATCAGTGCATCGATTTCAATGATTTTAATGACATATACTAAAACCATAACAAATTCTCATGTGGATTGGACCCTGGTGTTGGTTTGGGATTAGAGGTGACACGTTTTATCGGTTGTGGGAATAACTGTTTAGAATTCAAAACCTCACAGGCAAAGTAAAACAAAAATGTGTGTTTGTTTTTTTCTCTTTCAGAATCAGAAAGGTCCCGTTTCCTGTGAAGGTTTGTCCTTCAGCCGTGCAGGTCCACATGCGAGGAAAACCAAAGAGCGTCACGGTGGAAACCAAACCGGGCCAGGCCAACTCCGATTTCAAGAAGGCTCGAGATGGTTTCATCCTCTTCGTCCCGGCTAACTAACGACTAAAACCACCAACAGCAGTCTGACCCGAGGACCTGAACTGAGCTGCATTTATACAAGAATGTAAATCTATTAATGCAAGACAAAGCTTTTGAAGTTAGCTGTACATTAACATGAAGTGTTTCGATATATTTCTCAAAGGTTTTAAAAGTGTTAACAGAAACAGAGTTTCTGGAAGAGTCTGCTTTCTTCATCCTGAGCTTCAGGAAGACATTTTGCACTGGACATTTAAACTTATCTTCATTTTTGGAGGCAAATTTTGAGAAATGAAAATGTTTATTATGTTTGTGTTGAGACTCAAGGCGAAGTACCTTAAAGTATGAAAGATATGATGCTGTTTCTAAATTTGCTGTAGCTGCAAAAAAAATAGTTAAAGGAGCAATATGTAACTCTGACACCTAGTGTTTAAAATATGAACTGCAGCCACAATTCAAAAGACGTGAGAGAGCTGTCTCCTCCCGCCCCCTCCTCGTTAGAGTCGATGTGCGTGCAGGTTGCCATGTTGAAGACACTGAACCTTCAGTGTTTAGCCGGCTCTGCATCGGACTTGAAACCTTTCTAACCTCTCTCCATTTTTAAAAAGCATTTTCAGTATTAATCCTAATTTGAGCACGTTTCTGCTCGTGGAGTTTATTAGAAACACTTTTTAGGTCTTTCTGAACCAGTTCCCTTGCCCGCTTTCGTCGCTGCAACACCCGTTGGTTTGACCTGATAACTGGTCTCATATCTGGCAAACCGAGGGGCGTCCAAAACAGACATGTGGGGATGCCGCCTACTTCTCTGGTCAAAACAAAAACTGTACAGAACATTCAGGAGCTGAATCTAAAGTTAGAAGGAGGACATACTGTCTGCTGCTTTGTTGTCAGAGAAGCCAGCACTTCAACACAGCATGTTTCCTTAACGTCTGATCAGATAGTGAGGTCAGTTTAGGATTTTATGTAGTAGTTAAATGGGACAAAAACAAATACATGCACTTTTTGTATTACATATTGTACATCACAATGCATGCTCACAACCGAGATATATTTTTGTACTTTGAATCTTCTTTTTTGTGCTTTGTCTTCAAAAAAAAATGGGAGACTGGGAATTATGTCTGAAGTAATGAGAAGTGGAAAAAAGAAAGACCACAGTCGGAGAAAATAAATTATTCAAGATTTACTGAAGCGAGTTCTCTTTGTGTTAATTTCCCCCCCAATGCTTCCACACATGAACAGGCAGCATGCTCTAATGTGTCTCTAGATAAGTCTGTATTATACAGTGATTTAAATAAGTTCTCCTCACATGTGCTTTGAAGGGTGACATGAAAATGTGATGAAATAAATCAGGAATCCTCAGCGGGTTCTTCAGAGACAAATTCCTGATCAAATACAGTGAATCTACAGTATCAGTGTCAGTCCTGGTGTTTGTGCTGACGCTCCTCCACTCTACAGGAAGTCACACACACATATATACACACACACACACACACACACACACACACACACACACACACACACACTGTAAGGACCTTCAATCAAACTGTCTTGTGAACAGGAGCTCTCCGGACTCTGTGACGCAAGAGCTGTTTCCTCTCCGGTCCCTTTGGTGTCCTGCAGATCAGATCAGCTGGTTTGATAAACACACACTGACTCTGCAGGCTGCATTTTTACAGGATTTCTGACGACTGGGCTTTAAAAACTTTCTACATAAAGATCTTCAGTGCATATCAAAGATGTTTTTTGAGTCAATAATAGCTTAATAAATACATTTTCTCAAACCTTAATGTGCGGAAATAACCTACTGATTTTGTTTAAATGCCTTATTTTCAATAGAGAAAGAGAGAGATATTTCTTTATTGTCTTCTTCCTGGAGCTTTTTTTTTTTTACAAATGAACAAATCAATTTAACTGATGATGGTTCTTTCTAATCTTCTCGCGGGATATGCTAGTGGCGGCTAATTTAGCCTTTAGCTTTTAGCATCAAGCAGAAATAAAGGAGCAACAGAGATTTGCTAAACTCACATCTTTCAAACCCTTACACCTCCATAGATGATTTTTAGCTGTCACATCTAGATCGGCAACTCGTGACATCACTTGAGGCAATTAATCTGATTTCACACACCTCGGATACACACCAGATAGATAGATAGAAAACATGCTAAAATAATAGCATGGTAGGACATTTACAGCAACAATGTTGGTGCAGGCTAGGTCCCCCAAACACCTGTGAACAAATGTTCCATGAGTGTGCAAAAAATTTGATTCAAACAGACGTTATTAGATTCAAATGCTGCTCACATTTTGCTTTTTCTATTTCTGGCTATTTCAGTTTGGACTACACTCGTCATATCAGACTAAACAGTTGAGTCTGGGAGCTTAGTTCTGTTGTCCGCTGCCAGTTTTCATCCCTCTCTCCCCTCGGTGACCTGTGAGTGCGACTTAAGAGCCGGGCCTGCTCTCGCTGTGACGCCACTTTCACTGCTCTCTGACACACTCCCTGCTGTGATTCCCCCCAAATCTCTGTGCTCTGTAATACTCTGAGTGTGCACATGCGTGTGTCCAATGTCGGTTCATTTCTGGTGAGTGGGATTTTCATAATGTGGGGAACATAATGTTCTGTGTCGTTTCTGTATAATTTAACTCCACACTGTGCTGTTTACGTGCAGCACATTCACACCTTTGACCGTCGATTTGACACATTTGAGGCGTGAAAGAAAACACATGTACATCATGATATGAAGGCAGGGTCTGTTAATAAAGGATCTCTGCAGATGTAATCATGCATTTCTGTTTTTTTTTTTTGTACTGCTGTGTATTTTTAAACATGCATACATTTGGTCTTTTCTACAGAAGCCCTGCAGACAGACATCAATTCTTTCTATTTACTTCGTTATCATGTGTTAACAAGTACATTTCAGGTAGTTTCTCAAGATCTCCACTTATCAAAACTTGTTTTCTCATGATAACAGGATCATTTTCTGGCAATCTAGATGACAAAACAACAGGCTGGTCACTGTGATGGGCCAGACCCCGACATGTCATGCAGCCATTGTCCACATTAATGAGGTGAGTTAAACCTGTTTCTATGTTTGTTTGGTGCTTTTGCAACTCTCACATTAAGAGAAAAATAAGTGAAGATCATAAATAGCAATCGGAAATGACTCGTTTACAAAGGAAAACAAATTAAAGATGCATGTCCACTTAGGGCTTCTGTATCTTTCTCTTGTGTTTACAGGAATATCTGCAGTGTCTATAACTTGAAGTTAAACTGACAGAAGTAGCAGCCAAATCACTTCTCTGAATTGATGGTAATCAAAGCATGTCTTCCTCTCGTTCTTTTGAAGTGGTCCTGTTTCACTGTGAGCACAACGCTGCTCTCACTTTTGTCGTGTGAGTGTCACACAGCTCGGAGCCCGAGGCAGCACTTATCAGCTCCTCATAAAGCCGCCCTGAGACATCCCTTTTTAAAGCCTCTTTGACACCAATTCACACCTTTTATTCTTGTAACTCTTGGTGAGTCTCACATCACTGTACTGCGACCTTAATGACCCAAAGGTGACATCGACCTGTGAACGACACACAGAAAGTTAAAAGGGCTGGATTGGGGGGAGGTCAGAGGGGAACATAAGATCCTGTACCAGAGGTGAAATCACCTTTGAAAGAGACTTTATGAGTCATGCTCTACTTACTTTAGATGCTTTTTTTTTAACTGACTGGAGAAAGGGAGCAGAGTTTATTGAATTCACATGGAAGAGGAGACAAATGTGTTAATTCAAAGTTTATACAAACAAAAAACAACTGGTTGAAGTAATCTTATGACATTTGCATCATTCAAGAGCTTGCACTAAACCTCTACTTAACTTTAAAGGTGGAGTCAGTAGCAACATTCAACGTAGTGTGCACGTTTACAGCTTGTACCTATACACTGCAAGCTAAAGCACGTTAGCACAAGCTATAACCACCAGTGTTTGGACCTGTCTATACAACAGAAAGCAGTCCTACTCTGCGTCCACAGTTGAAAGCCAACCCTTATTTTCCCCCCCTCGTTTCTGAATCAGCTTTTTCTGTGCGTTGTTTCGCCTCGATGTGATTATATTTTCTCTTCTTTGCCACTACATCTGTGTCACATCTGTCACTTTCACTGGTCCAAATCGCATTTGGTCATTGGGTGATGTACTGCAGGAAACACATCCACTCCCTGCCCAGAAACATCCCATGTCAGCAAAAAACAAATTCATAACAAATCTCTGCAGACACAGTCACCACCACACATGTAGGCAGGCCCATAAGTGATGATTTAGCGACATTACTTTTGTATAAATCTATTTTTCCGGAAAAAGCTACTGACTCTCATCTTTATTGTGATGATGTTGTCTATATTGTAAGTAATACCTTTAAACAAGGATACTAAAGAAGTCTCTCTCTATGGTTTCCATTTTAAGCATTTCATATCTCTAAAAAAATGCCCATATTACCCAGAATGCTCTCTGTGCTGGGGTTCTGGTGTGTGCAACAACACTTTCATTCTTCAGCACTTTGAGCTCTTTGGAGTTATTTTGAGCTCTCATTAGTCAGAGTAAACCTCCAGCAGAAATAACCTTCCTCCTCACATCTCTCTCGTCCTATTTCGACGGCACATCGTGTTCAAAAAACACAAAGTTAATTGTGATCTAATTTCACGTCCGCTTTGGTCAGAGGGCTCACGTCTTTCCTGGCACGGTTCACATTCTCCCTAATAAGAAAATCCGAATCCTCGCCACAGCTGCCGAAGGAAAACTCGTGCTCGAGCGAACGTCCGAGATTTATTTATTGAAATGTCACAAACAACAGCTGCCGACTGATATTTGTTTCTGTGGAGACTCTGTGTCGTTACAAATCTGTTGTTTCCGCCCTGCACACACAGAGAGAGAGAGAGAGAGAGTCGGCTGCTCCCTGATAAACTGGACACCACAGCTCTTCTCCCAGTTACAGCTCCACCAATCAGATTACTCTCTGACCCCATGTATCGGCCCGTCATATTCACTCAGAAACGCAGATTATGGCATACACCGAAATATGTATTTTGTGTAATCCTTTAATCATTAATGTTAAAAGCATGATTTATAAATAAGGATGATGTCCTTTTTTTGAAATTGAAGACTCAAAGTATCCTCTCCATGTCTGATTATAAGAAACAAACACACATACACAGTTAATCCTCAAATCAAATGAGGAATACCAGAATACATTTTCTCCTGGCACACATTTATTCTTCCTCTTTTCTTTCTTTTCCATCAAACTGTGATGGGCTTAGCTTTGACGGCGGCTTTTCTATCCCGACTAAAGTGCAACAATTATTCCCCCAACTGTTTCCTCATCACATTCACAGCCGCGACACGCTGCCAGGCTTTTTATTTTCCCATAATTCTTCAAATCATTTTCCTCTCTGACAGCTCAAATCTCGTCCCTTATCGCTGTGAAAGGCCCGCGGATGAAAAGTACACTCGCAGACAGTCAGGCAGACATAAACCCAATAGTGCAATCAATCCAGTAGTTAGAATGTACGCGCATGTAAATCAATTCTAATAGGTTTTCATCCGACGTTTGTTTTTGCATTATGATGAAGTTTCTCCTCGCTTTGCTGCACAAATAAGATTCTACTTCGTCTAATCTAATTTATCAGATCTGGCAATTGTTGATGCAATCACTTAAAGAGCGATGCAATTCCATTACAAAAAAGACAGGCACCTGGTCGGGCTCTGTTTGGAGATTAGCAGCCCTGCAGCGAGGATTTGGTAATGAGTTGGAGGGGATTTACCAGTGGGAATATAATATGTGGCGCAGAGCTGCTGCTGTGTTTCTCCCTCTAAATCCTCTCAGAGCAGACCGGCCACTGGTTTGGGTTGAGCGCCGCAGGTTTTCCAGCCTCCCTCTCTCCGTCGTCAGCTCGAGGGGAGGTCACATGCTGGAGATTACAGTAACATGAGGGGGGAGATTGTTTCTTTTTTTTTTTTTTTACTTTGGCTCACTCTGAATCAACATGACGTCAGCCTGAATGCTTCCTAATCATCAGGAAACATTTCAGAAACCAGAGCACTTAAACTGATTTTTCTGTTAGTGTCACTGAAGTCCAACATGCAAACTACTTTCAAAGCATGTCGAATAAATGATCTGTGGTGGAAGAACAATTCCAACCATTAAAAATAGCAAAGACAATTTTATAGAAAACTTTACCACGAGTGAAAAGGTTGAACTCAAAATGTATCTTCAACATATATTTGAATACTTTATGAAACATATTTAGTCTCTTGAGGAGAGTTGGATGAGAATACTGATACCGCTCTTATGTTTGTACTGTCAAAACTAAGCTAGGAACAGCAGCCGGTTAGCTTAGCTGGAGTCGGAAGGAAACAGCTAGCTTAGCTCTGGCCGAAGAGACAACACATTTAGCCAATCAGCACCTCGAAGGATCACAAGTCAGGACAACATCTCTGTTTATTTACTGAAAAAATAAACCAAAATAAATTGATATGTTGTAGTTTCACGGCTCGTTGTTGCCCGTTTACAGTGTTTATGCTACGCTAAACCCTGGCGTTCACTGTACGATTGTATTGTGGCATGACAGCTCATACTGTCGTATTCTCAATTCTCAATGGATAACGCCCACAGACGGAGGTAGAAGTCCGATCTGTGAGTTTTTTAAGTTGTCTCAGATGTAGTTTTTGCAGACGCAGCCAGAGAAAAGTTCTGAAGTCCAGAGAATTGGCTCGTGGCTCTGCTCTCTGTGTGTGAGAGTGTGCAGTCGTACGACCAAAATATTAAACATTCCAGAAAATCATCCGACGGTCTGGAGCTTCTGAACGGGGCTGTGATCGGCCGTCATGCCTCAGTGTACACTGCGCGCTTGACGACGCCTTTACTCGTATCCCTATGAACACAGAAACTGTAAATATGTACCAAAGCTGATATAATATTGTCCATCAATTTAAATAAATAACTTCAGAACTGGCAACCAAATGCACTTGGCTACATGTAAACTGGGCTTTTATTTTGAAGCTGTTCGACTAGGAGCTGGTTTTCACTTCATCATACTCATCACATACTTTACATACTTGCCTCCTAGTTGAAGCACTCCATGAAGCTTTAATGAGACCTCTGATTGCTCTTCGCAGAATTAGTCGCCCCCTAAGAGTCCTCTGGAGCCCCCTTCGGCGTTGTCCTTCACCCGCTACTTATGGGTGAATGGCTGAGTGAACCATCTGTTCACATAGTCAGGACGTGCCAGCAGGCTTCTGCTCTCCAAGGTCCCAAACTGTACTCATGATCTGTAAAAGAATCCCAGAGCGGAGACTGACCCTGATATCAGATGATATTAGTGCATCTGCAGCACAGAGTCTTAACTTGTCCCGCTGCAGTTTGGGGAAATCCTACACTTAAGTTTGACGCTATCATTCGGCCAGAATGATAGATTAAGAAAAATTTCAAATATGTTATGTAGGAAAAAGGGAAGTTACTGTAGTTGCAAACCAAAGACTGCATATGAAAATAACATTAGTTTTGGGATTGTTGTTTTGCAGCTTGCAGGGTGGAATTTTGCCCTTTCCAGCTCGGCTTCCTCGAGCCCCGAAGTGACCCAGTTTGTACGAGACGACGGGACTGGAGAGGAGAAAGTGGTTGTGCAAATGCATGGTTATTAAAGTTAAACAGTCAAACCCAAGGCTAATTCATTATCTTGTCCCATATTAGTCTGAATAGGACCACCTCTCTTTTTCAAGAGGCGGCTGTGGCTCAGTGGTGGAGTCGGTTATCGCTTAACCACACGGCCTGCGGTTTGATCCACATCTTCTGGTCAAGACACTTGACCCCAAGTTTCTCCCGCTGCTTTGTTGACGCCGTGTGAATGTGTATGAATGGGATTAGAATTGAATGCATAGCTTGTCACATTGTTTGTCTGAGCCGCCGGAAATATTTTCTGAAAGGTCCAAAACACTCCGACATAGCCGAGTTTCAAGACGACTGATGCTTAAGCTAACAGGCTAGCAGCATCCTTGCCAGTGTGTACGATATGAAACGACATAAACAGCTTTCTTGTGTTGCATCGTGGCTTATTAGTCCAAAAGAAATTAAAAAAATACAAGAGGCTGCTACTGTAATGTAAATGTCTGGTTAGAGATGTATATTCCGAACACTATTGCTTGTGTTTTGGTTATTTGGACAATGTGTGTTCATATAAAGTCAAAGATTGTGCATGCATGTGCTGCCGAATATATATATTTATTTTCACATACGATTCAAAATGTAAAGCTGAAAAGTGACATCAGCTTCAAAACACAGCTTGAATTGATAGCGTCTCTGGATGCCTTCTATAGGCCGCATTAGCAGAGGGGGTTTTGAAGCACGTTAGATCCCAGAGGGCAGATAAAAGGCAGCGAACAGCAGCAGCCGAGGCTTTCAGAAAGCCACTGGGAACACACTATAGAAGTGTGACACGGAGGCAGAGCGCTGGGTGATTTGTGTCCTCGGAGGACAGGGGGAAGCTGGAAAAGACTCAGTCAGGCTGTTGCAGCCATCTGCAGCGATTCCTCTTAATGTCATTTTTATCTGTCCACGCTCTTAACCAAAAGCATCCCCTGCCTCCACCTCCCTCACCTCTCTGCCCTCTGAGGTGTCCCCAGCCTATACCGCTGACCCCGGCTCGGACCGGCGCCATATGCTTTTCACCCGGCTGCCCTCTCGGTCCAGCTTTGAGAGCAGATTATAAATGGCATTTTAAATAATCATTTTCCAATACCATCAGACTGAGAGAGCAGACAGACGCATCGGGCCTCGCCGAGTAAGCTGCTTTGACTGAAAAGTCATTTGAGTCTTCGTTTTTATGGCAGACATCTGTTATACTACAACAGCTAAATGAATCTGTTAAAACTGACAAACACTGAATTTCTATTTGTGGTTGATTTTGATATTTACCGCCCGCTACATCACTGCAGCGAAAATCAAACTTACCTTTATTATTGCTACGAGATATTCACATCTTGTAATCTCGTTCCATCATATAAAACCATGAATGGTTTATTTTTATTTATTTATTTACACTTAAAGGCTTTATATGTCATTTTTTGATCCAGCAGATGTCGCTCTTGAGCACCAGCATGAAACCAAAACAACTCACGCTGCATTGTTGTGTTAGCATGCTAATGCTAGCGATCTTTATTACGCTCGTATCTTCACACTGCATGTAAATTTACCTGAAATGAGCGTGATCTAGAAACACAGTTAAGCAGTGAGTACAGTATGTTATTCTTCTTTTCTCTAGTCCCTCAATTAAACTACTTTTATACTCGAGGGGAGGAGTCAGCCGGCCGTCCTGGCGATGTAAACAAACTGAAGATAGGACTCTGAAAACTCTGAAAACATCACAGACAGTGGGACTCGGGTGTTACACCCATTGTAGACAGTCATGACTCACAGAGTTATTTTCAGAGGATATATTTCTATCACATTTAAGTGTGAAAAATTGCATATAAAGACTTTAAGGTACTGGTTAATAAACTCAGACAGAGCCAGGCTAGCAGTTTCCCTCTGTTTCCAGTCATTATGCTAAGCTATGCTAACCAGCTGCTGGCTGTGATCATCTCATCTCATCCAATTAGATTAGATTTAACTTTATTGTCATTGCACAAGCACTGGTGCTAAACAACGACATGCAGATTAGAATCTAACCAGAGGTGCAAACGTAAAGTAGAGTCTTCATTTTGTACGTTTATGTCACCTCTCAGAACAAAGCACCAACTCTCCTCTTCCACATGAAGTCTGAAGCTTCTCGTTGAGGCAGCGTCACAGTGTTTTCCACCTGTGGTTGCAGCAGAGAGAGAGAGAGAGAGAGAGAGAGAGAGAGAGAGGGGTGGTGATTGACTGCAGAGACGCTCAGATGGAGGTAAGCCCCCCCCCCCCGCCCCACTGAAAAGAAGCCAAAAGGCCATCTGCAGCGCCGGGCTATTGTGTGGCTGTGCATTAAGCTATTTTATGTCCCACATGAATTAACTGGCAGTCTTAAGTGGGCAGGACTGTCTCATGTGTCCTGTGTGCAGAACAAAGACACTTTGAGTTAAGCGTGCGACTCTCACAGATGTAAAAACTGAATGTGTTTGAAATCATTTTAAAAAACAGCAGATCTGGATTTCAGCTCAATACTTTATTAAATAATCAACAAAGTCAACATCATCATCGTCATCGTCATGAAAAAAATAAAAGGAAAAACAAACGAAACAAAACATGAAACATGAAACATGAAACAGTCACATTTCTTTTTTTTTTTCTTCAAGTTTTACCATCAACAGTTTTTTTGACTTTTAGCGACACATTTTAGCGGCTTTACAAAAGTCACTCGAGGTGATGTGCTGCTTCGGTTTTTTTGGACTGACAGTCACAACGATGGCTCAGGAGGGGAAGTAACTGACTGGACACCTGGGGGGGGGGGGGAGGGGGGGAGAGAGGGGGCACTTGACAGTTATATATTCATCTCTGTATTAACATCTGTCCAGTGTTGAAGTGATGAATGAAAAGTTTGTGAAATCTGAAGCGCTGAAGCTACACTCGCTGAGGCTGCAGGCTCGAGCCGGAGCCGCCTGCGACTTACGCTACATCTACAAAGGCTGCCTTTGTGAAACCAGCTGCTGCGTTGATGAGAAAAAAAGCTATTGATAACCACTGTCTTGATCATTTCTATACGTGTACTGTGTGATGTTTTGATGCAGAAGATGAAACACCACGACCACATCTAAATCAGCAAATTGACCAGTGAGGTCTGGTGCGAGACAGTTTACATCTGTAAATAGCTCGTATGAATTCACATGCTCTGCTATTTCAAGATCAAGCTTGAGAAAACCACATTGATTATTTATAATTGTTTTCGTCTCTGTTGGTTCTAAACATGAACAGACCACCTTAAAGATGATAGTTTACATCTGCAGACGTTAGAGACTTTAACACTGTCGATAATCGTGTTTCCTATGAAGGAGCACTCCGATGAGATCCATTTTTTAAGTTACCAAGGAAACAAGATTTCATTGAAAACATCACATATAAAAATCAAAGAAAAGCAGAAGTAAAAAAAACAAAAACTTCTAATCTACCTGGCTGGCATGCATGCTACTACACAGCAAGAGTTTTTTTCAGTTCATATTTTTTCATTCTTAATGGCTCCACCACATATTTACATCTTCAGTCTGAGGTGTCCATTGAAATCTCACACCGACCTACAGCAGCAGCAGCAGCAGCAGCATACCCGAATAACTTAAACACAACTCACAGAGCTGTGGGGACTTACAGGAAACGTCATGGTGTACTCAACATCTCTCTTATTGTCAAGGAAAAGAACAATAACCCACAATGAATCAGGTAAATAAACCTAAAAGTGTTGTTTCTTATTCCTTTGTGGCATTTCTGTCCAAAAACTCTTAAAGCACGTCAGTAATCTTCTGTTCTGTTCTTGAGAAAAATAAATGAATCAGAAGTTTTTTAAAAGACATCAAAGAGCACCACTGGATAACACGTTCCTTCCCAAGTAAACCAAAATGCTCAGTGAACAAGATGCGTATTCATCCGCAGCTGAAAACAAGTTTTTTACTCATGTTTGAGTCATGTTTTGTTTAAAGGTTACAGCGCCCACTACATTCACAAATGAAAGTTCACCCTCATGATATGAATTTAAGGATTCTTGAAGTCTGGAATATTAAAAAGTACTTAAAAATGATTCAATAAATTACACTTTATGACAATAAGAGAAATATAGAATAACACCAGACCTATCCGTTAAATCTTGTATCACATTGTTCACACAATTTCAAAAGTCTCCAAAACAAAGCCGGTCTAAGGCTCATCTGAAGTCCAATCTGAAGGTCCCGTCCACGGAGACATGTCCACTTTTACTTTAACTGTCCTTCAGTCTTCAGTCAATCGGTTTCTATGTAACAATATTTGTAAATCATCTGAAGAGACGTCGCAGGCATCGTGTGTCTTTTGAGTTTTTTGTCAGTCGGTGGATTGAGCTCAGTGCTCAAGCCGAGGAGTTTGATTGGATGAACAGAATTAGAGCTCCGGTTGAGTCACGAGTTGATTGGCTTTGAAGCCGCTCCACTCCGGGAGGAAAAATCTGCGTGATCCAGCAGAGCGAGTGATTGGACGAGGGGGGGTGGGGGGGGGGGGGTGGGGGGGTGTACAGGACGAGGGGACGGTTGCCTTCTCGGTGAGACCAAATTGTGTTACTTTTGACAAATTATGTCAAAACTGAATTAGGCTTTAATGAACAGGGTTCCTCTGTGTCTGTGCCATTTCTGAACACGATGAACGGGATCATGTGTGAGTTTGTTTTCATCAAGAAAAAAACAGACTGATCCTCAAAACAGCCAGATGTTACGATCCGCATCACTTGATTTGACATACTTGATCTGATTTCATTAACGTCCAGGTCTAAAGGAGAAGCACGGTGGAAGCAGTTGTTGCCCTTAACATTGACCCACATTCACACACAAGCACGACCAACGCGCTGCCAACAAACCATCCCATTCTGCCCTTCCTCGTCCTGACAATGGCTGGCGGGTGTGGGGTGTCAAATCTAATGAAACAGCCAGGGAACAACAGCTGAGTGTGATGGATATAGGGATTGGAGGAAGGGGAGGGGGGGTGAGTCAAGACACAAGTGTCCTTGTGAAAGCTTGAGCCAGAGACAGAGATAGAGAGAGAGAGAGAGAGAGAGAGAGAGAGAGCTGCACTGACCATAACAACAAGCCAAAATGGCTGCCAGTCATGTTAGAGAAAAAGAGCCTCTTTGGGGCGTGAATCACTCGCTGTCGTTCCGCTCTGCTTGAACGGTATGAGCTCATGTGAAGGTCCCCCAGGCGGGCACCAGGGCAGGCTTGACTCGGATAAACCCGGCTGAGCTGCAATAGGGAGCAGAGCTGAGCTTTGAGTCTCTGAGGCCTCCGGTTTCTTAGAGCTGGATTTGAAGGCTCAGTCAAGGGCCAAAACTATGCGAGAAGCGTGCGAGCCGATCCTATTGGATTGTAAACTGTTTATGTGTTTTCCTCACGTTCCTCACTCCTCTCTGTTTAATTGGGCGGCAGGATTAGGACTGGATTACCAAAGGAGAGGATGTGTACCACAATGTATGATCCCAAATGAGTTTAAAGGTCAGATCCTAAAATGATGTTTTTTTCTGTATTATGGAATCCCGCTGAGTATATCTTGTGGTGTCACAGAAAAGTGTGTTAAAGGAACCGCCGACTGGTGGAGGGAAGTGGAGCACCGAAACCTCCAGATGCCCAAACACAATAAGATTAAGGCTTTGCCACATGCTATTGTGGGGCATCACATCTTGGCCGAAGTAAAGCTTTTGGTTTGAAGCAGTTTCCTGAAGCAGGAGCGTCCTGCTGTTAACCGGCGGCTCCTGTCTTAAAGGGCCAGACCCAGAAAAAAGGGTCTCAAGATAAGTTGGAGAGAGGGTTGACTATTTCTCTCATTTTTCTTTCCCAGAACAGGATCAGATTGACAAGCATGACAGAGTATTTCAGACGGGATCAGATTCATTTCCGATTGTGTTATTGATATTAGAAAAACTGTGACTTCTCAGCACCAGAGGATAGGACGACAGAAGAACAAGGACAACAGTTTTCCTATTCTGCTCAACCTCTAGCAACTTGTAAACATAAGGAAAAGGCAATGTGGGTTCACAGGCAGACATTTCATGTTTACGGTTCACAAGGCAGACTATGGCTCACCATTCTATCTTTTCAGCTTCCCTGCCTAAAGGTAGGTTTGATTAAGATCAATGCTAAAGATGAGCTCATATCAATACTGTCCAAAAATCCACATCTTTTTTTAGAGCAACAGTGGCAACTCTTAGGCTCCTCTCTCTCTCCCCGCATCAGATTTCCACAAACACACGAGGGGGAAATAGAGATTAAAGGCATTCGAGAGCACAGATGCCAATGTTAAAGGCATTCGAGAGCACAGATGCCAATGACTCATTCAGAGGAGCAATTTAGCGTGGCACAAGAGTTTTAAAGAGGGATAAGGGAGGAAACAAAGCCTCTTGTTGCAGATGAGAATATGCAGGTGACCCATGAGAAAGTGGGGCAAATTCAGAAACAACAAACAACCACAACAAACCTGTTCAACCTGAACACTGTTTATCTGCGACTCCAGTGCCGATATCTCTCTCAGGCTGCGTTCAGGACTAAAGGCATTATAGCCCAGTTTGGATGTGTTTTGTTTGTCTGTTCACTTATTATTATCGAATGGGGCCTGTCTCAGACTCAAACATATGAAAGTGGCCCAAATCTGATATGAAGAGATCAGATTCCATGTGTCTTGTGCTGTTCACACTGTTATAAAAAAATCTGACCTGAAAACACAAAAAAAATCAGATTCAGGTCATTTTTTCACCAGCAGTGTGAGTGCAGCCTTTAACGTGAACTCAGAGCTGTACACGTGCATCAAATGTTTTTTTTCATGCAGAATAAAGCGCACTCAACAAGGTATTTAAATGTGTGTTTTGTGTGTGTGTGTGTGTGTGTGTGTGTGTGTGTGTTTACAGTCCGGCCTGACCTGGATAAGCCACTGGAGCTCTGCAGGGCTGCCGAGTGGACTAGTCGAGGGGGCAGAGGTTGAGAGAGGGGAGGGGCAGCGGTAATCGGCTAATCTCATTAATACCCCAACTGTGGGTGCGCTGTCAACAAGACGCAGGGAACAAAGGAGGGAGTAAACAGCTGATGACCCTGGCTGCCGTCCACTCTGCACATTGCGCGCACACACACACACACACACACACATGCCCATGCATACACTCTGCTTCCACCAGGAAAACTCTCCAGAGATTAGATAAAAACAGAAACAGTCGGCCGGCAGGTTTTGAGTGAGTTAAGATGAAAAAAAAAAAGAAAAAACACACACACAGCAACCGTCCCCTCAGGCGAGACGACCCTCAAAAGGCTCCACAAAACACACCGCCTGCTCCGTCTTGCTTTAGTGATCACAAAGCGCACAGCAGGACCAGCGGGACCTTACATGGACCTCCTCAGCTGCTCCCATCAGTCTGAGTCACTTTTCACTGCTGGCACATGGGGGGCTAAAGAACAGCAGCGGATGTCAAGATGTCTCAGGAACAGAACAGGACGAGGCCCGTCTGTACCGCGCTTCTTTCTCCTGTGAATCCACTCAGATGGCCCCGAATAAAAACTGTGAGAAATCCTGAATGGTACTTTGTGAGATTTTATTTGATCTCTTCTTCATTATCTTGATTGATCACATTCAGACGGGAGGGGTGAGGATGTTGGGAATGCCTGGCTCTGCAGATCTGAAAGGGCAGCTGGGATGACTGGGAGCTGCAGACCCGGGGGGGGGGGGGGGGGGGGGGGGGTCAGAGGGGACAGGTGGACCAAATGGTTCCCCCCCGGTTTGAGTGAACTCAGGTGGAAGAAA